>NC_134583.1:82524330-83949330 GCF_037038515.1 Microtus pennsylvanicus | reverse complement strand
ACACAGCAGAAAAACGAAAGCCCCGTATGTCAAAGTGGAAGGGGAGGACCAGTGCCTGATGCTCTGATCCTCAAGCACCAATAGGCGCATACACAACACAGGCACAGAGAAACTTCTCTGCTTCGTGAACTGAGGCTGTGTTTGGTGTGCCAGATAGAAACCCCAGCCTCAGGGAACTTCCCTTCTGCTGCAGACAAGCCTATTGGCAAGAGGCATGTACCAGATCGTGGGGAGCCTGGTGAAAGCTTTGCTTAAGCCCACAACCAGGTTACGGCTTAAGGAGGCTACTGCCGCCCCACCCTGCTTCCTGACTCCACGCAGTTTTGAAGTGCCTCCAGACTGTATGATTTCCATGCCTAAGGAAACCCCAGTGCCTTTTATCACAGTGATGTAAGTGCAGCTTGCCGGCCAGTGACACCATTCTCTCTCTGACATGTAGAACCGGGGTCCGTACCATGTCCATACACCAAACTTGCTGCATAGATCTCTTAAGCCTCTTGGAAGCAATCTGTCCCAGGCATGGTGTTTGGAGTCCCCGGCCCTGTGTTTCCCGCAGATGGTAGCCTGAGGGACAGAGTGGAGCTCTCTTTGGCAGCGTACTGCCCTGTGCCTGTAACCTGCCTCATGATAGGAGGTGTGGTCACCAACTAATTCATTACCCAAACTTATCCCCATGCAGCCACTGTAGAGAGTAGAAGGTCTGTTTACAAGCAGCCAGACAACAGGTGAGTCACCTGAGCTGCTGCTCTGCTCAGAAGGTCCCTTGAGCTGTCAATTATGGAACACCTATCCCCACTGATTAAGTGCCCAAAGCCACAGAACTTGATCATGGCATGTAAACGGGACTCTGGCCCTGGGCTTTCACTCATCCCTGAATAGTCAGAAGTGGCGGCCCTGAAGCTGTCCTGGGGAGAACACCCCCAACATTTGGTATTCTGGACGAACAAATCTAGACTAGGCAGAGTACCTGTTGGACAGGGCCCCTGGCTTGCCCTAGGCTCTGCTGGAGTGGGGGTGGGGAACAACCGAACTGCTGGAAGGAGAGCCGCCCATTCCAGGCAGAAGGTGATCTGGATCAGTTTGGGGAGTGGGGGCAGGGATAGCCTCTTGGAGCTCCCGTCCACAGGACAAGGTGGAGCAGTGCCTCCGAATGGTTACCAGCCACAGAATCACACTCGAGGTCATGCTTACCCCGGCAAGGGGTAAGTGAGGAAGTAGAGGGCAATCCAATGACCTAGGATCCAGGGAGCACTACTGTATCCTGGGAAGATTTCTATGGACTCTGGCTCAAAAATCACTTTCTCCTAAATCTGGCTCTCCACATTGCGTGTGTAGCGGGGAGTAGTCACTGACACACAAGGACCCCAAAATAGGTCAGGGAGGTCGCCAAGGTTGAATATCCTATGAACTCAGGTCTCCAACCACACATCCAGGGAATCTTCACTGGCACCACGCTCTGTGTTAGGAATGGGGTGTGTCACACACATGTCACACACCCCCCCCCCCCCGAGAGCCCAGTCTCTGGTGGACGCCATCTTCTAGACAGCCGATGAATTCCTGCATGATAATGTCAAGGGGATATGTACTGGGTCCCAGGCTGCAGCAGAGGGCTGGGGTTGTGTCCTTTTTCCTCAGTTTCTCAGAACCATCTCTACAGTGTTGACCTCATGGGGCAGTCATCTGGTCTGTGATGCCCCGGGGTTCAGGTGAGCTGCGTAGACCAGTCTGTCAGTCAAGGCCATGTTGTACAAGGTTCTTTTCATTGCAGGGCAGCACCACTGAAGGCACCATACTGCCCAGCATACTGTCTTCCCAAGGAGGTCAAGGCAGCCCTGGGAGCCCAGCTGTGACTAGCCTTTGGAGTCCCCAAACCTGAGCTCTACAAGAACACAGGAACAAACACTCATGCTGCACGATGCAGGATGTCCAGGGCAGGCTAAGGAAAGCCTGGGGCCCAGAGCAAAGCAAGTGGAGTTTCAAGGGGATCCTGCCCTTCATCTCTCTTTATTTCGTGCATCCTTCTTCTGCTTGCCATGGGTCTCCACTGTGATATGTGCCACCCCACCCCCCAAAAGAGACAGAGCCAAGAAACTGCACTGAAACCTTTGAAACTGCAAGTCGAGATAAACCTCTTCTGCTTAGGGACTGATTACCTCCAGCGCTTTACTGTGGGACAGGAAGCCCACTGAGACTCTCCTTGCTCTGAAAGGAGTCAGAAGGTCAGGCTTCTTCTTCACTGCTTCGTGTCTCATACTCACTAATTTAATGTTGTGAAGATTACACAAAGGAACATGAACAATTTAAATTGCAGTTGGCCTTCCGTATCCAAGGGCTTTCCAGTCATGGTACACATGCATGTGTGTGCGTGTGTGTAAGCCAGAGGCTGATGTTGGGTTTCTTCTTCTGCACCTTAGTTTTTGAGACAAGGTCTCTCACTAGGCCTGAAGCTGTCTTATTGGCTACACTGACTGCATGAAAAACACCGGAGATCTTCCTATCTACCCCTCCCCAGAGTTGGCATTACAGACAAATGCCTCTTTGCCTGACTTTTTTTATTATTATTTTGTATGTCTATTTTTTCTTTTTTATTGATTTTTTTATTGAAATCTACATTTTTCTCTGCTCCCCTCCCTGTCTTCCCCCTCCCTTTCAGCCTTCCCTCAAGGTCCCCATACTCCCAATTTATTCAGAAGATCTTGTCCTTTTCTACTTCCCATGTAGATTAGATCTATGTATGTCTCTCCTAGGGTCCTCATTGTTGTCTAAGTTCTCTGGGATTGTGATTTGTGGGCTGGTATTCTTTGCTTTATGTTTAAAAACCATTTATGAATGAGTACATGTGATATTTGTCTTTCTGTGTCTGGGTTACCTCACTCAAAATGATGTTTTCTAGCTCCATCCATTTTCCAGCAAAATTCAAGATGTCATCATTTTTTTTTTGCTGTGTAGTCCTCCATTGTGTAAATGTACCCACATTTTCCTTATTCATTCTTCGGGTGGAAACAACCTAAATGCCTGACTTTTTATATGGTTGCAGGGGGCCAAAATCATGTCTTCATGCTTGTGCAGTGTTTTAAAGTTTGAGCCATCTCTCTAGTCCGTTGAAAAATTTTGAGATGCTGGGGGTGCTGGCAAACATCTTTAATTCCAGCATTAAGGAAGCAGAGGCAGAAGAATCTCTGGTCAGACCCGGTCTACAGAGTGAGTCCCAGCACAATCAGGGTTACACAGAAAAAAAAAACCCTGCCTCTAAAAAAACAAAACAAAATTAAATATTTTAACAAAACAATTTTACCCTTGGTAAACATGTGGGGACTTTTCTCTTGTCAATAGTACATGAACCCGGCCGGGCAGTGGTGGCGCACGCCTTTAATCCCAGCACTTGGGAGGCAGAGGCAGGCGGATCTCTGTGAGTTCGAGGCCAGCCTGGTCTACAAGAGCTAGTTCCAGGACAGGAACCAAAAGCTACGGAGAAACCCTGTCTCAAAAATCCAAAAAAAAAAAAAAAATAGTACATGAACCCATCACATACAGCTTTCTGTTGTGTTGCCAGTCACAGAAGGAAGATAAAAGCACACGAGGGATGCGTAGCTTCTATAACATACTACAGGGTTCTATAGAGGACTCTTGAGCACCCGTTTTTGGGTATCTTAGGGGTGGCAATTTCCCAAATCAGTTGCCCTCAAATATAAAAAGACTGACTGGAAGATATAACATAATGTTGCCATCTGCCCTTTTGTTGTATGATGCCAATTAGACATACAATTGCAAGAACATTTAGCTGGTATGCTAAATCTGACAGGACATAGTTCTAGGTATCCCAGAGATACCGCATGGCCAGCGTTCAATGGTTTGTCTACTGTGTCAGTACTCTTCATTCTTGCTTACTGATGGGGAAGAGGTACAGGACAGGCATGGTAGCGCACGCCTTTAATCCCAGCACTTGGGAGGCAGAGGCAGACAGACCTCTGCAAGTTCCAGGCCCACCAAAGCTATACAGTAAGACCCTATCTCAAATAACAGCCACAACGAAAAGGTACTGGGTTGACCCCACCCTTCTGTCAGCATATTCAGCATAAGTGGTTGTCTGCTCCAGGGAAGTCTCCCCACTAAGGCAGACATTGTCTCCTGTCCCCCCCCCCAGCCCTTCATGCTTACACTGTCTCGACTTCCTGCCTTTGAAGCCAGCTCCTGGTTTGTATGGGAAATGTGACCCCTGGGTACCTAGTTTGTTCAGCTGTAGGTGTAACTGGGAAACCTTGAACTTGACAAAGGGGTGGGAGATAGCAAGGCTGAATACGAACAGGGTACAATGTCTCCTTAACTCACAAGCCTACTCCAGAGTCCCCTGACCCACCCGCTCGGGTTCAAAGGGAAGAATGAATACCAAGATGCTGAGGGACATGGGGACACTGTGGATCCTATGGGGCTACAGAGCTCTCACACTCAGGAAGCTGGCCCTCAAGCCGCCCCCAGACTGCCGTGTGAAGAGACCCCAAATATCACTTGCTTTCTGCCCCTCTTAAGATCAGAGTCCCTTGTAGGTGGTGACACCCAGACCTAGCAAGCAGTGGAAGGGCTGTGTCCGGGAATGCTGCTGTCAACAGGGCCCTGATGCTCTTACATCTTCCCTTCTCCTGAGACTAGTGACCTTCAGAGACCCGGGTACCACATGGCCGTAGTCTATAACCAGAGGCAACTGGTCTGACTGTAGGGTGAGACTGAAGGGACCTGATCTAGGGTTGCCAAGGGCAGCTTCTGGAGGCTTCGTGGCACAGCTGGGCCCTTGAGTGGGTACATGCCTTCAGTTCTCTACTTGCCAGCCTGTTCTGGTGAGTGGCGTCTCAAACCCAGTCCAACCTTTAGAGCCCAGAGATGATGAGAGGGAGCCTAGGCTGTGAGGACAAGTGGTTAGTGGAGGGTGGAGGCTGCTGTCAGGGAAAAGACCCAGCACAATGACATGGGAGCTCCAGTCTCCCCCGGGGGACACACCCTCCTGGACTCTTTGTGGTGTCTTACCCTACCCAAGGCCCACAGGTATTCCAAGATGAACAGGGCTCCTAGTGAGCAGAAGTGGAGGTCACACCTCCCTTGTGTCTGCCTGAGGTGGGGACACCACGTTTGCTCTTTTCTGCTCACGTGGGGGGACTGGTTTGCCAGTTAGAGAGGAACCAGGGTCTAGCTTAGGCCTCTAGACCCTCCAAACCTTCCAAGCAGGTGAAGAAAAGGCCTATTCCCTGGGCTCGGGGACAAGAGACAGAGGCCTTCGGCTCAGGAAGGGCTCCCTGAATGCTGATTGGCAGGTAGCTCCTCTGCTTTGACACCGGGTCCTGCTTCTTTCCAGAACTCCTCCTTTGTGGGCCTAAAGGAAAGAGGAATAGAAAAGAGAGGGGCTGAAAGCAGGTACGGTCCACTCAGGGTTGATTCTTGCTCCCACTGCTACCAGGACCCATAGGGTCCTGACCTACCACTCTGGCCTTTTCCCTCCCTGGCTCCTGGTTGGGTTTAGGGGGGTGAGATGATTGGCCAGAGACCTGAAGAAACAGAGAACCTCACCTCCTGCCTCCAGGTGCTTAGCAGGGCCCCTCCTAAGATTGTGAGCTCCTGCCCCTCACCTCCACCCCTTCATTTTACATATGGGAACGGGCCACAGTGAAAGTTTCTGCACCCCATTAGTCCCTCCATCACACAATAATCCGAATCAGACCAAATCAAACCGAATTAGGAAAAGCCCAGGTTTAATGGATGCCAACACTCCTGGATGGATGACTTTCCAGCCCCCCAGAGAGGAAATGGGAAGGGACCAGAAAACACAAGTTTGTTCTCTGGGGAGCAGTTTAAATACTCTGTGGAAGTGTTCTTAAGCGTCTCTGGGGAGGGGTCATCATTTGGCAGACTTCCTTGGAGGTGGAGTATGGACTGAGGCAGCTCCAGGGGAGGGGGTTTGGGCTGGAACATTCCAGACTCTTTGGGTATATGGTTGCCAGGGCTGAGGTGAAACTTCCACTCACACTGTGCAGAGGGCTCTAAGCTGCTAGGTGCCTAGGTGTCTCCCAGAGGTCAGGGACCTCTTGAGGGGTCACTCCTCCAGAGTGACTGCCCAAAGTCACTCAGCAACAGGAGGCAGGGGTAGGATATGCTTGCCAGTTCTAGCCCCTCTACCCCGCCGCCCAGGTACCCACACTCCATTGTGGAAGATCCGGGAGGGTGATGAGCGGCCATGTGGGTGCTGCTTGTTGTACCTCCAGCACCAGGAAAAGCCGGCCCCAGTTACTAACGCCCGAGGGAGCACATTTGCGGAGCAGCAGCAGGAGGACCTGGGGGCGTGACAGCTGCAGAGGCAGAGGTAAGTCAGCCAGGTCTGGGGACAGCACTTTAGCATCTCCTCGGGGCTTTCTCTGAGTCTCGAAGTCTGAGGTAGAGGTGTTACAAGGTGTTACATGGCAGATGGTGTCTTCTCTTGTGTCCTCATGTGATCCTAGTCTGTGTGCCTGTGTCCTGATCCCTTCTACAAGAAACCCATGTCGTAGGGATGGAAGCCACCCTAATGGGCCTCTTTTTAACTTATCTCTTCAAAGACCAGTCTCTAAGCCCAGTACTCTGGATGACCGGATGGTTGTGGCTTCAGCTGACAAGTGTGTGTGCACAGGGATCAGGGCAGCCCCCATCAAACAGGAAGGGAGGGGCCTCCGACATAGATGCATTTAAGCCACACCTCTCCTTCGCTGTTCACGTACACTGGCGAAGCAGGTCTCTTTTTGGGCAACTCTTGTGGATGGTAACTAGTCCAGAACTGATTTTCCATGTGGCCTTAGGAGAGATACCTCTCCTGAGACTAGAGTGGCTGGGACCAGACCTGAGAGTAGCAACAGTTACCCCCTAAGATCACAGCCCTGGCAAGGTGGAGCCTAGGAGGTTGGCATGGACTCCCTCTTCCCCAAGAGCTGCTAAGCGGGCCCCTTCTACTTGTGATCTCATGTGACAGTGACCTCAGAGCTGCCCTGATAGACTGAGGAGCAGGCAGCACCCCCACCCCCCAGCTGGCCCCAGCTATGGGATGTTGGGAGCCAATGTGACAGGGATGTTGGCTTCCCCCACCTGTTGGTAGATTACAGTTTCCCCCTAGCTTGTCTCTTGGGCCTATTCCTCTAGGTGATGTGGCCCAAGGTGCTGACTGTGCTGTGATGTTATCTGGGAGGTGAGGGTAGCCCTAGGCTCCCTATTACCTGCCTTCCCTGCACCTGGTGCTTGCCTGGGAGTCCCAGGCTTAGTTCAGTCTCCCAGAGGCTGGCTGTATTGATAAACATGCAAAACTCCAAATGAATGCAATTAATATCCAAATGAGAGCCAGGGAGCAGTTGCTGAGTGGCAGAGGCTGGGCTGGGCTGTATCTTGGTGCCTCAAATATTTGTCTCTTATTTGAATGCCTTTTGTAGGCTGGCAGGTGGGGCCTTCAGTCAGACAACAGCTGTTTTGTAAGTTAGGTTTGGGAAGATTTGGGCTGGGTTTTATGTGTCCAAGTCCACCTTCTGGGCTCCACAGCCTATCTCCTCCATGACTTCTCCCTGTAGCCCTCATAGGCTGGCTACTGTCTAAACCACACCCTCTTGCAAGGTAGACAAAGAAAGGAAGTAGAGGCCCGCTTGCCTGCTTGAGGCTGGATAGCTTTGTGTTAGAATCTAGCTGTGGAGGGTGGGGTGAACTTAATTTCTGGGGGCTTGGTAATCCCAGGCTGAAGCCGGGACTCCATGGGAAAGATATGGCAGCTAGACACACAGTTTTCTCAGGACAGGATGTGTGTGACCCAGACATCTGGGTGTGCAACATGTGTGTCTGATGCCTCTCCAGTTGTCCCTCCTATTCTGAGTCCAATCAGTGTGTAGTTAATCTGACTCCCCCACAAGGTGACAGCCTTGTCATTCCTGGGACTTAGGATCCTGGTCACTTCTCTAGTCAATTTTCCTCTGGACACATCTAGAATTAGCAAGGTCTTAGAGGCCAGTTTTTAGAACAGAGAACTTCTTCCTTAGTTTACCATGCTGGGGTGCCGGACTCAAGGTGTTTCCTGCTTCACTTTAGCATGTGTTCTGCACCCATTTCACAGATGGAGGCTGAGTCTTGATCATCTTCCTCAGGGCCACATCCTGCAGATGAAGAGGGTCTAGTAGAAGGAGAGCCAGTGGATTGTAGAGAGGCAAGCTTCAGGCTTGTGCTAAATTTCCTGTCCCTAGTTACCTGCATCCATCCTGCCGTTGGAGTCAAGATCACTGGAATCCTGCCTACCTTCCTAAGACCATCACGTTCTGGCTACTTCTGTGGTGCAAAAGAAGAGGGGATATGAGAGGGTTCCCAGGGGTTATGTAGACTGGAGATTGGACTGAACTGAGATATGGGCCTTGAGCTTAATTGAGGGGTCCCAACCAGGACAACTGGTCACCACTCTGCAGCAAAGGCCTCTTGGTGGAGAGTGCCATCTCCCCCCAAGAGCGTGCTCTCAGTCACCTTCCCCAGAGACATAAGCCTGCCATTACCCTATATCTACCCCCGAATCTCCCCTCTTCTGGGGTACTTGGATCTGTAAGTCTTAGGATACTAGCGGAGTGGCTGACATCTTTCATTTGAGGTGTAAGTCTGAGCGGAAGTCTGGTGTAGGTGCTGATGAATTCGGTGTTCATCTGTGTTTTGATATCCCTCAGTCGCCACACCCAATGCTTCCAGAGCCACAGACTTCCCTGAGATTTGGCCCCTTCCCTGCCACGTCCTGCTATCTGTTACCACACCTTTGGGCTGTTCTTGAACTTCTTTTGAACAAAACACACATATGACCCTGTGAGCCCTGAACTGCTGTGGTCTCTGAGGATGGCCACTGGTGACGACATTAGGGTCTGCCCTCCTCTCTGCTAGTGACAGTAGTCCGTGGTTCAGCTGCTACAGACAATGCTCTCACGGCTTTCTTGGGCTACTGTGCCTCTGTGGACTCAGGCTTTCTGCCATGTTCTGTTGGTACCCAGAAGGGATCAGACTAGACTTGCATTTCCTTCCATCAGGTATGATCACTGAGGGCTCCTGAGCAGAGCTGCAAGGAGCTCCTGGGCTTGACCTCCGGCTGAGATGTTAGGGCATTAGGATAATGCCCAGAAAGTAAGAGTTGGGGGCACTGGGCAATGGATGGACTCCATCTTGCTTCTTATTACCCAGCTGTGGCTACTGGGAAGTCCTGTGATGGGATCTGGCCAATGCTGTTGGCTTCTTACTGAAGCCTGGGATCACCATCTGGTTGATCACGTATCAGGCATCTCATTCCTAAGGGTTAAGAAGTTCTTCCTGCTTGATTAGCCTCTGAGGCAGATTCACTTGCGTAGTGGCCTCTGCCTATAACTCTGGTGCTTAGGAAGCTGTGGCACAAAGATGGAGAGTTCAAGGCTAGTCTTGTAAGACTTTTCAACCAGCCAACACCACACAGACAGATCTTCTACTTTTAAAAGAGGCCAGGTCAATTAATCTCTAGAGGTTTGATGACTGGGGTAGATTGGGACGCACAGGCAGACCAGCATGGCCCCTCCCTTCCATAATGGTTCTGGGACAGGGCCTGCCTGGAGCAGAAAGGGGGAGAAGGGATGTGAGGACCCATTTCTCATTGTCAACAGGAAATGGAGGGCCTCTGAGATATTGGAGATTAATGGTCTTTCTAAAGTTCCAGTGAGGTCTCATGAGTTGTTAGTGATCTAGTGTATGGGTTCCAGAGCTCAGCCACAGGCAGCCTGGGGACAGGGCACTTCTAGAGTAGACATAGGGTGCTTGTAGGTGGATTATTGAACTTGAGCAGCTGGTGTTAGTGATGATAGGGGAGGCCAGCTCAACTAGGAGCAGACATGGGGCCATTGGCCTGACCCAGGCAAATTCACTGCTCTGGAGAAGACTTGGACTGGGGAAGAGTTGAAAGGCAGAGCCAGGGAGGCCTCAGGGCACAACTGGTTCAAGGATTCCAGGGAAGTTGGGTCTGGTAAACTCCCACCAGCAAGACCCATCAGGGAGATGACCAGCAATAGGTGGCAGGCCTGGAGGCAGGGTGGCAGCCAGACTAGCACCACCCTCAAGGCCTGGCCTCCCCTTCTCTAGTGGTGGCAGCTACCCCACCCCCAAACAGCACCAGGGTGGTTCAGGTTGAACCTGTTCTGGGCAGGGCCGCCACTGGGGGTGGATTCCAGCTTGTTTCTGCTCCGCTTCATTTGAAGCTGGAAACGCCTGGCCCAGCCTTGGCCACTCGAGCCCAGCCCGAGGCCCGAGGGCTCTACTTACGAGACACCAGGCAGCCAAGTGCTGCGCCTCCCTCCTCCATATATGCACAAGAATGACACAGGCACAAGGATCCTGTGGTGTACCACACACCTGTATACATGTGCATACCCAGATACATGCAGAAATATCCCCAAATAAACATATATACATGAACACACCCAGACACACCCAGACACTCCAAAAACACACATGCCAGAGACCGCAAAATGCATACACCCAGAAATATGCAGAGAAACCCCAAAACATACATACCTGCCCACACACAGATATATACAGAGACAGCCCAAAACACACATCATGAAATATGTGCATACCCAGATATATGCAGACATCCCAAACACATACTTCCATCCACATACCCGGATACATTTGAGACACTCTGAAACAGACACATATAGAAATCCATACAGAGGCCTTCCAAAACACACACATGCACATACCCATGTACATCCTAGGCCCTCTGAAACACACCAGACACATGTGATACACCCTGAAACACACGCACAGATTCATACTGAGATGTTCCAAAACATACATACATACACACACACACACACACACACACACACACACACACACACACACCCAGTGTGGTGGTTTGAATGAGAATAGTCCCTGTAGGTTCCCATATGTTTGAATGCTTGGGCCCCAGTTGGTGAAACTGTTTGGGAAGGACTAAGAGGTATGGCCTAAGAGCAGGAGTGCCGCTAGAGGTGAGTCTGAGGTTTCAAAAGCCCACGCCATTCCCAGTTAGCTCTTTCTGCCTGCGCTTATAGATCAAGACCTGAATTCTCATTTCAGTGCTGTGCCTATCTGACCACTGTCATACTTCTGACGTGGTGGTCATGGGTTCCTACTCTCTGGAACCCTAATCCGCAAATGAAATCCTTCCTTTTATAAGTTGCCTTGGTCATGGTGTTTTATCACAGCTATAGAAAAGTAACTCAGACATCCGGATAAATGTAGACACCCTAACACACACATATGAACACACAGATGTATGTAAAGAGACTCTGAAACACACAGAGACACACTCTAATACACACAGACACTGAGAAATGCATGGATACATACATGTACACAGACACATTGAGACAGAAACACACACAAAATACACAGACATGCTGAAACACACATACACACACAGACATACACACAGCCACGCATGCACAGACATAAAATTCTATACATAAACACACCAGCATACACACCTGCACACTCCTAAAATAAGGTAGATTGTAGCCTTAGCAGCGTAGATACAGGCCTGGGTGGCTCCATGCTGCTTACGAAGTCTGCCATGTTCGTTCCCTATTCCCCTTATACTTTCATTTATAAGCTCCTATTCAAACATCCCTTACTCGTGACACCCCATAAAGCAGAGACCACCCCAGCACACAAATTGACCTTGTATAGCATCCTGCATGATGACACTGGCCCCATCTGTCCATCTGTCCATATGGTGTTGGATAAAAGGGTTGGCTTCTAGATCAATGGAGCAGAATAGATCCCCAGAGTAGACCCTATAAACATGGCCAGTTGGGCAACTCGATGGGAAAGGATGGCATACATCTAGGGCTGCCATCAATCACTTGCTTTAATTTCTCCCTCTCTGTAGGCCTGCAGGCAGCTGAGGAACAAGAACCGTGCTCACTTCTTTCACACCTGATGGTGTGGAATACCTTTTAAGCCATTGATTTACCACTCATTGCTCTACTTTTTGTGAGGTGTTTGCTTAAGCCCATTGCAATTTATTGTTATATGATGACAATGTGTGTGGGTGTGCATGCATGGTGTGGCGGTCAGAAAGCCGCTCTGTAGAGTCTGTTCTCTCTTCCTTCTTCACATGGGTTCCAGGGATCAAACTCACGTGGCTAGGCATGTGCCAAAGTACCTGTATTGACTGAGCCATCTTGATGCTTGCTTTGCAGGTTTGTGTGTGTGTTTATGTGTGTGCGCATATGCATGTATATTTTGTTTCTGTATGTGTAAGCTCAGGAATCATTCCTCAGATATTATTCACCTTTAAAATTTCCTTTCTGGAGTGGGAAAATGGCTCATCAGAGAAAGCTCTTGCCCTAGATCCCCAGCACCCATGCAGCTGTTGGCAGGTAGGCAGAGACAGGATCACTGGAGCCAGCTGGCTAGCTAGTTAACCAGCAAGCTTGGGGTTTAAGTGAGAGAACCTGCCTCATGGAAGATACCAATATCAACCTCTGGTGCACACACACACACACACACACACCCCACATACACATGCCAAAAAGACTTATTTAATTTTTTAAGCCTAATCTAATTGTATGTGTATGGATGTATGGATGTTTTTGTCTCCATGTATGTATATGTACCACATGGCATTGCTTGTAGTGCTCACAGTGGCCAAAAGAGAACCTCAGATTCCCTGGGACAGAAGTTACAGGAGGTTGTGAGCTGCCGTGTGAGTGCTGGTTGTTCAACATGGGTTTTCTGCAAGAGCAGGCAATGCTCTACGTAGGTTTTGTTTGCTTGTTTGATTTTGGTTTGGGGGTTTTGAGACAGGATCTCTCTACATAGACCTGACCGTCCTGGAACTCACGATGTAGACTAGATTGACTTTGAATTTACAGAGATCTGCCTGCCTCTGCCTTCCGAGTTCTGGGATTAAAGGCTTGAGCCACCATGCCCAGCAGCAACCAATGCTCTTAATTAACTCTCTGCAGCCCTATGGCATTGGCTTTCTTGTTGCTGTTTTCATAGATCTCCGTGTATTCCAGGTGAAGGCCTTGGACCAGCTATGTGCTCTGCAAGCACTTTCTTCCAACCTGAGGTCTTCTTAACATTGCTATTTATATTTTAAATGTAACAAAATCTAAGACATAACTTCTTTCTTTCGTGGGTTGTGCGCTGGCATCCTGGGTGGGAACCCTTTGCTAGCCTGGTTGTTTTCAGCTCTGGGCTGCTGCTTCCCCAGTGAACATTTGGCAATTTCTCAAGAACTTTTTGGTTGTCACACTTATGTATCCTCATGCACAGAGCAAAACAGCTCCATAGCAGAGAGATACGAATGTGTCTCTAAAAGGCAAGGCTGAGGATGGGAAGTCTAATGACCCTAAAGCCAGTGGTTTTTCCCATGTAACTGCTTTGAGTCACCCATGCACTTGTAAGTCACCCCTCATCCATCGTCATAACATCCTGCTTCCTTTTCCTGTAAGTCACCTGAACTGGTCAGCTGACTTATTTTATTTTTCAGTTTGACACAAGCTAGGGTCTTCTGGGAAGGGAGAAACTCAATTGAGAAAACTCTTTCATCAGATTGGCCTGTAGGCATGTCTGTGGGGCATTTTCTTGGTTAATGATTGATGTGGGAGGGTCCAGTCCATGTAGGTAGTGCCTGCCTCTGGGCAGGTAGTCCAAGCTTGTATAAGAAAGCAGGCTAAGAAAACCATGAGGGAAGCAATGTGAGGGAGGCGGTAAGCGGCACTCTCTATGGCCTCTGCTCCAGTTCCTGCCTCCAGGTTCCTGTTTTGACTTCCTGTCCTGACTTTTCTCCAAGATGGACTACAAGGTATAAGATAACATAAACCCTTTTCTTCCCAAGCTGCTTTGGGTCACGGTGTTTCTCAGGCAGTGGGAAGCACACTAGGAAATAAGCTCACTGACTTGCTAAACTAGACTTGGGTGGAATCGCTTCTTCAATCTGTCATCGGTGCCCTATCTGGGTACATGGACATCTGTCCATGCCTCCCAGGACAGGAAGTCTCACGACACCACCCTTTCCCATCTAATCACATTGGCATCTTGCCCCAAACTCAACTGATCATATCTACAGGAGTCTACCTCTGGGATCTCTTATGGCCTTTCAATCAATAAATCTCAGCTTTAAGGCAAGTCAAGTGGAATAGTCGTGAGGTGGTGACTACCGACTCCCAAGAGAGTGCTGTGATGTGTCCTTCACTCTCTGAGTTGTCTTCACCCCCAACAGCTCATTGTTCACAAAAACATTCTGCTGTGATTTTTAGAATCAATTTGGGAATATTAAGATCAACTTGAGGAGGACTGACATTTTAGAATTGAATCACCCATGGGCCTTTGTCTGTTTTACTCTGATCTTTATTTGGTTTCTATCATCAGAGGTTTGTAGCGGTGTTTTTTACATTATTATTGTGTGTGCACATGGGTGTGTGTGTGTGTGTGTGTGCATGTGGAGGCCAGAAGCTGCTGTTGGGACTTGGCCTCCATTGCGTTTCCATTATTCATCGAGGCAGGTTCTTTCAGTCAAACCCAGAGCTCGCTGATATGGCTAGTCTTACTCTGGGCTCTCCTGCCTCTGCCTGCCAAGGCTGTAATTACTGGTGGACTACCATGTCCATTTGGCACTTGTGTGGGTCCTGAGGAACAGGACGCTGGTCCTCATGCTGGAGTGCCAAGTGCTTTCATCTCGGAGCCATTTCCTCAGCCCCCAGTGTTTTGTAATGATAAACTTTAGAGACTTGACATGTTTTCGGTATAACTATTTTGTCTTGCAAGTGGAGCTTTTGGAAAAATGATTTCTTCTAGCTCATTACGTCTGTTTGAGGGCATAGCTCAGTTCTCGGCATCAGCATACCCTTAGGTTCCTGGTTTTTTTTTGGGGGGGGGTCTATTTAACATTCATGTCACTGTGAATAGAGATAATTTTATTTCTTCCCTTAAAATATACATGCTTTTAAAAATTATACTGGCAGAGCTTCCCAGTGAAAAATGTGGGATCAAAGTAGCAAGAGAGGTGCCCTCTTAGGCCCTCCCTAATCTTAAGGGGGGCAGCACTGGGGTCTGTTACTGTTTCCTATGTTAGGTTCCTTCCAGGATTCTAGTTCTTATTTTCAGTGTTTGGGCAAGTGCTCCATCTGTCACTGATGTCCTGACAGTTCTCTTTCCACCTTAAAAAATGACTTCTTTACTTTCTGTGTGGATGTGTCAGCACGTACATGTGGCGCTTGTACATACGCACGGGTACTAGGTACTGAATCTGGGCACTCTGGAAGAGCATCTGGTGTTTTTAGCTGCTGAGCCACCTCTCCAGCTCTCGCGATGTCTGTTCTCGTCTCCTCCCTTCCATCATCTGAGCCATGGTCACACATTGTAATCTACACCATACTATAAGCAAACATAGAATTACTATTTCTTCTTCAGATATATGTCATCTTTCAGAAATATTGACAATAAGGGAAGAATCAGTTCTATTTTTACTTTAATTTACTCAGTTTCCAGTGCTCTTTGAACAGATCCATGTTTCTGTACAGCATCGTCTTCCTCTAGTTTGAAGAACATCCTTCAGTGAAGGTCTCACAACGACGAACCTTCAGCTTTTCTTTGTTCAAGAAAGACATTATTGTCTACTTATTTGCTGAAAGGTGTCTGTGGTTGGCATGGAATTCTGGGTTGAAAGTTTCCTTTTTTTTCTTCTAGCCCTGACTTGCTTGGTGTCTGACCAGAACTTCTTTGCCCTCTGTGGGCTCTCTGGTGTTTCAGGAGGTTCCTTCTGTCTTGGCTATTCAACAGGCTGAGCACTAAGCTTTGGTTTCCCTTCCCATGGTAGCAGTCGCCCTGTTTGACCCGCCTGAGCTCTTCGGACGCGTTATGTTTCACACATGGTTCCTTTGAATATTGTCTACACTGCCCTTCTAGGTTTCTATCTAAGGTCCCAATTATACATGGATTAGAATTTCATGTCCACAGCTCTGGGTTGATCCAGCTTCTCTCCCCTTTTCTTTGTCTTTCGTGTGTGTGTGTGTGCACGCATGTAAGAGTGTGTGCAGATGTGCACGCACACACGTGTGTGTGTGCAAAGGCCAGAGGAAGATATTGGGTCCTCATCTCTCGATCTTATTCTTTTGAGACGGGGTCTCTCACTGAACCTGGCTAGGCCTGGCTGATCTCCTGTCTTCCCTTCTACTCTACACCAAGCCCTAAGGTTACAGGCATGCAGGGCCACACTCGGTTTTTTAAGTGGGTGCTGGAGATCTGAATCAGCCTCTAATTCTTTTGCAGCAAGTTCTCTCACACATGAGCATCTCCTGCTTCGCCTTCTCCCCAACCCTTTCTTTGAGGCAGAGTCATGCTATGTAGACCAGACTGGCACAGTACTTGCAGAGACCTACCTGTCTCTGCCTCCTGAGTGCTGGGACTAGCTCCATCCTTTGCTTTTCACCTCTTTGCAGTTCAGCCTGTGGCATCGCTACTGACCCAACTTGTTGACTGACTTTCTTTGCTGTGCCAAGTCATTGAGGAGCCCACAAAAGCATCTCATCTCCCCGGCCAGTTTTCTTTTGAATTTTCTCTTTGCTTCCATGTCCTCGCAGAAGCTGTCTGCTCTTGTACACCCCCTCCTTTCACACTCTTTGTTATGTTCACTGTGGCTATTTAAGTTTCAGTGTGTGTCACGCATGATCTGGCTGTTCTGATTGCTTTTTCTCATCAGTGTTGTCGGCACACACATAACACACCCATGTTACGCCAGTGCGTGCGCCTGCAGGATACAGTGATAGCCGCATACACATACACGTGTACATATATGCTGTATAGTATGTGCAGGCAGTGCTTTTGCTGAAGTGGGGAAATTTTGTGGGGGGTGGAAGTAAGCAGTTGTGCACCTGGGAATGGCCATGCCTTCTTTGGTGTGTCATTCTGGTACCGAGCTGGGGTCAATGCCTTTAGTTACTCTCAGAGCAGGGCAGCCAATAAGTCTCCTACTGCTTGGGATTTGCTGTGGAGGTGTTTCCCTGTTACAGTCCACCTTCAGCTGTGAGTTGACACCTCAGAGGGATTTCCCTATGCTCTCAGCGGCCTTCCCAGCCACTTCCCAATGTCACAGGTGGGGTTAGGGATTTGTCAGTGCTGGGGCCTGCTCTGTTTTGATAGCTATCCCTAGACCCAGCATCCTCAGGGTTCCCCCTCCTCCTTCAGCTGTGGTTCCAGGGTGCACATCTAACTCCTCACCACAGGTTGTGGGCTCCTGTGATTCCCAAACTTTGATGTTCTTTGCTGACACCCTGAGCTTCCCGGCCTTCCTCCTCCCCCACAGGGAGATCCTTCTCTTTGAAGTAACAAGCAGCCGCCTTTCGCCCAGGAGCAAATAAACTGGCTGAGTTTATGCCTTGGGCCGTGTGTTAGTCACCTTTCTGTGATTTTTGCTCTGACAAAATACTTGAGAAAAACAGCTGAAAAGAGAAAAGATTTCATTTGGCTGGTGGTTTCAGTCCAGGGGTGGGGGTGAAGACTGGCTCCATCATTTCTGGACCTGTGGAGAGACAGGGCCTCCTGGCAGGAGGGTGTGGCAGAGCAGACCTGCTCTGGTCAAGGTGTTGGGGAAGCAGGAAGCAGAGTGAGAGGACGTGGCTGCGGATAAGTATACCCTCTCAAGTCACACTTCCCAGTGACCTACTTCCCCCAGCTAGGCCCCTCCCCCTACGAGCCCAGGCAGCTGTGCTCAGCAGCGGATTCACCCTTGGTTTTAGTGTACTAATGAGCCAATTGCCTCTGAGTAGTGTCACTCACGTGGGGCCAAGTCTGTAATCCATAGATCTTTGCAGGGGAACAAACCCCATATTTAATTGAAGAGCTATGGACACTTGATAGCTCCTGGGGGAAGGAGAGTCGGTTTTCTTTAAGGGTATGTATATATGCAGTGCAAATTGGATTGAAGGGTTATTTAATAAAAAAAAATACAGGCATGATGGTGCATGCCTTTAATCCAAACGCTTGGAAGGTAGAGGCAGATCGATCTCTGTGAGTTGAAGGCCAGATCCAAACTTTAACAACCAGTTGTGACCCTCCAGATCCTCATTTACAACTCATAAAAGATGTTACAGATTTGGTAGCTGGAAGTTGAGATGCAGTTACAGCATCATGGCCACAGACAGCCATGGTGGGACCCTGAGAGGGGAGAAAACCCTTCAGGCCTGAAGAAGAGCTTCACTGGGAGAGATAGCAGGCATGGATAGTATGGAGGGGGTCCTAAAGGAAGACATCTTTTAGAATTCTTTGTTCTTACAGGTTTCCAGAGACAGGCTGGGGAGGAACTTGTATACCATATGCCAGGAGTTCAGGAAAGTCCTAAATAGATAGTCACAGAAGGGTTTCACAAATCACGCATTTAGCTGAAGAGATAGGATGCTTGATGGCTCTGGGGGGAAGGAGAGTCAGTCCTTTAAGGATGTGTATATATGCGGTGCAAATTGATGTCAAAGCATTAGTTAAAAAACAAACAAACAGGCATGGTAGCACATGCCTTTAGTCCCAACACTTAGAAGGTAGAGGCAGTTGGAGTTGGAGACCAGCCTGGTCTACATAGTTCCAGGACAGGCAAGTTCCAGGACAGCAGGGCTACATAGAGACACCTTGTCTAAAAATATGAAACAAAGCAAAACATGAAGCTGATGGGAGTGGGTGGAGAGGTGGAGGTGTGTCTGACGAATTAGGGGGGAAACTAGGGAAAGGGAATATGATCAAAATACATTGTGTGAAATTCTCAAAGAATTAATAAGAATATTTCCAAAGCAGCTATAATTCAAGGTTGCCTTGGGTCTGGGTACGAGGGGTCCTGGATGTCAAGCTGCAGGGGCAGGGAGAAGGCAAGGCCACACAGGCAGCTGATCAACTCTGTCCACAGAGAGCTGCGGAGTATGGCCTGATTTCTGGCACAGAGAGGCCTTTAGAGACCTGACACACTATGCGGTTAATCCCAAGATACTTACTAATCCTCTTCCTAAGTATCCAAAGATTTACGCGAAAACTAGAAATGGGCGGCGGCGAGTGTGTATCAGTCCCTCTAAACTGCAACAGCCCTTCTGTGCTTGTTAGTTTTTGTCAGCTTGGTACAAGCTAGAGTCATCTGGGAGGAAGGAACCTCAACTGAGAAAACGCCGCCATCATTTTGGCTGTAGCAAGTCTGTGGTGTATTTTATTGACTAATGATTTATGTGGGAAGGCTCAGATCATTGTGGGTGTTGCACCCTTGGGCAAGTGGTCCTAGGTTGTATAAGAAAGCAGACTGAGCAAGCCATGGGGAACACTCTCTGCCATGGCCTCAGCTTCAGTTCCTGCCTTGAGTTCCTGCCCTGATTTCCCTTCATGATGGACTGTAAGGTGAAATAAACCCTTTCCTCCCCAAGTTGTTTTATCCACAGCAACAGATCCCAGAAAGGAGGTGTTGTAAGATTCAGGAAGATGGGGGAAGTTAGGTGGCTCAGAGGCAAGCAACAATGGCTGCCTAGAGAAGACTCTTCTAGAAGCTGCCTGCAAGCTGGACAGGGAGCTCCCAGGACACAGATTTTGTAAGTTATCACCTATGCTGGGCCGGGCTGTCTTTGAGTCACATGCACCCTGTGTGGAACGGCAATAAACTTCCTGAGGCTGAAGTAGACTTGTGTGGAATCCTTTCTGTGGTCTGTAGTTGGTGGCCTTTCTGGGGTGAATAGACTTTTGCTCACATCCCAGGGATTCCTTGTTATCTTGTTAGCCTCCATTTGACTTCCACAGATTTGCAGCTGTGGTAGTTGGATTCTACTGATGCTCCGCCTCACCTGCCTTGGGTCCTTTTGTGTTAGTCTCTCCTGGTGGAGGCTTCCTTTCCTTCAATTTCAGCTTTGTGGATTCACCTGTGAGCTCAGCTTTGCCTGTTTCAATAGAAGCTGTATTCTTGGGGGACATTAGGCCCCTTCTGTTGTTCATTCTGCTTAGGTTGGGGGTGGGATGGGAGGGGCTCTCTCAAGTCCTTATGAAAGCTGCAGTGGCTTCTTAGTCTTCTCTCCAGGGATTCTCACAATTTGAAACTTAGTTCTTCATTCTTGCTGATATTCTGAGCAGCCATGCAGGCTGTAAGAGGAGAAGGTAGGCATGGACCCCAGAGGCCAAGGACTGGCCTGACTCCTCTGCCAGGCTGTGATTAAGATATTTCTCCAACACTGAGGTGCTGGATCTGCCTAGGGCACATCTTAAAGGTTTGGAGTGGGTTTTCTGACTCACTGACATGGTCTTCCCTAGAGTCCTTTCTTAGACCTGGTTCTATGAGCATGGGTCTGGGATCCTTTAGCCAGGGTCCATTCTGGGAGTTGAGGAAGCCTGGGATATTCATGAAGATACTTGAGGCCTTCTTGGGATCCAGAGTGGAGCGGGGCAGGCCAGGCTGCTTTTTCAGTGTTTCCCAGACCCCTGTAGGGACTAGGACCTGCCACATGACAGAAAGAATGGTTTGGACCCCTGAAGCTGACCTTGTTTCCATCTCTCTTCTCCATGTGCCTCCCGATGCTCTGGGTGATGTAGTGGTCCAAGCAGAAGAGAGGCAGCTCTGCTGGGAGCAGAACAGCATAGAGTCTTCCTGGGAAGGTGTATCTACCCCTTTCTTCACGGAAACTCCATCATGGCAGCTGACAAAATGTTTATCTGGCTCTCGGTCCCTCTGCCGTCCTACCCTGTACATCCACAGCATCTGCCACATAATGCCGGCATGGGTCTCAGCAGGAGACATGTTCAGCTGTCTTTTCAGACTATAAAGAGATGGTCTCAGAATCCAAGAGGATCTGTACTCTGAGATGTCCACTGTGAGCTCAGTGTTGTCGGAACCACTAACTCATGAGGTCAGACATATCAAGAAGCCCTTCACCATACTACCAAAAGAGATAGATTAGAGCTAGGATTGGGGACAAAAAGAGGGCACAAGAAAGACACACAAGGGGCCTGGCAGCACATCCTTGGTGTCGGCCTGTTGTCTTAGCTCCAGTTCGTGGTTCTGGAGGCTGAGGAGCCCGGATGCATAGCTCTGTATCTGCATGGGACCTACTAGTGGCTTTGTGCTTCACTGTCATGTGGCCATGGCGTTGAGTGGTGAGACAGAGCGAAGGTGTTGGAGACAGTATCTTTCTCTTATAAAGTCATTAATTCCATACTGGGTAACCCCACTTTCATAGCCTTCCTAACCCGAGTCACCTCCCAAGTCCCCGTGCTTCTGAATGCCAGCCACACAAGGATTTGAGTGTTAAATCTCCAGCACACAAATTTTGGCACACTGAAAACTTCTCAGATATGGGATATCCCCTAAGGCCCAGAAGTGTGGCCAGAATCTCCTGGAGAATGGAGATGTTCTCTGCAGGGTGCCAGTGAAGCCTTGAATGAATGTGTATAAAGTAGGTTAGTCCTGAGCAGATGTGTGCTGTTGACAGGGCCACAACCATGCCAAAGACTAATGCCTCCGACACATGGGAAACTGTGTGGGCCAGGCTCAGAATCGGCAAAGCCTCCCTCTGATGGTTTTCTGTCAGTTTAGTGGCTGCACATGAATCTACTGATATTTTAATCATTATCTGCTCTTCCACAGGCCCCTCAGTCAGCACCCTGCTGGCCACTCAGGCCGTGGCCTGGCGGGGCTTCTGGCTCTGCGCCCTGGCTCTGCCTAGACTGTGTTATGTAGGTTTAAGTTAAGTCTCTGTCGTCCCTATTTATCAACAAAACTCAGAAGTCAAAGAATAGGGTGAAAACTTGCTAGCTCAGAGAGGCTGAGTATCAACTATCTGACCTTGCTTTTTGACTAGAGACACTACAAGAAACACGTCTCTTCCCTTGTTCCAGAACCAAAAGAGCTGAGACTCTAGTCCTTGCCCTTTTCTTCCTGTGTGACTTCACTCTCCAAATAGCTGGCTTTTCTATGGCCAATTGTAGTCAGCTGGTCACTGGCTCCACTCCCTTATTCAAGGTATAGCTTTAATTGGGCAGTCTTGAGAGTGTCAGAGTGCAATCAAAATATCCCATAACATTCCTCTGGTCCAAGTAGTGTTTATGAATGACCAATGTGTACAAAAACTAGCTACTGTGGCTTCTGTTGGCTGAGGTTTCTGTCCAGCCTGGTCCCACAGCTGTTCAGTCCCAAAGAAATACACTGAGGTCTACATTAATTATAAACTGGTTGGCCTATTAGCTCAGGCTTCTTATTAACTAATTTCTACATCTTAACCCATAATTCTTGTCTGTGTTAGCCACGTGGCTTGGTACCTTTATCAGTGAGGCATTCTCATCTTGCTTCCTCTGTGTCTGGATGATGACTGCGGACTGACCCTTTCCTTTTCCCAGAATTCTCCTGTTCTGGTTGTCCTGCTTATACTTCCTGCCTGGTTACTGGCCAATCAGCATTTTATTAAATTAATACAATTGACAAATCTATCTATCTCTCTCTTGCTCACTCTTTGTTTTTTGGGGTTTTTTTGTTTTGTTTTGTTTTTTTGTTTTTCGAGACAGAGTTTCTCTATAGCTTTGGAGCCTGTCCTGAAACTAGCTCTTGTAGACCAGGCTGGCTTCAAACTCACATAGATCCACCTGCCTCTGCCTCCAAAGTGCTGGGATTAAAGGCATGCGCCACCACCACCTACCTAACAACTTACAAATCTTTAGAGGGCACAAGACCATTGTCCCCCAGCATTCTTCCTCCAAGATGTTTACAACCTGAGATTGCTCACCTACAGAGGCTTCAACCCCTCACCACCTCAGTTGGATTCCCTGATCCAAGCCATGCAGGATATGGTAGCTCCCTGCAAAGCCTCATTCCTGAGCCTGAGTGACAGGACCGTGGCTCATCTGTGGGGTTTTCCAAGGACTCTGGATATGCAGGACTTTTCCTCATTGCAGGCACCTCTGCTCTGTTGGCATTTGCCAGGTTCCATGGTATGGGAGCCAGCTTTTTATCACAGAGCAAGCACATGAAGCAATTATGTATCCAGAGAGGGGGTGGGTTTGGCTTACAAGTGTGGAAGTTCTGGCCTGTGACCTGTTGGCCACTGTGATGGTTAATCTTGGGTGTCAATTTACTGCATCTGGAATCAACTTCGAGGCGAGCTACTGGACACTCCTGTATTGGAATTTTTCTCGATCAAATTATTGAAGTAGGAAAATCCACCCTAAATATGAGCGGTAGCGTCTGGTGACATTCCAGATCAAAGGGAAAGAGAAGAAGGAAACATTGCTGTTTGCCTGCTTGCTTTCACATTTGCTGGAAAGTTCTAGCTCTATCCTGTGGCTGCCACTGCTACTGCTACATTCTTTCGTTGATATTTGAACCAACTTTGGTTTTCCAGTGTAGATCAAAGACCAACCTTCCTCCAGGACCTCAGTATCAGGTTGGGATTGCAGAGGCATCCAGCCTTCTTGGCCTCTTTGAGTCAGCAATTGTTGGGCTGCTTGAGCCAGTCCAGTGAATCCTTGTTTTACTATGTATTTATTCCATCAGTTCTGTTTCTCTTGAGAAACCTGTTGCTCTGGGCCCATAGCAAGGCTGCACATCACTGCAGGAGCAGGTGATGGAACAGACATACTCACCTCAGAGCCAGTAAAAAGAAGAAGAAGAGGCATGGTGCAGGGGTCTCCTTCAAAGGCACACCACCACCAATATATTCCCACTAGGCTTCACTTCCAAAAGGTTCCATTCTATTCTGGGTGCAGCTCTGGGGACAAGGCCTTCACAAAAAAAAAAAAAAAAAAAAAAAAAAAAAAAAAAAAAACCACCAACAACAGAAACAGTAGTGATTTCACTATGTGTCATCTCGGCAAGACTCCTCCTTGAAGAGCTCATGTGCCTAACGGGGTACCTGGGTGGCTTGCCCTCTTCTTGCTCCTCATAATCCTAGTATAGGCTGGGTGAAGGGGCTGTGCACTGTTGCCTGCCCTATGTGACTGCACAGTGTTGCTCAGGTGCCTTCCCGAGGAATGTGGAGAAGAACTCATTCATGGGCATGGCATGTATATAGTGTCTCTCCTTCCCCTGTGGGCAGTTAATATACTTTAACGAGGGTCCTGTGTCTGGACCAGCAGCTCCACTGGGAGCTGGGACTCTTCTAAGTGGGGTGGTGCACAGGGTAATGGACTAGTAGATAGAGATCACTTCCTCTGTGTTCTGATTTTGCAGGTGATGCCAGCCTACGACATCTCCCTGGGAAGTGACTCAGTAACTTTGTGGAGTGTAGAGTTTGAGACATTTTTACATAAGCCAAGAGTGAAAACATCACTGTTAAGAATCTGCACTTTATAGTTAAACCTTACGATAGATCAATTTATATTTTCTAGAATTTCCTGTAAGTAGGCGTATACCATAGGCATTCTTTTTGTATGGTTTCTTGTTCCTTCCTTCCTCCATCCTTCCCTGCCTTGGTTCCTTTCCTTCCTCTCCTCCCCCTCCTTTTTACTGTAAGATGCACATGCCTGCATGTGTTTGTGTGGGTGTTGTTGCAGGTGTGTGCGTGCGTGTATGTGGAAGCCAGAGGACAGTCTCAGGTGTTGCTCTTCAGTTACGTCCACCTTAGTTTTTGAACAGGCGCTGTCTTAGTCCCTGTTCTGTCGCTGTGAAGAGACACCACAACCAAGGTGACTTTTATAAAAGAAAATATTTAATCGGGAGCTTGTTTACAATTTCAGAGGTTTAGTCCATTATCATCATGATGGGGAGCAGGGAGGCACTTATGGCGCTGAGCAGTAGCTGAGAGCTACATCCTGATCTGGAGGCAGAAAGAGAGACTCTGGGCTTGGCATGTGAGTTTTGAAACCTCAAAGCCCATCCCAGTGACATACTTCCTTCAACAAGGCCACACCTCTTAATCCTTCTACTCCCTTCAGATAGTGCTGCTCCCTGGTGACTAAGCATTCAATACGGGAGCCTATGGGGGCCATCCTTATTCAGACCATCACAGGATCTCTCACTGGGCAGAGACTTGCTGAGTGGTCTAGGTTCCACCTGTCTGTCTCCGCCTCCCCAGTGCTGGGTTACATGCATGTGCCACCTCATCTGGTAAACTCAGAAAATATTTTCCAGGGATCCATTCTCAGGCCCTCCTGCTATAGGCAACACTTTATGGACTTAGTCATCTCACCGGGCTGCCACTGGCTCCCTTCATCCTGTTTAGAGCTACCTTGGTATGGCTGAACCAGCTGTGGGCTCCTTGCTGAGGAGCTGTATAAGGAATGCCCTTGCTCTTCATTGGCGCCCTACAGGCCATGTTGGTTGAGCTATGCTGTGAGCCTTCGTGTGTACAGTCTTTGTGGGAACAAACATGCTCACTTTTCTTGAGTAAATAATGTGATCAGCTGGAACATATGGCGGGTGCTGCGGTTAACTGCTTTTCCTCCATACTGATGGGTTTCATTTTACCTGTAAACCACAACTATGTTTTAAACCTTAAAGCAGTGACTAGCATTTTAATATTTTTCTTGAAAAACTGAGTCTAATATTATTGGGCCCAAAAGTCTCATGATCAAAATGAATTGAAGATTAGTTAGTCCCAGCACTCAGGAAGCAGAGGCAGGCAGCTCTCCATGAGTTTGAGACCAGCCTGGTCTATATATTGAGTTCCAGTACAGTCAGGAATATGTAGGAAGACCCTGTCTCAAAAACAAAAATAAAACAAGACAATACAAAACCAAAGAACAAACAAAAAAATTGAATAAAGAGTACCTACATTCTCAAACTTTTCTGTAGTTTCTTTTATTAGTTTTTATTTTTGATAGTATAGTTACACCATTTCTCCCTTCTCTTTCCTCCCTCCAGTGCTCCCATATACCCCCTCCCTCCCTCCTTCAAATTTGTGACCTCTTTTCCACTAATGGTTATTGCATGCACATATGTATATACATATCTATCTACTTGGTTTGCATAATAGTACTTGCGTGCATGTTTCCATTCTGACCGACTGGCACTGGGCATCCACTTGGTGTGCTCTTCCCTGGGGAAGACCCCTCCCACTCTCAGCTTTCCTCACTTTCCTGTGGTTCCTTGTGTAGGGTTGAAGACTCATGAACTTTTCTCCATCCAGTTTGGTATATCTGTTGGTGTCAGTCACGCTTAGTTCACGTATGGGCAATCGTGTTGGCGAGGCTTTATGAGTGTAGTTTCTGATGTTACTAGGAGACATAATCTTACAGCAAACTCCCGAATCCCCTGGCTCTTACAATCTCTTTGCCACCTCTTCTGCCATGTTCCCCAGACCTTAGGTGCGGGAGTGTTTTGCAGATTTATCAACCAGGATTGGAATCCACAACTCTGCATTTTGATTAACTGTGGTTTTCTGCAGTGGTCTCAATCTGTTACAGAGAGAAGTTTCTTTAGTGGGCAGTAAATACGACTTATCTGTGGGCACGAGGACGAATGTTTCTAGATTGTTCTTAGGGGTTATGCTGGTGTAGTAAGTTAGAGGCTATAGATTCTCCTCCAATAGTCCCGACTTCACTAGATCTGAGTAGTAGCTAGGTTTCCTGGACCAGGCATGGTTTTGTTTTCGTTGAGAAGGCCTTAAATCCAATTAGAGAGCTACTGGTTGCTGCCAAGGTGTGTGTGCCACTAGTGGACCCTTTAGGGTTTTTGTATAATGCTGGTTGTTGATGTGGTCCATCGGCATCATAGCCAGGCAGGACTGTTGGTTGCCTTACCTCTTTGGAAGCTTGCATTGTCTCCTGGTTCCATGGAAGTTGGTCCTCAGAGAGGGGGCATTGATGTCAGTTCCAGCTCAGGGGTCTCTGGGCTCTGTTTCTGAAGTATATGATGTTTTCAGGAACAGAGACTTGTCCAGAGACAATAGCAATAGGCTCTGGGTTTGGGGATTTGCTTGGACAGTCCTGGCTAACAACTCAAAATGTCTCATGTCTGGTATTGGGGTTTTTGTTTGGTGGCCTTTGACTCTTGGAGGCTTGGCTTTCTGGCATCATCAGCCTAGATGAGCAAAGTTCATTAAAACTATTTATTATGTGTGTTTTTACATAGGATTATGTGTGTTATAGATTTTCCTAGGTAAACAGGTAACAGTATGACTTCTGTAACCTTCTTATTGCTATTTTATTCACCTCCCTCCTTCTTTTGTATTTCCTTCCTTCTGCCTTTCCTAAAAAGCTCTCTCTTTCCCTATTTCCCCCATCAAATCACGTGTGCCCCCTTATTCCTGTTTGCCCTCCTGTCTTTCCCACTTTCTGATGACATCACTTGTGCCCCGCTATTTCACTCTCTACTGCTCCCCCCCCCCCCCCGTGGTTTCATTTTGCTTTTCTGGTTTCTGTCTTCAGACTGTACTCTCCTCTGGATTTAGAGCTAGGAGGCTGCAGTGAGAGAGAACATGCAGCATTTGTCGTTCTGGGTCTGGGGTTACCTTATCCAACATGACCTCAGTTCCATCCATTGACCTGCAAAGTTCATGATTTTATGTTTCTTTTCAGTTCTTAAGTAAATAGCTTAGTGAGATCAGTCAGAGCTTATGGTAGGTGCTATGAGCAACTTTTTAAAAATGGATTTTTATTATTTTCAATTATTTAATTGATATCAAAATATCAGTTCAATTCAAGTAATTATTCCATTACTCTCTCTATGTTTGTGTGTGTGTGTGTCTGTGTGTGGGTATATGCACACACTGGTTAAGGTGTTTAGGAATCCAGATAGGGTGTTAGATTCTCTGGAACTGGAGCTAAGACTTGTCACGTGGGTGCTGGGAACTGAACCCGGGTCCTCTGGAAGAGCAGCCAGTGCTCTTAGCTGTTGAGCCTTCTCTCCAACCCCATGTTTTCATTCTCGTTTTGAAATACTAGGAGCTTTAATTTTTACAAGGGTTTATTTATTTATTTTTATGAATTGTGTTCTTACTGTAATTTCCTTTCGGTTCTTTTTGTTGTTGTTGTTTTGTGTTGTGTTGTTTTCGAGACAGGGTTTCTCTGTAGCTTTGGAGCCTGTCCTGGAACTAGCTCTTGTAGACCAGCCTGGCCTCAAACTCACAGATTTGCCTGACTCTGCCTCCCGAGTACTGGGATTTAAGTTGTGCACCACCACCTACAGGCTCCTTTTGGTTCTTGATAAAAAAAAAAAAAAAAAAGATTGTTTTTAGGAAGCTAAAGTTATACAATGGGATAAAGAAAGCATCTTCAACAAATGTAGCTGGCATAACTGGATATCGACATGTAGAAGAATGCAAATAGATCCATATCTATACCCGTGCACAAAACTTAAGTCCAAATGGATCAAAGACCTCAACATAAATCTAGCCACACTGAACCTCATAGAAGAGAAAGTGGGAAGTAGCCTTGAACACATGGGCACAAAAGATCACCATTTTCTTCTACAATTTTTTTTTTAGTTTTAGGTTTATATTGTGTGATGAATTCATTTTAAGTTAAAATTTGAATATGGTCTAAGGTGTGTGCTCTTTTAATTTAATTTGTTTGTTAAAACTGGGAAGAACTAAATGCTGGTGCTTCTTTGCTGTGTTCCAGTCAGTGTTGTCTTCTGTTATGCACACATATCTGGATTAGACAGCAATCTCCAGAGAAACAGAACCAAAAGGAGATAGATAAGTAGATGCTGAATATGTATAGAAGGATGGAAGATGGATAGATGACAAGTGGTCAGATAGAGGATGATAGAGGACGGATGGATAGAGAGACGAAGGCAGACAATAAATGGATGATAGAGGATAAACGATAGATAGATATTGATAGATAGATAGATAGATAGATAGAAAGGAAGAAAGAAAGAAAGAAAGAAAGAAAGAAAGAAAGAAAGAAAGAAAGAAAGAAGATAAGTAGCTGGTCCACAGAAGGACAGAAGACAGAGGACAAGTAGACAGATAGAGACCATGTGTTTTCCTATAGCTTTGTTTAGACTCCAGAGGACTCAGGACTCCCCTTTGTGAAATGGTACATGGACCAATGAGCAGTGGGGAGGGTGATGACCTTCTCCACCCTGGAGACTAATGATCAGTTTCTCAGAAATGGAGTGCTGAGCTTCTTTCTCATAGGTTATAAGGTTTTCTTGTCTGGACACCCCCACACAAATTTGCAGCCCATCTGTAAGCGGAGGCAGCTCGTTTGTTTCCCGGCCACCCAGACCTACAATAATTACACAGAAACTGTATTAATTGCAATAGTGTTTGGCCAATAGCTTAAGCATATTTCTAGTTAACTCTTAAATCTTAAATCAATCCATTTCTATTATTTTATATTTTACCACGAGTCTCATGGTTTATTGGTATCAGCCTGCGGGCATCTTTCTCCTCTGTGGCTGACTCCGCCTACTCTCTCTCTCTCTCTCTCTCTCTCTCTCTCTCTCTCTCTCTCTCTCTCTCTCTCTCTATCTCAGTCTGGCTATATTCTGCCCTGCTATAGGCCAAAGTAACTTTATTCATTAACCAATAAAAGCAACACATATACAGAAGTGCATCCTTCCTTTACCGTTAGGAACCAAATGCTGATAAAAAAGTTGGAAAGAGAGCAAACTGGAGTCAACCTGGGAGGGATCCTCTCTGGTGCCATCAGGTACTGAGACAATGGTTCAGAGGCCGAGGGAAGATGGGCACACGACACAGAAATAGAATAAGATGCTGGCAACAGCACTCGGGGAAAATGCAGTCTTATCACAAAGGGGCCCTTTCTCCTGGTTAGTTTGTTTTGTTTCTTGTCATCTTGACACAAGCAAGGGTTATCTGGGAGGAGGGATCCTGAATTGAAAATGCTTCCACCAGATTAGCCTGTGGGTAAGTCTGTGGGGGCGTTTGTTAAATTAGTAATGAATGTGGGAGGGCCCAACCTCTGTGGGCAGTGCCACCCTAGGCCGGTGGTCCTGGGTGGCATAAGAAAACAGGTTGAGCAAGCCATGGAGGATGGCATTCCTGTATGGTCTCTGCTTCAGGGCCTGCCTCCAAGTTCTTGCCTTGAGTCCTGTCCTGATTTCCCTCAGTGACAGACTTTAAAGCTATAAGGTGAAATAAACTTTTCCTTCCAACATTGCTTTTGGTCAGTGTTTTATCGCAACAACAGAAAACAAACTAAGACAACCTTTGAAATTAAGATTAAGAAAGAAGCATGGTGGCCAGCATCTTTAATCCAGCACTCAGGAATCAGAGGCAGGTGGATTTCTGTGAGTTCAAGGCCAGCTGCTGGTCTGCATAGCAAGTTCCAGGACAGTAGAAGTTACATGATGAGGTCTACCGCCCACCCCATCCTACTCCTCCCCCCACAACAAGAAAGAAAGAAAGGAAAGGTCTGGATTTTGTCTGTTTGTTATGCGGAAAGACAATGGGAGGTTTGAGAACTGATGTTTTAAAAAAGTCTCCATTCAGTTTGATCTTACCCTGTGAAAACTCAAAAATTAGAGATTCCTAAGGATGACAAAAAATCCAAGGAGTAGAAAGAGACATTTCAACCATAAGCACAAAACAGAGAGAGAAAGGGAGGGAGAGAGGGGGGGAAGGAGGGAGGAGAGAGAGAGAGAGAGAGAGAGAGAGAGAGAGAGAGAGAGAGAGAGAGAGCTGGAAGCAGGCATGGCTAACCACTCCCAAAGTCTACCTCAGTGACCTTCTTCTTCCAGCAAAGCTGCACAATCTCCCTAAGCAGCACCACCAGCTGGGACCAGTGCACACGTAGCTGAACCTGTCGGTAACTCTATTGAAGCAGCAGTGACTGACAAAAACATCTGACATCACACATGTCACTGAAGAGTACCCGAGAATAAGACAGTCAGGCAACATGAATTGAATTTGAAGAAAAGAATAAAAATGTGTCATAGAAGAAGGGGAAAGTGTTAGAATGTAAAGAAAATGTTCTCTTTTCTATCAAAGGATTACATGAACACAAGAAAGTCCATCTTTAAAGAAACCTGTAGAGACACCACCTCACAAAAATCCTCTCTCAGCCAGCATTTTTCTAAGACCAGTGCTTAAGCTGCATCAGATGTGCTACAAGCTACCAAACCCCCGTGGGGTCTTAAAAACAAACAACAACAAAACCAAAACCAGTGGTGAGGGCTAGAGAAATGACACAAGAGTTCAGAACACTTGCTATTTCTGCAAAGAAACTTAGTTTGATTTTGAGCACCTGTATCAGGTGGCTCACAACTGTCTGTAACTCCAGCTCCAGGGCATCTGATGCCCTCTCTGGCCTCCATGGACACTGCACACATGTAGTACACACACTCTCTCCCATCCACATAAATAAAAGTAAAAATAAATCTTTTTTAAAAAAAAATATTTATTATTTATTTATTATGTATACAATATTCTGTCTGTATGCCTGAAGGCCAGAAGAGGGCGCCAGACCTCTTTACAGATGGTTGTGAGCCACCATGTGGTTGCTGGGAATTGAACTCAGGACCTTTGGAAGAGCAGGCAATGCTCTTAACCACTGAGCCATCTCTCCAGCCCCCAGTAAAAATAAATCTTATAAGAGAAAACAGTGGACCCTCCCAAACCCCGCCCCGAGTATGCTTGCTTGCTGAATTCAGAGTGGCTACGTTACCTGTCTGCAGAAGCAAACTTTTGCCTTGCTAAAGAACTTTGGATTGTGTGCCATCTTCCTGAGACCCCAGGCCTCTTTCCAGCAAGGGGCAGTCAGGTGTGGGAAGCGTTCTTTAGTCTTTTGGTTAAACTGTATTGTTTCAGTGGCCTGTGGTCCTGGGCCATACCCTTCAAAAACATTTTCAAAGTTGGGGGAGACAGGGATCCTCCTGCCACAGCCTCCTGAGTGCTAGGATTAAGGAACTGAGGCACCATGCCTAGCCCAACTATGATTTTCAATCCTGTGTTTCCAGGTCTTGCGGCACCTTCTTTCTGCAGGCCCTCAGCTACCCTCTGTAGGTGTTCCACCCCACAGCTCTCTGCTTGAAGATTCCCTACCCATGCTCTGCGGGGCAGAGACAGGTGTGTGCCACCTCCTGCCATCAGCCTAAGGCTGGACAGCAAGAGCCAGGCGTCATCTGCAGAGGTCTGCCCGCAAGTCCCCCACCTGGAGCTCTCTGAAGAGGATGTAACAAAGTCCGTCCTGGGATACTTCTTGCCCCCCCCCTTTCAAAGTAGGGCCTAGGATGGAGTTTCTAGCTAAGCATTTTGTTGGTGGGAACCAATGACCTCAGGAGAAGGCCAGGCCTATAAGAGAAAGAGGATTTGTCAGGTCGACAGGACATACCGCCTAGGACATACACTATTCCACAGGTGGTCCGGCTTGCAGGTCCCTGGCCAGCATGGCCTGGAACAAGTTGCCACAAAGGGCAATACGGGCAGTTAGCAGCCAACCTCAGAACTGGGGCTGGACACCTAGCATGGCCAGGGCACAGGTGGCATCCACCAAGGCGAAAGACTCAGAAGACTCTCAGCATTTCCTTGAGGTTCCAAGGCTGGTACCCTAGGAAGAGCCTCTGGGGCCTTCGGCTATACTAGGCAGCTGCTCTGTTCTTCCCTCCCAGGCTGTGAAGTAGGACAGGGCTCCACTCCCCTGGCCATGGCAGTTAGGTTCAGGTGGAGCATCTTCACACCCACAGTCTCCGAGTCCAAGTTGGCAGGCCCCAGGCACACTTGCTGCCTGGGGTGGTGTCTGTCTGAACCTGCAGGCTTGGGTGGACACGGCTGAGGACGTGCGCCTGGGCGGCGGTGGGGTTGTTGCTGCCTGCGGGCATCCGCTGCAGGAGTGGCTGGGTGTTGCTCGATCTTGTGGGCGTGGCTGTGGGTATGGGAATCTGAGTGTGCCCAGGAGGGCTGGGCACGTGTCTCCATGCTTGTACATGCCTCTGTGTGGCCACATGAGGCAATGCATACTTGCATGTGACTGTGTATAACTATATTTGTCTGTGTGTGGCCATGTGTACCTGTGCATGGCTATATGCACCTGGCCCTGAGTTCCTGTCCTCAGGTTAGGCAATGTCTGCCTCTTTCTCCATTTGGTAGCAGTGAGTGACAGACTGTGATATGCAGTCACAAGACTGTGTCCAAGTCCTTGTTGGTCAGCAAGTGACAGCAAGTTGGAGAAAAGTAAGGGGAGGGAGGCACAGCTTAAGACCCTAGGGAACCTTGTAGCCCATGCTGGCCACTCTACCAGCACCCCTCCTGCTTTGGACTGCCCCCCTCTAGGGCTTATGAAATGGGGCCACAGTAGTCTGTGCAGATTTCAGGCTCAGGATGGCATCTGTCGGCTTCCTCCCTTCCCTGACTGAGGCCCTCTGCCTGGCTCAGGGTTTTACCTGTAAGTAGGGTACCAGTGGGCTACTGCCCTGAACATGACCTAAATTCATCATGTTCCCCTCCAGGGGCCATCCAGACAGGTGCTCGTCCATTGCCACTCTCTGCATGCTTGCTATGTGGTTGGGATACAATCCTGGACCAGGGATAAATGTGGTCCCTACGGATTTTGTAATCCAAGAGGGCATCAAACACAGGCCCTACAACCTCAAGCTGATCCAAGGCCTCGGCACCTTTCTGCCTGCTGCTGAGCAGTGTGTGGCATGTGTGTGCATGAGATTGATGTGGAGTGCAGATCCAGAGCCTGCTGGGACATCTGGGGAAGGCAACCCCAAGAGAGTGGTGAAGGAGAAGCTATAGGCAGGGGTCAGATGGGATTAAGTCAGGCTGGGGTGTCTCCTGTGCAAAACCCCTGTGACTGATCAGTGCCAGGTCCTTCAGAGACAGAGAGGCTAGACGTGGCTGTAACCCCTCAAATCTGGGACATAGTCCTAGCCAGGAGATTTTTGTCTTTACTCAAGGTTGGTGGGATCTCTAAGTACAGAGGAGGTATACATGGGCATTAATGTTTGCTGAAATTGCTTGAACTTGGATTTCCAAGAGGATGGGGGGAGTCCAAAGGCTACGTTCATGGCTCTCTTCATGGTAAACCTAGTCCCCAGAGAGCAGGTGATGGCAAGCAGGAGGTAGCAGGGGACAGCTATGGTGGGCAGTCAGAAAACCACAGCGCCACCCCGAGCTCTGGCATCTCCAGTGAGGACGGACAAGGTAAGGTCCATAGTCATGGAAGCCGGCCTCTGGGGTCAGGGCCGTGGAGATTCAGAGGGAACACAGCTGGCCAGGAGCTCTGGGAGGTAGATGAGGCTCCATCTTCACAGGGACCTGGAGAGGCACAGCTGGAGAAGGAGGAACAGGAAGACGAGGGGACAAATGATCACCATGCCTGGGCCAGTCACCAGACCTTAGCAGGGCCTTTATGGTTGGTTGTTTGGTACCATGGTGAAGCGGCAGAGATGCAAGGATTAGGGCAGGGTGACTCCATGCTGTTTAGGTGAAGGACGGTGGCTTGGTCCATTTGTGGTACCTAAAGTGGCTGAATACAGAAACTGTTGAGCTTCAGAAAGAACAGGACCCCTTGATGCTTTTGCTGAGCTAGGCAGCCAGTGTGTGGGGGTCCTCAGTGTCATTGCTTGAGCTAGGAAACTAGTATGTGAGTACCTTCTACACCATTCCAGATCTAGATGTGTGTTTGGGGACTTTCAATGCCTTTAGTAAGCTAAACAGCCGGTATATGGGGACTCTCAGTGTCATTACTGAGCTAGGCAGTCAGTATTTGGAGGTCCTTTGATGCTTATTGCTAAGCTAAGAAGTCAGTCACAGCCAAGGTCACAGCCAGATTCACCTTGGGGTCTGTACCACAGCCCCCACCCACAGCTTCCATTCACCTAAGTGGACCACTGGTGTTTTAAATTAAGGGAAGTTCTCACCACATGAGATTGGCTCTTTTTAAAAATGCATGGCCCAACTCACTGGTAGGCAATTAGTGCGTGCAGAGTACACAGACATCTGCTTCTAGAACATGCTCATCCCAGAAGGAACCAGCTTGCTATTCTCTTTCAATCCTTCACCTGGCCTTCAACTTCCTGGTGACCCCTGCCCTTTTTCTTGCCTCTGGGGACTTGCCTATTTGGCATGAAGTGCTAATGACAGTGTGTGGCCCTTCGCATTGTGTCAGAGGCTCAGCCCAGTTGCAGCATATGTTATAGCTTAATTCTCTCTGTGTCAGAGTCTCACTGTGTAGCCCAGGTGTCCTTAGAGTTGTGGCAACTCTCTCGACTCAGCCCCCACCACACTCAGCTCACAAAGCTTCATCCTTTACTGGACTGAGTAATATTCCAAAAGGTGGCTCTGCCTCCCATAGGCTCACGAGCACGTGGGGACTTTTTTCTCCCGTATCTTCGGTGTAATGCCGCTATGAACAATGAAACATCGAAGCAAGTGTGAGAGGCTCTTTGAGACCATGACTTTGCTTCCTGTGACTGCATCCAGAGTGGACAGATGGTGCCACTGTGCTGTCCACCACGGCAGCTGCATGATATTGGGTTCCTACTACTGTGTGTGACGTCTTCTTGCTGGTATTTTATCTTACTTTATGAGTCTTTTGTCTCTATTCATTTATGTGCACTACATGCATGCCTACTGCTCGTGGAGACCAGAAGAGGGTGCCGGATCCCCTGAGACTGTAGCTGTGGATAGCTGTGAGCTACCATGTAGGTGCAGGAGATACAGGCCCTCTGCAGGAGCAGCCAGTGCTCTAAACCAATGACCATCTCTCTAGCCCTTTCACTGACTGTGAGTATCCACTGCTATCCTTTGGGTTGGGGCAACTCAGCAAGTGGCTGGGTCTGAGTCAGAGCATCTTTAACTGCCCTGAACTCATACGGACTGGTAACCTGCTTTGGGGAACAAGGATACCAGGCAAGGACCAGCGTCTCCTGCTTTTAGAACAGTGGGGAAAAAAATCCCCATGTCCATGTGACCACCCATGCGGCCCCCAGCATAGGACAGCAGCACCCTAAGCGATGAGATGGGGGCTGCTCTGCCCAAGCCATGACCCTTCTTCTGGCTCCCCATCCTGGCCTCAGAGAGGGCCGTCTTCCCTGGTTTAACCATTAACAGGCAGGCCTACCACTGGGTTGCAGACAATGGCCTGTTTGTTGGGAGGCCCAAGGACTTGTAGGGCCCTGGCACAGGCATCAAAGCTCCATGATTAAGTCTATTAGGGACAGGATTTGTGCAAACAGAGACAGGTGCAGGGGCCAGGCCAGCTGCTGGGCCACAAACCGCCCTAGCTTGGCTGAGCCTTCCCCACAAGTGGTCTGCCCACCAAATATGGCCCAAATCAGCCATTTACCTAAGCACAGAAGGGGTGAGGACTGGGTGTCCCCAGCTGGGGGCCTGTCTGCTCACCTCCTGGGGTCCTGCCTGTCAGGAGAACCAGCCCTGGGAGTGCAGGGAACAGGGCACATGATGGCCATCCTCCAGGCCAGCTTTGCTTAGGAGGGGGTCCTTTGGAGAAGCACTGGAGACTCAACCAACAAGGAGTGCCTTCATGAAGCCCCTTGGCCATACATCCTGGTTCTAGTCCCAGGAGGTTTGCAGGCACCTCAATCTGCAGTCCTGGGAATTGCTGAGCCCTCAGCCCTGCACCAAGTCAGATGTCAGGGAGAGGGGAACACCGTGTGGCTCTGTGATCAGTACCAAGAGCGCAGTGATCATTCTCTTGTAGACATCACTGCCCTGGGGCCTTGGTCCTGGAGTCTTAGGGAACACCGAGACCCATTAGTGAGTGTCATTTCTCTGTTTCCTAGATGGGGGGGGGGGGGAGAGTGGGCGGCTACTCTGACAGGTACACAGCCTGGCCCAGCCCATGTGGAGAAGCCTCAGGCAAACTTGGTACCTGGCAGCTCTTAAGGGCCTTGATGTGACAAGTTGATTTGGGGCTCCGTGCAAACGCACAGCAATGGGATTGAGCAGACAGATGAGCCAGGAATTCGCTTCCCAGACCAGCCCATGTAGGCAGGCCTGGGCTCAGCATTGGGCTATGAAAGAAAGTAGGGTACAGCTACAGTCCTTTTATGCCCTAAACTCAGAGATGATGTCATCATTTCTGCTGCATCCTATTGGCTAGCAGGCGGCAATAAATTCTGCTGATTTCAAAGTCTGAATGTTGCTGGGGTCCTTGGAGGTAAATGGACAGCAGATGGGGAAAGCACCTGCAGCGAGGTGGCCCTCCAGCTGATATGGAACGCTGCAACTCGAAGGGAGTGCGCTGGGTGAATCTGGCATACTTGCAAAAGCCAGGGGCCAGAATGTCACCCCTTATCCTCAGCAGGTAGCAACCGCTCTCCAGCAGAACAGCTGCTGCCAGCTGTCCATGCAGGCCACCAGAGGTCTGTAGAGACCTCAGTTTGGGGGCCGAGTTCAGCACCCCTCCCCCAGCATGCAGATCTCACTCCTTTGGCCCAGGAGGTATCTTGTCACGTGGAGCCTCACCCCCCCCCCACCTCGTCCCTTGCCAGCTCTGATGCAGTCTTAGAAATGGAATAGGAGGAAGGCACGGCATTATCCCTGTCCTGTAGGCACACAGGGAAGATGTTGCGGGCTTGGACTCCATCCACAGGCCTGATCTGGTCAGTGTGGCACCGGGAAGGAGTGAGCACTTGGTCCCTGGGGTGCTAAGCTGAAGACTGCCTTGATTAGGACTGATGTGGCTTGGGTTTGAGTCCTGATATCAGAGGGGAAGGAAGGGATTGGGGACAGAAGAGAACCTGCAGTTCTGGAGAAAGAGAGAAAGAGCCTGGTAGCCAGTAGTCTAGGGCTGAGTAATTTCCCCCAACTCCTCTCTGCCTTCCTTGGTAAGGCCATGTTCGCACTGCAATGGCCAGGCCTTAGCCTTCACAAGCTATAAGGGCTGCTCAGTGAGGGGCTTATGCCTGGGGCCAAGGGGTCTCCCAGCACCTCCTCTCCTGAGTGAGGTCTACCTCTTGCCTGTCTCTCTGCACCAACAGGAGAATCTTGGTGTTGCAGCAGCTACTCCAGGACTGCTCAGTCCCTACCCCTCCTCAGGTCCACAGCCACACACGCCTCAATCCTTTCTCTCTCAGCTCAAATGTTCAGCCCTGACTCAGCTCTCCCTCTGGAACCCAGCAAAGCCTTGTCCTCGGGGCCCACCCTTCCTGCCACGACAACATTTTAGCATACCCTGTCTGTATTTCAGCTCTGTCACCTTCTCTCCTGCTCTCCCTCTTCCTTCAGGTCTCCGAGCCCCACTGTTCCCTCTCCTCTCTATGGCCGCTGCTGTTGGCCTTGGCCCTGCCTCAGGCTGCTTGTGACCTCTAGGTGGGCTTCCTGCCCTCTTGTTCCTTACTCCTCTCTGCTGCCTGTGGGCAATGGCTGACCTCCACTGGAAAAGACGAGGTCAGAAGGGGCCCTCCTGCTTCTCTGTGTACAAGCAGAGACATGCAGCCACAGATGGCCTTCACGTCACACACAGGGCAGCCTGGGACGGGTTATTTCTGGAATGTGGGCCTGAATAGCTGCCAGTGCCCTCAGCATCCTTGTTGGCAGGGGTGGGGTGACCCCATTTTCTGCTTAGTAACCAGCTTGCTGAAGGAAAGGTCCTACAGGCAGAGCCAGGCCACCACAGGGGAAAAGTGGTGGGGACTGGGCCTGCTGGACTTACGGGGGCCTGTACCCTCTGGGTTGGGCTATCATCTTATTTCCCAGCATCCCCTCCCATCTGAAGGGCTGTCCCCAGATCTTGGGTTCTCAATCAGCCTACAATTTCTGAAGCTATGTGGGTTCTTGGAAGGGTATCGTTCACCTCCTCAGGTTGGGCCACTGACTGCAAGGCAGGCTGGGCCCATACTCTACACTAGGAGCGGCTGCAGGCACTGCTGAGAGCCGCTGGTGGGGTCTGGAGCTCTGGTATCCCCCAACCTATTTCCTGCGTGGATGAGAGCCAGGCTGTAGCAAGTGTGGGTCTCTTCCCCCTCGAGTCTAGGGGCTCCCCTCTGACCTGTTTCTCGGCCGTTTTCCCCACCCCCTCAGCCACAAGCACGCTCACTGCTGCCTCAGGGTCTTTGCACTGTGTCCCTGTTAGGGAGACACCTGGTGTAGAGACTGATTATCCCAAGGAGAGTATCCTTAGGATGGGAAGGCTGAGGGGCTGCAAGTCTCGGGGGACTGGGAGCTTGAAGGGCTTGGAAGTATGGGTACTAAGAGAAAAGCCTGAGAGCTGGAGGAAGGGTAAGGAGTGGAGGCTGGCAGGTAGGGAGGCAGGGATGTAGGAGGATGTTGGGAGCTAAGGCAGGAGGCAGAGCAGCGAGTGTGTGCTTTTCCGTGAGTCACTGGCCCCTTGAGGACAGTCGGGTCAGGTGCAGTACCGCCCTAGACGCCAATTAGTGACTCTTCACTCTCTGCCCTAGAAAGGCAGAAAGCAGGCAGCCAGGGGGTTCCTGCCCCTGGCTACAACATCCAGCCTGGCCTTGTTCCTGGTGGCAGCAAGGGGGTAATCTTCTGCTTTCGTAGCTATAGGAAGGCCCCACATCTGGACCCCTGCCCCTCAGGCCTAGCTATTGCATGGAATCATCTGGACAGCCTGCAGCTAGAGTTCACCCTGCTGGTTATTCCATCAGATATCCCAGGAATGAGCTTGGAGGAGCTGGACCTCCTGGGCCAGGGTAGAACTGAAGCAGGAGTGTCTCCTGGGCTGGGCAGGTGTGGGGCACCACCTGGGCCTTCTCCGTTTGACCCTGTAAATGTCACTAGCCCCCTGACCTCTAGCTCTAGAGTTGAATGAGAAGGTTCCTGCCCAGGGCTATGGAGAGAAGGGAACTCCATAATCTGTCAGCCCCTGGTCTGGCCCACAGTAGAGCCCTATCAAGGGGTTCCTCCAGGGAGCCCCTGTGCTGTTAGGGTTGAGTATACCTGGACCTCATACCTTGGGAACCCCGTCTCATGTTAATCAGAGGAGGCCAGTTTAGGCAGCCGATCCTTGTATTCACCTCAGGGTATGACCTTATATTGATGGAAGTCAGCCCATTTTTGCTGCTTCTCTTCCAGGGGCCGGCTGGGGACCCTTGTGGGCACTGGGATACCCAGGAGAAGAGGCCTATGGAAGATAAACTGGTTGGCTATAGTCTTTTCCAGGGATTTCAGAGTTGACTCTGTCCTAATTTGAACTGGTGATCTTGAGGTAAGATTGGCTGGCCCTAGGAGGCCTGGCCTCTATCCTATGCCTTTTGTTCCATTGTTCCGATAAGGAACAAGGCCCTCACTCAAGAGGCGGGAACCCATCTCCAGGAGTTCCCAAGAAACCCAAGGGTTCAGCCTCAGGCCGAAGGCTTTGTGGGGGCCTCTGCTGGCCTCATAGGTGGAGTTGGCCCTTAGGGGCCTCTGCTGGCCTCATAGGTGGAGTTGTCCCTTGGGGGCCTCTGCTGGCCTTATAGGTGGAGTTGGCCCCCTGGGCCCACCCTGGCCGCTCCCTCTGGGTCAGAGTTCTGGGCATCCCCATGCTTGTCTGGGCTACCCGCCACTTGGGGTGGGGCCCTTTAATGTCCCGACTCTTCAGGTGTGGCCCTGCAGCTTTCTTGGCTCTTTGAAGCTGCCACTAGCCTTTGGTTCATTCACAGCTGACAAGAGCTGGCATCCACCCTGGAGTATACTGGGTGGTTTGGGGTTGTGGGCAGTGAGCAGCCTTCCACGGGCCTAGCTATCTCAGAAGCCCACTTGCCCCCTGAGCCTCAGGGCCAGCTCCCTATCTATGGACATAGCTCCTTGCTCCCCCCCCCCCGCCAAAAAAAAAACATTGGTATCTTTGTCTATGCTAAAAAGAACCTGTGAGTGTGCAATGATGTCACTTGGGGGACAGGAGGGCATGGTGGGACTGTTTCTGACTCTGTAGTGCAGCGGGCAGTACCTATCATGGGTGAATTCCCAAGAATCTCCCTGACTTGCTGATACCAGGCTCTTCAGTGAAGAAACAGCCTTGCAAACTTACAGTGCCAGAGCCTCTGCTAGTGGAGCCGTCCAGGCCAAGGGTGCGGGGAGAAATGGGGACCAGGAGGCTGGCTCCATCGCAGGCTGCTTCATGCCACAGTTCCACAAGGGTGTAGGAAACCAGGCCCGAGAGGGACCCTAATCAAAGTGCAGCCTGTCACCCCACCCGCTCTGACTGAGATGGGGAGATGGCCATAAACTCTCTGTTCCCCCGAACAGAGAGGGATAAAAGCTTATGCCAATAAAATGATTGCCAATCAAAGCCGACTTATCTCTCCTTTTTGCTATAAAGTTACAGAATCAAAAAGGCAGGTGGCGTCTTTATGGTTTAGGGCTTCCGGGCCAGGACGGCCCCACTGGCCCACTACCCACACAGCAGTAGAGATTTAGGCTCGGGCGTGGGGAGCCTATGCGTGATTTGTCCAAGGCCACTTACTGGCCATGGAATCCGATGTCCTGGGGATTGGACAACTCTGTAAGAGCCTTATGAGACAGAGTGAGGCTGATGACGTGGCCTATGTTGATGGCATGGGAACCGTCCCAGTTAGAGCACTTTGGAGGTCTACTGACCTGGAGCAGTGCCCTCTAGTCTCTGTAGAAGACCCCCTGTCCAGGTCCCCGGACTCTTTGACCATTTTGGAACCTGGACCTAGAGGAAACTGGGCCTCTGGTTCTGTGGCCACACCCCCTTCACGTAAGTTCCACGAGACTGATGGGGCGTTCTTCCTCCTAGACAGTCTCTCTCCTCTTGCTTCTCAGACTCTAGCGAGCACCCCTTGCTTATGGTTGAAAATGGTTTAGTTTCTGGACACTCTTGAGGGCCTGGGGTCTACATCAGAGGTACTTACCCACAGGTACGGAAGCTTGTGCACATGGGGCACCTTCACCTGCTAACACACCTGTATACATGAGGGCCATGAGCAAGCACATGAGGCTCAGACCTTTATGTAGCATCCCAACTGTGTGTCCCTCCCAAAATGTCCAGGTGACCTTGGACATAGACACGTGCAGGCAGTTACTCCACGCTTTTGTGCTCACTTCCCCTCCTCTCTAGCCCATGCCAGAGCTTACTATGTGAGCAAAAGAGAAAGCTACCCTTCACACAGAGGGCTGTGGCTGAGGCCTCCATCTCTGCCCCTGGAGGTCTCTATCCCTGTCCCTGGATGGTCCTAGGAGCTGGACCAGAATCTCTCATCTCCTGTATCCTTCGCTGCCTTACCTCTGCCAGTGGGATGGATATGTGAACAATACAGACCAGGTACTAGAGAATGATGTTCCCCAGAATTGTGGGATGATTTCCCTGCCTCAATGTGAGCAAAAGCAGGGGCCTGGGGGGCCTATCATTTCAGAGGACTTTCCTAGAATGGTGGTGACCGTTCAAGCAGGCTTAGAAGATGGGGACATGGACAAGTAGAGGACCCCAGCTGATGTGGGATTCCCCTCTGTATGCTATAAATATATCTTATCACCATTGGTTAATAAATTGCTTTGCCCTATGACAGGGCAGAATATAGGTAGGCAGGGAAACTAAACTGAATACAGGGAGAAAGAAGGTGGAGTCAGGAGACACCATGTAACTACTAAAGGAGAAAGATGCCAAAACCTTACCGATAAACCATGAGCCTCATGGTAAAATATAAAAGAATAGAAATGGGTTGATTTAGAATGTAAGAGCTAGCTAGAAATATGCCTGAGCCATCAGCCAAACAGTGCTGTAATAAATATAGTTTTGTGTGATTATTCCAGTTTGGGTGGCCAGGAAATGAATGTGCAATCTCTGATTACACCCAGCATTTCTAGGTGGAGACAGCTTCATGGGTACACTGTGAAGAGCTGTGCCTCCAAATGTGCACTTCTCCACTCACCAGTCTATCCATCCACTCACCTTTGAATCCACCCATTCCTCTTTCCACTCACCTACCCATTCATCCATCCATTCATCCACCATCCATCCATCCATCCATCCATCCATCCATCCTCCCATCTATTCACTCCATCCATCCACTAACTCACCCATTCTCTCATCTATCTGTCAGCCTATCCACCTATCCCCATTCATATGTTCACCTACCTATCCATCTACTGATACCTCAATCCTCCATTCATCCATCCACCCACACACCCATCTATCTACTCGCCTACCTACTCATCCTTCCTTTCTCACCCACTCACCCTGTCTATTCACTCATCTCCCTAGTGGTCCATCCATCCCAACCTTCCATGCATCCACCATCCTTCTATCTACCCATCTACCCATCCCTCCATCCATCCACCCACCCACCCACCCATCCATCCCCCATCTCTCTTTCTTATACTCTTTCTTCATCAGTTCTTCCATGTGTGCAGGTTTCTTCAGAATCAGTCTAGACACTGGTCTCTGATCTCTTCACTCCCTTAGCCACTCAGCCTCACCATTTACTGAATTAGGTCATAACGTTCTTGTCAACTTTGATATTTGTGTTGTGGTACACAGACTGCAGCCTATAAGGGCGTGTTACAGAGTTGCTTCCAGGATCTCTCTGCTCTGAGCATGAAAACTCTCTAAGGCCATTGGACTGTCTTGTTCATTCAGCTTCTTTGAAAATACTTAATTTCTATCTTTCTGGAGCACTAATTTTGGGGAGCCCACATTTGTGTGCTCTTCGTGGGGTGTTGTATGTGTGTACGTAAGTACAGAAGAGAGGACGAGCGATTGTTGCTGGGGACAGGGAGGGAGGGTCTAGTCATCCTGCGGGGCAGGGTGCAGAGAACCCAGACTTGAGACTCTTTCTCCAGCTGTGTGTGCTCTACCCAGTGTGCGCCTCTGCTCTCTGCAGCTGTACAGGGAGACATCTGCTCTGTGGGGACAGCATGGGACACAAAAGGCTATGGCAGGGCAACAGGCTTGGGGTTGTCACAGAGGGGACCATGAAGACTAGGTGAGGGCTATGCGTGGGTTTGCGGTCCTATAGGATTGCTACCCTTGTCAGAGGACGTAGCAGGCAATACCTTCTCTGAGGGTACACAGAGAAGAGGCCATAGCAGAAGGTAGCTCCTTGGTTGGTCATGGAAACTCTGTTTCAGAACTAAAGATGAGTGAGTTACCTGCTGCCCCAACAGGGAGTAAGGGCAGGAGAGGGGCGTGTGTGTATCTCTGTTCTACACCCAAAGGCAAGCAGGACAGGTGCGTCATGCCCAGAGGCAACTGCAGGGGCGAGCTGAGTCATGACTGGTGTCCAGTGTCTCCCCTTCCACAGTATGCCTCTTCCCCCACCCCACCCCCACCTCATCCCTTATCTCCTCACGGTCCTCATACTTTGCACAGATAGTGCTCTCTCACCTCCACACCTGTTCTCCCATCTTCATGGTCTGGCGGCACGGGGGCGGCAGGGGTGAGACTGGGGGACTAATTCTTTCTAAACACAATGGTTACCTTATTGCCTGCTCCTTATCACGTGCTGGGGTCAGTCATGGGCCAGAATGAGGGGCTAGGAAGGATCTCCCTGCCTTCTGGAACCCCTAGAGGCTCCCAGAGCCTGCTTGGCTCAGTAGGGGACACTGCTGGAAAAAAAACAAAGCCGTAGGGAATGACGGGGTCCAGACACATATTCAAGGCTCCGGGATCATATTGGCTGGGCACCCAGGAGTGGTCAGGGAAATGGCTGGGAACTTTGTGGTGTGATGACCAATGCTGGCCCTGCTGTACTTAGAGTTCCACAGAGGCCCACACAGGAAAAGCCCAGCAGCTCGAGGTCCCTGTTAGCATCAATACTTCAGTGAGGTGTCCCTGGAGATTACAGTATCCACACTCAGTCCTGGGGGCCAGGTAACCAGAGGCTCTAGCAGGACCTCTGCCATACAAAGACCTGGACAAAGAGGCAGATGGCCTGCACTTGGGGTCCCTGGGTGTGAAGAGTGAGGTCCTGGTGCATCACACACCGGGGGGGGGGGGGGATGTCTATCTGTGGGCAAGTCTCAGGAGGAGTGTATACCTTTTCCAGATGAGAACCTCGGCCAGGCCCAGTCCCCAGGCACACCCCCCCCCCGCCCCGGTATGTGCTCTCTGTTACCCTCTGGGTCCCTGAGGTCAGAGGTCAGCCCCTTCAGTTGGAGGCTACCACAGCAGAGAAATTTTGCTCCTCAGAGGTCAGCCACTATAGGACAGCAGAGTCCCAGCTGTCTCCCATACCCTCTCCTGTTCTGTCTTTGTCTTGGAAGAAAAGAAGGGGCAAGGGCTCCAAGTAGGGCTGTGTGGGCTTGGGGCCCAGGGGAGTGTATGATGGGAATGCTGGCGCCAGCCCTGGAGGCAAGGTCTAATTACAATGACCCGGGGTGAGGTGCCTTGCCTCCCTCCATCCAGTTCTGAGCTCTGGAGCAATGGTGACAGGCTGCGGTAGGGTCCCTATGCCTTGCTGTGTGTGGGGGCATGAGTATCGCTGTGCGCATACACATGTGTACTGGAAAGCATGTATTTGCGGCCATTTGTCACAGCTGAGGCATTGGTTCTGAGGATTTCACGTGTCTCTGCAAGAGTGCTGGCCTGTGCATGTGTCTGGGACACCTTGTCCTCAGGCCATGCCCTGTCCTGGAGACCCTACAACACACTGCCTGTGGTATCCCAGCACAGGTCTTCCTTGTTGGCATTTTCTTTTTAATTTCTGAGGACCACTACCTGACCCTAAGTCTGGCCCACCTCCTTTGTGCCTCCCCTAGCCAGATGATCATACAGTGCCTTCTGGAGTGCCTGCTCCTCTCTCTGAGGTCCCGTGGACTCATGTGTGTTCCCTGAGGGCATCCTGATGGAACTAGCTGTCCCATTGTAGCTGACTTCACTGGCACCCCTCCGGACCCCCTTTTCCAGCGACCTATCTTCCCAGATTGGGGTCAGGGTGACCCCATGTGGCCATGTGGTTCTACCCCAACTCATCTATGTACATGAGACAGCGACAAAGATCGAAAGAGATAGACAGAGACACAGGCAGACACAGAGATGAGAGACAGATAGAGACACAGGGACAGATAGAAATCAAGAGAGGCAGAGTCGGAGACAGAGAGGAAGACAGACAGACGAGAAGAAAAGTGGAGACACAAGGTGAAGCAGAGAGGGGGAGATGGCTGTGGCCATGCCTCCACCCTGCTGCCCTGGGCTGCCACCCAAGGCAGGGAAGCCTGTATATAATGTGTCACTGCACGCAGTTTGGGGACACAGGTGTAGATCCCAGATCTTCCTGCCCTACCATGTCCTTAGCTCCCACGTATTATGGGACATGGTGGTGACCCTAACTGTGTTATGCACAGGGCTATATTACTTGGCCAGAGCTGACCACCCCAATGCCAGAGCAGCCTCAGAGCCAGGCCCTAAGGTTCCAAGGAGCTGACACCCGAGGATGGGGCCCTTATGGCTCTAATGACTCTGTTCCCAGGCGGGATGGATGGCACCCTTCCATCTTCTGCTTCAAGATCTCCTTGTCCTAAGGTAGCAGGGGCAGCCTGGCCCTAAGGCCTAGGTCCCCCCATCCACTGTTCTCTGAGCATCTGTCTTCTCTCCAGCCAATGGGAATGTGGACAAAGTCACAGAAATGCTGGGATGTACATGCGTGTTCTGGGCCACTGTACACATGAGCTGCTGGAACAGCCATCACAATGGACAAAGTGACCTGGCCTGCCTTAGTGGGACAAGCAGGAGCAAGGCATTGCTGAGGAGGCTTGGGGCTGGGCAACCGTGCAGCCCCTCTAAGCAGCTGTGGTAGCTGTGGGGCTTGGCGGCTGCAGATGGCTAGGCAGACTGGAAGCTGACTTTAGCTGGAACACCCGTGACCCCAGGTCCCCGGAGATCCAAAGGACAAAGATCCTCTCTCTACCTGGTTTCTATTGCTGATTGAATTTCTGATTTAGAAGTTTTATTTATATGCCCCTAGAATTCCACACCCCCCCCCCCACACCATCTCACCTCCTTGCCAGTAAGACCAGGGCCATCGACGGTCCAGAGAGACCTCTGGGCCCGAGTGAAACCTGAAATCTGGGAAATTGGAATCTTCAGTGTTTGCCTCAGTCTATTAAATGTCAGTGGCCCCGAACCCCTCAGTAGTACATCCAAACAACACTCAGCAGCCCACTGAGCGAACCTCCCAGCCTCTTTATTGACAAACCTCACCTAAAGAAGATTATACTACAGTTGGCCACATGGGGGCACTCGTGGGGCGGAGGTTATACCGCAGCCGGCCACGTGAGGGAGCCAACCAACAGAGAAATGCAGAGCCTTTGCCGGCAGAGAGTCCTGTCAGAAAGCAAGAGGCAAATCAGACAGCGCTAAGGAAAAAGCCCACCAAGCAGAGTCAAGGTTTGGGTGTGGGATTTCCTGGAATGCTGCTTTTGCCTGGAGGGAGCTGTGCACCCATGTTATTCCTTCATCTCAGGCAAAGGCACTTCTAAGATCGAAGTGGACAGGGGGTCCCAACAGGGCTATCTTCAGAGTCCCGCCTGTCCACAGTGTCCCTGTTCTAGCTCTGAGTACCCCTTAAGACTCCTCACCCTTATCTTTCATTCTTGCCTTCGCCTGAGCCCCTGCTGTGCCCACCGGACCCCACTCCTACCTCTGGGAACATTTGAACCTCTCCTAGGCCCCAACTATCCCTTCCTCTTGTCTCCCAACCTCGTTGAGTCCCTGCCTGTCCCCAGTGGAGCAGATGCTTCTTCCTGTCAGAGTGACACAGACCAGGCCACCAGGCAGGAGGTGGAACATGATGGCTCTGTGGTGCCCTGGGGAGAACACTGTGTGCTGTAGCCTTGGTTTAGCCTAGGGCACAACACCCACCAGACTCTTCCAGCTCCATCGCTCATCCCGCCCTGGGCACCCTGCCAGTTCTCACCATTGCCAGCAGGTTTGGCCCCAGAACAACCACTGCACAGGTTGGGACACTAGCCCTTCGAGAAGTGGCATTGTGGGCCCCGGGTTTCAGCATGGCTCCTGGGATTGAGGGGCAGAACCAGGTTCCTGGTGAGCCTCTGTGGGACCCTGTGCCAGCCCCACAGAGCCTGGCAGCACTTGGCCCAGAGAGGGGAGAGCAAGGCAGCAGTGGCTCCAAGCCCCTTCCGTGCAGAGCGACAGGTCCTGGGTTCTGCCCTCTGGGGTTTCTAAGGCTGCCACCCTTGATGACATCTTCCCCTGTCCCAGTCAGGATGTGTCTGATTCCTTCTGGGTCCTGTACCTTTCCAGGGGGTGGGGTGGGAGGATTCCCAGCTGGATAGAGAGGAGGCCTGGGTAGGAAAACCTTTCCCACCTATAAGGGTCTGGGGCTACGTAGGCTGCTGTCTTACAGAAATGTGCATGGTCAGCTAAGAACCCTGGCCTGGAGGGAAGCTGGGGATCTTGGGAGTTCTGACCTGAAGCTTTCCTAGCATTCCCCTAGAAACTTCCAGTTTCTACCATGTGAGCATGAGGATCTGAATGCGAATTCCCAGAACCCATGTAAAGCTGGGTACAGTAGCGCCAGGTGTGTGTGTGTGTGTGTGTGTGTGTGTGTGTGTGTAAAACCTTTACCACTCTGGGGCCTGGGACCTCCTGAAACTCAGACCCTGTGGATGGCATCTGCCCAATCTGGAGGGTCACCCATGAGGTGCATCCCTGCTTTGTGAGAAAGGCCCTTCCATGTATGTTCCAGGGGTAAGGGTATAGAAACTGAGCCTGCAGGCAGCACCCACCATCCAGCCTGGCACCCCTTGCCTTAAAGGATCAGAACAGTGGGAGTTATGACTCTGGCTCAACTTCCTCACTGCATCCCTAGGCATGGCCTCCACCTTGAATTTGGGGTGTCTATAGAACACCCCAACTTTTCCAGGCTCTTGGAGGTATCACACACTTGACTTCCGGGGCCTCTAAGCTCTGTGTGCTAGCTCCAGGCTGTTTGGAGACCATTTATTCCTCCCTGTGCTTCCGAAGCTTTCCGCGCTCAGATGAGCAAAGGTTACTTTTATAATCAGATTATTTTTTCTAGCTACAAAGCTGTTTCTTCAATAATAAGTACAAAGCCACAGACATCTCATCCACTGATTCCAAAAGGTCATCCTGTGCCTGGTGACAAAGTCAACAGACAAAGAAAACACGGGGAAGTCAAGTCCCCATCCTCTGTGAGCCTTGAGCCTCTCCCCAGACACAAACCGAGCCTGCGTGTCACCTCGAGGAGCTTAGAGACCTCAGCGCTAATGGATAGGATACAGCTAAACACCTCTTTCCCCTGTCTTCCTCCCACCTCCATTTCTCCCTCTATTCTTTCATCCCTCCATCTACCCCTTCTGTCCTCCCTCCCGTTCATTCATCGCTACCCTTTCCATCTATCCCCGCACCACAGCCTCCATCCTTTCCTCACTCCCCCATCTTTTCTTCCATCCTTCCATTCCCACCTTATCCATTCCTCTACCCATCCCTCTCTCCCTCTATCACCCCCTCATCCATCCTTCCTGTCCGTTCATCCCTCTACTCATCCCTTCCTCCATCGGCCCATCATTTCTTCTATCCTCCCCCTCATCCGTCCTATCTTCTATCCATCTCTACATACGTTCATCCTTCCATCTCCCCTTACATTCTTCCCTCTCTCCATCTTTCTCTGCTCTCCTTTATTCTCCCTCCCCGCTTTCCTCTGCCCTTTCTCCCTCCATCTGTCCCTCCATCCATCTTTCCCCTCGCCCCCCATCCATCCCTTCGTTCATTTCCCTTCCCTTCTTGCTCACGTCTTTCCACCTAGACTTTTCCTGTCCCCGAGGGCACTGGCAGCCAGGGCGAGCTGCACCACACAGCTGTCACATGGGGCTCTGGCTTCTGTGTTCCAGCAATTAGCCCTCTCCTGCGTGCAAGGACTCAGCAAGCTTTAGCTCCACGTGGCCCTGTGCCGATGGTGGACAGATAAAGGGCCCGGCAAAGGTGGCGTCTGAGCATTAATGCTTGCTGTTCCTGCAGCTATCAGATGAGGTGCCCAGTGAGACAGGCAGGCGCCTTCCAGACTTGCGAGGCCTGGGCAGCATTGTCCTCCTCAGAGGCTCCACTCCTGCTGGTTCGTTTCCTCACAGAGGAGGCTGGATATAGAGACCCCGGAAGTTCCCTAAGGTCCCTTTGGAAGGTGTAGCCACAAAGCAGTGTCTCTGCAGAGGTGAAGAAGCCAGGAACATGTAGGAGAAAGATGGTCCAGGAAGTCTCCTCGGCAGGGCGCGCAGGTAGCCTCTGCCCGCACCTGTTTTCTCCATTTTGCTACATAATGAGATATAACATGCCTTAATAAGAAAATCAATAAATGGTTCTGAGGCCTTTAATGGAGAAGAAATAAACAACAACCGAGCCTGACTGCAGGGCACTGTCCAGGTTGGGACTGCTCTGGCAGACTCCAAGCTGGATAGCTGAGCTGGGCATCCTGGGTATGGGCTCTGCTCCTTCATGCTTTTTGTATCTGATTTGGACATTTTTGTCGAGGGAGCAACATGGGCTGGGGGTAGACATCCACTCCTCTGCCTGTAAGATGGGGCCTACCAGAGTAGTCATGGGCTGGCCTCATGCCTCAGGCAGGTCTTGCTGATCTAAATGGGACTCCAGTTTGGCAGGAGGCCAGAGTACCCCAAGGTGCCCCTCCCTGAACTTGGTCCTCCCACTTCTCACAGTTATAGTGAAGAGGGGGTCCCTAAGGGCATGTGTTACCGTCTCCTGCCCTCCTGTCTGTCTCGTGGCTGTTTGTCTAGACTTTGGCTTCTTTCACTTAATGTCTTCAAGATCAGTTCTTGTAGCGAGTGTCAGATTGCACTTCCTCCTTAAGTTTGAACAATATCCCACTGTGTGGGTGGGCCACAGCTTGCTCTGTTCGTTCATTTGTCGGCAGATACTTGAATGGCAGTTTGGGGGCTACAGATCACATCTGGAACATTTTGAGCAACCACATACATGTTTTGGTGGCATTAAATTCCTATCTATCTGTGGGTTCACCCCAGGTAAAAAATAGATCACATCATATTGAGATCCTAGGTTTAGTATTCAGGAGTCCACCAGACTGGTTCATTTTATGGTCATTGTTTTTTGTTTTGATTGAAACAGGTACTCTTCTTTGTAGCCCAGGCTGGCTTTAAACTGTGATCCCCCTGCTTCAGCCTCCTGAGAGCTGGGATGACAGGCAAGCACTGCCACCCCTTTAGAAACTTGCTTCCACACAGCCGCCACCAAGAAGACCTCAGCTCTTCATGTCCTGCCCAATGATAACTTTTCCCTGCCTTCTGGACAGTGGCCCTCCTGATGGCTCCTCCCTGGAGGTAATGGCCCCTCACATGTTGGCTGTCTTCAAATCCTTGGCCTATTCAAGTCTTTTGCCCATTTAAAAATCACCCCCAACAAAAGATTTTAATTTCTCTATAGTGTAGTCTCTAATCCTTTATCAGTTATGGGTTTTGGGAATACTTTTTCCTCCATCCTGTGTGAGAAACAAAGACCCTCACTTCATTAAAAGAGTACCGGAGACTCAGCGCTGGCAAAGCAAAGTTGTTTATCTTATGATTTTGCAAAATGGGCTTTGGCCTAGAATGGCTGTGTGCTGATTTACCATGAAGCGGTATGTTGAAATAGGGAGCTGCGGGGCTGCATCCCTGGCACCCGTCTGCCAGCATGGCTAGCTTATGCCCCGAAATAATTACACAGAAACTGTATTCTTTTAAACACTGCCTGGCCCATTAGTTTTAGCCTCTTAACCCATTTCTAATAATCTATGTAGCACCACGAGGTACGCTTACCAGGAAAGATCTTAACCTGTGGCTGTGTCGGGAGTGCGAATCATGGCGACTGCCTGACTCGGCTTCTTTCTCCCAGCATCCTGTTCTGTTTACTCCGCCTACCTAATTTTATGTCCTATTAAAGGGCCAAGGCAGTCTCTTTATTTAACCAATGAAATTAACACAAAACAGAAGACTCTCCCCCATCAGCGGTGGTTTTAAATTTCATATGTGTGCACTGCATTCACATCATGTCAATCCCCTTTCCCTCTGTGCCTCTTTTTCTTTCATTATTAGCACTACGTACACACACACGCTCATGCACGCACACACGCACACACACACACAAGCAAGTAACTATATAAATACAGCCTGTTGAGTCCATTTAGCGTTGCTCAGATGCGCGTGTTCAGGGAAGGCTGATTCTTTCTTCCTCAGAAGCCATTAATTGCTGTATCTCTTCATCTAGGAGTGGGGCTTTGTGGCATTTCCCCCAGCCATGTCGGCCTATCATTTTCGGGTCTTGTTTAGGCAGCCATATTCTTTTGAGCTCCTGGCTGCGGCTTCTGTGTTCCATCATAGGGTGACGGTTTGAATAGGAATGGCCCCAGGGACTCATGTACATAAGGGCTTGGTCATCAAGGGGTGGCGCTACTTGACAGGGATTAGGAGGTGTGGCCTTGTTGGAGAAAGTGTGTCACTGAGGGTGGGCTTTGAGGTTGCAGAAGCCCACGCCAGGCCTAGAATCACTCTTTCTGTGGCCTGCTGATCCAGACGTAGAGCTCTAGTTACCTCACCAGCACCAAGTCCGCCTGCGTGCCGCCATGCTTCTAGCCACGATAGCAATGACTAAACCTCTCAACTGTAAGCCAGCCCCAGCTACACTTTCCTTTATTAGAGTTGCTGTGGTCATGGCATCTCTTGACAGCAGTAGAACACTGGGACAAGGGGTGAGGACTACACCTATCTCTGGGTATAAGGATGAGTATTTAGAATGTAATTACGAATTATACTGGCTTGAGAAAGTGTCAATAACAGGTTGTCCTCTAGGATCCACGGCTTAACCAGCCATGAGTGGTTGACTAGATGTACAGGACCAGATGTACAGTTCCTCCTTCTGACGGGGCCTAAAGTCCAATTAGACGGTTGTTTTCATGAGCCCTGACTAGGAAAGATTCCTGCCCTCTAGCACTGACATGGCTGGTCTCACTAGCCAGATTGTTCTGTGGATGTGTCTCCACCTTCTAAGGCTGGAATTATGGGGGAGTGGGTTGCCAAGCCGAGTAGACATTTGCTTTAGTCAGTTCTGGGCATCTGGGCTCCAGTTGTCAAGCTTTAGGTGTAAGCACCTGAATCACTAAGCCGTTCTCCTCCAAGATGGAGCTCTCTCTCTTTGAAAGAGACTCCTCCATGTATTTCCACAGAATGCCAAGTAAGGGTTTCAGCAGGCAGGATGCCCCCTACCCCACCCTTGCTAGGCACTCGCTGCCCACTCTGGATTGTGTTTGTGTGTTCACCTGTGTGCACACTTGGTCTCCAGGGCGCACATTGCTGTCTGGAGGAGTTCCTTTGTCTGACCACTTCCCTGCAAAGGGCTCTTTGAACTTTCCTGGCTCCAGCCCTTTCCAGTGCAGCTTCCTGTCTAAAGCGATCTGCCTGGGGCTGTCACCATGACCTTTTGAGTTGATACTTTGCAGGAAGGAGATGCAGGTGTGATCTCTAGCCTGGGGAGTGCATGCATGGACTTTGGGTGAGTAATGCCAGGGGCTCTCTCCTGAGCTACCTGATGATGACCCTACAGTCTTGTCTGTCTGAAAAGGCTTTTTGCTCTGGCTGTTTGTGAAGTAGGCAGCCTGCATATAAAGCTCGGTAAGATCAATACTCACACAAACCATGGTCTACAAATGTCTGGAAGTTGGGCTTATGTAGTTGAAGGAGATCCCCAGCATAGGTTGACAGAAGGAAGTGGGTGGGGCTGGCAAGGCAGGGTCTCTGTGCCAACAAGCCTTGGGGCCCTGTAGTCACTGGCAAGCAGCAGGATCCATTGAAGGTGCTGGAGTGAGTGACCAAGGGTGCATGCGCGTGGTGAGATCACAGAAGTGTGAGTCCCGGGAGATGATGGACTAGCCTGGAGGAGCCAGGGGGACTGCAGAGCATCTATAAGGCTCCCCTTTATCAGTGATGACGTGGAGAATGATGCCCTGTTAGGCTAATCCTGCAGAGGAGGCCGGCCGAGGCCAGAGAGGGGAAGGAGAGACAAGCCTCACACTGCAGTGATCTCTACTTGGGTACAATATGGATGCCAGGAAAAGCTGTGGACATATCCTTGGACCAGGACGATGCCACTCAATGACAAGTTCCCTTTATGCCACCTGATGTAAGTTAGGGTGTTTCCATCCAGGACAGAACTCCCAAGTTCTACCCAGCATGTACCGCAGGCCAATTCTCTTGGTACCTGAAGTCTCTGATCCCTCTAGTGATAGCAAAGGTGGTTCACACTTCTTCTCTGGGGTTAGGAAAGCGTTCCAACAGCATTGGGGATGTCTCTACCAGGCCGAGCCCCTAGTGTTCTCATGAGACCCGAGGGGAATCCATATGGGCAGTGCATGGCATGGACAGAGACAGAATGTCTTCCTGTGTCTGTTTCCCAGGCATTGCCCAGATGGGAGATGTGCTTGGTGACATCACAGGAGTGTGAGTCCTGGGAGATGATCACTAGAAGGGGCCACCCTGTGCTGGGAGGGCCACCCTGTGCTGGGAGGGCCACCCTTTGCTGGGAGGACAACCCTTTGCTGGGAGGGCCACCCTTCTCTGGGAGGGCCACCCATTGCTGGGAGGACCACCCTTTGCTGGGAGGACCACCCTTTGCTGGGAGGACCACCCTTTGCTGGGAGGACCACCCTTTGCTGGGAGGACCACCCTTTGCTGGAAGGGCCACCCTTCTCTGGGAGGGCCAGCCATTGCTGGGAGGGCCATCCTTTGCTGGGAGGGCCACCCTGTGCTGGGAAGGCCACCCTTTGCTGGGAGGGCCACCCTGTGCTGGGAGGGCCACCCATTGCTGGGAGGACCACCCATTGCTGGGAGGGCCACCCTTTGCTGGGAGGACCACCCATCACTGGCAGGGCCACCCTTTGCTGGGAGGACCACCCTTTGCTGGGAGGACCACCCTTCTCTGGCAGGGCCACCCTTTGCTGGAAGGGCCACCCTTTGCTGGGCCCCCTGGTATATCTCAACCCTGTCTGACAGCCCCACTTAACCATTAGTCAAACTAGAGACGCTGATGATCATGAGCTCTCGGCATCTGCTGGGAGGTCACGACCCCGGAATGGCCCTGCCCACTACCCTGATCTCGCTGATATGTTGGCCTGCACAGGAAAGGTCTGTGCGGCCACTCCATCTGCAGGGTGTAAAAGAGAAATCATGCCCATGTGTTTGCTGGTATGGACAAAAGCTCCAGTGCCCGCCAGGGGACTGCCTCCCCCAGCGCCTGGCATCACTCTGCAGCCTGAAGCTTGATTTGCTGGCTTCTTGGACAAGAGCCAGATAACAGGACCATCAAGGAAGGTTGCAAAGCGTCCGCTCCTGACCCCACCCCCTTGAGGTCACATAAAGTTAATTGCATTTGGTGTCCAAAGGCTCCACGGGCCTGGAAAAGGTGGTCCCTGGGCCATGAGAAAGGTTACTTATGCAGGAGGATTCACAGGAAGAAAAGATAAAGGCTTTCTCACTGATGGACACCCCAGACATTCCAGCTGTTAGGTTTAGGGCAGGAGTTCAAAAGAACATGGATGTACTACTGGTAAGAGTCATTAGGACAGTTATCAGTGCTGTAGACAGACAGACAGCTAGGCATCGGCATCAGAGCCAACATCATGACAGATAGCATGGCGGATCTCTCCTAAGTGAGACTCTCTTGGGGTGGGTTCTGAGGATGATTTAGGTTTACAGCAAGAACCTGCAGGAAACTCTTAGACTTCCAGGCAGGAGGCAGGAGGCAGGAGGCAGGAAGGGGTCGGAGGCAGGACTGTGGCCACCAATGCCACCTTTGATGTAAACTCACTTCTCCTGTGAGAGATCCTGGCCTTGGGAGTCTTAGTCAGGAGCCCCAGATGATATGTCAGCAGGCACCTGTCAGTGTCTGTGAGCAGCTGCTGCAGATACTGTGGCCCGAGCAGTGGCTGGATTCCAATGTCACTTTCTTATATGTGAGTAGGGGATGCAGAGGAGCCAGGGAGAGATGCTTACAGTCTGCCTGCTCCTGTCGCTTCAATAGAAAATGTGATATTTCATTGCACCGAGTCTCTGTGGACACCAGCAGCAGGTTCCCAGGAGTCACCAGCACATGGTGAAGGAGGAGGGGTGCCGATGTATGCTCCCTTGAGGCCTCATCCTGGAGTCAGGTTGGCAGGTGCAGGCAGGGGTGGGGTGGGAGGGTAAGCACCTTGTGTTTGTTTGCAAATATGCGAGTTCCAAGGGGAACCTCCTGTGAGTGAGTTTAACAATGTAAAGGCAGGATGTGTCTCAGCCCCGGGGAAAACAGAATAGCTGCCCTTCGGAGATGTGAGTACAACATCTCTGACCCTGCAATCCTATTTCCGTTCGTGTCTCCAAAGGATAGAGAGCGGGTCTCAAGGTGGAGTCTGCACACTTCATCCAAGTAGCCAAAAGGGGGGAAAACACACAAGTGCCTGTGTCAGACAGGGTGAAATATCACTCAGTTTTGAAAAGGAAGAGTGTCCTTGGTGGTGTGCACAACCTTGAGGCCACTACATTGAGCAAGGCAAGCTCAAGCTCATCACAGGAGGACACACACCATAGGGGTCTGCTCACGCATAATTCCTAGATTTGGTCTAGGGAGTGGAACAGGATGGGGCACAGCTGGCTGAGAAGGAGCTGGCAGTCAGGGTTTCGCAGAGGCACAGTTTTAGTCTAGGGAAATGGAGAGGTGGATGGTTGGGGTGGCTGCATATCACTATGAGCCAGCGAGCTTTGTGCTGCTGAGTCATGCCCTCCATCACGGCTCAGAGGGCACGTTTTGTATCTACTTTTACCGCCGTAATTATTTGAACCCATCTTTGTCTCCTTTCCTGTCGATGTGGTAGACACCTGGACCAAAGCAACTTCAGGGAGTAAGGGTTTACTTTACCTCACAGTTCCGGTTTACAGCCTGCCATTGTGGGGAGATTGGAGGCGTCTAGTCAGACCCACAGGCAAGAGCAAGGAGAATGTGAGTCGTGCATGCTTAGGAGCTCAGCTCACTCTCCCTTGTACAGTCCAAACCCAAGGAATGGTGTCACCCATAGTAGGCAAAGCCCTGCCCGGCTGCCTTAACTAAGGTAATCAAGACAGTCCCCTCGAGACCTGCTCATGGACCACCCTGATCCAGAGAATACCTCACTGAGACTCTCTCCCCAAGTGAGTCTAGACTGTGTCAAACTGACAGCTAATAATCCTAACCATCACACCCCCCCCAATACCTTTCGGGTATTTCCATGCCTTTGGAATGGCAGGAACAGGGCTGAGTGAGAGCGGTGGCACACTGGGGCCACTTGAGGATGCCTCAAGGCCCTGTGAATCCCGAGAAAGCAGCCAGGGTGGGAACAGGCGTAATTAGAACAATTAAGGGTACTTCTCATATTTCAAATCCGTTGGACCATCAGGGGAAGCTGGGCAGCAGGTTCCTGGCCACCTTATCTGACTGCGGACAGAAGGGGGCTCCAGGCATAGACTACTGGTCCCTATTTCCAATCTTGGCACCTCTGAGTCAAATTTCCCACTCAACTGTGGAGCAGGATGGGCACAGACACTTGTCTGTCTCTGTCTTCAGGGATGAGGTAAGCCCTAGGTGAGAAGCCAAGGTCCTGTGGTAGGAGTCAGAGTCTTGGCCATGCTTCTCCCATGCCTGCCTACCCTTATCTACCCAGTATGCCTGGCACTGAGAGACCCTGCTGCAGGTAGCCTGTGACTTCTCTAAGTCTTTGCTAAAAGGTTACTCAGCAGGGAGAACACAGCCATGGTCCTTGCTCTACCCAGCCCCCCTATTGGATCCCCAGGCATCAAAGCTCAGCGTGCCACCTGTAGAAGGTCTGAGAGAGCCAGAGGAGTACCCAGAAGCCACTGGGGCCACAATGAAGAAGGTCCCTCCCAAACCTGTGGTTATCACACACTGAACCCATGACCCATGCTTGTTTTCGCTGCATGTTCTTCTCTCTCAGAGTCCCTCTTATTTCCCTGAGTTTTTGGGGTGCTGTAGTATGAGACTTGGCTTCCACTTGCTGTGATGGGCTTGGAAACTCCTCTGGGATTCATTTTCCTGTGGTCTCTAGCTTTGGGCTGTTGATCTTCCCCTGGAAATAGCTGTGGCTGCCTGAGGCATGGAGGCTGCCAAGGAACTGGATCCCTCTTGCAAAAGGAAATCAAGCCTACGTGGCCCTCTCTCTTCACCCTGTCATCCAGCTCTGCTGACTACTGAACTCCTCAGAGAGCGGTGGGTTGCCATAGGTCCCCAGAGGATGCTGAGTGAGGGTAGGGGGCACCATTAGATTGGGCTTCAGCCATCTCCCCCAGGGATAGGAGACTCGGTTCCCAAAAATGACATCTGCATGGAGTAGGAGTCCTGTCCATAAGCTGCATTCCCTACCACCACCAAGATGCCAGAGCCACAAAGGGGCTGCCCTGTAGCTTCCTGGAGAAGGGGGTGCTCTAGAGAGGTATTCTGGGGAAGGGAGGTAAAGAAGGAGGAAGAGAATAAAATACTGTGAATGAATGAATGAACTCCTTCACAGCTCCCAGGGTGGGAACTGAGACCTCAGCCATCCTCAGGCTTCAGTTCATCTCCACGTAGGACCCTGAGCCTGCAGCTGCCTAGACCCTGTGAAGCACAGAGATGATTAAAAAAGGTGGTGGGGAACACAGGCCAGCTCCGGTGTCAGGCGCCTTCATCCCAACTCCAAAGTAATCGCCTGGCAAACAAGCACTGTCTAAATATCACGGTGTGTGGGTCAGACGCACCGCAGCCTGGAAATGTCAGTGGTGGGGGCCTCCTCGGATCCTCAGGATTAGCCCAGGCACTTGAGCCATTTGTACTTGCTTCAGCCCCGGCCCTGGCCCTGCTCTGGGGTGGCCCAGGAATCCAGAGAGGCCCCAGGTGTGTGCCCACTGCAGAATCAAGGGGTTGAGCCTCCTGTGGGAAGGATGTCACCTGTGGGGTCAGACCGAGCCGGAAATGACTGTGGCCTGTGGAGCGACATACCTCCAACTCTTCACTAGGAACCCAGAGTAGGGCAGCCCCAAGAGTAGAGAGCCTTGTCCAGGCCTTCACTGTGAGACCACACACATTTGTTTCTTCTCGTCTGCCCCCTCACTTGTACAAAAGCTGACCTCTTGCTCAAATGGTAGTGAGTGCTGGGTAGGAACCATTGCTACCATCTAGACAAGCTCTGGGGTGAGGTGGCCGTAGCCATAGCTGTCATACTTGTTAAGTACAAAGTGCACCTCCCCCCCCCCCCCCCCAGTAGCGGTGCTGGGGACATTATACTAAAGAGAAGGACTTTGCCAGGTAAATAGAAAGATTGTCATTGGGTCCATCGAGTCCTAAAGGCAGGCAAGGTTCTGTTTACCAGAAGCCGTTCTTAAACCACAGGAACTGCCCTTAATCTGCCCCAAAGGTCAACAGTCTTGGGTAAGGGCATCTAGTTCAGGGTCAGTCCAAACATCCTGTATCCACTCAAAGACCCCACCCTACTTACTGCTGTATAACTCTACTTGTTTCTCCACTCCCCCTCAAGAGAGCCCTGACAGTTGGAACCCCAATTAATCTTTCTTCCTGCTCATAGAGTGGTCTAATTTAGGGGTTTACTGTGCCCTCACTTACAGAAGTGAGCACGTTCCGAGCTGGGTTTGGCTGTGTCACTCATGGTCCCGTTCTGTTTGTGCTAGCTGTTTATGTCAACCTGACACAAGCTAGAGTCTTCTGAGAAGAGGGAACCTCAGTTGATAAAATGCCATTTCCAGGACTGGGAAGATGGCTCAACCGTTAAGAGCACTGACTGCTCTTCCAGAGGACCTGGGTTCAGTTCCAAGTACCCGCATGGTGGCTCATAACTAATTCCAGTGGACCCAGCTCCCTCTTCTGGCTTCTAAGGACACCAGGTGTGCAAGTGGTACAGACACACATGCAGGTAAAACACTCATATGCATTTTAAAGACACACCCCAAAAAGCCTGTTAAGAGAAGATGCCTACACCAGATTGTCCCGCATCAGACTGGCCTCCATCAGACTGGTTTTCCATCAGATTGGCCTGTAGACATGCCTGTGAGTATTTTCTTAATTAATGATTCATGTGGGGTGGCTCAGCCAACTAACTGTGGTAGTACCAGCCTTAGGCAGATGGTCTTTGAGTGTATAAAACTGCAAGCTGGATGAACCATGGAGAATAAACCACTAAACAGCAGTCCTTCATGGTCTCTGCTCCTGTTCCTGCCTCCAGGCTCCTGCCCTGCCTTCCCTCAGTGATGGACTGTGATCAGGACATGTAAGCTAAATAAACCCTTTCCTCCCCATCCTGCTTTTGGCTATGGTGTTTATTACAGCGATAGACAGCAAGTAAGGCAGTGCTTTTATTATTTTGTATGTGTGCATGATCATGTGTGTCTGTATGTAACCAGCGGTGTAGAAGCCAGAGGTCAGCCTAGAATATTGGTTCTTTGATGCACTGGGAGAATTTTCCATCTGGAATCAGGGAGGAGCATGGAGGGAAGGGGCTGGCTATCTGTCTCCTTCCTCAGAAAGTCCCAGTGACAAAGCAAAGTTCAATTTGACCGAAGTTTTTCTGGAATAGCTAATGGATTTACTGGGCTCTTTTATAGACTGGATAAAGGGTTACTGACAAGAGCATGGGTGACCCCAAAGCAACCACACTGGAAAGTCTTCCTCATCAGGGATGGTAGCTTTCCCCATAGTCACACAGAAGAGCCCCATTCCTCCATTCCTCGAGTCTTCCTCGGACTATGAGCTGGACCCTTGCCCCAAGACACCAAGGCCAAGTACACAGGGCAGACTCACAAACAACTTGTAAAGAGGAGTAGCTGAAGGCTCCAGTGAGGGTCCTGTGACTCTTGCTACCCCCTTCCTTCTACACAGGACAGTCAACAAGCCCAGCCATGAAGATCATTTGCAGGCTTAACTCAGGCAAACTCATGAAGATGGCGGCTGTTTGGCTTGGAGAATTGTGCTGTGCCACAGACGAGGCCACCATGTGCTTTGAGATAATATCTCTTACTGTCCTGGAGCTGGCTGGCTGAGCCCTAGAGCCCTCCTGTCTCTGCATCCCAGTGCTGGGGTTACAAGCATACACCACCACATCTGGCTTTTTACATGTGTCCTAGAGATCACAATGTGCTAGGAACCCATACTTGTGTAACAAGCCCTTTGGGGTCTGAGTTACATTGCAGCACCACCTCAGTTTCTTCTCTTCGAGTCTCCACTTCAGTTCTGGCCTCCAACCTCTGGCTCCTCAGAAACACAGATCAGGGGAAGAGGCTATGCTGAGAGCAGAAACAGGCTGACTCCTCCATAGGTCACATAACTATCGTGTCAGCCTTACCTCAAGCAGGAGTGGGAATCACTGCCGTGTAAGTCCAGAGTGGTGATGGGGTCCATTTTGAAGTACAGATTCTCTCTCTCTCTCTCTCTTTTTTTTTTCTTGGTTTTTCGAGACAGGGTTTCTCTGTAGCTTTGGTGCCCATCCCGGAACTAGCTCTTGTAGACCAGGCTGGCCTCGAACTCCCAGAGATCCGCCTGCCTCTGCCTCCCGAGTGCTGGGATTAAAAACGTGCGCCACCACCGCCCGGCCTGAAGTACAGCTTCTCAAAGGGGGCTCCCAAGAGTAGCGGTGCTGTAGAGGAGGCCTATGTTCAAGGGCAGAACATCATTAGAGACCTTCAGTCTCAGGTCTAAATTTCAGTCCCCACATCCAAACTGATTACCCCAGTCTAGAAAGTATAAGAGATTATAGATAGACTGGCTGGTACTAGGTGGTATAAGAGATTATCAACAGGCTGCTACTAACTTCTGTCGTCGTCATTGTTGTATGACTGTGAAGAGACACCATGACCAAGGCAACTCTTACAAAAGCAAGCATTCCACGCTTTGTTGACACCCATGAGAGGCCTGACCCTCTCTGAACAGAAACAGAGGAGGAGTAGATGGGCTGGGGTGGGGGAGGAAATAAGGGGAAAGGAGGAAGGGAAGGCTGGGTTCAGGATGTAAAATAAGTGAATAAATGTAATTAATAATAATAATAATACAACATTGAATTGAGGGCTAGCTTACAGTTTCAGACTGAGTCCATCATCACGGTGGGACATGGCAGCATGCAGGCCGATGCTGGAACAGTAGCTGATCTCTAGGCAGAGAGAGGGAGACAGATAAGGAGATACTGGACCTTTGAAACCTCAAAGCCCACCCCGATGGCACACCTGTTCCAATAAGGCCACACCAACTCCAATGAGGCCACATTTCCTAATCCTTCTCAGTGTCGTTCCCTGGTGGCTAAGTATTCAAATGTAGAACTATGGAGATCATTGTTATTCAAGCCACCATACTAGGTAACTAAGAGGCTGTGAACCCATGGGACAGGAGCCCTCTCCACCTGGAGGAGCCTACCCTAATGACAGAGGTGACAGGGTTACTCCTGACCCCAAACTCATGGGAGTCTTTGCCCTCACCTCAGCTCAGCTGCCCCTTAGCCTCCCCTGTCAGTACCCCATACGCACAAGGAAGCTACAGCTTCTCCCTCGGACAAATCTGCAGTCCAGGGTGGGGGATCAATGCTCCAGAGTCTACTGTTGTCCCATTTCCTGTCCCTTTCCACAGGCATCCTCCAGGGAATCAGGGCCGTAGGAAGTTTCTGTACTCTGCTAACACAGCCCAGGGCCACCTTGTAGATAGGAAGGGAGGAATACGCAGCCCCCAGTCACCACAAACCATGACGAAGAGATCACCCCCATCCAGAGCAGGAACCTCTGCCCCTCCCTGCCACCGGATGGGAGGGTGAACATCGCCCACAGGCTCCAGCGCTTCCGCGGGGCTGGGGTGGGCAGGCAGCCGTCCTGCAATTAGACATGATTGCTGTCACAGCACCGTCGTGGTCCTTGTGAGTGACTAATGGGAACTGAATGTCACTCTTATTGCTTTTACAGGCTAATTTGTCAGAGACTGTCAAGTACTCTGGGAGGTGGTGTGGAGGGTGTTACGTGACTCACAGGAGGTGGGGGGAGGGCAAGGGGGGGCTTAGAGAGGGCTAGAAGGGAGCCAGGAGTACCTGGCAGAACCAGGGGTCTGAGCCATGACATTTTCTGAAGGTCTGAGGGGTACGGGAACTGCATGGCTGGTGAGTCCCTCCAGGCCCTACTCCAGGCCATGTATGTATATACACATGTGCTTATATGATAAGCTTGGGGATGTGGAAAACATGCAGACCTGCCTGCATGTACACATGGACACATTCGTACATGCACAAGGGCACTTGCTCACAGACATATATACATGTATATGAACACGAATACTTCCGCATAGTATATATATATATATATATTTTTTTTTGGGGGGTTTTCGAGACAGGGTTTCTCTGTGGCTTTGGAGCCTGTCCTGGAACTAGCTCTTGTAGACCAGGCTGGCCTCAAACTCACAGAGATCTGCCTGCCTCTGCCTCCCGAGTGCTGGGATTAAAGGTGTGTGCCACCACCACCCAGCTTCATGTAGTATATTCTTTTTTTTTAAAATATTTTATTTATTTATTTATTATGTATACAGTGTTTTGTCTGTGTGTATGCCTGCAGGCCAGAAGAGGGCACCAGACCCCATTACGGATGGTTGTGAGCCACCATATGGTTGCTGGGAATTGAACTCAGGACCTTTGGAAGAGCAGGCAATGCTCTTAACCACTGAGCCATCTCTCCAGCCCCCCCACGTAGTATATTCTTATGCACAGACCAAATACACTGAGACATAGATCATGGGTCTCCGGCCTGGCCACACCTGTAGCCACCAATGCCTTTGGCATCTGGCACTTCCCTATTCAAGAGCCTCAGGATTGGTGTGTGGGTGGCCAAGTGACAGGGGTTAGCTGTGAGCCTCTGCTAATGTGAGGCTAGTGTTAGGCTCTTTAGGAGGTCTGGCTGTCACAGGGACTTCCTCTTGGCTAGGACTAATGGATGGACACTTGGCTCTGTAACCTGGCCTCTAGTAGCTGTTTCCCTCCCTGCCTTGGCCACACTCTAGCTTTTGGTCCTTTTCATCTGGAAGGACCACCCTGACCTAGGTCCCTCAGGTAACTCAGAGATGTCTCCCAATGAGCTCACAGAAGGGCCGACCATCTCTTGGCAGATGCAGGGTTCTTTTGAAGGACCAGAACTCTTAAGAGCTGTCATGGTGGCTTCCAGGAACCCACTGTGAAGAAAGGGAAACTGAGTCCTAAGTATGAGGGACTGAGCTGGGCTGGGACTCTCTTTCCTACAGACAGTGGGTCTCCAGGACTGAGGCAGGTCCCGCATGACCAGGAAGAGGAAGAGTGCTGGTCTTACCAGCCAAAGATGAAAGTGGCTTAGATTGCAGGCTGGTGGGCCTCCTGGAGGATACTCTGGACCTGGGCGTGGGAGCAGGCAGGTGGGAGCTTCGTGGGAGCGGCTTCACCCACAGTTGAGACACAGAGGCTGATCCGGCAGCTCTTGACTCTGGTCTGACTTCTAACTGCCCAATTATCCCTAAGTGCCTCCTATCGACCGCAGCCCGTGCTGTCCAGGGCATATTCTGTGCCTACAGCCCCGAGGCTGCTGCTCCATCTGATGGCCTTGTTAGGGCTAATTGCTCTGGCATTTGGGTCTGATGAGGACAAGAATGGCTGGATCCTGCCTGATGTCAGGGAGCTTCATTCTCCTTCTAGTCAGGTACCTGAGTGGCGACAGGACACCTCCTCAGACCTCCACAAACGGACCTGCAGTCATGAGACCACAAAGCCCGGGCTGGTATCAGGTCCCTGCTTCACAGCCCACACCAATCTGTTGGGTGGTGGGGAGGTGTAACGTCCCTTTCTCTTCTGTCTGGGGCTCACTCTGCACAGCACCGAGACAGCCCACCGTGATGTCCCGAGCAGCTTAAATACCAGAGAGGGTCCCACTAACTTCAGGGCATGTCAGTTGGTGATTCCGTGTTCCTCCATCTCTGTGAGCAGGAACACTGGCCCCAGAGCCTATCTGGTGACAGGTTCCTTGAGACCTTGGTACCCCGTATTTCTGCAGAGAGTAATTTAGGTGGACTTGTCAAAGTGGGTGGGGTATGTGTTTGTATGTATGTGAGTAGGTCTATATGTATAGCTTGTGTGTGGATGCATGATCATAATATGGATACATGTATGACTATGTGTGCCTGTTTATATGTATGTACCTGTCTCTCTGCACATGTGTATATCTCTCTACACATGTGTTTGTATGTGCATGTGGCTGCCCCTATATGTGCATTTGTATATGTGCCTCTCTCTCTGCATCCAAGTGTATTTGTGTGTTTATGTGTCTATGTGTAAGCACTGTGAATACCTATATATCTGTATGCATACATGTTTGTGTATATGAATATGTGCCTGTCTATATGTCTCTATACATATACCTCTGTGTATATATATTTGTGTGTACCCATTTCTCTCTGAATGTGTATCTGTGTATAACCATATGTATATGCCTTTATACATGTGTGTATATCCTCATATATAGATATGTATGTACTCGTATGTGTCTCTGTGTGAACAAGCATGCTTCTGTGTGTCTATGGTAGACATGTGTGCATGTTTATGTATGTCTGTGTGAATATCTGTGTATTTATATGAATGTGTATCTATATGTGATCATGTGCTCATATAATTTGTATCCACATGTGAGTACCTATATGTGATAATTTCATATGTATTCACATGTGGACATTTATGTGTGTTCATTGCCTATGTGTCTTCATATGGATACCTGTGTGTTCTCATCTTGTGCATGTAGACACCTGCGTGTGCTCATTTAGTGTGTTTCCACATGTGGGCATATATGTATATTCACCTCATGTGTGTCCGCATATGGATACCTGTGTGTTTTCATCTTGTATGTCTGTTTGTAGATACCTGTGTATTCTCATCACGTGAGTGTTCATGAGGATTGGCGTGGGTGTATGGCATAGATGTACACATTTGCCCAGGCTCTTGTAGAAGGCCATGGTGCTGGCTGGAGGTGGCCTTTGGCCTAGATTGTGGGAACATGTGTCCCAAAATGCACACAGGTTTCCACAGTATCCAAAGCCATATGGTAGAGTTGGGATGATTGGTGTGTCTGGGTCTTAGCTCCAGGACCAGGGATCAGAACATCCCTCTCACCAGTCCCCTGCCTCTCTAATTCCTTGGTGTCTTGGATAGAGAGACCTACATCAGCAGGGTATGTGCGGGATAAAGCAGCAGCTTCCACACCAGGGGGGGCATCCAGCCTCACCAGAGCCAGGGAGTGGGCGTGCTGTCATTACGGACAATTAAGCATCCTGCTGAAAGAGGCGGAGAGAGAAAGGGCCTGTGCGCTGCCCGGCTCCGCAGGCCTAATCGCTGTGGTGACAGAGGAGGATGATTACTCAAGACAACTGTGAATGGCACAGTCATTGCAGGGGCTCAGAGGGCTCAGGGAAGAGGGAGGGCTGGCTATGCCCAGCACCCACCTGAGCCCAGAGCAGGCAAGAGCCCGCTGTACTGGCTCTGCACTTCAGCCCGGTCTCCTTTCCTTACTGCTAGGGGCTGCCTCCCAACCATTCCTCAGCCCTGTGGGTTTGACTTTCTTTCGGTCTGTGTGCTGTTCAGGGATCCCTCAAAATCTCACCTCAACCAATCAGAAGCCTCTCCCCAGTCCTGCCCTGCCCTGCCCTCAAGGGTCTCTGTTCCCTCAAAGTGAGGTTCGGCAGCTGCAGCTGGGGGCCCTGATCCCACTGCTGCTATCTTCCTTGGATACTAAAGTGTTGGGAGCAGGGCGGGGGGCCTGAGCTAGAGACTGGCTGTGTGATCCAGAGAGGTTGTGTGTTTCTGGGACTCAAATCTCCCTTCTGTAGAATGGGTTTGTCTGAAGGTAGAAGGGAAGGGAATCATCATGATGAGGGTCTTATCCTGAAATATGCAAGTGTCTGAACAGAACCTGCTTGGCCTTGGGTGAGCTTCCAGAGGAGGTGGGGGCCTCTAGCATGGAGCAGGGTTGAGGCCAGGAAGTAGACCGAGAGTAGACTTGAGGGGCTCTTGAGGTCCTTCCCATCAAAATGGGGATAGGATAGGGCCAAAGTGTCCTGGGCTTCTCTGTGCCTACAGATGCCTTAGACTTGGGCACAGTCTAGTCAGCCAGCCCTGCTGTGTGAGTGAGTGTGTGTGTGTGTGTCTTGTCCGTCTGTGTCTATGTGTCCGTTTCTGTGTGTGTGCATGTCTGTCTGTGTGCATGTATATCTGTGTATGTTTCTGTCTGTGTGTGTGCAGGCATCTCTGTGTGTATCTGTGTGTGTGTGTGTGTGTGTGTGTGTGTGTGTGTGTGACTATCCCACAAAAAGTACACAGCAGCTTGGGTGTGCTACCAGGCTGGCCATGAAAAGAGGCAAGAGTCGGGGCAGCAGTTACCTCCCAAGAGAGCTCAAAGACATCATGTTCTCAAGCCTTGGCCAGGTGCTACTTGGGTGAGCCCAGGCACAGACAAGGGCCTGGAGAATGCACGCCTCCCCACTCCCACCTAGCTTCTATGCAAGCCCTTCCAGACGAGGTAAGGAAATTAATTTAAAAGCAATATTTGTGTCAGTGTAAGACATTTGCTGAAAGGTTAAATCCACATTCGTGGAGCTGTGCAGCAGCCCCCTCTGCAGTATTGGATGCAACCCCCTCCTACCCTGTGCCACCTGAGCAAACGCCAAGCTGGGTGGGGTGAACCAGCCTGGGCTTGCCTCACTCAGGAATCCCCAGCACCCTCCAAAGGAGGGGCCTCGAGAGGGCTTGTGCAGACCTGGGGGGAGGCCGGGCATGGAGGCCCTTCAGCTCTCCAGAATGGAAGATTAAGGTGCAGCCAGCTCTGCCTTCACGGTTGGAGGGTCCCCGCGGATCCCCATTCTGAGCTGTTGAGAGCACTCGTGGGGGAGTCCTGGGACACCAGACAGGCTAGGGCTCTGATGGGCACACAGAGATAGGAGTGGACCAAGCCAGCAGGGATGCTGACCCAGGGAGAGCTCGGGAAGGGGCATCGGACATGGTGGGGAGGGGCGGTTCATATAGTAAGAGTAGGCATTGCAGAGTAAACAGAGGCTGAACTGGGTTTTACGGGATTCACAGGAGCTTGTTCAGAGAAGGTAGATGAGAGGTAGCATGTTACGTTGGGTATACCCAGCCCAACACTCCCCTGGAACAGGAATAGTCTGTACGGGCAGGGCAGAAGGTTTTCGGGGGCGGGGCATAAAGTTTGCGGAGGCGGGGCAGAAGGTTGGCGGGGGCGGGGCAGACGGTTGGCGGGGCGGGGACGGGCGGGGGACGGGGCGGGGGACGGGAGAGGGGGCGGGTGAGTTAGGGAGATTTCCTTTTGTACTGACTCAGCATTTATCTTGCTTCCAGAGGCCAGTGTTAGCCTGTGAGGGTCGCAGCGCAAGGCAGTGATGTGGCAGGCTGTTTGGAGAACTCCCAGTTCCTGCTGTGAAAGAGAGAGTTGGGAAGGACTAGGGTTGGTCGGGTGAGCAGGGCAGGCACCTCCTGAGAGTGGGAGAGTCCAGCGATGTCTTGGAGGAGGCAGAGTGCCACTGTGCAGTGATCAGCTGGAGGGGGACCTAACGGGAACTCTTGCTATTTCTTGTGTACTGGGTCCTCAGAACCCCAGGGTGGGCATTTTCAGGATGAGCCTTGTCCTTCTGGCAGACCTTATAGTATCCAGAGAGACAAGGGAGGTAAGAGGACACCTTTCCTAGAAGGGTTGGGGCAGTTGTCCTGAGCCATTACCCATAGGAAGAAAATGACCCCAGGGAGGTAGGACGGGTCCGGTACAAGTCATCTGCCATCGAGAAAGGTCCCCTCCCTGGTCTCCTTGGCGTGAGTCCTTGGGGTGCCACGGGAGAGATGAACACTGAGCATGCCCTAATCGGGGAGCACTAAGAATGGGGCTGCAGCTATCTCTAGACCAGGAGTCAGGGAGTGAGCCCGGGAGCTCAGAACTGCTCCCACAGGAAGGGAGGGCAGAGGGCCCTAGGGAGATGCCAGGGGCTAGGGTTGGCACCATCTCCTGGGCAATGTCTTCAAGAATATGATAATCTGGGGATAGGAACCCTGAAAAGTGGGCTGGTTTTGGAAACACTGTAAAGAATAGCCTTCTGGGACATTCTGTGTCTCACAGGACCTGAGGATCCAGCCCCAGTGCCGGCAAATACAAGACCAGGGCAGTGAGTAGACAGCACACTTCGTTACCTGGGGCTGGGTGAACACGACCTGTGCCTTGGAGGGGACGCGAAGACACCACAAATGTCTCCAAGGGGCTTCTGGACCTACCTGCCACCAGGGGCTTTAGTTTTCCTAACATGAGCCCTTAGGAATCCAGCAAGACCCCTCCTGGGTGCCCTGGTTTGGGCAGAGGGCCGTATCTGTCTCCTGCCCAGCAGAACACCAGCCAGCCCCTGTCCTTATGTCGTGCCTCGGGCTGAGGGTGATTCAGAGGCAGGTGCCTGCGACAGTGGATGCAATTAGATCTAATGGGACGGAGGCCTTTCTCGTAGCCCTCGCTCTGTGCCCACCCCCGCCTCCCTCAGGCGCAGCAGGCGGGGAGAGGATGCGCAGGAGGTAGGAGGTGGGGGACCCAGAGGGGCTTTGACGTCAGCCTGGCCTTTAAGAGGCCGCCCGCCCAGCAAGGGCTGTGGAGACAGAACCCGGGACCACCAGGCTGCACTATGCCCACCCCCAGCGCCTCCTCACCACAGCCCAAGGGCTTCAGAAGAGCCGTCTCAGAGCAGGATGCCAAACAGGTCGAGGCCATCATGGTGAGAAGGGCATGCTGTCACCCAAGGGTATCTGGAGCAGTTTCTGCACCTACGGGTGGGAGGGTACCCCAGGCTTGGAGTCCACCCAGTGTCTGGCACCCGGGGTTGGAGTGGGTCTCTGTCCCATCCTGTCCCAGGATTAGTTGGGGCCCTAGTCCTGCTAGCTATTCCTGTACGTGGGTAAGTGCCTCTGCTGTGTCCTGCTGGACTCCGCGGGGGACAGTCAGTGCTTCTCGTTGGGGGCCATCCTTTCTGGGGCTTCTGTGGGCATCTGTGGGTCCTATTTCATGAACTAAGAGGATAATCTCTCTTGGGTGGTCTTGGGAGAGAGTCCTATGATTCAGGTCACCCTCCAGTAGTGCCCCGCTTGTCTGCCCTCTTGGGGTTCTCTAGGCTTGCCTGTCACAGGGTGTGAGGTTCCTGCAATGCACACTTCTGGGGAGAGCTGGTCAGTAAACGGCTGGTCTGCCAGCCACTGTCCCACACAAACAGGACGTGGACTAGAAGGGGTCCTGGCTCTGGGGCAATTCCTGTGCGTTCACCCTTGCCACCTCCCATCACCCTGGATCTGCATTACCTGTGTTAGGGAGGCCCAGGGATCAAGGGAGACGTGCTGCCAAAACACCACAGTCCCTCTGCCAGCCTGGATACAGGGGCTCCTTGGCTCTTGAGAAGGGCTTTCAGATTTTCCTTGGAGCCCCATCTCACCATTGCCCTGGCCTGACAGAGACCGTAATGAGACCGGTGTGACCTTTAGAAAGGTAATTTGCAGGCTCTTCTCAAGAGAAGACTGTGCGGTCAAAGTACCCCTTCACCCGTCTCAGCTGCGTGGCTGTCCCCATAGTCTCCGTGGGAACTGCCCAGTCGTGTGCTCTTCCCAGGGAGTCTTTGGCTCTGGCTGCATTCATGGTGTCCTTCTGGGAGTCAAGAGGCAGCCCTGGGGGGAATGCTTCTCCATACGACTGTGTCATCCTCAAAGCCCAGGGTGGCTTATTATTTCAACTAAAGGACCCAGAAACTTTTGGGGAGCTTAGCCCCCAGCTAAGAGTTCAGGCCCCTCCTTACTCAGGTCCAGATAGTTCTGGGTGTTGGAGAACTGGGCACACTGTGGCAGACACACAGCCAGCAGAGGCCATATGGAGATAACCCGTACTCAGACCTCAACAAGGTAGCCAGGAGGAGGGTGTAGCAGAGGACAGTAGAAAAGGGACAAGGTAGCTGGAGACATATTCATGGGGGTATTCCCAGGTGAGAGGACAACGTGGACAGGGCACCTGGCTGAGAACCCCTTATCCCAGTGATGTCATGTGCAAGAGGCTCAGCCCCACGCCTCTCTCAGTCAGGAGGGGAGGGATGCTTGTTTTGACTGAGTACAGTACACTCTACCTGAATGGACCACCCGAGCTAGCCACTGCCCAGTGATGCCCGAGGCTTTGAGCTCTGAGTGATGCCCACAGACATCAGGAAAAACAGCCTGGGTAACAGTCCTCGATCACTAACTCAGGTCTATGCCCAGCGGGCAGGTAACAGGGCACCTCTGCTTTGGGAGATGGTGGCCAGGAGCCCTTGCCCTCCAGTTCTGCCGTGGCTTCCAGGCCTACTTCCCACCATGCCCAGACAGTCAGAACACTTTCTGGTGAGCTCTGTCCTCATCCCCACATCATGCAGTGGTTTGACCAGGGCCCAGGCCCTGGAGGCAGGATCAGTGGAGACACCAGCATGGAGACATAGACGTATCTCTAATCTCTCCCCCACCCCCACCAGTCCCCAAGGTTCATCGGGCGGCGGCAGAGCCTCATCGAGGATGCTCGAAAGGAGAGGGAGGCGGCGGCAGCTGCAGCAGCGGCGGCAGCAGTAGCCTCCTCCGAACCCGGGAACCCCCTGGAATCTGTGGTATTTGAGGAGCAGGATGGGATGGCTGTTCTCAACCTGCTCTTCTCCCTGAAGGGTACAAAACCCTCTTCATTGTCCCGGGCTGTCAAAGTATTTGAGGTGAGACCACTGGGCTGCTGGCTTGGTGTGCCAGGGCAAGCACACATAAGACATGTAAGAATGTCTGTGTCCCCCTCCAGGGAAGAAATATGGCTGCTCAGGCACGCAGAGGCTAGGTCTCAGGGACCACCCTTCAGCTCCAGCATCCAACCTCAGCGCCCAACACCCACTGCCATACATATAGCCTCTCTTAGCCACCTGCCCAGGGGCCTACAAAGCAGCTGATTTCATTACTGCTTTGGCTAATGACCTGTCCCCCAGAAAAACTCTCAAATGACATTAAAGCCAGAACCTCTGCGAGCTCCCAGAGTTGACTGCATGGCCTAAGTGTTTTGTTGCTGGGCAACAGAAGGTGGAGGTGAGATCAGCCGTTGCCCACCAGTCCTGGGTATCTTGTTGCTCTGTCTGGGCCTGGGCCTTCTGTCTTTGATATTGTGGAATGGGGTCCAGGTCCTTGGGTGTGGTCAGTCACCCAAACGAGACCATTAGAGCATGGGATCTTCCATGAGCAGGGGAGTCAGGCTATCTGGTATGACCTCCAGACAGACAGACAGACAGACAGGCCTGTCCAGAAAGGGAGTTCAAAAGCACAGCTGTGATGATTCCTGAATGGGTGCATGAGACGTACCCAATCTATGATTATACATTCCAAAACTCAGGCAGGGACGAAACACTGACCAGGCCTGCTTCCTCCATCTCTCTCTTTCCCACCATTCTGTCTGTCCGTCTCTCTCTACCTGTCTTCCTATCTCTCTACCTCTCTCCATCTCTACTCCACCCTCTCCATTGCACCCTATGTCTCCCTCAACCTCTCTGCTGCTCCCTCCCCATCTTTCCTTCTCTCTCTTTATCCCTACCTCTCTCCATCCCCATGGTTTCTTTCTATTGCCTCCTCCCGTCTGGTCTGTCTCCATTGCTCCCTCCCTCTCCCTTTTTCTGCATTTGCTCCCAAAGACATTTGAAGCCAAAATCCACCACTTAGAGACCCGGCCTGCCCAGAGGCCACTGGCGGGAAGTCCCCACCTGGAGTACTTCGTGCGCTTCGAGGTGCCCAGTGGAGACCTGGCTGCCCTCCTCAGCTCTATACGCCGGGTGTCTGACGATGTGCGAAGTGCCAGGGAGGACAAGGGTGAGGACGGGTGTCTGTGCAACCCAAAGACCTTGAGGCCTGGTGCGGGGGCGAGGGGGGGGGCAGAACATCCTGCCAGGGGGTATGCTAAAGTGTCCACGGAGTGCTAATCTCCCACCACAGAGTGTTGGCGGCTTCACCCCTTCTCTGGTTCTCTAGGAGAACCTCTGCCCTCTAGGAGGTCTCTAGGGGAAGCCAGACCCAGGATGGTCAAAGCTTTCCTTGGGTCCATACTCACCTGAGCTCTTTTGTGTCTATCACCTGGGAAGTTCCCTGGTTCCCAAGGAAAGTGTCGGAATTGGACAAGTGCCACCACCTGGTCACCAAATTTGACCCTGACCTGGACCTGGACCATCCGGTGAGCCTGCTGTCTTGACTGTGTCCCATAGCTGAGGCCCGTGGGGGTGGGCACAGCTAGGAACTGACCCTTGTGTGTTGAACGGGGAGAGACCCGTTTCCCCCTGACGTGTGTCCCCCGGCCATTAGGGCTTCTCTGACCAGGTGTACCGCCAGCGCCGGAAGCTGATCGCAGAGATCGCCTTCCAGTACAAGCAGTAAGGAGCCTGCACGTGGGCCAGTCCCCAGCCTGTAGGGAGGGGAGGAGAGGGGGAAGACGTGTGTCCCACAGCTTTGCATGTCTGCTTGTCTGTCTCTTCTGTGGTGCTCTGTCTTGGGCACTGGCATGGCTCCTAGCCACAGCTGAGGAGACTGAGGCAGAGAGGCTAAGCAGCTGGTGGGGTCAGCGCACCCCTCCCAGTCCATTCCGTACTCCAAAGGCCTCTGCCCAGCAGGTGTAACTTCAGGATAAGGGCCTCACCCCATCTTTCCCACCCTCTCTGAGATGGAGGGGGACCCTACTGACCTCTGATCCCCTCCACAGGGGTGAACCAATTCCCCACGTGGAGTACACTGCGGAGGAAATCGCTACCTGGTAAGAACCTGCTGACGTGTGCCCGGGAAGAGCAGGACTGGGCATGAGAAGGGCCAGAGGGAGGCAGCTCCCCGACTCCCTGTCTATGAGGGCCACCTCTGGGAGTATTGGTAACAGGAGAGACTAAGGGCAGTTAGAGGAGGGACATCTAGTGGCCCAGAATATCAGCCCATCCAGAGATGGTCCCCACTGGTCCCTTCCCAACCTCTGGGTTCCCTTCAACCACAGAAACGCCCTACAGAGGCCCACAGAGCATCCACGTGGGGGGGGCAGGCTGTGAACAGGTGGGGCAGTCATGGGGAGAGCCCTAACAGTAGGCAATTCCCTGGGACACTGTGGCCTACAGGAAGGAGGTCTATGCTACACTGAAGGGTCTCTATGCTACCCACGCCTGCCGGGAGCACCTGGAGGCTTTCCAGCTTCTGGAACGGTACTGCGGCTACCGAGAGGACAGCATCCCGCAGCTGGAGGACGTGTCCCGCTTCTTGAAGGGTGCGGATGCAGAGGAAGTAGGGCAGGGCAGGGAGGGGCATCTCCTCTGCCTACCCTGATGTGTGACCCCTTGCAGAGCGGACTGGTTTCCAGTTGCGACCTGTGGCCGGTCTACTGTCTGCCCGTGATTTTCTGGCCAGCCTGGCCTTCCGTGTGTTTCAATGCACACAGTACATCCGCCATGCCTCCTCGCCCATGCACTCACCTGAGCCGTGAGTATGCCATCTGGGGCAGGGGACCCTAAACTTGTGATCCAGTAGTATCTGTGAACAATGAGGACAGAGGTGTGTGTCTGTGTGGGCGGGGGGGGGGGGGGCAAGACCTTTTTGTCCCCGGACAGGGACAGAGAACCTGTCTATTCTACCTTCCTTCTCTCATGGCCCTACACAGGGACTGCTGCCACGAGCTGTTGGGACATGTACCAATGTTGGCTGACCGCACATTTGCCCAGTTTTCCCAGGTGTGTCTAGGGCCTCAGGGCAGAAACCGGGGTGGTGGTTGAGATGGGGGTGGTTGAGCCAGAGATTCACAAGTTTCACTCGGTGGGGATCTCCTCTGGGGTAGACATTGCCCTTATGGGTGCAGAAGATTTTCAGGCAAGGAAACGCTGAAATGGAGATAGTTCTGCCAACAGGGGAGTGCAGATCCCAGGGGAGCGCATTTTCATGCTTTTTCTGCCACCTGCTGGTACATCTGGGAACTGCAGCTCTTGGGCTCTTGCATGCCTGGGACGGTACATAGCATAGGTCCATAGGACCTCTGGAGAAGTAGCTGAGATCCTTGCTTCAAGCACAATTCCAGAGCAGAGTCTTTCCATACGTCAGCCTCCTTCTCTATCCACAGGACATTGGACTTGCATCTCTGGGGGCCTCGGATGAAGAAATTGAGAAACTCTCTACGGTTGGTTTTCAAAGGCCAGCCTTCCCTGTTGTGGGCGGTGGCCTGTTGTATATACCCAGAGGGGCTGTGCTTGGTATCAGGTGGTTTTAAGTGACTCTGATGACATCTGGCAGGTGTACTGGTTCACTGTGGAGTTTGGGCTGTGCAAACAGAACGGGGAGCTGAAGGCTTATGGTGCGGGACTGTTGTCCTCCTATGGAGAGCTCCTGGTGAGATTACCCCGCTCCCTGCCCTCAGCAAAGGAGACCAGGGCTGCTGGGTCAGGGTGTGGAAGGCGCTGCTCCCATCAAGAGGGTCTTCTTGGCCCAGGTCCGAGATTCAGCCTCTTCTAGAGAATGTGGCCCTCTGCCCGGAGCCCACTATACCCTGTGGGAGGAGGGAGGCCCACCCCACTCAGCTTCCTTAAGCCCCTGGGTGTGATGCCCCTCTCTCCAGCACTCCCTGTCAGAGGAGCCCGAGGTCCGGGCCTTCGATCCAGATGCAGCGGCTGTGCAGCCCTACCAAGACCAGACCTACCAGCCGGTGTACTTTGTGTCCGAGAGCTTCAGTGATGCCAAGGACAAGCTCAGGTGGGTGAGGCTTTCAGGGTGAGCCTCACCCCACCTCACCCGTGCAAACCAGACCTGGTCTCCACTCAAGAGCCCATTTTGCACCCTCAGCAACACCCCCTTATAACAAGTGTACATGCTCCAAGAGGGAGCCTTGAAAGTCTGAGGAGGAAGAGGCCAGCAGCACAGGGTCAAGGCGAGGTCAAATTCAGGTCTAGCCCCCCGACCCCATTCAGGGACTCCGAAGAGCCCAAGTTTCTCCTCCTCTGAGCACCACAGGCCCGAATGGGATGGGGGACAGACAAGGGGGAACAAGAGGCACAGTGATAGCTAGGAGCTGCTGGGGGCGGGGGAGATTATAGAGGGAGTGGGCAGTCCAAAGGTGGGGGATACAGTTATCCAGGGGTCTGCAGAGGGGAGAAGAGACGGGTAGGAAGGTCCTCATCATCTCTCCAGGCCTGTTGTAACTGCATCTGGCATGTCTACTCCAGTTTAGGGACACTCTAGGGCACACAGTCAAGGAAGGCTTCCTGAAGGAAGAGGCCCAGCCGAGGAATGCCCTACAGAGGCCTGCATGCAAGAGATGCTGGGGCTATGGCCTCTGAGGAGGCTTTAATCTCCTAGAATGGGCTTTGGGGGTCTGGGAGACCCAGAAAAACCATTTTTCCGTGGTCCTGGAGGTTGCAGATCCTGTCCTGACTGCAGCTTGCTTTCTCATCCCCACACCCAATCTCCTGTGACTAAAGGATTCATACTGGCTTCTCTCCCCAGGAACTATGCCTCCCGTATCCAGCGCCCGTTCTCTGTGAAGTTTGACCCATACACACTGGCCATTGATGTACTGGACAATCCCCACACCATCCGGCGCTCCCTGGAGGGGGTCCAGGATGAGCTGCACACCCTGACCCATGCACTGAGTGTCATTAGCTAAAAGCACAGGGTACCACCCACAGGTACCAAGGGTTTCCCCCAAAGTCTCCAGCCCTTTCTTCAACCTTCCCCAGCCCGGAGGCTTTCCCATGTGTGCAGCTGGATCATGGGTAACCCCAGAATCTGCTTGTGCCCTTTGATGGGCTCCCCCATGGAACCTCACTGCTTCTCAGTCCTGTGTCTTACTTCTGCATGCACTCCAGAGTGATCCTGCGCTGCCCCCTCCCTCCATGCTGTTCACCACCCTGGTCATTATCTCAATAAAGAAAGGAAAGGTCTCAAGGAGTGCTCCCGGTCTCTGTGTCACCACAAAGATAGTTCTGGGCACTCATAGTTGCTCCGGCTTCACTGGAGGTTTAGACGGTTTCTTCTCCCATCTCCCTCTTCCAACCCAAAGCCTCCTGACCAGGCAGAAGTTTCTGGTGTCATCTCCCTGCCAATTCTGAGCTTTCAAACAGTACTCTCTCTGTGCCCAGGAGTCTTAGGTACCGAAGAAGTAGACAGAGGGATGAAGAAGGCAGGCAAGACACAGCAACAGTGGTGTTCCACCTACACTATACCTCATGAGCCCCAGAGGAAGGATTATATCTCAGTCGAATTCTGAAATGTATTAGACTTTGGGAGTCACTGAGGAAGGTCTCTGATTTAAGTGAGACCCTGGGAAACACCTTAAGTTCCAGTGAGACTCTGGGAAAGACCGTGGGCCCTAGAAAGACCTTGGGAAAATTCTAGACTCCAAAGTGATTCTGGGGAAGTCTTTGGACCCCAGAGAGACCTTGGAAAGTCTTTACTCCAAAGCAGCCCTGGGGAAGACCCTGGGTCCCAAAGAGAGCCTGGTCTTGGGTTCCAGGAAGAACCTGAGGAAGGTCTTAGTCCCCACTGAAACCTAGAGAAGGCCTTGCTTTGTTATAGTATGGAAGGTGTCAGGCCTCAGTGAGATCCCAGGGAAGGCTTTTATGCCACTGAGACTCTGTCAATGTCTTAGTTCTCAGTGAGGTCCAGGGTAAGGATCATAACCCAGTGAAGGCCTTTTGCCTCCTTGAAGACTGGGGGAAGATTGTAGGCCACAGTGGGATCTCGGGGAGGCCTTAGGTCCCAGTGAGACCCTGAGAAAGGTTATTGGCTTATGCTCTACCCCAGGGAAGACCAATGAGACCCTAGATAAGGTCTTAGGGTCCAGTGAGAACCTAGGAAGGCCTTAAGATTTAGAGAAATACTGTAGCAGACCTTTGGTTTTAGTGAGGCCATGGAAGAAGGCTTTAGGATCCAGGGAAACTCTGGAAATCCCTTATCCCCAGTGAGACCCCAATGAAAGCCCTAGGCTTGCTTTTGTGAAACCCAGAGAAGGACTTAGGCTCCACTGAGATTATGAGAAATTTCTTTGTTTCCCATGAGAAACCAGGGTGGGTGGCCTGAGACCCCCTATTAAGCCCTGGAAAAGACTTAGGCCCCAAGAATACATGGAGAAGGCTTCATGTTCTTGTGAAATACTAGGAAGGTTTTAAGCCTCAATGAGAGCACCTGTAAGACCAGTAGACTCAGTAAGACCTTAGTGAAGGGGTTCTCAACCTCTGAGTCGTGGCCCTTTGGGGGTCAAGTGATCCTCTCACAGGAGTTACCCACAAACACAGAAAAACACAGACATTTGCATTATGATTCATAACAGCAGCAAAATTACAGTTATGAAGTAGCAACAAAAATAATTTTATAGCTGAGGTTACCACACAAGAGGAACTGTGTTAAAGAGTTGGAACATTAGGAGGGTTGAGAAACACTGCCTAGGGGAAGGCTTTAGTCCGCAATGAGAACCTACAGAAGGTCTTAGGCCTCAATGAAAATCTGGGGAAGGTCTTGGGCAATAGTGGGACACTGGGGAAGACCTTAGACCTCAATGTGACCCTGGGGAAAGCTTTAGGCAACTGAGGGACATTGGGGAAGATGCTAGGCCCCATTGGAACTCTGAGAATTGGCCTTAGACCACAGTGGGATCCTGGGAGGCCCTAGGCCTTACTGAGATCCTTGGGTAGTCCTTAGGTCCCAGTAAGAACCTGAGGAAAGTATCAGGCTCCAAAGAGAACTTGAGGAAGATCTTTGGCCTCAATGGGAGCTTAGAAAAGATCTAAGGCCTTCGAATGCCTGGTTGAGATACAACTGAAACCAAGTGGAAGGCCTTAGGACACAGTAAGATGCTGAGAAAGACAGTTTGCCTCTGTGAGACCCTGAGAAAATGTTAGGTTGCAGCAGGACTCTAGGGAAGGCCTTAGGCCCAGGGAAGACCCTGAGAAAACCCCAGACCCCAGTGACATTCTAAGAACAACTTTAGATCCCAGTGAAATATTTTCTCTGGGAAAGATTTTGGCTACAGTAGTACCTGGGGGAAGGCCTTGGGCCCCAATGAGAACCTCAGAAGACCTTAGATCCCAATAATATACTACAGAAGATTTTGGACCCCAGTAAGTACTCAGGAAGATATTAGTCCCCAGTAAGATAATGGGGAAGGCGTTAGTTAGATCACAGCCTTATACCCTAGTGAAAACCTGGAAAGGCTTTAGGCCCAGGGACAATCTAGGTAAGGCCTTAGGTACTAACGAAAACTTGAGAAAGTCTTTAGGTCCAAGTGAAAATATGGGGGAAGGTCTTAATTTCCCCTGAGAATCTGAGAAGGCCTGAGCTCCCAGTGAGGTCTGGGGAAAGCCTTAGAACCAAGTGAGAGCATGGGGAAGGTCTTAGGGCCCAGTGAGACTCTGAGACGGAAGCCTCAGGCCCCAGTGATATTCTGGGGATTGCCTTAGATAGCAGTGAGTACCTGGAGAAGGCTTTGTGTCCTAATAAAAACCTGGAAAAATCTTAGTGCTCAGTGAGATCCTGGAGAAGCATTTTGACCACAGAGAAATGAGGGTGAAGGCCTTATGACACAGTAAAAACCTGAGGAAAGCCCTAGACACCAGTGTGAATCTGGGGATCTCTTTCTGCCTTAGTGAGCACTGGAGAAGACATTAGACTCTAATGAGATCCTGGAGAAAGGCTTAGACCCCAGCGAGAATCTCAAGAAAACTTTTGATTCAAGTTAGAATTGGGGGGGCACATAAACCCAAGTAAGAATCCAAGGTCATGAGCAAGAAGGTAGGTACGTGTAGTTGGTATAACAAAAGCTGTATTTTGTTACGCTGAGGTTTTCACACAAGGTTCACACTCTGAGTTCCTGACTACAGTCTTAAGCCTATCTCTTCAAGAATGCCCATCTTTATGGCATTCCCAGGTTTTCACTGGGGCTGATGGGCATCTCCTGATTCTCAGTGGAGCCAAAGGCCTTCCTCAGTATGATGAGCGTAATAAAAATGCCTTTTTGTAATGAGTCTTTTTCTGTCTCACCAGTCAGCTCCCAGATAATGACATGGAGACTTCTTATTAATCATGAAAGCTTGGCCTATAGCTTAGGCATGTTTCTAACTAGCTCTTATAACTTAAACCCATTTATAATCTACATTCTATCATGTGGCATTACCCCTCTTCCATCTTGTACCTCCTGTTTCCTATCTGTTTCTCCCGGCATGTTCTGCATGTCTAGATTTCTCCTCCTCTGCCTTTCTCTCCCTGGAAACCCCACCTAGACCCCTTGCTTACCTATTGGCTATCTGGCTTTTTAATACACTAATCACAGCTATACATCTTCACACAGTGCACCAATATCCCTAAACACCTTTTAGTCATAAAACAAAAATAGTTTAGTCAGGAACTCCACTGTACCCAACGCTGCACCTGATAACCAGACTTGCTACTGTACATGCAGAGAACTCCATGATGCCTGCTTGAGCAAAACGTAGTAGCTCTTTGCCTCTTCAGGACTACTGGAGACATTGATCTGTCCTGTAGCTTGGGTACCAGTGAGAACCTGGAAAGGCCTTAGATCTCAGTGAGATAGTGGGGAGGGCTTGGAGATGCACAGAGATGCTGGGGAAAGCCTTAGATCCTAGTGAGTACTAGAGAAAGGCCTGGGGCACTAGTGCAAACATGGAAAATGTTTCTGTATAACAGATACTGGAGAAGGTCTTGGGCCCAAGTGGGTGTCTACAGTAAAATACTAGGAAGGCCACAGGCCCCTGTGAGTATGTGGTAAAAGCATTATCATCCAGTCAGCATCCTGGTAGATCCTTAGGCACTACTGAGAACCTGTGAAAAAGGTTCTCCTAGAGCCCAGTGAGAACCTGGAGAAAGTCTTAGGTCCCAGTCAGATACTGAAGAAGGCCTTGGGCCCCAATATAAACCTAGATTACAAAGAAAACTTGGTAAGGCTGTTAGCCCCTTTAGTCCCTGTGAGTGCCTAGGGAAGGCCTTCCCACAGTGACATTCTGGGGGTGGCATTAGCTCTTGCTGAGAATCTGGGGAAGGCCCAGGCCCCATTGAGATCTGAGGGATGGTCTTAGGTCCCAGTGAGAACTCGGGAAGAACTGAGGCCCCAGTGAGATCCAGGGAAAGGTTTAGAGCAGGGTGAGAACCCAGAAGAATGTTTTAGGGCCCAGTGAGACCCAGAGAAGGCCTTAGGACCCATTGAGAATCTGGACAGGCCTATCCCCAGTGAGAACTGGGACATGCCAAAGGACCTATTGAGAATATGTGAAGGCCTTAGGCTCCAGTGAAAATCTGGGTAAGGCTTTAGACCACAGTTAGAACATAGGAAAAGGCTTAGACACAGTGAGACTCAGGGAAGACCTTAGAAATTAGTGAGAACCTGGGGAAGGCCTCAAGCCCCAGTGAGATCATTAGAAGGACCTAGGCCTCAATGGTATTCTGGTGAAGGCCTTGGACCCCAGTGAGGACTTGGGGAAGGCTGAAGGCCCTGGTGAGTATCTTTGGAAAGACTTAGATACTAGTGAGAACATGGGAAGGCCTCAGACTCCAGTGAAACACAGGGAAGGCCTTAGATTCCAGTGAGATCTTGGGAAAAGCCTTAGGTCCCAGTAAAGCTGTGAAAAGGCCTTAAGTGCCAGTTACATGCTAAAAGCAACCTAAGACCCTAGTGAGAACCTGAGGAAGGCCTTAGGCCCCTGTGAGTATTGGGGAAGGGGTTAGGCCCCAATGAAAGCCTGGAGAGGCATTATGTCCCAATGAGATACTAGGGAAGACCTTGGGCCCCAGTGAACCTGGAAAGGCCCAACACCATAGTGAAAACCTTGGAAGGCTTTAGAGCCTTATGAGTACTTGTGACTGGTATGTGGCCCCAGTCAGAACCTTTTCCTTTTTATTTAGACAAAAAGGGAAATATTGTGGAATAATCTTTTTGTACACTGTGAAGATGTGGCATTCTGATTAGTTTAATAAAAAACCGAACAGCCAATAGCTATGTAGGATATTCAGGCACACAGGGTGCTGAGAAGAAGAAGGGGAGAGTCATCAGCCAGTTGGAGAGGAAGCGACATGGGTGGTACAGAGTAAAGATAATAAAGCCACGAGATAAAAGTAGATTGATAAAAATGGGTTAATTTAAGTTGTAAGAGCTAGTTTTTCAGCCAAGTTTTTATAATTAGTAATAAGTCTCAATGTCATTATTGGGAGCCAGTGTTACCAACAAACAGGTCTAATTAAAAATAGTACCCAATGTCTGACCACCTATATCCACATAAGAACTGAGAAAGCTTTTAAAAAGGTTCTAAACACACAAAAATGGAGCCAGATATCTGATGTGGGGTTTCCCTCTGTGTGCTTGAATACCATTAATGAATAAAGAAACTGCCTTGGCCTGTTGCTAAGGCAGAACTTAGGTAGGCAGGGAAAACTAAACAGAATGCTGGGAGAAAGGAGGCAGAGAAAAAGATGCCATGGAGCCTCCAGAGTCAGACATGCCAAAACTTTGCTGGTAAACCACTGCCATGTGGTGATATACAGATTAATAGAAATGGGTTGAATTAATATAAGAGTTAGCCTATAAGAAGCTAGAGCTAATGGGTCAAGCAGTGTTTTAAATACCAGAGTTTCTGTGTGATTATTTTGGTTCTGGGCAGCTGAGAGGAACAAGTGGCCTCCTCCTACAGATGTGCCTTCCCAGTCTGTGTCTGCATGGCATAGAGACACATTTCCTTGCAGCTGCCTGCATGCTTGAGCCCCCAGTATGCCATGAACTGAGCCACATGGCAGGTTTAAGTCAGATCATGTGTTGCATTGGGGGAGAGGTTCTGCTTTTATTTTCACAGGAAACAAAAGGCTGTGGCTTCCTTCCAGATGAGTAGAGATCAGATTTTACTGGGGGACACCTCCTGAGTATCTTGGTTATAGGCATGGGAAGGGAGCCAAAAGAGACTACAGGGCAGGTGATGTGTTAAGCTGATCCCTTGACATGGGAACAGTTCCGAGATGAGCTGAGACATGATAAATCTTGTTGGCTACAGAGTCCTTCATGACTTATCATCACATGCCATCCTTTCATATGGCAAGGATAGAGATTAATATTACAGTTTGATTATACAGTCCAAATGGACGTATGCCTGTTAAGTTGGGAGCGTAGCCCCCAGCCCCCAAGCCCCAGGCCTGAGAGTTGTGTTGGTCTGGATTCAAATCCCAGCATGCCAGGTCCCACTCCCACAGGGTATTTAAGTAAACTCCCAAAAGAGGAACAGGTGGTCTCTTTTTCCTTCTCCTGGTGGTTGCATTCCTGGCCTCCTGGTTTCCCCTCAGGGCCACCTGAGAGCGCAGGACTCCCATTAAACCTGGGTATTTTTTAATTTGGCTTATTTTGATTTGGCTTGATTGGGATTTTTGCATCGGCAGAGAGCTCGCGTTAGGAAAAATTCCTAACATCTAGGGGTCCCACCAGGTAGGGTGGCCTTTCCGTGTGGTCCTAGGCCACATGTTGAAAGTCCCCTAGTCTACAATCTGAGCTCTCCACACCAATGCTAAAACCGGCTCCTGGGCTACAGCAGCTGCGTCTTGGTGAGTCCATTTTCTTGTCTATGCTATAGGGTTTTGGGGAAACCTATTCGTACTTATTTTTGCTGTTTATTGGACTCTTGTTGAAGCCATGAGCTCATGCCAAGAGTTTGATCTCAGTAGTGGCCAGACCAGCAAGACTGGGCTCGGCTGAGGTGGGCTTTGTTTGCTTTAGGACACCAAGAATTCAATTTCCACAACCTTGTTGGGCCTGAGAGCTATTTTAGTAGATGCACTGTAATAGACTTAGGCCACTTGGTTGGGCATAGACTTTTAAATGGACACTTGCAGTTCAAAGCCAGATCCACTGTCTTCCCTGGGATGCCTCTTACAAAATCTTTTTAAATTGAGCCTGCCCGATACAATCTGTCCCAAATGGCTAATTTCCCTATGCACTAATATTGGCCTCAACCGTCCTCTGGACAGAGCTTACATATGTCCATGGTTGTTTGGGCTCTGCGCTCTTGCCCCTCCCTTAGTACCCAGTGTCTCTGGCATCACCACGCTGCCAGAGGCACTGGCCCCTCCCCCACTCCCTCAAGCCCACACTACCCAACCCCCTCCTGCGGAGCAACATTCTTCACATTCCTCTCCTTTCTGGTCTTTTCCCCCTCTCTTCCACGAAGGCTCAAGGTCAACTTCCACTCCACCCACCTTACCCTCCCCACCCTACCTCTCTCACCACCCAGCCCACAGGGGGCTAGCCCCTCCCAGTCCTCCCCACGTTCCCTTTTCTCTTCCAGATCTCTCTCAGATAGAAAAGTGGCTAGGTTCCTTTTCTACTAATCCTTCTGCTTACCCATTTTATTTCTCAGCACCAGATATTAGGAAAGAGTTAAGAAAGGTTGAGGGAAGTCCCCAAACCCCTACATGAGAACTGGTAAAAACAGCCTTTACATGGCCACAACAGGCAGCTAACTTAAAGCCCAGGCCTTAGCAGCCGCCCTAAGGTCACAGGAAGGGGGACAAGGGAAGCCAACCACAAGGCTCTACCCTGGTGGAGCCCAGCCTAAGTCAACCTCACCGGGAAGCTGTTTCAAGTGTGGCCTAAATGGTCATGTGGCATGATATTGCACTACACCTCCTCCAGGTTATGCCCTATCTGCCCGCAACCTGGACACTGGAAATCACAATGCCCCCAAGAGGGCTTGTTCTCTATGCCATGCCACGGAGGTCTAGCCTCACCAACATTGGCAAGTGAAACTGTGCCAACCTTCAAACTTCTCAGCCTTGCAGAGGATTGACGCTGCCCAGACTTGGTATATCCTGTAACCCTCTCCGAGCCTAGGCTGAAGCAACAGGTAGCGGGTAAGTCCATTACTTTTATTCTCACTTAGGCCTTATGTTCCCCTCACCAATTTCAGTTATGGGAGTAGACGGGACCCATTCCTCCCCACTTAAAACTTTGCCACTGCCCTTTATTCTTGCAGGACAATTGTTCTCTCATTCTTTCTTAGTGATAAATGCTTGCCCAGCACCTTTACTGGGTTGAGAAATCCTTAACCACTTCCCCCAAAGCTTTGTTCCGCTTCTTGGAGCCCATTTTTGACCCCACCTATCTCTGAGATCGTATTTTACAGGTTCACTCCTCCTGCCAGATGTGTGCCCAGGCCAACTCACAAAGGGCTCTCTACATATGTCAGTCTCTATACCAGCTTTGCGGGCCCCAACCGGGCAAAGGCTGGCAGGTTGATTTCTCTTATGCCTACTCATAAAAAAACTCCGTTATCTCTTTAACACTTGTGGACACTTTTACAGGATGCATAGAAGTGTTTCTAGCCTCCAGGGGAACACCAGATATGGTGGCTCAGGTACTCCTGGACCACATCATTTCTCGGTTTGGTGTCCCACGAACCATTCGGATGGACAGTGGGCCAGCCTTCACTTTCAGGGTCATGGAGCTCACGTCAGAAGCTCTCAACATCTCCTGGAAATTCCACACCCCCTACCATCCACAATTCTTGGGAAAGGTGGAGAGGGCCAATGGACTCATCAAACAACAGCTAACCAAGATCTCCATTGAACTCAGGTTATCTTGGCCCTCCCTTCTCCCCATTGCCCTTACTCACCTCAGGGCCACCCCACATTCCCCTATGGGCCTGAACCCTTTTAAGATGCTTTATGGAAGACCCTTTCTCCTTAACCATCACCTCCTAGTTCAAAGTCCTCCACTGGCAGGGTACCTACCCTACTTCTCCCTTTTAAGGTCCCTTCTCTGTTCACACGCTGACAGTTGTCTCCCTGCCACCACACCAGTGGACCCTACTGCGCCTAAACCTGCTCTGCTCTCTCCAGGGGACAGAGTACTCCTCAAACAGTTAACTCCTAGGTCTCTTGAACCTTGGTGGACAGGACTCACACAGTAATCCTCACCACCCCCTCAAATGTCAAGCTCTTGGGACACTCATGCTGGTACCATCTCTCCAGGATAAAATGGGCACCTACTCAGGACACTTGGTCTGTCCAGCAGACAGGACCTTCCACCCTCCGGTTTTCCAGGATGCCACAATGAAGGGCCTACCTGCTCCTCATCCTGGCACACTCATCTTTGGTAATAACAATATTTTCTTCCTAGAGACCTGCCTTCTCACCTCCCCCAAGGAACAGATGCCTGATGTCTCTGGGATGACAGTACATGGGATACCTTTCCAGCCACACCTCTTGCTGAGTGTGGACCCACCAACACCTAGCTCTCCCCTTCCCCACATCCCCCTATACCCACAGGAAGTAGCCAGACTTGAGTCAATGCCCCTTTTCCCTAGAGAGCCTATCACTTCAATTTCCTGTCATCACTATATCCAAAGAGTCTAGAATGTTAAGTTGGGAGCACAGACCCCAGCCACTTACATCTACCCCAGCTCCCAGGCTTGAGAGTTGTATTGGTCTGGACTCCAAATTCCAGCATACTAGGTCCTGACCCCTCCCTGGGGGTGGGATCAGGACCACTCCCATGGGGTATTTAAGTGAACTCCCAAAAGAGGAACATGTGATCTCTTTCCCCTCCTCCTGGTGGTCGCATTCACAGCCTTTCAGCGGTTCCCCCTCGGGGCCACCCAAGAGTGCAGGACTCCTATTAAACCTGGATATTTTTTAATTTGGCTTGATTGGGATTTTTGCATTGGCAGAGAGCTCACGTTAGGAAAAATTCCTAACAATGCCTATTACCTGCTCAAACATAAAACAAAAATCATCTCTAACTGTATTGTGCACACCACACATTCTGTATTTGTGTTAATGCAGATAGGTATGTTATCTTTGAAAGTTTACATATTTTCAGAGCAACAGGACCAGACATCAGTGAAAACAGGTGGCCCAGGTGATAGAGCATCTCAGATGGCCTCTGTTACAGTTTCCTCAGAGTTCTGTAGCCAAAACAGCTTCAAGCAAGGCTCCTGATTGAGATGGTGTAGCCTCACAGACTACTCCTGCCAGGACTTCAGATAAGCCTTGCACTATCTCACTGCACAGGGATTGGACAAAAAATAATACAGCTAGCTCTCCCAGGACTTGACCATTATTCCAACTTTTCCAGAGTCTCCTAAATATGCCAACACCCTCAGAAAACAGGAAAGAGTAAAGAAAATATGATACTCACATTCCCAAGAGGAGGAGTAGATGGCTGTTGGTCATTCGATGGATTATAGATGTTTGTCATTATTTAGGGGCATTGATTACAAGTTTTTATTGGTCATGGTCAGGAAAAAAGCTAAACAAAACAGATTCAAGGATCTATTTCTGAAGGAAAAGGGGGAGATATAGTATAGAAATGATAAGATAAAAGGGTGGATTGTTGAGTCTACATTTAAACAACCACTAGTCTCATTATTTTACATTGGTATGGGTTTTTGTATATTGATACAAATTTAAGGTTATTTTTATTATACTGTGTATATGCTTATATTCTTGTTTAAGATATTGTACCTATGCAGTTCATTTAAAAATGTAATATAAAGCTTTAGTCCTTAAAATCTATTTAGAATAATAAAGGAATACAGGTTAATAGTCACCTATAACAACTAAACTTAGAGTCAAGTTAAGTACGTTTTCAAGGTCATGCAAAGATATACTTTAGATAGAGAGGTGAAGGCCGGGCGGTGGTGGTGCCCGCCTTTAATCCCAGCACTTGGGAGGCAGAGGCAGGCGGATCTCTGTGAGTTAGAGGTCAGCCTGGTCTAGAAGAGCTAGTTCCAGGACAGGAACCAAAAGCTACAGAGAAACCCTGTCTCGAAAATCAAAAAAAAAAAAAAAAGATGGAGAGGTGAACTTCAAATACCTTAAGACCTACAGGGCATGGCATTTAAGATATTTAATAATCTGAGGTTTTTATGACTGTGAGACATATCTGTTCCTGGCAGTACCAATTTACTTCAAAAAAAGGATGACAGACATCAAAGTAACATACCTTTTGACTTAAATTTTGAAGTCAAGGCATTTTCAAAATATATGTGTTGGATTAATCCAGGAGCATTTATAATCAAATATCTTTTTTTAGCAGCTTTTGCTCCTTCCTCACCCATCAGACAATTTAAAGACAACACAATAATATACAGTATTTCTCATCTTTATGTGGCTTTATTTTAAACTCTCTTTTATTTTTAATTTTAATTTTTGAGACAGGGTTTCTCTGTGTATCTTTGACTGTCCTGGAACTCACTCTGTAGACCAGGCTGTTCTTGAACTCCCAGAGATCTGCCTGCCTCTGCCTCCCAAGTGTTGGGATTAAAGGTGTGTGCCAGCAAACTCAACTACTCTCTTTTTTTTCTTTTAAGGACTTTATCCTTTTTCTTTTCTCTCCCATGCCTACATATATTTTCAAACACATGGTAAACCACTTAAAGATTTTCTTCATCTGAATCTATCTTTACCGTATATTTCTCTTGTTCTGATCACAAGAGTCTTTAATTTGCTAAGTGATATGACCAGGATTAAAGCCCCACTAAGAACCTGGGGAAAGCCTCAGGCCTCAGTGAAAGTTTGGAGAAGGCCTTAGATCACAACTAGAATCTGGAAGAGGCCTTATGCCCCAGTGAGAACTGTAGAAAGCTTTAGGCTCCAGTGAGAAGCTGGGAAAATAGCAATGCTTCGATCAGATTTTGCAGAAAGCCTCGAATCACTGTGAGACCTGGAAAGGGCCTTAAGTCCCAGGAGAATCTGAGGAAAGTTCTAGGTCACACAAGAACATAGGGAAGGCCTTCAGATCTAGTAAAAACTGATCAAAGCCCTTATAAAAACCATAAGAACTTGGCAAAATTTTTAGGCCCCAGTGAGTTCCAGGGTTCCTTTAAGCACCAATGAGAACCAGAGCAAGGCTTTAAGACAGAATGGAACATAGGGAAGACTTTAGGCCCCGCTGAGGCATAGAGGAATGCCCTAAGCTCCAGAGAAAATGTCCAGAAATTGGTAGGCCACAATGAGAACAGAGGGGAGGCCCAAAACCTCAATGAGAATCTGGAGGAGGCCTTAGAGCCAAGTAGAAAACTGTAGAATGCTGTGGCTTCAGCGAGAACCTGGGGAGGGCCCAAGTCCTCAAGGAGAACTTGGAGAAGGCCTTAGATTGCAGGGTGAAACTGAAGAAGCCTCTAAGCCCCAGCAAAAAGTTGTCAAAAGTTTTATACCACAGAGAAAACTCGGGGAAGGTCTTAGACCCAGTGAAAACCTGACACCAGCCTTATAGAAAGTATGAGAACTTAACTAAAATCTTAGGTCCTTTGTTAAAACTTAGACTCCAATGAGAATCTGGTAAAGTACTTAAGACTCAGTGAAAATATGGGGAAGGCCTAAGACCAGAGGGACAACCTGGGAAGGCTTTAGGTCTCAGTGAAAACCTGCAGAAGGCCTTAGGCCTCAGCAACAACCTTGTGAGGTCTTATGCCCCATTGATAACTTGGGAAAGGCTTTAGGTCCCAGTGAGAACTCGGAGTCTTTAAGGCCCCGTGAAATCAAGGGAAAACTTTAGGCCCCAGTGAGACCCTGAAGAATGCCTTAAGTGCCAATGAGAATCCGTAGAAGGTTTTAGGCCACAGTGAGATATTGAATACAGCATTGGATCCCATTGTGAACCTGGACAGGGTCTCAAGCCCCATTATGAACCTATAGAAAGTGTTAGGCTCCAGAGAGAAACAATTAGGTCCTAGTGACACCCTGAGAAGTCCTTAGGCCCCAGTGAGTACCTGTAGAATGTTTAAGGCCACATTGAGAACCTGGGGAAGGTCCTAAGCCTCAGTAAGAATTTTGAGAATGCCTTAGAGAACAGTCCGAACCTAGAAAAGGTATTCAGACCCAGTGAGAACATGTCTTCAGACTCCAGTGAAACCTGTTGCAGATCTTATAAACCTGTGAGAAATGGGGAGAACTCTAGGTACCAGTGAGACCATCTGTAATGCCTTAGCCTGCAGTGAAAAACTGGGCAAGGATTTAAGACCCAGTGACTGCATAGGGAAGGTCTTAGACCTAAGGGACCACCTGGAAAGGCCTTAGGTCCTAAAGAGGACTGGAGGAAGCTTCAAAACCCAGAGAGAAACAATGGGGAAGACCTTAGGCTCCACAGAGACTTTGAAGAATGTCGTAAGCACATTGAGAACCTGTAGAAGGCTTTAGGCCACAGTGAGACCCAAGGAAGGCCTAAGGCTTCATTGAGACCTTGGAGAAAGCATTAGATACCAGTGAAAACCTGGAGAAAGCTTTAAGCCCCAGTGAGAATTGTAGAAGGTGTTATACTGTAGTGAGAACATGGGAAGATACTTTAGATGCAGTGAAAAATCTGTCAAAGATGCTAGAGAACCTGTGAGACCTGTGTAATGCCTTAGGCTCCGGTGAGATCCTGGGCAAGGCTATAAGACACAATGAGAACATGGGGAAGGCCTTAGACATCAGTATCAACCTGGAAAGACCTCCAGTGAGCACCTGAGATCCTGGGGAAGGTCTAGGGTTTTGATGAGAACTTGAAAAAGTCCTTAGATCACTGACAGAACCTGGAGGAGGCCTTACGCCCAATCAGAACCTGGAGAAGAGTTTAGGCTTCAGTGAGAATTTGTGGAAGGTTTAAGGCATCAAGATAACTTTGGAGAAGGCTTTATATCACAGTAAAAACATCTAAGCCCAGGTGAAAACATGTAGAGGATTTGTCTTCAGACCCAGTGAAAACCTGCCGAAGGCCTTATGGATGGGACCTGTGAGAACTAGGAAAATTTTTAGGCCCCACTGTGACCTTGAGTGGTACCTTAGGCTGCAGTGAGAACCTGTGTAAGGCTTAAAGACCCAGTGAGGAGTTCACTTCCTGCTGCCTTCTGATCAAGATGAAGCCAGCACCATGTCTGCCTGTATGTTGCCCTGCTCCTTGCCATGATGATAATGGACTGAACCTCTGAACTGTTCTACTTGGATGCAGACAGAAACTAATAGAGCCTGGGGGACAGGAAACAGGAACAGGAAAAAATCACCTGGTAGCTATCTGAGATGAAAGCCAATATGAAGACATAAAACATAAGCTCACAAAAATCATCAAGTAATAGGTGGACCCACAGATGGAAGCAGAACATGACGTAACAGAATGTCTTCTCAACGTATATTAATGAATATATATTTACAGAACACTTTTCCTTGGCAAACCCAAAGAAAGTTTCAATCATCTTTATATTTCAGAAACACGTTTCTACATCCTCCTGCTAAAATCCAGGCCCATTTAAAAGCTGAGACAACCCGAATGTCCGGGGCTGCAGAGAGCGCCTCAGTGAAGCAGATCATGCACATGTTGTCGGCGTCCTGTTTGAGAGTGGTCGTGCTTTTATCACAGCCATGCAGACAGGGTAGACAGTGCTCTTCGTTTTTAACACCTCCGCACGGATGTCCACAAGGATGAGTCTTACTAAGGCTATCTTAGCATATTCCTAGTGGAGATGAATTGCGATGGCTTTACAACAAACGCAAAGGGCACCACTTTACACGAAATACCTACTAGAAAAATAACTATTCTGTGCTTCGAGTATAAACTAGGATTGACAGAGTTTTTACTTTTAATATAATTAAAGGATTTGACTCCACATGAAAGAAAGGCACTGATAAGAAGTGAACTACGACTTTGCGATTTGGTGTCATACATAGGCATGAACCATAACGTTCTGGTGTGAAAATCTCCTAGTCACCAGCCTCTTTTGCCAAAATGGGTTAAAAAACCAAAACAACAAAATTGCACCTTACTTATCTCTCACAATCTGAACACCATCCAATCCAGAGCACATTTATTCAGGATTCATATTATTCAGGATATTCACTCAGATATTAGAAGTTTGTTTTAGGCAAATAAATTAGCAAAGGAACTCTGATCAGATATATAATAAATTCTTATCTGTGTTAAAAAAAAAAAAGACCCAGTGAGAAAATTGGGAAGACCTTAAACGACAGTAAGAACCCATGGAAGGCCTTAGACACCAGTGAGATACTGGGACGGCCTTGGGCCCCAGTGATACAACCTGGGAAGGCCTTGGAGCCCAGTGATATAACCTGGGAAGGCCTTGGAGCCCAGTGATATAACTTGGGAAGGCCTTGAGCCCTAGTGATATAACCTGGGAAGGCCTTGGGCCCCAGTGATATAACTTGGGAGGTCCTTGGGCCCCAGTGATATAACTTGGGAAGGCTTTGGGCCCCAGTGATATAACTTGGGAAGGCTTTGGGCCCCAGTGATATAACTTGGGAAGGCCTTGGGCCCTAGTGATATAACCTGGGGGGGGCCTTGGGCCCCAGCAATATAACCTGGGAAAGGCCTTGGGCCCCAGGGAGAACCTGGGGAACGTCTTATCCCTCAATACATCCGTGAAGCAAGTCCTTAGATTATCGAGAGAACCTGGCAAATTCCGTTAGCCCCAGTGAAAACCTGTAGAAAGATTTAGGCCACGGAAGAACATAGGCAAATTTTTCAGACTCAGCCAAAACCTGTCAAAGGATTTATAGACCAAAGAGATATTGGGAAAATCTGTAAGCTCCAGTGAAAGTCTGGGTAATGCCTTAGGCGCCAATGAAACCCTATGAAAGGCTTTAAGACCCCGTGTCAACCTGGGAAGGCCTTAGTCCCCAGTGAGAACTAGCTGAAGGCTAGTTAGACACTATTATGAATCTGGGAATGACTTAACCTCCATTGAGAATCTGCAGTTTTAGGCCACAATAAGCACATGGGGAAGGTCTTCATACACAATGAAAGTCTGTTAAAGTCCTTACAAGGGGGCTGGTGAGATGGCTCAGAGGTTAAGAGCACTGGCTGCTCTTCCAGAGGTCCTGAGTTCAATTCCCAACAACCATATGGTGGTTCACAACCATCTGTAATGAGATCTGGCGCCCTCTTCTGGCGTGTGGGCATACATGCAGGCAGAATGTTGTATACATAATAAATAAATAAATCTTTAAAAAAATATACAGTCCTTACAAAATTGATGAGAAGTTGGGAACATTTTTAGGTCCCAGTGAGTCCCTTTGTAATGCCTTAGGCTTCATTAAAAACCTGGGCAAGATTATAAAACCCAGAGAGAACATAGCAAAGGCCTTAGACCCCAGAGACAACCTTAGGCCCCAGTGAGAGCCTACAGAAGGCCTTATACAGCAGTAAGAATCTTGGAAGGCTGAGGCCCCAGTGACAACCTGGGAAGAATTTATGCCCTAATACTAACCTGTGAAAGGACTTAGGTCCTGTTGAGAAACTGGGAAAGTTTTAAAACCCAGTCAGTACAAGGGAAAAACCTTAGGCCCCAGTGAGACACTAAGGAATGTCTTAAGCTCCAGTGAGAATATCCAGAAGATTTTAGACCACAGTGAGAACATGGGAATGGCCTAATGCCTCATGAGAATTTGGAGAAGGCTTTAGACCCCAGTGTGAAACTGGAAAAGATCCAAAGCTCCAGTCAGAAGCTGTGAGAACATGGGAACATTTTTATGCTCCAGTAGGACCCTCGTTTAATATCTTAGACACCCATGAGAACCTGCGTAAATATTTATAGCCCGGTGAAAACATGGAGAAGGCCTTAGACCCCAGTTACAACGGGGAAGTCCTTAGGTCTCAGTAAGTACCTGTAGGTGGTTTTAGAGAACTGAGGGAAAGCTTTAGGGCTCAGTGACAGTTTGGAGAAGACCTTAGATTTTAGTCAGAATCTAGAAGAGGCCTTATGTCCTAATAAGAACCTATAGAAAGTTTTAGACCCCAGTGAGTAGCCAGAGAAGGCCTAAGGTCTCAATCAGATTTTATAAAAGGTCTTTGAATCTGAAAAATCCAGAACCTGGAGAAGGCCCTGGTGAGAACATGGGGGAAGGCTTTCAGACCCAGTGAAACACTTTTCAAAGGCCTTAGAGAAACTGGAAGAACTTGGGCAACATTTTAGGACCTACTGAAAACCTGGGTAATGCCTTAGGCTTCAGTGAGAACCTGTGCAAGGCTGTAATAGCCTGTGAGAACATGGAAAAATCCATAAACCCTAGTGACCGTGGTGGGAAGGACCAAGTGAAGGCCTGCAGGAGGTCTTAGACAGCAGTGAGAATCTATGAAGCTCTTGGACTCCAGTGACAAACTTGGAAGGGCTTAGGTCCCAGTGATAACCTGGGGCCTTATGCCCCATGATAAACTACAGATAAACCTTACACCACAGTGAGAACCTATAGAATGTTTAGCTCCAGTGAGATCTTGGGGAAGTCCTAAAGGCACAATGATACTTTACAAATTCCTTAAATCTCAGTAAGAACCTGGAGAAGGCCTTATCCTGAGTGGAAACATGTAGAAAATTTTAGGCCACAGAAAGAACATGGAGAAGGCCTTCAGAACAATTAAAAAGCTACAGATGGCTTTAGAGAATATGTGAGAGCTTGAAAAAAAATTAGGCCCTAGTGAGAACTTCCATAAAGCTTTAGGCTCCAGAGAATCCAGAAAATGCTTTAAGACCCATGAGAACATGGGAAAGGACTTAGAGCCCAGTGAATACTTGGGTAGGGCTTAGGCCCCAGTGGCAGCCTTCAGAAAGCCTTAGATACTATTAAGAATCTTGGAGGCCTTAGGTCTCAGTGACAACTTTGGAAGGCCTGAGGTACCAGTGATAACCTGGAAAAGGAATGGGCCAAATCGAGAACGTGGAAATGGTCTTAGGCCTCAGTGAGACTTTAGGGAAGGACTTAGACCACAGTAAGAAACTAGAGAAGGCCTTAAGCCCCAATAAGAAAGTTTTAGGCCACAATGAGACCATAAAGAAAGTGTTCAGACCCAGCGAAAACCCATAGAAGTACTTAAAGGACCTATGAGAATTTGGGAAATAGTTTTAGGCCCAGTAAGAGGTTGGATAATGCTTTAGGATACAATGAAAACCTAGGCAAAGCTTTAAGACCCAGAGAGAACATGGGAAAGACCTTAGGTCCCATTGAGACCCTGGGGAATGCCTTAAACTTCAGCGAGAAGCTGTAGAAGGTTTTAGGTAACAGTGAGAGACTGGAGAAGACCCAAGACCTCAATGAGACTTTGGGTACAGTCTTAGATCACAGTGAGAACCTAGAAAAGCCCTTAAACCAAAGTGTGAATGTGTAGAAGGTTTTACAGAACAGGAAGAACAGGGGGGAAAAGCCTTCTGATCCAGATAAAACTCGTTGCAATCAGCACAGAGACCTTGGGACCCAGATGCAGCAGCTTCTCTGGGGAGGGGAATGACAGGAAGGTGGAGAGGTCTGTGGGAGGTGGGGAGGACAGCACAGGAGCTGGCTCCCGAGAAACAGGTGACACAGGCTCTGTAGATGCAGGTCTTATAGAACCTCTTTTAACTTGGGAAAATTTTAGGCAACAGTGAGGCACTTTTTAATGCACCTGACTTGATTCAAGACACAGTGAGAACATGGAGAAGGCCTTAGGTACCAGTAAGACTGGAAGGCCTAGGCCCCAGTGATAACCTTGGAAATGCCTTAGTTCCCAGTGAGTAGTACATAGGGAAGCTTTAAGATCCTATGAGAACAAGTAAAAAACTTTAGGTCCTACTAAGACACTGAGTAATGTCTGAAACCCCAGTGAGAATCTGTAGAATGTTTCAGATCACAGTGAGAACCAGGCAAACATCTAGGGCCATAATGAGACTTTGGAGGATGCATTAGATCCCAGTGTGTACATGGAGAGGGCCGTAAGCCTCAGTGAGAACCTACAGAAGGCCTTAGATACCAGCGAGAATATGGGAAGGTCTTAGTCTCCGTTGACAACATGGGACAGGCCGAAGGCCTCAATTAGACTTTGATTAAGGTCTTAGATTATAGTTAGAATCTGGAGAAGGCCTTAAAGACCTTGTAAGAACCTGTAGAATGCCTTAGTCTATAGAACCTGGGAAAGCCCTAAGACATCAACAAAACTTTGAAAAAGTTCTTAGATCTGGGATCTAAGGTCAAAACCTGGACAGTACCTTTAGTACCTCTGAGAACATGTTCAAAGTTGTGGTTCCAGGGAGAAATTGGGAAGGCCTAAGGTTCAATGAGACTTTGAAGAAGACCTTAGATCATAGTATAAACCTGGAAAAATTCTTAAGTCATGGTGTGAACTTGTAGAGTGTTTAAGGCCACTGGAAGAACATGGGGAAGTCCTTCAGACCCAGTGAAAATCTGTTGCAGGCCTTATACACTCTGTAAGAACGTGGGTAAAATGTCCTTAGAACCATGGAGACTATGCTTAAGGCTTCAGGAATCCGCGAATCTCTGGGAGAAGGCCTTATATCACAGTTACAACCTGGAGGAATATTTAAGACCCAGTGAGAACCTGCAATAGATTATAGTCTTGAGTAATCAACTGGGAAGGCAGAAGTCCTCAGTGAGACTTTGGAGAAAGGCTTTAGACTCCAGGAAGAATCTTGAGAAGGCCTTTAGCCCCAGTGAGAACTTACAGAAAATTTGAGGAAAGTCATCTGAACTAGTAAAAACCTGACAAAGGACTCCTATGAGAATTTGGGAAAGTAGAGAGGCTCCAGTGAAAGCCTGAGTTATGCCTCAAGCTCCACTGAGAATCTGGGCAAGGCTTTAAGACCTAGTGACAATCTGTCAACGCTTAACTGCAGAATGTCTTAGATACCAGGAAGAATCTGGGAAGGCTTTAGGCCACAGTGAGAACCAGTTAAGTCCTTAGTCAACAAAGAGGCTTTGCAGAAGGCCTTAGATTACAGTGAGAGACTGGAGAAGGCCCTAGGCCACAGTGAGAACTTCCAGAATGTTCTAGGCCTACAGGCCTAGGGAAAGTATAGCAAAGGTTCTCACTGTGATCTGAACCTGTGAAAACTTGGGAAACGTTTTATGCACCAGTGAGACCCTGGATAATGCCTCAGGCTCCAGTGAGGAAACTTGGCAAGTCTTTAAAAACCAGTGAGAACACGAGAGAGGCCTTATATCCTGGTGATTAATTGGGATGATCTTAGGTGCCAGTGAATACCAGGAGAAGGTTTTAGACAACACTGAGAATCTGGGAAGGCCTTAGGCTGCAGTGATATCTTGGAACAGCCTTAAGAACCAGTGAGAACCCGAGGAATCTTTGAGACCCAGGGAGAACATGAAAAAGACTTTAGGCTCCATTGAGACACCAAGAAATGCCATAACATCTGGTGAAAACCTGGGGAAGCCCTAAGGTCTCAAGGAGACCTTGGAGAAGGGCTTATTTTGCAGTACAAACCTGGGGAAGCCAATAACTCACAGCTGGAACTTGTAAAATGATTTAGGCCACAGGGAGAACATGGGGAAGGCTTTCAGACGCAGTGAAAACCTGTCACAAGTCTTATAGATACTGTGAGAACTTGGGAAAATTTTAGGCACTAGGATGCCATGGTGATGGAGGAGAGTCTTCTGTTTTGTGTTAATTTCATTGGTTAAATAAAGAGACTGCCTTGGCCCTTTGATAGGACAGAAAATTAGGTAGGCGGAGTAGACAGAACAGAATGCTGGGAGAAAGAAGCCGAGTCAGGCAGTCGCCATGACTCTCCTATCCGAGATGGATGCCTGTTAGACTCGTTCCAGTAAGCCACACTCAAGTGGCAATAAGGATATTAGAAATGGGTTAGATCAATATGTAAGAGCTAGCCAATAAGAGGTTATAACTAATGGGCCAGGCAGTGTTCAAAAGAATACAGTTTCCGTGTAATTATTTCTGGGGCTAAGCTAGCCATGTGGGATCCAGGCGGGAACGTAGCCCGCTGCTCCTTCAACACCATGGAGAACCTGGGCAAGGATTTAAGAGAGAGTAAGAACATGGGAATGGCCTTAGACCCCAGGGACAACTGGGAAGGCTTTAGATGACAATGACAACCCTGGGAAGACCTTACGGCCCAGTGATAACCTGGGGAAGATGGTAAGTCCCAGTGAGTAACTGCAGAAGCTTTTTTAAAAAAATCTATCCTTTTATGTATTCTTTGTGTCTTTCACATCATGCCTCCTGATCCGACTTGTCTCTCCCCTCCACCACACACAATAAAATGAAATAAAATAAAATTTAAGAGGAAAAAAAAAGGGAAAGGGGAGAAAAGAAAGATCTCATCATGGAAGCTGCAGTGTGACACAGGGAGTCACGCAGTGACCCCTTTATCCATACATTTTCACATGCAGGTGTTCATAGCAAAGAATCATCGGTCTGGCTCAGGGCTCCTGGTCTCTGCTACACTGTGCCCTCACTGGGACTCTTCCTGGACATTCTGTTGCTGCCCTGTGTTGTGAAGATCCTGCAGCACTAGGTCCACAGGACTGACCCCACCCCACCCCCATGCTCCAGCATCTCACAGATGGGGGGATGTTGGGCTGGGCCAACATATAACCCTGGTTCTGGACCTCAGCAGTTGCAGGGTTGGTCAGCCTGCCAGTTCTTCCTTGTCCTCACCACCAGGGTGCGCTCTCCAGCAATGCCCTGGCTCGTTCACCCCTTGCAGCAAAGAGCAAGGGAAGGGACTAGATCTGCTTTCATATCCTCAGGGTCAGCTCTTCCAGACCTACACTTTCAGGGCTCCTACTGTGTTTTCCAGGGGAGGTGTAGGGGTCACACTCTCCTAAATGACACAACTGAGAAGGGGCAGGAACAGTGCCCGGCTCTTATGACCTCCGGGTTAGCTCTTCTACCTGCCTCATGCGCTGATGAGGTAGGGGAGGGCATCTCTCCCTGGCCCATGCCACCGCATGACAGATGAGTAATGAGGACAGCTCTCCCATGCTCACAACTTCGGGGCTGGTTTATCCACACCTTCACCAACAGGGTTGGCTCGACTGTGCTGCCCAGTCAAGGTTCAGGGCCTGCTCTCCAGAGTGTTGCAGCTGGTGGGGGGCAGGGGACAGCTCTCCCATTCTTATGACGTCAAAGCCAGCTTACCTCATGCATTGATGGGCAGGGGATGTATCTCTCCCTTGCCAAAATTGGGGAAGCTTTAAGGCCCAATAAGAACAAGGGAAACCTTAGTGCCCACTGAGACACTGAGGAATACCATAAGCTTCACTGAGAACCTGTAGAATGTTTTAGGCTACAGTGAGAACCCAGGAAAGGCCTAAGGGCTCAATGAGACTTTGAAGAAGGCATTAGATCCATGTGAATGCAGAGGAGGCCTTAAGACCCAGTGAATACCTCTAGAACAGCAGTTCTCAACTTTTCTAATGCTGCAACCCTTTAATACAGTTCCTCATGTTATGGTGACACCCCCCCCAACCCAACCCACACACCATAAAATTATTTTTGTTGCTACTTCACCACTGTAAATTTGCTACTGTTATGAATCATAATGTACATGTCTGTGTTTTCTGATGGTCTTTTAGGAGTCAGGACCCACAGGTTGAGAACTGCTGCTCTAGAGGGTGAAACATGGAGAAGGCCATCAGGCCTAGTGAAAAGCTGCCAAAGGTCTTATAGAATATATAAGAACTTGGGAAAATTTTATACCACACTAAGACCCAAGATAATGCTGCAAGTTCCAGTGAGAAACTGGACAAGGCCTTAACACCCAGTGAGAACCTGGGGAAGGCTTTAGACCCTACTGACAGCCTGGGAAGGCTTTAGGCCCCAGTGATGACCTGGGAAAGAATGTAGGTCCCAGTGGGAAACTGTGGAAACTTTAAGACTCAGAGAGAAGAAGAGAACAATCTCAGGCCCCAGTGAGACCCTGGGTAATGCCTTAGGCTCCAGTGAGTACCTGGGCAAGGACTTAAGATCCAGAGAGAACATGGGAAAGTCATAGACCCTATTGACAACCTTGGAAGTCTTCAGGGCCCAGTGAGTGCCTGTAGAAAGCTTTAGGCCCCCTTGAAAACCTGTGGAAGGCCTTAAGCCTCAATGAGAAAACGTAGAAGGTATTAGTCTCCAGTGAGATCCTGGGGATGGCAGAAGGCCTCAGTGAGACTTGGAGAAGGCCTTACATCCTCCTGAGAATGTGGAGATGGCCTTTACCCCAGTGAAAACCTGTAAGATTTTATAGAACCGGTAATGTTTTATAGTGGAAACATGGGGAAGGTTTTCAGACCCAGGGAAAAACCCAGCAAAGGCCTTATAGTCTCTGTGAGAACTTGGAAAAATTTAAAAGCACCTTAGAAACCCTGGGTATGCCATAGGCTCCAGAGAGAACATGGACAAAGCTTTAAGACTGAGTGCCAACCTGGGAAAGCCTTAGGCCCCAGTGAGAACCAGGTAAGTCCTTAGGCCTCAGTGAGATTTTGGAGAAGGCCTTAGATCACAGTGAAAAATTTTACAAGTTCTTAAGTCCAAGAGAGAACTTGAAGGATGTTTTAGGCCCCAGTGAGAAAATGGGGAAGGCCTTCAGTCTACAAAAACATGTCAAGGTACTTATCAAATAAGTGAGAACCCAAAGGAAAATTTAGGTCCTGGTGAGACTCTGTGTGAGACTTTTCTTTCTCACCCACCAGTTCCCAAATAACCAACACAGATATTTAACATTAATTATAAATCCTTGGTTGATAGCTCAGGCTTGTTATTGCCTAACTGTTACATTTTAAATTAACCCACATTTCTTATCTCTGCCATGTGGCTCATGGCTTGTTTCCTCATTTTTTTTTATGCATCCTGTTTCCTATGCATCTGGTGGCCTCTCCCTCGACTCTGCCTTCTTCCTCCTAGCATTCTCAGTTGGGCTCTCCTGCCTAATCTTACCCTGTTTATCCTTTGGCCAGTCAGCTTCTTTATTAAACCAATCACAGTGGTATATAGTCACACAATGTAATGAAATATTTCACAACTTTAGGCTCCAGTGTGCACCTGGGTAAGGCTTTAAGCCCAAGTTGAATATAGAGAATGCCTTAGATTCTATTGAAAACTCCAGTGAAAACCAACAGTAAAACTTAGAAACCAGTGAAAATCTGGGAAGGTCTTGGACACCGGTGACAACCTGGGAAGGCTGTAGGTACCAGTGATAACCTTTGAAAAGCCTTAGGCAATAGTAAGAATCTGGGGAAGGTCTTAGGCCCCAGTGAGAACTTGTAGCAGGTTTTCAGCTACAGTGAGAACCTGGGAAAGGCCTAAGGCCTCAATGAAACTTTTAAGGAAGCATTTCATCCCAGTGAGAACCTGGAGGATGCTTTTAGCATGAGTGACGACTTGTAGAATGGTTTTGGCCACAGTGAGAGTATGGGGATGTCTTCAGACCCAGTGAAAACCTGCCAATGGCCTTATAGGACCTATGAGAACTTGAAGAAATTTTAGGCACCAGTGAGACCCTTTATCCTTCGGCTCCAGTGAGAACACAGGAAAGTCCTTAATCCACAGTGACAAGCTGGGAAGGCCGTAAGTCCCAGTGAGACCCTAATAATGCTTTAAGACCCAGTGAGAACAATAGAAAAACTGTAGGCCCCACTGAGACATTATGGGATGCCTCAAGTTCCAATGAGACTCTGTAGAAGGTTTTAGACAACAGTGAGAATCTGGGGAAATTTAGGGTGTAAACGAGTCTTTGCAGAAGGTATTAGATACCCTTGTGAACTGCAAAAAGGCCTTAAGCCCCAGTGAGAACCTGCAGAAAGTTTTAGTTCACAGTGAGAACATGGAGAATGCATTAGGATCCAATAAGAATCTGAGGAAGTCTTTTGATTGTAGTGAGAATCTGTAAAAGACAGTCAGACCCTGCTGAAGGTTGTAGGCTCCAGAGGAAACTGGGGAGGCCTGAAGCCCCAATGGGAACCCGAAGAAAGTTTCAGGCCACAGGGAAAACATGGGGAAGACCTTTAGAACCAGTAAACCCTGTCAATGAACTTATAGAACCCGTGAGAATTTGACAAACTTTTATGCCTTTGTAACCAGTGATGACTCCTGTAGACTCCGGTGAGAAACTTGTCAAGGCTTTAAGACCCCCGTGAAAACATGGGCAAGGCCTTAGATCTCAATGAGAACACACGGAAGGCCTTATACACCATGGGTGATGTCTTAGGACCCACTGAGAACCTGGGAAAAACTTCATGACTCAGTGAGAAAATGGGGAAGGTCTTAAGTCCCATTACAGCATGACAAGGCCTTAGGCCCCATTGTAAGGTTTTATAACCTGTTGGAAAACTAAGGAAGGCCTTAGGCTTCCAGAGGTGGCAAAGAAGGCCTTTGGTCTCATTGAGCAACTAGAGAAGGTCTTAGCCTCACTGAGACTTTGGGAAAGGCCTTTGATTGCAGTGAGAAACTGTATAGGGCCTTAAGCCCCATTCAGAACCTAGAAGATTATAGGCTCCAATTTGTATTATGGAATATCTAAGGCCTCAGTGAGTCATTGGAGAAGACCTTAGATCCCAGTTAGAGCCTGGAGAAGGCCTTAAACCCTAGCGACCCCCTGCTGAAAGTTTTAGGCCACATTGATACCATATGCAAGACCTTCGGACCCATAGAAAACCTGCTGAATTACTTATAGAAACTTTGAAAACTTCAGAAATGTATTAGACAACAGTGAGACCCTGGGTGATACCTTAGTCTCCAGAGGAAGCTAGGCAAGGTTTTAGGACCCGGAGACAACATGGGGAAAGCCTTAAACCCCAGCAACAGCCTGGGCAGGTCTTCTCAGAGAGAATTTGCAGGATGCCTTAGATAAAGTATCTGGGAAGGAAGCAGACCCCAGGGAAAACCTAGAAAGTACCTAGGATCCTGTAATAACCTGGTGTCTTTTTTAAAGATTTTTTTCTTTACACTATGTTCTGCCTGTATGTATACCTGCAGGCCAGAAGAGGGCACCAGATCTCATTATAGATGCTTGTGCGCCACCGTGTGGTTGCTAGGAGATAAACTCAGGACCTCTGGAAGAACAGCCAAAGCTCTTAACCTCTCAGTCATCTCTCTAGCCTCATAATCTGGTGTCTTAATTAGGGTTTCTGTTGCTGTGATGAAACATCATGACCAAAAGCAAGTTGAGGAGGAAGGGTTTATTTGGCTCACACTTCCATATTGTTGTTCATCATCAAGGGAAGTCAGGCCAGGAACTCACAAGAAGGCAGGAACCTGGAAGCAGGAGCTCAAGCAGAGGCCATAGAGGGTGCTACTTACTGGCTTGATCATCACGGCTTTCCCAGCCTGCTTTCTTATAGAACCCAGGACCACCAGCCCAGGGATAGCACCACCCACAATGGCCTGGGCCCTCCCCCATCAATCACTAGTTAAGAAAATACTGTACAGGCTTTCCCATAGCCTGACATTATGGAGGCACGTTCTTAATTGAGATTCTCTGCTCTCTGATGACTTTAGATTGTGTCAAGTTGACATAGAACTATCCATTACAATTGATGCCTTGTTGACTTGATACAGGAACACACCATGTAAAGCCACAACCTTTCTCATTCACCCCCAAGATTTTACATTAAAAACATAAATAACTTTAGAAGTCCTACAGTTTTTACACATTTACCAACTAAAATAAAAATTCAGTCTCTTCAGACTTTGTTGACTCCTCATGGGAGGTCTCACCCTCTCTGAGGAGTGGGTGAAGGTGGGGTGGAAGGAAGGTGAGGGGAGGGGGAATTGGAATTGCTATGTAAAATTTTAAAAAAGATCTTTCTTTTTTTAAAAAAAGAGCACATACTGCTCTTTCAGGGTCCTAAATTCAGTTCCCAGCAATCAAGTCAGGTCACTCACAAAGGCCTGTAACACCAGCTCCAGGGAATCTGTGGCCATCCATCTTCTGGTCTCTAGAGGCACCTGCACTCACACATTCAAATACACAGATGCATGCCTAAACACAGATTTTTTTAAATCAATATCTGTATAATAAAGTATGTTCTAGAGTCAAGATTTATCATTTCAGGGGTTGAGAATTGTATAATTCTCAAAATAACATCCTAATTTTCATTGTATAAGAAACATCCTAACTTTGACTTTGAGTTATTAGCAGAATTATAAGAACTTTGATATGGACAGTGTTTAAATTGAATTTTCCACCATTAGCATTTTAAAATTTATTTAATTTCTCATAAAAATTAGAAGAGGATAATTAGCTGTAATGTACTTTGTTCAAAATGATGCTATAGAACTAGTATTTTGTCTGCAAGGTTTAAAAATAAAATAAATTTTAAAACAATGAGTGATGTGGGAATTCCCCTCTGTATGCTGTAATTACCATTGATAAATAAAGGAACTGCTTTGGGCCTACAGCAGAGCTATAGGGGAACAGAGCTAGGCAGGGAAAACCAGGGTGGACTGGCTTAAAGGCCGAAACTGTCCGCAGCCCAGAAAGTCTCCCACCCCCACCCGCTTGACTTGCTTTTACCTACTAAGCATTTTTTTGTAAAATCCCACCACAGTGGAGCTAACTGCCTGTAGCAACTTGGGCATGCTACCAGCCCCTACTGCTGTGTTCCCTGTTGCATGGAGACTTGCAAAACTTCTGGTTTATACTCCCAGCTCCTGAGTTCTGGGCTTTTTGCTCTGTGAACAGATTGATTTAATTGCTTTTAATTTGTCAAGCAAAGCATATTTCTCAGTATTTAACCAGCATCAAGGCAGAGAAACCTAAGTGGCTCAGGACTGTTCATGGCACCAGGTTGTGCTGCTAGTTGCGACTCTGCAACCACAACACCTGCTGGACGATAAAGATTATTACACCTAAAACAATTTACCGAACCTTGTACCAGGTAAATATTTTATTAATTAATAAATCAATAAACTTGAAAGTTATATAATGGTAGACAAAATTACTATGGAAAATTTTAGTAACTTTTTTGCTAATACTATGGATTGCATTTTGCAAGGCTTATATGGTTATTGTGATACATCCATTTATTGGATATTGGGACTAAGTTTTTTCCTTCATATTATATCCTTAAGAAAATGGTTTGATAACAGAGCCAAGAATGAGGCACTTTTAGAAACGATACAGTCTTTACAGACTAATAATGAACAGCTAGCTGACAGGACTAATACCATCGGAACCCACAAGTTACCTGAAAAAATTAATACTATTAAAAAGGGTAACATTAATTTAATTTGACAGACTAAATTGAATCCATGTCAAAGGATACTGAGAAATTATCTGAAAGAATTCATAGTGTTGAATTTGACAATCAAAATTTGTTAAAAGTTATGACAGGTTAGCAGATACAGTAATTCTCCAGGATGGCAATCTGCATGCTATCCAAATAATGTCTGAGGATGAGGTGTTATCTTTAAGGGAAAAACTTCAGACTTTGGAATCTGGAATGAGGACCAGAAGCTAGGTGCCTCAATGAAATCACTAGAAATATATATAGGCTAATATGGTTTGATGGACCATAATCCCCTGAAAGGTTGCCTTGAACACCTTTCAAAAAATTGTTTTGCCCAATAAACAGAAGAAAGCAGTTTGGAGAATAACTATGCCCATATTCCTTTTTTTTGTTTGTTTGTCGAAGCTTTGGAGCCTGTCCTAAAACTAGCTCTTGTTGACCAGGCTGGCCTCGAACTCACAGTGATCTTCCTGCCTCTGCCTCCCGAGTGCTGGGATTAAAGACGTGCACCACCACTGCCCAGCCCAAATATTGTTTATAAATGTGATGTGGGATTTCCCTCTGTATGCTGTGATTACCACTAATGAATAAAGAAACTGCTTTGGACCTATATCAGGGCAGAACTTAAGTAGGTGGGGAAAACTAAATTGAATGCTGGGAGGAAGAAGGTAGAGACAGGGAGAAGCCACATAGCCACCGGAGACAGACACCAGAACTTTACCTGGTAATCCACAGTCATGTGGCGATACACAGATTAATAGAAATGGGTTAAATTAATATGTAAGAGTTAGCCAATAAGAAGCTAGAGCTAATGGGTCAAGCAGTGATTTAAATAATATAGTTTCTATGTGTTTATTTCAGTTCTGGGTAGCGGGAACCAACAAGCTCTCTCCTCCTACAAATGAGAAAAAAAAATAATTCAGTCTCTTTAAAATAGCCAGTAGAAGAAAAGTACTTGATCATGTTCTATGGAAGGCCTGGCCTTAGAGACACTGGGGCAGGATAAGACAACAGTGAGGAGGAGGAGAAGGCATTAACCCCAGGGAGATTACACAGAATGTGTACGGCCACAGTGAGAACATGGGGAAGGCCTTCAGACCAGGAAAAACTGACTGAAGGCTTTAGAGAACATATGATAACTTAGGAAAGTTTTTAGTCTCCAGTGAGTCCAGGTTAATCCTCGAGGCTCCAGTGAGAATTGAAGGCCCAGGGAGAACCTGCAGAAAACCTCAGATACCAATGAGAATCCAGGAAGACGACAGGTCAGAGAGAAAACCTTAAAAGGCCTTAAGCCCCAGTGAGAACCTATAGAGAGTTTCAGGCTCCAGTGATAACCTGGGGCATGCCTAAGGCCTCAGTGAGAAATTGGAGAAGGCCTTCATCCACAGAGAGAACCCAGAAAAGTCTTTAAGTCACAGTGAGATCCTGCCAAAAGTTTTAGTGCTCAGTGAGAATATAGGGAAGGCCTTATAAACCAGTAAAAATCTATTGACAATCTTATAGAATGAATGAAAACAAAGGAAAATTTTGGAGCCCAGTGAGACCCTAGGTATAATGCTTCAGGATCCAGCGGGAACCTGGGCAAAGGCTATAAGACTCAGTCAGAACATGGGGAAGCCTTAATCCCAGTGACTATCTCAGAAGACCTTAGACACAAGTAAGAATCTGGGATGGTCTTAGGTCTCAGTGACAACCTGGGAAGTCCTTAGGGCAAAATTATAACCTGGGAAGTTCTTTGATCTGAATTGGAACCTAGGGAAGCTTTAAGACCCAGTGAGGAGATTGGAAAGATCTTAGGCACCACTGAGACACGAGGAAGGCCTTAAGCTCAAGTGAAAACCTGTAGATGGTTTTAGGACATTCTGAGAACCTGGCAAAGGCCTAAGGCCTTAATACGATGTTAGAGGTTTTAGATCCAGATAAGAACATGGGGATGGCAATTATATACAGTGACAAGAGGGAGAATCAATAGAATGTGTTAGGCCCCAGTGAGAACCTGGAGAAAGCATTGTTTCCAGTTAGAGCCTGGGCAAGGTTTGAAGACCCACTCAAAATATTGTGATGGACTTAGAATCCATTGACAACCTGGGAAGGCCTCAGGCCCAGTGAGAACCTGCAGAAGCCCTAATACACCACTGGGAATCTGGGAAGGTCTATGTTTTAGAGACAAACTGGGAAGGCCTTAGGCACCAGTGATGACCTGTGAAAGGCTATAGGCCCCAGTGAGAATCCCAGACAGTCTAAAGCCTCACAGAGTCATTGGGGGAAGACAATCTAGCAGTTAGAATCTGGAAAAAGCCTTAAACCCCAGTGAGAATCTATAAAAGCTTTCCCAGTGAGAACTGAGGGTAGGTAGAAGGCTCCCGTGAGCTTTTAGAGGAAGCCTTAAATCTCAACAAGAATGCAGAGATGACTTTTAGCCACATCGAGTCCATGTAGAATGTTTTAAGTCAAATGAGACCATGAGGGATGTTTTCAGACCCAGTAAACACCGGGTGAAGTCCTTTTAGATTCTGTGAGAATGTGGGAAAATTTATAGGTCCAAACTTAGCTCTGGGCTTATGTTCCAGTGAGAACCTGGGGCAGGATTAAGACCCAGTGGGAACCTGTGGAAAATGTCAGGCCTCAATGACTTTGGGGAAGGCCTTAGACAGCAGTGAGAGCCTGGAGAAGGCCCTCAGCCCCAGTGAGACCTAATAGACATGACTAGGACCTGCTGGGATCTGGGGAGTACCTAAGGACTCGATGAGACTTTCGAGAAGGCCTTGATCACAGGGAGAACCCGTAGTAGTCCCCAGTGAGAAACTGTAGAGTGTTTTAGGCCACAGTAAAAATATCTGGAAGGCCTTTGGTCACAACAAAAACTTTCAAAGGTTTTATAGAACCTGTGAGAACTTGAGAAAATTTTGAGACCTCAGCGAATCCCTGGGTAATGCTTTAGGTTTCAGTGAGAAATTAAGACTCATGGAGAACATGGGGAAGGCCTTTGTCTTAGGATTTTATTGCTGTGAAGAGACACCATGACCACAGCCACCCTGATAAATAAACAGTTAATTGGGGTGTCTTGCTTATAGTTCAGAGGTTCAGTTCATTATCATCATGACGGGGAGCATGGACACATGCAGGCAGACATGGTGGTGTCTGAGAGTCCTCCACCTTTTAGGCAATAGGAAGTAAACAGACGCACTAGGTCCTGAGAACAGGAAACCTCAAAGCCCACCCCCACAATGACATACTTCCTCCAACAAAGCCATACCCATTCCTACAAAGTCATTTCTCCTAATAGTACAATTACCTATGAGACTATGGGGGCCAATTGCATTCAAGCTATTACAGCCTTACACCACCTTAGCTGTCTGGGAAAGTGTTAAGTCACTATGAGCATCTGTTGAAGACCATAGATAACAGTAAAAATCTGGGTAGATTTTTGGTCAAATAAACCCCAAAAGTGGCATAGAAATACCGTAGACCACAAGGGAAACCTGGGGCAGTTAAGGCCAAGTCAGAACATGGAGAAATCCTAAGGCCACACAGAGACCAAGAGGAATGTTTTAAGTTCCACTGATAACCTGTAGAACATTTTAAGCCATGGAGTAAACCAGGAGGAGGCCAAAGCTTTACTGTAACTGGAGAAGGCCTTAGATCTAAGTAAGTAAGAACTTGGAGAAGATGTTTACCCCGAGAAAAACTAGAACTTTCAAGTCCCAGTAAGAACCAGGGAAAGGCTTAGGCTCCAGTGAAAGTGTGGATGAAATTTCAATACCCAGAGAGATCCTGAGAAAGACCTAGACCCTGCAGTAAGCCTGAGAAGGTTTGGGTCCCAGTGAGAAGCTGAGGGAGAATTTAGACATCAGTAAAAATCTGGAAAGGTCTTAAGCTACAGTGAAAAGCTGGGAGGGGCTTAGACCCATGTGATAAGCTGGCGAAGCCCTTGGGCCTCAGAGAGAAGCTGAGGAAAGCCTTAGGCTTCACTGAGACTTGGGAGGGCCTTAGGTCACCATTAGACTCTGGAGAAAACTTTAAGTTCCAGCGAGAATCTGTCAAAGGTTTTAAGCTCCATTGAGTATCTGGGGAAGATGAAAACCCAGAAGAGCCTCTGTTGGAGGCTTGAATCCCAGTTAGAAACTGGAGAGGGCCTTGGCCATGAGTGAGAATCTGCAGAAAGTTTTAGGCCACAGTGAGAACAAGGAGAAAAATCTCAGACCCAGTGAAGACCTGGCAATGTCTTCATAGAACCTGAGAAGAACTGGGGATGTTTATACGACACAGTGAATCTGTGGTCATTCCTGAGGCTACAGTGAAAAGCTGGGCAAGGCTTTAAGAAGAAATGATGACCTGGGAAGACCTCAGGTGTAAGTGGGAACCTGCAGAGGGCCTTAAAAATCAGTAATGAGCTCGGAAAGCCTAAGACCCAGGGAGAAACTTGAAAGGCCTCAGTTCTCAAAGAGACTTTGGGGAAAGCCTTAGATTGCATAGAGTACCTGGAGAAGGCCTTGTATCCCTATAAGAATTATCAGGGTATTTTCTGCTCCCATGAGGTCCTGGGAAAGACCTAAGGTTTTTAGGAGACTCTGGAGAAGGCCTTTGGTCTCACTGAGAACCTGGAGAAGGCCTTGTGCACCAGTGGGAGCAGCAGAACATTGAGGGCACAGTGAGAACATGGGAGAGCATTCAGAACCTGTAACAATATATTGAGTTCTTATAGAACCTGTAGGAAACTGGGAAATTTTGTAGGCTCAGTGAGACCCCAGCAAATGCTTTATGACCCAAAGAAAAGTGGGGTAGGGCATTCAGACCCTGTAAGAAGATGCAGAAAGTGACTACCTGGGAATGCCTTAGACAATAATGATCTGGGGAGACTTTAGCTCCAATGGAAAGCCTGGGAAGATCTAGGTCCTAGTTATAACCTTGCATAGGACCTAGAGCCAAGCCAGAGCCGTGGGAAGCTTTCAGGCCCAGAGAGGACATTGGAAAGACCCTAGGCCCATAGAGACTCTGAAGAATACCAGAGGCTCAGATGAAAACATGGAGAAGTTTTTAGTCCCTAGCCATATCTTGCAGAAGATCTAAGGCCTCAATGTGACATTCTGGATGGTATTGGGTACAAGTTTGAACTTAGAAAAAATTTTAGGCCCATTGAGAACTTGTAGGCTCTTTGAAGCCCCAGGAAGAAGATGAAACATGTTTTAGAGCACACTGAGACACTGTGGAGTGTTTTAGTCTCTAGTGAGAGCAAGGCCATAGACTCTAGTGAAAATGGACAACATTGTAAGACTCCCTGAGAATACAGGGAAGGCCTCAGATCCCGTGGACAACCTGGGAAGTTCTAAGGCCTGAGTAAAGACCTGCAAAACCCTTAGACATCAATGAGGATATCGGAATGTCTTAGCCTCCAGGGACCGCACAGGAAGGCTTTAGCCTCCAGTGATATCCTATAATTCTTCATACTCAATGTAAACCTTAGGAAAGCCTTAGGCCCCATTGAGTGTTTCAGAAAGACCTTAGGTCACAGTGATAAACTTGAGAATGCCTGAAGTCCCGGAGAGAATCTGTAGAGAGTTTCAGGTTCCAGAGTGAATCTGGGGAAGGAGAACAGTCTCAGGGAAACACTGAAGGAGGCCTTTAGCCCCTCTGAGAAGCTGAGGGATGCTGGAGGGCACAGGGATAGCAGGTGTTAGGTTTGCACGCCCAGTAAGAACCTAATGAGGGCCTTTTTGACTATGTGAGAACCTGGGAAATACTTTGGGCCCAAGAACAACCCTGCTCTTAGGATCCAGTAGTAACCTGTGAAGGGCTTATGCCCCAGTGAAAACTGCAACCTGTGGAATTCTCTAAGCCACAATGCTCTTTGGTCAAGGCCATGGACAGCAGTGGGGACCTAGAGAAATCCCTGAAGCCCTGTAGGAACCTTTAGAAATCTTGGGTCCTCAGTGAGAGGCCAAGGAAGCCTTAAGCCCTCAGTGAGATACTGGAGAACGCTTAGGTCACAGAGGGAACAAGAGAAGGTGTTAAGTCCCAGTTACACCCTGCAGAAAGGTTGAATCCACAGTGAGAGCATAGTGATGGCCTTCTACAGTCACAACCTGTAGAAGGCCTTAAAAGAATTTGTGAGAACTTAGGGAAAATTCAGGCCTCAATGAAGCTCTGGGTGATGCTTTAGGCTCCAGTAAGAACAGAAGGCCCAATGAAAATATGAAGACCAGTGACTACAGGCCTCAAATGCCTGTAAGAGTCTGGGAAGACCTCAGATCAGGATGAAAACTTTGGAAGGCCTAAGGACCAGTTGAAAATTTTGGAAATTACTTAGGCCCCTGTGACATCCTGGGGAAGCTGTGAGGCACAGAGAGAGCATGGGGGAAACCTGAGGCCCCACTGAGCTCCTGAGGGAAGCCTTAAGGTCCAGTGTAGTAAGATTTTTCTCCAGGTGGCCAGCTCACCCTCCCCCCCCCCCCAAAAATGACAAAGAGACTTCTTATTAATTATGAAAGTGTGGCCTGTAGCTTAAGTTTGTTCCTAACTAGCTTTTATACCTTAAATTAACCCATTTATATCAATCTATGTTTTATCTATCACACAGTGGTACCTCTCTTCTATCTTGCACCTCCCGTTTCTTTTCCACGTCTCCTGGCGTCTCCTGGCATCTCCCGTGCACCTAGATTCCTCCTCCTCTTCCTCACTCTCCCTGGAAATACTTCCTGCCTAGCTATTGGCCATTCAGCTTTTTGTTACACCAATCACAACAATACACATTCACACAGTGTACACACATCCTACAACACTCCAGTGAGAACCTTGCAATGGTTTTATGCCACAGTGAGCATCTCTGGTTTCTCTAAGGTCTTGACAGCACCTCCCAAGGCCTTAGATCCACGTGAGAATATGGAGGGCTTTGGTAACAGAGAGAACTTGTGGAGGATTTAGTGTTGGTGTTTGGTTTACAGGGTTCGTGGAAGAAATAGGGTCACTCCTGGATGAATTATGACTTTGCTGCAGCAAGGGAGCAAGTTTCTGGTTAACTGAGTGTTGCTTTGCAAGAGGCTTTTTATTTTTAATGTTATACAATTTACATCTTAGCAAGCCAATTTCAGCATACCAAAACCTCTTCTCTGATGCTTCCCAAATAAACAAATGCCAAAGCCATTCTCAGTCAGGATATCTCAGTTTTCTGTGTCCTCCTACAACCAAGTTTTGCATAGACTTGAACCTTTCAGGATAAACTTAGGTAAGATTTGCATAATTTAAACAGAATGTATCGAACACAAAAGCTAACAATCACAAAAGCAGATCGTGCCTGGGTGCTAACACTCTAGAAAACAAACCAGCAGCAGTGCTCTGTGGGAACTCTTTCTTCTGTTTTGGCTACAATTCATTATGTTGGAGATTATGTAGCCTTATAGAAACTACAACCATTTTATTGTTTCATTTTATAATCTTACACAAGTAAGGCCAAATACATTTTAAAGCCAATAAAGTTATTTCTGTTAGAACAGGGATAACAATTGCTAAAGGAAGAAATACAGCAAAGTGATTTCCAGGGTTGGACAAGACAAAATGTGTCTGCAAGGCTTTCCACAGCATCCGTTCCTGTCACATCACATAATCCTTTTTAAAAAGTTTCCTTAAGTTCTTGCTGTAAATCATAAATCATTTCAGAAGAATCAGGGTGAACCATCAAAGGCATTTTAATCTTTTCCCAGTCATACTTGCGATTATTGAACCTTCAAGGTGTGATACATTAGAATGTAACATTCAATCACATTTTAATTGTATCCGTTTCCTCCATATTTCTAACTGACCTCCCAATAATTTAACAGCTTGTCCCAAATCAGCTGTTTCATTAACGATTTCACTATTTATTTGATTTTGTTGAGTCCGAAGTTCTGTAGAATGTGTATGCCAGTCTCTAGTGAACTCAGCAGTTTGAATTTCTTCACGAAGTGCGAGTCCAGCCATTGTAGCAGCAGCAGTCAATGCAATGATTCCCGTTACCACAGCAATAACCAATCCAAACATTTGATGAGTTCTTCTTTTTTTTTTAATTATTTATTTATTTAGTATACAGCGTTCTACCTGCATGTATGCCTGCACACCAGAAGAGGGCACCAGATTTCATCATAGATGGTTGTGAGCCACCATGCAGTTGCTGGGAATTGACCTCAGGACCTCTGGAAGAGCAGCCAGTGCTCTTAACCTCTGAGCCATCTCTCCAGCCCTGATGAGCTCTTCTTAACACTCTTCCAGTGAGCTTATGTACTAGAATCATCACAGGTGAGTCTTGCCATGGCCTTGACTCCTTTGCCAGTAGCCAGACTTCTGTCCTTGCTCCAAGAGTGTTTAAACTTTCAGAGGTTACATTTAAAGACATTCTAGAATTAACACAGGTATGAAGACCGCAGCACTCACAAGTGATACTGTAATAATTATGGCAGCACTGGACAAGCCCCTCAGTAACAAGGTAATGGTACACATGCCATAAAGGGGTGACTTTGATTTACTCTAAAAGGCAAAGAATACTTATCATCCTTAATGTTTAATTTTCCTTTACATGCTTTAAGAGGGTATAGGCACTTGCTGATTTCCTCGCGTTAGTCTGAACTGAATTGACAAATTGCAGGAGAGAACCTGATATCCCAACTTCATGCCATTGAATAGGTTCATTAGCAGTAGAATTAATTTCTACTGTTTTATTTTAACAATATCTGTGCAATCTTAATTCTGAGGGAGGATATTTTCATTTAGAGAACCATAAGGGCTCCAGTTGATGATGTCCCCACAGGAGATATTAATTAGCACTGGAGGGTTCTCACTCTGATTTTGTTGCTAATGTACCAGTCAGATTCCCACATTTCAAAAAGTAGGTTTAGCCGGGCGGTGGTGGTGCACGCCTTTAATCCCAGCACTTGGGAGGTGATGGAGGAAGGTCATTGGTTAAAAAAAAAGAAGCTGCTTGGCTCTCATTGGTTAGGAGATAGGTGGGAGGAGTAAACAGAACAGAATGCCGGGAGGAAGAGGAAGTGAGGTCAGACTCGACATCTCTCCTCTCGGGAGCAGACGCCTCAGAGAAAGACGCCATGCTACCTGCTCCAGGGAAGATGCACGCTATGAAGCTCCGACCCAGGATGGACTTAGGCTAGAATCTTCCCGGTAAGACCGGTGCTATACAGATGATAAGAAATGGGCTAGTCCAGGTGGGAGAGTTAGCCTAGAAGATGCTAGGTAGAAATGAGCCAAGCGGTGTTTAAAAGAATACAGTGTCCGTGTAATTATTTCGGGGCATAAGCTAGCCGGGCAGGTGGCTGGGGGTTGAGGACGCAGCCCCGCCGTGGCCCCTATTACTACAGGGAGGCAGAGGCAGGCGGATCTCTGTGAGTTCGAGACCAGCCTGGTCTACAAGAGCTAGTTCCAGGACAGGCTCCAAAACCACAGAGAAACCCTGTCTCGAAAAATCAAAAAAAAAAAAAGTAGGTTTATAGAACTAGTAACATTAATCTCCTCTCCTCTAAATCCAGATGCATGAAGCACATAAAACTTATAGTAATCCTGCTTATTATTAACTACAGATAATCAACCTTGAGAGGTTTTAAACATTGAATTCCATTTCCCATACAAATAGGAATTCCTTGTACTACCATCATCTAATTTATGATTTCCTTACCCTCCTCCATAGGCTTAGCAGGTCCTCAGTTGTCATTAGGATCAGATAGCCAAGATTCATTAACCACCACAGGGATATCCTTATCTCCCAACTTACTCCCATGTTAATTGGATGATTGGTCCCTATTACCTCTACAGTTACCACAGATAGCATAAAAAGGAACAGGGTTGTAGCATTCAAAGGTTTCCCAACAAGTGGAACGACTGTCTCCTCTTGGTCACACAAACTCTTAGGCTGTCTCCACGCGGGTGAATCAGCTGTCCACTTCAAGGGCCTTTTGCATTTTTTCTTTCTCAGGATCATGTCGCTCCCATCAGCAGCCAAAGCATCCAAGAGACTCCCCTTGCTCATGTCAGCTTTTTACCAATTTTGATGAAATCAACAACTTTTTTTTTGTCTCCTGCAGAAACATAAGCCTGTCTTTGGTCCCATCTTAATGCTATCCCTGGTGCCCATTCTGATGTTGAAACATTCTCATAATACACAGGCTGACTCAATTCAGCAGTTTATTACAGAATCCAATGCCTTTCAGCACCTGTAGTCCTTGCTTCATTAGCACTTAAAATTTAAAAGTAAGTAAAGCATTAATCTATCCCCCCTTCTGTTTAAAAAGTATCTCTTTTAGAGTGTGATTATATTTTTCAAAAATTGTCCTATATGATTTTACAGTATCCCTGTAATGTGCTTTATGTTATAATGTGCAAAAAATATTTTATTTTATTAAGCTGGGCATTATAAGTTTTAATTTATATTGATATGCCCATTATAGTCATTGCCTCTAATACATGTGTAATTGTAGAATCAGCCTTTTCAGAACTTAAGCCAGATGTCCTTTGAAATCCAGAGTAAATATCAGTGATATGATAAATAAATTTCAATTTTTTAGATTCTGTTAAATAAAATGCATCTGTTTGCCAAATTTCATTTTTTAATGTACCTTAAGGATTACTTTCAGCAGGTAAAAGAACTTGATTATACAAAGAACAAGCAAGATGGTTTTTTTAAATAATTTATTTAGCTTATTGCCAGGTAATGAAAATTTTTCCTTTAAGCCTTTATTATTTTGTGTGTGTGTATGTGTGTTGGGACATTTTCTTTTTTTCTTTTTTTTAATTGATTTTATTGAGCTCTACATTTTTCTCTGCTCTCCTCCCTGCCTTTCCCCTCCCCTCCAACCCTCTCCCATGGTCCCCATGCTCCCAATTTACTCAGGAGATCTTGTCTTTTTCTACTTCCCATGTAGATTAGATCCATGTACGTCTCTCTCTTAGGGTCCTCGTTTTTGTCTAGGTTCTCTTGGGATTGTGATTTGCAAGCTGGTTTTCTTTGCTTTATGTTTAAAAGCACTTATGAGTGAGTACATATGATAACTGTCTTTCTGGGTCTGGGTTACCTCACTCAATATGATGTTTTCTAGCTCCATCTATTTGCCTACAAATTTTAAGATGTCATTATTTTTTTCTGCTGTGTAGTACTCCATTATATAAATGTACCACATTTTCCTTATCCATTCTTTGGTTAAGGGGCATTTAGGTTGTTTCCAGATTCTCGCTATGATAAACAAAGCTGCTGTGAACATAGTTGAGCACATGTCCTTATGGCACGGTTGAGCATCCTTTGGATATATACCCAAAAGTGGTATTGCTGGGTCTTGAGAAAGGTTGTTTCCTAATTTTCTGAGAAATCGCCACACTGACATCCAAAGGGGTTGTACCAGCTTGCACTCCCACCAGCAATGCAGAAGTGTTCCCTTTCCCCACAACCTCTCCAGCATAAGTTGTCATCAGTGTTTTTGATCTTGGCCATTCTTTCAGGTGGAAGATGGAATCTCAGAGTTGTTTTAATTTGCATTTCTCTGATGACTAAGGATACTGAGTATTTCCTTAAGTGTCTTTCAGCCATTTTAGATTCCTCTGTTGAGAGTTCTCTGTTTAGGTCTGTACTCCATTTTTTATTTAATTTTGTGTTCTTTTGATGATCAATTTCTTGAGTTCTTTGTATATTTTGGAGATCAGACCTCCGTCTGATGTTGAGGTTAGTGAAGATCTTTTCCCATTCTGTAGGCTGTTGTTTTGTCTTGTTGACCGTGTCCTTTGCTTTACAGAAGCTTTTTAGTTTCAGGAGGTCCCATTTATTAATTGTTTCTCTCAGTATCTGTACTACTGGGGTTATATTTAGGAAGTGGTCTCCTGTGCCAATGCGTTCAAGTGTACTTCCCACCTTCTTTTCCATGATGTTCAGTGTGGCTGGCTTTATGTTGAGGTCTTTGATCCATTTGGACTTGAGTTTTGTGCATGATGATAGATATAGGCCTATTTTCATTTTTCTACATGTTGATATCCAGTTATGCCAGCACCATTTGTTAAATATGATTTCTTTTTTCCATTTTATATTTTTTGCTTCTTTTTCAAAAATCAGATGTTTGAAGGTGTATGGATTAATATCCAGGTCTTCGATTTGGTTCCATTAGTCCTCCTGTCTGTTCTTATGCCAATACCAGGTTAAGCCTTTATTATTTACATGATGGTTCTTATGAAATTCTGAAGGCTCCAATACATTTCTGGTCAGTTTCTTCATTTCCTTTTGCTAATGTCCTAGACAATCCAATATGAGGCCCAATATGAGTGGTATATAGTGGATAATTTCTGTCCTGGATTGCTTGTTGCAGTTGCATGAGTAACAAAGTTAATTCTGAATTATCAGAAATAACTTCAGCAGTTTCTATATGCAATACAACCTGTTTTGTATATTGAGAATCAGTGATTATATGAAGAGATTCAGTTAAGTCTAATGAAACCATTAGACTGCCATACAGAAGCATATGGACTTTGCATTACTTTACTTATGTTTCTTGCTATATAACCAGCCATTTATAATTTATTTGTGTCAGTATAAAATGTAAGAGTCCCAGAAATCAGTTTTTTTTTTGGTTTTGGGGTTGTTGTTGGTTTTTTTTTTTTTTTGCGGGGTTTTTTGCAGGGAAGAGTCCATTCAGTGTTTTTTATCAATTGAAGCCACTTACTTTTCAGATATTTGTTTTTAATTTCTCCTAAGAAATTGCTACAAGCGCTTTGCCAATCACCATTAATCACCCACAATTGCATACTTTCAGCATTTGTATAGGATACTTCAATCTCAGCTGTATCCAGTCCTCACAACTGGTGACGTCTTATTCTTCCCTTTATAATTAATTTAGAAACCTTTTCTATATAGGCTTTTAACTTTTTACTCTATTTGTGAGCTAGGAAAATCCATTCTAAAATATTATCTTCCTTTTTCATAATGAGTCCAATAGGGGAATGGGTAGAATGTAAAACAATTGAAATATATACGGTTGTGAGATATTTTACATAGGTATTTTGCTATTTTTGCCTACTTGGGCCAATTTCTTTTCTGCTTCAGCTATTAATTATCTTGGAGTGTTTAAGTCTGAGTCACCTTAAAAAATTTGTTTCAAATTTCTAAATTCTTGAGTAGTCAATCCAATGGTAGGCTCCAAGCAGTTGATATCACCCAATAAGTTTTTAAAATCATTAAGAGTGTGAAATTTATATCTTCTAATCTGTACCTTTTGTGCAATTATTTTAAATACTAAATAATGAAGAGAATCTCCTCTTTGTATTTTTAGAAAAATATTGTAATCCCCAACAGGGTAAAATTTCTTATAGCACATTAAACATTCTTTGTAAGGTATCTATATTAGAAGCAGCCAATTAAGTATCATTCATATAACGGTAAATAATGGGTTGAGGAAATTGTTTATAAATCATTTCCAGTGGCTGATGCACACAATATTGACATGTAGTTAGGCTCTTTAACATTCTTTGAGCAAGGGTTTTCCATTGCTATCTCTTTACAGGCTGGGCATTATTATAAGTAGGCATTATAAAACAAATTTTTTCTCTATCTTGTTCTTCTTGTAAAAGTATAGTGAAGAAACAGTCTTGTAAAATCAATAACTATACTAGGCCAATCTTTAGATAATAAAGAAGGTAAAGGAATTCTGCCTGTAAAGATCCTATAGGTTGAATTGCTTTATTTACAGCTCTCAAATCAGTTAACACACTTCATTTTCTAGATTTCTTTTTTATTACAAATACAGGAGAATTCCAAGGACTAGTAGTTTTCTCAATGTGTTTAGAATCTGTTTGTTTTTTTTTTTACTAGTTTTTCAAGTGCCTATTATTATCTTTAGTTAAGGGCCACTGCCCCACACATACATGCTTATTAGTTAGCCTTTTTAAAGGCAGAGTGGTTGGGTTACCAGCAGTGACCCCTATTCCAAATTTGAATAGCCACTTTCTTTTTTTTTTTTTTTTTGGATTTTTGAGACAGGGTCTATCCATAGCTTTTGGTTCCTGTCCTGGAACTAGCTGGAACTAGACCAGGCTGGCCTCGAACTCACAGAGATCCTCCTGCCTCTGCCTCCCAAGTGCTGGGATTAAAGGCGTGCACCACCACCGCCTGCCTTGAATAGCCACTTTCTATTTTGTCCTGCTGTTGGGCAACCTATATAGCCTGTGATTAGCATTGATAATTTTCTCCAATACCTTTCTCAAGAATGCATCTCATATTAACATCTTTTTATGAGCTGTTTTTAAAATTGTAGGAATACCAATTGGAGCTCCCCCATTGTTGTAACAAATCTCTCCCCCCCGTAAATTCATGGCTGAATTAGTCATGGAATGCTTTAATATCCCTACTTATCCTTCAAGTCCTATACATTTAATCCATTCTACACTTTGTTTCACCTGAGATAATGTCCCAATGCCTAAAAAGCAAGTAGAGATTTCTTGGAAAGGCCGAGTGGGAGTCCAAGATTCTTGAGAAATTATAGACACATTAGCTTCAGTGTCCATCAAACTTCCAATCTCAATGTCATTTTCTTGAAATTTTAGCTTCGGCTTCTCATCGTTCATAACAGTTTGCCAAATACTTTCTCTTCAGTACTTCCTAAACCTCCTGTCCTACCTATTGGACCTGCTTTACCTTTAAGATATGGAAGCAATAAGAGTTGAGCAATTCTATCACCACCTTCTATCTGCATAGTCCTTTTCACATAAGCCATCTATAACAGCATTAAAGCAATCTCTATAGAATTTTAAGAGGTAACTCCAGGCAATACCCGTGGAGAATTTTTATAAAACCTTAAAAAGAGGATCCTTTTTATGTAGATTCCCAAGTAACATGCTAATGGGACTTACCAACTATTAACAGTGTGGAGCAAATGATTTACCTATATTTTATTTATTAGTAAAATAACTTTTGTAGGTTCTTTATCAGGAAGAGATTATTTCTGAGATCTTAGCAGCCAGATTATTAAATAAGATAACAACCTGCTCTGTTTCAAGTAAGTGTTACATTTTATAGAATTTAACCTAGAGTTTCCAGAAAGCAACTTAAAGAGAAAAGCCAAACCCTCAATAATAAAAAGACAAGAGCATACCCAAAACTATAGTTTAAGATCATGAATTTTGCTTTTAATTAATTTGCTATGAAAATTAAACATTTATTTAAACATTAATCAATCAAGAGAAGATAACGTACTCCATACAATGAATGACTAAAACCCCTGTAAATTTAAACAGTATTGGCTTAGTATTTATAATTAATATGCCTGATTGTGATTTTTTTCTAGAAGTTGGGCTTATTTTAATTTTTTCTTTCTCCCAGGAAGGGACCATTGTTAATGAGTTATTCCCACTATTAGGGAAAACGGTAAATATTTCCTACGAAGGGACCTTTAGTGCTGAGTTACTCCTGCTCCGAGGGAAAAACAAAAAACCTTTAAACAAAAATCAAGCAAATAAACAACAAGAAAATCTAAGTTCTTGTAAGGTCGTGCTAGCTCAGGCTGCAGAGTGAGGCCTCCCCATCATTTTTCATCTCAGATGCTGTTGCTCTGTGACGGTGGGCCCTTGGCTGAAGGAACTGACAGACAGTGTGCAACCAGAGAGTCCTGGGTTCCAGCTAACCTAATTTCTTTCTTTTATTGGAAAGAGCCTTATTCCTTCCTCTGTTCCTACTTGGAAGAGTTTTTTTTTTCCTTTTCTTCATTTTTCATTTATGGGGCCTATTTATTTTTAGGCCTTGGTTAAACATTTTTCCTTTTTATACCCAGAATTTTTTTTATTAAACAATTCCCTTTTTTCTACCATGGAGGGACATTTTCCTTAATTTATTATTTGTCTCAGGAGTCATTTTATTGGTGCTCCTGAGATGGGGCGTTTAAATTCCCCATGACCCCGCCACATCCTGGAGCCCTCTTATCCTGAGAGCACGTGTTTTCCTCCAGTCCTGCAGCATCTGGAGCTCTTTAATCTCCAGCCCCAGCACATGGGCACCAAGTGCTAGTATTCGGTTTCACATAGGTCCGTGGAAGAAACAGAGTCACTCCAGAGTGAATTTGGGCTTTGCTGCAGCAGGGAAACCAATTTCTGGTGAACTGACTGTCGCTTCGCCAAAGGCTATTCTATTGTTATAAAATTCACACCTCCGCAAGTCAATTTCTGCACACCAACACCTATTACCTAAAGCTCACAAGGAAATGGATGACAAAGCAATGCTCAGAGGACATCTCAATCAAGTTCTGTACAGATTTTGAATCCTTTAGGAAGAACTCAGATGTCGTTTGACTGCCTTTGGACTACCAGCTCCCACATAATGACACAGAGGATTCTAATTCATTCCGAAAGCTTGACCTTAGTTTAGGCTTGTTCCCAACTAGCTCTTATAAATTAACCCATTTATATTAATCTAAGTTCTGTCGTGTGATTCATTACCTCTCCAGAGCACAGGATGTCCACTCCCTTCTGCATCTACCTAGTGAATTTCCCTCAACTCAGATTACTCCCAGAGTTCCTACCTCGCTCCAGAAGTTCCACCTATCCTCTCCTGATCAGTCAGCTCTTTAATAAACCAATCAGAAGGTGCCTAGGCAGGCAAGGTAAACCAGGATCATATTTTAGCAAAGTGATCAAATATCTCGCAGCACTCGGATAAGAATTCCACACTTCAAACAGAGGGTAGTGAACACAAAAGACATCAATCACAAGAGGCAGATCAAAGCCCACGTGCTGACACCTGAATAAAAGCAATCTGCAATACTCCGGCAACTCCTGCTCTTCTTAAGCCCCAGTGAGAAACTGGGAAAGGCCTTAGGCTCTAGTGAGAAGTTGGGTTTTAAGACCTAGAGAGAATATGGGCAAGATCTGAGACACCTTTGAAAACTTGGGAAGGCTTTAGGACCTGAAATGCCTTAGACACCTGTGAGACCCTTGGAGCTCCTAGTCAGCTCTAGTGAACAACCTGGGAAGGTCTTAGGGCCAAGTGATAACACGGGGGAGGTCTTGGCTCCAGGGAAAACCTGGGGAAAGCCTTAGGCTTCACTGAGAGTTGAGGAGAAGACCTTAGGTCACGATTAGAACCTGGAGAAAACCTTAAGTTCCAGTGAAAACCTGTCAAAGATCTTGGGCTCCAGGAAACACATGGGGAATATACAAACCTTTCAGGAGGCCTTAGATCCCAGTGAGGACTTGGAGAAGGCCTTGGGAACAGGTGAGAATCTGCAGAAAGTTTTTTTTTATTTAAAAAAGAAACTTTTCATTTTACATACCAATCCCAGTTCCCACTCCCTCCCCTCCTCCTATTCCCTCCACTTGCTCCCCCTACCCCACCTCCCGTCCACTCCTCAGAGAGGATAAGGCACATTGCTCTGAGGAAGGTCCAAGGCCCTCCCTACTATATCTAGGATGAGCAAGGTATCCATCCAAAGAGAATGGGTTCCAAAGAAGTCAGTGTAAACAGTAAGGATAAATTCTGGTACCACTGCCAGTGGCCCCACAGTCTGCCATAGCCATACAACTGTCACCCACATTCAGGGGGACTAGTTTGGACCTGTGCTGTTCCCTTCCCTGTCTGGCTGGAGTTGGTGAGCTTGCATTAGCTCAGGTAAACTGTTTCAGTGGGTGTACCTATCATGGTCTTGACCTCTTTGCTCATATTCTCACTCCTCCCATTCTTCAGCTGGACTTTGGGAGCTCAGACCAGTGCTCTGATGCAGGTCTCTGCTTCTGTTTCCATCAGTTGCTGGATGAAGATTCTATAGTGATATTTAAGATATTCATCAGGGGCTGGAGAGATGGCTCAGTGGTTAAGAGCATTACCTGCTCTTCCAAAGGTCCTGAGTTCAATTCCCAGCAACCACATGGTGGCTCACAACCATCTGTAATGAGGTCTGGTGCCCTCTTCTGGCCTTCAGGAATTCACACAGACAGAACATTGCATACATAATAAATAAATAAATATTTTTTTAAAAAGATATTCATCAGTCTGACTACAGGGAAAGGCCAGTTTGGGCACCCTCTCCTCTATTGCTTAGGGTCCTAGCTGGGGGTCATCCTTGTGAATTTCTGGGAATTTCTCTAGTTCCAGGTTTCTTGCCAGCCCCATAATGGTTCCCTCAATCAAAATATCTCTTTCCTTGATCTCATCTCTGTCCTTCCTCTATCTCGACTATTCTGTTCCCTCAAGTTCTCCTCCCCGCTCCGCTTTTCCCCTCCTCTTCCCCTTCCACCCTCTCTACTCCCCCTACCTCCATGCTCTTGTCTGTTTCCACTTCCCAAGCGGATCTGTGTATGTTTTTCTTAGGGTTCACCTTGTTACTTAGATTCTCTAGGCTCACTATCCTTTGCTTTACAGCTAGTGCCCACTTGTGAGTGAGTACATACCATGTCTGGGTTACCTCACTCCGGATGCTTTTTCTAGTTCCTTCCATTTGCACTGTAGAAAGTTCTAAGCAAGAGAGAAAACAAGGAGAAACAATACAGATACAATGAAAATCTAGCAATGGTTTTATTGAATTAATGAATACTTGAGGATAATTTGAAGCCACGGTGATTCTATGGACCATGTCTTAAGGATACTGAGAGAATGGGGAAAGGTGTTAAGAACAATCAACAAATTGGGAAGACCTTAGGCCCCAGTGAGAACCTGAAGAAGACCTTAGACACCAGTAATGAGCTAGGAATGCCTAAAAGTCAGGGAGAATCTGGGAAAGGCCTCAGGCTTCAAGAAACCATTGAGGAAAGTCTTAGATTGCAGTAAGTACCTAGAGAAGGCCTCAAGCTTCAGGGAGAAGTGTAAGAAAGTCCACAGCTCCAGTGAGGAAAGGGAAAGACCTAGGGACTTTAGGAGACATTAGAGAAGGACTCTGATTTCAGTGAGGACATGGAAGTACTCACACCACAGTAGGAACCTGCAGAAAGTTTGAGGGTACAATGAGAACATGGGGAAAGCTGAAGCCCCACTGAACTTCTGAGAAATTCCTTAAGCTCCATTGAGAACCATTAGAAGGTTTTAAGCCACGGTGAGCATCTCAGATAGGCCAAAGAGATGTCGGGCCTGACTAAGGCCTTAGATCCAAGTGAAAACACAGAAAAGGCCTTTAGACACATACAGTACTTCTCAGGGGTTAAGTCCTAGTGAGAACCTGAGCAAGGCCTTAGGCACCAGTGAGAATCTGAAAGGTCTTAGGCTCCAGTAACAACCAAGGAAGGCCTTAGGCCCAACATGAGAAGCCATTAGGCCTGAGCAACTAGCTGGGGGAAATACTAGGCTTCACTTAAGGAGATGTCCTTAAGTTGCATGAGTCTAGAAAAAAAGCTTAGAATCTAGTGAGAATCTGTTGAAAGTTTTAGACTCCTTTAAGAACCTGCTTGTTGCTGGGCGGTGGTGGCGCACGCCTTTAATCCCAGCACTCGGGAGGCAGAGGCAGGCGGATCTCTGTGAGTTCGAGACCAGCCTGGTCTACAAGAGCTAGTTCCAGGACAGGAACCAAAAGCTACAGAGAAACCCTGTCTCGAAAAATCAAAAAAAAAAAAAAAAAAAAAAGAACCTGCTTGTTGGGGTTTTCTGTCCTGCCTGGTACCCTACAGCTGGCAAGCCCCAAAGAAAATCACACAGAGGTCTCTATAAGTTATAAAGCTGATTGGCCCATTAGCTCAGGCTACATATTAGCTCTTGTAGCTTATATTAACCCATTATTCTTATCTATTTTAGCCATATGGCTCAGTACCTTTTTCAGCTGGCAGATCACATCCTGCTTCCTTGGTGGTCTGCGCAGGACTGGGAGGAATCGACTTCCTCCTTCCCAGAATTCTCCTGTTCTCATTGCATCATTTCTACCTCCTGTCTGGTTTTCCTGCCTATACTTCCTGCCAGGCCAATCAGCGTTTATTTAAAACATGATTGACAGAATACAGACAATTCTGCTGCACCAAGAGGCCTTCTGAAAGTTCTCCCAGGACAGAAAGGCCTTCCCAGGTAGTCACTGGTGTCTAAGGCCTGCTCTGTATTCTGAGTCTTCGCTTCTTACTGGCACCTAAAGCATCACCCAGGGTCTCAGTGGAACCTGAAAATGTACCCCAGTTCCCAAAAGTTCTGTAAGATCTTCCATTGGATTTAATGGGGTCTAAAGGCCATCCACACATTCTCATTAAGACCTCAAACTAGGAGCAGCTCTCAGAGATCCCATGTATCTGTGTCTTGCTTTAACAGTGTTTGGACAGAACAGACCCAGGGCCTCCCTTTGTTAGCTTACACCACTCCCTATCCTCTCTGGTCGCAGCCTATGGGACCATCTTCTCACCATCTTTAGCTCCTAGGACCAGCCAGCACCATCTCTTGGCAGGTAGCTCCAGACTGCATCTCAGCCATGACCTCCCAGGTTCGTCAGAATTATTCCACCGAAGTGGAGGCTGCCGTGAACTGCCTGGTCAACTTGCACCTGTGGGCCTCCTACACCTACCTCTCTCTGGGCTACCATTTTGATCAGGATGATGTGGCTCTGGAGAGTGTAGGTCACTTCTTCTGCGAATGGCCAAGGAGAAGTACGAGGGTGCCGAGCGTCTCCTCAAGTATCAGAACAATTGTGGAGGGCATGCACTCTTTCAGGATGTGTAGAAGCCATCTCAAGATGAGTGGGGTAAAACCCAGGAGGCCATGGAAGCTGCCTGGGCCTTGGAGAAGAACTTGAACCAGGCCCTTTTGGATCCTCATTCCCTGGGTTCTGCTCACATAGATCCTCTTCTCTGTGCCTTCCTCGAAAACCACTTCCTGGATGAGAAGGCGAAGGTCATCAAGAAGATGGACAACCACCTGACAAATCTCCGCAGGTTGGCTGGGCCCAGGCATCTCTGGATGAGTAACTCTTTGAACGGCTCACTCTCAAGCATGACTAAGAGGCCTCTCCTTTCGAGGGGCTCCCACCTCTGCTCTGCACCAGCCCGCCTCAGGACCTTCACCTGAACCTCTTAAGAAGCCACTAAGCAGCTTTGTAACGCCTTGGAGCCCCTCTCAAGTCTTGGACAAAGTAAAAATAAATCCTTCTAAAACAGAAAAAAAAAGCTGGCTTCAGGGTCCCCTGGCACATAAGACTGTCTCCAGGTTCTCATTGAGATCAAAGGCCTTCTCCAATGCCTCATTGAGACCTGGGGCTACCTTGCAATTCTCATTAGAGCAAAAACATTTCTAAAGGTTCCCACTGAGGTTCAGGGACAGCTCCAGGATCTCACTACTGTCCAAGACCTTCCCCAAATCTCCAAGGAGGTCAGAGGTATTCACCAGGTAGACAAATAATAATTGAATCTCTGGCATTTAAAAATGATAATTCTCAATGCAAAGGGATAATTAGGCCTTTAAAGGCAAGGTCAGCACCCTTGGTGGAAGGGATCTGAGATACAATCGATATTGATAATATTTGGATAAGAAAGGTGATTTCTAGAGGGTTGAAGAAAAATCAAAACGTCAAGTGTTTCAGTTGTGGCAAACAAGGTCACCTTTAAAATGACTGTAAGCAGAACATTCCTTGGTTTTTCTAACCATATTCCACACAGAATACCCCTCCCTTCTGGATTATGCAGAAGATGTGCCAAAGGCAAACATTGGACTAATGGGTGTAGATCAACAAAGGACAGTCAAGGTAATGCTTTGCCAGCAGGGAAAATCCTCAAGGCACCTCTCTGAGGCCCCTGTGCCAAGTCTAGTTCAGTCATTTCCTGTCATCATAGCAGAAACTCCTTCTCAAAGCAATTAAAGAACCTAATGCAGCTGGGCAGTGGTGGTGCACGCCTTTAATCCCAGCACTAGGGAGGCAGAGGCAGGCGGATCTCTGTGAGTTCGAGGCCAGCCTGGTCTACAAGAGCTAGTTCCAGGACAGGAACCAAAAAGCTACGGAGAAATCCTGTCTTGAAAATCCAAAAAAATAAAAAATAAAGAACCTAATGCCTATTTCAAGAAGCCATACTGCTCTGGATGATAGGACAGCTATAGAAGAGAGAAAAAAAATTCAGGAAAAAAAACATAAAGCAAGTATTTTGGCAAACTTCTATAAATGAAACAAAACCCAAAACTAAAAATATGAATAAATGACATTGTCATTGAAGGTCTGGTAGACAGAGGTGCGAATGTAAAAATAATTGCACCAGAATCTTGGCATTTATCACTGGGGCCTAAGGCCTTCCGAGGTTGTTTCTGGGTCTTAAAGCCTTGCCCAGATAGTCCCTGGATACTGAGAGCAAGGTTGCCCTTGGGCCTAATGTTTTTTCCCACTGACAGGATCAAAAGACCTTCACCAGGTTTTATCTGTGTTTTCAGACTTTAAACCTGTTCTCCCTGTGTCCCCCAACATTACTTAGAATAACGGGGCTAAAGGCCTCCTCAGAAGTCTCATGGACAGCTGGGTGGTGGTGGCACAGGCCTTTAATCCCAGTACTCAGGAGGCAGAGGCAGGCGGATCTCTGTGAGTTTGAGGCCAGCCTGGTCTACAGAGTGAGTTTCAGGACTGACTCCATAGCTACTGAGAAACCCTGTCTTGGAAAACAAACAAACAAATAAACAAACAAACAAACATCTCACTGAGGCCATTCTGCCTGCCTTCCCTAGGTGCACACTGGAACCTGAAACCTTCTGTAGATTTTCTCTGGGGCTCAGGGCTTTTTCCAGCTTCTCTTTGTGCTGTAAGGTTTTCCTGAAACACTCAAGGAGGCCAACGGCTTTCTTGAGATTTTCACTTGGATCTAAGAAACTTCACAGGTTATCACTAGAATGTTTTAGACAACAGTGAGAACATACAGAAAGCCTTCAGGCCCAGTGAAAAACTGTCACAGTCCTCATAGACCATGTGAGAACTTGGGAAAATTTTTATTTCCCCAGTGAGTCCTTGGATAATGCTTTAGCCTTCACTGAGAGACTGGACAAGGCTTTAAAACCCACTGAGAACATAGATAAGGCCTTAGTCCCCAGTTTCAAAGTGAGAAGCCCTTAATCCCCAGTGAATATATATATATATATATATATATATATATATATATATATATATATATATATATAGCTTTAGGCCCCAGTAAGAGAGATGGGAAATGCATAAGGCCTCAATGACACTGAGGAGAAATGCTTAGATATCACTGAGAACACAGAGCAACCTTAAGCCAAAATGAGAATGTGGTGGAAATTCTAGGCTACAGTAAGATCATGCGAAGGCCTTCAGACCCAGAGGGAAGTTTTCACACATCTTATAGAGCCTGTGTGATCTTAGGAAAACTCTGGCTATCCTGAAATCCTGGGAAATGCCTTAGGCTCCAGTGAAGACCTGGGCAAGGATTTAACACCATTGACAACCTAGGGAATGCCTTAGACCTCAGTGAGTACTATAGAAGGTTTTAGGTTCTTAGGAGAATCTGGGAATGTCTTAGTCCCCCATAACAACCTGGGTAGGCCTTAGGCCACAGTAAGCACCTGTAAAAAGACTTCAAAATTGTGAGCATCTGGGAATACTTTAGGCCTCAGTAACAACCTGTGAAGGCCTTAGTACCCAGTAATAATCTCCCAAAGGCCTTAAGTTACGCTGAGTAACTGGAGCAGACTTAAGAACCACTAAGAATCTGAGAAAGACCTTAGGCCACATTTAGAACTTAAGGAATACCTTAAACTCCAGTGAGAATCTATAGGTTTTAGGCCATAGTGAGAACCTAGGCAGGCCTCAATGAGAATTTAAGGAAGGTCTAAATGAAAATTTAGGGAAAGCCTTATTTCATAGTGAAAAACTGGAGAACTTAATCCTCAGTGAGAACCTGTAGAAGGTTTAGGTTTAGTGAGATCCTGAAAAAGTCCTAAGACCTCAAAGAAACCTAGAGAAGGCCTTAGAACCCAATGAGAACCTGGAGAATGCCGATAGCCCCAGCGAGAAGCTATAAAAGATGGTAGACCACAGTGAGAGCCTGCCAAAAACCTTAGAGACCCTGTGAGAACTTTGGAAAATATTAGGCACCTTTGAGACCCTGGGTAATGTCTTAGGACCAGTGAGAACCTCTAGAAATTTTTAGGCCACTGTGAGAACATGGGGAAGGGCTACAGACCCAGTGAAAACTTCCTGGATGTCTTATAGACTTAGTGAGAATTGTGTGGCCCCAGTAAGACCCTGGGTAATGCCTTAAGCCCCAGTGAGAACCAGAGCAAAGGTTTAAGCTTCAGTGAGAACATGTGAAAAATCTTTAGACCCAGAGAAAATACAAAGGCCTTACAGACTCTGCGAGAACTTGGAAAAGTGTTTAGGTAGTAGTAAAACACTAGGGAAAGTCTTAGGCTTCAGTGAAAATATAGAAAAGGTTGGAAGACTCATTGAGAACAAGGGGGAGGACACAATGACAACCTAGAAAGATCCTAAGCCACCATAAGAACCTGTAAAATGCTTTAAGCCCCAGTGAGAACCCGGAGAAAGTGTTAGGTCTCAATGAGACTTTAGGAAAGGCCTGAGATCATAGTGAGAACCTGGGAAAGGCCTTTAGACCAAGTTAAAACCTGTAGAAGGTTTTTAGCCATAGTGAGAACATGAGTAAAAACATGTTGAAGGTCTTATAGAACCAGAGTGAACTTGAGGAAAATTTTAGGCCTCAGTGAGACTCTGGCTAATACCTTAGGCTCCTGTGAGAAGCTGGGCAGGGACTTAAGACCCATTCGGAACCTGGAGAAGACCTTAAGGCCCACTGACAACCTAGGAAAGACATTAGGCCCCAGTGAGAAACTGAAAAAGCTTTAAGAAGCAGTGAGAACAAGGGAAAGACCTTAGGTGCCATTGAGACCCCAAGGAATGCCTTATGATCCAATGAGAACCTGAGCAAAGATTTTGACTCCGTGAGTGCAGGAAGAAGGCCTTATATACCAGTTAAATCCTAAGAACACCTGGGGCCCCAGAGAGAATCTTTAGAAGGTTTCCCAGGTTGCAGTGAATACCTGGGGAAATGAGATTTTGGTAAAGACCTTGGATACTAGTGAGAACATAAGAAAGGCCTTAAACACCAGTGAGAATCTGGAAAAGGCCTTTAGATATAGTGAAAGCATGCTGAAGGTTTTATAAAATAGTGTGAAATTGAGAAAACTTTCAGGCCCCAGTGAGATCCTGGGTAATACCTTAGGCTCCTGTGAAAACCTGGGCATCGCTGAGACACACTGGGAACATAGAAAGGACTTAGACCCCAGTGAGTCCCTGAAGAAAGTTTTAGGCACCAGTGAATACCTGGAGAAGACCTAAGGCCTCAGTGAGACTTTGGAAAAGGCCTCAGATACTTATGAGAACCTGGGAAAGGTTTTATGCCATAGTGAGAATGGAGAAGGACACAGTGAAAGCTAGCTGAAGGGTCTTTTTAAAGACCCTGGAAGACGTACCAAAAAATACTGGGCACCAGTGGAACACTTGGTAATGCCTTTGTCTCCAGTGAGAATGTGGGCAAGCAAGGTTTAAGACATTCTGAAAACACTGGTATGGCCTTAGGTTTTAGTGATAACCTGAGAAGGCCTTAGGCTCAGTGAGAACCTGTGAAAGGCCTTAGACACCAACGAGAAACAGGAAGGCCCTACGCCCAAATGGCAACCTGGGAAGGCCTTAGGATATCACTGATAACTAGAGGAAAGTTTTAGGCCCCAGTGAGAAAGGTTTAAGATCCAGTGAGAACATGAGAAAGATTTTAGGCCCCATTGAGAACCTAAAGGATGCTTTAAGCTCCAGTGAGAAAATAAAGAAGGTTTCAGGCCATAGTGAGTAGTACATGGGAAAGGCTGTCAGACATAGTGAACATATGTTGAAAGCTTATAAACCTTGTGAGAACATGGGGAAACCTTTAGGTTCCTGTGAGACACTTCATAATGCCTTTGTCTCCAGCGAAACCTGAGCAAGTCTTTAAAATACAGTGAGAATGTAGGGAAGGACATAGATCCCAGGTAAAACCTGGGAAGGTCTTGGGCCTCAGTAAGAACCTGCAGAAGGTTTTAGGCACCATTGAGAATCTGGGGCAGTCCATCGGCCTCAGTGAGACTGTGGAAAAGGACTTAGCTCACACTGAGAAACTAGAGAATGCCTTAAGCATCAATGAGAACCTGTAGAAGATTTAGGCCACAATGAAAAAAAGGGAAAGTCTTCAGATTGAGGGAAAAATCTGTCATAGTCTTCTAGACCGTGGGATAACATGGAAAAAATTTTAAAGTACACTTGAGACCCTAGGGAATGTCTCAGGCACCAGAAGACCCTGGGCAAGGTTTTCAGACCTAGTGATAACATGGAAAGGTCTTAGACCTCAGTTTCAACCTTAAACCACAATGATAACTTGCAGGAGGTTTTAGGCCCCAATGAGAACCAAGGGAAAACCTGTCGATGGTCTTATAAAATTTGTGAGAACTTGGGAATTTTTTTATGTATCAGTAAGACCTTGGGTAATGCCTTAAGCTCCATTGAGAACCTGAGCAAGGCTTTAAGACCCAGTGGGAACTTGCATAAGATGTTAGATCCCAATGGGAAGATGGGGAAGGTTTTAGATCACAGTGACAACCTTCAGAAGACTGAAGGTTCCCATTAGAACCTATAGTAGGTTTTAGTCTCCATTGAGAACCTGGGGGAAGGCCAAAGACTCGGTGAGACTTTGGAGAAGGGTTTTGATCCCATGAGAAGGTCTACATGGATTAAAACCCAATAAGAACATATAGAAGATTAAAACCCACAATGAGAACATGGGGAAGGTCTTCAGGTCCAGTGAAAATTTGTCGAAGGCCTTAGAGACCCTCTGAAAACTGGGGAAAAATTGTGGGGTCCAGTAAGATCCTGTGTAATGCCTTCAGCTCCAGAATGAGAACCTTGGGAGGCCTTAGGCCCTAATGATAGCTTGGAGAAAGCCTTAGACCCTAGTAAGAACCTGAAGCTTTAATATGCCATGAGAATATGGGAAAGATCTTAAGACATCGAGACACTGAGGAATGCCTTAAATTTCAGCGAGAAGCTGTAAAAGGTTTTAGGCCCCCTTTGTTCCTCAATGAGAATGTGGGGAAAGCCTTAGATTCCAGTGATAACCTATAAAAGACCTTAATTCCCAGTGAAAACGTGAAGGTTTTAGGCCATGGTGAAAACATGGGGGAGGCATTCAGACCTAGTGAAAACATCTTAAAAGCTGTATAGCATCTGTGAGAACTTGAGATTGAAGACCTAGAGAGACCCTAGATCCTGTGTCAACTTGGTCAGTGCTTTAAGAGCCATTAAGAACATGGGGAAGGATTTAGAGCCCAGTGACAATCTGGGAAGGCCTTTGGCCCCAGGATTAACCTGGAGAAACTTTAAGACCCAGTAAGACCATAGTAAAGGCCTTAGGCTCCATTGAGACCCCGAGGAATGCCTTAGGCTCCAGTGAGAACCTAGGTGAAGATTTAAGGCCTAGTGAGAATGTGGGCAAAGACATAGATTCCAGTTATAACTTTGGAAGTACTTGAGCCCCAGTGAGAACCTATAGAAGGTTTTAGGCTTCAGAGAATACCCGTGGAAGGCCAAAAACCTAAATGAGACTTTGAGAAAGGCCTTAGATACCTATGAGAACCTGGAGAAGGCCTTAAGCCCTTGTGAGAACCTGTAGTAGATTTTATGCCACTTTGAAAACATGAGGAAGGTCTTGGGCCCCAGTGTGTCTTAGTGTCCTGTTGCTATGAAGAGACTCCATTACCATGGCAACTCTTATAAAAGTTATAACTAGAACTTGCTTACAGGTTCAGAGACTTGGTCCATTATCCTTGCAGCAGGAAGCATGATAGCACACAGGCAGATAGGATAATTGACAGTTCTACATTCAGACCTGTGGACAGAAGGAGCAGAAACCCACTGAGACTGGTTTGAAAATCTCAAAGCCCACCCTCAGTGATACATCCTCCAACAAGGCTACTCCTACACTAACAAGACCATACCTCCTAATCCTTTCAATATAGTGCCACTCCATGGTGACCAAGCATTCAAGTGCATGAGCCTATGGTGGCCATTTTTATTCAAATTACCACACAGTGAAAGTCTGTTAAGTGCTTTAAAGACCCTGTGAGAACTAGGGGAAAAAATTAGGTCCAGTGACACCCTGAATAATGTCTTAGTACCAGTGAGAACCTGGGCAAAGACTTAAGTCCCAGTGAGAACATGGGGAAGGCCTTAGAACCTGGTGACAACCTGGGAAGTCCTTAGGCCTCACTGAGACTTTGGGGAAGGCCTTAGGTCCCAGTGAGAACCTTGATAAAGCTTTAAGCACGAGTGAGAATATATAGAAACTTTTAGAACAAGTGAGAATATTTAGAGGATCTAGAGATGCAGTGAAAATAGTTAAAGGTTTTATTGACCCTGTAAGAATTTGGGAAATGTTTTAGGTATCAGTGAGAGCCTGGGTAATGCCTTAGGCTCCAGTAAGAACCTGGGCAAGGTTTTAAGACTCGCTGAGGACATGAGGAAAGCCTTACTATCCAGGGACAACCTGGGAAGGCCTTAAGCCCCAGTAGGAACCTAAAGAAAGTTTTAGGTTCTACTGACAACATAAGAAGATCATTAAGACTCTAGAGACAGCCTTAGGACCTGAGGCTTAGGCCCCTGTGGAGAACCAGGAGAAACCCAGTAGCAATCTTTAGAATGTTTTAGGCCACAGTGAGAACATGGAGAATGTCTTCAGACCTACTGAAAACCTGTTGAAGGCCTTATAGTCCCTGTGAGAACTTGGGGAAAATTTTAGCTCTATTGAGAGCCTGGGTAATGCCTTAGGCTCTGGTGAGAACCTGGAAAAGGCTTTAAGACCCAGTGAGAATATGGGGAAGGACTTAAACCCCAGTGACAACCTGGGAAGTCCTTAAGCCAGTGAGACCCTGATGAGTGCTTAAGATCCAGTGGGAACTTAAAGGCCTTAGGTCTCAGAGATAACGAGGAGGGTCCTTAGGCCCTATAGGAAATCTGAAGACAGCCCTAAACTCCAACAAGTACCAGGAGAAGGCCTTCAGCCCTGTTGAGAACATGGGGAAGGTGTTAGGTCCAAAGAGAACATGAGCAAAATCATAGGACCCAGTGAAGACCTGTTAAAGGTGTTAGGTCCCAGTGAGAATACAGTGTAGCCCTTAAGTCATTGAGCAAACCTGGGGGTAGCCTTAGACTTCAGTGAGTACTGGCAGAAAGCTTTAGGTTCCAGTAAGAACCTGAGAAAGTCTTGGGCCCCAGTAATAATATGGGGAAATACAGTGATATCTGACATTAGATCTTAGTCCTCCATAATATCTTGGATAAGTCTTCAGTATCTATGACATCTTGGAGATATTCTCAGCCCCCATTGTAAACCTTGGAGGTCTTGATGGCCTGGGGAAGGCCTGGGTCCCAGAGAGACACTGGGAAGAGCTTAAGCCACAGAATGTCCCTGAAGAAAAACTTTGACCTTGGTGAAACCCTGGGAAGTCATCAGGTACCACTAGAACCTGAGATAACCTTCAACCACCTTGAGACCCTAGGCAAGATTCTAGAATCCTCAAGATGTTACTCCTCTGGGAAGGCCCAGGTGAGATACTGAGGAAGGCTTTAGCTACAAATAATATTTGAAGAAGCCTTTCTGCCTCTGTGAGAAGGAGGGAAAATTTTATGTTCCCTTTAGATGTTATGTTCCATTGGGAGGCCTTAAGCACCAGTCAAGTCAGGAAGACCCTGGGGATGCCCCTTAAGTTCCAGAAAGACCCTACTGAATGCCTTAGGTCCCCAGAGAGTCCATAGAAAGATCTTGAGTCCTGTGAGACCCTGGGAAGTCCTTATACCTTATTGAAACCCTGAGATGTTCTTAAGCTCAAATCAAACTTTAAAAAAGACCTTAGGTCCCAGTGAGTCCCTAGGGAAAGTATAAGACAAGTTTGAATCCTGGAGACAGCTTTACGCACCACTGAGACCCTGGGGGAAGACCTGGGATCCCAATGAGAATCTGGGGAAGATCTCAGGCCCCAGTCTGAAACTCCTGTGAGAACCTAGGGAAAGTCTGCTACCCAGTAAGTGCCAGGAGAATTGCTTAGGTCCCAGTCGGAACTTGGGGATACCTTAGGTCACCTGATGTAAGACCTAAGTCCTCAGTGATAGTTTAGAGTCTGGGGTTTTACACACCGGAGAAGTTCTCTGTCCCCATTACAGCCCTTGCAGGACTGTAGGCTCCTGAGAGAACTTGGGTAAGGCCTGTGCCCCAGTGAGACACTGGGAAGGCCTTAGGCTACAGAGACCCAAGGGAAGCCTTTGGACTTCCTGAGACCCTGCTCAGATATTAGACCCCGGTTAGACCCTGGTGATAATATTTGGCCACAGTGAGACCCTAGGGTAGACCTTGGTGATAATATTTGGCCACAGTGAGACACTGGGGTAAGCCTTTGGCTACAATCAGGCCCTAAGAAAAGAGTGTAGAAAAAATCTTAGGCCCCATTGAGACCCTGGTAAAGCCTGGTCCCGATGAGTCTCTGTGAAAGGTCTTAGGTTTTTATGAGACATGAAGAAGCTCTTGGGCTCCCATTCAGACACTGTACAGAACTTAGGCCCTGGTAAGTCCATCTCTAGGTTTTAGGCCTAAGTGATACCTTTGGAAAGGCTTTAGGCCCTTAACAAGTACTGATACCTGAGCTTAACAAGATGGCTCAGCTTGTAAAGGTGTTTGCTTCTAAGCCTGATGACCTGAGCTTATCCCAGGACTCATTTTGTGGAAAGAGGAACTTGTGCCCCGTGGATTGCCATCTGATGTCCACATTTGGAAGTAACCAAACAAACCAATTAATTAGTTAGAACATAGAGGTAAAAGAAGAGCTGAGACTTCAGAAGTCTGAGTTTCGCTGAGGCCACGGGACCTTGGGCCATGAAATCTAGTGAGACCCTAGTGAAGGCTTCTAGCCCACAGATACTCTGGAGAAAGCCTTCTCCCCTACTGAGACACTTGAGTAGTGTTTGAGTACTGCTGAGACTCCAGAAAATTCTCGTGTTCCACTGAGGCCTTAGAAAACGTTGCTAGGCTTCTGGGACCCTAAGGAGGGAGGAGAGCACCTTTAGGACACTGTAGGAAGGCCTTAGGCCTCAGAAATTCTTGAAAAGTCCATGAGCCCCACTGAAACCTGGAGAAGAGCATGGAACAATGTTAAATTTTGAGCAAGGCCTTCAATCCCTTGTGATCCCAAGGAAGACTGACTTTCCCGAGCTCCTAGGGAAGTCTTTAATCCCACTGAGGTGCCAAGGCTTTAGTTCCTTCAGGGCCCTGGAAAAGTCTGACTCACAACACGCTAGCGGGAATTTGGAAAGAGCCATGAACCCTACTGAGTGTAGAAGATGGGGTCTTCATTAAGAATCTGGGACACCGGGGCAGAGAATAAGACCGTTTAGAACCTGGAACTGTGTTGAGACCCTACTGGAAGCAATGCACCCCACTGAGATCCCTGGCGGGTTCTCTGTTCCTCTGAGACCTTAGGAGAAGCTGTGGGTGCCACTGCAGCCATGAAGTAGGTCTTGGGACCCACTGAGTTCCTTTTGTGATGGTTTGAGCGTGAAGCTTCCCCCCTCCCCGACCTCCCTCCTCTCTCTCACACACACACACACACGCTCACAGGTTTGAACATTTGGTCTCCATCATGCGGTACTGTTCCTGAAGATTGTGAAACATGGGTCCTAGCTGATAGACACAGGGTCATAAGAGTGAGCCTTAGGGTCACAGGCCTGGCTGGTATCCAGTCTGACCTCGCCTCCTGACCAGTGCCTCTGCAAGCTCCTGCTGCCACAATCAGACCAACTCCAGCCACCATGCCTTCTGTTCCATGATGGGCCATGTCCCCGCAAACCCTGAGCTGAAATAAACTCCTCCTTCCCAAAGTTGCTTCTTTGGGGGATTCATTCTACAGGGATATGAAAGGAACTAATGCAGGGAGTCAATGAATTAGATTCTTTTCACATGTTGGGAAGTCAGTGAAGACCAATGAAGACCTCAGGGAAGGCCTTACGTCCCCTCGTGGCCCTCAGGAACATCCTGACAATATGAGACAGTATGAGCCCCACTGAGTCCCCAAGCAGATGGGGCTTCACTAACATTTGGAGAAAACCTAAGCCCCTTTAGTACCCTGGGGAAGGCTGTGAGGATTTGAAATAGCCACAGTAATGTAGGACCATGGTGCTTATTAAGACTCTGAGGAAGGCGGCTGTGAGCTTCAGAAATGTCTAGAGAAGGTCTTAGCACCACCAAGAAACTGGGGCTGTCTCTGGGTGTCATTGTCCTTAAGGATGCTCGATAACCTCACAGAGACTTGAGGAAGGCGTTTGTTCTGTTGATACTCTAGGGAAGGCCCAGAGCCACACTGACACCTTCACAGGGAGTGGATGCTGAACCATGTGAGACCCTAAGGAAGGCTTCAAGTCACAGGGAAACCCTGAACTAGGCTGTGAACCCTGCCGCAACCTTGGGGTGGTGTAAGCCCATTGCAGTGTTGGCATGTTCATGAGCTCCTTTGAGACTCAAGTCAGGTGGGATCCCCATGGAAACCCTGGAGAGATTTGAGCACCTATGATGGGCCTGTGGAGGGCTTAAAGCCCTTGCAAGCTGCTCAGGGTTGTCCCTGTGTGTCACTGAACCCCAGAAAGGGTTTAAATGTTACAGAAAAACCAAGCCTTTATAAAGTTCCAAGGAGAGCCAGAAGAGGTGATACATACCTGAGTATCAGAACTTGGGAGGATGAGACAAGAAGGTTGTGAGTTTAAGACAAGCCTAGCTATACCACAGGACTCTTTTGCCAAAAGAAAATTCTCCTTGGGAAGTTGGAGCCCCAGTGAGACCCTCAACAAGGCTCTCTAGCCTCTCTATGGTCCTGACAACACCCCTCCCCCACTGCCCCAGCCCTGTCCTTGTTTGCACTCCTCTTGAGGTACCCACATATCCCCTGCTCCAGTGGGTCCACTGGAGTATCCCAGATACCCAGAGTATGAATGGCTGCAGCACTTCTCGGGGGACAGGGAGCAGGGAGTAAGGGGCCCACAGCTCTAGTCTAGTGGCTATAAAGCCCTGCATAAGGTAGAGTCTAGCTCATGCGGCTACACCAAGGCTTTTTGTTGGTTGGCCGGGGAACAGGACAGTCCCAAATCAGGGACAGGAGGGGTCAAGGAACCCCCAACCACTCCAAGTGGAGTCTGAGAAGGGTTTTGTAGCTGGGGTAGAGCCTGCACTAAGAGATTGAGGCAGAGAGTCTGAGTTCTGAAGCATGTTCTCTGATGGTGACCTGCTGGCCTTCGGGTGCTTGTCTTGGGGTATTAGGATAGGAAGGTGTACCACAGGCCTTCAGTCCAGCTAACCCCTGAGTGGTCTATGGTTGTGAAAGGAGAGACAGAGGGGAAGGGACCAACAAGCATCTTGCTGCCTGAATTCTGCTTTCTTCCTACCTCTGAGGGTGAGCAGGGGTTCTCAGCTGAGCTAAGGACCTGGCTACCAATGGGGACTGTGAAACACTCCAAGGGACAGAGATACCAGGCCCCCAACAGCTCCAGTACCCTGGGGAAATGATGTGGAAATTGCTCAGTCAAGGCCAAAGAAGGCCTAAATCTAGCTGGGGCAATGCCCCCTGCTGTGAAGTGGATCATTAGGCCACCCTGCCCCTTGTTAAGACTCTAATTACCGTAGGGCTAAGTAGAGGTGTTGACGTCCAAGGAGAACTTTCTGCAGACCCAGCACCAGGAAAGTGTTTGGAAACTGCAGCTTCAGCCCCTCTGGCCATCTGCCGAGCCACCCCAGGGAGACCTTAATGGGCTGAACACCAGAGTCCAGGGGGCAGAGGGGAGGGGCTTTCAACTATAAAACTAGTGGGGACCCAGTAGCCCCCAGTCCTACTTGACCAGCTACAATCAGAGGCCATCAGCAAGCAGGTACGTACTCTTCTTATTTGACCTGACTCCACAGCCAAGACTCCCAGTACGTTAAGGAAGATATGCTGGACTCCTCTCTTTGATGCGCCTTTTGCTAGTCTCAACCCTGCCTATCTTCCAGGTCATTGTCCCATCATGGCCCTGTGGATGCGCCTTCTGCCCCTGCTGGCCCTGCTGGTCCTCTGGGAGCCCAACCCTGCCCAGGCTTTTGTCAACCAACACCTTTGTGGTTCCCACCTTGTGGAGGCGCTCTACCTGGTATGTGGGGAGCGTGGCTTCTTCTACACACCCAAGTCACGACGTGGAGTAGAGGACCCACAAGGTGAGCTCTGCTCCTAAATTCTGTCCCCAGAGCTTATCACCCTGGTTTTCTTTACCCTCACGACCTCACAGATTGTGACCTGGGTGTAGAGGGTCTCAGGGTAACTGGGAGGGGGAATGTGGGGTCTCAGGGTAACTGGGGGGAAGGAGGGCGCACACTTCCATGGGCAGCTGGACAAAGGTAAATACGGCAGCTGCCAGGAATAAATGAGGATCCTGCCTTAAGGCTCCTAGGTTCTGGAGACATATGAGTAGGCCCTGGGATAGGCACCTATTTTGGGCCCCCATAAAGCACTTCACTGATTGGGGGATGGTGGCAGGGTGTGTAGCCTTTGGAGCTCCTTGCGTCCATGCCCAGTGACTTGTCCCACATACAAGCAATCCCTGCCACCTACACTGACTTAGCAGGGGACAGGGTGAGAGAAAGCCTGGGGTAGGCAGCGGGCTGCTCCACTGCTCCTAACTGGATTGTCCTGTGCTTCTTTGTTTCTGTGCTGCTGATGCTCCGGCCTGCCCTGGCAGCGGCACAACTGGAGCTGGGTGGGGGCCCCGGAGCAGGCGACCTCCAGACCTTGGCACTGGAGGTCGCCCAGCAGAAGCGTGGCATTGTGGATCAGTGCTGCACCAGCATCTGCTCGCTCTACCAGCTGGAGAACTACTGCAACTAGGCCCTGCCGCCACCCAGCCTGCTTCCTCACCTTCCTGCAATGAATAAAACCTCTGAAGGAGCATTACAAGTTGTGTGTCTGTGTGTGTGTATATATGTGTAGGATGTGAGCGGGGAAGTCTGGGGTGGCCCCAGCTTCACCTACCTGGTCATGATGGCTCCTAAAGGATCTCCCCAAGACTCTCTCTTCTGAGCTCTCTGCACTCCCAGTTTCCTCTTGGCTCCCTGGGCAACCACAGGTGTCCACTGGAACATAGACAATTCCCTCCCCAAAGTGGTCAACACTTTCAGGTAACCTATAGGCCTTACCCTGAGCTGTCCTGGCTGAATAGAGAAGATCTAGGCGTCTTTAGATAGCACAGATGGCAGCTAAGAACTGGTGCTTCATTGCCTCGTAGCCCTGGAACTTCAAGGGCCCCAGAAAACTTTTAAAAGAAAGAAGGCCAGAATATTCTAACAAAAGCTTCTAGCTAACTTTCCTGAATTCTGTTTCCAGAGCTATTTTAGATGGAGTCCCCGAAGGACCAGAAACTGGGCTTGGGAATGTACGGCTAAGGAAACCTTTCTCACGGTGTTTAGTTCTTAGACAGAGAACATCCCCAGCCCCTCTCAGGCTCTCCAAGCCAACCTTAGTACTCTGGACAGGAGAGGTATGCCACAGGGATGAAAGGACATACTGAAGGATTCCCTCAGCACTGGGCAGGAGCCTCAGAACCCTGGGGCTCAGGAGTGACCCAGTAGTGAGTTCTAGGCAATGTGGGCCATGAGGGAAGCAGATGATACAAGGCCTAGGCCTGGGATCTCCTGCCACTTCTCAGCCTCTAAGTGGGGTCTCTCACCAGATTCCTTGAACCTGACTGTTCAGCAATTCCTCTAGGAAAATCTTTGGTCCTAAGGAAAGGCCACATAACATCTAGGTCTTTGGGGAAATCTCAACACAAAGCATATCTCTCTCTCTCTCTCTCTCTCTCTCTCTCTCTCTCTCTCTCTCTCTCTCTCTCTCTCTTTCCAGCACCCACTGAACACAGATTGGGTGGCACCTGTCAGGCAGAGGAGAACTTAGTGACCCTGGTCACCCCAAGGGCTGGCTGACCTACCAGCTACCCTAGCCAAACCAATCTGTGTCACCCTGAGAGCTGGACCCAGGGCCAGAGTAACAGGGCTCTGAGCTAGACATGGAAGCTTCTTGCTGAAACTCTTAGAGCATCCCTGAGGACCCCTTCCCAGTCACCTCCTCTTTATGACAATACCACACCCTTACCTAGAGAAATGTCATAGCCCCCTTGCAAGCCCTGCCCCTGAAAAAGAGGCCATAACTGAATGGGAGGGTGGTTGGCTGGACACTGAGCCTGGAAGAGGAGAGAGGGGGGTGGCTGTGATCCTTTTAGGAGAACACCCCAGCAGTCAGTTAGCACAGTCTGAGATGGGCACCCTGCTGGAGTGGAGGTATGTGAGTCTCTGCAGAGCAAGAGCAGAAGCAGAAACTAGGAAGTAAACTGGTTGGGAGGGGGAATCTCTTGAGCATCCAGAAAGCAATTAGCCATGGCTGCCTGGGCCTTAGGTGGATGGACAGATGTGGCACCCCACCATTCAGGTGCTACAAACTCTCTAGAGCACATGAGTCAGGGACGACAGGAACAAGAATCTTAGGGTCCTTGGACCTGTGGGACAAGCCCAGCTTTGTCCAATATGCAGGAGATTCTTGCTATGGGTTCTAGGAGTTCAGAAGTATGGCCCAGATATCAGAATTCCTGTCTTTGGCTTCACTCCTGGGGCCTTTGACCAGGCCTCAAGGGAGAGGCAGGTTGCCCCCAGAACTCTTAACCTTCCCAGGCTGAGGCAATCCTCACCTTCCTGGTTTCCTGGGGTCTCCTGAAACTTTGGTTTGGAGCTCTCCTTCTTGGCCTTGAAGAGGAGAAGAGGCAGAATACTAGAAACAGGTGTGTGCTGCCTCTCAATCCCTCCAGGGGACAAGAAGCAGTCATCCAAAGTGGCCCAGTGCCCAGGGAGCGGAGGTTGGATCAGACTCAGCCTTTGATTGGCACCACACTGGGTGCTAACCCCAGAGATGCCAGCGGAGGACTTTGGAGGTTTCCATAAGCCCCTGGGTTGTCCCATGTAGGTCAGTCATAGACCTGCCTCAGGTGCTCCTGCTGACCTTGCCTCACTCAGCCCCTTCCAGGCACACAACAGCCTACAGCACAGAGGCTCCTGCCTGTCCTCGGAACCAGGACTCCCCTTGTCCACAGAGCTCGCCACAATAAACGTTTTCTTCAAGCTAGGCCTGTCACTTTGGTGTTGGAACTGGTGCTGTATGGGGACCTGCTCCCTAACGACCCCCAACCTTGCTGGGGCCCCTCATCACCTCTGCCTACCATCTAGGGGCCCAGAATCTTTTAGGGTATTATCAAGGACAGCCATTATATCCGTGTTGTACTCTTGCCTGGTCTAATGAGGTGGTTCGGCTCCATGTATGTGGGATGGAGGGACTCAAACCAATGTTACACACAGGGTGGCTGAGGCCTGGAGCCAGGGCAGCCACTCTCCTGCTGTGCACTCACAATACAGGCCTGTCTCCAGGCACCTCAAAGGATCTGCCGATGTAGCTGCCTTCAGGTTGGCTCCACAAGATCACATTGTCTCCTGGCACAGATGACCTGGCACCTCAGCCCAGCCCCAGGGACTGTCTTTGCCTTCTTATGTTATCAATAAATGTTTACTATGATCATGTTCTCCAGGCCTAAAAGAGACCCTGAGTGACGTGAAATGTGGGTTCAGGGATGCTGAGGTTCACTTTTGCCCTCTGAGGTCTTTATGCCCAGCAAGGTTCTGAACCAAGGACTGGGAAGCACCACAGAACCAGGTTGCTCTTAAGTCAGCCTGCCCAGAAAAGTTGCCACTAGGCCGCCCCAAACACTGGCTTGTGGGTCTCTGGCCTAATTGTGAGTGGAGGAGACCCCTGAGGAGTCTTCCCACAGACTCAAATCGGGTGTCCCTTAGTGTTTTGAGGTAGACGTTAGTGAATTCTGGACAATATAGTCAGAAATGGCTAGTTATAGAAATGTCCAACAGAGGGCACCAGAGCCTTGCTTTTGAGGCGCTCCAAGTCCAAAGGCCCTACCATAAGCCCTTCTAGTGACTGCACTTTCTCCCTTTGCTCCCTTCACTCACAGGGACAAAGGGGTTTCCCAAGGGACTGGCTGCTCTGGACTCTGGAGGGTAGGAGGCTTGAGAAGCAGAGAAGGTGTCTGATCATGCTGGGTGTGGCCTTTGGGGTCTAGGCTTCCTAGATGCCCATGGAGCAGATGAACAAATGCCCAGGTAGGTGTCTGCAGTATTCCTAGACTGTCTTAGGCTAGAGTTGTCTATTGCCTGCCTAGAATTACAGCTGCCGAGAGGAGAGCGTAGGGGTAATCCATGAAACTTCTCACATAACGGCTAAGCAAACAGGCCAGGGGTGCAGACTAACTGTTTCCGGTTAGGACCTTGGTGGTAGTTCTCCAAAGCCCTAGGGGGCACTGAGAAGTGCCCCAGTGGCCAGAAGAGCCAGTGGTCTGTCCCTTGCTCTTCTTGGAGTTTTCTTAGGCGCATGAGCTGGAAGGCCAAACCGTGGTTTGCACATGAAGTTGGGTCTATGGGGACCCCAGGGTGCAGGATGCCTCATGCAGAGCCCATCTGGGATGGGGTCAACCCTTTCCCACGTCTACCTTCCGCCCAGTGCTGAGAGGAAGGGAAGGTCAATTTTGAAAAGAATGCCGGGGGTGGCGTGGCCAGGGGTCTGAGAGCTGAAGAGCAGCCTGGATTCAGTGTCATTCCCCCCCCCCCCACTATTGTTTCTGGCCTGGCCACAGAACAGCCAGGCAGATTCCTTCGAAAGTGAAGCTGTGGAGGCGGCTCCGTGAGGTCCAGTCGTGCTGTGCTGGCGCCAAGTCACCCAGTGGCCTTGAGCCAGTCCACTTGGAGTCACTGGCTCACTGCCTGGCCCCCAGGTAGCCCACCCTCTACCCCCCCACACACATACACACACCTTGGTACAAACACTTCACCTGCCACCCTTCTGGTGTGGGTAGCCAGAACCCTGCCGCTGAGCTGCAGACCCCTGAGGCTGACTCTTGAATCTGGGCCTGGACTAAGACATGGGGTTACCAACAAGCCTCTGACTCCAAGGAGGACCTAAACCAGGGCTCCTCAGCCTGAGAGCTGTCACACTGTTGTAACATCCATCCTGTGCTTCATCCATATGTTCAAAGTGACTAGATCCAGATTCAGGGTCAAGGTTACTGACTCGGGTTGGCTGGGCCAGTCAAGTCCCAAAGGCCATGTGTGACTCCCATCTGTGGACTATTTCCCAGATAGACCTTGTACTTTGTCAGTGGCAGAAGTAAGTCTTAAAGTTGCCAAACCTAGACGTCCACAGACCCTCGTGTTTCCATCAGGACTCATTCCCCGCAGTCCTGAGGAGCCTTTAGAATCCTACAGCTGACAATGACCCACATTCCACCAGGACCTCCCTCTGACTCTCCCAGCCCATCTGTGTTTGTGGACAACAGAGTAGGAGCTCTCAGCCCTGCCAGCTTGTGGCTGTTCATGCTGAGGCCCTGGCACTCCCCCTCTGCTCTTCAAAGGCCACTGTGGCTTCAGAACTGAGTCCTGCTCCAGCTGGGTCTCTAGTCTCCTGTCCATCCCTAAGACCCACTGTGACCTGGGCTGCTGGGGACCTGGAAGATTCTTCATAGCGTCTCTGGGACACAGGTCCTCAACATGGGTGAGCAACATCTGGGAACTCAGAAGTAGTGAGAACAGGCCTAGGGACCAGGGGGACACTGAGGCACTCAAATCTGTGCTCTGCTGATTGCTTCTCCAGGTCTGACTTCTGAGGACCAAGAACAACTTGAGTTGGCAGAGCTAGGGAACTGGCAGAAGGTGAAATGCCTCCACCTGGACCCAGATATAGAAAAGGAGATGGGAAGGGTGGCTGAATTTGGAAGAAGAGCGGACAGAGAGTCAGCAAGGGGAAGATCCCCATATCCCAGCTCCAACTGCATAGTCAGACCCTAAAAGCAAGGAGGAAATGAATGGTGGGAAGGCCTTCTGAAGTGATGTCCATGCTCTAGTCCGTAGCCTTGAGACAGGTCCACTATGGCCTCCCCATAGTCCCTGGCGAGGCACAGCTAAAACCCACTATTGAATTTATGCTCTTCCCTAAGACCTAGCATATGGGCTGGCCATGACATACACAAGGGGTGGCTATAGCTACAAATCATACAAAATGTGTGTCATGTGAGTATAAGAAGAGATTCTTGTCTCCCCTTTCACCCTCAGCCTCCTTGGGTCAGTGGGCTAAATTGTGAGAGCTAGTGGGTCAGAGAGATGGAAGATTATGTCTCGGACCTGGGAGTATCTGGCTTTCATCTCCTGGAGATGACATTGGCTCCCATGTGGGTTTTGTGGAGAAAAGGAAGCTGGTGTACTTCCTGCATATGCTCCCCGCATAGCCATGGTTACATGGCTGGGAGCTTATGCAGGATCCTGTCTAAGAGACACGATCCCCCAGAGATGGAGGTTGGAGCCCTATACTCATCTTAGAGTAGATCAGAGAGAAAGGGTTTAGCCAAGAGCAAGGTCTTGGGAAAGACCAACAGTGCCATGGTGCAGATAAGGGATACTCTGGTCCTGACCAGCAGGGCCATGCTGCAGACGAGGGATGTTCTGGTCCTGACCAGAAGGGCCACACTGCAGACGAGGGATGTTCTGGTCCTGATCAGTAATGCCACGCTGCAGACAAAGGAGTCCTCTGGTCCTGACTAGCAGGGCCATGCTGCAGACAAGGGATGCTCTGGTCCTGACCAGCAGGGCCACACTGCAGACAAGGGATGTTCTGGTCATGACCAGCAATGCCACGCTGCAGACGAGGGATGCTCTGGTCCTGACCAGCAGGGCCACGCTGCAGATGAGGGATGCTCTGGTTCTGACCAGAAGGGCCATGCTGCAGACAAGGGATGCTCTGGTCCTGACCAGCAGGGCCACGCTGCAGACGAGGGATGCTCTGGTTCTGACCAGAAGGGCCATGCTGCAGACAAGGGATGCTCTGGTTCTGACCAGCAGGGCCACGCTGCAGACGAAGGATGCTCTGGTCCTGACCAGCAGGGCCACGCTGCAGACGAGGGATGCTCTGGTTCTGACCAGAAGGGCCATGCTGCAGACAAGGGATGCTCTGGTTCTGACCAGAAGGGCCACGTTGCAGATGAGGGATGCTCTGGTCCTGACCAGAAGGGCCACGCTGCAGACAAAGGAGTCCTCTGGTCCTGACCAGCAGGGCCACATTGCAGATGAGGGATGCTCTGGTCCTGACAAGCAGGGCCACACTGCAGACGAGGGATGCTCTGGTCATGACCAGCAGGGCCATGCTGCAGACGAGGGATGCTCTGGTCCTGACAAGCATGGCCACACTGCAGACGAGGGATGCTCTGGTCCTGACCTGCAATGCCACACTGCAGACAAAGGAGTCCTCTGGTCCTGACTAGCAGGGCCATGCTGCAGACAAGGGATGCTCTGGTCCTGGCCAGCAGGGCCACACTGCAGACGAGGGATTCTCTGGTCCTGACCAGCAGGGCCACGCTGCAGACGAGGAATGCTCTGGTCCTGACCAGCAGGGCCACGCTGCAGACGAGGGATGCTCTGGTCCTGACAAACAGGGCCACGCTGCAGACAAGGGATGCTCTGGTCCTGAGGTCCACTGTGTATGTTGGGACAAGAAGGTTTTTGCAGTTTTTTGAAGTCCTAACTCAATCCTTAAGGCAGCTCTAGCCAGTGTTCCACTCCAAATCCCAGAGTCCCACCTTGAGTAAAGTTTTGTCTGAACAGGTAGAAGAGCTGTTATGAACAGGTCTCTCACAGCCATGGGTGCTGGATTGTTTCAGCTACAGTTACACATGGTTCCAGAAACAACCTTTGAGGTCAGGAGGGAAAACGGAAGCTCAAGGTAGATTGCCCAAAGTAATGAGCAGACTAGGTATTTGAACCTTGGCAGTCACCAGTACGTTGGACCCGGTCTATTCCTGTGTGATACTCAATGGGTATATAGAATGTGCCCCTCATCCCCGAGCACAAGGTTTCCTGGGTTCTCAGCTATGGCCCTTGTACCTTTTGAGAAGGTGGCCCTTTCCTGCCTGTCCGCCAAGGGGAGGAAGTCAATGTGCAGGGTTAAGGACAGTTATGTGTAGGTAGATTAAGAGGAGATTTTTTTCTGTGTTATGGATTGAATCATGGCCTCCTGCTTGCAAGATACTCTACCACTGAATGACATCCCCGGCCCTGACACCTGCCCTCTTCTCTCCATTCCCAAGTCTTCATAAAGCACCCTGTAATTATGATTGTGGGGAGAGAGATGTTTTCTGAAGCTTCAGTGTAATTTCTTAAATGGCCACCAGATGTCGAGCTTAAGCCAGGTTTGCAAATTCCTTTTACAGATGCAAGATGGTGGGGCTGCTAAGGGGAATTGAGAACAAAATTTAGCCCATCCTAGTTCTCCCTAGGGACCCCACTTCTTATCTGGGATCCTGGGATTATACCTAGAAAGAGTCCATAATAAATTTATTTTTGATATAAATATGACATAGTTTTTATAGAACTAAGTGGATGGTTCAAGTTGTTTGGAGTTTATGTAATTTGGGGTGCTCCTAAGTCCTAGAACAGGAAGACAAGCAAAGGAAAAAAATGCCTGATAGAGTAGAGACCAAAAAAAAAAAATCCAAGTAAAAGGCTACAGCACTCACTCATACCCTAATGTTACAGAAGGTCTCTCTGTAGGGTGAAAGAGTCATAGTGTCACCTATCATCAATTGGCCTCCCTGAGTACCCCCAAATTCCTGCAGTAAGAACTTTAAATTGTGCATTGTAATTGCAGATATGGCCACTAGATGTCAGCATGAGGCCACTTTAGAAGCCCAGCAAGGCCAAGTAGATGCTCGGGATTTCTAGGGGTACTTCAGCTCTCTTTTCCATAAATGAGAGCTCAGACAGATCCCCTGAATTAAGTTACTCTTCTCTCCCGAAATATGAAGTGAGTAGATTGTTTCTGTGCCGTGTCTTCATGGTTGCACCCCAATATTAGTTCTTCTTTTATGGTCCCTTTCTCCTGTGTCCCATAAACTGTATCCCTCAATCATGGAACACCTATGAAATATAATTCTGAAAGATCATGCCCCTCAAATTGTAGCTCACTGATGCCTGGTGCCCCATTTATTTCTGCCTCGGTGGCACCATGGTTTAGTTGCTCCATGGGCATTCTTCACCTGCATTCTCCTCTTCCTTAAATAGTCTGTGTTATAAGACCCTAGTAGAATAAAAATAGCCCTGGGCCTAGTCAGAGGTAGGAATTCGGGGGACAGAACTTGAATTCATTTGGAAGAAGTTAAGACTGTTTCTCTGACTGTGACCTGTGGGATGTAGCCAATTTTTCCTCCAGCCCCTTGGCCTTCTACTTGCTCAAAGAGTACCTCCTCTTATGGCACTTCCAAGGAATTGCTTCATGGGTTTGGAGTAAGCCTTCACCTTCTCCATGCCAACTTCTGGCTTGGTAAATCCCAGCCAAACGTTCTCAGAAGGCCCTAGTATCATCCAGGCACACTGCAGCAAACAACAGAGGGCAGCACTTGCCACATACTTCTGGTCACCAGCCCCAAAGCACAACTAGAATCTTCGTGAGGAAAAGATTGCCTCACCTTTGTGAAGTGTGAGGTGCCCTCTGCTATGTACCACAGATATGACTTGGGAGTCATCCACAAGCATAGTGAGAAATCCCATCTGCCCTTTTCCCATGAAAAAGGATGTCTGTATCATGTTGAGTCATCCCCATCAGATATAAATTCCCCTAAAGTTTGATTATCTTCCTCTAAGGAATCTCTCATTCTCCCCAAACATGCCTATCTCTGCCACTAAGTAAAGAAGTTCAGGTAGGACTTGGACAACAAAGGGAGAGGGAATCATTAAATCTTAGCTTGGGCTGATAAGATAAGTGAGATAAAAAGATTAGCTAGACTTCAAAAGTGCAAAGGGTAGAGACTAGTGGGTTTCGGTGGAGTACACTTTTTTTTTGTTTCTTTTTTTTCTTTTCTTTTTTTTTTTTTTTGAGTCTCTGCTCTTCCTGCCCTCCCTCAAAACCAGGGGACAAACATTTCAGAGTACAAATGAAACTTTAGGCAATGCTTGTATCTGAGTCCCATACCAGCTGCTGTCAGTTCTCAGTCTGTGCCTTAAACGGAGTTGCAGCTAGGCTAAAAAGGAGTGAGAACCCAGCCAATCAACATCCCAAAAAGGGTGAACAAGTGTCACTATACATGCCATCTGCATCAGTATGTTTAGTGCTTGGCACTACTCACAGAGGGCAGGGGGCCAGGTCAGATGACTGATGACAGAGAAGGATTCTAAGTTGAGTAGCCATGAAACATGAAACAACAAGATGGCGCTACACCACACAGATGCACGGAAGCATTTTAAAAGTAATTTTAATATTTATTTTGAACCCGGCTTCTAATTTAAATAGGCCACGCCCCCTTTTTACCTGTGCCACGCCCACAGACATTCCAGGGTGTCAAGTGACTGCCAAGTGTCACTCTAGTGAAGTCCTACCCAGTCCCCACCCCCTGCACATAGTCTCCACCCCCTAGCTAACAGGAAGTGCTTCTAGCTTATGTTCACGCCCACATAGATGTCTTTCCATTTGACAGGCATAGGCCAAAGCCCCACCCCTTAATGCCCCCATGCCCTAGTGTGGGAAAGTGCCATAGTCAGCTCCCCCAGAAGTCTTTGCTGCACTGTGCAAGCACATTATTTCCCAAATTTGGAGGGGTCAGGGGCTGGGCGTGGAGGGGACGAGGAGGTGAGGGGCAAAGATATAGTGTCAGTTATCATTTGAGCAGGTGCCTTGCTCCGTGGTGGACTGCAGGACCCACTTTTAGAGGCTCTGTTATCATGCACACTCTAAAAGTTCCTGTAACCGTCTCTTCAGCCTCAGCCTCGTCCCCTTCCACCTCTTCCTCAACATCGACCCAGGTGGAGTGTCTGGACACTGCAACCGGAGCACCCCCTGCTTTGGCGGAGGCTGCTGATACTGGCCCAGCCAGCAGATCATCGCCCAAGCAGTTTCGGAAGAGGATCTTTGGCACCAGTGAGTCCCCGGTCCTCTTTATCCACCGTCCAGGGACTTCAGGGACTACTAGGCGACTAGAGTACAGGTAACTAACTGGCTTTTCATTCCTTTTGTGTATGGGTGAAACTATAGTTTAAATATTCTCCTAAGGGTAAGTGGGCTGGGGACTTGGGGCAATTAAGATCTTGATCTCTGAAGTGGGAAAAACAGCCGCTGGACTGGACAGATCTGAGTAACTTCAGCTTCTGATAATCGGGCTGGGGACTTAGAGGACTGCACAAAACTACAAGGAAAGTAACCATTCTTTCACTAATCTACCATGCAAAAGGGGAGAGGCAGGTCTCTTGCTCTTCCCAGCAGGAGTACACAGCTGTTTTCACAAATGTGGAAGTTTTTCTCTGTGAAAAATTTCCCCTTGGTGCACACTCCTCTCTCCCCATCCCAACTGTGCAGACAGACAGAGATTCTGGGGCAGCGTGGGGTGTATGCATCATATACATGCATAAAATGCACATACATGTGCTTTATATATATATAAAATTTAAAAAGCAAAGCTTCCCTCTCTATATCCTATATCTGCTGCCACCAAGAGATAAGTAGAAGAACCATGAGGATGTTATCCCTTGCTGTTCCCTAGCAGGGTTTAAAAAACAAAAGTTGTTTCTCTGCTGATATGCCAGTCCCTTTATGCACTCTCCCTCTAGCATGCCCTGTCTGCAAATATAAATTTGGGGCAGTAACAGTACTCCTGGGTGCACATTTGTTTGTGCATTAAGTGTGTTCTTTCCTGCAACTGGGATCCCAGATGCCTTAATCCACCCATTATAGCATTCATGGGGAGCGGGGCTGTTTCCTGGAGAAGCCCCTACCACCCTTTCCAGAGGCTGCCCTTCCTAAAGCGGAGCCATGTGCCCTCTTGATTTTTGTTCCCATTCAAGGTGGGAGTGTGAGGACAGGAGTGGGAGGGATTTCATAGCTTTAGCTGAGGCCCTTCAAAGAAACCTTTTTGTGTGCAGCACCCTTATCCATGCCAAGGCAGAAGCCCACCCCTAATTAGAAAGGGGCCAGCTTGTCCTTTCCAAAGGAGGGTCTCTTGCCTCTCCCTGAGCAGTTGTCAAACTTGGCAAAGTGACTTCTTACCAACTGCTTTCTCCCTTCTGTTTAGAAAGTGGGAGGCAGGCAGCTGAAGAGAAGGGGTGTGGGAGCAACCCTAACAAGTTGACCCACTGGCTTCTCCATCCTGTAGCAAGGGGGGAAGGGGGCCAGCCTCAACTAGAGAAGACTTGTTCTTGATATAATCTCAAGGACTTTTGCTTCTCCTAGGGGCCGAGTAGTCACCACCGAGCTCCAGGTCATTGTGCATGAGGAGGACCCCAGGCGATTCCGGGGTGCTGCAACTTCTAAGGCTAGAGCTCTTGCCCTGCCTGCGCCGAGGCCTGCGCCAAGGCCAGCGCCGAGGCCTGCGCCGAGGCCTGAGCCGAGGCCTGAGCCGAGGCCTGAGCCGAGGCCTGAGCCGAGGCCTGAGCCAAGGCCTGAGCAGAAGCCGGAGCAGAAGCCCGAGCCGAAGCCCGAGCCGAAGCCCGAGCCGCAGCCCGAGCCGAAGCCGGAGCAGAAGTCCGAGCCGAAGCCGGAGCAGCCACCAGCCAGAGCAGCCCGTGATCGTGATCCCAGCCCCGAGGCCCGCTGCTGTGGCCTGTGGCCCAGGAGATCCCCAAGCTCCCAGAACTGAAATGGAGCCGCCCACCAGCCCCAATCCTTCCCCAGAGGTGAGTGTCCATCGCACATCCAGCAGGGCAGAGGTTTCTCTAGCACAAGAGTCATATCCAGACTCCTGCAGATACAGGGCTCAGCCAAGTCCCTTGCAGCCAAGGGGCCAGCAGAGGCTAGGAAGTCTATTCAGTCACACAGCTGGTATCTGGAATTCAGGTGGGCTCCGGGCGCCTCTCCTTAGGAACACGAGGTGTAGGCAGAGCAGGCATCCAGCAGTCTCTATAGCTTGCAGGTCCTTGAAGCTGTGCTCCCAGAAGTGTAGGGGCAAAGGTGGTAAGGGCTGAGGGTCAGACAGCCCAAGAGGGAAAGGCAAAGGTTCCAGGTCAGGAAAGAATCTGAGGAAAGAAAAGGAAAATAAACCGTTAATTAGAAAGAATTGGGAGACTGTGGAAAGCTTGGCGTAGGGGGCCCTGCCCCCCCTTTCCTAGTTGCCGTGCACTTGCTGCTGCGGTGCCTCTGCACCAGTGGCTTGGCCTTTCTGTGTCTATCCGCATTTGTCAAAGTGTGCGACAGTCTCAGGCCTCCTGACTGAACTGTGAACAGAAAATGAAATAATGACCAAAGAGACATTCTGAGACCTGTGGAAGGGCCTTGGGAGAGCTCGTGTCCTGATTCCATTGTGTTCTGGAGGCCATTGGCTTCCTGTGCATGAATAGGGATGGGAGGTAGCTAGAAAGGGCCTGGGGCCAGAAGCCCTGTGGACTCTGCCGGAGTAAGCTCTGCTGCTTGGTGACCCTGCAGTTCACTGTTCAGGTACTGGGGATCAGGAAGGCAAAGGCTCTGTGTCTGGCCGAACATCGGAGGTTGGGGGAGGGGGCAGCGTGTGCCTCTGTGTCCTTGTGACTTAGCCTCAAGGGCACAGGACTCCCAGAGTCGGCTAGGTGGGGCCCAGCAGGTGAACTCCTACTCCACCTCCAGGCTGCTGTGCCCAAGCCAAAGGGAAGCCATAAATCTTCTTTTAAAGGATGGTTCAGACACTAAAGGAATTAACATGACCTGGCCTCTGTCCATCCCCACCCCAGCACACCGACCTTCTCTGCTACCCCATTTCCAAGGCCCCCACAGTAACTCTTACTTACTTTGGGGTTTGGGTGTGTTGATCAGCCAGCATGGTAGTGCAATCCTCATGTTGGCGGTTCCAGGGGTGACTTCCCAGGCTTGCATGATAACACAGAGCACTGCCTGTGTCTCCCTGGTCTGGAGTCTCTGTGTGGTGGCCTCTGCAGCCGTCGTCTCTCCAGCAGGGCATGGGGGAGAGCCTACTAGGGACCCTCAGAGAGAAGATGGCTGTGCAAAATGCTGGGCTTGTTTCCAAGTTTGGGCAACAGCAGAGCTGGAAAAAGACAGAGAAAATAAGGAAGGCCTGAAGGGAGATAGACAGAGTCCCTGGCTAAGGGTGCGGCCAAGCTTAAGGGGCAAATCTGAATCTTAAAGGGTATTTAGTTTCTTCAGGATTTTAAGCCCAGAAAGACTTGGACTGTCATGGTGGTGGGGCAGAGCAGGGACTGGGGTGTGCTTAGGGCTCATGCCCTTCCGAGAGAAAACCACAGCCCCTACCCATAACATCCTAAGGCTGTTGTAAGGGGTATGGGGAGTAGGGGAAAGGAAAGGGCCTTGGAGGGAGACTGACTCCTGTCGTTGATCCTGGCTAAGGGTGGGCTGTGCACTTTTGAGCCCTAGCTTGACCGGGAACTCTACAAGCCTCTTCCCTGTGCCTTGAGTCACACTTTGACTAAATAAGGCCAGGTGAAGGCTCTGTGGACAGCCATGTAGAAGAAAGAGACCATGAATGTCCCAGGCCCCTCCCTACCCCGCCTGCATGCCCTGGTGGCTCTTCAGTGGGCACTCAAGGTGACCCCAGCATCTCCCTACCTGGCAAAATCCAGGAGTGCGTCTCCAGGGTGTTCCTGTAGCTTTCTTCAAGGCACCTCTGCAGGGTAGAAAGCGGAGATTAGGCCATGAAACAGGCCTCTGGTGTGGTTGCCGCCTTCTCAGATGCCCCTTAGGAGCAATAAAGCAGGACTCCAGAAATGGGGCTCTGGTCCCAGTATCTTGATTATCCCCAACCTGTGCCACTTCGTGGGGGAAAGGTAGAGAGCCCCCAGCTGGCCCCTGGGAGCCAGTTTCTTCCTAAAGGACACCCTCAGGAGAGGGCTTGTTAGCCCGCTCTAGCTTCACGGAGGACTGGGTGTTCACAGACACCTTTTTTTTTTTAATGTTCCTCACTTCCCCAAAATTTACAAGACTCCTCCAGAATGGGGAGCATTATCATACCCCAGTCTTTCTAGCTGGAAGCTTCCTCAAGTCTATAGGCACACAGGCAGGCAAGCCAGAAAAGCCAGGGATAGAGGCTGGTGGGAGGGGGGCAGCATGGGGGGGGGACAGACCAGATGTTCTTGGAATAGGACACGGGGGTGATTGATGTGGACTGGAATTTGAAAGGGGAACATTCCCCACGTGCCTCATGCTCCGGGTGGAAAATGGGTGTGGGGGACTCTCTCAATCTTGCCAAGCTAATATGAAGGCAATGCCTCACCCAGCCTGGGTCCCCGCACCTGTCCAAGGACATTAACTCCTGCCTCCCCAGTGTCAGGCTTTGAGAATCCTCTCCCCATACTATCCTTCTATGGGTCTTTCTATGGGTGACTATAGAGGCAAGCAATGCTTACAGTCATGGTCCCAGGGTTTCCCCCACTCCGCTACTCCCCAGCACCTCCCCTATCGAACACCCCACCCCAACCCCCAGGTCCCGCTAGAATTGTGGCCCTTCACCTCCAGCATTGCCCAACTTTGAGGGGGTGGCCTTGTTCCCAACAACAGCACAGTGAGCCTGTGTGTGGGTTTAATATTTGCCTTTAAGAAGCTGGACTTTCCCCAGCCAGAACTGAGAGGCTAGTCGCCGAAATTTTCTGAGAAAACGAAATGAGGGCCCTGGCACCCGGCCACTGCTATCACGGTGTCATTTTGCGCCCCTCTCACCTCCCCTTTCTTCTCTGCTCCCCCACGTTTTACCCTCTTTCCATACTGCCCAAACAAAACCGATTCCTCCGTTGTTAATTGTTAGGGAGCGGGCAAGGCCTGATCGGCGCGTTCGGGACACGGGACGGGCAGGGGTGGCCACTGGGGGTGCTCCGGGTCCCCAAACCGAGCCAGGGACGAGCCTGCCCCCGGCGGCCGCCTGGCCGCGGCTTCGCCTAGGCTCGCGGCGCCTGAGCGCGTGGGGCGCAGGGGCGGCGGGGAGTCGAACGGGGCGCCGGGAGTCCAGGGAAGTCTCGGGGAGCAGCGCGCCGCTGCTTGCTCGACGTTCCCCTCCCTCGCCCACGCCCGTCCGGCTTTGCCTCAGCCACCCAAGCCCTCTGGGTAACTCTAAGGCAAAAGAACGAAAAATGCCGTTGGCTCGGGCGCGCGCTCCGCGGCGCGGGTGCTCCCAGTCTGTTCCGCTTGCGCCCCTCTCCCGCGCCCGGGTTCCCCCGTGAGGGCGCCCCTGCTCCGTGTTGAGTTCCCTGGCACCGCGGATCTTGGCGCCCCGTCCTTTGCCGCATGGGAGTTCAGTTTCTCAAATGCAGCTCTAATTCTCTGTGGTGTACGAGCAGCCAGAGCAACTTGCCGGCTTCTCTGCACCTCAGGCGTTGTTTCCTTGGGAGCCTCAAAATTTAAGCATTGCTTTCCGGGGGCCCTCCAAAATCATTCAGTGTTTGTTCTTCTCACAAGTGAAACTTTTTTTTTCTTTTTTGACACTTGATTTCCAAACTTTTCAAAAGGCGGGAATTCCGCCTCCGCTGGCTCCCCAAAATTAGATTATGTGACCTGGGCCCCCAATTTTGCTCCTGTCTCTTAAATTTCATATGCAAGCTCCTACCTCAGTTCCCTAAAATTTAAATGTAAGTCCGGGTCCTTAGTCCTTCTGACAAATTTTTCTTACTCTGGAGAGTGGACAGTTTCACAGCATTTAGGCGCTGTACCCACGGGGTGTGTGTGTGTGGGGGGGGTATTTTCCCGTGTCCCTATCATTTTATATCTGCAGCACTGACCCGCTAACTCTCTTTTTCTGCCACCCGCCCTCCAGTTTTATTAACAGGGAACACAATACACTCGATTCTGTAGTTTGTTCCCCCAAGCCCATTTTTTTCAATTTTACAAGTTGAAACCCACCCAGACCTCCTTAACAATTTTCCTGGAACCCTCCTAGTTCTAGCCTTCTTTCTATGTCCTTCCCTAAGAATGTAGGCAACTCAAGCAGCCTACACTCTCATTTCCCGGACTCCAGAAAATCGAGGGAGTGTTTTTAGCAATTACCCCTAAAACTCACTCAACAAGAACCCCAGCCCCCCACCCCACCCACACACACAAGGGTCAAGGTTGGGGTTTTCGGGGGCTCTTGGAAGCTTTCTGGCCACAGTTAAACTTTTTTAAAATACAGACGCTCTCACTCAAGCCCCTAAAGCAGGCTAAGCAATGATCTAGGGCGTGTGCTCACATGTGGCAAGAGCTTTCCATGCTCTCCCAAGTCATACATGTCTCTCTGGGTCATGCAAGAGACCAGATGACAAAATTAACGCTTGGCCAAAGCCTTTTTCTTTATACTAGAATGTGGAATGTCCCCAGTCTTAAACACTCTGAGCATTTTCTCTGCACCAAGTATTAAGAGTTCCTGGGTCCTTTCAGCTTAACAATTTAAATTTATTTATTTATTTAAATTCAAACACCAGTTGCAAAGTCCAGCACCATCCTGGACCCTTCTCCTCACTCCCCCATGTTGGCCCATGCTGAGCGTCCTCAAACATTAGGCAATGTCTTCCAGGCCCCCAAACACCTTTAGTTAGCTTTGGGTCACGGAAAGGTTCCACTATCTCCCGCTGCAGTGCCAGCCAAGCACCCACACAGCCTCTTACATTTCAACTTTTTTTTTCCCAGTCACCCTGCACAATCTCTGCAAGTTACAAATCTGGGACACTGATTCTCATGTCCTATGATTTAGGAACTCATAATCTCTATTCCTTAAAATGTAGGAGTTGGCCCTAAAGTGTTCCAGGGATAGTGGGAAACTTTAGATTCAGAAATTATTTTCCTGGGGCCAAATTCAGGTACTCCAAAACAAAATGAGATTTTTTTTCTTCCAAAGAGTTTGGGTTTTTATTAAACTTTAATGAACCTTGTTGAATTTATGACTCCTGCCAGAGTCTCCCTAAATTTGGGCAATGTTTTATGGTCCCCCAAAAGCACAGTGAAAAATGTCCGAGATCCCCCAAATCCTAGGTTTTAAAGGTCTGTATCTTACAACTTTCCTAGCTACTAATTCTGCTCCCCGCAATTTAGATTTCAACATCCATTGGGTAATTTTTATTGATCCCTAAAACTCGGAGTACATTTCTCCAAACGCAAACATTGTCCAAGAAAACATACAAACTCCCCCCTTGTTCAACAAAGAGACCAACTGAAATCTTTCTAAGAAATTAAAATATTAAAAGACATTGATTTTCTGTCTTCCTCAAATGGACTGCTTGCACTCCCAACTCGCCCACATTTAAACAGCATTTCCCTGTTCTCTGAAGGACTTCTTTGAGGCCACGGAAATTATAAAGGTGATTTTTCCCGGGTGCTACAAGATCTACTGGCCTTAAGGGTAAACCTTAGTCTCCACTCCCGCCCCCCCAAAAGAATTGACCTAGATCTCTAAAATCCCTACTTCCCATTTTAAGCAATTAAAATGAAGTTTTCCCAAATTTCATGTTGGGAATTTTCTTAAATTCAACAGCAACTATAAACCCCATAACTTCTACAAACTAGTCTAGGATTTTGTGGGTTTCCCAAGCTTGCTGACCAAGATGTTGGGTTCCCCAAGTTAGACCTGGATTACAATGTTCCCTGTTTTTTTTTTTTTGCATGGAATAATTTCCCAACTTTAATTCTAATTTTTCTGGAATCTCAAATTTGTTACTAGCCAGTTTCCCCATTTGTGGAGTCTCCCTCGAGTTCCCCTACTTTGGGACACTCATTCACAGGGCTGCAAATCAAACAAGGGTCTGACTTGGGATCCCCGAAATTTGAGCATTGTTTTGGCTGGCCACTCTCGGCAGTTTCCCCTTTCCTGCGCATAACATTGGTTTCGGCCTCTTCATTTTCTTACGGTGTCCGGGCGGCGGCTCAGATTTTGGAAAAGTCTGTGTGCCCAAAACACGCTCAGGACACTGCCGACGGCCAGGACGTGGGCAGTGCTGCTCCCTCGTCCAGGAAAACGACTGGGCATTGCCCCCAGTTTCCCCCAAATTTGGGCATTGTCCCCGGGTCTTCCAACGGACTGGGCGTTGCCCCGGGACACTGGGGACTGCCTTCGGGGTCTCGCTCACCTTCAGCAGCGTCCACTGCGTTCCACAGAGCCTCTGCGGGCCTTCTCCTCGGATCCTCCTGCGCCTCCCGACGCGACCTTCGGCCTTGTGGTGAGCTCCCCATGGCGCGCTCCGCGGGCCCCAGCTCTGAGGCTGCAGGCACCCGGCTACTTCGCAGCTAGTCCCCAGGCCTGCTGCCGAGTAACGCGGGAGCGGGCTGATGGCTTCTTCCTTGGCGGCTGGGTGCCCCCGAAACACGCGCCACTTTGCATGCACTCTGCAAACAACTAGATTGTAGGGAAAGCGCCTGGCGGCCAGGAAGCGGGAAGGGCAGAGCGCTGGGCGAAGCTAGTCGGGGAGAGGCGCTGAGCTCTCCAGCGGCTTGGAGCCTCCAACCCTGCGGGTCGAAGGCTTGGGGAGGCGTGCGCAGAGCGCGGACTAAGTGATTAATGGCCCCGGCCCGGAGGTTAGCCCCGGGCGCGCGGGTTTCCGCTGGTGGTAGCCCCTTCCATTCCTAGAGGTGCGCGGCGCGGGGTGGTGGGAAGCAGGGTGCGCCGGTTTATGAGTGGTTTTGACTCTGTAAAAATCATAGTGGCTTTTTACATCGTCTGAACCCTCCAGGAAATAGTTTCCTCAGACCCCCAAATTATCGTGGTGGCCCCTGGGGCCGAACCCGCGTCTACGCAAGTTCAACACACAGAGGACGGGGTAACTGTTATCCGGATATTCTGGGTGGGTCCCAAAGGCGCCCTGCTTAGACGCACTCCAGTGAGTCCTAGCTTACAGGTATGGTTTTGAGCTATGTTTCCCGTCCTGTTTCTTTCGACATTGCGATGGGTCCCACGCAGGGCCCAACTCTGGCGTAGCCAAATCAGCCTTCCCTTAGTGGCACACCTGATGGCCCCCCAGACTGCTCAGGTACCCTGCGCAAAGCACCGGGGGGCGCTCGGGATCTGGCTGCTACTCAAGGTGCCTTGCAGCTCGCCAAGCTTGCTCAGGCAGGTGGCGGCTGAGCGCTTGGGAACCGTCCACTGTCTGGCAGGTAGGTCCCTGTGAGGACCCTTGAACCAGCACTCAGCTACCTGCGCCTGAACTCTGCCCGCCTGTTTGCGCCTACTTTGTAACCCCCTGAGCACAGTTCCCTCACTACCACTGAAGCCTAGGGTGCCACGCACGTTGGTTCAACACCATGCGCCCCTGTCACACAAGCAGAGGGCACCCAGGAAATATGACATGGGGCCTCGATTTTTTTGGAACGTGTACCCGGTATTTCGTGGGCATGCTGGGGCTCCCAGCCCCCCACCCCAACTTCAGGACCACGCATTCCACGCAACCCCCCCGGCACACTCCCCCCCCCCGTGCCCAGGGCCCCCGGCCCTCGTTCCCCCCCCGCCCCCCCCGTGGCTCGAGTTGCGGGGGCGGTCCCGGGGCGGGGCGAGGGCCCTGCAGGCGCCCATTGGCGCGGGCGGCCGGCCAGCGGGGCCCGAGCGGGCGCCCAGCCGCGGGGTGGCGCGGCTATAAGAGCCGGGCGTTGGCGCCGGGAGTTCGCCTGCTCTCCGGCGGAGCTGCGTGAGGCCAGGCCGGCCCCCGGCCCCCCCTTCCGGCCGCCCCCGCCTCTTGGCCCACGCCCGCCCGCGCTCGGCCCGCCAGCGCCTCCATCCGGGCTGGCGGCCCCGCGTCGACGCCGTCCGCCGCCTCGCTGCTAACTCCCGCGCAGGGCGCCGTCGGCGGGGCCGCGCTCCGTCGGGCCTGCGGATCTCCCCGCCGCCTCCTCCTCTATCTACCTCAACACCCCATTCCTGCTTCGCCAGAGGAGGCGGTCCCCACCGCAGGCAGTCCGGCTTGCAGGTCGCCGGCGTTGTCATCCCCCGCGCTCCCCCTTCCAGCCCTCCCCGGCGCGCGGCCCGGCCGCTCCCCTCTATTCGCTGCAGTCCCGAGTGGCCGCGGCGCCGCCACGCCTGTCCCCCCCCAAGAGGCCCGGGCTTACGACGGCCGAGGGCTCCGTCGGCCCTAACCGAGCTGGGTGCCCGTGGTCGGGGTGACGCCTCAATTCCTCCCCCCTCAGCACCGTCCTCGGTCCTTCGAAGTTGCGTCCTTTCCTCTGCTCGCGGTGCGCCCCCTGCGCACGCACTTACCCGCCACCTTTCCTAGGCTCCCTTCCTACCCCCTCCCCGCTCCTCCTTGCCTCAGACTCCCTCCCCCCTCACGTCCTCCCTCTGCCTTCGCCTACCCAAGTGGATTAATTATACGCTTTCTGTTTCTCTCCAAGCTGTCCTCTCCCGCTGTGAACCTACCCGCCTCTCGCTGTCCTCTCTTCCTCTCTCCCTCTCTGTGGTCCCCCCCGTTTTACGTTCACTCTATCTCTCACACTATCTCTGCCCCCTACTATCCTTGATACAACAGCTGACCTCATTTCCCGATACCTTTTCCCCCCCGAAAGTACAATATCTGGCCCGCCCCAGCCCTAAGATAGCCCGTCCTCCCTAAAGAAGCAGAAGAGACGTCGTCCCCCCCACCAAAAAAGCCATCCCCCCGTTCTGCCCCGTCGCACATTCGGCTCCTGCGACTCGGTCAGAGCGGCGCTGGCAGAGGAGTGCCCGGCAGAAGGGCCTTCGCCCGCTGTTCGGTTTGCAAACCCGCAGCAGGGAGGTGGGCGGCAGCGTCGCCGGCTTCCAGGTAAGGGCTCTGGGAGGGGGGGGCAGGCTGGTGCGGGTGCATAGGGCCCGGCCTGGGTTTGGCGGGACTCGTGTGGTAGGGGGTGGGGGCTGGGGGCCCACTCCCTCTGCAAACTCGCGCTCCCCCTTGCGCTGTGGGGTGGGGGAGGGGACAGGGGTATGGGAACTGGTGGGGAGGGGGTGTGTAAGTTGAACTCACTGGAGACTCTGGTCCTTTGGTGCGTGTTGGGGAGGGGAAGTAAGCTGCTTTAAAATGTATGACTCGTGTTGTGCAGGCACTGTCCCCCCAGGGTGCTGAGTGATGAGGAGGGGGGAATAGAGTCTCTGAAGCCCACCCTGGTATGTTGACTTGGTGCCAATGAGACTGAGAGAGAAAAAGTGGGTGGGCGGGGCAGGAGCGCCCCCAAAATTGGCAAAGGAGTCTGGCCAGACGTCGCAGTTCGCTGTTTCCCCCACACATTGCACACCCCAACTTTGTCCCCAACATTCCCAACTTGGAATGTGGGGAGAGGGGCCAGTTGCGGGCTCAGAAGTGCAGAAATGTTACAGTCTAAAGAATAACTGCCCCTGCCTTTTACTGGGTGGAACTTTCCATAGAAGGACGTAGGAAGGAGCCCCCTCCCCGCCCCCATTAGTCTGTGCAGAGAGGGCTGGGGGCGCACGATGAGGCCCCCCTCCCACTGGTGGTGCTTTGCTAAGGAATGGTCCAAGGCTAGCTGTTGGGGGTGCAGGAGAGAAGGGACTGGCTGGAAGGAGGGAGGGGGCGGGTGCAAAGGGGGCGGAGGGGGGAGTGGTCAGTAGGGAGGGGGGTTGGGTAGGGTGGAGCCGGGACTGGGAGGAGCCGACTCAGACATAAAAGCCGAGGCACTGACCAGCTCGCAAACTGGACATTAGCTTCTCCTGTGAGAGCCTTCCAGCCTTTTCCTGTCTTCCTCCTCTTCCAGCCCCAGCGGCCTCCTTATCCAACTTCAGGTAACCAGGGCCGTGGAGCCAGGACCCTGCTGCCATCCTGCTCCGGCCTGCCCGGTGGGGTGGTCAGGGCACCGGTTAGCCTGGGGCCTCTGCCCTTGCAGCCGGGCCTGCTGCCTCTCACAAGCCTTCGTCCTCCCTCGGCCTCTGTCCTGCCCCCCCCCCAGCCCCAAGCTTCCTCACCTGCTCCATTCTTCCCTTTTCCTTCTCCTCTGCCTGCCCCTTGAAGCAAATTTGGGCCTTTCCTGGGCCCTCACCTATCCCTTACCTCTTGGTCAGTATCCTGCTTGCTTCTGTTGGCCACCTGGGCTGGACCTGGAGCCAGCGTGATCTGGCTTTGGGAAGGGACTTCGAGGTCAGCTCTGTCTACCCCCACCCACCCACCCAGGACTAACGGCTACAGCTATGGTCAGCTGATTGCAAGCGGCAGCGGTGGCGGTAGCATAAAGGGTATTGGGCGGTGGGCCGGGTCTTGTAGAGGAGATGGGCAAAGGTAACTTTTAGTTACCGGAGGGAGCTCAAAACAAATTTGTTTCTTGACTACTCCGCATTAGTCTCTCACGTGTTTTCTTTGCAGCAGGAAATCCTCGGGGACTGTGGAGCAGAGGTCTGGGGCTATGGTCTGGAGGGCTCTACTTTCTGCAGGGTCAAGGGTGGCTTACTGTGGGCCACTGTGGCCTCTTATCCCTAAAGAAACTAAATAGCCATTGTCCCAGCCTGTGGCCACACAATCTGTGACCTGTGGAGGGGGTGTGTCCCTCCAGACTGTGGAATTCAACCTCCCAGGGACCAGAACTGCTGTCTCTAGTACCCTGGGTAGAATTTAGTTTCTGTCAGAAAGAAGATCCTATGGGCCACAGAGGAATTCTCTAGGGTCCCTGACCCTGGATAGTAAGGGTTGAGACCTGGAACGGGACTTTAGGCATTCTCTTGAGCTCTGAGGTGCCCAGGGAAGTCTGGATTTGGAGGACTGGGTGACCCTGGAGAGCAAGGCTCACAGGAGTGCCAGCAGTCCCCTTGCGCTAACCATTGGATTCTTGACCTGGGCCCTGCTCAGCATGGCCTGAGAGTGGGGGTTGGATGGGTGGTGCTGGCTCTGCTGCTTAGGGAGGGGTGGCCAGCTGGGGGGCAGGGAGGTTGGCGACTGGTCCCTTTGGATGCACATGCTCCACGGTGGGTGGGGTAGAGCTATCTGCCATCTTGGCCAGTGCTTGGAGGCCAGAGTAGGAGTGGCAATGGTGATGTGCTCTTGGGCTGGCCCCACCCCCATGATGTCATAACATGGAAACCAAGTCCAGTGTCCAGCGTTGGCCCCTGCTGCTGTGGGTGTGGTCAAGCTGCAGTTGCGCCTATGGGTGGGTGGTCCTAGAGGGCTTCTTACAGTTCACAGCCACCACGGGGTGCCTTCCTGAGCTCCACTGAGTTTCTCCACACTCAAATGGTTTTTGACCTCAACAATTCAAGCGCTCCTGTTTTCGCAGGTCAAATAAATAGTGAGAAAGCTGCCTTTCAAATTTCAATTGCATTTTCAATTAAGAGGCGATCGGTATCTTGGGTGCAGAGGAGCATCTTGGGACTTCTAACTCAAAGCCTGTATCTCTTCTTTTTTTTTTCAGTTACCAATGGGGATCCCAGTGGGGAAGTCGATGTTGGTGCTTCTCATCTCTTTGGCCTTCGCCTTGTGCTGCATTGCTGCTTACCGCCCCAGCGAGACCCTGTGCGGAGGGGAGCTTGTTGACACGCTTCAGTTTGTCTGTTCGGACCGCGGCTTTTACTTCAGTAAGTAACTCCAGAGAAATGGGGAGGGGGGGAAGGTCAGGCCTCCCTGGGTGGGGTGACAGTTAAGGTACACTGGCTTGGCCTTGGGCTTTCGCTTCCCCTCCCCCTTGGGCAGGGCTATGGTCTCACACTCAAAAGTCTGATCGCTTTAAAAGTTAATAAAAAGAAAGTCAAATGCGGTTGTCGGGTTTTGACCAGGTTGAGAGTGTACATGCAGATGGGAGTACGAGGGGAGAGCTTGGCCGTCCAAATTCAGGGGTTCCCAGAGCTACAACACGGGATGCTTATCTGCTTTCATTATTGCTCACACTTCTCTTGATTTCCCAGCCTGGGGGCGGGGACTGAGGCTTGTGCTCCCTGCTTACAGAAGACAGTGATGGGGGACACCCAGGAGGGGCATGCCTGGGAGGGCAGGGGCACCAGAATGGATGTCTCTCCTTGCTGGCATGGGCCATTCTATCTTCCTCACCTGGTCCTGGACTCGCGGTCTCCTCTTCTGCACTTCTACCTACCTGCCTGTGAACTGCTCTGAGTGTGCTCCTGCTTCACACCTCTGGAAACAACTACTCTTGGGCACTCTGAAGCTTCTCTGCACCCTCTGGCACTGCAGGGCCAGCCCTTGCTATAGGAGCCACTCCTGCACAGAGGGGCTTCCAGAATAGAGGGTCCAAGGTGAAGCCTTCAATGGCTCTACCCCCAGCCCAGCCTCGGACCTGAGTGCGTGGGGGAGAGGGGGAAGACGGGAGAAGAGAAGGGAGTTGGTTTTGGGCCTCACTCCTCCCCTCCCGTCTTGTTCTCTCCTACCCTATCTTCCCTGTCTCAGCTCAGTGCTGGGGGTTGGGGGTGGGCCCCTCAGGCTCAAGGTGGCACCAGGCCAGGGCCCCAAGCCCAGGGACCACACCTGTGTCCACCATAGCTCCCTTGCGGGGCTCACCCTCTCCTCCACCCTGTTTTCCAAACCACTCCAGTGTGGCCTCTGGTCTCCATGGAGTTTGTGGGACAGAGAGGCTGTGCCATGTTAGTTGCACAAAGGCACCAGAGGCCAGGGGCTGGTCCTGCAGCATGCACCTTCATTTCTCCTTTCTGGGCGTCTTGGCCCACCTGACTCACACTTCTACCTCATCCCTGCAGAGCAACCTAGTGTCAGGCCAGGACCTAGTGGGAGGGCTGGGGTAGTTCCGTTCTTCTGCAGCCCGCCCTGTGGGGTTGGGGAGGCTGCCCCAGCGGGTGCTGACCCCAGCTGGTGCTGACCCCAGCTGGTGCTGATTAGAGCTCTCTGTCCTGTGGAACTTCCAGGCAGGCCTTCAAGCCGTGCCAACCGTCGCAGCCGTGGCATCGTGGAAGAGTGTTGCTTCCGCCGCTGCGACCTGAACCTCCTGGAGACATACTGTGCCACCCCCGCCAAGTCCGAGAGGGATGTGTCAACTCTTCAGACCGTTCTTCCGGTGAGGCTTGGGAGAGGGCGGATTTTTAGGTAGTGGGGTGGGGTTGGGGGAGTGGTGGGGGTGGGACAAAGACCATCAGCTTCTTGATTTGGGGTATCCCGGAGTCCACTCACATATCACTGTTGGCCTCTGCCCATGAATATAGATATTTGTGGGGAGTTGCCACGAGCTGGTGTGACTCTAGTGGGGATGGGGGCAGATGAGACCTGACTGGGTACTCAGGCTAACTTGATACCCTGACGCCCGCTGACCAGCGCCTCCTCTTCAGGACGACTTCCCCAGATACCCCGTGGGCAAGTTTTTCCAATACGACACCTGGAGAAAGTCCGCCCAACGCCTGCGCAGAGGCCTGCCTGCCCTCCTGCGTGCCCGCCGGGGTCGCATGCTCGCCAGAGAACTCCAAGCGTTCAGAGAGGCCAACCGTCACCGTCCCCTGATCGCCTTACCACCCAAAGATCCCGCCCACGGGGGAGCCTCTTCGGAGATGTCCAGCAATCATCAGTGAACCAAATTGTTTGGTAATTCTGCAATGTAACACCATCATCTGTGACCTCCTCTTGAGCAGGGACAGTTCCATCACGTCTCACACTAAGATCTCTCTGCACCTCTTCCTCCCCTAGGCTTCTCCCCACCCACCCCCATGCCCCGCCTCCCCATGTCAGGCTGCTCCCCTGGCCCCATACCATCGGGCAACTCTTCAAAACTAAATTGATTGGCTCTAAACAACCCAAATACCCCCCCCCAAATTGATCTAAAAGAAAAACTTTAAAACATACAGTCCCTTTAAAAAAAAAATTGGCTTTAAATTGGCTCTAAACAACCCAAGTAACTCCCTCCCCAAATTGATCTAAAAGAAAAACTTTAAAACATACAGTCCCTTTAAAAAACAAATTGGCTTTGGATTGGCTCTAAACAACCCAAGTAACTCCCCCAAATTGTTCTAAAAGAAAAACTTTAAAACCTACAGTCCCTTTAAAAAACAAATTGGCTTTTTAGAAACACCAGAACTGTTAACTTAAAAATTTAATAACTAAAAAAAAATCAATTGGCTAAAAACATACTAAAAATTAATTGGCTTAAAAACAATTGGCAAAATAAGATAATTGGCGCCCCCCCCCCCTTCCTCTTCTTCCCATTTGGATCTTTAGTCAAATTGGCTTAGACTTGGATCTCAGAACCCAAGAAGAAAGGAAGGGGACCCAAAGTTTTCCAGGTGGCATGTCATTACTTCAGTGCTATCTCCTTGTCACCACATAGATAGAGCGCCTTAGCGCAAGCTGACTGAGAACAACAACAGCCACCCAAACTTTCTTCACTGGCCATTCCATCCTAGATGTCACCATGTCACCACAGGGCTGGGTGAAAAGAAAGAACACAAGAAGAGGAACAGAGCATGGAAACTGAAAACAAAGCTTAATTGGCATAAGTCCCCCAATCCCAAAATCTTATTTTTTGGTACCTAGCTAAAATGCAGATGTTTTTACTTACCACTATAGACACACACACAAACACAAGTATGCGCCATATATGCACACACATAAGCACACTCACTTACATACTTACACACCCCTCGCAATTAGATGAGAACATTGAAATGGCTGAATAGCTCCTATTCAGACCACATTGCCCAAACCAAGATTCATTCCCAATTCGCAAAGCAGTTTGCATGGTTTGAGCTCCCCTCCCAGTCCATCTAGTTTCTGCTGCTGCTTGTGGGCCCTGTGTATGACCAGGCTGTAAGTTCCATCTTTCCCAGAGAAGGAGGTGTTCCTACAAGGCTCACTTCCATCGGGGCGCCTGTCCCCAGGGACCCCTACAGCATGAGCCCAGTGCTCCCCAGCCCCCCACCCGGTGTGGGCCAATGCCTATCCACCTTGTGTGTTGGCCTCCTCCAGTGTAGAATAAGTTTGGCCTGATAAGGAGATAGCACTGCCAAGTAAGACATGCCACCCGAGTAGCCTGACCCCTGGGTGTGTTCCAGGAGGAAAGATCTGGGGAACATCCCCTGCCCTGAGCACACCTATGGGCCATCTCTGTCAGTCTCCTGGGGAGCCCCCACATTTTAGGGGCTCCCCAGGAGACTCACACTGATGGTGGGGAGTGTGGGAAGTTTGGCGGTTGGAGGGGTGGGTGGGGGGCAGTGGGGGCTGGGTGGGGGGAGCTATGGGTAGGAAGTGGTCCCAGAGAGGTTTTGGATGGAAGAATCAGGAGGAGGCACAGGTCAACTTGCAGAATTACAGAAGAATTGGGAGCCCAAATTTTACGCCAATTGATCTATTCCCCTCTTTTTGTTTCTTGGGGCATCTTTCCTTTTTTTTTTCCTTTTTTTTATCCCTCCTTAGCTTTATATGCGCTCATAATCAAATTGTACCCACTCCCTAAGTAACAGGGGAGCAGTGATGAAGTAATGAATGCTCTGAGCCATCATCACAACTACCATCATGTCCTGCTCTCCGCCATTTATCGCCTTTAATTGATTTTTTGTTTTTAATCTATCTCTGTCGCTTGGCCTGAGTTGGGAGTGGAGTCTCTGTGGGGTGCTGGCCACGCACCCACAGAGAAACAAAAGGAATTGAGAAGGCCGCTGTCTGGCCTGACTTCTGAGGACAGTGGCTGGTCCCCAGGAGTTCTGAGTAGTGGAGGGGGCGTGGGACAGTGTCCCCTCAGGTGTTAGGAAGGTGCTCGGAGGCCACAAAGATGGGGCCCCCATCTGGTTACTGCCAGCTGGGGGGGAAGGGGATGTAGTGTGAGAGTAGACAGGTTCCATCAGGCGGGAGCAAGTGGCTGCTTTCTGAGCACTTGGGGAGTCATCCCCCCGTCCCTCAGTGTCATCTTGCCCATTCCTCAGCACCCCACCTTGTCCCCAGGAGGTCTGGAGCTCTACAGACCTCCTCTGGCCAAGGTGGGGTGAGGCCTGGAGCTGGGGAAGCTAGGAGGCTTAAAGCCTGCAGAGCCAGGAGAGCTGTCCACATGGGGTCACCTGGACCCCGAGGCCCGAGGGTCTGGCAAGCCATAGCAGCCACTCCATGGTGCCTAAGACTGTGGCAGGGACCAGGGCGGCTGGAGGTTTACCTCACCCCCACTTCTGCCTCCAGTGCAGTCCCCCTGCCCAACAGTCCACTAGTAGTCTAGAGGCCCGAGGCTTCTGGGCCCAGGTGACAGGACTGACATCACCCTGGGGGCGGTGTGTGTCAGCCCGACCGTGGCATAGAGGGTTCCTTGGCAAGTGCCTGAAGAATGGGCCATTCGGAACATTGGACAGAAACTTAAAAGAGTAAATTGTTATAATTGGAGAATGGGAATTGGCCCGATAACCAAAAGATCTCGAGGCACCCCAAATTACCTGCCCATTTGACTGGACATCCACCCACCCAGTGTTAGTTTGCCTCGCCGGGATGGGTGCTCTCAGGGGCATTTGCCAACTACCCTCTGTGTCCCCAAATTTGCAGTTCTCCCCAATCATAGATCACCCTGATGCAGGCACCTCCCTGACCTCCCGTGCCTAGTGTGGCCCTCCATCTTGTCTCTTCCATGCTGTCTTCAGCGGGATCCCCTCTTGGGTCCCTCCCTTTGTCATCACTTGAAGACCCCCACGCGTCGAACGCCATATGTCACCTGTGCCACTGTCTGTGTCATCTAGCAGTGGCCCCAGGTGTTTGCCTCAACTCAGTCCCTTTAACATGCTGTTTCTGCAAAATCCAAAGGCTTGGGTTTTGTTTTTAACCTGTTAACGCTTGCAAACCTAATAAAGCATTTAAAATACTATTTTCTGAGTTCTTTGTTATTTTATTTGGGGGTGAGGAGGAGGGAAAGTTGGGTGGGAAGGAGGGAAAGAAGGGTGCTTACCTGGGAGGCAGCAGGTGAAGAGGAAAAGTCTTTGGAATATGCATCCCTCTGGGTCTGCCACAGTAAGTGGGCTCAATGAGGCACTCTCTGAGGACCCCAGAGGGTCGGGGACAACCTGAGGACTTCTCAAAGATGGGGTGCTTTGTGGATAGAGGGATCCCATGATATTTTTCCAATGAACCATGTGCCATGAATACCCAACCGGGGGAACATTGCCTTTAGCTTTGGGGGTGGGGAGGAGGGTCTTCTGGAAATCCCTAGTTAGTGTTGGACAGCCCATGTCCAACTCAGGGTGACAAACACCTGGGATGGGTACCCTGCATGTAGTCACTGCCACTGCCCCCTCTCTGAAGGCTATGCTGGAGCCTGTCCCCAGTAGTCAGTAGATCAACCTGTCCAGTGGCAATGGTCTTCAGGGTCCCTGACCCTGGAAGAAAAGTGAGGCCTGTCCATAAATGCTTGGAGCCTGGCTTGGATATCTTCCTTCCACTTCTTCATTCTTCCCTACCCTCTCCCCAACTTCTCCCAGGGCAGGTAGGCATCTGCCCTTCACCCATGTGGGAGGAGCCCAAGCAAGGGCTGCTGGTGAGGCCCCGTGCCTGAGACCCTGCCCTTTTCCCAGCCATTCCTTTGCAACAGCATTTTTTTTTTTTGTATGTGGCTAGTATTTTGAAATAGGGTCTCACACTCTACCCCAGGCAAGCCTGGAACTGTGTATGGGTGTCCATGCTGGTCTAGAACTCAATGAAATCCCAATCCTGCCTCAGCCCCTCAAGTGCTGAAATGACAGGTGCGAGACAGCATACCGGTTAGCATTAGTTTTTCATTTTGTGTTTACTCGGTCTCTTTGCTGGCCATGCTGTGGGGTGTGACCTCTGGAGGTGTGCAGCGGTATCTCCAGGCAGCATACCTATCCAAGGGCTACTTCCAAACTCAGGGTGTGCAGTGGTCGTGGGGGGCTGCTTGGAAGAAGCAAGCTTATCCTTAAAGAGGAAAACTGGACAGCAGCAAGGTGGAAATAAAGGGGACTGGGCTCCTGAGACTGCCCTAGCTTGACAGTTGAGGCTAGTAGGGGGCCTGGTATGAACTCCACACTATGGGCAGACCACCTTCCCAGTCAGTGAGTCTTCTGAAAGACATCAGCCCAGAGCTGGCCACTCCCCTGAGGACGGTGCAGTGTGTTCCCACCCACTAACTCATGAAAGCCCACTGTGTGCCTGTCCACTCTTTGTCAACTCCACAGTGACCTAGGCCCCTATGGAGCAGGCAGTAGGGTGTCCAGGCTCCAGACTCTCACCCCCTTGCCCAGGCTGGTCCCTTCCTGACTTGCTAGCCAAGAGCACCTAAACCTGGAGTTCTTGGCACCTCCTGCTATCTTCCCTTGTCCCTCGCTACACCCCTGGAGCTCCCAGGGTGGCTTCATACTCCACTGCAATGGTCCTCCACTCTCACAGTAGTGGACGGCTGCCTTCCCTAGTGCCTGCATGACATCCTATGACCTCCCTGAAGTCCTGTGTCTAATCAGCCACTTTGCCCAGACAAAAGTTCTGGATTAGTTCTTACCTCTCAGAAACCCCCCTCAAGGCTCCCTTACCCCCACCCAGGGTGTTTCAGGACAGGCTTGGGCTCTCTTTTCTCTCCCTTTCTTGCTTAGCCAATTCTGTTTGTCAAAGAAGCTCTTCCCTCCACATATCCAGTTACCTGCCTGCCTGTCTGTCTGCCCAACTTTCATTCATCCTCTTGCTTATCCAGCCTCCAACCAATCATCCATCAGTCTACCCCCCGGCCTCATCTGTTTATACATATATCCATATGTCTACCCAATCAGCCACCAGTCTACCCAAGTATCCACCCATCTATTCCATACATATATCCATATGTCTACCCAAGCATCGACCTATCTGCCTACCCATACATTTAACCATTCATCCATCCATCCCTTTACCCACTGATACATATCCACCCACCCATTTGTCCACTTATCTACCAAGCCTACCTAGCCATCCACCATCCATCTCCCTACCTACACACCCACTAATCTACTTATATCCATACATCCACCCACCTATCCTTTCCCATTTACCCACCCATCACCCATGCACCCGTTCACCTGTTCACTCATCTATCTCCTATCCACTGATGCACACACTCATCTACCATCCATCCACACACCCATAGCATCCATACATCCATTATCTACCTACCCATCCATCCATAGCATCCATACATCCATTCTATCATCCATCCACCCATCCACTCATTCGTCCAGCCATCTATATGCCCATTCGCCCCCACACCCACCTACCCATCTACCCATTTACTCATTCACATGACCACCCATCCACCCATCCATCTACCTGTCGATTCACGCATCCATCTACTTAACCATCATCTACCTACTCACCCATCTACCCATTCACATATTCCACCATAAATACCCACCTATTCATCTAGCTAACCTCTCATCCATCAGTCCACATATCTACCCACCCACCGCTCTACCCACCCATACACTAATCCACTCATGTATCCATTCATCCACCTACTCACCCATTCATTCACCCATCTATCTACCAATTCATCCTGCAATACACCCATTTATTCATTCACACATCCACTCATCCACCAATCTATCCCTCTACCTACCTACCACTCAACCATTCATCAACCCACCCACCATTTGCCAACTCATTAACTCATTAAGACACCTGTTTATTTACACATCTGCCTACCTGCTCACCCACCAACCATTCATCTATCTATCCATTTCCCACTCACCATCCATCCATCTACCACTTACCCCATCCACACATGTGTGTGTGCAGCTACAATGTTCAGGGTGCCTTGGCAGGAGCCGGATGAGTGTGGTAGAGTGCTGATAGGTCTCACCGAGAAGATGACACAGAGAATGTGGCAAGTGTAGAGAAGCATATAAAGGGAGGGATGCACATTACTGGACCTGGAGTATCAGAGCATCACTTTGAATGGGGTAGGGCTGCAGCAGGAGGAGGTGCAAATATAAGAAGTGAGGCCAGAGCTGGAACAAGGTCAACCGCATGGGCCATATTGGCCATTGCTGTTCGCTCACATCTCTTCAATGGTGTAAATGGTGTCCTCCAGAAAGACATATTTACCTCCTGACCTAGAGACCTATGAATGTGACCTTATTTAGAGAAAGGAAGGATCTTTGAAAAATACATAAGGATTTTGCCATGGCATTGTTTTTAGTTTACCATAGGCCTAACTCGGATGACAGGTATCCTCAGAAGACACGAGACAGAAAATGTTATAGAAGGAATAAGATTATACAAAGACAGAGGCAGAGGCTGGAGTGATGTAGTCACAAGCTGGGAGATGCCTGAGGGCCCTGGAGGTTGGAAGAGGCAGGAAGAACCACCATCTGGATTACTGGGAAGAAGTGTGGCCTTGGCCCACCTTGATAATTGATGCTAGGCTCCTGATCTCTAAACGAAAGTGTTCCTATTGTAGAAGCTCCCAGTTTGGGGTTGTTTAGGAAAGGAATTGCACTGGAGTTCCCTCACTCTGTTACATCCCAGTTCTGGATACAGAAGGCCCCACATCAAGTAGCTTCAGTAGGAACTTCTATTTGGTGGTCTGAGCCCTGTCAGGCCACAGTGCATTACCCCACCTGCTCTACTCACCTCCCTGCAGCACCAAGGTAGTGGGAAGAAGACCAGACACCATTCCACTTCTGCTTAAAACATGCCAGCAGCTTCTAGGTAAGCCAACCAACTCTGGGTGACTTGAAGCCACCCTGTCACACCCAGTTAGCCCCTAGAACCTGACATCTGGGGACCTCTGATCCTTTGCAAGGGCTGCCCTGCCTGGATCCTCTGAGAGACCTGACCTGGGTAGCCTTTCTTGACTGGGCCATCCTCCACAAGGCCTACCCTGATCACACCCTGAGGACCCTGTACGCAATGGTACTCCATATGCATGTGCCCCCCAAAGGCAGGCTCCAGGAGTGAAAAGAACAGGTTTCCAAATGGTACCTCCTGTGCTGATTTGTTCCCCAGGACTACAACCTAAAGACCCTTCTACCCACACACCACAAGACAGATTCTCAACCCCCTCTAGACATAGTCCTCATGAAGCCGGAAGGATGGATCCAGAGCTTCCACTCTCTACCTAGAATCCTCTGTGGCTCACATGGACTGTTGGGTAAAGCCCAGAGCCCAAATCAGCTTTGGGTTCTTCAGCACATGACCTCTTCCCCATATCTCAGCTGTGGCACACCCTGCCTTCATCCCCTAGGTCCTCTCACTCAGCGTCCCCACACCCAGTCCTCTTACGCTGCCCTCTCTCCCAGACTCTTTGGTGTCTGTCATTATCCTGGTGGCTTTGGCATGCCTTCTGCTATCCTGGGTACTTCTGTTCTGAACCCCCCAAATATTTGGTCTTCTTTAGATAGCGGTCAGGCCCCTGCCCGTCCCGCAGAGATTCAGTGACCACAGCATAAGATGCCTACTGTCAGATCCTCTCAGAGCTTGTCTGGAGTTCTCTGTAGCCTTATTGTAGAGCTGGCAAGAAAGGTGGTGCATCTGGGGACCCCAGGGCAGTCAAGCTTCTCCATTTCCATCTTCTTCAACTCTTTGGTGGCTTCTTACTCTTGGACCAGTTCTGTGGACCAGGCCACCAGATTCATCTTTAAGCACTTGCTTCCACCTGCCCTGACGCCCTGGCTCCCAGGGTCCTCAGGTCCTGAAGCCTGCTCCAGGCAGAAGCAGGCTGGGGTTGGGGGTGGTCCCATGCTGACAGTACCCCCAAGCCTGGCCTCTCTACCTGCTTTGCTGAGCCCTGCCCCTGCCCAGCCCCCTTCTGGCCCTTGGGATGAGGCCTCAGGCCTCATTAGCGCAGCCTGCAGCCTCTCCCGCTCCCAGCCCCAGCCAACCCAGGCCTCTGCCGGCCAGAAACCAAGAAGAAAATGCCTGTTTATGCCAGTTATGCCGAAAGCAAAACAGTTTGTGGTTTGTGACCCAAATTTTTTGCCTTTTTTTTTTCAGAACATAACAAAGCCCAAGACAACTCCCTCCCTGCCCCCACCCTCCCCCCAGGCAGACCGAACTGATCTGTTTACACTGGCTGCTATGCACCCCCACTGGCCTCTGCTTTGGCTGTGCCCTCATCCTGGGTACTGGGAGCCCCCAGGAAGGGATTGCAGGCCTGGTGAAATAGTAGGAAAACTGAAGGAACCGGAGGAGGCTCTGTCTCCCCTGGGGCAATGGAAGGATGGATCTGGAGGCTAGCAGTATTAGGATTTGGTCAGATTGGATCCATCTCGGACAGAGCAAAAAAAAAAAAACTGTCTGGTTGTTCCCCAGGTCTGCCCTGAAGTACCAAGTGCCTACCTCTATTTCACAGGGCTGGCGCTTAGACCAATGGGCCCCACCTGGCTACTGGCCTCCTTCCTGCATCTCCTTATCCCTCAAGGCCCATGATGCCCTGAAACCCACAGAGCAGGGATGTCCTCTGTCTTTGTGGCCTGGATCGGTGGGTCCAGATGAACAGCCAGGTGTGTTGTGGCTGTTGTTATGAAAGTATGAGCTACCCCTGGGGAGTTGGTTGGGATTGATGGCTTGGGCACTGTGGAAGTCCAGTGGTCAGGGCCCTGGCCATACAGAAGGAAGCACAGGGTCCTTGCTTGCTCTTGCTCTTTAGGGAGTCAGGAAAGTTAAGCAAGCCTGTCTTTAGTTTGAGTCTTACCACAGCCCCCAGTTCCTATACCAACTCACTTCTCCCAGGCAGTCCTGGTCTTTACTCATTTTCATTCTCCTGTGCGCTCCAGTCTGGATCCTAGAAGGGTCTTTTCTGAGTCAAGGGGACCTTGAGATAAGTGACACTTACACACCAGAGGGGTCAGAAGGATGGCACCTGGACCTGAAAAGAATGTCCCTCCCCCATGAGAAATCTTCCTCCTTCACATATGAAGAGGGCAGAGCAGGAAGTCCTAGACATGGAGGGCTGGAAGAGTCTCTTTTTAGAAGGAACAACCAGGAGCTCAAAGCAGCCCAGCGTTGAGTCCTGGCTCCGAACCTCCATTCACCCTGCCAAGAGCTCTGGGTGGCAACAGAGAGATTTTAGGAAGAGGCCAAGGCACCCAGATGCAAGTTCAGGAAAGATGCTGTAAAGTATGAGGTGCACTGTGGCTAAGGAAGGTTTGTGGGGCTGTGATGGTTGCAACTGGAGGGACAGGATAGGGTGGGGAGCAGGGCGGTGCTCCAGCTGGGAGGAGCACAGTATGGACCAACACCACTGGACAAACTAGGGTGGGGTGTTCTTCCCAGCCCTCCCAGTTTCATAGAGGGCAGGGCTGGACTCATCTGCTGGTGGGGTTGAGGGGCAAGCAGAGAGTACTGCCCTGAAGGCCATTGGGGGCTGCCCTTGGCCAGGCTGGCAGGCTTCCTGACTGGCCTGGAGCATTGCTTTGGGAAGGTCTGGCCAGTACCTCTACTTCCCCCTCCCCTGCCTGTCATCCCTGGCCTCCCCTCGATCAGGACCAGATGTGCCTTGGAGCAGGAATTCTAGCTATTTGGTTAGCCAGCTGCTTGCCGGACTTTCTGATAAGGCAAATTGGTTCTCTATAGAGTTGGTCTTGAAAGCGAGGAGGAGGAGAGAGAAAAAGATGCCTACCTTCCCCATCTTCCTGTGTCTATGATACCCCCAGACAGGTCCTTGGACCAGCTCCAGAAGCTTCTTTCTGATCTACACTGGGATGACAGAAGGTATGCCAGTGCTCAGAAGGTGGGGGTGGGCTAAGGCTGGGGGAGTCTCCCTATTCCCTGGGTTCATAGCCCGGTGGGGGCGAGGAAATGCAGAGCAGAATTCCTACAGTTACAGGCAGCTGCTGCCATGGCCACACTATTTCCTCAATGGTTCTACAAGCCCAGATCCAGCTCAGCACAGGGATCCTCTGTGACATCTGGGATGGAGAACTTATGCTTCCTAGATGTGGTTCCCTCCCTCCCTCCCTCCCTCCCTCCCTCCCTCCCTCCCTCCCTCTCTCCCTCCCATCCTTCCTTCTTACCTTCTTTCTTTCCTTCCCTTTCCCTATAAGTTATCATTCCTATTAGACCTCAAAGGAGCCCCCAGAACGAGAATGGAGTGATTGTTTGATGGACAGATCTGTGGATGGACTGACTCATGGAGGTGCTGATGAATACACACAAGGATTGATGGACGGGTATATGCATGAATATGTAGATGGCCGGCAGATGGAAGAGTGGGGTGGAAGAGATGCATGAAAGTGCATCAGTCAAGTGGATTGATGGATAGGTGAGTGGATAGATAGATGCATGAAGTTTAGGTGGTTAGATGGATGGATAGAGAATAGGTTGGAGGTTGGATAGATGTGTGAATGTGTGAATGGTTGGATGGATAGATTCATGAATGTGTGAATAAGTTGACAGGTTTGGAAAGGTGAATGGATAGATACTATATGAATATATGACTATATAGAAGGATAGATGGAGGGAAAAATGAATGGGAAGGTAGATGGGTGTGTAAACTGTACAGCCACAAGCATCCACCTGAGTTCTCAATGACGAGTGAGTGAGGAGAGTAAAGTAGATGCAATTTATGGAGTACCTGCTCCCATAGTGCATGTAGATGCTCATTCTGGTTACACCATATCCTCCTCCCGTAGTCTGCCCAAGCATAGGAGTTGAGAAATATTTATTAAATAGAATGCAAGGTAAATATCTAGGTTTTTCTGGAGGACCTACAAAATCTGTACACATCAACAACAAGGCTTCTACCTAGAAGTTATATTTTAAAAAAGTATAATAGCTTCATGGGCAGGTTTTTAAACTCTAACAACATCACTATGCCACACAAAGCACAGAAGATGGTTAGCAGAAAACGCTGATACCAAACCCAATCTTGATAGCACAAAAAAAATAAATGAAAATGAAAATCCACAGTTTAAAGTGACATGTGAAGAAAGAAAGAAAAATTGCCCATCAAGGAATTAGCAAATTGAATCTGGCACTGTGCTTAAAGTACGATATGAGTTAGTAGCATCAGCTTCCAGGAAGGCAAGGATAACTCATCACTGAAAAACCCATTTGATAGGTTAAAGGAAGACCAACTGTATAATACTGAGATATCTCAGAAACATAGTTGATAAAATCCAAAGTGCATTCCCACTATTCCCAGTATTTCCAGTTATAATACATGCTTAAGAGACTAGGACTCACCTGGTGTGCGTGCGTGTGTGTGTGTGTGTGTGTTAGTGTGTGTGTGTGTGTGTGTGTGTAGAGAAGGGGGCACACACCTTTAATCTCAGCTCTCAGGAGACAGAGGTAGGCAGATCTGTGAGTTCAAGGCCAGCCTGGTCTACAGAGCAAGATCTAGGACAGTCAAGGCTACATAGAGAAATCCCTGTCTTGAAAAAATACAAACAAACAAACAAAAGTCTAGGTCTCAAAATAACTTCCCTGAACCTAAGAGGGAAACCTGTGATCCGGAATCCCCTGTCTTAGCCCATCACCCACCACCATGTCTTAGTCACTTTCTGTGGCTGTGATAAACACCATGACCAAAAGCAGCTTATGGAGGGAAGTTTATTATAGCTCCAGAGAATAAGAGTCCATTACAGAGTACAGGCATGGCAGCCAGCCGTAGACAAGGTAGTCATAGAAGAAAGCTAAGAGCTCACATCCTCAACAGGTGATTAGCGTGACCAGCACCACCTGTGAATTGTCTCGTCTCAGCTCTCGGCTTTGCTCAACTTGGCCCCAGCAGAAGGTGAGTGGAGTTGATGCCTTGTCTAGTTTAGACGTGAAATAGTCCCCGTAGGTCCGTGTGTTTGAATGTCTGGTCTCCAACATTTTTGTTTGTCATAAACATCATGACCCAAAGCAGCTTATGGAGGGAAGTTTATTATAGCTCCAGAGGGTAAGAGCCCATCACGGAGTGCAGGCATGGCAGCCAGCAGTGGACAAGGTAGCCATAGAAGAAAGCTAAGAGCTCACATCCTCAACCACAAGCATGAAGTAGAGAGAGCTAACTGGAAGTAGCTCAAATTTCCTTCAGCAAGACCACACTCCCTAAGCCTCTTCAAACAGTGCCACCAACTGGGAGCTAAATTTTCAAACACCTGAGACTATGGGGGACATTTCCTACTCAAGCCGCTACAACCTGACTTCCTCATATCCTGACACACCATCCCCCAAGTCCCCTTATATTCTTATATCCCATTACTTCACCACTCAAGCTGCTTGGTATCCCATCTCACCACCCACCATGTTCGTCAAGGTCACTCCAAAGCTTTTTTTTTTAAATTGATGTTAATATTTTATATACAAAAGTGTTGGGCTGCATGTATGTCTGTGTACCACATGAGTGACTGGTGCCCACACAGGCCAGACAGGTCATCGGATCCCCTATAAGTGAAGTTACAGAGAGCTATGAGCTGTCGTGGGGCTACAGGTATCAAACTAGGGTCCTCTGGAAAAGCAGCCAGTGTTCGTAACCTTTGAGCCATCTCTCCAGAACACCTCCAGTTTCTTACAGCCAAATGTAATGGTTGCCAGCTCAGCTGCACTTGTGGCTGCTAAACTCCCAGTCGTCCTGAAATTATCTGAGTTCTATCTCCTGCACTATCATAATCCTAACCCAGCAGCACTGCCGAGAGGGAAGCTATAAGCCCTGAGCTGCAGCAAACAGAAACGACCTGGGGTTTCCAGATAATGAACAAAAGGAGGGAGATGCTGAAAGGAGAGTCAGAGCACAATGTGGTTACCAAAATCCGAACAGCAGCAAGTCAGCAGGCTTTCTGATTGGAGAACATTCCTACAGTGATGGGAAGTTATTAAAGAATGAGAAAAGAATCCACAAAAGTGGTCAGAAGAAAGGGTACTAGTTACTTTTGTCTTTGCTGTCACCAATACCTGACAAGAAGCAACTTAGAGGAAAAAAGGTTTATTTTGCCTAACAGTTTAAGGGAATGTAGTCAATCACAGTGGAGCAGCCATAGTAGCAAGAGCAATTCACGGCGGCGTTGGTGGAAGCTTACTCACATCAGGATGGGTCAGGAAGCAGACAGGAGATTGGAAACAAAGATGGACTATAAACAAAAAGTCTTGCCCCAAAGTGACCCATTTCCCATATCTAGGCATCGCCTCCTGAAGACTCATACCCCATCCCACCTTCCCCAAACAGCACCACAGCTGGAGACCAAGCATTCAAACACGCGGACCTACGGGGACTATTTCACGTCTAAACTAAACAAGGCATCAACTCCACTCACCTTCTGCTGGGGCCAGGTTAAGCAAAGCCGAGAGCTGAGGTGAAACAATTCACAGGTGGTGCTGGTCATGCCAATCACCTGTTACTACAGACGCCTCAGTATTCTCCAGAGCAGTGCAACAATCTCTATGGGTAATGTTAAAATGCAGGGCACCGTGTCAAATCACATGACAGAGCAAGACAATACATCCAATGTGAGTATGACAGAAGAGGCAACAAAGACTCAGATGAGGGCTGGAGAGATGGCCCAGAAGTCAAGAGCACTGGCTGCTCTTGCAGAGGACCTGGGTTTGGTTTCTAGAACCCACAAGGAGGCTCACAACCGGCAGCTTTAGAGACCCAATGCCCTCTTCTGACCTCCTTGGGCGTCAGGTATGCATATGGTGCATATACATACATACATGTAGGCAAAAAAAACCCCAAATATACATAAAATAAATAATTAAATTTGAAAATAGTAGTATGAAGACTGAAGGACGAATGGATGGTGTGAGAAGTTTTAATCCTTGGTTGACTAACTGGAGCTCCAAGTAAGGAGAGAGCAGGAGGTGGTGTGTGCCATAGGACTATGGGATGGTATAACTGTATAACTATAGTCCAAGGGCTATAACTGGGAACCTCTCACACTAGTAAAAGCCTACACTACCATTTCAAATAATTCATAAAAAAACAAAATAGGATCTGTTGAAAGAAAATTGTGCCTGAACTCACCAAAGTCAAATCGATAAAAGTAAAAGCACAAAAGAAAATCTCAAGCAAAGAAAACGATACGGTGCCAAACAGGAGGCCGAGTCAGAGGATCGAAGACAGCTCCTCGGGAAACATGGCGGTCAGGAAACAGCGGAAACGCAGTAGTCACAGCCTTGAACCTGCTCATGCTTTGCCTGTTCTGCCCAGTTTGCCTGGCTTCCTTCTTAGCTGTAGCTGCCAACCTGACCCGGCCTAGACTCACCTGAGAAGGGAGTGCCAATAGAGCAATTGCCCAGATCAGAGTGACCTGTGGGTGTGTCTGTGGGGGACTGTGGTCTTGGTTGTTCATTGATGTAGGACAGCCCAGCCACTGTGGGTAGCACCATGCCCCAGACAGGTGATCCTGTACTATATAAGAACGCTAACTAAGCACAATCCTGTGAACAAGTTAGCAAGTGGCATTCCTCCATGGCGCCTGCCCTGAGTTCCTAACCCCGATTTCCTTCCATGATCGACTATGACCTGGAAGTGTAAGCCAAATATACCCTTTCCTTCTCTAAGCTGCTTTTGGTAAAGTGTCTTTATCACCCAATGAAACTAGGACACCTGTTCATCTTGCTTCATTTTTGGTCCCCCTTTCATTAAAGGTCATGTGCCTACTTCTAACCTTTCCCTTTCTATGACTTTCTCAGATTTATATCCCAGGGTGTGGGTCTCTGGTTTCATGGTCCTGGCTTTGAGTTCAGGTTCCCAAACCTGCCCAGTTCATCTGCCAGGGTAGCATTCTCAGGACTACACACCCTAGTCATGCAGTTGCCTGAGCCAGGATCCTATGGTAGAAATATTGTCATCTGAGCATGACTCTACCATTGCTATCACTGGTACTCATGAGATCCTTATGAGATTGGGCCTGTGAACTTTCATTAATAGGAGGGGAAGGCCTGACATCAGACACTCTCCTGAGGTTCCAGCCACTCTCCCACTCCTGTTCCCCACTCCTCAGCTGTATGTAATCCCACTGACATGATCTTGGGAAGTATTCGATCCAAATCAAGGGGGTGAGGTTTTGGTGATGCAGCTATTTGGTCACCCCTCATCCACGTTCCTGTAAGCAACCTCCAGCTAAACGCACTTGTTCACACAGCTGTATTTGGGTGGAATTAATGCTTCCCTTGATCTGCTGGTGTTGTCCTATCTAGAGTGAATTTGTTTACATCACTCCTTCTCTCTTGCCCTTCACCTCAGGCAAAGGACCCATTGACTCTCTAGTCTTCCTGTCTTCACCCAGTTGTTTTCAGGGACCAAGGGCCACTTGATAATACCTGCTGCTCATTTATCTGTTACTCCATCCTCAGAGTATAGCTCATTCTCCCTATTTGTTGACTGAACCATGTAAAGAAAGTCAGTCAATCATTTCCTAGTTCTGGAGTGGCCCAGGCAAGGCACTGTGCTGGACATCACCACGGAAGAGCCAAGGAAGGACAGGAACGCTGTATGAGACCTGTTCCTGCAAACTTGCCATCTGGAGGTGGGCGGTGACAGCTACTAAGGACTTTAATGAGCTGATTAAATAATTATGGGCTGTGGAGAACAATGATGCCTCTGGGTCGGAACCCTCCTACACCTGGGGCAGTACTCAATTTCTCTTGCCACAGAAGTCCAAGGCCAGAGGTATTTGAGGACCTCTAATCTAGACTGTCCTCAGCTTTGGCTCCCAGGCATAACCCCTTTCTCGAACTCAGTCAGACACAGGCTCTGAAGGTTGAGGTGGAGTGGGGCAGATAATTGAAATGACTGGGAGCATTCTAGTGCACCCCCTTGGGTAATTACTCCTTGGGACGGCTCCTGGGTAAGTTCTAGGGTTGGCACAGATTCATGTGCCATCTCAAAGCTGCCTCAGGGTTCTTTGGCATCTCAGGGAAGGCCCAAGGACCTTCATGGTGTGGGTCTATTCTCATGCTCCATTTCCAGCAATTTCCTCACTGTGGACAACAGAGGTGACCAGCTTCCATTGCCAAGTTCCTCCCCTCTCACTCGTATGTCACATTCCCCCAAGCCCTCGTGGGCTGAAAGTGCTCCATGGTCACTGGGAAGTGCTCCTTACATCCCCAGAGGTGTTCACCAGCCTCATCCCCCAGCTGGGAAGATTGCAGCTCCAATAGGAAAGCTCAAGCTTGAGGATACTTGGACTCCTGCTGTTGGACACACGTCATCCTAGCCAACAAGCACCTCTGGGACAGAGTCCCACATTGGAGCACCAGACTACAACCCCAAGGTCCAAATCAGGAGCAAAAGGAGAGAGAGCACGAGCAAGGAACTCAGGACCGTGAGGGGTGCACCCACACACTGAGACAATGGGGATGTTCTATCAGGAACTCACCAAGGCCAGCTGGCCTGGGTCTGAAAAAGCATGGGATAAATCTGGACTAGCTGAACATAGAGGACAATGAGGAATACTGAGAACTCAAGAACAATCGCAGTGGGTTTTTGATCCTACGGCACGTACTGGCTTTGGGGGAGCCTAGGCAGTTTGGATGCTCACCTTAGGAGACCTGGATAGAGGTGGGCAGTCCTTGGGCTTCCCACAGGTCAGGGAACCCTGATTGCTCTTGGAGCAGATGAGGTAGGGTGACTTGATCGGGAGAGGGGGAGGGAAATGGGAGGCGGTTGCGGGGAGGAGGCAGAAATCCTTAATAAATAAATTAAAAAAAAAAAAAAAGAACCGTTAGGGTTCAAGCCAGATGGAGTCCCACTGAGAAGAGGTGGACAGCAGCTCCCACCCTTAACAAAGACACTATCTGCAATTAATACCTTCTGGGTAAAGAGAATTTTCGGCAGCACAGTGTCCCTGAGCATATAAGCCACAGAAAATGTCACTGAATAGGGTCTATCAACCACACTCCAGAGCAGGACTCATGCCCACATGAAACAAACTCAATGGTATTTTTGTGGACTTTTAAATTTCATTTTACTTAATTTTGGCATTTTTTTGTCTTATTGGTCTCTCGCTTGATTGTTTTGATTTACATTTTTGTGTTTCTTGGTTTTTTTTTTGAAAGAAAGAGAGAGAAAGAATATAAAGTTGGGTGGGTAGGGAGGTGGGAGGGATCTGGAAAGAGTTTGGGGAAGGGAAAAATTATCAAAATATACTGTATGAACTTTTTTTTCCAATAAAAAAATAATAATTAAAAAAAAAGCACCTCTGGATTCAGGGGTAGAGAGGCACTGCCTGGAGCTCGGAAGAGCTAGAAAAGAAGGAAGAAGGCAACCTGGGAAGAAAGCTTCCAAGGCCCTGTGTTCTTCTACATTATAAGAAAGGCAAGGACCTCCTGATGAGCCTATGGCCTAGGCAGAAGGATGGAAGAGTGCCTCTCCCCTCAGGGCCTATGCTGCTCAAGCCTGTTCTCCTTTTGGCTGTTTGTGGCCTCCCATCAAGGGGTTTATCTTCAATGTATGCTCCATTGAAGTCAGATTTGAGAAATCCCGGAGACCTCCTACAGTTCCATGGCATCATTCATGGTGGAGTCGGGCCTTCTGTGCCTCAATCTAGACAAACAATGAATGGGAATATTGGCTGCCCTGGAGCAAAGGTGCTGCTGGCTTAGATGAGGAGGAAGGAAGGAGTGACTGGGTTGGGCATGACCCCTCCTAGCCTCCTGACTTATGAAAAGCATAGGAGCCAGATAAGAAGCCCAAGAGGGCATAAGCGGTTTAATCCTGATACGTCTTGTTCACTGCTGTTCCACAGAAACTCCTCATAGCCACTGTGGGCTACTGAACTTGCCACCTACTTCATGTAATCCCATGACATTCTAGGAAGCTCTTCATCATTTTCCAAGGGAAAAAGCCTGGGCAGGCCTGTTGCAGCGACGAGCCATATGCTTGCTTTGGCCACATTCCATTTGTTATTAGCAGAGGGACAGATTTGGCTTAATAGGAGTAAAAAGTCCAGGAAACCCCAAACGCCATTGCTGCTGGATGAGCGAGGGGTCTTATGACAGGCAGTGGAGGAGCACTGGGTAGACTGAAGAGAGCACCTGTAGCTCGGAACAGGAGGGGATGAACATCTGCCGAGGAGGAGATGGGGTAAAGCATCCAGCGGAGGCCCAGCAGCAGAAACATTCATAGCTGGGGATAATGGAAAGAAAGGGAAAACAAGCTTGATAATGGAAGGTGGGCCACGGGATTGCTAGGACCAAAGTGTGGAGAGCCGGACAGGTTCACGGTGGTAGGAGCGATGCTGAGACACTCCCACAAAGACCCTCCAGCAAGGGCAGTGTGGCTGGGGGTAGAACAAAGAAGCTAGTCTGGACACCTCTGGGAACATAGGGTCCACTTTGAGAAGTAACCTCAAGGCACTGGCCAGCTGACAGCTAGCTGAGGAATGACCTTGATGGACATTAAATCTCAATCCTGGAGTATATCATTTTAATATTCAATAGGTATAGCTTTATATCAACAAAAGCTCTTTTGGGGAACCTACATAATTTTTAGGAATCTAAAGTTCTGAGGCCAGAATGACTGGGAAATGAGGTCATAGAACACAGGGCTCGGGAGTCACCAGTTCTGCCTAACATCTGTATAAAGGATAGTGTGTCGTCTGTATAAATGTTGGTGTGTTGTCCAGCATCTGTGTGCTTCAGTGTCCTCCTGTGTCTCCACGAGGATGGGCCTCACACAGGATGAGTTGTGTAAATAGCCCAGTTTTTGTCTGTTCCTCCATGAAGTAAAGCTGATGACCTCAGGATCGAATACATAGTCGATCATTTCCCAAGCTCAAACTCTCATTAGAGCCAGGCTAGAGAGATGACTAGGCTAGATGACTAGGGTAGGCGAAGAGCACTACCGCTCTCACAGAGGACCTGGGTTTTATCTCCAGAACCCACACAGCAGCTCACAACCACTCCAGTTCCGTGGGATTCAATGCCCTCTACTGACTTCCGTGGGTACCAGGCACACAAGTGGTGCACATATATGCACACAACACACTAACAGACATAAAAAGTTAAATAAACATTAAAAAAAATAAAAAAGAACTGTGTGCAGATGTGTTCAGTTGTAGTGCGTTCCCCCAGCAGGCAAGAAGTCCTAGGTTCGATGCCTAGCATGGCATAAAGAGTGTGGTAGTGCCTACCTGTTATTCCAGGGTGGCGGCAGAAGCATCAGAAGCTCAAGTTTAAGGTCTACTGGGTCTTGAATTCAAGGTCCTCCTGGAAACAACAAGAACCCAGAAGCCAGCTTCCCCTGTCGTTAATCGCTTCCACTGGTGTGGGATTTTGGCTTCAACTGATCAGTCCCTGTCACACTTGGAATCATACAGTCTCACGGATGAGACAAGTGTGTAATGTCACATGTCCACACCTGACAGTGTTAAACAGACTCCTTCCACCATCCTAGACATCCCCTGAGCTCCACCCTCCCCACTGCTGCCCTGAGGCCTGCCAGCCGCTGATTCTCTGACTGGACGGTGACTTTGCCCTCTGTAGAATACTGCAGCACGGTAGAATCTTTCGTACCTGGCTTCTTGTTCCCGTGTGTCTCAGTTCCACGACTGACAGCTTCTTGTGAGCATGGAGCCGCAGCCCATGGCATCCGCCTGCCTCCAGCTGTTCACCCACTCACCCTCTGAGGGACATCTAGGCAATTATGAACCAAGCTGCTTTACAGCTTGGGTGCAGGTTCTGTGGTAGTGAGCCATCTCGAGATGATTTGTAAGGTCAATTCCCTTCATTCCTGGGAAGAACTCTCTCGAGGTGGGGGAGTGTGCATGTCCACACAGTCTGTCCACAGAGCCAATGTCTAGTATATTCTCCAGATTATTTTTTGAACCAGAGTCTCTCACTGGTTTGGCTAGACTGGTGACCCTTCAGCCTAAGGAATCCTCCTGTTTCCACCTCCCTAGCTTTGGGATTATGTGCAAGTCTTTTGATGTAGGGACGGGTCCCAGAACCCAAACTCAGTGCATTTCCTTCTCTTTAGGGATGGGATCCCCTCCTGGGGTTACATTTGTCTCCCCTCCAAACCAGCCGGTTGAGACAGCTCTGCTGAGCTGCATGCCCATTCCTTCTCCTCCAAGTTGCCTTCGGATCCTCCTTGCCTCTGTCCATTTCCCAGGGTCCAACCTCAGCACCGCTACAGAACAGGTCCACCAAGACAGCCACTTCCACCAGAGGCTAGGAAAGGTAGAAAGCCATTTCCCCTCTTCTCAGAACAAATCAACAGTGTGGCTCTAGGCAATAGGAGAGGCTGTTGAGAAGGAGCAGGCCCGGAAGCCAGGCTCAGTAGCACTCCCTTCTCTTTTACTGTGGGGGCTCTACCTTTCATCTACTGGTATTTATGGTCACCCCTTTTTAGCTCCCATTAGAGAACTACTGGTGGTCCCAGGAGAGAGCGAGCGAGCGAGAGAGACAGAGAGAAAGAGAGAGAGAAAGCGCATGTGCAAGCATGCCTTGGGAAGTCACTCTTCCTGGCCTTACCTGGCCAATTAGGAAGCCCCGAGGTCCCCACAGTCCTGTCTGGACATGTCCTCAGTGTCTAGGACAGCCCCCAACCATCTGAGTTCTTGGCTCCAAGGCCACCATCTAGACAGTGGGTGTCTTGGAGACCCCAGCCCTCCCCTCACATTTAGAGAAAAACAGCTGCTTCCTGTTTGTGTCCAGATTTCAGTTGTTTTCCTGTGCTAAGGGTCTAAGTAACCGTGAGTTGGTTGTCCCAACTCTGCAGGGCCCGCTGCTCTGAGGAGAAACTTAATCGCTTTGTTTTCTTGGTTTAGGTTTTGCTTTTTAATAAAAAAATGACCCTGCTCTGCTCCAGCCCTGGGGCCTGCAACGTTCCTTGCATAATAGGCGTCAATTTAAATGCTCTGCCCCAGCTGGCAGAGCTGGGCCATGGGCTCCCAGGGGAGGGTGGTGGGCCTCCAGTACCGGACTTGCCAGGACTAGAGCATTTGGGAGTGAAGGAACAGGCCAGAAGGAGCTCCTCACCCCCATCCTTGGCAGCAGAGCCCCAGAAAGCCCTGACCTCTCCCAGTCATGGGTCAATGCTGAGGAAGACTCTCCGTGTCATGTCAGGTCTGGGCCCCACAGGGAAGGAGGTAAGGGAAAGCAGGGTGGATGCCTTCTGGGGCCCCTGACTTGTAGCTAGCCCTTCAGCAGTCTCCTTCCACCCTTTCTTTCTTCTTCCTCCCTCATTCCTCCCTTCTTTGCCCAAGGAAGATAGGGTGGACCCCCAACCCATGCTGTCTCTAATTCTGTTTTCTCTGAGTTGTAGTTAACTTGTCTTGGTCCAATGGTACTGGCTTACTGCACAGGGTTCAAAAGTGGGCCCCAGGGTCTATTATGCACCTCATAAAGCACCCAAGTTTCCCCTTCCTTGTCGTTAATATATCTTCTAAGTTATGGGGACAGGAGTAGGGGAGAGTAGTGAGTACCCCTCCTGCATGCCAGCATTGGGGCTCAGGGCACAGCGCCTCACTCTCAGAGTACACATACTGTTCTTAAGGTTGACATTCAGTGTCACCTCAGGAGTGGGAATGGGGAGCCTGCTCCCAGAATAAAGGTCAGGAAGTGACAGGGATGGTGGAGGGGTAGTGAATTGGGCAGTCGAGAGATGTGTGAAGCAGTATACCCGAAGAGGGCAGGAGGGACCAGAGAGGGCGATGACAGGAAGCCAGGCCCTGAACAGTGGTGGGGCTGGTTGGGGGGGGGGCAGAGGATGGGAAGGGAAGCAGGTAGGACTCCTGAGAGGGGGAAGGAAAGGGCCTGGGGTGTCAGGAGGGCAAGGCCTTTGGCATGAGAAAAGGATGAGGGATGCCAGGTACAGCACTTGCTGCTTCCTTTATTCCAATCTAAGTGTGGAAGAATCCAGTGGTCTCTGATCATGAGAGCCATCTTCCAAGATGGCCCCAGGGAGCTGCACTTCTTCCCCTCTCTGCTGTCGGGACAGTATAGTCAGCACTGCAAAGGGTAGGTAGGTGTCTCTAAACAATCACACAAAGCAGAGATGGGCCCTCCTGTCTGTCTTTGTTTCTTTCTGTGTCTGGACTCACAGGCCCTATGCTGAGTTCTGCATGGAAGGAACTGAGGCCTCCCACCAGTAGCCTGACACCTTGTGGAGCATGGTTCCATTTCAGCAAACTTCCCAGGGTGTAGAGCCCTGAGAAAGAAACCTAGGCCAGTATGGTGACTCTCTCTATGCCTATATCTCTGATTGTTCCCCATCAAGGGCTGAGGCGACTCAGACCTGCCTGAAAGGGAGTCTCAAGCCAGGTTTCTATAGCACCGGCGACTGGCACATTCTAGGCTCTGGAAACTTGGTGGGCTAATCTGGGCACTAATCCTAGCAACGGACTGGGCCTGCAGCTGTGACAAGCCCCAGGGGACACTGACATGAGATCCTCCTGTCCAGGGCTGGCTCCCCACAGCCGGTCTGGTTCTGCATCTTGCCACTGGGTTATATTGGCCCCAGAAGTAAGACTTTATTTGACCTTTCCTGGGCCACATATGGGCTACTGAGGACCCCATGGTAGCTCTCACCCAGAGGTTGCCAGGGATCACAGGAGATTAGCAGGTGAGGGAGGCTGTATGCGGTATGAGTCCCTGTTGTGAGGTGTCAAGAACCTAGTGACCTTTGAGGAGGACTCAGAGACCCTGGCATAGTCGGGGGGGGGGGGTTTCTAAACTGGGGCAGGCAACAGAATCAAGTTTTCTGGGCTGCCAGAGTCCTGAGAAAGGATAGAACTTGGAGTCTTAGACCAAGGTGGCCTTTAGTATGTACAGGCATGCATACATTCATGCACGGGTGTGGATGCATGTACGTGTGTGCATGCATGAGAGGGGGAAGGAAATGACTCCAGAGAGAGAGAGAGAGAGCGAGAGAGAGAGAGAGAGCGCATGTACATGGCTCACATGAAAAGAACACAAGTTTCTATGCCTTCATCTTTTGGGTTTCTTTGGGTCTTCCTGTGTGTATCCTCCTGTGAAATTCCCTTCATCTAACAATGATCAAGAAGACGCTGGCTCTGCCTTATGGGCACAGTCTATTAGCATTGGCTTCGGCTGTGCCCACCTGTGTGACTGCAGCAGGCAGAAGGAATGCAGGGCCGGTTCCATGCAGCTCCCCGTGAGCTTCTCCAGAACTCTTCAGGCAAGTGGGCAACCATGGCTCTATGGCCAGATTCTACTACCAGAGGCTAGAGCTCTGGATCTTGGACTGGAGCTTCTGGCTCTCTCCAGCAGCCTAGGCAGGAAGAGAAGAAGAGCTAGCTAGAACAGCCTTGTTCCCTGCCTGTGACCTGAGACTATACAGCCGCAACTTTCTCATGCTAGGATGAGATAGTGAGAATCACCACAATTCCTGGCCATGGAGGAAGCATGAGGAAGGAAAGCCACTGAGGTAGCCACAGGCCAAGTCCCCTTAAATAGCTAGAGATAGATGGGGTAAGAGCTGGAGGGCAGCAGGGTCCTCTCCACCTCCTTTACACTTGTTCTTCCGTGTTCTTCTCCAGAGAGGCCCCGGACCCACCCTGCTCCATAGCAATCGTCCTCTGAGGTCAGTATGTGAGACAGTATTGCATGTTCATGGGCCATGGATCCTGGGAGGCCTAGAGACAGGAAAAGCTCCTGGATCCATCTCTGTGCTCCTGGAAGCCCTTGAGAATTAGAATCTCTGGTCCTGGAGTAACCCAGCTTTCCTCTGGAGACCTGGCTTCCTCTCCTCCTGCTGTCCCCAGGAATGGTACACGTAGGGGCAGAAGCTGGAACCCAGCCTTGACATGAGTCTCAACAGGAGGCCAAGAACTGGGACACCAGCAGGAAGTGCTGGACCCAGAACCTCTGTCTTCCTCCCCAGGGTCAGCTGGGCAAGTGGGCTGAGAGGCAGAGGATGGGGTGAGGAGGGAGTATGAGGGAAGGGAAGGGAGGAGCCAGAGCAGGATGACTGTAAGGAAGAGGATGAAGGGCCTCCAGTTAGGAACTTGAAGGAAAGACAATAATAAGAAACCAGAGTGCCTCCTTGATAGGGGGTGGGGAAGACTGAGCATCACCTCCCATTCTCTGGAGGTCTCGGTCCCAGGGGCTGCATCTCCTCACAAGGAAGCCTCAGACAGATGTGCTTCCTTGGTCTTTTCTGCTTTCCTGCTCCCACCCCTAGCTCCTTGCATCCCATTCTTAGGGCCCCAGCACCCCAGCAGATGGGGAGGGAGCTTGGGTGGAGCAGGGTGGAGGTGCGGCAAGGCCAGGCCAGTCCCATTGTTTAGAAAAGGAGGAACTGACTTCAGCTCCGGGAGCAGGGCCTCCCACCCCTCCCAGGCTTCCTGAGCCCTGGCTGGCCAGAGTGGGCTTTGTCCACCTTATTTGGGGATTAAGAAGCCACACAGCTATGTGGCCTGGGGGCCAAGGCATGAACCACAGCTATGCAGTATGTGTAGAGGGGATCTCTGCAGTCATTCTCTGTGCTCAGAGCTTAGCTAAAGAAAGTACCATTAGAATATCCATTTAACACTCTATCTAGCTGACCACAGCTTTTCCTTGTACCTCCTACCCATCCATATACATCCTATTCCTCTTCCACTCGCTCGCATCTTCAATCATATCCAAACACCTATACCCAACATCAACCAATACACCCATCTCACCTACATCCTTCACTATCCATCTATTCAATAATTTACACATCTACCTACTTACTCACCTATATATCCAGACAGCCACCATTCATCTACTTCTATCCCTTCACCTACGCACTCATTCATACATCTATCCGCCTACCTATCACACTATCCATCTAAATATCAGCCCATCCATCCACCCAGCCATCTGTCCATAGGTCCATCCACCCACATGCCTACCACCTATCACATCTTCTCACAAGTCCGTGTTTGTCCATTCATCTGCCTATAATTTATCATCCATTCATCCACCTAAACTTCATCCATTCATCATCTGTCCATCCATCCATCTCCACATCCTTACGTACATCTCTGTAATGGTTTTAATGAGAATGACTCATGTATTTGAACGCTTGGTTTCTAGTTGGTGGACTGTTTAGGGAAGGATAAGGAAGGGTTGTCTTGTTGGAGAAAGTGTGTCCCTGGGGGTGGGCTTTGAGGTTTCAAAAGCCCGTGCCAGGCCCAGTCAGTCTCAGTCTGTCAATGTCTCTGTCTGTCCATCTGACTTGAGTCTTTGGATCAGATATAAGCTTATAGCAGCTACTCTAGCACCATGTCTGCTGCCATGCTCCTCACCATGGTGGTCATGGACTCACCCTCTGAAACTGTAAGCCAGCTCCCAATTAAATGCTTTCTTTCATAAGCCGCCTTGGTCATAGTATCTCCTCAAAGAATAGAAAAGAAACTAAGATAATCTCCCAACACCATTTCTACCATTTTTGTAGCATCTTGATTTGACTTGGCAACTGGAAGTCATTGCAAAGAAAATGTCTTCAGTGAAGGTTTTGTTTTGTTTTGTTTCTTGTTATTGTTGTTTGTGGTGGTGGTGGGGTAATGTTGCCTTCCTTTCATGCTCCATATTGATGACCTGTGGATTTGAGCCATTGTGAGTGATGTCTGACACCATGCCCAGGATATGAAACTGCCCCGTTATAGAGATGGACATGATGTCATTGTACAGGAGACACTAAGAGGGCAGGGGTTCGCAAGGCTGCCAGTATGGAAAGGATCAGTCAGATCTGATAGACTGTGGCAGAGTGTCTTTCTCCTCTGGCCTGGTCTTTTCTGTAAAGGGGGTAGAGATTGCTGTGAGGGTTGGTAGGAGGAGTCTGCTGGGCACCTTCAATATGCTTCCTGGAGGTGAAGGCCACTCTTCTCTTTGATCTGCTCTAAAGTCCTTTGGGCTGAGACTAAACTTTTAGCCCCAAATTGAATCTTGGAAATGATTTAGTGAGCTTGTCATGGGGAAGTCTCTAGCGAGGAAAGATGGTGCATCCAGTTAGGACCACAATAGCCCTGCTAAGATGTCTGGACCTGACATCCTCTTTGGTGCCATGTGTGGAGGGCCTGTGACTCTTCCTCTCTAATAGTTGGTACTTCTGAGCATGGAATCCTGGGTCTGGTTTGAGCCACTCTTTAGGACCCCACCCCTCTGCCTCTTAGGTCATCCTGATCTTCCCTCCCAATACTCTTGAATCTTCAAGGTTGGCTCTCTCTATCTTTTCCTTCCTTCTAGATTCCATCTCCCTAAACCAGGGAGAACCTATATGCTGGGCAGTCTCTCATTATAGGTTCCTAAGTGTCCCCCATTTTCTCATTCAGTGGTCAGCAGGCGTCCAGATATAAAGCACCTGTGAACTGATCCTCTGACTCCTGTCCAACCGTCCTTCAAAGTGGGACTCGGGGAGATTTGAAAAGCACAGGAGACAAGTGAGATATTTGTCCTACAGGCTTTGAACTTGAAGAAAGGGTGCAGGGCTGTGAGGAACAGAAAGCAGGACTAGGCTGGCCTGGGAAGACCAGCATGGGAGCAGAGGGCCCCAGTACCACGGACTCAGAGGGAACCTCCTCCTATGCTGGGCAGGTTTCCTGTCTGGCCTAGGGAAGTGACCCCCCTTCACACCTCCCACTACAGACAGTGACGTCAGTGTCTGAGATAACAAGGCGCTGTCCTGGCACACACACCCCCACCACCCCCGCATAGTCCCACTGTAATCTGGGCTGTCTGGGGCTAAGAGGCCACCTCAGTTGGGTAAAAGTCACCATTGGGATGGGCTTCTGGTTGGCTTGGTGTGACAGATCTGCAGGTCCCACCTAGGAAGGACTGGGTGTTTGGCACTCTGCTCATGTTATCTTTGCTGTATGTATGTTAGGACTTAGCTGCCTTTGTCAGAGGCACATGGCACCTGGATCCCAGCTAGATATGCAATGGATGTTCAATAAATGTATAGATAAATAAGTGTGGCCTTAATGAACTTGGCAAAAGGGATGAGAGCCATGTTTGAGCCTCTTTGGGGACATTTGCTCAGGTCAGTGCAAGTTAGCCTTGTAGATCTGGCCGCACACGCCTGACCATCACAGTGGACATGTGGGGCTTAAACATACTGATACAGACAGTCCTGTTGTGCTGTTGTAGGGCCTGACTACAGGCCGCCCTCCCTGTAGCCCACATGTGCTGCCCAAGGAGAAGCACAGCACCAGCTGAAGCAGCAGCTGAGCTACTTCTGTCTTCAGACAGGTTGTGTGTGACATCAGACTCCTCCTCTCAAAGTGCTGTGGCACAAGGCGTTGCCAGCAGATGAGTGGGCAGAACTGTACCCTGGAGGCACACAGCTCAGTTTCCTGGCACTAGCCAGTCCCTTGGTGTCCAAAGCCACACCTCACTGAGATGTCCCGTGCCAGCTGGCAGAGCCAACCTGGGGATGTTTAATTGTATTTTGCAATGAAAGCCATGGGCAGAGAAGCTATTCCTAGAATGCTAGGGCTTAGATAGGACGGCATGCGCCAGGCTGGTGAGGACCCGCCATTCCTGAGGATCCAGATGACCCCAGGTTGGAGGAAGCCAGAGTGAGGGTCTCAAGCAGAAATGCTAGGCACAGAGGGCCATTGGAGCCAGGTGAGACTCTATCAAATAGTCTACAGATGAGCAAGGCTGGATCAGCACACCGGGCACAGACCTCACCAGGACAGGTTAACAGCTGGGAGTGGAGGCAGCCACGCACCACCTCAGCCTCTCAGTCACTGGGGTAAGTGGGAAGGGACACCTGAAGTCAGATGCCCACGAAGCGAAGGATGACTGGGGATGGTATGGGTAGGCTCTGGGAGCAAGGTGAAGGGGCTATGATAAGGATCTTGGCAGAAAACAGTGCTACTGACTGAGGTAGGGACTGGCTAGAAGGATGGAGGAGCGTTCACTGTAGTCAGAGCTTGGTACAGGCAGGGACAGTGGCATAGCTGGGGAGGGTGCTGGTCAGAATGAGGCAGAGGCCCGGGTGGGTGGGAGATGACAAACAGTGGTCACTCTGTAGGGGAATAAGGTCCCAAGTGTTCACCTGATATTGGGACACGTGATGCAGGCTGGACTTGGGGTACAGATGTTTTCTAGGATAATGGTGTAGCTCTTGTTCTCACGTGGAAATGACTCTCCAAGGAAGCCAATGTTTCATGGACTCTCTAGGCCTGCCTGGGCCTATTCTGGGCCCCTTGGCACACAGAGGCAGCCAACAGGGTCATGTCTTAGGGCCAGGAACTTGGCATATCTTTGACATCCTGGGTGCCTTTTGAGATGTGCTGGCAAAGTGGGGCTCAGGAAGGAAGGGTGTTATCTGGCAGAGGCTTGTGCCAAAGATTCATATGGTGTACCAAGGTGTGGCTGGCAGCTCAGGTGCTCAGCTATACCTGTCCCAGTGTGCTGTCTTTCTTGGCTCAGTTCCGCTTGCTGGGTGGCAGGCAGCTTGGTGGACCCTATTCAAGAGGAAAGGCACAGACTGAACACCAGTGATGTTGCCCTGTTAATGGCCCAGCCAAGCCTGTGCTCTATTCTGGCCATTATCCAAGCTCCTTGGCTGAGTCCCTCCAACCCCAGCATCAGTGAAAAGAAAGGCAGCCCCATTTTCTGAAGCCAACACAGGGGTGACCACAGGATAGACAGTCCCCCACGCACCCAGGGCTGGTTCTGTGGGAGGACACAAGAGGAAGGCAGGATGGGGCTCAGCAAGTATAGCCCTCCTGAAGGGGCAGCATGAGCCTTGTGCTTGAGATGGGGAGTCTTGGGCAACCACATTTTCCTTGAGTGATGGTGTGTGTTTATTCTCACCACTGGAGCCTTGGATAGTGAATAATGTCCTGATGTAGTAACTATTCAAAAGGCTAAGTCTGTGTACCAGTAAAGTCCTGCAGGCCTAGATAATCTTTTGTAGACACCCAAAGGAAAGTGAAATTCCAGGGGCTCTGAGGGTCCATAAAGCCTCCCCTGTGAGGGAACCAGCACATGAGGGGTTCCTCTGGGCTCCATGTTGGCCTCTTGGGTGGATAGAGCATCATTCTATGTGGCCAGACTGTTGATTGGTAGCTATGCTATCTTAGGCCTGTGGGGCAGCCATGTGCTGGGCTTTGGGGCAAAGAATTCCCAGTTCTTGAGGCAGGGAGTTATCTTGGATACTTACAAATAAATGTACCTGGCCAAGGAATGGCATCTCTCAAGCTGAGGCCATCAGGCAGCAAAGCTGACCTCTACCACCTGGCTCAGCATCTTCTGGAAGAAGAGAGGCGCCAATGGGCCTTGGAGGTGTAGCCTGTAGGGTGAAACTGGAGAGGCCCTTAGATAAGACTTGGATCCTTTATCAGGGTTCTGTCCTTATCTCCACCCACAGTTCCAGGTCTTCCAGTGCCAGGTGCCTCTGGGAAGGTGTCCTCTGTGTTCTATAGATGGACGATTGAAGAAGGGCAGGATTTCAAGACTGCAACGCTCATTCATTTTTTTCTACAGTGGCCTCAGGGTTCTCAGCTCCCAGGGTCTCCTGGGTGGGTAGGGGCACAGTGTTGTTCATGGGACCATGATGGCTGACAAGCAGAGCCTTCTGATATCTTCCCCACTGGGTTCTACAAAGGAACTCAGGAGGTATGGGGGAAAGGATGAGGAAACAGACAGAGGCCAAGTGGTTGTTAAGATCCCCAGTTGGCTTCAGCACCCTGTTCCCAACCCTTCACCAGAACTTCTTCCCCAGGATAAGAAACAGGTTGCCTAACTAGTATGCACGTGGTTGCCTAACTAGTATGCACGTGGTTGCCTAACTAGTATGCACGTGTATACTTGTACGCATGTATATCTCATGTACACATAAGTATGTATTATACCAGCGTACACACACAAGTATGTTTTCTGGTGAGTGTGACATGCATCTGTGTACACAAGCGCATGTGCACCATGGCCACAGGGAAGTTCTGTGCCCCTCACCCAGCTACATCTACAGCGCTGTGTATCTTCTTACTTGTGTTTGGCATTTCTGATGCTGAGTTGGGGGGCTGCGGTTGTAGGGGAAGGCTGGGTGGTGGGGGAGGGGCTGTTTATGCCAGACATCTACCCAGGCTACACATTCTTGTGGTCATCTCTTTAACTTGGTAAAAATTTGGGAAATTTCTAAATAAAACAAAGCAAACATTTTCAAAAGGATTTCAAAATCAATGCTGCCGTGTCTCCCAGGAATTGAATCACGTGGGGGTAGGAGTGAGGGGGAAACTTCCTGCCAGTCAGTACCCTCCAGAGAGCCACGCTGTAAGGTTCCCCATCAGGAGAGCATCTGAACTCGGGAGATGCTAGGCAGTGGGCTCTGAGACCTATCCCTCACTCCCTCTGAGAGGTGTTCATAGCGTCGGGATCTGAACAAGTCTCAGAGTCTGGGTTCTTATTGCCAGGTAGGAGGAGCTGGTCCCTACCCTCTCTGAGACTGCATAAAGCAGGGAGGTGGGAGGGAGGGGCTAGCAGAGGGTTTGGTTAGGGACTGGGGTTCAGGCAGCTGAGAGGGAAGCCTCAAGGAAAGAGAGAAAGGAAAGAAAAGGGTGATGGTGGGTGGGGCCAAGAGGCAAAAGTGTGTTCAGTGGCATAGGTCCAGGGTCACCTCATCACCTAGAGAAGTCTAGCTTAGACAAGGTGAGTGTCATGGTTCAATCCTATGTGTTCTTTGTGGTCCAGGAGGCCAGCATGGCCTCGTGGCCATCTGTTCCAGAGTGGCATGGGGGCAGGGTTAGTACATGGGAGCGCAGCGCCTGGGAGGATGTGCCCCCTCCACGAGGCACTCTGTCTCAGCATTCCTGTATGCTAATACACAATATCCTGCATGGTGATTTCTGGCTTTCTCCCACCCAGAGCAATGGATGATTGTTTAGTGAGGACCTTTATCAGGGCTGAGATGGGAAGAACCCTCCTGGCGGGAGTAAACCAGGACTGTATTACTTCTCTATGACAAACTCCTGACAAAAACAGCTGAATGGAGGAAGGATTTATTCCAGCCCACAGGAGGAGGGATATAGTCCATTGTGGTGGGAAGGCACGGCAGGAGGCAGCTCCAGGATGGCACAATTGTATGCAGTTTGCCTTCACCTCAGCAGACCAGGAAGCAGAGTGCGGAATGCTGGTGCTTAGCTTGCTTTCTGTTGTTTTCTTTTCCTCCATCCGGGATCCTAGCCCGTGGGATGGTGTTACCCACACTCCCCTCAGTTAATCCTCTCTGGAAATGCTCGCACAGACTGTTCATTAATGTCCTAGGTGTTGCAATCCCATCAGGTTGATAGTCAAGATTACAGAGCTACCAGAAAGGTGGGGACAGGTGTAAGCAGAATCCTGGAGGTTTTGAGATGCCCTCAGTAGACCGACCACAGGCCCACCTCTGAAGGCAGCAGGAATTCCAAGACTGTGGCATCTCTGTGCCAATCTGGCTGTCATCAGTCTCAGGAAACCCACTCCCTGGGAGCCATGTGTTAGCAAATCCACTGCTTTCCTTATTCTGCTTTTGGCCCCAGACTTAGTGTGTCCTCTGTGTATACATACACATATACACACATACACATACACACATATACATACACAAAAACATATATACACAATACATATATTCATACATACACATATGCACAACATATATATGCATACACATATACATACATACACATTTGCATGCACACACATACACACATATATACATACATATACATAATACACATATACATGCGTACATACACATATACATACATACACGTATACACACATACACGTATAATACACTCATATACATACATATACATAATAATACACATATACATATACAATACATACATACACATATGCATGCACATATACATACATACACATATACATACACATAGGCCACCGATGTGTATCTGTGTGCTCACACTTGGGGCACAGGGGACAGCTAGGATGACTCTCCATTACTAACGGTTATGAGTCACAGATCTGAACCCAGGTCCTGTGCAAGAGCAACAGAAACTCTTAACCACTGAGCCATCCCTCCAGCCCCTGGTGAGTTGTTCTCTATGGAGGGGGGAATGAAGTCGTCCCACCTCAGAGGCTGTCAAGTTGTTCCTCTGGCCAGTCCTGGTTGTCCTACTAATACAAAACATCAGTCAGGATAGGAGTCTACTGCAAGTCTTAGGAAAAGTGCAGGTGGTGGAAGACTGGATTCGAAGTCTCTACATCCTCCTCAGAAGAAAAGCAAAGCTCCAGGTCTTTCGGGGTGAGCTCTGCAAGAATCCTCAGCTTGGGATGTGACGTGGGAGAAGGTCAGTGACTCCTTCTTCATGTTTTCAAGTTGTTCTAGTTGTAATTAAAGGCAAGACATCCCACAGTCTCTCTGAAGTCCAGTGGATCTGTTTTGGAAGAAGACAGGGATGGGATGGGAGGCCAGGAAGGTGTGATGACCTGAGCAGCAGGCAGGAATTTTTCACTCCAGTGTATCTCTGCTCCAGTTTGCAAGCCCCCATGGAACCTTTGGGGGGATTTCTCATATTCAAACATCTTCCCCGAATCTAAAACATTCAATGTTATGGGGTGATATCTGAGTGCCAGGGCATGTCTCCCATCATGACTTCTGCTATACTGGAAGAGGAGATACAAGAAACCTCCAAGTAACTGTGATGGCAAGAATACTCAGGTTTTGCCACCTGTGACTCCAAGATCTGGGATGGGTCAGGGGTCTCGGGTGAAAGATCTTAGTGGATAAGTCATTGGCTTCTCAAGGGCTTGAGATGACCAGGTGAGGAAGGCATGGAGGAGCATGGAGGTGACTGTGAGGTTAAAAAAGGCAGGGAGGGGTATTTCTGGAATCCCATGGGATTCCTTCAGGACCTGAAGTTCCCGGGGAGCCTTCAAAGAAGGAAGGGACATAGTAACAAATACCTGAGTCAGACCCACAAGGACTGCAGCTACTCACATTATCCTGATTTTCTCCATAGTGTTGAGATGCTCATCCTTCCTTGCCTACGTTACTTTGGCCATGGAGAGCATCTGAGCTACCTTCTGGCTTCCTGGGGCCACTTATTTCTTTCCAGGTCCTCTACACTCCCCAAGATGATGCCTGGAATACTCTGGCCCTCTAGCTGGGTCCCAAGTTCTGTCTTGTGTGTCACAGATCACTCCCAACATTCAATAATGGTTAAACAGGATATGCGGGTGTCTCACCCCAGGAGGACAAGGGGAGACCAAGACAGGTCAGTAGAGAGGGCCTTGGCAGAGCCAACCTCACAGAAAGATCATGCTGGTCTCTCCCTGACTTCTTGTTTGGCCCTTCCCTCACCTCCACCTCACAGTGCCAACTCAGAAGATCTGACTAAAGTCTAGTGACCTAAGAGAGCACATGGCTAGGCTGGGAATCAGTCACCTCCAGCAGAGAAGAGAGGTGGCTCAGATATACAAAGTGATGCTTGTGGTACGGGCTAGAGAGAATGCTGTGGGTGAAGGACTTGCCATGCGAACATGATGACCTAAGCTTGGCTCCCCAGAATGCCAAAGCTAGGGTGGGTGCATCTGTAACCCAAGTGCTCAGAGTGGAAGTAGTGGGCAAAGTCAGGAGAATCCCCGGAGCTCACTGTTCAGACAGTCTAGCTAATTGGTGAGCTGCTTGGCTCAAAAGAATAAGGCAAAAAATAGTGTCTCCACATGCATGTATACACAGATGCATCGACATGTACATAAACATACATACACATGAACATGTACATATACTAAGCTCCCCACCCCTACTCCCCCCCCAAAAAACACAAAGAAGTAGATGTGTTCAAAGTGACAGGAATTATCTCAGGCCAGAGAGTCCTCACTCTCCCCAGAGCCTTGGACTCCCACTTGGTCACTACCACTTGTGCCCACCCAAGGCAGCGAACAAAACTCAGCATCATAGGGAGTCAAATATGGGGAGTCAAGTTTGTCTGAGGGCTTCCTCTTTGAAAGAGACATTAGGTTCCCTTGAGAGAGGAGCTGGATTTCAGATGCCCAGGGAGGAGCCCATTAGGTGGGCCGGAATCAGCCTACAAATGCCATCTAAGTATGGCCAGTGTTTTCTTGAGGCAGCTTTACAGGAAGCAAAAGTGGGTGGGGTTGGCAAACAGACCGACAACAGCATGTAGGTGGGCTTCATGATACCAGGTTCTAACACACAGAAGACCAAGGACCTTCCAGAATCCAGTGCTGCTATCCCCCACAGCCCACCATGTTCCATCCATCCCAAGCTTGGAGAACTCACTACTTCTGCCTCTAGAACATTCCTGAGAACACTGGGCAGATCCGTAGAGTTTCTGATGACAGCCACCCTCCTGGGGACAAAATGTGACTTACCATCACCTGCCCACGTGAGAGACTGAGGGGAGTGAACCCTCCAGCTGTGAGGGAATGGTAGAGACCAGGGAACTGGCCCCAGCCCACCAGTCTCATTCTTTCTGCTCCCAGGGAATGTCAAGTCCTCGTGAGATGACCCTAGGGCTGGCCAGGGCCCAGACCTCCTGTCTTCCTTCCCCATTCCTACACTTGATCCTGGAACTAGATGACTGGAGACCCCAGAAGAAAGGGTCTACTCTGTCCCTCCTCAGACATCACCTTTCGAAGGCCATGTCTTGGGTCATTAGGTCTGGTGGTTGTCCCTAATGGCCACAGAAGACTTAAGCTCCAGGACAAGTGTCTGGTGGCTGATGGCAATGGCCGGTTCTAAGGTTGGTAAGGAGCAGTTCCTCCCGCTGGGCCTGTTCTAACAAGAGGACTCAGTTCCTCAGCTGGGCCTGTCTTCCATCCCCGCCTTGAGGGGTGGGCATCCTTCAGATGGGCACCTGTCCTGAATTATCAGTACAAGCTCATGGTGGATGGACAGCCCTGGACATAAACCAGAGCCAGATGTGAGGTGCAGGTGTGGGGGCCCCAAGAGGCTGTCTAGCTACCCTACTTCCCTCTGTGGAGGCTGGCTGGCAGCCACTGTCAACGCAGCAGCTCCCAAAACACACACACAAAAACACAAATGCACAAGGCACGTTCCAGAACCACTTTAGGACAATATTTGCTCTGAACCAGAACCCCGTGGCCACAGCTGGCTTCACCTCCTGCCACCAAGCATGCGTGGGAGGTGGGACATTCTTAGAGAACAGTCTTCCTGCTCTGTGCATGCACATGGTCCTACTTCCGTGCCAGTGGCATGGACACCACAGTGGACAGGACTCTGCCCTCTGAACCTCTGTGTGTAAGATAGGAAGTGGCCCTGCAGGGCCCAGGTGGGACCCTGAGATCTGGGATCATCTGTTAGTTAAGGAGCCGCAGACTCCATTCTGGATGTCCCTGGCCTTGTTTCAGTGTTTCTGTCCCTGGGAGGTCTCACATGAGAGAAGGCTGTTGTGGTTCGCCAGTGTCCCTATGTGCTCCTACTGTGTCTATGTCACCACGGGTGACAGGAGGATGGAGCCTGACATCCAGTGCTTTCCACTAAGCCAAATCTAAATCCTTGAGTTCTCAGGAAGCCCCTTCCCCCATGCCTCAGTTTCCCACTCTGTAAGTGGAGACACTGTTAGCACCTCCTACCTACTGAGGCTTCTCAGGCACCATGAAAGGAAGAGAAAGGATGAATGTGGTGGGCTGTGTGAGTGTGTGTGTGTGTGTGTGTGTGTGTGTGTGTGTGTGTGTGTGTGATGTACCTGTGTGTTTGACTGAAGATGCGTCTGTACACACATTTGAGTACAGGTGTGAGTGTACGTAGTGTCTGTGACGGTGTATCTGGTGAGTGTGCTTGTGTGTTCCAGTGTGAATCCATCTGCATTTATGGGTTTTAGAGAATGTGTTTGTGTTTGAGTGTGGGATATTAGTAGGCATAGATATGAGTGTGGATCAGTGTGAAAAAGGGGTTATGGGGCACAGACATGATAAACTTCAGGGACCTGCCCCTTCTACATGCGCCCATGCACCCTTCCTGGCTGTGAGGCTTTGTCTCTGCACTGAGAGGCTCCTGTCCTGCTTCCAGCTCTATGTTGTACCATGTACCAGGTCTCCTCTCCTCAGCCCTCTCTTTTCAGCCTCCCCTGAACTGCAGGTCTGCAAGGCTCTGTTCTAATGCTCAGCTCAACATCTACGACCTCCTTGACACCCTCCTGCTTCCTACCTGGAGTGATCGGGTGTTGGGCCGCCCTGACAGAGAAAAGCATCAGACATCAATACCAAAAGTGTGCCAGTGGAAGCTCATAGGACAAACCAGAAAGAACTGCTTCTAAGAAACTATCATCCTAGAAGAGAAAAGATTCACAGGGATGAGGAACACCAAATGCTGAAATTCATTATTTGTAGCAAAAGGTCAGTAAGCAGGAAGAGGCAGGGGAGTTGGCTCCAGCTCCATGATCACAAGTGACGTGTAATCTGCCTTACCCAACCAGCCTCACAGCAGTTTCCATGTCTCCGGGAGGCCAGACCCTTGGAAAGTGAGTGTTAAGCCTGGAATTTATAACTCTCTCCACTTTCAATCCCATTTCACCCAAGAAAAATTTACATGACCTCAACTATATAGGAATATAAGGTGGGTGCGTAAATCAAAAATTTACTCATCATAAACCATAAATAAATTTATTTCAAAGCAATTGCTTGATATATATATATATATATATATATATATATATATATATATATATATATATATATATAATTTTACCATTCACTAAAGATGAAAGAAATTCACACACTAATGACATGGGCGTGCTCGTGTTTTACATAAAGAATGAAACGTTACCTGAGGGTTTGATACCACAGGGTGATGTCTTCAATGCTTTTCATAGTTGCCCAATATTTTGATTTTCTGATGATTAGGGCTGGGAACACTAATTTTGAAAAAAAAAAGACATAGTACAAAGAATCAGGAGAAAGTTTAGAGCCCTTTCAGACAATATTAGAAATTCTGTCCCAATCCTAAACCAGCCGCTGTGCCTTCCTTGCCATGATAGACGGCTCTCAAACTGTGACACAAACCCTTCTGTCCTCAGGTTGTTTCCTTCAGGTGTTTGTCACACAATAGGAAAGCAGCTAATACAAAGGTGGAGGGGAAATCAACTCACCTACAGAGGCAGCCAGGTCGGAAACACATCAGATCTCGGTCAGCAACCTTCAAAGCAGGAACATGCAGAGCAAGGCATTTCAAGCGCTGAAATTAAGTAAATGCCCAACAAGACTGTCATATGCAAGAAATCTGTACTGTAAAAGTGATGGTGGAACAGGACCTTTCGAGACAAGCAGAAACTAAGTTCCTGACTACCAAGCCAGCGTTGCAGGTGGTACTGAGAGGAATAACACATCCCTGAGAAAGCAGAGTCTCAGTCACAGAGCACAAGAAAGCATAAATGTCATGAAAGAAATTGCTGAATGAAGGAAAATGAGGTAGGACCCCAACATGTCCCACATACCAAACCAGCAAACCTTTAATACCAACGGGAGGAAGTAAAGAACTAACAGTGATCTAACCAATCAGAAAAAGAGCCAAAATGCAGAAATTAGCAAAGATCCCTCAATAGTAACAATGTCCTCAACTTATCAATAAAGAGACATGGACTGGGTGACTGGGTTAAAAATCCTGGCTCCAATTATCTGCTGTCTCCAAGAAATGCACTTCATTGGTGATGATGCAGACTGAGGGCCAATGATGGAAGACCATCTGTCAAGCAACACATGCTTCAAGTAAGCTGGCATCGCTAAGACACCTGACAAAGCAGACATCAAGCCATAAGTACTTAGAAGAGATAAATAAGGCCACCACATAAGAATAAGGCAACAGCTGATCAAGAAGGCATAACAATTTTAAGTACATATACAAGTAAACACTTCTGGATATGAAATGTTAAATAAGTCCTGGTAAAAATCATGGTGGCCGACTTCTGTCCCCCATTCTCATCTTTTGGCTGGCCATCAAAACTAAAAGCCAGTAAATAAACCTCAGAGTTAGACTACACCACAGGTCAAATGGACTTACGAACTAAATGTTCTTTCCAAAAGACACAGAATACATGTTCTCAGCAATCTACGGGACTTCCTCCAAAATAGATCATACTTAAACCCCCAAATAAAGTTTCACCAAATAGAAAAGAATGAAAACAATTTCGTGTATCTTCTTTATCTGCCTCCCACAGTAGCTGCATCATCTTCCATCACCGCCAGCTGGGCACAAGGTGTCAGTCATCCCACCCTTCTGTGTTGTGCCAGCAGCTGGTCATGTGATTAGGACGGTGTCTCATTGTCCCTTTGAGGCGCATATCCTGAGTGGCCAAGAGTTTTGAGTGGTACTGAGTGACAGTGGGTGGTGCCTGATGATGTTGAGCAGTGATGGGTGATGCGGGGTGACACCTGCCAACGGTGAGAACCTTTCGTGTTCCTGTTGTTCACCTTTGCGTCTGTTGCAGATAAACATCCTTCAAGCCTCTTGCCTGTTTTTAACTAGGATATCTTATTGTTGAGCTGCGGATATTTTTGTGTATTCTAGGCATTAGCTCCTTCTCATACACACATTTTTCCATCCCAGAAGACTTCTCATGAGTAGGAGATGTTCCCAGAAGCAGTAGGGAAAACGGTCAACGTGTTTTTCTACTCTGTGTCATCCATAGATGAACGTGAGAAGAACTGACATCCAAAAATTAATGAGTACTCCAACCCATGGGAAAAAAGTGGATCTCTCCACTGTTGTAAGTACCTTTTCCCCCTCAGTAATATTTAATAGGTGGGGGCATGAATTTGATATCTTCTGTAGATTTATTCCCAAAATTTTCATTGTTTGGTCTCATTGTAAATATTAATGATTCCTCATCATTAATATTCAACTATTTCATTTATATAGAGCTGAACCAATTGGCACAAAAAGGTCTTCGTAATATTTTCTTGTTATCCTTTAACTGTCTATAGTACATAGACTTTGTTACCTTCTTGTTGCTATATGGAATTCTCTCCCTCCCTCCATGCCCCCTCACACACACACATGCACACAAACAATTTTAGTTGGTGGAGTATAGAGTATGAAGCTGGTGAAAGGAAAGAACTGGACAATAAAGTATTGAATATACAGAATGGAATATAAACTGTGGAAAGTGGAGAAATAACTGTGTAGACTGGAGAAAGTAGGGAGTATCAAGAGAAAGTAGAGGCTTAGATGGAATGGCATCATGAACACCATGTGAGGTATGGAGTTTGAGTGTATGAAATGAAGTATGGAGAATAGGAAGGAACAAAGTCTGGAGCAGCAGAACGGAGTCTTAATTAGAGTTTCTATTGCTCAGAAGAGACACCATGACCATGGCAACTCTTATAAAGAAAGCATTTAATTTGGGTGGCTTGCTTACAGTTTCAGAGGTTCCGTCCATTATTAGGGAGCATGGCAGCATGCAGGCAGATGTGGTGCTAGAGCAGAGAGTACTACATCTGCAGGCAACAGGAAGTCGACTGATAGTCACACTGAGGGAAGCTTGAGCAAATGAGACCTCAAAGCCCACCCCACAGTGACACACTTCCTCCAATAAGGCCACACCTCCTAATAGTGCCACTCCCTAGGAGATTATGTGGGTGAATGACATTCAAGCTACCACAAACGGGAAATGGAGGGGAAACAACATGAACGGCAAATGAGTCATGGAGAACAGAGCGCATAGAATGAAGTCTGGTTAAAGGGCTGAGAATGAAGAATGGAGGGGGGATAGGGTAAACTAACAAAATGATTTCTTTCACTGTTTATTATAAAACAAGCTCCATGCACAAATAATAAAGAACAAAAAAGAAACCTGAGCTGAGTCCCAAGCCACCACAAACACCTGACATTGCTCACTTCCCAGCTCCTAAAGGGTTCCATGCCCATCTCTTCCCCTTGGGTTCCCTCTCCCCTTCCCCTCTCTCCTGGGTCCTCCAAGGCTGGCTGATCCATTCTGGCCCACTAAATGGAAACCCCGCCTCTTTTCAGTTGAACAACAGACCTGTGACATAAACAGGAATCCCGGAGTGTAGCAGCAGAGGCTGGCGTGAGGAACTGGCAAGCAGAGGGAAATGTGTCGAGTGGAGGAAAGAGTATAGTATAGAGTAGCAAAAAAGAAATATGGAAACCGTGTGTGGTAGGAACGAGAAACAGGAGAATGTGTGAATGCGGCACAAGATGGCGACTACGGGGCGTTAAGTGAAGCATGACAAAGAGCAGAGTGTGAAGCGAGAAGACTTGAGACTGGAAGGGAGAGCACAGTGCACAGAGGCTGAAGTGTGGCGGCACGGTATGGCGTGAGGAGACGGCCAGCCTAAGGCTGAGAATGGTGAGCGCAGCATGAGGCGCACAAGGTAGAGCATGAAGAATGGGGAGAGAGAGCAGATTGACAAGAGTGGTGCGTGGGGTGTGTAACACAGGGAGGGGCAGACAATAAGCAGAACGGGGCGTGGAGAGAAATGCCGGGAGCCTCACGTCCAAAGGCTAGCACATGCAGGTTGAAGTAGGTGATGCCGTAACTGTGTTGGGTGGGAAGAGGAGAGATGGAGAGGAGAACTTCCTACACGGAGTGTGGAGTACGGAGAAGAGACGGGGTACAATGAAGTATGGAATATGGTACCAGGAGACTGGCAAGCAGAGGGGATGCCATGGAACAGGCATCATGATGCACGGAAAAGTGTGCATATGAGAACACAGTGTGAGTGAGGAGAATGGTGGATGGGGGCTCAGTCAGTGGGGTGCAGAGTGTGGTGAAGAGACTGTATGGAAAGATGTATAAAGGGAGGAGATGAAGGAGAAGGCGGGGGAGATGGTGGTGACTGGGGCACGACACATGGAGAAGAGAATGTACAGGGAAAAAACGTGGAAGAGACTATGAAATAAGAAGAATGGGAGACAGAAGGGCGACCTTGGCAAGCGGTGTGTGTGTAAGATAGAGAGGTAGAGAATCGACTATGCAGAATGACGTATGGAATATAAGACGGGAGTACAGACAATGCGGGAGAACTCGGTCAATGGACAGTGAAGTCCACAGCAATGTCCAATGATGCATGCATTACAGAGTGAGGCTATGGGGGCAGATGGGGTGACTGGTGCGTGAGGATAACACTGTAGAACGAGCAGAGCGACGGTGTTGAGCACTGGGAACGGGAATGACAATACAGCGAACAGATCACAACGTACGGAGTAAAAACGGAGAAGACTCAGGCAGGGACTATGGGAACAGAGTACGGAGGGAAGAATGGCTAAAGTGGGGGATGGCAGTGAACAGAGCATGCGGCATATGTTATCGAGAATGCAGAATGAACTACACAGGAAGTACGGAGGGGAGAGAGTGGAAACTTGGGGATATTGCATGGTGGATACGTGTGAGGAATGGAGAGTAAGAGTGTAGAACGAATTACGGTATGTGGAGAAAGAGTTTGCAGACAGGAGAACGGAGACCCGAGAGGACAGCACGGCGGATGGAGCATTGGCCAGAGAAACAGAGGATGCAGGATGAAGTGCGCAGTGTGTGAAGTGTTTGTGTGAGACAACTAGAGAGTGTAAGGGAGAAGCTCGTGGGAAGCACGGGAAATGGAGCTTGTTCAAAGGATATGCAATATTGTAATATCTAGTCAAGAGGATGGAGAACACAGAGGATAAACTGGTGGCTGAACATACGAATAGCAGAGTACACAATACGAAGTATGGAGGATCACGTGAAGCAGTTAGGAACAGATGAAAAACACGGCAAGCAGACTGTGATGTATGGAGATGGAAGTGTGTGAGGTAAGACATGGAGTACAGGAACAGGAAGGAGAAAGAACAGTGGAGCGGAGAACATGGGATGAAGTGTGAGGAGTGGAGAAAGCATGTATAGAATCACATATGAAGTCGGGAACAGCAGACAGCCTACGGAGAATGGGGAGAATGGAGAGAGACCGCTGTGATGGAGCAGGGTGCAGGTAGGAAAACAGGAAGTGCGTGAATGAGGCGAGGATGGTAGAGAACGGAGAGGAGAACCTGGCCAATGGAGTGCATGGTGTGAAAATCATGGAGGAGAGAGAGAGTGAGATGGAGCACAAAGTAGGACAACAACGTCTGAAAGAAGTATGGGAACCAGCCGTGGAGTGAGGAGACTAGAGAAGGAGCGAGGAGGATGGAGGTGGCGGGCAATGATGTGTGGAGACGAGTTTGGAGACCGCTGTGTAGAATAGGACAGCACCAGATGGTGTGAGGAAGATGGAAAATGGGGAATATGGCGGATGGATCGTTAGATAGGCAGGATAGAGCATGCAGAGTGAAGTATGGGACGTAGAGGCAAGAGAATGGAGACCACAGGGATAAAGTAGTGATGAGAGTGGATGAACACGGTGATGAGCATGAGGTACAGAGGAACACTGTAAGTCACGGGTTACAGGGACAGAGCATGGATGAGGAGCGAGCACAGAGAAGAACACAGTGAATGAGCATGAGGTACAGAGGAACACTGTAAGTCACGGGTTACAGGGACAGAGCATGGATGAGGAGCGAGCACAGAGAAGAACACAGTGAATGAGCATGAGGCTTGCAGCAGAAGTATGAGAACAGTATACAGTGAGAACAAAATGGAGTAGATAACATGATCAATACGGTATGAGGTACAGGGGCTAGAGCATGTAGCATGAAGTGTGGTATACGGAAACAGGGTGAGGAGAAAGGAGAATTTAGACTGGAAGGGGGAACATGATGAATGAACTAGGAAATTTAGAAGGAAGTGGTAGATTAAAATGTGGAGGATGGGAGCAGAGTACTGAGTGGGGGAATATAGAGGTGGGAGATGCGGAATGGAGGGGAGATGGTGAATGGAGCATGATGTACGTACTGAGAATGAAATGGTAGACGGCAGATGGAAACAGACCATGGGTGACAAGAACGAAGGACACAGGAGGCACTGGGCCAATGAATTGTGAGGCACGGAGGTCAGACCATGAAGAATAAAGTATGGAGTGAGAGTGAGGAGGATGGAGGGAGACGCTATAGAAAATGGGCATGATACTGAGGCTTTAGAAATAGACTATGTGGAAGTGTGTGAGCAGGACGAGAAGAGCGTGTGCAGCAAGGAGAACAGAGGGCGGACATGCTGAGTGGTGAATCTCGTATGGAGATAAACATCGAGAATGCTGTGTGGAGTATAACAGCAGAATGTGGTGTTACAATGTGGGGAACTGGAAAGAAGATGGTAGAAGGAGCATTTGATGTGCAGAACGCGCACAGTGAATATGGGAACAGAGCGAGGATAACAGAAAACAGAGATGATGCAGTGAGCACAGCAGGAGACGTGGCGAGCACAGCTGAAGTACAGAAGATGGGAACAGAGCATGGAGAGAGGAGAAAGCAAGGCAGGGCATGGGAAATGCAGAGTGGGGGGTTCAGAAACACGGAGTATGAGGAGAGAACGTGGGGTGAGCACATGACAAGCACACGGAGAACACGGAAAATGGCACACGTGGTGTTCAATAGAGGGTAACAGAAGACAGAGGGCTAACACGGTGACTGCAGTGTGAGGCATCAGCCGTGGACTACGTGGAAAGGAGCACAGTGTGCAGACACGGAGTGAGAGATGGTGCATGAAGGGATTGGGCACGGGAGGGAGGATGCAGTGAGCTGAGAACGATGTACGGAGATCAGGATGTGTGGGGTGAAAGGAGCATGGGAATAGTGGGGAGGGTGGAGAAAGGAGGGAGAAGAGCATGAACGCAGTGCGATGTGTGGAAGATAAAATGCGTAGCGTTGTGTGTGGACAATGGAACAAAGGTTTGAAAGGAGAGAATGGAGAGGAGGCCATGGTAAAAAGAGCATGGTATACACAGAAAAAAGTAGGTGGAAAGAAGTATGTGAACATACTCTGGAGAGAAGTTAGTCCGTGGAGTGGGACGTATAGACAATGAAGAATGGAGATTGGAGGAAGGAGATGGAACGGAGGGGAGACCATGGTAAGTGAAGCATAATGTACAGGGAAGACAGCAGGCACAAGAAACGATGGAAACAGACTACAGTGAGGATAGAGACTGGGGAGAGGAACCTGGTTAACTGGAGATGGAAGGTAGGGAGATTCGATTATGTAGAGTGAAATATGGAGTGGGCAGTGGGGAGAATGGAGGAGAGACCACGGTGAACAGGGCCTGGGGTAGGGAGTGAAATACATAGAAAGCTGTGAACAGAATATGGAGTCAGAGGTTGGAGATGAGGGAAGAACATGGTGGTTGGAGAGAATAGGCTATAGAGAAAGACATGTGGCCCATGAGACCAGAGCGCAGACAATGGACAATATAGATGGTAAAACTTGGTCAAGAGATTGCAGAAATGAGACTGCACAGAAAGAAGTGTTTGGAGTGAGGAGAATGCAGAGCTGAACATGGCTCGTGGTGCATGATGCGCAGAGATGGGTGTGTCTGTGTGAGTGCAGCCACAGAACTGAAAACGGCTGGGAGAACATGACACGGGAAGCGTTAGGTGTGCAGCGCTGTGGAACAGAACATTGGTTTAACTGTGTAAAGATGTGTTGACTTGCTTGTGTTCCAGAATAATTGTTTAGCTATGTAAAGATGTGTTGCTATTTCGTCTTGTTTGTCTAAAGCATCTGATTGGTCTAATAAAAAAGCTGAATGGCCAATAGTTAGGCAGAGGAGTGATAGGCAAGGCTGGGGGAGCAGAGTGAAAAGGGGAGCCAGCAAGCCAGTCAGGGGCCAGACATAAATGAAGCAGGAAAGCAGGATGATGCAAACAAACCTCAGGGCAGGACATAGATGAATAGAAATGGGTTAATTTAAGTTAAACAAGAAGCTAGCTAAAAACAAGCTTAAGCTAAGGCAGAGCATTCATAATTAATAATAAGTCCCTGTGTCATGATTGGGCAGCAGGCAGTCCAAGAAAACACCCAATGTAAAGCATGTATTTCTACATAGGTCCTGAGAAAGCTGTGGAAGGGGAGAAAGAAAAAACACACACACACAAAACCAAACATGACTTCCTAGTAGCCCAGTGCTCGTAGCGTACAGGGGCACAGCTCTGCCGTACAGTGAGCACTTGAGCAGCCAGCACGTTAAGTAGAAATAACAAGCTAAGTAAAAACACCTGCAACAGTGTGGACACCCGCTTCCTAGAGTTGTGGCAGTGTCGAAGGAGAGAGGCTTCTGGGGATGCCAGCAACGAGAGAAAGTTAACCAGTTGCTGCTCTTAGCTCTCTGAGCTCGCAGGTTTTCACCTTGAATCTCAAGCTTTATTAGAACGATAGAAATTTAGTTAAAGCTACCTTTAGCAAGAGCAGCAGAGCCACAGTCTGTGGAAACAGAAATCCCCCCAAGGCTATGGCCTGAACAGCCTGGCGCTGGTATTTGAAAGCACAGTCACTGTGACGAGGGGGAAAGAGCAGGACAGTGTGGAGCATGCAGAACAAAGCTGGGAGCGTGGATTTAAGAGGATGGAAACCGGGTGATAACATGGCTGTTGCAGCATGACATATAGAGAATAGTGTATAGACAATGCATGGACCGTGGGGAAAGAGCACATAGAGAGGATGGAAAGAAGGAGAAGGGAATACAGAGAAAACACGTGTTAAAGGAGACAGAGTATGGGTGTAGAATATGGGATAGAGAGAAGGGAAACGGAGTAGATAACATGCTGAACATAGTGTGAGGCATGAAGAACTGACTGTGTAAAGTGAGGTGTGGCATATGGGAACACTGTGCAGGAGAAGGGAGAGTACAGGGCATAGCCTGTGAATGCAGCTTTGGGCACAGAGAACACAATCTTCAGAAAGAATTCTACAATGTGTGAACAGCGTGCTGTGTGAGAAGAGGAGAGACTCAGTGACCAGGGTGTGAGTTACGCAGAGAAAGACCATGTGCCTTGAGGTATGGAGAGAGGAGGAGGGAGAATAGAGAGGAGGATACATTGACTAGAGCACGCGGCAATCAGGTTAGAGCACACGGTATGAAGGTAGAGTGACATCATAAAGAAAATATGGTGAGCGGAGTGGCATGCATAACTGGAGTGCGTGCACAGAACGAGGTGCAGAGCACGAGAAGAGTGAGGAGAAGGGAAAATGGAGGGAAGAACGGTGTGAACGGAATACAGGGCATGGGGACTAGAAAATGGAATATGGACACAGGATGGATATGAGGAAAGGGGCACGTCAAAGGGAGCGTGACAGACAAGGAGTAAGGTAGAAAAAGTTACATGAACAAACTAGAGTGAGGAGAATGGACAGTGGTGTGTGATGTAGCACGGAACTGGACTATACAGGAAGAAGTGTGGGGCGTGGGCTGAGGACGGAGCAAGGTCCATGGGAAGAGTCATGATGTACGGAGATAAATAAACAGAAGGAAGTTTGGGCACATAATGTGGAGTGAGGTGGCGTGTGAGATGACAAGAACAAACTGTGGACAATGATATTTTGTGTAGGAAAACAAAGTATGGAGTGAGGAGAACGGAGAAGGGAGGAGAGAATGTAGCCAATGGAGGACTGGAGTATAAAGATTACTGAAGTACGCAGCAAGGAGCAAAGGATGTAAAATGGAGGGGAAGCCCTCAGTGGTACATGGTGTATAGAAGTGAGTGTGTGGAATAATGTGTGGAGGGGTAGCCACACTGTACAACATGAAGAAGCTGAAAACAAGAAAAAGAGCAGGGTGGAGAGAGAACTACATATACATTATGGAATATGCAGGTTGACGTAAGGGCACAGAACATGGAGTTAGGAGGACAGGAAACTGGGGCCATGGAGCATGAGACATGAGACACAGGGAATAGTGTGCAGCATGAACTTTGGAGGGCGAGGAAAGAGTCTAGAGGGAGGAGACTGGGCAGGGGAAAACCATGGTGGAGGACATGAAGTAGGACGAGGCACTGACTGTGGAGTTGGTGTACGGAGTCAGGAAATAGTGAGGTGAGAGAACCTGGCAAATGCTGCATGAAGCATGCGGTACAGAGTGTGAAGAACTGGGTATGAGGAGAAAGAACAGAGTGAGAAGATTGAAAAATGGATTAATAACATGCTGAGGGGAGTACGCGGTACAGACAATGGGCTACGGAGAGCAAAGCATGAGACCCCAGAACAGTGTGTGCAGAATGGAGAACGTAGGGGGAGCTGAGGGAATAGCACCCAAAGTGTGAAAGATGATGGACGGAATCAAGTATGTGGAGTGAGACCAGTGTGCTCATAAGAGGAATAGAGAATGCTGGGGACACGGTAAACACACTGTGAGGTGCAGTGAAGACACTATGCACCACCAAGTGCAGAGTCTGGAGTAAGGAGGATGGAAAGCAGAGGGCCTAACATGGGGGATGCAGCAGGAGCCATGGAGACTAGGGGTAGCCTAGGGGGTAGAGGATGCAGGATGCCGTGTAAGAACTGAGTATGCATCAAGGGAATAATGAACGCCGAGAACACGGTAAGTGGGTCGAGAGGCAGGCGGTATCCAGCATGCTGAACACACGACGAGAACAAAGCATGGTGCGAGGAGGATGGAAATGAAGCAGAGAACGCAGTTAGGAGAGTATAATGAGCAGAGAGTGGACTATATCGAATGACATAGACCATATAGAGGGAGGAAAGCAGAACCGATGGGAGAGCATGAATTACAGAGGGTAGAGAAGGCAGAATGAAGTGTGCAATGTGGGAACAATACTGTGTGTGACTAATGTAGCCTGTGTAAGGCGGAAGCCAGTGAAGAGTGTGAGCTACGGAGGAGAGATTATACACAACGGAGCACGAATATGACGTGAGATTAGTGAACAGCAGAGAAGAGAATGCCATGAACGGATAGGGTGTAGCAACTGTATTAATTTTAGAGCACAGAGTATAAAATATGGAGTATGACATGAGGAAGCTGGGAATGGGAGGGAGACTATCATGGGTGGACTGTGATGTACGGAGGTTAGAAAATACAGAACGCAGTAGGGAGAATGGGAACCATGAGGAGAACAGAGAAAGGAAGTCAGCAAAACGGTGTGAACGGAGCATGAGGTGTGAAGGATAGAATACATAGAACTACGTACCAAGAGTTGAGACAGAGTGTGGCTCCGGGAGAACAGAGGAGAGACCATGGGAAAATGAAGCATGAGGTGTGAAAAATAGAGTCAGCAGAAAGAAGACTATAAACCGATCATGGGTGAGGAGGATGGAGGGTGGAGGGGATGTGTTAGGGAAGGAGCTGTGATGTGCGGAGAATGGACTATGCTGATGGCTGTACGGAGCGTGAGAACCGAGTAGTCAAGCGAACAGCGGGAAGAGAGTGGTTAGTGAGGCCTGGTGCAAAGAGCACTGTGCAGGAAGAGTTAGGAGAAGAGAATGGGGTGAAGAGAATAGAGGGTGGAGGGAAGAACTCTGCAAATGAAGTCTCATGCGCAGAGATTATACTAAGGATCATAACGTGCAGGCAGACGCAGGCGGCGGGGACCGGCGCAGCAGCAGACACAGGTGGCGGGGACCAGTGGGGACCGGTGCAGTGGCAGACGAAGGCGGCGGGGACCGGCGCACAACACCGAGAGCAGATCGCCCCACTACAATTAAATCAAAGAGGTAGGCCTTTTGCTGGCGAGGTCCCTGGCAAACGAGGAGCCTGGTCCTGTTCCTGAAGACCATTCTGAGGGGTGAGAGGGATCTTGGCCCCCGGCAGGAGCCAGGAAACCGAGCGAGGGCATTTTGTAAGAGGAGCCCCTGGCCAGCAGGGAAACGTGATCCGGTTTTAAAAGACCCATTAGATAGCATCGATAGGAGGAGATGGGCAGGCACCAAGGCAAGAATTCACCCAATAATCTGAAAAACAACACGAAAACACCAGAACCCAATGATCTTACAACAGAAGGACTGGAACACCCTAACATAGAAGAAATGGAAAAAATTGACTTTATGAAAGCAATAGAGTCCCTTAAACAATATGTAAAAAACGCCCTTATAGAAATGGATGGGAAGTATAACAAAAAGTTTGAAGAAATGAGAAAATACGTACATGATACCCTGGGAAACCAAGAAAAAACGATCAAACAGGTAATGGAAACAGGTCAAGAATTGAAAACTGAAATGGAAGCAAGGAAGAAAACACAAACTGAGAACCAGCTGGATATGGAAAATCTAGGTCAACGAGCAGAGTCTACAGAAACAAGCATAATCAATAGAATACAAGAGATAGAAGAAAGAATCTCAGATTCTGAGAACACCATAGAGAAAATAAATGCACTGATCAAAGAAAACAGCAAAGCCAACAAATTCTCATCACAAAACATTCAGGAAATATGGGACACAATAAAAAGACCAGACCTAAGAATAATAGGAATAGAAGAAGGAGAAGAGTCACAGCTCAAAGGCCCAGAAAATATTTTTAACAAAATTATGGAAGAAAACTTTCCCAACATAAAGAAAGATATTCCTTTGAATATTCAAGAAGCATACAGAACACCAAACAGACTGGATCAAAGAAAAACATCCCCTCGCCATATGATAATCAAAACACAAAATATACAGGTTAAAGAAAGAATATTAAGAGCTGCAAAGGAAAAAGGCCAAGTAACTTATAAAGGTAAACCGATCAGACTTACACCTGACTTCTCTATGGAAACCATGAAAGTCAGAAGGTCCTGGATAGAGGTACTTCAGAAACTAAGAGACCATGGATGCAAACCCAAACTACTACACTCAGCCAAGCTATTGTTCACTATCAATGGAGAAAACAAGACATTCCAGGATAAGAACAAATTTAAACAATACGTAGCCACAAATCCAGCCCTACAGAAAGTAATAGAAGGAAAATCGCAACCCAAGGAATCCAACACTGCCAACACTGCCTACAATAACTCAGGCATCTAGTCACCAGCACAACTCAAAGAAGGGAGACAGACACACAAACTCTACTACCAAAAACAATAAGAATAACTGGAGTAAACAACCACTGGTCATTAATATCACTTAATATTAATGGTCTCAATTCACCTATAAAAAGGCACAGGCTAAGAGATTGGATACGAAAACAGGATCCAACATTCTGCTGTTTGCAAGAAACACATCTCAACCACAAAGACAGGCATCTACTCAGAGTAAAGGGTTGGGAAAAGGTGTTTCAAGCAAATGGTCCTAAGAAAAAAGCAGGTGTGGCCATACTAATTTCTAACAAAACTGACTTCAAACTAAAATCAATCAGAAGAGATTGAGATGGACACTTTATACTCATAACAGGATGACGTCTCAATCCTGAATATCTACGCCCCTAATATAAAAGCACCCACTTATGTAAAAGAAATATTACTAGAACTCAAGGCAGACATCAAACCATACACACTAGTAGTAGGAGACTTCAACACACCTCTCTCTCCAATGGACAGGTCAATCACACAGAAACCTAATAGAGAATTAAGAGAATTATTGGAAGTAATGAAGCAAATGGACTTAACAGACATCTATAGAACACTCCACCCAAATAGGAAAAAATATACCTTCTTCTCTGCAGCTCATGGAACCTTCTCGAAAATTGACCATATATTTGGAAACAAAGGAAACCTCCACAAATACAAAAAAATATCAGTGTCCACCTGTGTCTTATCAGATCACCACGGAATAAAGTTAGAAGGCAACAACAATGCTACCTCCAGAAAGCTGACAAACTCATGGAAACTGAACAGTCAACTACTGAACCACACCTGGGTCAAGGAAGAAATTAAGAAAGAAATTAAAGTCTTCCTTGAATTTAATGAAAATAAAGAGACAACATACTCAAACCTATGGGACATGATGAAAGCAGTGCTAAGAGGAAAGTTCATAGCACTAAGTGCCCACTTAAAGAAAATGGAGAAAGCATACATTGGGGACTTAACAGCACACCTGAAAGCTTTAGAAAAAAAGAAGCAGACGCGCCCAGGAGGAGTAGAAGACTGGAAATAATCAAACTGAGGGCAGAAATCAACAAAATAGAAACACAGAAAACAGTCCAAAGAATCAATGAAACAAAAAGTTGGTTCTTGGAGAAAATCAACAAGATCGACAAACCCCTATCCAAACTAATTAAACAACAGAGAGAGAACACGCAAATAAATAAGATCAGAAATGAAAAGGGGGACATAACCACAGACACAGAGGAAATTCAGAGAATCATTAGATCTTACTACAAAAGCCTGTATGCCACAAAACTGGAAAATGCAAAAGAAATGGACATTTTTTTAGATAAGTACCATATACCAAAGCTAAACCAAGACCAGGTGAACGATCTAAATAGACCTGTTAGTCACGAAGAACTAGAAACTGTTATCAAAAATCTCCCTTCCAAGAAAAGCCCAGGACCAGATGGTTTCAATGCAGAATTCTACCAGAACTTCCAAGAAGAGCTAATACCTATACTCCTTAATGTATTTCACAATATAGAAACAGAAGAGTCATTGCCAAACTCCTTTTATGAAGCTACAGTTACCCGGATACCAAAACCACACAAAGACCCAACCAAGAAAGAGAATTACAGGCCTATCTCACTTATGAATATCGACACAAAAATTCTCAATAACATACTGGCAAACCGAATCCAAGAACACATTAGAAAAATTATCCATTATGATCAAGTAGGCTTCATCCCAGAGATGCAGGGCTGGTTCAACATACGCAAATCTATCAATGTAATCCACCATATAAATAAACTGAAAGAAAAAAACATATGATCATTTCATTAGATACTGAAAAAGCATTCGAAAAATTCAACACCCCTTTATGATAAAGGTCTTGGAGAGATTAGGGATACAAGGGTCATACCTAAATATAATAAAAGCTATTTACAGCAAGCTGACAGCTAACATTAAATTAAACGGAGAAAAACTCAAAGCCATCCCACTAAAATCAGGAACACGACAAGGATGTCCACTCTCTCCATACCTCTTCAATATAATGCTTGAAGTTCTAGCAGTAGCAATAAGACAACATAAGCGGATCAAGGGGATTCGAATTGGAAAGGAAGAAGTTAAGCTTTCGTTATTTGCAGATGATATGATAGTATACATAAGCAACCCCAAAAACTCTACCAAAGAACTCCTACAGCTGATAAACACCTTTAGTAATGTGGCAGGATACGAGATCAACTCCAAAAAATCAGTTGCCTTCCTATACACTAAGGATAAGGAAACAGAGAGGGAAATCAGAGAAGCATCACCTTTCATGATAGCCACAAATAGCATAAAATATCTTGGGGTAACTCTGACCAAGGAAGTGAAAGATCTATTTGACAAGAACTTTAAGTCTTTGAAGAAAGAAATTGAAGATGACACCAGAAAATGGAAGGATCTCCCTTGCTCTTGGATTGGGAGGATCAACATAGTAAAAATGGCAATTCTACCAAAAGCAATCTATAGATTCAATGCAATCCCCATCAAAATTCTTCACAGATCTGGAGAAGACAATAATCAACTTTATATGGAAAAACAAAAAACCTAGTATAGCCAAAACAATCTTATACAATAAAGGATCATCTGGAGGCATTACCATCCCTGACTTCAAACTCTATTACAGAGCTACAGTATTGAAAACAGCTTGGTATTGGCATAAAAACAGAGTCGACCAATGGAATCGAATAGAAGACCCTGACTAACCCACAAACCTATGAACACCTGATTTTCGATAAAGGAGCTAAAAGTATACAATGGAAAAAAGAGAGCATCTTCAACAAATTGGCTGGCAAAACTGGATGTCAATCTGTAGCAGAATGAAAATAGATCCATATCTATCACCATGCACAAAACTCAAGTCCAAATGTATTAAAGACCTCAATATCAGTCCAAACACACTGAACCTGATAGAAGAGAAAGTGGGAAGTACCCTACAAACACACGGGCACAGGAGACCACTTCCTACGTATAACCCCAGCAGCACAAACATTAAGGGCCTCATTGAATAAATGGGACCTCCTGAGACTGAGAAGCTTCTGTAAAGCAAAGGCCACTGTCACTAAGACAAAAAGGCAACCCACTGACTGGGAGAAGATCTTCACCAACCCCGCAACTGACAAAGGTCTGATCTCTAAAATATATAAAGAACTCAAGAAACTAGACCGTAAAAGGCTAATCAACCCAATTATAAGATGGGGCACTGAGCTGAACAGAGAATTCTCAACAGAAGAAGTTCAAATGGCCAAAAGACACTTAAGGTCATGCTCAACTTCCTTAGAGATCAGGAAAATGCAAATCAAGACAACTTTAAGATACCATCTTACACCTGTCAGAATGGCTAAAATCAAAAACACCAATGATAGCCTTTGCTGGAGAGGTTGTGGAGAAAGGGGTACAACTCATCCATTGCTGGTGGGAATGCAAACTTGTGCAACCACTTTGGAAAGCAGTGTGGCGGTTTCTCAGGAAATTCGGGATAAACCTACCCCTGGACCCAGCAATACCACTCTTGGGAATATACCCAAGAGATGCCCTATCATACAACAAAAGTATATGTTCAACTGTGTTCATAACACCATTGTTTGTAATAGCCAGAACCTGGAAACAACCTAGATGCCCTTCAATAGAAGAATGGATGAAGAAAGTATGGAATATATACATATTAGAGTACTACTTAGCAGTAAAAAACAAGGACTTCTTGAATTTTGCATGCAAATGGATAGAAATAGGAAACACTATCCTGAGTGAGGTAAGCCAGACCCAAAAAGAGGAACATGGGATGTACTCACTCATATTTGGTTTCTAGCCATAAATAAAGGACATTGAGCCTATAATTAGTGATCCTAGAGAAGCTAAATAAGAAGGAGAACCCAAAGAAAAACATATAGGCATCCTCCTGAATATTAACCTTCATCAGGCGAGGAAAGGAGACAGAGTCAGAGACCCACATTGGAGCACCAGACAGAAATCTCAAGGTCCAAATTAGGAGCAGAAGAAGAGAGAGCACGAGCAAGGAATTCAGGACCGCGAGGGGTGCACCCACACACTGAGACAATGGGGATGTTCTATCAGGAACTCACCAAGGCCAGCTGGCTTGGGTCTGAAAAAGCCTGGGATAAAACTGGACTTTCTGAACATAGCAGACAATGAGGACTACTGAGAACTCAAGTTTTTGATCCTACTGCACGTACTGGCTTTGTGGGAGCCTAGGCAGTTTGAATGCTCACCTTACTAGACCTGGATGGAGGTGGGTGGTCCTTGGACTTCCCACAGGGCAGGGAACCCTGATTGCTCTTTGGGCTGACGAGGGAGGGGGACTTGATTGAGGGAGGGGGAGGGAAATGGGAGGCCGTGGCGGGGAAGAGACAGAAATCTTTAATAAATAAATAAGTAAATAAATGGATCATAACGTGCGTAGTGTGGGGTAAGGTGAATGTATAGAATGATATATAAAGTACATTGACAGAGTATGGTGGAAAACTCGAAAACTGGGGAGAAGAGTGTGGTGAATTGATAATCAGGTATATGGGTAGGATATGTAGAAGGAAGAACAGAATACTGAGTGAAGGGAATAGAAAACATGGGGGTAACACAAGGCACAGAGGACAGAGTGTGCCTGGGGCACAGGAGTGGTGTGGAATAAGGGGAATATATCATGGATGGAGAACGTGGGAAAGCACAGAGTACAGAACAGTGAGGAGGGGAGGATGGAGGGGAGAGCAGGTGAGTGGCATGTGAGGTATGGATGAAAACGTTTAGAGGATTCTGTATGGCAGACGGGAGCGATAGATAGAGGAGAATGTGAGGGAGACCAGCATGAACGGGGAATGATGTGTGTAGAATAAAGAAACTAGAAAGAAGCGTGTTAACAGACTATAAAATAAGGATCGTGGAGAGGAGAAGCTGGTCAATCGGGTGTCAGGTAGGAGAACGGATGATCTAGAATGCAGTGGAAAATATCAAGAGAGAAGAATGGGGACTGGAAGGCAGAGTTCCATCACTGGAGTCTGTGATAATGAGAAGAGACTCTGTATAAAAGAAGCATGAAGTACGAGAACAGAGGGTAGAGTAAGGCGAACAACAGACAAATCGACTATGAGGTACTAATGTAGTGTATAAAATGAAATGGAGGCAGGAGACTGGCAGATGTGGGGAGAGCATAGTGAATGTGTATGATGTATGTAGACCATGGCATGGAGTACAGCAGAGTATGTAGAACAAGGCATGGAGTATAGCAACGTAGTGGTCTGAGGAGCCTGAACGGTTAGAACACGGCAAGTGGAGCATTAGGTATGTAACAGGGAATGTGTGGGCTTAAGTACCGGGACAAAATGGGGTGCGGAGCATCGTGACCAGAGAGGATAACATGGCAAAGGCAGCGTGAGGCATGGACTGCAGAGTCTGTAGAATGAAGCATAAGAACACGGTTCGGAGTTAGGAGATTAGAGAACACAGGAAATGGAGTATAAGGGGTGGAGAAAACGCCATGCAGAAGGATGTGTGCATATGGTGGCAAAGTTCTGGGTGAGGAGAATGGAAAAGTGGGAAAGCCGGCACTGTACAGAATGTGAGGTGTAGATAATGGACAGACTGAACTCAGGCATGCAGAATCAAGAGTAAGGAGAGAGGGCAGAGGAAGTGCACCAGGAATGGGGCGCAGAGTACAGAGAACAGAGTAGAATAAAAGACACAACATGGAATCGGTGTTCTATGTGAGAAGGGACGATAGAAATGAAGAGAGAACACGGGGAGTGAAGAACGAGGTGTGGAGAAAGGAGTTGGCCATAGACAGAGTGTAGACGGAGGAGAACAGAGAACATGATGAATTGGCGCTGCTACGGCGTGGTGTGTACTACACTGTTTAAGCTGTCTTCTTCGGGGACAAGCTGCCTCTGTAAGTGGGGTTGCCCCCATCCCAGACCCAAGTGTGTTTATGTCAAGTGTCTTCTAAACACCCTGTCCTGGGTCCAGCGGCTCCCTGGCTCTGCAGCAGAGAGAGGGGAAAGCAGCCACAGCTCAGGGCATAAAACCATTGTGCATTTGAGAACATCGAGAAAGTAAACTATTTTGACAGAGGTTGTGATTATTTAATCCCATGACATAAAAAATGCCTGCAGTGAAACAGAAGCCAGAAGCTCATCTATGGAGAGAACGCTTTGCTCCACCGGAACTCTCGTCCAGAATTCCAGCATGATTATTTCAGCTCGACTGCCTCTGGAAGTTCCTGATGGATGTCGTGAACACACAACTTGGAGGTGTCGCCTATCTGGTATTATCTGTTCTTTTACTTGAAAACCTTGCCTTAGGGGACACTCTGCTGTACCCAGGATTCTCATTGGAAACCCCAGATGGTTGCCTCAATGGGGCTTTCCAATGTTCTCTGCTGGATGTTCGTAAATCCCCAATCTGATGCTGTTAACTTTTGTTTGCTCTCTCAATCAGACTACTCCAGTTGTCTCTGCTAGATGTTGTAAGGGTCTAATTTGATGTTTCACTCTCTTTCTGAAAATATGGATATTGTTGCTCATTGTCCGTAACTTATAAAACATGTGGCAGTGGACAAGAGAAAACATAGGATGGAGTATGGAGGACAAAGGCAATACACAGAGCAAAGAGGGTGGAGCAAGGAGCATGGGTCTGGGAGACTAGAGTGCTTCCGGGGAGTAGAGTGCTGGATACAGGATACGGAATGGGAAGAACGTAGACTGGAAGGAACAGCATGAGGAATGAGCCAGGAAGGGTGGAGAATAGAATACACTTGATGAAGTATGGAGTGATGAATGATGGGGTTGAGGGACGGATGGGAGAATATCATGAATGGGATGGAAGGCATGGAGATTTAAGTGTGTAGAACCTAGCATGGAGTATGGGAATGGAGCCTGGTGTGCGAAGAAGCAGGAGGAAGGGAGAATGTGGTAAATGGAAAACTGACAACATAGGATGAACTATGGCGGAGGAGCCCTGATTATGGAACAAAGAGAACAGAAAATAGAAGGGAGAACATGGTGAGGTGTGTGTGTGTTATGAAGAACAGGTTATGTAGAAGGTAGTATGGAGCACGGGGTAAAGATATGTAGGATTGTAGGGAGAGATGGTGAATGACGGACGGGGATTGCAGCATGTAGAATAACGTGTAGGCTATCACAATAGAGTAGAGAATTAAGGGAAACGCCGTGAACGACCCATGAAGTATGCAGCAAAAAATACGCAGAGTGAAGCATTGGAGCAGAGTGTGGAGTGAAGAAGATGAAGAAGAAGGGGAATAACACAGTGAATAAAACACGAGGAATGGGAAATAGAGCGTGCATGACGAAGCATGTAATGCGGGAACAGCGTATGAACTAAGAAGAATGGACAGAGGGGATAGTTAGTGCTGGGAGTATAGAGAACAGGGCATGTAGACTGAAGTGTGCATATGGAGTTGGGGGGAAGACATCACAAATGAATCGTGAGGTGTGCGGATTAGAATATATAATACGAGGGATGGAGTACGCATGATATGACAAACAGGATGTGAGATATGAAGCTGAGCATTTGCAGAATTTAAGTGTGAAGTTTGGAAATAGAGTATGGAGTCAGGAGATGATGAACTTAGACTGAGAACACAGTGAACGGTGCATGAGGTGTGCAGTACAGCATAAGCAGCATGAAGTTTGGAAACAGAGCATAAAATGAAAAGAACCAAAAATAGAATAGATAACACAGTGAATGCAGTGTGAAATCTGGAGAATGGACTATCCAATAATGAAGTACGGAGGAGGGAGGACAGGAGGGGAGGCATGGTGAACGGAGCATGAGCTACAGAGAATATAATGGGTAGGGTGAAGTTCACAGGGTGGAACAGTCTGTTCTATGCAAAATGTAGAGAAGTAAGGGAGAACTTAGTAAAGAGAGTGCGGGCTATGGAGAAGAGAGGGTGACCACTGAAGTATGAATTGTGAGGGGAGGAATCTGTAAAACAGAGAGGAGAAGACTGTGAGGGTAACATGTGTTAGAATATATATCGTGAACTATGAAGTAAGACCGGGAAAGGCTGGAAAATGAGTTGGAGATATGGTGAATGGACTGGGATGTATGGTGAGAGCATGCAGAACGAAGGATGGGGATTTGGAAGAGTGAGGAAAATAGAGGAGAGAACACTGTATGGAGGATGAGTGAGAAGAAAGGAGCAGAGACCACACTACACGATGGTAGATGAAGATGAGAAAGAAGTGTGTGAACGGGCTATGGAACAAAGAGAACGGAGGATGGGCTGTGCAGAAGTGTGGAGTTGGGGACAGAATACAGAGTGAGGATGATGGAGAATAAAAGGGAGAACATGGGGACTAGATGATGGGTTACAGAGAATGGAGCTCACAGAAGGATCCCCAGCGGAGAGCACGGTGAATAAAGGATTGGGTGTGCAGGTTTAAGCGTGCAGAATGAGAGATCGGAGGCACTGAGTGAGCGGGATGAGGAAAGTAGGGGAGAACACGGCAAATGGAGGGCCAGGGATGGGGGAAAGACTTTGTAGATGAAGTGTGGAGAAGAGGAGGGAGGAGAGTGGGAGAAAGGTGGTGAGATGGGCGTGGGCCAAAAAGAAGAGAGGGTGAAGAACGCAGTGTGGTTGAAGGCACGTAGAACGGTGGGGAGAATGTGGCGGACGGTGCATTACGCATGGCAAGCAGAGTGTGAAGATAATGTATGCAGTATAACAACAGCGTCTGAGAGGCAGAGAGTGGAGGACAGAGGGGTGACATGGTGAATGGAGCATGAGGTGTGCTTTGAACAGCATGCAGACTGAAGTGTGGGAGCAAAGTGTGCAATGTGGGAATACGGTGGGAAGTGAGGAGACTGGAGAGTGGGAGGGACGGAAACTGGGGAATGGCGAAGGAATCACACAGGATGGGAACAGTGCGTTCAGTGAGAACAGAGATGAAAGGCAGAACCTGGTGAATCAGGAGTGAGTTACTGAGAATAGACTACGTAAAATGAAGCATACGGCACGGAATGAGGAGAAGGAAGGATATGCAGAGGAGGACAAGGTGAGTGGAGCATGCGCTCTGCAGGGTAGGGTACGTAGCATGAAGTACGGCACACAGCGGGGAGGATGGTGAGCGGGAAGGAGAATAGAGTGAGCGAAGAACTGTGGGGACAGTGGGGACAACAGAACAGAGTGTGGGGACAGTGAGGACAGAGGGGACAACAGAACAGAGTGTGGGGACAGTGAGGACAGTGGAGGACAGAGGGGACAACAGAACAGAGTGTGGGGTCAGTGAGGACAGAGGGGACAACAGAACAGAGTGTGGGGACAGTGGAGGACAGAGGGGACAACAGCACAGAGTGTGGGGACAGTGAGGACAGTGGAGGACAGAGGGGACAACAGAACAGAGTGTGGGGTCAGTGAGGACAGAGGGGACAACAGAACAGAGTGTGGGGACAGTGAGGACAGTGAGGACAGAGGGGACAACAGCACAGAGTGTGGGGACAGTGGAGGACAGAGGGGACAACAGCACAGAGTGTGGGGACAGTGGAGGACAGAGGGGACAACAGAACAGAGTGTGGGGTCAGTGAGGACAGTGGAGGACAGAGGGGACAACAGAACAGAGTGTGGGGATAGTGGAGGACAGAGGGGACAACAGACCAGAGTGTGGGGATAGTGGAGGACAGAGGGGACAACAGACCAGAGTGTGGGGATAGTGGAGGACAGAGGGGACAACAGAACAGAGTGTGGGGATAGTGGAGGACAGAAGGGACAACAGACCAGAGTGTGGGGATAGTGGAGGACAGAGGGGACACCTATATGACTAGTGTCAAGAATGGGAAATTGAAAATGCAGAATGCAGTAGAGTGTAAGAGAATAAAATATAAAGTGAAGCAAACAGCATGGGTGAGAGAACATGGTGACTGGCGTGTTCAGTACGTGGTATGTAATATGCTTAAAGAAGTATAGAAATGGAGTACGGAGTGATGAGAATGGAAAATGGAGTGGATAACACTGTGAACAGAGCAGGAGGTATGGAGAACCGACCATGTATAATGAGGTGTGGCTTATGGGAACAATGGGTAGAAAGAGGGGGACAGAAGGTAGAGGTCTGGACCTGTGAAGGTAGCATGAGGCCTGGAGAGTAGAGTGTATAGCATGATGTTTACAATGTGGGTAGAGTGTTATATGAGAAGAACAGAACATAATGAAGAATGCAGTAAATAGCATGAGTAATGGCGAGCTCATATACAATGGAGGATGGAATATGGAGACTGTGGACAATGGAGGATGGAATATGGAGACTGTGGACAATGGAGGATGGAATATGGAGACTGTGGACAATGGAGGATGGAATATGGGGACTGTGGACAATGGAGGATGGAATATGGAGACTGTGGACAATGGAGGATGGAATATGGAGACTGTGGACAATGGAGGATGGAATATGGAGACTGTGGACAATGGAGGATGGAATATGGAGACTGTGGACAATGGAGGATGGAATATGGAGACTGTGGACAATGGAGGATGGAATATGGAGACTGTGGACAATGGAGTGTGGAATATGGAGACTGTGGACAATGGAGGATGGAATATGGAAACTGTGGACAATGGAGGATGGAATATGGAGACTGTGGACAATGGAGGATGGAATATGGAGACCGTGGACAATGGAGGATGGAATATGGAGACTGTGGACAATGGAGGATGGAATATGGAGACTGTGGACAATGGAGTGTGGAATACGGAGACTGTGTGCACCAGAGTGTGGAATATGAGAAGGGAATAGAGAATGGAGATGGAGAGAAGCGAATACAGACGTGAGAGGACTATAAAGGACACAGGTTAAAGTGCACAGTATGAGGTAAGGAGCATGGCATGGAGAACACTGTGACTGGTGTGTGTATCATGTGGGATAGAGTATGTAGAATCACATACGGAGGATGGGACTAGCAGGTGGAGCTCGGAGGTGGAGGGGAGAGCATTGTGAGTGAGCATGATGCTCAGAGAACAGAGATAGCAGAAAGGTAGGTGAACAGAATACAGAGTGAGGAAGATGGAGAGAAGAGGGGAGAACTCGGTGACTCAGTTGTGGGGGGCTGAGATTAGACAGTATAGAGTGAACTGGGTATGGAATTAGGAGAATGGAGAAATGAGAAGAAACACGGTGAGTGCATGGAGCATAGGGAATAAAACATGCAGAGAGAAGTCTGAGAAGAGAATACGGATGACATGGAATGGAGGAGGAGAGGAGAAGTGGAGGACGGGGCTCACTCTGTGGGAAATAATAGACTGTGCTGCGCAGGTCAAGAACATGGAGTGATGAGAACAGAGAATGCAGTAAAGAACTCGGTGGAGCCTTGGCGTAGGTACAACAGAGTACACAGACTAAAGGATTAAGTAGCAAGTGAGAGGCTGAGGAGTAGATGGGTGGGCACTGAGGATGGAGCATGAGGTGTGGTGTTTGCATGTATGGGATGAAACACGGAGCATGGACACAGTATGCAGTGAGTATAAAGGAAGATGGATGGGAGAACATGGTGACTGGAGATTAGGTATGGAGATGAAATATAGAATATGAGGACAGGTTGTGAGTGAGGGGAATGGAAACGAGGGAAAGAACATGGCAGACTGAACAAGCGTTACGGGGAAGAAAGTGTGTCTGATGTAGTGTGGTGTACAGATTAAGGACATGTAGGATGGTCTGGAGAACAGTTGAATGCTGCAGGATGCGTGAGGATTCAGGTCTGCAGCATGACGTCTGGAGTACATCACCAGAGTGCGGAGGGAGGAGAATGGAGGACAGAGAGGAGAGCATGGTGGACAGAGCATGTGGATGAGGGTGAGGGCAAGGACGACGTGTACAGCAAAGAGTGAGTGAACTGGAAAATGGAGGGGAGAGCATGGTGAACCGGGCACTGGGATTGGGTACAGAGGATACGGAATGACTGATGGAAGCAGAGTGTGGAGTGGGAACTGTGAAGGACAAGGGAACAGAGGAGATGACATGGGAAGTGGAGCATGGCCTGTGGGAAAAAAGTATATGAAGAAGAACGGCGGGTGAGGGCAGAGGATGATGCGAGGAGGATGCAGCATGGGAGAGAATATGGTGCGCGGATAGCGAGGTGTGGAATGCAGACCTCATAAAATGAAAAGTTGAGTATGGGAACAAAGGACGCATAGGGAAAGATGGAGACCGGAAAGGGGAACATGTTGAACAGAGTATGAGGTACTGAGAAACGTCTGTGTAAAATGACATATGATGTGTGGGCAGAGAATGTGGAGTGAGACGTGCACATGTGAGAGACTACGATGAATGCTTCATTTTACATGCAGTGTACAATATTCAGAATGAGCTGCGAGGGAGAGAGGACAGGAGATAAACAGAACAGAGGGGAGAACCCAGGGAATGCAGTGCGCTGTGTGGAGAATAAAGACGCAGAAAACACTGAAACAGTCTGCAGGGTGGTGAATGAAGAATGGGGGAACGTGGTAAAACAGTGAGTTATGGGCAATAAAATACAATATGGACTGCAGAATGTGGAGAACGGAAAACGAAGAGAGAACATACCAGAAGAACGATAGTATGGAGAGCAGGCGTGAAGAGTCAAGCATGGGGATGGGGAGCAGAGGGCAGAACACGGCTATAGCATGACAGTGTGGAAACTAGGGCACGCAGAGTCAAGTACATGGGGACAGACTGAGGACATAGCAAAAGGCAGGCAGAAAACGGTGCATCAGACACGAGGCATGCAGAATAAAACATGCGGACTGAGGCATGGAAGTTAGGAGAATGGAAATCAAGGATAGCATGGTGGATGTGGCATGAGATGCAGAGAACACTGTGTAAGTTGAAGCACAGAGTGTGAGAAAGAGAATGACACAGGGAAAAGGGAATTGGGAGGGGGAACATCGTCAATGACATAAGGCACACAGGACAGACCATGTAAGAATGAAGTATGGGAACAGAGTCAGGAGTAGGGGGATAGGAGGGAGAATGTGCTAAGGAGAACATAAAGGATGGAGAACAGACTATGCGGAATAAAGTCTTTAAAATGAGAACAGAGGGCTGGAGATGGAGGCACTGGGTGATGGGTAGAAGGTAAGCTATAGGGAAGACGGAGGCACTGGGTGATGGGTAGAAGGTAAGCTATAGAGAAGACGGAGGCACTGGGTGATGGGTAGAAGGTAAGCTATAGAGAAGATGAAGGCACTGTGTGATGGGTAGAAGGTAAGCTATAGAGAAGACGAAGGCACTGGGTGATGGGTAGAAGGTAAGCTATAGAGAAGACGGAGGCACTGGGTGATGGGTAGAAGGTAAGCTATAGAGAAGATGGAGGCACTGGGTGATGGGTAGAAGGTAAGCTATAGAGAAGATGAAGGCACTGGGTGATGGGTAGAAGGTAAGCTATAGAGAAGATGGAGGCACTGGGTGATGGGTAGAAGGTAAGCTATAGAGAAGATGAAGGCACTGGGTGATGGGTAGAAGGTAAGCTATAGAGAAGACGAAGGCACTGGGTGATGGGTAGAAGGTAAGCTATAGAGAAGATGGAGGCACTGGGTGATGGGTAGAAGGTAAGCTATAGAGAAGATGAAGGCACTGGGTGATGGGTAGAAGGTAAGCTATAGAGAAGATGAAGGCACTGGGTGATGGGTAGAAGGTAAGCTATAGAGAAGACGAAGGCACTGGGTGATGGGTAGAAGGTAAGCTATAGAGAAGACGGAGGCACTGGGTGATGGGTAGAAGGTAAGCTATAGAGAAGATGAAGGCACTGGGTGATGGGTAGAAGGTAAGCTATAGAGAAGATGGAGGCACTGGGTGATGGGTAGAAGGTAAGCTATAGAGAAGATGAAGGCACTGGGTGATGGGTAGAAGGTAAGCTATAGAGAAGATGGAGGCACTGGGTGATGGGTAGAAGGTAAGCTATAGAGAAGATGAAGGCACTGGGTGATGGGTAGAAGGTAAGCTATAGAGAAGACGGAGGCACTGGGTGATGGGTAGAAGGTAAGCTATAGAGAAGATGAAGGCACTGTGTGATGGGTAGAAGGTAAGCTATAGAGAAGACGAAGGCACTGGGTGATGGGTAGAAGGTAAGCTATAGAGAAGACGGAGGCACTGGGTGATGGGTAGAAGGTAAGCTATAGAGAAGATGAAGGCACTGGGTGATGGGTAGAAGGTAAGCTATAGAGAAGATGGAGGCACTGGGTGATGGGTAGAAGGTAAGCTATAGAGAAGATGAAGGCACTGGGTGATGGGTAGAAGGTAAGCTATAGGGAAGACGGAGGCACTGGGTGATGGGTAGAAGGTAAGCTATAGAGAACAGCGTTGTATAATGAAGCATACAACATAGGGTGTGTGTTGGGTTAGGAGAATGGGGAATGGAGGGGAGCTAGTGAGCCGAATATGAGGTGTGGAGAACAAACGGAGGGGAGGAGTGAGGAGAGCAGAGGGGAGGGGATGGAGGACAGGATGGAGAACACTGTGAATGGAGCATGTGGGATGAAGGTGAGGATACACAGGGTGTATGGGGTGAACGGAGGAGGACAGGATGGAGAACACTGTGAACGGAGCATGTGGGATGAAGATGAGGATACACAGGGTGTATGGGGTGAACGGAGGAGGACAGGATGGAGAACACTGTGAACGGAGCATGTGGGATGAAGATGAGGATACACAGGGTGTTTGGGGTGAACGGAGGAGGACAGGATGGAGAACACTGTGAACGGAGCATGTGGGATGAAGGTGAGGATACACAGGGTGTATGGGGTGAACGGAGGAGGACAGGATGGAGAACACTGTGAACGGAGCATGTGGGATGAAGGTGAGGATACACAGGGTGTATGGGGTGTGAAATGCAGAGGGGATGAGGAGGAAATACAGGGAGGGGACTCCGAGGCAGGAAGATGGGTGTATATAGAACAGAATGGAGCACGGGAATGGCGAGGAAAGGGGAAATGGAGGGGAGAACTAGGCGATGGAGTGTGAGCTGTGAACAGGGTAAAAGAACAGAGCATGGAATAGAGACTGGAGAGAGTGGAAATAACTGCACACTGAACACGAGGGATGACGAAGACAGTACGTAAGATGGGGCATGGCATGTGAGAACAAAGTATGGAATGAGGAAACGGAGAACAGAGGTGAGAACTTGGTGAACGGAGCATGAGACATGGAGACAGAACATGTCGATTTTCCATGCGCCATTGTACATAGTTTGTTCTCCATGCTCTTGCTCATTTCTGGTCTTCATTCTCCTCATTCCACCCTCTGACCTAATACTCTACACACTTTAATCTGAATATTCTAGTCCCCATACCCCTCGCTCCTCCACCACTAATCCTCTCTGTTTTCCATTCCCCTTACCCCATACTCCGTTATGCTCCATACATCATTCTCCATTCCCCGTATGTCAGGTTCAGTCCGTCACATTCTGCCATGAGCGCTACACGGCCTTAACTCAGACCGCACGCTACCTTCACAGTGTTCTGTTCTCATAACACGCTGAATTCAGCATATTCTCACGTCAGCTCTCCATTCTCTCCTCTGTAGCCTGATGTGGAATGAAGCAGGGGAGCAGAATATGATGTGGGGAGAGTGGAAAACAGAGAGGATGAGATGAACGCAGTGTGGTTATGGAGAAGAGGGGAGAGAATGAAGTATCATGCAAGAAGAATGAAGAGTTGGGGAGAATGAAGCAGAGATGAACAACACGGTGCGGAAGGCAGGCAGCAGGGGACGTGCAGTGTGTATAAGGAAGGATGGAAGCATAATGTAGGGTTAGGTGAAGGGATAAAGGGAGGGAGAATGTAACAGTGAAGGAGCCTGCGTTATGGGGAGTGGAGGTTCGGGAGTGAGCATGGAGTGTGGGTTGGAGGGAATGGGGAGTGAAGGGAGCACCAGGTGAACCGACTGTGAAATGTGCAGGGGAGCGTAAGTACAGCAACTACGGGGCATGTCTGCAGTGCAGTAGGTGAAGAGAATGGTGGCATAGAGGATGGAGTCTGTTACAAAGAACAGAGCCTCAACATCAAAGCCCAGAGCATGGGAGCAATGTAGGAGCTAAGAGGGTGGGCATCCGGGATACAACAGTTCCAGGGGATCCAGTGCACAGGTTGAAGTCTGGGCACAGCAGAGGGGCTGGAGAGATGGAGAGGGTAGGGGAGAGCACTGGGACTGCAGGTGAAGTGTGGAAGAGGCCGGTGTGGTACATGGAGTTACGGAGAATATGGAACCGCTTCAGGCAGAGAATGAGTTACGGAGAGACTGGAGAACAGATTACAGCATATGGTGTGACAGGGGTGTGGAGAATGAAGTGTGAGCTTTAAGGAATGGTGTGTGCAGTGTGTGCAGCCTGTGAAGTACAGCTGTAGGAATAGAAAGTGGCATGGGAAAGGTGATGCGTGAGAGATGGAGTGCAAGAACATAGTAAAACAGAGCAGATTCGGAGGGTGTGAATGGTGTTTTATGAAGTATGGCATTCAGAGAGTGGCATAGCACAGAGTGGGCGTGGGAAAATGGCCTGGTGCACACCAGGTGTGGGGAACGGCAAGGTGTACGCTGGCTGTGGAGGATGGCATTTGGAGCATGGACTCTGGAGAATGAGTATAATGATGAGATGGACGGTGGGTAGAAAACAGTGTATGGACAATGGATACAGCATATTGATAGCTGACAATGGAGAACGAAGCATGGAACATAAATATGGAGAGTAGAATATTTGTGTGGAGTATAGAATGTGTAGAACAAACAGATTATGGTGACTGAATTACGGGGTAAAGGGAATGGGAAAAGAGCATAGAACGTGTGGGTTATGGAGCTGCAGAGAATGAGGACGGGTATGTAGAGAAGGTAGAGAGGACTGAATATAGGATTGGAATGTTTTATATTCCATACAGGGTGTGGAGGATGGAAGATGAGCCACGGCAAATGAAGGGTTGGAGACCCCTGTGGTGGGCAGGCAAGGGAAAGGGGAGACCCCAGAGGCTTGTTTGCTGTCCCAGCTGGGCTGGCTGCACAGCCCCCTTCCTCTGTCCTGGCTCTGGCCCCATCAGATCTGAGAACACAGACATCCTTCCTTGGGGGCCATCAGCACTCTGGTCCAGAGAGGAGGGACATGGAGGGACAGCGATTCTTTCCTGACAAGGAGATGTGGCTTCCAGCTCTAGCTCTTCATTGAGGATACCTGGGACCGTGTGGGCTCCAAGGTGTGATCCCAGCCCTCCTCAGCCTTCCTTCTCCAGCACTGTGTCTGCCTGTGTGCTGCCACACTTCCTGCCAGGAGGATAGGGGACTAAATCTCCCAAACTATAAACCAGCCACAATTGAAAGTTTTCCTTTATACGAGTTGCCATAGCCATGGTGTCTCTTCACAGCAATAGAAACCCCAAGACATATGTGGATGATGGAGTCTGAAGATGCAGAATGAGGAGGAAGAGTAGAGGGTAGCATGTGGGTGACAGAGTAGAGGGAAGGATGGGGTGGAAGATGTAAATGAGGAGCCATGAGTAAGCACAGTGTGTAGAAATGGCATTGTTGACAGCAGAGTCAGAAGGATCTGCTGTGGTGTAGATGGGAGGCGGGGCCTGGAGAATGATGGCAATATGTGGAATGAGGAGACCTGAATGAATGGACACTGGGAAGTGAAAGATGGACTTCACCCCGCCAGATTCTGGGCTGACATCAGCCACATTACCTTAATGTCTGTGGGTTCTCATGAGCTGGGCCCCAGCTCTGTGGGATGCAGTGGGGAGCACTCACCACCGGTACTTCCAGGTGTTGGTCAAGGCACCTTGCTTGTTCTTCTGGATGTGTTCTGTATCCTTTCATGCTGTCCCCACGGGGGCTGATCACCACCACATGCCAGCGACTCCAGCATGCCTAAACTCCTGCAGAGGGTAAGCAAAGGAGGGCTTCAGTTCCCCACTGTTTCTGATAAAGGGGCACACCACCTCCCAGGGCATTGGATATCTCAGGAGAGCCCCAAGAGAGGAGAAGACTGCAAAAGTCTGGGGACACCAAGGAAACGGTAGATATTTGGGGAGCAGGAGGGCACCGAGATCCTGGTGCCAGGCTCTCTGCCCAGCACCTCATTTTGGAGGCCTTGACTGAAAACACAGGGGCACGGAGCTTCAAGGTTGTGCTTTTGCACAGCAGGACCCCCAGGGAAGCCTGAGGACAAGGCGTTGCCTTGGTGGCATCCCTTGGGTACCCCAGTGGCCTGGTGCTCCATGTCTCTCTTATTTCTCAATTGCCTCAGGGCTTTCAGTTGTGGGTTTAAGAGCCTCCTGGCTCCTCTGCCCCTGTGCAGCCAATCTTCATGGCCCATCTCCCTCACCTGGGACCTCCTCCTTCCCAGGCCTCTCCATCACCTGTGCCTCCTCACTTCAAGCTCCAGGTGCCTCTGGGTGTTTCTACAAAGTTAACCCTGTTGGAGAGGCCAGAGATTTGTCTATTTAAGAAGTTTAAAAAATGTCTGAAGTGGCCCAGTTAGCAAACAGGACAGGACAACCCTCATCAGCCCTTCCCCCAACCCACAGACCTTCCCTACCCCCCCACACACACACAGCCCATCAACACGTGGCCTGGCCCCAGCCCCAGCCTCCAGGAGCAAGCAGACAAAAAGACCCCTGTAGGACTTGTTAACGCCCACCCTTCCCACTTGCGCTGCCTGCTGGGATCAGGCAGCAGTCTGGGCGGAGGGTTAAGTGATAGACATGGGCAGGTGGCTGCGCTCGGGCTCCTACCCTACTCTCACACAGTTCCAAAGAGGGGTTTCAAGCCCCCCTCCAGCTGCCCTTGCTAGAGGTAGCCAGTAAAGAGGCTCCTGGGAAGCCTGGCTCCCGGGCAAAGATGAAGGCCCCTACACACACTGGGAAGCAAAGGCTAAAGAACAAATTGGATAAAACCACATTTTGGGCTCTTTCAGACTTGAAGGTCCTCTTCTTGTCCACAGACCTCATAGGTGGCAGGGAGGTCCACCAAGCCTGCCTGACAACCTAAACATGAGGCCTTTCTGTCCCCCATATGCTCCATGTGGTCCCCTCATCTTGGGACTACTTTACTCCTAGTTCCCTGAGGCTTCTCTGCCACGTCTAGGCTCTATCAACCCTCCTCCGTTCAGGAGAGGTGAAAACAGATAAAGGCCTGGGCTGTGCTGGAGCCAGACCCAAGATTCTAATCTCAAAAAGAGTCTAAGATTACAGGTTCATGCTTCCTGCTTGCCTGGCCAGGAGCTGAGTGCACCAGGAGAAACTGAGGTTTGAGAGAGCTGACCCAGCAGTGGCCACGAGGGTCCTTCAGCCTCAGTTTCTCCCTGACACAATTGCCCTACAGAGGAACGCTATCACAAAGGGCAAGCGTGGGCTTTTCCAGACAAGCCAGACCTGCCTGGCTTCTCAACTTCCTCCAACTGGCCTCCTTGCTCCTGACTGGACAAACTTCCATGGCTCCATAAATCTGTAACCCCAGATTTAAGGAGCTTTCTGCTGACTGCTCCACTCAGCCTTGTTGGGACACGGACAGCTGAGGCCACTCTCCACCCTGCATTCCTCACCCCTCATGATTTCCCCACCATACCCTCCGTCCAGAATCTAAACTGGAAGAAAGAAGAAACCCGCCATTCTTCAACCAAGTGTGCTCACAGGCTCCTGGGAGGCCCCTCCGGACCGGCACCTCAGTCTAGAGTGCAGCCTGTGCTGGGAAAAAGAGGCATCAGCCTGGGCACACGTGGAAGGACACACAAAAGCCAGGGACACAGTAACAATGGTTGTGAGCAGTCCTGGAAAGGACAGGCTAAGGAGTACGCTGCAGAACTCTTCTTAGAGGCATGAGGCCGAGGAATAACTTCCACCCTCCCAAACAGCTCCTGCCTCCACCGCTTTTGGTCAGAAATCTTCTAAGGCCCCTCACTCTCTGTTCCTTGCGTCCACCAGCCCACACCAAAGAGTAGCTCCCTAGCTGGCCCTGGACAACTTTCCTCAACCTCTCTCAAGACCCCCAAACAAAACCGGGAGTAGTACACCCCCCCCTCGCTTCTGCCTAAAGCTGGGCCTCCCTTCCCCCACACTCCTCAGAAACAACCCTCCTTGGAATCCAGCCAGCCTTCCTGTCCCCACCCTATCCGCCCCTCCCTCTGCTATCAGGTATCTTACCACCCAGCTCTCCGCCCAGAGCCCCTATCCAAAGCTTTGGCCCAGCTCTATCTCCTCCCATTCTCTCTCAGGCCACGCCCCTCCCCGCCTGTCCCAAGGCTTCAGCTTCCCTTTGCAGTCCCGCACCTAAGGTCATTAGAGTTCCAGCTACCATACCTCCCTTCCTGTGCCTATTGCCAGCCCTGCAGCCCTGAAACTGCACGGAGAGGCTGGGACTGCCTGTTTTGGGGGTTGAGGTGTCGGGGAGGGGGGCGCAGGGTGGTCTCTGTGTAAGCCTAGGGTAGGCAGAACAGCATCCTCTTCCACTGCCTGGCCCCTGAGAAGCAGGAAGGAGAAAGACAGGGGTGAGGAGGTGGGAGAGAGACTTGAGGAAGGCAGGAGGAAGAAAGGGAGAAGGGGAGTGGGCCGAAGAAAGTTAGAAACCCGAGAATCTGTAGAGGCAGGATGACTATCAGGAAGCTACCCAGGAGTGGGGTCTTTGGCAGAGCGGGGGGAACCCCGTTAGGCAGGCTCGGCCCTGGAGGTTCTGACCACAATCGGACTTCACCTCCAAACTGGCTAAAATTTTGTTGTCTCTTGCGCCCCCGTGAGGTCAATGGTCATCATGACATCCATTTGGCGACTGAGGTGGGGCTCCTGGGGGGGTGCGGGTGGGAAGTGCCCCCAGCCCATGCTCGCTGCCCTCAAACATGGGGCTCATGCTTCTTCTCAGGTCCTCTAGGGGCTCTGGGGCCATCAGGCCTTTCCACAGGTATTCAGTTTCTCAAGGTCTCTTCAGAGGAGAAATGGCTTGCCACCCCTGTCTCCTTTTGTTCTGCCTTACAAGGGATGTTCATCCTAGCTAGTCAAGCCCTGGGCCCATTCAATCCCTCAAGCCCTGGGTCCATTCCTTCCAGGGTTCCCTAGTCTGGCCTATAATTGACCTTCCAGTTTCTTCAGAGTCCCTGGGCTTTCACCAATCCTCCCCTCAGAAGTCACATTTGTTAAAGGTTAAAGGGGTTACAGGGTGCTATAACTAAAGCAGAGCCCCTAAAGTTAAGGCTCTAGTACAGGGCTGGGCTGTGCCTCTCAGGAAAGTGACACTTCCTCAGGCAGCGGCAGCCCCCAGCATGGCTGAAGGTCCACCAGTGATGACAAGCTGTTAGAAAAAGGAACCCCAACCTCCTTGGCAGCCTGATGGTTCAGAGTTCCCCGTATCTCTTGGTCTTTGGGGCCTCTCGCCCTTTGAGGAAGACATAACCTCCAGATTCCAAGAGCTTGAGGATAGCTCCTGCAGACCCCTACCTAAAAGACCCTGTAAAATGCCAGCTACTGTAACTGACAGTGAATTGCCATTGGATAAAAGATAAAGAACCATGTCTGGATGAACGCCGTGGGCACTTGTGCCAGTGAGGTGCATACCATAGACACTGTGACACCACAGAGTTCTCCAGCCCATCATGAGGGACACAGGGACTCTTGATGGATGTGGAGGGGGCCCTGAAAGTGTAGGGAAACACAAATGAGGATCTCTATATCCAGGTTGGGGCTATCCTGTCCCCATCTGGGAAGGAGGGTTCCATCACTCTCAAAGGAAAAAGCTAAAAGCCCCCGCCCCAATCAGGATCAAAACATCCAGTGATAAGACTGTGGGTTCAAGTGAGCAAGTCTCAGGTAGACTGAGAAGGGCTGGGATCACACCTTGGAGCCCACACGGTCCCAGGTATCCTCAATGAAGAGCTAGAGCTGGAAGCCACATCCCCTTGTCAGGAAAGAATCACTGTCCCTCCATGTCCCTCCTCTCTGGACCAGAGTGCTGATGGCCCCCAAGGAAGGATGTCCGTGTTCTCAGATCTGATGGGGCCAGAGCCAGGACAGAGGAAGGGGGCTGTGCAGCCAGCCCAGCTGGGACAGCAAACAAGCCTCTGGGGTCTCCCCTTTCCCTTGCCTGCCCACCACAGGGGTCTGGCTGGGGCCAGGACTGGGGGAGACTTCCTCGATTTATCTCTGCAGCCAGAGGCCAGCCCCAAGCCTGGAATCCCGGGTCAAGCTAAGGTTTGCCTGCCCTGCTGTGAGCAGCTTGGAGCTGGTCAGAAGGCCCAGGCTGAGCAGGGGGATGGGATAGAAAGAATTCTGGGAAAGATTGCTTGGGGCCTGTGTTTGGGGACCCAGGGAAGGCAGTGGTCATATCTTTTTTGTAGTCAGAGTGTAGTGAGAAAGGGCTGGCCCTGCACAATGTTGTCATGGCCTAGTCTGCAGTGGAAGGTGTCGGGCTAGGGGCACGGTTGCTTTGGCTGCAGTCCCATGCAGAAGACAGAATGAGCAAGAAGGGACAGGGCTGTGCCCATAGCAAAAGAGAAACCAGAGGGCTTCCAGAACCTTCAGGCTGGGCAAGGGGCAGAGAGGAGGGTTTAAATACCTATAACGTTTCAGTGATAGGCAGTGGCCAAAGCAAGACCACCCCAGGAACAAGATTCTAGTCATGCGCTGCCCCAGGAAGAGACAGGAGTGCTGACATGGAGGTCATATGGACCTCAGGAGTGGCCCTCCTACTACCCTACCCAGGATGCTAAGTGTTCCTCAACATTGCCCATTAATACTAATGGTGACCCTGGGTCCTTGTGCAGGCACCCATGGCTAAGAAGCTGGTTGACAGGCTGAGCTCACCAGACTCCTCCATCACAAAGGGCTAGAGGGAACAAGGGACCACACTGAGGGTCATGTATGAGTCCCTGGCCCTAATGACTAGGAATCTTGGGGGAGGTGGAATCTGTGGACTTTTAGAGATCCCAGAGGTTCAAAGGCTCAGCAGGCATAGCAAGCCCCAGAGCATCCCAGAGGGAAGGACCCTGGACCACTGTCTGGACCACTATCTGGACCACCATCTCTCAATGTGTTCATGATACCAAGTTCCTCCTGCCCTATCAGCCACCGTCCCCACCACAGACCTGCTCCATACCACTTCTGTAGCCCCATGCATATCCCTGACCATGAGTCAGTTTCTTCCATGGCCTGCGGGGAGGCTCCTACAGAATCATAGGACACAGAGCCAGAAAATAAGGGTGTGATGGACCCACCTAAGAAAAACCTCTCTAGGACTAGAGTCAGAATGCCTATCCCACTTGCAGTCACCCCACTTGGCCCCAGATGCCAAAACTGTTCATGAGCCAGGATGGCTCATGTCACACCCAACACCATATACTCCAGCTGCAGTGTCTGCTGAAGCCAGTGGACTCCACCTGCCAGGGCCCCTCCTTGCCCTGGATCCCGATACAGCTGCAAACACACAGGTCTTGAGAACTAGCCTGCCTTGGGGGACATGTCCCGCTCGAATAGGACATGTCTACATGTACACTCATCTCAGGGAGTGAGGTGTGCCTCCCTGGTGGGCACTTGCCTACCATGCTAGAAGCTCTGGTTTGTCCCCCAGCATCCCAAACAGGCAAAGGAAAACATGATCTTGGCAGATGCTGAGGAATGAAGCCCACTCCTGACTGAGCAGCAGGTACTGTCTAGGAGTCAGTTCCAAGTCACCAAGTAGACATTCATCCGGGGAAGACCCAATGTGAAGCATCAGGACCCTGGGCATTAAGAAGTAACCATGGGTTCTGGAGAGATGGCTCAGTGCCTGAGAGCATCAACTGCTCTTCCAGAAGACCCGGGATCAAGTCTTAGCACCCACGTGACAGCTAACAACTATCTATAAATCCAAGATCTGACACCCTCATACAGACATATATGCAGGCAAAACACAAATGCACATAAAATAAAAATAAATAAATTATTTTTTTTAAGTAACCAGGGTATTTCCTTCCACCAGCTTGTCAAGTTCTACAAGTACCTGGCCTGAGCACCTCTCCACACAGCCACAGCTTTATCTGGACGTGGTGTCCTCTGAGCCACTCCAGAACCTTAGCTCTTGATCCTGTGCTCAGGCCCTTGCTTCCTTGCCAGTGCTGCCAGTAACATGGGCTCACGTTGTATAGTAGCAACCCCTCACCTCATATAGCCGCCCCTTGCCTTCTAGACTTCGGGAGAGGGAATCCTGGAGACCAGAGCTAAAGATGCCTCTCCAGCTCTGAGCTTGCATTTAGTCAGGAGAGACTGTGGCCTACCTTGGATCCTAAAGTCCCTGATCATCTGCACAGTCCCTTCCTTAGTGGTCCTAAAGTGCTGAGTAGCTTAGCCATCCTAACCAGCAGCCTCCCCGTCAAGCAGACTTCACCTTAGATAAGGTTCTCCCCATCAGAGGAAGCCTGGGGGGATTTTAGGGGTTATCTTTAGAACCTGAAGTACCTCTAGATGGGCTCCAATGGAGATATTGGGTCCTATGGGTGGTGGTAGGAGGTCTCTCTCATCTATCCCAAGGAAGACCCTAACGCAGGTCCTGATTAGAAGTCATGAGTGCCTAGACTTCTACCCTCTCTGGTGATCTTGCAGGCATGGGACATCCCTTCAGCTGGGAGACTAAGGAGCCTCAGGTGTGACTGCAGTTGGTCTCAGGTAGGCAGTCAGCAGTCCCTAGGCCACACTGCTCACTCCTCAGATCAGTCCAAGAGCTTCTGTGGTCAGAACAGCATTCCCCACATTCCTGAGGAGCAGAGGCTCACAGCAGCCAGCCTTTCCTCTCCTCTCCATCCATCTTGTCCCATTCCTCACCCATGCAGGACTTCCAGACCTCTGATCCCTTCACCTGCCTTCTCATGAGGGTCTCTTCACTCATTGGTCATGACAGACATTCAAGTTACCTCTCAAAGTGTTCATGATGCCAGGTTCCTTGTGCTGTTATCAACCCCTTCCAGAGACTCTGGTGACCCCGAGGAAGTGGGTTTGTTCCTGTAGGTCCCTGATCAGTAACCACCCTTCCTTCAGGCACCTAGAGAAGCTCCTATCGGACATAGAGCCAGAGAGGAAGGGGATATTGGGCCCAACTAGGGTTAAGAAGCTTGTCTTTACCAAGGACACCTGAGCCCATACTGCAGTGTTAGAACAGAGGTGACCAGATACAAGGTGGAGACACCCAGAAGCAGCACATACTGGGACTACAGTATTGGGGACTTTGAGGGCCCTGGGTATCCTGCCATGGAGACACAAAATCAAGGTCAAAGAGAGGACTTGGAGATGCATGGGTGATAATTGCAGGGCAGAGGAACAAGATGGACTGTCTCTCCCAACAGTCAGCAGATGCAAGCACACAGATTCTACAGGCAGGACTGACCCCAGAAACCTCAAGAAACCTCAAGAGGGAATTGTTCAGACTATGTGGGAAGCTTCTGAGGTCTAGAGGCAGGAAGTGCTACACAAAGCCCTCCTAGGGTGAGGGCACAGTTCCCTCTTGCCCTGTGCCCTGTGCCCAATACACAGAACTCAAGCATCCTGCAGCCATCACTGGCCTTATTCCTAAGGAAGTCCAGCTGCTCTCCCTACGTCTTCCCCATGAATAGGTAACTATTTCCTAGTTCACAGCAGCGGACTCCGTTCTTCCAAGGACTGGTATAGCACCAGCAGGCCTTGGCCCAAGCCTCAGTACTTCTGCACCCCACCTCCAATCCGGCACTGCCATCCTATCTGTCTCTCCAGACAGCAAGAGCCTTTGGGTAGGGAGGCCAGACTCCTGTGAGCTGCCCTTGAAGATAGGTGTTCCTGGTGACCCACAGGAAGGGAAGACTGCCCTGCCTTTCTCTCCTGACCCCCCCCCCACACACACACCACGAGTCTTTAAACCTCAAATATCCCTTGCCAGGGGGCACAGGATATGGACTATTAATAGAACTTTGGGCAAGGCTGTCTCTGGTCTCCTGGGACTCCCCGAAACTCCAGGCATAGCCCCTCCACCCTACTCAGGTCGTAGGGTACGGCCAGGCAGGCTCCAGGGCTCCATGCCTGTACCCGACGGGGATGGGGACAGCTCTGCTCAGCCCGACTCATGCTTTCCACTGGCCCTGCAGGCCAGCGAGGCTCTGGTGGGTAAACACGTGTGTGTGGGCATCATGGACATGTGGCGGCTCTGTCTCCTGCCCGCCCACCCGTCACTTTTTCCTTCTCCCTTCATGCCAGCCAGGCTGCTCAAGCCCTGTGGCCCACCCAGACAGGGCGGGTCCGGCAAGTGAGGGAGGAAAAGGAGCTACTGCGGAGGAGGGATTTGGGGTACCAGTAGCCAAGATCTGGAATTTGGGGTCCCAGAAAACACATTTCTGGAGATGATATCTGAACTCTATGCCAAGCTGAAAGCCTCTCTGCATTCCCCAAACCCAACCTGTTCACACACCAGTGGCCTGGAAGAGGCCCCTGGCCCACTCTTCCTAGGCCTTGCCTTCCTGAGAAAAGACTTTGAGGGATTTCTTAGAAAGAGTAATTAGAGAGCCGCAGGCCCTGTGAGGTCCAAGAGGCTCCATGGTAGGCCCAGCCCGCTTCCTCCCTGGCCCAGTAGTGCATAGGGTCCCATGGAGCCAAAGACACAGGCGGCCAGCCTACCCAAACCACTGTGGCCGCCCAATACCAGGCCTTCTTGCTCTCCATTTCCAAGGGTTCTGTGTGGGGATGAGTGCAAACCAAAGACTGTGGGAGAGCCACAGGCTGGGAGAAACACAGGCTGGGAGAGCCACAGGCTGGGAGAGCCACGGGCTGAGAGAGCCACGGGTTGAGAGAGCCACAGGCTGGGAGACACACAGGCTGGGAGAGCCACAGGCTGGGAGAGCCACGGGTTGAGAGAGCCACAGGCTGAGAGAGCCACAGGCTGGGAGAGCCACAGGCTGAGAGAGCCACAGGCTGGGAGAGCCACAGGCTGAGAGAACCACAGGCTGAGAGAGCCACAGGCTGGGAGAGCCACGGGTTGAGAGAGCCACAGGCTGGGAGAAACACAGGCTGGGAGAGCCACAGGCTGGGAGAAACACAGGCTGGGAGAGCCACGGGCTGAGAGAGCCACAGGCTGGGAGAGCCACGGGCTGAGAGAGCCACAGGCTGGGAGAGCCACGGGCTGAGAGAGCCACAGGCTGGGAGAGCCACGGGTTGAGAGAGCCACAGGCTGGGAGAAACACAGGCTGGGAGAGCCACAGGCTGGGAGAAACACAGGCTGGGAGACACACAGGCTGGGAGAGCCACAGGCTGGGAGAGCCACGGGCTGAGAGAGCCACAGGCTAGGAGAGCCACGGGCTGAGAAAGCCACAGGCTGAGAGAGAGTCATGGGCTGGGAGAGCCACAGACCCTGGCAAAAGGGGCTTCCCAGCTCACCCCCAGCCACTAGTAGTCTGAATGATGCCCAGTGTTCCTTGTGCCTGCGAAGCCCAGGGTTCTGCCACCTGGCGCTGGTGGGAAAAGAGGAGCTACTACTACAGGCCCTCTACTACAGCAGTGAGGACAATGGTGTGGTTTCCCTAGGACCTTTTGAATGTCTGAGCCAGTATGAGAGTGGCAGAGACCAATATGGGATATGTCTCAGATCCAGAGGGACAGGAAGGAATCCTGGAGAAGGTGAGAAAGGGGAACCCCTCACCCTCAATATGCTGAGGGAAGCATAACCTGGCCCCTAGCTTTCCCTGGACATGGTATGAAAGGCCACATAGTGCCCTGGACCATGAGGACCAGGGATGTGGTAAGAGCTAAGGGGTTAGAATTAGGGAGTGGGGCAGGCACATTTGGTGGTTAGGATACCCACCAGACTGCTATAGATACCTCCTGGGTACCATGGCTTCAAGGACTGGGGGATAGGACCAGAGAGAGATCTCTGCACACTATCAGCCATCAAGAAGAAATTACCCGCTTGTCCTTCACCATTCAGCCAGGACCCCACAGGCTTGGGGCCAGTAAAAACCCAGCAGAGTTCTGTTTACTGGTTAGTTAGCCTCAAGAGAGGGCCAGGGCTCCACTGTATGGTTGGAGCTTAGACCTCCCAGGTCTATAGGACCCCAGGCTTCTAGCCTGAAGCTTGTTTGTTCCCCAGAGCTGGGCTTCCTACCCTGGCCTGGCAGGGCCCCCTGGAAGCCTCTTGTGCCCCCATACCAGTTCTGCACATACAAACCCACCAGCAGCAACACCCCCTAAGTCACCGCCCTGTTCATCCACAAAGATTCCCTGTTACAAGGCCCTCATTGGGCCTCAGGGTCAACAAGACTGAATTCCAAGGCCTAAGGCCCTGGCAGAGCTGCTCATCTCTGAGGGAAGCCATTTATCACTCTGAGCCCCGGCCCACCCATCCGCTCTGCCACCCTTGACTAGGACCCCACAACCCCACAGCCAAGTCGCTCAGCTGCCCCTTGGCCAGAGCTCCTTCACCATCATCTGCCAACATTGCTGTCTGCTTGGACGTCTAGGCCCCTCTGTCCCAACCCAAACTCTCTAGATCCACCCTGCTCTTCTCCCAGCTTCCCAGAATACTGTGGAAAGGATAGCAGAGGGAAGGGTTCCCGCGAGCACGGCAGTCAGAGCACGAGCCATGTTTTTAGGATTTTCGGGGCTCTTCTGCCTCCCCATCGAGCCCCTGTACATTTCCAATAAGGTCTTATTGGCTTGGCTTTGCAGGCACAAACCTGGATCAGACACCGGTCTGGTGTGCTTGTTTTGGATACCTTGCTGACACAGTGGGCTATTTCAGCAGCTGCCAGGGCAGGCTCTCAGCCTGGGTATCTCTGGCAGAGAGTTCACTTCGTGGCAGGGGCCAGTGGGCAGCAGGCATCTCAGGGTCCCTGGGGCCCACAGGAGCTTAGGTAACCAAATGGACTTGCCTAAAACTTCAGGTCCCCAGGTAGGGTGCTAGGCCTCTTGCCCTGCTTCAGCCTGATTGGGCTTCAGCCTGATTACATCCATCTGGGACTCACCTGCACCAGGCAGGCTTTCACTAAGGGCAAGGGTCTTTGGCATCTAGTATCTGCCCATGATTCTGCATTGTGGTCCCTATGATGATCTGAGACACCTCTACCCACTAGGCCTGGCATAATGGAAATGACAGGAAGGGCCCTTTAGCGATTGGAAGAGTCCCTGGATGATTTTGGAAACGCAAATATGATCTCTCTTGTCCAGGAGAAGAAGGTAGGGGGTAGGAGTTCCCAAAACCCCAAGATGTTCTAGTTGCTAGACACACACTCTTTGGGGGTGTGGTCAGCTCTGGCTATGTGTGGGCAGCTCCTGTCCCTGCATAGGACCTGGACTGCTGGTAATGTCTGGAGTCCAGACATGGTGGTCACAGGTCTGGACACTGAGTATCTAAGACCCTAGACTACTTTCCTGGCCTTGTAGAGAGAAATGTAAGACTTGTTCTCCAAAGCTCTCTCCTAGACTGAGAGCTGGACCTCAAGCCTGAGTCCTTCCTAAAGAAGGGTTCGTTTTCATTTTCAGCCCTGGTCCTCTTGTGCTTTCATGATCCTTGTGTCTTCCCTGAGAGACTGTAAGCTGCATGTGAGAGAGTTCTGCTGCTAAAACCCAGGTATTCCCTCCCAAGAGCTTCCTACTGCCTTCTGTGCATAGCATCCTCCACTCAACTCCCAAGACCTCTCCTACAGTTCAGGCTTGACAGAAGACTATGCTGTCCCCAGCTCTAAGAACGTGGTCACACAGAAACTACAGAACCCCAAGACCGAGCTAGCTTTAGCTTGGTTGCTGGACCAGCTGGTCCCCACAGCCACCACCATTGCAGGAAGAGCTGGTAGCTCATTAATTCGTGGTCCCTTGTTCCCAATGGAGGGAGATAGTAGGAACAGACAGGTGAGGATCCCTGAGGCATTCTGGGACAACGTTGACAGAGCAGGCCTGTTCTGAAGGTATTCACGCTAGGGTCCAGAGTCTTCAAAGGTCCCAAGATCCCTCCTGCCTGGCACCCTATTGCTCTAGATCTGGCCATCTCCATGCTCTGAGTGTCAGCTTCACTCAGTTCCCCACAAAGAGCACACACCACCTGTGACTGGCTTTCTGGACATCTCTAGTCATGTGGAATACCAACCAGGGTGTCCCCTCAGGGCACAGGGCCTTCCAGTGAGATCAGACATTTCTAGATGCTCAGGGGCAGACACTGCGATGCTAGTTGACATCCTATGCTTCCCCTTGCTTGCCTTGGTGCTTGTTCTTGACCACGTCTCTTGGGATGAAGATCCTGGTTGTTACCAGTTCTTCTCATCCTGACACTGTGGAAAAGAACCCATGAAGTATGGCTGGTTTCTCGGGCTGTGCAGGGTTAGTGGGGGAGAACGAAAGCAAAGACACCCAGCTGCAAGAGTCCGTTTATTCCATCCACCCTCTGGGAGTCCCACAGAGTACTGGACGGCACATCCTCTTAGCAGTTGTGATTGTGAATGCCCTGCCTCACCCTCCTGGATCAGCTTCAACTTAAAACATTCTATGGTTCAGTCTCAATCTCTGTCAGCCCTACCATCCAGGAGATGGCAAGTGAGAAGAGACTTCATTTGTCATTTGAGACCTGGTGAACCTGGCCCCATCATGGTGGAGGCAACAAGACCAGGTAGGCCAGAGATAGCAATGGTTGCCTGAAGAGTTCGGAGAATAAGGGTCATCCATAGCTGGGGTCCTCTGTTTCCACAGAGCAGAAAGTTACCATGAAGTCATGGTAGTCAGGCTCACCCTAGCAACTGGAGAAGAGAGGTGGGCTCCCTGAAGGCTGTAACCAAATCTGGGGTGAGGGGGTTTGAAGCTGCCAAGTAGCTCATAAGCAGAAAGGAGAATTGGGAAAGCCAGAGCTGATCTCTATTCCCATCTTTGTCCTCTTTTGGGGGTCTTTGAGTGCCTGGCTGGAGCCTATTAGGCAGTGTCTACATTCTCTCCCTCTTTAGGACAGGGCTAAGCAATAGCTGCTCACCCATGGCCAGTGTGCCTGTGCCTATGGCGGTGCTGATTGGTCGGCTCTCTGTGACACATGTGGCCCCCGCAGCAAGCAGGCTCAAACAAGGGCAACAGCCTGTCCAAATGTCCCCGTGCCCTGAAAGGGTGGAGGCCTGAGAGCTGAGGACGAGATTGGCAGTGGTACCTGCCAGTGGGTCCCAGACCAAGCAGGCATAGCAGCTGAGGCTGCCGTTCTCCACCTGTCAAGACCAATGGAGACAGGAGGAGACAGCTGGGCAGGAAGGGACAATGGAGACATCCTCCTGGTAAAAAAGGATTTGGGGTCCAGCGAGGGGAGCAAAGAGAGGCTGTCCAGCCCATAATGACCAGTTCCCAATGCTTCTTGCCTGCCAGTTTCCTCCGCCCTGGAGCTCCCGAGCACATTCAGTGGTCTCCTTGGCTGGCCAACTATTCTGGCTCCAGAGAGGGTCTCCAAGTCGTGTCTTTGGGCAGGGTCCCCAAGTCCTGTCTTGGGGCACAGCCAGGGCTGAGAACCCAATGCTGGAGCTGATGGCCCCTTCCCCTCTCAAGCCCATAAACGGATCTGGGGGTAAGGGCAGCTGAGGGGGGCCACCAGGAGAGAAAGGGAGAGCTGATGGGGGAAATCCGAGAAGGCCAGCTGCTCTGCCATTTTTACATCCTGTCAGCTCAGCAGCTCATGCCCTTTTTGGGGTCTCCCAGAGCCTGGCCATCCCAGCTGTCTCTCATGGCCACATTCCCTACCTCTTGAGGAAGAGTGCTGATCTCTGAGGCTGGAAATAGCTGTGCCTTGTGTCCTGACAAGGTCCCCCAGGGACATCAGGACAGTCAGGGGCAGCAGTGCCTCCGTAGAGGGGCAGCTGGGAGGGGTACTTCAGAAAGGTTCCGTGTGATCACTCACACTGCCTCAACTGGCTTGGGTCTGCCTGCCTCTGGCCTTCTCCCTTTGACAGGGGTCCTTGGGCCTGGACTTGTAGGGTGCAAGGCGGGTGGGCTGGAGGAAAGAGCCCAAAGCAGGGGCCTGGAGCAGCTGTCTTGGGACGGAAAGAGCGTGCACGGCGGGCGGCCCAGCAGGGGCAGCGGCCCTGTGCCATGTTTTGCGCGTGATGTTTCTTTCCTGGAGGCCCTGGCCTCAAGCACCCTCACTTGCTGAAGTTTCTTTCTTTCAACTGCATCCCGCTGCCCGTGTTTGCTTTCCTTGGTCTGGGATGGGCAGCCGGGGAGTCGGCTCTGTGCGACTTGGCTTCTTCCGAAGACCGCTTCCTGGAACACTTGGCAGGGCTTGCCCTGGGAACCGAACCGTCCTCTCCCTCCTCCCAATCTCGTTCTCCACTCCCAGGCAAGACACCCAAGACATAACTGAGGGTTCTGAACTGTGCAAGGAAAGTGGGGATGGTACAGAGATGCGGGCTCAGCACTGTCCCTGTGCGTAGACTTGGGGAGTCCAGGTGGAAATAAAATGGTACCACAGCAAAATGTCCTCAGACTCTAAGCTCAACCCCTCAAGTCCGTGCACAATTCTCAATTTCCCCATGTGTCCAAAAAGGAACAGCCCCACCAGCTCTAACCAGCCCTAGGGTACAGACTATACCGCAGCTACTCACCCTCCCCTAAGAGCCCCACCCTTCTCTCAGGGTCTCAACCTAAGCGCCTAACTTTGTATCCATTTTTTAAAGTCTAAACCCACACCGGAGTTCAGAGTTTCTGTCCCTATGGGCCCCTTCCTGGACTTGCCCCTGGCAGGAAGTGGTAGACATGTAGTAGGGCTCTGTGTGAGAGTCAGACTTAACCTAGTCCTTTAAACAAAGAAGAAATGACATCAGTGAGTGGACACTGTTTTTGTCTACTAGGGGTCTTCCTGAGGCCACGTGCCAGCTGGGCTCTGGACCAGCCTTCAGGAACCTCACAACAGCTTCCCAGTGTGGCCATCCTTTTGGAGAGGCCAGAGCACTGCCCAACAGCATCCTTCCTCTTTAGCATCCACTTGGAATAGTGGAAGAGGCAGGAGAGGGTCCCAGGAGCCAGAAGGCTATATGTTAAAGCCAGACCGGAAGAGGGACATTGGGGGTGTCTCCTTTTCACAGGCTCCCCCACAGTGATGTGGTCGTCTGTACCCATCTGCTGGCAAGAACTGGGCAGGGGAGAGAGACTGGGATGCTGAGAATTATCTATTCCTCAGGACCTCCTAGCCCCTGGCAGCTGTCCATGTGGAAGTTTTCTGTTCCCATGGCCTTTCTGTGGACTTCCTGCGTCTCCACTCTGTGGAGGATCCTCCTTAAAGTGACTGGGTTTCCTATCTGTAACTCAGAGCGAGAGGTTCCAGAGCAGGCAAGGCCGGTGGGCAGCATTGGCAAGCCAGGCAGGCCCATGTCCTAACCACACAGGAGTTGACGGGATACTCTAAGGCCTGGACCTTGACCATTTACAGAGCAGCCCCAACAGACACACCTCAAGTCAGGGCGGCTGGAAACCTGAACAAAAGGAGCTGCTAACTTCCGGGAGGCCATGGTGACGGTAACTGGACATAGTAGGGCCTCCAACATGTGCATCAGGGTTGCTGACTTCGCATGCTCAATGGTATATCTGAGGAAGTCATTTTCTGTGTGGAACAGATTCACCCATCACCAGGCAAACTCTAGGACCCCAACTCTGAGTAAATGCCTGTAGTACGCAGCACTCCTACAAGGTGGTCCCTGCGTACCTCTTCCACAGCTTCTCAGTCCCTCCGCAGAAGAACCCTACCCTGCCCCCTGCCCCAGGGCACAGAAGGTGAGGTTCACAGAGTCTCATGGACACCCCATCCCGTGAAAGACACACAGCCTCAGGTCACCCTGGAAGGCAGGGGACGAGTCCCTAATAGGTGCCAGGGACTGGCCTGCTCCATGGCTCTGGTGGTCTAGTCTGGCTCTGGGAGGGGGGTCCCTGCCTGGAATGCACATGCGGAAAGATGGCGCCTGGAATTTTTTCCTTGGGGAGGTGGGGAGAAAGAAAATTTGTTTTTAAAGGGGAAAGATTGATGTTCGCTTTGCTTTCCCACACTTGGTTTGGAGCCAACGAGGTGGTTTGAGAAAGAAATTCTCCTGTCCGCTATTAAGTGTAACCAAACACGGGCTCCATGTACGAAATCACACGGGGCCTCAGACATGAAGTTCAGGAATCTTCTCTCCCCACTGCAGGCGAGACATACACTCCTCATCCGTGCCAGATGGTTGGGCAGGGGCTGGGGGTGGCGGGGCTGAAAGGTGTCTGGAGAAGAAGGTGGAGTAGACAGCCTGTAGCCAGGAGCTACACACAACTGACTAGCCAGGCCAAGGTCCCCAAAGCTGCCCAGGGCAATGGGTCAGTCAGCTTTGGCTCAGGGGACACTTAGGCTCCAAACTTCTTGATGCATTCTGCAGGACAAAGATGGGGGTGCTTGGGACCTTCACAGAATCCCCTTGTGTCCCGGGCCAAATGCCCCTCTGTGTCTTGGGTCTAGGTGAGAATTCTGCAGGAATCAGTAGGCAACCCACTGCCTACTACTGGTAGCATTCTGCCTCCAACAGAGGAGAGGATTAGGACCAGCTTTGCCCCCAAATGGAGCCCAGGTCTGGTCTCAAACTTTGTGGATCTGTTTTCCCCTGGCTGGGAAGAGTAGCAGGTGGGCAGAGATAGCACAAGGTGGTGTCTGCTGAATGCTGGCCTTGCCTCCAGGGCTGTCTGGCACCATCCCTCTCTCTGCTCTGAAAGCACACCTGTGCACACAAATGCACAAAGGCCAGAGCCTCCCAAGCCTAGTCTTTACAGATACTCCACCTTGCCGCTAGTAAAAAGGAACAAATGTTTGGGGTTCACCACCTCCTTGAACCTCATTCTCAAGTGTCTACATACTCCCTAGAGCTGCTCAGACAGATGGGGTAAGAGAGGTCACTTCCTTGCTGCTGCCAGCTGGAAGGAGGGCTGGGTGGCAGGGGGCCACTTTTGGGAACCTAGAGAGTCGGTGGAGGACAAAAAACAAATCCAGAAACTGGTTCCTCTTTAGATACTTGTTAGAGTTGATACCCAAGGGTTCTCCCACCTGTCTGCCCAGCTGCACAGGGCCAATCATGATCATAAAACATCAAGGGGCTCGGTCCCCTGTGTAGGTCTTCCATATGACATGATGAGGCACATCTGCCTAGATGTTCCCCGTGGTGGTTCCCAGCTTTGATGGCTGCTGAAGGAAGGCAGAGCCAAGATGAGATTCTTCCATTGCAACTTTGCTTCCATCTTGCTCAGAGACGGCACTCATCTTCTGAGGATGTTGTGTTGGCTCTAGGACGGCCAGAGCATGCAGGTCTACTGCTACCCACGGGCTCAGCCAAGAATTCATTTGCCCTTAAAACCACCAGAGATTCCCAATGGGTAGCTTTCTGCCAACTGTGCAGATACCCTATTGTGGTAGGTATGGCTAGACTTAACAGTGGCTTTCCTATAGGGTGGTGTGTCAAATGCACCCAGCATGCAAACAAATCCACTGATGAAATAAAAGATGCCTGCAAAATATATATTCAGATCAAGAACATGTGCTATTTAGTGTCCAATCTCTTGACTTCTCTGTGCCACACTGGAGGAAGTGGAATTGCCTTGGGCCACATATAGAATAAGTGTGTTCCCAGACCACTGTGAGGCATAGATCATACTGAAATGTTCTGTGTTGACCTGAGATCCAAGTCTAGCAAGTATGCTGCTCTTTATCTAGTGATCCTACACCCGGAGTAGAATGAGTACTCGCCGGAACAAGACAGGTCCTCTAATCACTCCTGCAATGGCTCCTCTGCTCGACCATCAAAGGCCATGACTTCCTACCATCAAATTAGAGTTAAATTCTCCACACCTCAGGGGCTCTGTATCTGGACTCCTGACTGGCTAGGGATGCTCTGGAATGCCTCTGTCACTGGAGGCTTCTCTTTTGGTTGCTTTAATAGAAGCATCCAGATGTCACCCTAGATGTCCCTGAATGGACAGAGATTCCAATTATCACAAGTTAGGTTTTCGACCGAGATCTCCTCATGAACGTCCTACTCCTAAACCCATGGTTATTCACTCTCTCAGTTCTGTGATGCCTGGACTCTGAAGGATCCAGAAGTTCATTCATCCTTAGCTATGTAGTGAGTTTGAGGCCAGCCTGAGCTACATATGACCCAATCTTTAAAAAACAAAACAAAAAACAATAAACCAGAAAGCTCAAATTGAAGTTGCCTGATAAAAGGATAGTAGTTAGTAGAGACCTCTAGGCCTGCAAGTCACTGGTCCTGGTTACATGTCTGACACTATCTCTTGTGATTCTTCTTAAACACACAGGCTGGTTGTTTTGTTGTTTCATTTTGTTTTGTTTTGTGGGGGAAGGGCACGCCATCCTCCTGAATTGTGTGGCTCAGGACTTTTACTAAGAGCAGGTCCCTATGAGCATACAACAGGAGCGTGTGTAGCCCTGGGCTCCCAGACTCTCCGTCTCAGGAACTGGGGCTCTCAGAACATTTCAGTGTGCTGAAAAGGCCTACTGTGTACAGAGTCCAGCACGAGCCAAGGCCAGACGGGCGGGGGGGCTACAATAGTCCAGGTGTAAGGTAATGAGAACGGGGTGTGGAGGTGGCAGGAAGGGAGGAGGGGGCTTCAGCTAAACTGGGAAGGCTGCCAGGATGGATGTCAGGCCAGCTGCTTCCTCCTAGCACCCCAGCTCAAAGCTGCTTTCCCTTGCAGGGGGACCTTGTGTTCCTGCTCTCTTGGTACTGCTGCACTACCAGGACATGCAAGCATCCATTAACAGAGTCTGTGGTAGGCCCTATGCAGATTGACAAAGGCCTAAAGTACCCCAGAGCAGTCCAGACCCCACCCGTATTAAAGTCCATTCAAGCCCTGAGTCTGACTGAAGATTAGAAGCTGCTGGGGGAAGAGAGTGGTGTACGTCAGCTCCAGCTCTCTCGCTACCCCTTTGAAGCCCTATGGAGGGACACAGATGACAACAGGTAATGCCCAGAGTCCGACTGGGCCAGAGCCTCACAGGGAACTCCTGGGGACCCGGCCCTGGAGCTGTTCAGAACCACAACAGCCCATTCCAAGAGTCCATTGAAAACGTGAACTCCCAGAATTCCCAGCATCCTTTCCCCAGTACTCCTTCAGGGTGCTTTTTTTGGCCTTGGGGAAGGGAGTGTTTGGGCCACCTGGGAGGAACCCACTAAGGATAAGGGCCAAGGTGGAAGGACTAAAGGGGTCCTGAGAGGAGGAAGAAAGAAGCTGGACCCCATGCACACAGCCTCATGCAGTTCTACTGCCAACTCTGCACCTTGTCACTCTCACAGGCTCTGCGCTAGCACAGGATCCCAAGGCGGCTCTCGCCTATCCTGAGTTAGCCTAGGCTGTGGCAACTTGAAAGGTGGCTGCGATGGAATCTTTACACTGTGGTAATTAGTGGACAGACAAATGGAGGCCCTTTTTGCTAAAAAAAAAAAAAAAAAGCCCCTTGTTTTAGCTCCCCCATTCTGTGGCATGGCTAGGGCCAGGTTCTTCTACAAAAGACAGTCATTAGCAGTGTTTCCCAAGGATCTTGCAAAGAGGAAAGTATTCTGTCTATTTAAACAAGGGCAAATTTGACATAGGAGAGGCCTTTTGCCCTGTCATGGATGCATGGGGACACAGAACACTCCATAAAAGTCCTTCATGAGGCTTACTGCCTCAGGCGGGTCGGGTCCCTTCTACTTGTCTCTCTCACGGTGAAGGGCCGGCGCCTGCTGGCTTGGTTGGGTGGGATTAGCCCACAGTACATTCCATCTGGCATTCTCCAAACAGAAGAATCTTAATAGGAAATTAGCCTTAAAAGGTGATGGGGGTCCTCCCAGGGCCACCTTCTGCAAGAAGCAGCATGTCACAGAGGAGGAAAACAGGAGTTAATCCCCATAGCCTTCCTGAGAGCTTTGCCGAAGAGACTGACACAGCTCATGATCCAGCCTGGGCCTCCCACCTCCCACGCTGTCCATGGCCTGGGGGCCTGACACCCTATGCTGGTGTGGCAGTCAGCGGGGGGGGGGGGGGGGAGCATAGGGCCTCTGACAGCCGAACCCAAGGGGCTCAGTGAGAAAGGGATATAGGCTAGAACTCCGGGCTTTCTTGGGGTCTACAGGACAAGAGAGCCAGCTGGGGAAACTGAGCCTCTGGGTTCAAGAGCACATGAGAAAATGAAAGGACAAGGACCCCATTGCATCTCACTTTCCCTCAGGAGGCTAACACCATCTCAAACCCGGCTCTATGTGGAAGAAACATGTATGTCCACTGTGGTGAAGACCTGAGGGGCGACTTTAGATAGAGGGTTCTTTCTTGCCCAGCCCCCATTGACCCTACAAAGAGAGGGGTGTAGAGGGGGTGCACCTGAGTCCAGCAGTCTGTCCCTGGGTGGGCCAGATGCTGCATAGTCCAAGGCAGGTTCCCCTCCTCCCTGAGCACGCCTGGCCAAGGAGTACTGCTGCAGATGTCATTATTACCAGGACCCATTTACAGGGTGCACTTTGTACACGCACGGGTTTTACAATCCCTTTTATTAGCCATAAAAAGGGACAAGAGGAGAGACGGCAGCATGTTGGGGCTGGAACCCAGCTGCTGCCCTGGCTGAAGAAAAAGGCCCAGGGCTGTGTGATAGCCTTCAAAAAGAACCCCAGCCAGATTTGCTCCTGGGATCTAGGGTCAGGGGATGGATGGACTTCAAGTCAGGGCAGGATCCCTTGAACCCTTGTATATATTGGGTAGAGGGCAACCAGGGGCTCCAGAGAGCCCAACACTCAGGGCTTTGTGGAACGGGGTAAGGGTAATGTGAAGGGTGGGAATTCATGTTGTCTCAGTGGTATCCCCGCTTCTGAGCTCTCTTTTCAGCACATGGGAGGGTCTAGGCTGTGCAGACCTGCCATCTCTTGGATGCCAGCTTCATATGTCACTATATCACCTTCATTGTCCCTCCATGAATTCTGGGATTTTCCATGACCTCTAACTATACCCCAAATCATAAGTAGCCTCCAAGCTCATCTCTTCAATGCTGTTTCCAGTTTTCCAGAGTCCCAGGTAGCTGATTCAAGACATCAGAGCTATAGGAGGTACCCAACCAAGGTACCCTGGCTTGAGAAACAAGCATTTAAGATAGACTGAAAGCAAGACAAAACCCCAGGAAGGACAGTCCCCACTTCAGTGTCTTCAGGGACCTGTGTCTGTGGCCCTGATCTCTCCTACCCTATGCTCATCTACTCCACACTTTAGCTTTCCTCATGAACCTGGACATTTTAACTGCCTAGAACCCCAGATTTGATGCACTCAGGATGCCATGGGAATGTCTCCTGGGGTGCAAAAAGGTAGCTATCGAGGAGAAGCCTTGACATCCCAGTTAGCCTGTTCCTGAGCTCTATGACCAAGGCCATTCCTGGGAATTAGTACGGTTGACAAGCAGGTGATGCCGCCACCCCCTCCCCACTCTCACTGCCCTTCCATCAGAAGAAACGTTCCTGATGCTGAAGAGAAAGAGGCTCTGCAAGGACCAAGAGGCTGTTCCTGTCTGGTGAGGTTCCCTCTCTCACTGCCTCCCTTCCTTTCTCAACACAGAAGTAGGAGGGGACATGGGAGAAAGAACCCAAACCCCACAGAGGTTCTGGGCAGAGCTGGCGGGCACTTTCAGGAGGCTACGCTATAATCTAGTCTCTCAGAATAGCCAGTACCAGAGGCAGGACCCCAGCATCTCTGAGGAGGCTGAGACTATTGGGTTCATTGAAGAATTGATATGGAGTCCTCCAAGTGCTGGTTCTGGGCCAAGTATCTCCCATCCCTGCTGACAAGCCTGGCGCTAACCCAGGTCTCTGGGCAGCCTCTCAGGACTTTTACAGTCCCCTTTCCCAACTTGTCTCTTGACAGTTGTAAGGTCGGATCAGCAAGTGGGTTCTGGATCCACCCAGGTCCAAAGCGTAGACATTATGTTGCCAGCACACCAGGGTCAGTATTAGAGGTTTGGTGGCTACTGGAGGCTCTTTTCAGTCTTCCTGGAGTGGAGCTGCCCCCTCCCACAATAGGTGCTTTTCCAAGGCTAGGGGTTGCCCTTCCCATAACAGGAATTTCCCCTAAGGTAAGGGCTGCCTCCTCCCACTACCACCCATCAGACAGGGCTTCCTTCAGAGGAGAAGAAAGACCTGAGTCTTTGGGGTCTGTCCAGAGGCGCTCTGCAGGCTGTGGGCCCCCCTCCCGGGCCAGAGATTCCTGGAGGCCCAGGCATGGCCTCCCCCACCACCATGGAAAGCTGGCCCTAATCAATAAGGCCACATGTTAAATAAATCACTCAGAGGCTTAGTGCTTGTTCCTGCAGCGGCTGTAATAATAGTATTAACAACAATGTCCCTCAGAAGCCTGGCAGAGGCTCCACTTGTGGGTAGAGATGGGACGGGGGAGGGGAGAGCAGGGGGCTATCTGGCGTCCAGGGCTGGGGCCCTGCATCCAGAGCTGGGGCCCTGCCTCCAGCCTCTGCCCACCCGCTGGGCCCACAGCAGCCCATAGCCACAGTCCAACCCTGGGGCTCTTTCTGTTTAGGGCAGTCTGCAAGGCTCAGACCCAAGCCGACTGAGACAGGACTGAAACTTGGTGTGACCTGGCCCCACCCCAGGATACACTCTAGGACATAGACAATCCTGAATAGGACTGCAGCAAAATGGGGGGGGGGGTATGAGAGCCCCCAGTCTGAGAAGGAAATGGCAAAGTCAACACGGAGAACAGATTAGGGATAGGTACAAATTTACCCCTTGTTTCTCAAGGACTTCTTCTTCCTTAATTTCACCCCTAAACTATCTCCAGAAAGTCAGGAGGGATCTGTGGCTACCCAACCTCACAGGGAAGTAGTCTGGGCCTGTGGGTCTAGCACTCCCTGCCCCTATCTTTCCAGAGGGGACTGGCTAGGGGGGGTCTGGAGAGCAACCACTATCTCCCTATCCCTTTGTAATGGTGCCTAGTGAGTAAGCGATGTGAGGGCTGCAAGCTGCTAAGGGAACAGAGGGGCTTATCTCTTCTGAAGACCTGTTCTGTGGAAAGTGTGCCTCAGCAAGCATGACTAGACCTACCTCAGAGCCCAGGAGGTGCCCAAGTGGCAGCGGAGTCGGCAGAAGGCCCAAGTCCAAGCCTACAGAGGCAAAGGGTGGTGGTTTGTTTCACCGCATAAATAGCTCTCTGCCACCCAGAGGCTCCAGTCCTGGCTGGAGCATGGAGAGAGACAAACGGGACCCTCTCTTGGTGTCTAACAGACATGCAGGGTATTCAATGAGGGAGAGGCGCAACCATTGTGAGGCCGGAGAATGTGCTTGCTCTCCCTCAGTAGGGGAGCCTGCAAGGCCCACAGATGTCCAAAGACCAGCGAGGAAGCCCTGACTTTGGAGAAAGACATGAAGGACAGGAGGGAACCTGGCAGCACATCTGCGTACCTTTGCCCAGCTCAGGGCTAGTGCCAACACTGTCTGATGAGGACTGATGAGAGGGTCCTTAACTTCACTGTGGTTTCCTAGGGGCTTAGTCAAGAGGGTCTCACTCTCCCAAGCCTGATCCCATGCCATGGTTTGGGAAAAGCTCAGTGAATGTTGAGACATCAAAGGGCAAAGGTCACGTGTTCCAGTTACCCCTGGTTTCACCTCAGCCCCTAAAAGGAAGGGTAGTGAGGGAGAAGAACACAGGCCTTTGCACTAGGCTTTTCCCTCCATGCCTTGCACAGGGTTGGGAGCAGAAGAGGAACTCGGGGCAGCTTGCACATAGTCAGGGCCTGCTCTTTTTTTTTTTTCAAAAGCAATAGAAAACAAATACTTTGCTCCTTGCCAAGTCCTCACATCCCCCTAAAATAAAGCTGAAGGATCAGCATCAGGAGGAGGAGGAGGAGGAGGAGGAGGAGGAGGAGGAGGAGGAGGAGGAGAAGAAGAAGAAGAAGAAGAAGAAGAAGAAGAAGAAGAAGAAGAAGAAGAAGAAGAAGAAGAAGAAGAAGAAGAAGAAGAAGAAGAAGAAGAAGAAAGATAGTAGGCTGTTTGCTTGTAGCCCCCAATGAGATGAGGAGCTGGGAGGGTTCTGGGGGGTTCTTTTCTTCTTTTTTACCCCTGTGGCCCTTGAGCCCAAGCAAATAATTTTTCTACCCCAGCCTTACCCCAGTGCCCACCCTGGGCCTAGGACAGCAACTACATGAAGGAGTCCAGGAAGAGGAAGAAGGAGGGGAGGGAGGGAGGCCACAAGGGGTGAAATTCAAACTGTTTGTTGGCCCAACCACCAACTTAAAACAATGAAGTCAGAGGAAGTCCCATAGGAAAGAGAAACAGGCTAGGGGCCAGGTGGTCAGGGGAGCAGCTCCAAGGGGCCAGGGTCACCCTCAGAGACCTAGCTCTCTGCAGAAAACCCAGTGAATAGCATGGAATCTTCTGGCTAGATTGAGTCAGTTCAACACTCGCTTTGAAGCGGGGCTCCAAGAGAACCAGAGAGACAGTCCTTTGAGGGTATTTCAGATGGATCAGACGTTGGCTGGATTTGTCAAGGGGTTCCATGGCCTCAGGAGTCTCTTAGACACAACTGTCACTGAGGCTTGATAGCGCAGAGGGCTGTGGCTCCTAAAGAAGCAATGATTCCTCATAACCTTCACATGGTTTCACGTCGCTTGCTTGGCAGGCATTCTCCAAAGGGACAGGGAAATGGAGGACCCACACCCAGCACAGCTTGCTCAGCACTGGAAGATGGTGTCTGGGGAGGTGCTGGGCCAAGAGGCCAGACAGCTCTCCTGCCTGGAGACTACAAGTTCACCAAACCAGGAGACTCCAGCAACTTAGTTCACAGCAATCCAAGTTAAGCCAGCACTCACATCCCAGGTTTCCCCCAAGGCGTTTCTAAATTCAAAGCCCTTCTGCTCTACTCCGAGTGTGGACCCTTGGATATTCACATGGGGACTGACACCACAGGAGGGTACTTCTCCCAGGGCCTGCAGAGCAGAGCTAAACTAGTGCCCAGTTCTGAGGCAAAGGGAGCTGGGCACCTGGGCCGCTCTACCTGGGGTCTAAGGCAGAGTGGGGTTTTGGACTCCTCACCCTGTCTGTCCCCTCTCCTATCCTCCATCTTCTATGAGGCTGAAAGAGTCCTTCCTGTCCTGGTGTTCCACAGAAGCCTGAGGCCTGCCTAGACACAAGTGCGAACCTGGCTTCTCCCGGGCCTTCATGCCCTAGCAAAGGTACCAATCTGTGGCTCACTATAGCCGAGGCAGGAATATGGCATTCAGGGACAGTCAGGACCACTGAGGAGAGAATTGTTGGCTTGGCTGCAGGTCCCCATGAAATAATTCCGAATCCAGGAGCAGAAGACTCAGGAATCAGGCCTAGAGACAGGGGCCCAGCGTTGGAGCATGGGTCTGAGGAATACTCTGATCACTCAGAGGCAAGATGTGCTGGGGCTGGGGTATGAGGAGAGTCCTAGCTGGGAAGGAGGGATGTGGTGCCAAGAAAGCAAGGGAGGCAAGAGTTAGTGGGGAAACTGAGGCAGACCAAGAATGTCGCAGTTTTAATTGGCTCAGACTACCATACAAACCAGTGCAGAGGAAGCGGTTTAAACAGCAGCTACCAGCTGAGTCCTAGAAGCTTCTTAGAAGCCCACGTTTGAGGGGCTGCTGGCTTGGCTCTTCTATGGCTGGTAAGATGGTATTTTCCCCCCTGGTCCTGGTGTAGTTGCTCCCTACAAATCTGTGCCATGATCTCTCCTGGTAAGCGCACAGTTGTGTGAATCGGTGCCCACTCTAGAGACGTCATATTAACTTACTCTGCAGAGACTGCCATCACCGGCTACGGTCACACCCTAAGGAACTGAGGACTTGAGTTTCACCTTATCAGTTTGAGGATGGAGGGAACGTAATTTGTCTCAGGATTTTTTTTTTCTCCAAGAAATACCACATTAGGAGGAGGCTAGGGCAGGATACCCACAGACACTCAGGAAACAATGAGCAGAGAAGGGCAACAAATGTGTGTCACAGAGACCACTGAGGAAGAAACCAGTCTGGAGCTGAGAAAGCTAGGCCATGAGAGGAGCAGGCAATGGAAGCTCCCTCCTCTCCAGGGCCCCAAGGGTGAGGCCCAGGGCGGGGAGTGCGGGGGCCTTGGTGGGAAGACAGGCAGTCAGTCATCTCCTCAGCCAGGGGAAGGAGGGAGCTGAGTGTGGGCTGAGCACTTGGAAGCCACAGTGTGGGAAACAGCCTCGCCAGAGCAGGATGTGAGGGGGACCCAGGAGAGGGGTGGGAGGCCATCGAACTGGTTGCACGTGCAGAGACATGGCCCCTCTGCCCGGATCCTGCTGGTCTCCTGGGGGGATTCAGACCCCTGACTCATAGTCATACCACCAGCCAGGTGGAGACCCGCCCAGGAAGGGACTGGAGCCATCAGCTGCCTCCAAGGTCTGAGGGGCTCCCAGGCACCATGGGTTCCCTGCCTCCCCTCCCAGTCCCCACATGAGGCTCGGATGAGGGAAGTGAGTGAACGCATAAGTTCCTTCCAACTAGCTCATCGGCAGAGCCCAGATGGAAAAATCCGCCTCCATGGAGCCTTTGAAATTGGAAATGATTTCTCTGGAAATATGTAGCGTGAGGGGTGAGATAAAGGACAGGCCTGCATGTTCCCTAAGACAGACACTGTTGGCTCCACATGCCACAAAACCCCTTCCCAGGGCCCCTACTATCACCTTTCTCCACTCTCTTCTTGTCCCCTATTCCTGATTGTCCCAACTCCTGGTGACACAGGAGGGTCTGGATCAGTTAGATTCACAATCCAAGGTTCGAGGCAGGAATGGGAACTGTGAGCTTATGAGTTAGCTTGCTTTCCCCCGTGTCAACAAGGCCATAAGGATGGTGGTCTCCCATTAGGGTCCTCCCTCCCCAACCTTGCCCAGCCCTTGCCTGTTCACACCAACAGAAATTCCCCTGTGATGATTTAGACACCCCAGTGCACCCAAGCCATGTATCACCCTTGTCTATGGCTTATCCCTGTTTGTAAAGGAGCCCGATGCCCCTCTGTCTTCCTGAACCCCCCAAATCTCCTTTCCTTATTCCCCGATGAGACACCCCCATGAGCATACTTCTCTGTAATCATCACTAAAGAGTAGTAGTATGCAAAAAAGTCCCAGGTTCCTGCCATCTTGTGGCTCTGCAGCTCTGGGATCCTAGGACAATGTGCCCTTTCTTCTGGGGGCACAGGGGAGAAAGGGGAAGATCCCCTGGAAACCTTTAGGTGACTGTATTGCCACTTGTGAGTCAGGCACCATGCCTACAGTCAGGGAGACATATCCACAGAGTGGGTCCTTGCTAAACCCTCATGTCCTTGCCTTCCACTTCTAAGCCTTTGTCTCTCTTCTGTCCCAAGGGCCCTTCTTTGAGATTCACAATAATGGCTTCCTGGGCTTTGCAGGTGGAGCTGCTCGGCTGAGGATGGTAAGTAACCTTGGCTTATGGCAACAGGACCTGTAGCTGGGTCATACTGTGCTTGTGGGAAAGGAAGAGGTTGAGAAGAGAAAGTTTGTGCTCTGAAAGCTTTCAACCAGGTGGTTCAAGTGCAGCCCAGACCCATGAAAATGGAAGGGAAAGAGAGAGTCTACCCACAAGAGGACACGTGGGCATGGGTGTAGCCAGCCCAAATAGATACCTGTGGACAGTGGATGGTAACAGAGAGTAAAGACCAGCTGAGCCCCTAAACATAGACTTCGGGAAGGGAAACAAGGGAAATGTCCCACTTCCTGATGAATCCCCAAGCCATGAAGAGAGTGTGGGAAAGTGGAAGAGCCAGGGAACAGCAAGGGCCCCAGGGTGACAGTGGACCTTCCTCTGGCCTTTCTAACAGCAGCCCCCAGTGCACAGCCTCAGCCTTCAGGAATGTCCTGTCGATGGCCAAAGCTGCCAAAGAGAATGGACAGGACCCAGGAGTGAGGCCCAGGCAGGTGGCTGGCGGCTCTGACACTTTCCTGGCCATAGTCTCCATCCCCCATGGACACTGCTGAGGTTTGGGGGGCTTAAGCATCTGGGTGTAGGGGAGAGTTTCCAGGCCTTTTGGCCCATCTGCTCAGCTCTCACTTGGAGGGCTTGTGTTGTTGAGATGTCTGAAATATTTGTTTTCCAAAGGATTAACTTCCAGATGATTCCAGGAGGGCCAGGAACAATCCACAAGGCTGGAGGAAAGAGGCCCCTGTTCCCTCTTGAATGCAGACCAGGACAGCATCCTCCACCTAGATGAACCGGGTGACCTTATTTTTCTTGCTCTAAGCATCATCTGATTCACTCAGTCCACCACTAGTCTCTTTATTAAATGCATTCTAAAGCGAGGCATTCAGAAACCTTTGCCAGTACTCTTTTTGCTAAGTAGTGAGTGAACTGGTCCCTCACTTCTCAAGAGGTCACTGTCACAAGACTACCCTCAAGAAGTCACTGTCACAATACTGGACTGGGCCTGGCCTCCCTTCACTGCCTGATCCTTCACTCCCCTCGTGCATTAAGGCCTCTTCTCTTCTATTACTGTCCTCATACAGATGTGGGTCAGCACCCACTCTGTCCCTAGAAATCTAGGTGATGAATACTACCTGCCTTAAAGCCTTCTTCACCTTCCTAGTCTCACCCACCTCATATGGTAGATCATGGGATAGTGGTGGTCCTATGATGTAGTGAACATGGATGATAGCCTGGCCCACCTGGTGAGGCCATGGCATGGGAAGTTCTTCTATATATGTGTTGCTTTTATTGGTTAAAGAACAAAGCTGTTTGGGTCTACAAGAGTGAGAGAGGACCCCTGAAAACACATAGTTTATCTTTGAGGTCAGGGTCTGTGTATTTTTTCTCACTCCCTGAATAAGAACTCAGGTTCTTGCAGATGGTGACATCACTGGGTCAAAGATGATGCTCATATGTCTTTTGTAGCCAGAGCAGAAACAATGAGCAGAGGGCTGGTGCTGTGGAAATGGACTGTAATAGATGTATAAGAACAAGGAAGAAACCAGAGGGTCATAAGAGGCTAGGGGAAGGCTGAGGTAGAGAAAGAAAGCATCCAGGGTTGCCAAAACAGTGGAGACATCATGTACAGGTGGCCTCAAAGTGGTAACCGCAAAACTCAGTCAGACTCAGCATATATCCAGGGGCCACAAAGGATAGCACCTCAGGCATGCTCGGCTCCCTCTTCTCTCTCTGTCCTCATCTTTCCAGAACTCTCATTTGGAAATAGCTATCATGCTTTGTGTCTACCCACTCTGTTATAGAAGACCCCGTATGCCTGCCAGGATTCATCCAGAGATGTCCATAATGGCAGGGGACTGTGCATGGGGTCAAACCAGAAATGAGGGAGCCATGGGGCATAGCTGTTTATGAGAGACTGCTGCTCAGGTTCTGAGATCAACCAGTCAAGAATGAGATGGGCAAAAAGCAGGAGAGGGTACAGGCCATGTGGACATCACAAGGATATGTGGGAACCCAAGTGGACAAATTATGTTTGCCCCTTGCAATTTTGGATTGTATTAAAATGCTACTCCCCAATTCAGGTCTGTTCTCACCTGAACAGGTGTAACTCAATGATCCTTTCTGTTCCACAAAGGATGACAATGCCCTAGATCTGATAATGGTGTCTATCCTGCAGAGGAGAAAGGTTGGAAACAGACACACGGGGAAGCTTCCACACATAGGAAAAGAAGCAGAGACCTAGGGAATCCTAGTGACCTAGAATCTAAGGACACCTAGTGTTTCCAGAGCTTGGAAAGGACAGGAAGGATCCTCTCCAGAAGGCTTCTGAGAGAACACCTTAATCCTGAATTCGTAGTCTCCAGAACTGTGCTAGAATAAATTCCTGCTTTTTCAGTCCCAGTTTGTGATAACTTGGGGGAAATCTCAAGATACCCACACACACTCCAAAACCAGGGTGAGGGGTTGCCAAGGCAAACTAGCACCTTTCATGAGGAAGCTGCAGTACAATCAGCTCAGTACCCACACCAGCTGCAGGACAAACCTGAGATATAGCATTGGTTAGAGTAGCAAGGGGCTGGCACCGCAAGTATGGATGCAGTGACATCTAGAAACCACCTTCGATGCACAATTAGCTGCTGCTCTCCGTCTTAGTCAGTGTTCTACTGCTATGAAGAGACACTGTGACCATGGCGACTCTTATAAGAGAAAGCATTTATTTGGGGCTTGATTACCATCTCAGAGGTCTAGTCCATTTTCCTCATGGTGGAGCATGGCAGCACGCAGGCAGACATGGTAGCTGAGAGTTCTACATCTGGATCTGTAGTCTTCAGGAAGAGAGAACCACGGGACCTGGTTCCGGTCCTTAAAACCTCAAAGCCCACCCCCCTAGTGACACACTTCCTCCAACAAAGTCACACCTCCTGTTTGTTTCAAATTGTGCCACTCCCTGGTGACTGAGCAATCAAATCTATAAACCTATGTAAAGCATTCTTATTTAAATCACCACACTCTCCCACCATCCAGGTTAATCTTAGCCAGGCTAGTTGACCAGGAGCTGTAAGAAATGGTAAGAACTGAGTGTTCTGGAAAGCAGAATCATTATCTAGACATGACGAGGCACACCTATAATCCCAATGCTCAGGAGGTGGAGGCAGGAAGATCAGAAATTCAAGGTCATCTTTGGTACAAAGCTAGTTTGAGGTTAGCATGGGCTACAAGAGACCCTGTCTTCTCACACAAAAATCAGTTCTCTTGTACACTAAGATTTCAAGGCCAAAGTCAAGGTATCCGTGTCTGTAGGGCTGCTTTCTCCTTAGGTTTCTTTGGCTTATAGATGGCATCTTCAATCCACTTTGAGTGACACACTATATCTTGTTCCCATCCTTAGACAGGGATGTGCTTATGTCTTCATGCTGATAACACTGGGCCCGTGTCCTATCCATGCCCCACATAGATGACATCTCTGTACACATGTCCCATCTAAGAGATACCTCTGTGCCTGTGTCTCACACAGGTGACACTTTGTGCCTGTGTCCCATCTAAGTGGTACCACTATGTCCATGTTCCTCCTAAAGACATCTATATACCCATGTCCTTTCCTCCGGGCCTGCATCCTATCCAAGTGACAGTCTGTGTCCATGTCCTATATAGATAATACTCTTGCATCTATGTTCTATCCAGATGACACCTCTGTGCCCACGATGCCTCCAGGCACCACATTAGTGACTAGGTCCTATCTAGGTGACAATCTGGTGTCTCTATCATAGCTATGTGGCACCTCTGTGCCCATGCCCTCTCTAGGTGACATCTGTGCCTATGTCCCATCTACGTGACACCTCTATACCATTTTCCCATCTAGGTCACCAGTGTTACGCTCATGTAGCTATCCAAATGCCAGCACCATACACATGTTCTTGTCCAAGTGACAACACTCTGTCCAGATGTTGCATGGTACCACCATGCTCACAGTGTCTGAGAGACATATTGTGGGGGTTAGTTCTTTATGGGAATAGTGTCCAGAAATGAACAATGTGAGCTGCCTCCCAACTAAGAAGGCTCATAATGTGAGATTAGGACCTAGGAGATGGCCATGACCTTGGAAGAGACTGGAGCTTCCTAGAATGTCTCACATCCACTCTCTCTGTCCTCAACCTCAGTAAAAAGGAATCCAACTCTTGTCTCGATGAAGCTGGGCTCTCTCCACCACCAGACCAAGTTCTATATCCAACATCAGGGCTCAGATTAGATTCCCATGGGGTATTGACTCTCATTAGAGTACCATGCTTCAGTTGGGTCTGTTTGCCCACCAGCTGCTAGTCATCACGTAGTCGCTAAGCTAATCTCACACACTATTATTATGACCAGAGCAGGCCAGGCTTGGCTCCACAAGTCCCCCAAATCTCCACTCCTTGTGCAAGCCCCAGCAGTCTCCGAATTGACAAAGGCACACTTAGCAGGTACCAGAAAGTAGAGCTCTGCTTCCTTCCAATAGATATGCAAATGCAGATTTAGGCGGTTAGCCCACCCAAGGGAGTCCTGCTCTCCCGTAAAGGCCTCCTCACCTTAGTAGTTGGATGTAATGCAGTCAACTCCAACGATCTTTGACAATTCTAGGAGGAACACAGCAGAGGAGCGCAGCCATGGTGCCATGAAGAATATGTGTTCTGATGATCAGAGAACACCGGGTCTGCCCAGAGCCCGAGTAGTGCCAAAAAGACAGCCACTACCTATGGCTTCTGCATGACCATGGAAAAGGTAAAAGTTGACAAGCAAGAAGAAATTCGATTCCTGTGTCCCTGGGCTGAGTGTGCAGGGCACTTAAGCCCAGGATCCCAAGGGGCACCCCACACACATATATGGGCTTCCATCAGACAAGGGGAATTCTAAAAGGAGACTGCGCTATTCTTGGGTGCTCGCTGAATCCATTGCGAGTTTTAGAGACTGAAGTTGCCGCGCGGTGGCAGCACCATCTCTTGCTCCAAATGTGAAGAACCCCGGCATTAGGATCCACAAGTAGCAATGTCATGGGTCACCCAGATCCCGTGCCTCAGTAGATCATGAAAGTAATTAGGAAGACAGGACTCATGTGTTTTTAGGCTGATCCCCATGGTCTTGGACCCCCCCACCCAAATCAGCAAGATCGGCTAACTATCGGTGTGCGTAAAGACCAGGGTTACCGCACGATGGCAGTGAAGTCTCATACTCACGCATCTCAGTCCCGAGGCGGACTGCGACTGAGATCGGGGTTCACTCATAGCAGTATCTATGATCCCCCCGGCCTGGGCTTCATGAGGCCAGAAGTTCACAAGAGTCCTTAATAGAACTTTCTTGTGAGCCATACCAGGCATCTTACCTATAGGGCTCTGAGGCTGTCGGTGTTGTGGTATGGAAATCAAGGCATTTCTACTATGTGTGGTGATCATGGAATGTGTTCCAGGTATCATAGTGCCAACCCCACTCGGTACCGTCCTCACGGTACAGATGTCTAATGTCTCCGGTCAAGGAACCGCTTAAACAGAACACTTTACTTTGGCCCTGCGTGCCCCAGACTCTTTAGGCAACAACAAAGCCAGTCAACCTAGGCTTTGAGATGCTAATTAGGGAGTTCAGGTGTTAAGCAGCCGAGGGCACAGCTGCGAATTGTTTGGCAATCTAAGGATTCTCCTAACAAGTCTCAACCTTACCTAGGGAGCTGCAGAACCCTGTTTCAATCTTGGGTGCAAGCCCGGCCCTAAATCAGCTGTAGGTGTAGTGGGGCCCCAAAGTTGCCATTTGTGGCAGCCTCATTTTACACAAGTAACAGCTCAGAGGTGGCAAACGGTTGTACTGTCCCCGAGAGCCTCCATACGAGAGTCATCAGAAGGCAGGACACTTGCGCGTTTTCAGAAGGGTCTCCTTTGGTCTCATATCCCATAAACCAGTGCATGTAGCTCAGTACCAGATGGCACAGAAGCCATTGTGGGTGGAAAGACCTAAATTACCATTCTGGTAACAGCGTAGTCTTAAACGTTGTAGCCCGGAAGCAGCAAAGATAGGGTTTACCCGCGGCAAGGTCAGGGGCCAAATTTAGTGTTCACCTGTGGCAATATCCAAAGACCCAGTGTCTCCGTGTTTGAAAAAGATAATAAAAGGGTGGAATACTTGTGTTTCTGGAGGGATCTGTTTGCTCTCTGAACCCCAAAACCAGCCAGAATGGCTCACTATCTCAAGCCATAGAAGCCGCTGTAAGCGTAGGGAAATGGCCGTTGCCGCGCGGTGGCAGCATACTCCTATGTGTTATTGCCGAAATACAGCTTACTTGGGGGCATTCACTCCCAGGAATGTCCTAGGACACCCAAACTTGATGCAGTTCATGGTGATTGTAAGATGTGTGCACCTCTAGAGTGGTGCCCTTGCACCTTGAAACCAGAGAACTTGGCTCATTCCCTACACAGCGCAGGATCGGCGGTGGTTTGTAAGTAGCCATGCGGAGACAGTATGGTCGGTCCTACACATCTCGGCAAGAAAATGTCAAAAATCGGGTTCACCTGTGGCACTGTCCCAGATCACTCAAGCCTAGCATTCAATGATGCATGAGGGCCATCGGATGGTAGGACACGCACATTTCTTTATAGCTCTCTTCAGTCTGGCACCCTTCGGTCGGCTCATACAGCGCGGAATTGGTTATGGCTGGAGAGACAGACATTGCCGCGCGGTGGCAGCATATCCCTACACATTTTGGCACAAGGCAATGGAATTGGGGTTCACCTCTGGCAGTGTCCTAGGGCACTCGGCTCAGTCCTAGCATTCAAGGATGCATGAGGTCATGGACGATAGGACATGCACATTTCTTGAGTAGTTTTCGGTCTTACACCCTTCGGTCGGCTCACACAGCGCGGAATTGGTTATGGCTAGAGAGACAGACATTGCCGCGCGGTGGCAGCATATCCCTACACATTTTGGCACAAGGCGATGGAATTGGGGTTCACCTCTGGCAGTGTCCTAGGGCACTCGGCTCAGTCCTAGCATTCAAGGATGCATGAGGTCATGGACGATAGGACATGCACATTTCTTGAGTAGTTTTCGGTCTTACACCCTTCGGTCGGCTCACACAGCGCGGAATTGGTTATGGCTAGAGAGACAGACATTGCCGCGCGGTGGCAGCATATCCCTACACATTTTGGCACAAGGCGATGGAATTGGGGTTCACCTCTGGCAGTGTCTTAGGGCACTCGGCTCAGTCCTAGCATTCAAGGATGCATTGAGGGTGTGGGATGATAGGACACGCACATTTATTTCTTCATAGCTCTCTTCGGTCTTGCACCCTTTGGATCGGCTCACTCTCCATACAGCGTGGAATTGGTTATGGCTAGAGAGACAGACATTGCCGCGCGGTGGCAGCATATCCCTACACATTTTGGCACAAGGCGATGGAATTGGGGTTCACCTCTGGCAGTGTCCTAGGGCACTCGGCTCAGTCCTAGCATTCAATGATGCATTGAGGGCATGGGATGGAAGAACGCACACATTTCTTGATCTCTTCGGTCTAGGACCCTTCCAGTCAGCTCACTCTCCAAAGAGGACGAAATGTCGCGTGGTGGCACTGTAGTCCTACACAATGCTAGGCAGAGGCGGCAAAGGTTGGGGTTCGCTCGTACCAATGTCCAGGCTCTGTGCTTCAACGATTACCCAGAGTCATAGCGGTCAGACATTTGTGCACTTATTAAATGGTCTCCTATGTCTTGGGACCACCAAAACTAAGCCGGATCTGCTCAATCCCTAAATGGCACAGAATTGGTTACAGTCGGGAAGCTCACATACCGCAAGCTGCCTCAAGTCTCACACACAGAAACCCCAATAGTCATGAAAGCAGAGGCTGAGGTTCAACCACAGCAATGTCCCAGGTCACCTAGAAACCATAGCGAGAAGTGGCGGAGGTGTACGTGGAGGGCTCAGCTTGGTTAGAAGCAATGGAGGGCAGGAGGTGCCAACCGCTGCCTGGCCAGTGAATAGCCAGCCCGCGGGTGGTCAACTCTCAGCCTTTGTTATGCTGATGCTGCCAGGATTCTTAAGGCTCATGGGGGGGGATGGGATACTTAAGGGAGTTGCTTGAGCTTTTAGGCCCAGCGTAGAATGATTTCTCTCCCATCTTACATACCGATCTTTGAAAAGGATCGTTTGTTTAAGCGCATAGGAATAGACGCAACCGCGAGGGAACAGCAGACTCACACACTACAGCTCCAAGATAAGAGAGGCTGGGGTCTACTTATGACCAAACTGGCGGCGTCTGTCAGTATCATAACCCGGGGTCCACCCGTGGAGATGACAGGAGCTGTTGCAGAGTAAAAATGGGATGGGGGGAGAGGCGTTGTTAGCCAGAACAAGAGCCAGAAACTAGTTCTCAACTGGCATGCAGCAACTTGGCTGAGGGTCTGTCAAGGCGCTATTGCATCCGGGGACCTGCTGAGTTGTCGTGCCAGGTCAGCCCCGGGGTCCTCCTCACACCTGGCATTCCAGTCACTTCCGTTTAGGGCTGTCCTACTCTCTGTGGGTGCCTGACCCTATGGGTTAGAACCGCAGAACTCTGAACAGAGGCCAAGAGCAATGGCAAGAGGGACTGGGCATCTCTCCTGTCTTCATTCTGTCAGTAGGATGAGGAGACCCTGGTTAACTGGGGAGACGGGGCTAGGCAGTGAGGTCACTAATAGGATTAAACGGTACTGGGAAACCTGATGGCCAGGAAAGGGGTAGTGAGGAGCACCCAAATTAGTTGCCTCGTTTAAGCCACTGTGGAATGACAAAGTCAGTCAAGCAAACAGGGAAAAAGACCGAGGGTTGGCCACCGGTAGACTGTTCACCCGTCCTGTGGCAGTAGGAGACCTCTGCCCCCATACTCCTGCCGTGGTCGCCTTACAAGCTGAGTGGTGAACAACTCGAGCATGGCAAGGTGCCCGGGGCACCACTGTTCCATGAAAGGCGCCAGTGGGCTAAGAGGCTATAAGTTCTCGACCCAAAGGGAGACATTTGGGGACAATGCCAGGCCCTGTCTAAGGAATTCAAAGTACGAGTTATGGTGAAGCTGTCTTTGGAGAATTTTCAGGACGGGTGCGGGTGCGGGGTGAGGCGAACGTGCGCTGGAACGATCCAGGGTGGAGGTGGGCCCTGCGGGGCCCCCGGCGGGGCCTTGCACGGATTGGCTGACTGAGTAGGGGCGGGAATTCTGGGCGGGGCCACTCCAGTTAGAAAAAGCCCGGGCTAGAGGGCCCGAAGTACCGGGTGCGGGAGGGGGGTGGGGGGTGGGGGTGGGGGGTTATGGGGGAAACTGGGGAAGTTGGGGTGCTGGAGGAGAGGTGTGTGGGGCCGAGGAGCACCTCGGCATCTGGAGTCTGGCAGGAGTGGTGAAGGGCAGAGGGGCTAGCTCAGGCAGTGCAGAGGCCGCGGGACCTGAGAGCCTGGGAGGAGTGTGGTGTAGCTCTCAGGCATTGCAGAGGCTGGAAGACATCGGTGTGGGGCTGAAGGGCCTGAACTAGGGTTAGTGAAGAATGGGGAGCCAGACATTCATCCCGGTCATTTTTGGTTACAGGACGTGGCGGCTGGTCGGATAAAGGGGAGCTGATGGGAAGGGTTCGACCCCAGACCTGGCAGTGGAGGTGTAGCTGGCAGCAGTGGGCAGGTGAGGACCGCCGTCTGCTGGGCAGGTGAGTCTCCTTCTTCTCTCTGGGCTTCGCTACGCTGACCTTCTAAAGGAAGGTTTAGAAAGCAGGCCGGTGAGAAGAAGTGGCTGGCCTCCCAGCAGAGTGGCACAGGAGAGGCAGATCAGTTAGCAAAGGAGACATCGTCTCGGGGGGAGCCGAGACAGAACAAGGCTGGGGGACCATTGGCCACCCCGGAGTGGACAGAGCATTTAGAGGGAAGGAAGAAGAGGTCGCAGGGCTGCCAGTAAAGACTGAGGCTGCTGACTCCAGGGAGGTGATAGGTGACCTTGGAGACAGTGGCAGAGGCCGTGGAATCCAGCAAGAATAGTAGCATTCCAGGCTGGGGTCAAACAGGGCAGGGTGGGGTCATGAGACACAGAAGGGTCCCCAGCCGCCACCACATCCCACCCACTGTAATTCATTTAGAAGCAGGTTCAAGAGTGGCTTTGGCAGGGCCTTCCAGGTCCTTTGCCAGAGCTTTGAAGGCCGGAGAGCGGGAAAGAAAGGCAGTGCGCAGGCAACATAGCAGGGTGTCATCAGGAGGGGAGTGGGGGGCTGCAGGTGTTGGACTCCAGGGGGATTTCAACAGCAAGGAGGCTGCAGTGGGTTCAGCCTGCAGACACACCATTCCCACGTGGCACTGCGGCCCAGGGACTGGCGCGGAAAGGGCCCACAGTGGACTTGGTGCACTGTATGCCCTAACCGCTCAGCCCCTGGGTCTGGCATGGCAGACAGAACTTTTCCAGGGGAGTCAAGGGCACAGGATGAAGCCAGACAAGGCGAGGCAGGCAGGGCAGAATGGGTGAGCTTTCTAGGGAGGGAGATTGGGGCGTAGGCAGAGCGAGGCAAAGCACCTGGGGTGGTGAGCCAGCGAGGCACTGGCCTCCAGAGTCCGTGGCCAAGGAGGGCCTTGCGGGCAGCGACGGAGCAGTGATCGGTGCCTTTGAGAGCTCGGACTGGAGACGTGGGTAAGTGTCCATCTCACCTGTGGTCACCAGTCTCCTCCCACCCCGGTACACTCTTCTCATGTCTTCTTTTCTTCCCCACAGCCAGGTCTCCAGCCAGAGGTGGGTGTGCCTGCCGGTCACTGAAGGCCAGGATGACAGGTGTGGTCAATCCTGACAGAAAGATATTACATGGTCCGGTGTGACGGAGAGGACAGAAGGACAGTCATCCAGCCTTCCTGGTGAGCATCCTCCCTGCCACAGGACCAGCACCCTCAATCATCTAGCTGCCCACCCACTCACACCAGATTCTGTCATTTGCAGAACACCATGGGCTGGCGCCGTGGGGCACTGCCACAGAAGCCGTCTGTTCTTTTACTTTCCCCAAAGAGCCAACGCATCTTTGCTGCTCTCTGGATCCTTCTCCCCCAGAACCCACAAGATGAAAGGTAAGGACTCTTTTGCCCCATGCGGGTGGGGCATGGCAAGTTGCCAAGCCCAGGGACATCATTCTTTCCCACCCACAGAAATGGTGCTACCCAGCTCAAGCCTGGGCCTTGGAACCCTGGGACTCTTAAGTCCGTCTAGCTCTTCAAGAATATATTGCACTTAGAACCACTACACAACCTGCCTCAGGAATCGGCTCGAAGGTGAGCTAGGGCACCCTTCTGGAAGCTTGCCAAGTCCTCCCCACTCCTGGCCCCCACTCACTTCTCTGTTTTTCTCTATGCAGGTGAAGCTGAAGGAACAGACGGTGTTGACACCTTGAAAGAGCAGACCTACAGCACCCACCCACCCCTAAAATTCCATCTTCATGGCCAACTCTGCCCTCGCCTGGGAGACCACCACCCACATCATCCCGGAACCAAGCCTCTACCCTGGGATGGATCCATCACCATCTCCCTCCTGTCTTTTTCTTCTTCATCCTTTCCTGTAACCTTTTGTTTCTTTCCTTTTCTTTTTTCTTTGCTTGAGAGACTCAAAGCGTCCGTGACTCTGTTCCCCCCCCCCCCTTGAATTTAATTTGCACTAAGTCGTTTGCACTGGTTGGAGTTCCGGAGACAGCCTTGTGTCTCTCCGTGTGAATGTGTACAGGGAATGTGCGGGCCCCTTTGGCCATGCTACCCCAGTGCCTCCCTGTCACCCACTTCTGTCTGGGGGCAACTGGGTGTGGCCGTGTGCTTGAGGCCTTGCCTTCCCCTTGCCTAGTCTGGAAGCAGTTCCATCATAAAGTGTTCAACAAGCCCTACTTCATCCTTTGTCCCTCCCCACCAGGGCCTCACCAGAGGTCTTGGGTCCATCAATAAATACAGTTACAGTCATTGGTCTCAGGGAATCATGATGTCTGCGACTCACTTTGGGGGGAATTGGGAGAAATGAGGGAGGGAAGGGGGATAAAAGGGATGGGTAAAGCACCCAGAATGAAGAAGATTACGAAATGGCCTCTAGGGTGGAATGGGAAATAATGGATAGGAGGGGCTTATGAAAAAGAGTGGGACATTGGGACGGGGGACAGAAGGTACACAGGGAGGGGGCTCATGATGGGGAATAGCACCCACAATGAAGAAGATCATGAAATGGGGAGGGCCTCTAGGGTGGAATGGGAAATAATGGATAGGAGGGACTTATGAAAAAGTGGAACATTGGGATGGGGGGATATGAGGCATACAGGGAGGGGCTCGTGAGATGCCAAGAAGTTATGGTCTGGAAGGGGCCTGTGACTATGAAGGGGGGTCCCTGAGGAATGGGCAGAGGAGTAGCTATCACAAGTGGAGAGTGGCCCTGTGCCATGTGAAGACAGAGGCAGGACTGTGGGGAGGCTCCCTAAAAAGAGGGGGGCTGGGAGGTGAAGGGTATCCTTCACAATGAGAGAGATGCTGGACCCCAACCAGAAACCTCTGGATTCCACACTGCTGCTCAGCCCTGCCTGGATAACTCCCTGAGTTCTCGTACTAGCCCCAAATCCGGCGGCGTAATATAGGTTGTAAAGTGAATCTGACTTGCAGTGGGGCTCATAAGGGGTAGACAGCCATACTGGGGGGGCCACAGCCACATAAGGAGGCCCATGGTTTGCCCACCGAGCTCTGTGTTGGAGCCCAGGTAGATGCATGCAGTGGTATCTTCCCTTGCTGTCTGCTGTGGGGAGGAGCTGAAGGGCCACAGCAGAGACATAGGGACATGCACAGGTCTGTGCGTAACTGCAGTGTAGAACATGGGGTACAATCAATACCCAAGATCATGAAGAGGTCAGAGTGTAAGGCAGGTAGATGGAGGGCTGTTCTTGGGGTCTTGCTTCCTAGGGTGCAAGCGTAACACCCCATGAGGTTGTGACTAGTGTCCTCATAGACAGTAACGGGCTGAGCTGACCCCTCTGTCTCTGAGCCTCCTACCAACCTTCTAGCTCCTAGACACTTAGCTGTACCAACACTGGGAAGGGACTTGAAGAGCAGCTCTTAGAAATAAGGCTGGGGTCCTTGGCCCTCATCCTCCTTCCCCAGTTCCATTGCTTACAACAGTCAAGAAAATCTCCTCTGGCTGACAAAGACCAGACAGAACTGACTGTCAGGAACACCCACCCTCTCCACCCCATACCCTCTCTGGGCAGTGGGCCAGCTCCTCCCCACCCTCACCACATGCCTGGTCTCTCTTCTGCACCCTCCACAACCCTTTTTCTCATCATCATTTGGCCCTCGAATTTGCTGGGAGGGGGACCTCTGTGGTCTCCCTGTGCTAGGACAGGGTGTTTGGGACCCACTGGACATAATTACATGTGGTTGTTTCTCCGTTCATATCCATAGAGGATTTCAAAATCTTCCAGTCGGATGATGTCCATCTTCCTAAGAACCCCACCCCCGGTGACTTGCCCCAGTGACAAAGTAGCCGTCTACTATGTGTCATGGATGGTGGTATCTACAGCCTTTAATATAAACATCTGACCATCCAATGCTGCAAAAGCCAGGCTCAGAACAAAAGTTACCCTACCAGATATGTCGGCTGGAATAGCTGGTCAGTGTGGCAGGTAACCCAGGAGATGGACGTTGAGCACCCAAGAAGGCCCAGAGTCTGTCTAGAGACGCAGGAAAAGAGTCACAGAGTGGAAACGGGGGTCAGAAACGACATGAGCTGCCTCCTCTAGGCCCTGCTTTCCTGGTCACCTGGAAAGTCTAGCATGCTAAAACTGAGTTGTACCCAGACTTTGAGGTGTGGGGTGCTGGAATACATGTTACCATTCTGGAGTTCTACCCAGAACATGTTAAGACAAATTTGGGGAAATGGGGGTGCCAGGATGGCAAGGGAGGAATTGTCCGCAGTGGACGCCTCCATGTACCAATCCTGTCAGTGCGGCAGATGGTGAGGATGTCGCGGGCCAGGGTCTGTCGTGGGTTTATCCACACCTCCTTTATTTAATGCAGAAGGTTCTGAAGCTGGTGTCTGGAGCCAGGAGCTCCCCTCAAGAGAACTGGTTGGAATGGTGATGTATGGGGGCAGGACCTCAAGGTGCAGGCCCCCAAATCACCGTAGCTCTGCAAACAGGTGTGCCTGTGAGTCTTGGGCCTCAAGAGCCTCGCCCAGGGGTGGGGGCTGGGAAAACAGAAGTGGCCCAGCCCCCCTCGCCCCCAGCCAGCACAGCCCCTCCATCAGCCCACGGTTTGGAATGTGTTTACCTTTAGCCCAACCCGATTTCCTGCTTTTTAGAAAAGGGGCTTAGAGAGGGCTGCTAGACAGGCTCCAAGCCTGCCACCCAAAGGCACTTTCAACCCACCCCCCCACCCCCCGTGCTGAGAAGCTAACAGGGGTTTGAATTTCATCCCCAAACCCCAGCCAGGGTGGGTAGTGGGGAGGGTGGGGAGGGGCTGGCTGCTCAGCGCAGCACAGCCTGGGAGGAGATGTTTCAAATCTTCATGGGGCCCAGGGTCCCCAGCACAACCCCCACCCTGCAGGCACAGAACTACAGGGGTCCTCACACACCCAACCCCCCTCCCCAGCTATGTTTCTGTGACAAGTTTAGGTTGGACAGAGACTGGAGTAGCTCATTAGAGAGTCCTTATCAGGTAGTGTGGCCACAGTTTGTCTCAGGGTTTGTCCCTGGAGCCCCATGTGCTGTGGATTAGTGTGTCTGTGTGTCTGAGGGCCACGTGGCCTCACCTATACCCCGGTCTGTGTGCTGACCAGTTAGTAGGCCAGGGATTGGTGCTGAGGCTGAAGCTCAGGCTGAGGTTCCGTCCTTTTTAAGGATTCTCTGTGGGGGTGCGTGTGGTCAAGGCCCTGTGTGTGGGAACAGTGTCTCCAGGAAAGTACACCCTTAAGTCTGACTGTATTGGGCGTCTGTGGTTTCATGTCTCAGGTTGAACTGAGTAACCCAAGAGCACGTTTCAGGCAGGAATCATGGCCATGGGGGAGGGACAGCAGTCAGAATATTTGCTATCCCACTGAGTAGAGAACATTCCAATACTGTGCAGGGAAGGAGGCCTCTTAGGCCCCAAGAGGGGAGGGCGGGGGGAGCTGCAGGTCTGACTGCAGTACACCCTGTAGAATCTCAAACATGGTGTGGGACTGCAGAGGCTGGCCTCCCCCTAGCCAAACTGCACAAAGGAGGGTCTCCTTTCCAGAGAAGCCACAAGGCTGGGAGTCCAGTCCAGTCGAGAGATTTATGTTGCCCTCTCCAGCCCTGCAGACCAGCACCTAACGAGAACCAGAAACTGGGCTCGAAAGGCTGTCTGTCCCCTTCCAGCTTGATCCTAGCTCTTCACAGAAGACTTATCGTTTGCGTGTGTGTGCGTGTGCGTGCGTAAGTGTGCATGCGTGCGTAAGTGTGTGTGCACATGCGTGCGAGTGAGTGTGCGTGCATGTGAGCGCGTGCATGCGCGTGTGTGTGTGTGTGTGCGCGCGCGCGCGCGCGTGTGCACGTGCGTGCGTGCGTGTGTCATGAGGAACTAGGGCCTTCTCTAAGATTGTATGAATCTCCAGAAAGGGGAACAGAAGGTTCTGGAAGGAGTTGTGGTCAGTTCTGGCCTCCCCTCAGGCTGTTGTAGCCAGGCTGGCTCAGCAAGACTACCCACCCTCTTTCTTTTCCTTTCCTTCCCTCCCCTCTCCTCTCCTCTCCTTTCTCCTCCTCCCCCCTCTCCTGGTGACATTGTTGGCCCCTTTCCAGGGCTGAGGGGAGCCGGCGGGGGCCCTTCCTGGAAGCCCACCTGCAAAGGCTTGCTGGGAAGGGGCCTGCTCTCCCTCAGGCTCCCACCCGCCCGCAGCCGTTTCCTGGAAGCAGTCACTGTGGGTATTCTGTTCCTTGTCAGCGCGAGCCTGCAAATAAAGCAGACACTGTGCTCCTTGTCCTTAGGGAGCCCAGCTCCATCACCCCACACCTGGCAAGACAGCAGGCGGGCAGTTGGGCCACGGGGAGCAGTGTGAGGCGGGGGCTGGACCCATAAACAAGCACAGGCGCCAAGTACAGGAGGCTCCTGCCCACACCCTCTGTGCAACACCTCTGAGATGAGTACATGCCAAACCCCCAAAACAGCTATAGGTGCAAGAGGGAGGTCCCCAAGGATGGGACACCACGCGGACACCAGGGAGAGGCTGGTAGCAGGCCCATGGAGAGGTCAGTCCTGGGCTTCTGGCTTTGCAGGTATCTTCTGCCTGAATGGGAAATCCCAAGGATCTGGGGTCACATGAGAGAGGCATCACAGTAAGGAAGAGAAGGGGCTTGGGAAAAACCATCACCTTGAGCCAGGGAAAAGGGCAGTAGAGAGCTATGGAGAGTCGGAGTGAGGGTCTTGTGGGCACCGGTCTGGGAGAAGGGGTTAGATGAGAAAGCCTGGACTCCCGTCTATCTAGGGGGAGAAATTAAAGGAAGGACGGTGAGAGATCTGAGAATAGGGGAACCTCTGAGCACGTACAGAGTTCTGGACAAGAGAATAGAACCAGCATGGAGGGGGGGGGGGGACATGCATCAGGCCTGGCCGCCAGGAGCCAGGCCGAGGCCAGGGGACAGATGGAAGAAGATGACTCCCAGGGCTGATCACGGGGTACAGTGTTCACTAGGTAAGGCCACAAACGACAAGAAAGTGACTGGTAGGGTTATGGTGCCTGGCGTTAGACTCTGGGGTCCATGCGTCTGAGAAAGAACAGGCTCAGAATATAAGTTCCCACTGTACACTGTGCTCCGACCTCACATGGGCTTGGGGTAGTGCTGCCAGGGATGGGGCCTGGGGGAACAGTGGGGCCCCATGAAAGGCTGGGAAAGACTGGTTTATTCAGGTGGCATTCAGGTTGTGCGCGTGCGTGGTGGAGCCCATGGGACTAAGGGAGGTGTACATAGAGCCCTGAACAGGCTCCCCATTGGCTGCTGGTGACTTCACTCCTGTGTCAACACCACCATGTCTGCAGCTTCCCGGCTGGCCAGGGTTTATGGAGCGGGACACGACCCTGCCTGGGCCCCCACCTCATTCGGCCCACACAGTGGCCCACTGTTAGGGTCTTGGGGGTGGAGGCTGCTCTGTAACATCCTGGTGCCTCCTACTCTTTCACCTACCTCTGAGCTCCTGGGACAGCTGTTTCCCTCTAGGCATCCCTGGCCAGAGGGTGTGCAGACCCTTCCTCCCTCTCCCTCCGGAAAACAGCTTGCAGCCCTGGGGCCACAGAGGCCTGCAGCCTGTGCCTATGGTTATGGAGTCAAAAGTATAGCACAGAGCAGAACGAGGTTGGATGAGAACTCTAGAGAGACAGACTATAGAGAGGGGCTCTCTCTTAGGCGCCAGCCTCACAGACTTGCCTTCTCTGACCCTAACTAAGTTCTTGCAGGGTGGCCACTGGTCAGAGAATAGTCAGAAAAGCCATTGTGATGGCCACCCCTGCCCACACGGCCTTGGGATTCCCCTTGAAGCAAGACACAATTTCTCGGCAGTTTTAAGGGCACTTCTGATGACCTGAGTCCTGCTTTTCCCTCCTAGAGAGGCTAACAGCCCACCCCATCCCAGCAACCAGGACAAAGGGGAGTCGAAGTTCTTGATTCCCAGTGCCCACTTGAATAACGGTGACCCAGAAGGAAGCCTCTCCTCCCCAGAGAAGCTATAATCCCCAAAGTGGTAGCCAACCCTAGGAATAGGTGTATTTCTCACTGAACCAGTAGCCCAGGACAGCTGAGTGGAATCTCTTTGCCTTTGTAAACTATGCTAATCCCTGCTACCACCACTATGGGAGCAGTCTGTTGGGGCTCTGATTTGCTGCGTTTTCCCAGGAGTCTTCTGGGACCTGGACAGAATGAGTCAGCCTGGGCAAAGATCCCTGGTCTACCTGAAGCTAGGATACTTTCATAGGGAGGTAGAGATACATGGGGTTCCCTGAAAAGCAACAGGGTCCTTAGACCTGAGCAACCCTGCTGGCTAAGGACCTAGAGAAAAGAGAGAGAGAAGGATCAGATGACCTCTGTCCTGCCTCCTCCAGAGGCCTCCATCACCCGTGAGCCATACCCAGGAACACTTGAAGTGTACACATTTAAATACGGTCAGAACTAGAGACAAAATGGAGGGGATCACTGAGGGTGAAAGACAAGGAGGGAGACAGTTGGCATGGCAAACTGCAAGAGAGAGCCTTCTGGGGACACTAGGAAGGAATCTACCAACTGTCACTAAATCCCATCTCCCATTGGCTGTCTTTCTGTCCCAAAAGCCCTTCCCCGTGAGCAGGCCTTGGATACAATTCCTGTCCCTTCACGTCCCTCCATGTCCCTCCCTGCCCCCACCCTGCCGAGTGGTCTCTATTGGTGAGAGCTGTAACCTGGCTCTGCCCTGTCACGAACCCCTCCCCTCACCAGGCAGCACTGTCCTCTAGTAGAGGGTGAATGGCCTCCCTCTCCCTCAGGTCGTGGGGCAGAGTACATGTGTGCCAAGAGGGGCCCTGTGGTCCACGTGGCTGTTTGCAGTTCATGAGAAGCAGCTGAGATAGAAAGCTGTTTTCCCAGTGGGCATGGGGCCAGAGGGGGCTGAGGGGGCCCAGGAGTCAAGGCCAGGCTGTAGGGCTTTGTGCAACCTTGGGCTCCCCCCTCCTATGTGTTTGTACCTGCAGGAGGGGGTGCAGCTGCACAGCAGGCTCCACACGAGGCTAGAAGCTATCCATTCCGCTAGCTCCCTAGACTTTCCCTGGGTGCCTGGGAGTCCTAGATATTATCCTTCCCCAATGTGAGGCTTCACCGTCCAACTGCCTAACTAGGACTGCATGTGGTCTGTGATTTGGGTGGGTATAGCCCTGTCTAAGGGGCTGCCAACCTATGATCAAGGCGGGGCAACAGGCGTCAGAGATATGTGGACCAAAACTTGGCTGATGTGGAGAGGGTCGAGATAATAAGATTAGGGGTTTATATTATTCTCAAATCAGAGAGGTACTGGGAACTAGTCTTCAGAAAATGGGATTTCAAAACTTCCACCCCCACCTGCCTAGGTGGGCCTTGGGGTAACCTCTTTGGGCGGTCAAAATGCCTTGTGACTGGCAGAAGACACCCCCCCCCCATCTCTAGCCACCTGGTCTCACTAGGCATGGAAGTCTTCCAAGAGAGTCCTGCAAGATGTCTTGCCAATCTGGGACTACCCCCTTGGCCCAGCCCAGCTCATCCTAGTAAGGCTTCTGGTGGGAACCAGGGTGGGCTCTAGACTGGCAAGAAGGGCCTTGGCTACCAATCTCTTGAGTATGATCCCTGGGTCTGTTATTTGGGGGAGTAGGCTTTATGTCCCCTTGTGAAGCTAGGAATCCATGTGGCCTCTTCATACAGGACCTGTGAGTCCATAAACTCATGCCTTATCTATATTCGAGTCCCTCCCCTCCATGGCCAGTGCCTCTCTGATGTCTTAAGAAGGGTGTATATCCACATCTGCCTGATTCCTGCTTGAGATCTACGACAGCTTCCACACTGTAATCTGGGTATAGCAGTGACTATCTCAGAAATGGGTTGCCTAGAATATTCAGCATGGTGGTGGCTAGTGTTACCAATGAGTAGATAGTCCTCGTGGTGCAGTTTGACGTCCCCACCTCCAGGGAGGACAGCTCATCCTTCTTCCACCCAAACTTTCAAAATGGCAGCAGAATCTATGGGGTCCAGTCTCCCATGGGCCTCAGTGTGTACAGTCAAGACTAGTCTTCACTGAGATGGGGATGAGCGTAAGGACTCAGCCTCCCCTAAAGCCAGGGAAGGAGGCGAGACAATGCTGGAAGAACACATTGTTCTTTAAGTGCAGGATTCCCTTCCCATCCAGGAAACTTGAAGAAAATAGGGAAGAGGTAAACAGGGTGTCTGTAAACCCTGAGGAAAGTTCCAGAAAAGAAAGTCTATGTCAGAAAGGCCACATGCTTCACGCCAGCCCTTACCTCCAGTTGATGAACCCTGACAGTCACCAGCCCATGGAGTATGAGCCGTGTTTCCTGGTTTGATTTTTCTTTAGCTCCCCAAGCGCTCACCTTCCTCACTCCACTAGCACAAATGTGTTCTTATTTAGTTAGATTTTTGAGGCAGTCTCATGTAGCCCAGGATAGCCCTAGAACTCACTAAGTAGCTGAAGATGCCCGTGAACTCCTGTTCCTCCTGCCTCTCTCTCCCAAGTGTTGGGGTTACAGGCATGCACCTCCACATCCAGTTTACATGGTGCTGAGGATTGAATCCAGGACTTGGTGCAATGCTAAGCAAGCATTCCATCAACTGAGTTTCATTCTGGTCCTTTTTAAACTTTAAAACTGAGTATCCAGGCAAGATCAAGCAGCTCCCACAGGACGGGACAGCCATGACCTATTTAACAACTGTTGTCCATATAGGTAGTCCATGCAGGGAAGTCTACTTGGTGTGGTCTGGCAGCTCTGTGCCTCTTGGCTTTGAGACTTCCATTCCAGACTGGACATGTCCACCCACGAAAGACTTCCAGGTTACCTGGGGTGCCACGTGTGAGAGGACCAGCCAGGGACACCAAGGAAGCTCTGTAGAGGAGAACTTAGGGTATGGCAGTCTTTTGAGTCAGGAAGAAGGAACTCTGGTTGTTGGATTCTCACCACTAGAACATAGAAATGAGGCAAATTGGCACACTGGACATTGATGGATAGGGACTTAGGTGGAAAGTTCAGCATACCAGCTTTGTTGTGTACCTTGGCCCCCTTCCCAGATCTATAGGCCCAACCACCCTCTAATATCACTAACGTGCAGCTAACAGAGGTTCCTAAACTTCATGGGGCAGCCAAAAGATAGTTCCTGAGGATCAGCTATGGAACATAGAGAAACAGGAACTTCCTAGCACGTAAAATGGTCCCACTGCTAAGGCCAGCAGAAATCCAGCCCACAGTCCCTAGTCAGGCAGTGCAAGCAGGATTGAAAGGGGCAAAGTCCTAGGACACTGACCGCACAACTCAAACAGGACAAAGACCCGACCCCCTGGACAGGCAGTTGGGTCACGGTGCAAACTTAGGCAGGACAAGAGAGCCCCTCAGCGTTGTGAGTGCGGTCCTACACTGCTGTTTTTGCCACAGTCTCTCTGAAGAGCTAACCAGGAGCTTCTGAGACCAGGGAGCACATGCCAGGCCTACTACCCTCACAGTGAGGCAGCAGTATGGTACCCAGCCTCTGTGGAGAGGAGCCCCACTTTCCCTAGAACATGAATCCTTCATGGGGGACCAGGCTGTCAAGGTCTCTGTCAGCCAGCTCCTCCAGTTCCAACCCCACAGACCCAATTCCAGACCTTCCTTGTCAGCCCCAGGAAACAGTGTCCCATTTCTACTTCTGGGGGCCCTTTGCTAATCAGGGTACAAGGGATATCTCCTCCATTCCTGTCCCTATTGAACCCAGGGCTGGAACAGGCAGAGAAAGCATCCCTTTGCCACACAGTACTGGCAGTTGAGAAAGGCCCCAGAAAGGGAACACTGATTTCCCTGAGACACTGAAGCTGAGGAAGAGAAGGGACATACAGAGAGGTGGGGGCAATCCTAGACCAGCTTCCAGATATTTCTGACAGCTACCATCAAAGCTCCTAGCCCTCAGGCTGCAGGAATACCTTCTCCAAGTATACCCCAGGCTCCTGTTCATAAAATTCCACAAGTACCTCTGGCACATTCTGGGGGCTAAACACCAGATAAAGCTATGGTGCTGCCATATGGCTGTGGCCATTAGGGATCAGACCCACAAGAGGGTGGAAAGGATGGGCTGACTTTCGCTCAAGAGGAGACAGAATCACAGTGCCCTGAAAGATTACTTAGAGGGCTGGGAGGACCCACAATCAAGGTCTCGCTATATCCAGAAAGTCTCTAAGAGTTCAGGCTGCAGAGTTAAAATGGAGGCTGTAAAGCCCTGCACACTCAAGAAGAGGAAGGATGTCTACAGGTCTCAGAGCCTCAGGTATGCAGAGAAGACTGCTGTATCCAGGACTGGGCAGGGAGGGGGTGTGAGCTCCTCCATCACCCCCGGAGACTCTACACAGTCCTTCTTTTGGAGGCAAGTCCCTCTGGACCTAGAGCTGTAGCTATGAATGACTTATGAGCAAAAGTCCACCTCCTGGACCCCCTGCCCAGGCAAAGCAGGCCTTTCTTCTGGTGACAAATGGGGCAGGAGGGGGAATGCCCAGCTGCCAGAGCCATCTGGTTGAGGAAGACACTAGCCCAGAGGGTGTGGTGTGGCCTGTTCAGGAAGGTCAGAGGCCATGCTGGCCCGGAAGAGCCTCCAGCCACCTGGGCAATTGCAGTTCGGCTGGTCCCCACCCGCCCCTCTCCACAGGATCAGAGGAAATCACAGCAGTGCAGGCAAAGTGTTTATTTTCAAATGACATTTCTAAGAAAAATGGCCTCCCCCAAACGCTTGACCCTATGCCTGGAATGTGGGGAGACAAACAGCTGTCTCGACTCCCAGGCCCCATGAAGACCCTGGTTGGGGGCAGGAGCTATGAGATACCTCCTGGGGATACACCAGCCACAGTGGTCAGGGCACAGGATCCTGGCTCTGGGCTCCATTCCCAGGCTTGCTGTGTCCCCAGCAGGATGCCCACACCCCCATGGCCCTGGGGTCACATGCATGCAGGGACAGCTTGTCTTGACCAGCAGGGCCCAGCACCCCTAGTGTGGAGTTCACAGCATTAGCCTCCCAGCACACGCGCCATACCACAGGCCACCTTAGCGCCGCTGCTCCTGCTGTGCTTCTGGCCACCCAGACTTGCCCCAGCCCTCCTCTGAGCTCCCCACTCTGGGAAGTACACAGGGTACCCAATGCTCAGTCCACAGGATGGTCCCAAGTCCTCTGTCCCATAGTTCCCACAGGCAGATACCGGGCTCTAGGGGGTGAAGACCCTGTTTCCTCCTTAGATGATTCTCTCTCTGGCCTAGCCATCAGTGCCCCACTGCCTGCCTGATCCCCATCCACTGTCTGGGCCTGGGGGGAGATTTTGATATGGGTGGGTGGGGAGTCAGGAAGGCATCCCAGAGCCATCCCTGCTGACTGAGCTCTGACTCAAGCCCCATAGCTGGTTTTTTCGTCTTTCTTGCTTCCACTTTGCGGTTTTAGGGTACCTTGGGGGTTCTTGGAAGCTGCCTTTGTGTGCTCATTGTGAGGAGACTGAGGCCCAGCAGTGCTGAGCACAGTGAGGTGCAGAGGAACCTCACCTATTCCTCTCTCAGGAGTTCCCTTCTCAACTCTCCCAGGAGCAGAGCTCAGGGAGACATAGACCCCTTCACCAGGAGCAGGGGGTGTGCCCCAGAGCTCTGATGGCCGGTACTTAGACCGGAGTAGACTGCTGAAGAGTGGAGGGGCTGCTTCGCTGCCCCTGAGCCCCAGCTTCCTGCCTCACAGCCCACAAAACACTAAAGGCCACAGGTCCTGGCAACATCAAAGGCCCAGGAAGCTCCTTGTACTGAATTAAGTGTAAATGGGTCCAAGGCATGTGGCCTGCATCTCCCACAATTACCCTTCCTTGCTGCAGGATGAGATGGGGACATGGTGGGAGGGAGACTCTTGGAAAGGCCAGGTTGGGGGCAAAGAAGCATACAAGGACACCCCTCTGTACCCCACAAATAATAGCTGGAGGAATTGCACTGAGCAGTGTTCTCTGCCTACTTCTGTGGGGCCCATGCTGAAGCCCTTTATAGGAGCATCTAGCACAATCCATCGACAAAATAGGACCCTGAGGGGTTCTCACATCTCAGGGCCCTTATCCTATGCCTAGACACAAAGGAAACACATACAGGGCCCCGTAAAGTCCACCAATGGGGAAGTCTCATGGAGCTGCAGGACCCAGACTCTGGAGGATGTATTAAGTAGGGGGAGGAGGTTATATGGGAGTCCCAGGGCACTCCAGAGTCTAAGGGGAAAATGCTGATTCTCCTCTAGCCTCAGGAATAAGGGTGCTAAGCACACCTACATGGTAGGAAACGACGACAAGCATTTCCCAGAGATCTGAGAATGTTCCAGAAGAGTGAGACAACAATTGGGAGGGGCAGGGGGCTGTGGGTGGGTAGAGACCTGAGTCCAGTGAGGGTCATAGAACAGACGTCAATGACCTGGAATCCTTATCACCTGGGCCTCTCTTTACATACAGTGTCCCCTCTGCAAACTTAGCTGAGCAGAGGCCAGGCCAAGGGTCAGGGGCCAGCCATGCCCCCTCTGCCGGTCTCTGTCAAGCTCTGCTGCCCTCCTGGCCAAAAGCCAGCTCAGCATCGGCCCATTTGGTCCCAACTGAGACAGGCCCCTCTCCCCAGGGACACTTGCAGTGTCCTTCATCCTGGGGCACTTGGAGCCTCTGTGCATGATCAGCCTGTCTGGTCCTGGCAGCATGATTTGCGATTTTCCGCCTCCACACTGTTGCTAATTGCCCTGGACCTGGGAAGGATGGATGGGGGAGGGGGCTCTGTAATCCCATCATCCCCAAGCAGGGGATCAGGCTGCCAGGAGATGACTCCATTTACCCAACTAACGTCAGCAGAGCATTGGGCCTGGCCTACCCTTGAGGAGGGGTAGGTGTGGGAGGATGCACTGCACTGAGAGGGCAGAGAGGCACATTACAGGCAGTGGGGAGGGAGGGTGGCTGATGGAATGGGAGAGGTGCCCCCAGCCCCAGTGGCCCCTCAGTTCCTTAGAGCAGCTGCTAGGCTTCTTGGAGCCCATATTCCTTGGTGTGGATAACCACTGTAATCCACCGTGGAGGGTTTAGCCCAGGGGGGCCAGACTGGACCTGTCAGCCGTCTCCAAGAGGCAAGGACAGCTGCTGTTCCTCCAGGGTTCCCAAGGACCAGACCCACCAGCCATCAGTGGGTAACCCCCAATGTCACCTATTCTTGTTCCCAAACCATTCCCTTGCAAGAGTCGAGTCAAACTCGGAGAGACTCAGGCATCACAAAAGTAGGTGGCAGAGAAGATGGAGCTGGTACCAAAGGTACCTCTTGGTATCAGAGGACTTGCCCCTGGGCCCCACTTTGCAAATGAGAATTAGAAGCCTAGCAAGAAGTTTGTTGCAGTTCATGGGCAAGGTGTGACAAACTATGGAATCTGGCTCAACAGGGGACTTGAAGGTCTTTGATGAGTTGCTGCGAGTAGGTAAGACAGTCTGAAGGATGAGGACAGCTGCTGGCCTTTCTTTTACTGGACACTCAGTCCCCCAACAGTCATAGCCCACCCAAGGACAATGCTGTCCCCCACTCCTAATCCTCCTGTCTGCTTCTTCCCAAGAGCCCGGGCAATTGGACACATTTTCAAAATTCTCAGGCTGCTGCTATTTCCTCCTCAAATTCCTCCTTGCCCCAGCCACCCCAAATCCCAGCCATGGGAAAGAGACGCCACTGCCTCAACACAGACAGCATCTCCAGGCGGGGCTTCATCTAGCACAGGGTAGATGGAGCAGCAGCTGGCTGTGCCTGGGCAGCTGTGAGGTGTAGGGGTGCCAGGGAGAAGAGCCCCGATTACCAGGCCGTCGTGGGAAAGCTGTAAAGGAAAGATACCCAGAGGCCTTTTTGCCTGTGGCCCCATTCCACTCGGCCTGGATTTCTGGCCTCCACGTGCCCTAGGGAGAGGCAGGTGGGAGTCGCAGCTGGGGACACTTATGTCCTGCAGGCTACAGGCTCTGCCAAAACTGTCCATCTGCCTGTGCTGGAGTTACCTGGCTCTAAGTGTGGGTACCAGTCCATCAGACCAGGCTTTGCTTAATACATCATTACGACAGGGTCAGTCCACCCCTGAGAGGCTCTGGGCAGCCCAGCCACCATACAAGTACCCTGTATGTTCTCCAGGAAAAGTTTAGCACAAGAATAATGCCTTGCTGGACCTGGATACCAGCTGGCTGCCAGGCCACAACCCTGAGGCAAGAAAGGCCTGGTGGGTAACCTAGCCTGGTGGGCATGAACATTTGTGTGGGTGGATTCCCAGCCCCCATTGCCCATGTGTCCAGGAGGACCTTGCAGAGGACACATTCTGGGCTCTGTGAGAAGTGGCCGAGGAGCCACGTGGTGACCGCCTGGAGAGACAAGAGAGGTTTACTGAAGATAACGGGAAGAGGGAGTGGTAGGCACAACTAGACCCTGGACCCCAACCTTTCCTGGACTCTCTTGGGCGGGCTGGCGTCTCTGGGGTCGCTCCCAGTCAGCCTGTAACTGTGTAACCAGTGCCTTATCACTAGGTGTAGAAATGCTTAGAGCCTGGTGGGCTGTAGGGGCTGGGCTGCCCTCCTGCCCTCCCGCCCGCCCCACATGTCATTATCGGCAAGTATTCTAGCCTTTGTTCTTCCCACCACCGGCCCGGCCTTGATCCCTAGCTGCCCCCCACGCCTGCTGTCTGCCCTTTGCCCCCCCTGCTCACTGCAGCCAGATCGAACCCCCACCCTGGCCCTTCCTGCCCGAGGCCCTGACATCCCGTCAAGGTGTCCATCTTTGCTTTCCTCTTTCTCCACTTCATTTCATGAGAGAAAGCAGAAAATTTCCTCTGAGTGCCACAGTGGAACCCCCCAAGTAATGTAGCCGAATGGTCTTCTTGAGCTGGGACCACTGGGCCTTCAGATCACTCACTAAACTAACTACCCTCTCTCCCTATGGGCCTTTTCCCTATGGTTTTGAATTCTAAATGAGATTCTGCAGTGTCTCTGCCCTGCCTGGGCTTTCCCTCAGGAAGAACTGATGTCCCCCACACCCCAAGAGAGGATCTTTAACAGGGCCAAACATACTAGAGACATTGGGCCCATATGCTCAAGGGACACGTAGCCTTTATACACCACACATTTCCACATCTTGCCAAGATGTCCACTGCTGGCCTATCTAAAGCAGGATAGCTTCCTTTACTCAGGAAACCGGAAGCTAGGGCACAAAGGTGAAAGCAGAGAGATCACATCTTCTGCAAGAAGGTGAGGGACTACCAGAACACCTAGAGGCCCCGCTTCTCCCAGGCAGGGACAGAGAGAGGACTCTCAGTCTTGGTGAACTCACTCCTTCATAGTGCACCGTAGGCCTTTTGTTTTATTGCGGTATGATATATAGCCAACTAGGCCACGCAAGCACACAGCTTAGTGGTAGTAAGCATGCGCCCAGTGCTGGGCAGTATCCGGCTGTTTTAGCTTCCTTCCCTGGTTGCTCCAAGGCCTCTCAGCTTGGTCGCACTCCTAAGTGCAGAGTGGATACAAAGGTGGCTCTGCGTGGTGAAGGAACTGGATGTCAGTTTACCTCCAGGCAGAGAGGCAGGGCAGAAGGGGCCCAGGCCCAGCAGAACCTAGGGCTACATCCTGGAGATTGAACACAGAGGAGGCCCTGCAACCTGACCCAGGCCTGCCCTGGGTCCCACCTGCCGGCCAGGGTTCCTGCACAACCCTGACAGCTGAAGACTCACACCTTCCCAACTCTGGTTGTCATTAGCTGCTCCTGGCGGGAGGTGGAGGGGTGGAGGTTTGGCCCCGCAGCCAGCAAGGATCGAGACTCACGTGGGGCCACCTGGACCTCATTATTCTTAAGTGGTCCAGTCTGAGTTTGAGGAGAGAGAGAAAGCTGCCCCACCCCCATACTTCAGCCAGCACACTGGGGCCTTCTGCCATGATGGAGTGCTGAACCCAGAAAGAAAACTATAGAGGGCTTGGCCCCAGAAGAAATAGACTGCTGGGCAGGGGCTGAGCAAGACAAAAGAAGTTCGGAGCTGAGGTAGGACAGAAGTGAAGCTCTGTTCCTTCCCTGTCCTTCCCAAAGGTGACCTGGGAAGTTTAAGAACAAGGCCACCATCATCACCCTGTTACTGACAGGTAGGAAAGTGTTTAGAGCATTTTCTGCACAGGACCACCTAAGAAAGACCCCCCTCCTTATCCCTGCTGAACCCCTATCCACAAGCAGAAGGATGCCTTCTAGGAAGTCTCTAACCAATGATGGAGCTCAAATGGTATAAGGGGGCCAGCAAAGGGGTGGTACAACATGAAACCCAAGACCCTAGTTCTTCTATCAGTTCTCTGACTCAGGGTACATCCCCAAGATACCCCACCAGCATCCAAGGACAACCTCAGGCTACAAGAGAGAAACTTGTTTTCCCTGTAGGAAGGGTGAGCTTGGCTCTCAGACCAGTTCCCAGTCAAAGCTTCCACGTTGATCAAGCAGTGGCTATCAGGAGGGTGGGAAAGGGGACATCTATCAGCGTTCAGAATCTGGGTTAGATAGTTAAACAGAACCCTTGGATCTTGATTCAAGCCTGCTATTCTTTTGAGACTATCTTGGACATCCGTATTAAGAATCCCTGTATACCTCCATGTACGCAGAATCTGGGACCAGGCTCTCTGTCCCCTCCTGTGCAGCCACAGGAATCTGCAAGGGGCTGCTGGAGGGAAAGCAAGGAAGAAAGCAATGGGTAGGGCAGGGTGGGGCAGGGCGGAGCTGGGCATCTGTGGGAGGCTGACCTGAGCAAGCGGATACTGGCGGACCGCTGGCATCATCACCTTCATGTTTTGACCCACTGGGTGAATATACACTAAATGAAGCACAAATTAGCACAGCCAAGGGAGAGTCAATTGTGTCCCTTCTTCTTAATCCCTTTGGCTTAGGGTTTCCCCAGCCTGGACAGACTGTCCGAGGGGAAGGCTGCCCAAGGGCATTCGGGCATCCGTCCGGGGACATTCACGCAGTGACCAATCCCAGGCCGCCCTGCTGTGTGCCCTGAACCGTGGGCTTTTTCCCAGCCAGCCACTGTGGGGGAGCAGCCACTGTGGGTCCCTAGGTCTCAGAGAGATGATCAAGGATGGGGCAGGGATGGGGATCAGCACGAAGCCATGTCATGACTAGAAGAATATGAAGGCCAAGCCGAAGGACTTTTATCTCTCAGAACCAGCCCTCCTCTCTCAACTCGCAGCACCAAAGCCGAAGACTACCACAGTCCACAGCGCAGCACGGCTACCATCACATCTTGGCTGACCAGCTCAGGACAGGTCGGTATCAAGATGTTCAGGATGGCTCTCTGGGAGCTGATGACAGTAGCCCTCAGTGAATCTTGGGGTCTGGCCCTAGCACTAGAGGGCCAGGTAGGGGCCCAGTGGGGGTCTCTGAGGACTTGAGAACTCGCCTAGGGGCCAATCAAGGCTGAGCATCCTGATGACCACACAGGAGGCAGTTACCAGCATCTAGCTCTGTCGGCTGTGGGTACCAGCAACCTCTCCTGCAGAGGCGGTACCCTCCCCACCAGCCCCCAGCATATCTGGGTCTGAAGGATCTTGTCCTGGCCCTAGGGGTTCCTTCCATATCAGGATGCATCCCCAGCCCCATCTAATTCCATCTCTTCCCTTCCTCCTGACTTGCCTGGAGATACAGAATTGAGGGGCCGCTCCCAGCCCCCAGTCTCAGAAGGGTGCCTCTCTGAGCAGATAAGCCTGCCTGTACCCTGGACAAGTTAGCTGCCCTCACTGTTCTGCTCTGAAGGCCAATTGGCCTTGGGATAAACAGATCTCATCCGGAAAGAGCCTTGTGCCCCTCACCCTAATCCCCTGGCCCCTCGAGCCCAGCGGGCTGGGAGCTTTGACCTAAGCAAATAATTAGTCCAGAGACTGGAAGGCTCAAGGGGATGGAAGTCAGGAATCTGATCTTTGTTCCCTGCCTTTAGCCTTCCTCCCCTTCCCCTTTTAGGTCTTGAGATAACCAACAGGCCCTTAACCAACAGGCCCTTTTTCCCCCCTTTTTTGGTGCTTTCTTCACTCTTCAGCCCAACCCAGCAGAGTTGGGCAGAGACGGGTGAGCTGGCACCTCTGTCCGCATCAGAACCAATGTCCAGAGAGCAGAGAGAGCTATGGGATATGGGATCAGCCAGGCAAGATGGGGTCTCATCACCTGAGGGAGTACTGGGACTACCTTGTGTGCAAGGTACCTCCCAGATCATGGCAGGGAAGAGGGACCAGTCTAGGTTCCTAGATCCTCTTCATACCTCATCTTGATCAGGTCTCTTGAGAAAAGGCCTCCTTCATCCAAACAGGACTCTTCCATGTCTCAGTCAGTCATGGGCAGACCCAATCCCTAGAGTTTAGCTAGTTCTGGAGACAAACCTCTGGGTGTCTACTACCTTGGGAACCCTTTTCCTTCTCCTCTCCCTAAGCTTCTTAGGTGGAATTTCTAGGAGAGGAAAGTGGGCCCCCAGCTTGGGTCCATTTATCCCATCTTACCCCAAACCAGCACATGGATTCCCTTATATCACCCCGCCTCCCCACAAGACACAGAAATACCTTATCTTCCTGAACTTGTTAGCCTTGTGCATGGGCACTCTGGCTACTGACTGCTCAGCATTCTAGGTCCCAGGCCGGCTGAGGGTGCCCGCTACTTCTAGCCCTGAAGAACACATGGTCAGAAAAAAAAAAAGAAAAAAAAATGGTGCCCATCTTGATGGTGGCTCTGATGGGGACAGAACACTTTTCCCTCTGAACAAATTTGGGAATTCTCTCCGTCTTGCTGATCTTTCCTTCCGTCCTTCCTTCTATCAGAATATCACCCTCCCCTAAAGCTACCACACACTCAGCAGCCTACTTATTTCCCTTAGTCTGTTTCTCCTTTCACCCTTCCCAAAACCCTCCTCTGAAGTGTTCACTTGGCTCCTGCAAAGCCCATCCACCTTCCCCAAGTACTCTCACCTGCTAGGCCAGCCCTGGCCCCATCAATGCAACAGCCCCTCCTTCCCTTCTTCCTGGAATTTCCCCTTTCCTCTTGGTCCCTCCTTACATGATAGCAGGACGGTCAGAAGAAAGATGATGGTCCAGGAGACTCTGGGTCAAGATATAATGGCTTGGAGCCTTTTTTGAGGGGATGGACTCAGAGGAAGGGAAAAGCTTTGCCATGTGAAAAGCTTATGAAAGGGCTTCATCCAGGGCCACAGGAGCTCAAGAGAGCTGGGAAAGATCTTGCCTTGGAGCTGGGCAGGACTAGTACGTGGGTTCCCTGGTGCTGGGCTCACTGTGAGCAGAGGGAGAACCATGCGCCACCCTGTGCTGATTACTGGGAACGGATAGGCATTGCTTCACCTTGAAGGCCACTGTGTTGCAGGGTCAGACAACTAACACCATTGCTCTTTCTACAGCATGGCACAGAGTCCCACTGTACCCCAAAGACTTGCAATAATACTGAACTTTGGGCTTGCAGCTGGCCATGGACATTCTTTAATGCAGCAAGGGAGATGGATTTGGGGTCTAGAATCAACCCAAACACCACACCAGACTATCAAGGTCTTACTTGAACAAGAGACTCCCATCCCAAGAGGTGCTGCGGCCAGGCTCCAGATCCCACCTCTGGGGTCGGGGCCACCATATCTAGGGTGCCCTTCTCCTTTGGCGTGCCTGCCCCTGCTGGAAGAGAGAGTAAACAAGCTGCTCCCGGATAGCCGGAGCTCCAGCCATCTAGCCCTTCACTGGCCTTCGGGAGGGTTGTGTGGGTAAGAAGGTCAGGGAGAGGCAGAGGGGAGGCCGGATGCTGCGAAGGTGAGGAGGAAGCATGGACAAACATGGTTGAGTCTGGCACACAGTGGCCTGGGCAGTTGCTGGCCTTGGCCAACTCTGCCTCTGAAGGAGCGCTGTGCCTCACTGGCCAACCTATGACTGCTACACACGAGGTTTGTGCACAGTGCTGACCAGCTAAACCCCATGGGCCAAGCCAGGCACCAAAGGACAGGAAGGAGCTCAGTGCTCAGTGCCTGGCCTCGGGCACTGTTGAGCCATCTCCCATTTCCAGGGCACCTGGGGACGGGCGAGGCCTGGATGCTCAGCAGGGCCACTGACTGCCACTGGGGGAGGAGGTGAAACATCTACCCTCCTCTCCCATGCCTCCAGCCTGATCACTTAACTACTTTTCCCACTTTAGCTTCCAAGGCCTTGAAGAACACATCTCTTAGGAACTGACAGGACAAATCCTCCACCTTACACTCCAGCCCCTGCAATACCCTAGAATGCCCTTCAATCCTCACTCATGGAAGAAAGCTGGATTTCAGGGACCAACTAGCTCCTTCCAGGAGAACAAGGGTGGGACTAGGCAATCCAACTCACCCCAGTCTGGAAGGGAAGGGGACTATAGGGTAGCTGAAGCACTGAGATCTGGCAGGTTACAGGCAGATGGGAAAGCCGTACTTGTGCTCTTAGCTGCCTTTTCTGGCCATAGGTATCATCCTCTGGGGCTCAGAAGTACAGATAGCCATTGCCTGGGAGTCCTGGGTTAGGGGACAGCCAGATTGGGCATGGATGTGTTTTAGAGACTCAGAGAAAGGGAGTCACCCTGAGAGGAAGGAGGCCAGAGGGAATCATAGTTCTTCTAATTTAGAGATATCTTTTCCCCAAGGCTGCACCTCTCTCCTGGCATGGAGGGTGCTGGTGGTGGTGGGGGAGGAGCTTGGACCTGATTTCAGTAATCCCCCCCCCCCAAGGAAATTAAAATGTGGAACAGAAGGGGACCCTCCAGGTGCTCATCAAATTGCTGAAAACAACAGACAAGCTGAGCAAGGGACTGGGTGTCTTGAAGTGTTGTTCACTTGGCTGGGTGGGCAAATCCCTACAGTCCTAGGTAGGGGCTGCCAAGGGGTCCACGGGGGCTTTAAGGAGCTGGGAAGTTGTCAAGGTGCTTGCAGGAGGACTAGGGGCCTATGAACTAGGACAAAGGCAGCTAGCTACTCATCCAACAGTAGTGGGGAAGAAGGTAAGGACAGATGTGAGAGACTGGATGGGGCAAGGCCCTTCCAAGGGCCTAAAAGTCAGGACAAGAGGCAGGTAGGTGCCTGACGTTCAGGGGCAAACTTGTCAGGAACCCACACAGGCCAGACTTGAGGTGCCAAGGCTGAGAGGTTTCTGAAAACAGGGAGACTGGGAGGCAGCTTTGCTCAGAACTGGGGTGAGCTGGACCTGGTGCACAGCCCGAAGAGAGTGCCCTGCCCCCATGCCTCAGCCTCCTGCCTGCCTGCCCTCCCACCCGCTTAGGCCTTCTGGATTCCATCAGGTACCACAGCAATCTGGCTGTGACATAATGAGGCAGGCTGGGGTCAGCAGGGTGACCTTTCATGGCCACAATGTTTGGAAATCCCCAAATCAAAATGACCCAACAGACAAGCTTGAGAGTAGATTTCCCAAGTGGCCCCTTCAATTACCAAGAGAGGAAAACAGCAGGCCCCAGCCATTACTACGCTTTGCAGACGGGGTAACTCAGGCCCAGAAAAGTCCGAAGCAGGCATGCCCAGCTTTAAGCAAAGGTGAACCAGGAGGCCTGGAGACTGCACACACCAAGCAAAAGGCCAGTGGAGGGGTGCATGATTGAGGGGTCCAGAGCCCATGATTCTGTAGGCTGTGGTACCCACTTGTAGGCAGATAAGAGTTTGGGGCAGAATGAAGGCCATGACAGGGTTAACTTATAATAGCTCATGGCAGGGGACACTAAGGGCTGAGTGAGGCAGGGTTGCAGGACGGCCACCCCCAACCCAGAGTTTGTGAGCCAACATTCTTCTTTTGTGTGCTTCCTCTCCAGGTGTTATTTGAAAAAAAAAACACTTCAAACTTCATACAAAAAAGCTTCACGCTGAAAATTTAATGTAGAAACCCTGTAATCGCTTTTCCAGAGATAAGACACGGCCAGGAGGGAACCCGATCCCTGGAACACAGAAAGCAGTCTGGGAGGCAGGGCCTGAGGCTCTGAGGCACAGGCTGCAGGGTTGGGAGTGGGGAGGAGGGAGGCAACAGCAAGAAGGCTGCCTTGGGGGCACATCCACAAAAGGGACACTTGAGCCTTCTAGAAGGCTATTGGTCTTCTGTGGACACAGTCTTCCCTTCTTTGGGCAGGACCCCTCTGCCCCAGGAAGCTCAGGTTTCGCAATGACGCCATGGCCTCTTGACCAGCAGCCTCAGAGACTAATTTGGGGTCCTGGAAGGCTCAGGTTGGGAACAGCTAAGCTGCAAAGGGCAGCTAGGCCAGCAGGGTGTATGACCTCTCATGCCAATGTCCTGTTGCCTCCTGGTCAGCAGCGCCACCATTGGTAAAGACTTGGGGACACCATACTCCCACTGCCCCTACCCACCACATGGCCCGGGGTACACACAGCCCTCAGAGCAACCAAGGCTTGGATGTAGACGTTGGAGATCAAAAACTGCCTCGTCTTTAGGCATGAGCCTCCAAAGACAAAGAACCTAAAACTCCTGGCTCTTGCCTCAGCTCCCTATCTCCTGTGAGCAGACCCAACTCGTCTAGGTTGTTCCCCACCCAGAAAAAACATATCAGAAAACAGGCTAGCAGAGCACAGAGCCTGAGACCTCCCTGCCGGGAAGGTATGGGGTGGGGGTGGGCTGCCCTGGCGGGGCCCTGGGTGTGTTTGCGCCAGACCTGCAGTTCTGTAGCGGCATTCCATGGGTGGGGGCGGAGGAAGGCGCCATGTGGAACCAACTGGCCTGGCTTGGGGGCAGGAGGCCCCCCAAGCAGTAAGCCCAGCTGGGCATGCCTGCGCCTTTACTGCCCCCTTCAGGTGGCCCAAGGCTCAGGACCAGCTCCTCTAGAGACCCTGCTGCGCACTCTTGATTGAGACTCAGCTACCCCAACAAGGGGGAATCCTATGTTTAACAGAAAGAACCAGGACACAGAGACCTATGGGGCGGGAGGTGCTGTCCTTTGAATTAAAGATCCCAGATCCTCCAGAATTCAATGGGTAGGGGCTGGGGATACAGTTCTGCAGGTAGAATGGTTGCCTAGTATATATGAAACCCTAAGTTTGATCTCCTGCATTGCAGAAACTGGACATGGTGGCACATGCCTGTAATCTCTGAACTGGAGGCAAGAGAATGTGATGTTCAAGGTTGTCCTTGGCTACAGAACAAGTTCAAGCCTGTCAAAAAAAAATATGAAACAAACAACAAAACCCAAAAATCTTGGGGTGGGGAGAGATACCACATAGCTCTCTATATGATCCTAAGATCTTGGGAACCCAGACCTCTACCTTGGGGACAAGGCCACACTCACCCAAGCCCCACACTGACTCCCCATAACTCTGCATGACAATACTAACTTGGGTGGGTTAGGCAGGAAAAGGCAGGGCACCCATGACCAAGCAGGACTTGCACAAAGCCAGTATATACTTCTCCTAATTGTCTCTCTTGTCACCCATCCCACCAAGAAGTAATTGCAGGCCTGAGGCTACTGTTTGCCTGTCCCTCCCAGTGTTGCCAGGACAATGATACAGAGGCTCAAGAAGGAGTCATATCTCAGAAGTGACCGAATGGTGCTGGGGGCCCAGCGCCAACATCAGGTGCCCTGTACCCTGCCCCAGCCCTTCCAGACCCACCAAGAATATTCCATGAGCTCCATAGGCAAGCACGCGGCTCAGTATGCCAGACTAAGTCCGACAGACTGGCGCCAGCTCTTAAGCCCCATGTCCCCACCTGGTCACCCTGTCCCTCTTTGGAGCCTCAGGCCACTTAACTCGCATGTCCAGTTTCCCAAATGGAAACACCCTGACCTTTGCACTATATCTCCACAACTCTACAAAGAAAGTGTTTGTATCTGGCACCCCTTTCTACAATGTTTCTCTACATCCTGGGGTCGTCCCTGTCTTTAGGTCCCACGGTTGATCATTGTAGTCAGTGGGTAGGGACCCTAGGGTGTGGAGAAGAGCTTGTGAGGAAGCAAGAACATGTAAGGCGCATTGCCCTGTTTCCTATCCAGGTTATGTGTGAGACAGCAGACCTGGAGAGCTAGATGGCCCCTCTCATTCCTTTCGGGGGGCCCCTGAAGGTTTTATAGCATGGGGGTCCCAAAAAACAGTCCCTCAAACCTCCCAAGATCTGGCAATAGGAAGCACCATTCTGACTGGGGCCATATTGACGGACAGGAGCAACTGGGAACACTCCAAAGAGACACTTCTATGTCAGCAGAGAATGGCTGGGGAGGGCTTCCCGCCATCTCAAGGGCCATCCGATATTTCGGATAAAGGACATTCCTGGCATCCTTCATTACCCTCCTTGGGCAGCTGTTGGCTCCTTTTATCCCAGCACAAGTGGCCATGTCCTCCTCAAACCCCAAAGGAGGCTCGGAACACATACTTTTCCCGTTATGTACCGGCCGAGGGGCCAAGGAGGATTTAGCTCGGGTGAGGCCCAGGGCCCAGCAGTCCGGGGATGTTCTGGGAGGTGAAGACAGGCCAAAATGGAGAGAACAGCTGCTCCTAACCCCAGAGGGCCTGCAGACCCTGGAGCCTGGGATTTATTTTTAGGAGGCCTCTTCCAGAATGTAGGCTGCCTCAACCCAAAGTCACAGAGACAAACCCAGAATGTTCACATACCAGGGTACCCCAGTATCTGAATGACCCCTCAAATCCAAGAGTGCCCAATGGGTTGTCTGGTTCTAGTCTCCGGTACAAGTGGGCCCAATATTTGGGCACAGTTTCCAGTGGCACATTCATTCACAACTGCACCTTAGCTAGCATGAGCCCCAGTTTCCCCCAGAGCCCTAAAGCCAGGCCAGTTGCTCCTTCCCCTGTGATGTGCATAAACCACTCACTTAAGGCCACACAGCTGAGTTGGGGCATAGGGAAAGTCAGAGTTCTGCAGTCAGGGTATGTGGGTATGTGTGTCCCAACAATAGGAACTCTGGAGGCTGAGGAAGAAGACATCTTTTGGGAGAGTCAAGTGACAGCAGTGTGGAGAACATCCGGTTGAAGCCCCACAGCCACACAAGAGACCCAGCAGGACCCTAAGACCTCTATAGAGTCTCTGCTAGCTTCACAACAGTGATGTCACTTCGACACAGGGCCCTTCCGGTTACTTCCAGCCCAGTGAGAGATTGCTTTTGGGGCTGGGCATAGTGTTATGGAATGCCTTAAGACCTGGGAGCCTCCTTCAGGGAGCAGGATGTACCAGGGGTCTGAATAGGTCTTAAGGGTTGGATTTTACAGCTCTTCTAAAGCCATGGCCATCCTGGAAATAGAATCACTCCAACTGGCATGACAGCTGGTCTTGGTGACTGGGCAGGCTGGCCACGCCACCTCGTGGTCGGGGTCTGGGCCGGCACAAAGGGAGGCTCCCTTTCCATGCCAGCAGGAGCCGTGCCAGCTCTGAGGAGCAGTTTGTCCATGAGGTGCCCATGCCTGGCCACATTCTGCCACACCGTGGCCACTGGGAGGAAGGGACAGGGACCAGGCTAGACAGGGAGGCATTGAGGCTTTGCCTAACTCCTGGATTCACTGGGACAGAAGACAGGGGCTAGGCATTAGGGGAATGGGAAACCCCTAACCTAATCCCAGGGAATCCTGGGAATAGATCACCCTATTATTGTTCTGCCAGCCAGGGCCTCATGTGACTGGCATTATAACACCACATGTTTTGTTTTAGTTTGGTTCCAACAAAACCAGGGATTGAACCCAGGGCCTGTTATATGTCGAGCAAGTGATCTACTAACTGAGCTACATGTCCAGCTTATAACATGTTCTTTTGTAATTACTGTTGTTCATTGTTTTAAGACAGGATCTCATGTCTTTAAAGCTGGCTTTGAAATCACTATGAAGATGAGGCCGGCCTCAAACTCTTGATCCTCACATCCATCTACTAGGTGCTGGGATTACTGGCCTACCTCACCACATCTGGCCCTAATGACACTTCTTTTTTTTTAGTGTTGGGGGGGTTCCAAGACAAGGTTTCTCTATATAACAGTAGTCCTGGCTGTCCTGGAACTCACTTTGTAGATCAGGTTGGCCTCAAACTTACAGAGATCCGCCTGCCTCTGCCTGGGATTAAAGGCATGCTCCATCACTGCCTGGCCGTGACATATTTTATACAAATAAAGACCTCACAGTCCCAAGGCCAGCAGCTTAGAGGGGGAACTGAACCCTTGACTTAGGTCATGTTTCCCTCCTAGAAGCAACCTTGTCTATTTTGACCCCCAACAGCTCAAATGTTCCCTGAAGCAATGAGGGCTCCCTGCCTAGATTTTGACTCTTGTCTGTCTTGCTTTCTTTAGTTTTTTTGAGATGGCCATCTCACTATGCAGCCCAGGCTGGACTTGAACTTCCTAAGTGTGGGGTTCACCCTTGTGTCAAATGCTCAGTTTGTGACTGCTGTCTGCTAGACCCTAGAAGCAAGGTCAGGGGTGGGGGAGTAGAAGGGGTGTCATTCCCACCCTTGTGGTCACCTAAGATGTTCCATAAACTTTCATAAGGGCCTTTAGGTCAGGTCCCCCACGTATCCTCAGAAACTGAGAGAGGACAACTGAGGGGTGGTAAGATAGGAGCCCAGAGGGCCACCCTGAACTCCTCAAAACTCCAGGAGGTAATCTGTGGCCCTAGGGAATGGTCCAGTGCGGAGATGGGGGAGGGGCCGGGCTTTCTCATCCAGCAAAGGCAAAGCGCAGAAACAGCAGACCCTGTCTGTGCCTGCCGCCTGGCCGGCTTTCCTAATGAGCTGTTTCCAGGCCCTTTGATCTGGGGCTTTAACGACACCCCCTACCCAGGAGCCTCTCATCCTGCCTGCAGCCTGCACAAGGCTTATTATCCAGACCCGATGACCTGACCGGCCTGGGACCAGCCTGGCTGCCACCTGGGGTGGACACTAAGGGCTCTTGTTCCCTTGTGGGGGAGGATGTTCCCTTTGAGTTCAGGGGATGGTCTGTGAGGGTAGCTTGTCCCCAGAGTCACCTGGGCATCTCTGTGCCTGAGGTTGGATCCTCTTTACTTCTCATCCTTTAGGGCTTGTTGGGAATTTTCACGAACACATATGCTGTAGCCCAGGTCTGAGGGCTCTTCCCTTACTTGAACAGAACGCTCCCTTGGAGCTTGGGGGCTAGAGGCCCAACTCCCAGATTCCTACAGGCCAGCCCCTTGTTTTCTCTTGGAACTGATTCAGAGTAACTGCTGGATCGGCAGCCCCTTGTCCATTTCCCGAGACTGTTCATCCATCGGGCAGAAGCTTCCCTCTTCATCATGCCGCTTCCTAGGCAGATTGTCATTCTGGTGGGCTCCTTTGATCTTTGCAGCCATCTTGATTTCCTCTGACCACGGCTGTGCCTCATGAAGCTCACTGAGCCACCCCAGGCTGGACAAAGTCAGCCTTTGGAACTTATAGGGACTGAGCAGGACCAGCTGTCCCTGATGGGGATGGTAAACACAGAGGGAGACCTGAGCTGAAGGGTCTCACTGTTTGAGGTGATCCTCCCCCCCAGGGCATCCCTCAGTCACTTGTGAACACACTTATACACACACTGGCAGGCAATGAGGCCTCTGTGTGCTGTTCTCAACCCTCCCCCTTTCTGGCAGCAGGCTTGGAGTTTTATGAGCGCCACAAATCAGGTGTCACACAGTTTGGGGCTGACATGGTTTTTATAAGAATTATTTAAGGTCCTAGCCACCACTGAGGTCCCAGGGAGAACTGGGGTAGGGAGCGTCCAGCTGTTTGGCCCATGGAATTCCAAACACTTCATAAAGTGAAGGTAGAAAGTGAAAGAGGGGGTTCCCCAAAACTGCAAGGGCCAAGCTCATACTCTCACTCCTAAAGGCCAGCCTGGGAGGCCCTGGCTCTGGACTGTAGCAGGAAAGTGAGAGCCACTGAGTTCCGAGAAGTTGTCCCACTAGCCCCCAACAACACCCCAAAATGTCCTACCCCTAGGGCATTCTTTGAGTTCTAGGGACAGAAGTCAGACCCCTCCTAGCGATCTTTCAGATTTCCACTGTCCCCCCAGTACCTCCTAGGTTCAATGGGTAAACTCCTACAGGTCTGATCTGTGCTGGGGACCCAATGGTGTGCCCCAATGTTTGCAGGCTTGACCTACTACTAACTCAGCAGTTCTTAGCCTGTGGGTTGCAACCATCGGAAAACATACATTTTTTATTCTCTTAGGAACTGAGACACCATTCAGTAGCAAAATTACAGTTATGAAGCAACAAGGAAACTAACTTTCTGGTTGGGGGTCAGCACAATATGAGGAACTGTATTTATAAGGATCACTGCATGAGGAAGGTGGCGAAGCACCTCCGTAAGTGTTATTCAATGACTGATGAATTGAACTAGCTGAGAGCAGCCCAGAAAGGCTAGTCAAAGGTCCAGCAGTTAGCAGAGGGATGGGAAGATGGACAGCCCCAGGCATCCAAGCATACATAACCCTGGGAGAGCTGCTGGCTTTGCACATGGAAGCATGAACAGAGAAAAACAGACACAGAGACCCCATCACAAAGCAGTTTCTGTTCTATTGTCCAGGCTGCACCCCCCCACGCACGCACGCACACTTACACGCGCGCACACGCATACACACAGCCACTTGTCCCACTGGTGTTTGGGTGCACTCCACTTTCACAATCGGTGCTAGCACCCACAAAGGCTAAGAGCAGACCCTCTGCTCTGCAGGGCCCTGGGGACACTGTCCTCCCCCCCACACCCCATGGCTCAAAGATGCCAGTAGACCAGGGCTGGGGGCTCTCCCATGAGAAGGAAGGCTGTCTGCTGCCTTAAATACAGCCTGAGAAAGGGGGGACCAATTCTGCCTTTCAGAGACCCTGAACCAGGCCTGGTCTCAGGAGAGCTGGTAAGTTCCTGGAACTTGTTTCACTGCTCTGTGAGATGCAGAGACCCAGCTGGGAAGCTGTGGCCCAGACCACTCTGTGACAGCTAGATTCAGCAGGCTCACCACCTTCCCAGCCTCGAGCTTCACAGAGGCAGCCTTCACTCCAGACCCCTCGTCTTTACAGAACATGTCGCAGTGGTGAGCACACACACAACTCCAGTACTGGCAGACAGGAGCCCCACCTCACCTCACACCACTGGGTGTAGAAGCTATGAACACTTCAACATGGTATTCACTTGGAAAGGGAAGGTGGTGTGGTGACTTGGTTCTAAGGGTGGGGACACTTCTGACGGTATGGCGGGGTGAGGAGGGGTACAGTATAGTCCAGGGTGAATGAACCTTCAGGGCCCGAACCCTACAGAGGCTGATTTCTACTTCAGCATGTGGTCCACCGCTCCGAGCCACCTGATGAAGTAGGAGGATGCAGATGTACGGCAAGAGCACGGGGAAAGGACTGGTTTGGAGTGGGAAGGAGTGAGGGACCAGGACAGCTCCCCTCATCAGCCGGAAGAGCAGAACTCCAGCACCCTCGGAGGCTTGAGCCAATCAAAGCCAGATGTGGCAGCAACAGAAAAACCTTATTTACAAAGAAATAATGAAGCCATTTGGGGGACTGGTGCTGGGGGTAGCTCAGATGGGGTGACCAGTGCAGACACTAAGCAGGTTCCTCATGGGCAGGACTGGAGGTGGTGCTCCTCCAAGGTTCAGGTGAAATGGGGGTCTGTGGGTACCTCAGCGGCCTTGCTGCTGCAAGGCTGAGCTCGTGGGAGTCAAGTAAGGTCCCTGGGGAGGCCTTCTCCCTTTGTCTTTGGAAACTCTATGCCTGAGAGAGGAACAGGGGCAGAAAGTGAGAGGGGCAAACTATACCCACCCCCCAGCAAAGAAAGCAGCACAGGCTAAGTCTGAAGTCCTGAAAACTGGGATGGGTAGCAGCAAAGAACAGAATAATTCTGTGTGTGTGTGTGTGTGTGTGTGTGTGTGTGTGTGTGTGTGTGTGGAGAGAGACGGCCAGCTTTTTTTTTTTTTTTGTGAGGGTCTTTCACTGGGACCTGGGGCTCTCATTAATTTAGCTGGGTAGGCCAGCAGAGCCCCAGGTACCCTACTTCCTCAGCACTAGGAATACAAGCATCTCCTACCATGCCTAGCTTTTTATGGGGGTCCCAGAGAGCTAACTCAGACCCTCATGCTTGCACAGCAAGTACTTTATTCCCACTGACGCATCTCCCCAGGCCCAGGAGACTAATACGTTACAGATGGCTGCCGCGTAGGGACTCATGTGCCCATCAGCTGCTTCTTGAACCTTGTACAGAAATCTGCTATCTCCTGAGGCTCGAAGCTGAGCGCATTGCCTGAAGAGGCTCAAGATTGGAGCGGCATCTGGGACAGTGAGCACAAGCCTGGAGAAAAGGGTGGGTGTCAGGGAAGGGACCATATTCACAGGGCAGCCAGCATCCTTAGCCATGGTCTATCATGGTCTATCAGTCCCCTAGGGAGAAGCAAAGACATATGTCCACATACAAATGTGAAGAGCAACATCAGCCACAAGGCCCAGATGGCTGAAACAGCTTGTGAGCCCACTAGGCCATACACAAAATGTAGTCCACCCATACCACAGACTATCACGCGGTCCTGAAAAGGAAGAAAACCCTGCCCTCTGCCACATTATAGATGGACCTTAAAGAAAGTAGAAAATGGACTCCTGAAACTTGTCCTCCGATCTCTGCACCCCTTCACGCAAAATAAATAAGTAAATGGGTTTTACTTTATTTGAAAGAGTTTTAATTTGTGTCTATGTGTGCATCTGTGTGGTGGACACAAGCGAACCCCTGCATAGTTCAGAGGCACTGGATCCCCCTGGAGCTGGAGTTGACTGTTGTTGTGGAACAGCCTGATCTGTGTGCTGGGAACCAAACTCAAGTCCTCTACAAGAGCAGTGTGTGCTCTTAAAGGCTGAGCCATTTCTCCAGTCCAATCAATATAATTTAAAATAAAAGGCAGACACGAATGTCCCAAGGCCAGCTCTCTCCAGCCCAGGGTAACAACATTAGGGATCAGCCTCTCACCAGACCTGTAAGCTTCAGCCTCCTACACCCACTCTCTGTACTTTCTGGGGTTCTTAGTGGTCTCTGCAGTCCCTCTCTCCTGCCCTCGCATTCAGGTGAAGTAATTTGGAATCTTGAGGGCCAGGTGGTGACGGCGCACACCTTTAATCTCAGCGCTCGGGAGGCAGAGGTAGGCAGATCTCTGTGAGTTCAAGGCCAGGCCAGCCTGGTCTAGAAGAGCTAGTTCCAGGAAAGGCACCAAAGCTACAGAGAAACGCTGTCTTGATAAAACAAACAAACAAACAAACAAAAGGGATCACAAGGGAGGGGTACTTTCATGGAGGGTTGTTTAGGAGAAAGGGACACTGAGTCACAGGGAAGTCAGTCCTTGGAGACCTTACCCAGGGACACAGATGAACCTGCTAAAATCACTGGTTAATCCTCCCCTCCTGATGCTTCAGCTGGGGAGAAGGGACTTGGGGCTGGAGAGGGGACACCCAGCCTGCTCCTCTTAGAGAACAGTGTGCGCCTGGAGTTGTAGGCAGCCTCAGATAGGGCCCTTTTCCTGACTTCTAGAACACCCCACCCCAAGCCACAACCTGTGGACTTCTCTCCTCAGGCCACATCCATGGTATGGTAAGCGAGGCTGGGCTTTTCTGCCAGCTCTGATTAGCCAGACAAGAAGCACTCGGGGAAGATGAGCCTCACAGGTCGAGGGGCCAAACAAGGCACCCGGAGAGCAGAAGGAGACACAGAGGCTTCAGGACTCCTTGAGTGACTGGGGCAGGCCATCTCAAGCTCGACTAGACTGGAACCAAAAGTGGCTTCCTCTCTGTGGTTCATGAGGTGTGCACGTATATGTGCCTGCACACTTGCACACAGCCTGCTAGAGTGGCCTCTGTCACCCTGTCATGAGCATACCCTTTGGGGCTGAGGCTGTGAGGTTACAGGAGTACAGAAGGGCTCTGTCCTTATGCAACTCCTCCAGAATTAGTGGGCTAATGTGAACTCAGTAGAGATGGCAAAGGGGTCTGGCAACAAGGAGATAGGTGACTCTGTCTCCATGCTCCAGGTCAATTGTCCACCTGGGACACCATACCCTAGATGACTTGGCTCTGTATTGGAGTGACTACTGCACCCCAGGACACCCCAACTGCCCTACCCGGGGAGCCTCCTGGGCATGGGGGAAGCAGGGACCAGCAACTGGAGGCCCCTGTCTCCTCCCCTGGCTAGGAGAGTGGGCTGTAGCCTGAGCCTGTAAGGACCATAGGGGGGGTTGGTGTGTGTGTGTGTGTGTGTGTGTGTGTGTGTGTGTGTGTGTGACTGGGGCAAGACTGGTGGGGGGACTGTGGCAGCCAGCAGGACATGATGAAGAGTGACCTTGGCCCCCAGGGCTGCCTGTGCCCCTGTGGAGATTGCAAAAAGTTCCTTGTGCATGCAGCGTGAAAGATGGGATTCCTCCTCCCCCAACAGTGAGGGTCCTCTGTGCCCGGGGCCCCATGAATTATTTCTCTAAGGAAAATACAGTTGTCCTGCCCACTTCCTGACCTTCCCCATCCTCTAAATCAACACTTGAAGGGTGCTTTTGCTGGCCTTCAGGCTCCGCCAGCATGCTCTCCATCCCCCACCCTCCAGCTCTGCACTCCAGCGGGGTGGGGCTGAACACTGACTCCATTTCAGGGGGCCCCAAGCCCTGTTCAGAACCCACAGCCCACAGCAGCATGTTGCAGAGCATGGATTCCAAATCCAGCAGACAGACACCCAGAGACAGGGGCAAGATGCCACATTGGCAGATGAGTGATGAGAATGGGCTATCCACAGCATCTGGTGATACCACAACTGCTCCCCAAATCTCTGAGCAAACTTCCTACTTAGAACTAAATTTCATACCAATATACACTCATAATCAGAAACACTGAGGCAGTCATAATTTAAATCATACACACTTAAAAGTCACTCAGATACGCACACACACACACACACACACACACTTAATCACACACCCAGAGACAGACAAACTGAGACAGTCACATACACACACTCAGACACACACAATAACACAGTTTGAAACACACTGACACACATATACTCAGACCCACACACTGACAAAGTCACAGACACATACACACACCAAAACACATAGTGTTAGTCTCACACACAATGACGCACAGTCATGGTCACATTCTCACACACACACTGAAACAGTTTCGGACACATACATCGACACACAGTCAGTCACAGAACCAGACACACATGCTCTGAGAAACAGTCATATTCTCAGATATATTAACCCACGTAATACTGGACACAGGCAGAGACCCACACAGTCAGTCAGTGAATGACAGACACCTTGACACCTAGACACAGTCCTATAAAGACGCAGTTACAAACACAAACTAGGGCCAGCTTGGTGGCTCGCATCTTTAATCTCTGTACTTGGGAAGCAGGGATAGACAGACCTCTGAGTTTGAGGCCAGTCTGGTCTACAAAGCAAGTTCCAGGACAGCTAGGCCTACACTGAGAAACCCTGCCATGAAAATTCAAAACCCAAACACACACACTCAGGAATCAAGGCTGAAAAATAATCGATAGACGCATACTCTCAAGATTCCAGTCGATGCAGCTAAAGGCACATGACTTTCCTTCTTTAAAATCTTAAAAGTTATTGTCCGTGTATATATGATGGGTGCGTGTGGGGAGGTTTGTTACACATATGTGTGGAAACCAGAGGATAATTTTGTGGGGTCTACTCTGCCGCACATTCACCTTCCGTGGGCTCTAGGGATCAAACTCTGGTCTCCAGACTTACAGGCAAGGGTCTTTATCTAGCAATCAATCCTGCAGGCCCTCTGCTCCTTGTAATCTCGGTCCCTGGGCTCACACTGGCTCCATGCCGCTCTTTCATGTCTCATCACCTATAGCCTCTGGTCATGGTGGTCTGGTCTGGCTGTCTCCTTGCGATGACACAGGTCCTGAAGCCTGCAGATCTGCCTCTGATCTCCCTCATGCCCTTCCACATCCTTCCTGCTCACCATCCCTCTCTGGTCCTTCCTGCCATTGTATCACACCAAAACCTGTCTGGACAGGCGATTCCCTCCTCCCCCCAATGAGGGCTGCAATCTGCGACTGTTTCCTGGGGCTCAAACACGTGCCTGGCAGTGGACTTCTGCACCCACAGAGCCACCCTGAGCTCCTGAGTCCTATCAGGCACGAACGTTCACACTGCTGTCGGTGTCCCAGAAAGCTGACCTGCCTCAGTTCTACCCACTGCCAGGCCTCCTGCACCACATGTGTCAAAGATCCAGAGGCACCATCCATGACAGAAAGCAAACTGTCCAGTTCTTTCTCCACAAAGGATTTTTATTTGGGTTTGTCAGAATTACTGTGCTTACTAGGTCTGTGGTCCAGTCCCACAGGTCATAGGCCAAACCAAGAAGGGATACCAGGGCACCGGGGGTCGCTGCTCTGCCTCTGCTGCTGAGGCTCCTCTTCCAGAGGGTCTGTAGGACTGGGCTCTTTCTCTGGAAAAAGATCTGGGAAGGTGAAGGTCTGCCCATGGGCCTGGAGAGAAAAACAGGGGCTTAGTAGAGGGCGGGAGGCTGGCCTCCCCAACATACTGAGGGTTTCCATGCCTAGAGGCTAGCAATCCTGGACTCCGGATGACAAAACAACAGGATGATGAGCCACCGGTGTCTCTAGGCCCGGGTTCCTGCTGGGAAAACAAACACCTTGCAGGCCAGCCCTTCAACCTTTATCTATCAGCGGCAGGCTATTACCGGGACAATGGCCCTTTTCATGGACATTATCTCTTTACAGGGGTCTGCACCAGCCCAGGGCTCATTAAAAGTAGTCCAGCAAAGGCCCATTCACCAGGCGGCAGCCGGTGGAACTGGGGGCAGGAACTAGGAGCAGAAAAACAGGACACAAATGACGTCTGGTGCCATGCTAAAACTTTTTCCATCCAAAATATCTAAAAGCCTTCAGCCACATTAAAGGCCGCCCTCCTCCAGGCTCCGAACTTGGCAAATAAAATGCACACAACGACAGGGAACCTACATACGCAGCAGTCTATAAATCAAGCCTGGCTTTGCAAATTAACTAGAAGTTCAGAGTGTGTCAGCATGGCCACGTCCCAGCCTGGGGCCCCAAGCATGTGGGCCAGCACCAGTGAAGGCCCTGGGAGGGGGAATGAGCTAGTTCTGCAAGGCTCTAGGCAGATACAGGGCTGGGAGCCTCACTTGCAGCCTGCTAACATCTCCAAGATAAGAGGTTTAAGAGGGAAGGGGCACAAAAGAGCCAAGCTGGAGGCAGAGACCCCTCCTACCGTTCCCTCTTGTCTCGTATGTGGACAACTAGAGAATTCTGAATCTGGGGCCCCTTAGTAAGCCCTGCCAGAGGTGTGCACTTGGCCCCCAAAGACTTGCTTTGGGACTGGGTAGATAGTTTAGTTAGTAGAGTTCCTGCCTAGCATGAATGAGGCCCTGGGTTTGATCCCTAGTACCACAAAAACTTGGGGTGGCTCATGCCTGGTGCTGTAATGGCACTGGGGAGATGGAGGCAAGGGGATCAGAAGTTCTAGGCCATCCTTGGCTACACAAGGATTTTCAAGGCTAGTATGGGCTTTTCAATAAAAAAAAAAAAAGAAGCAGTAGCTCAGAAGCAGAGCTGATTGTACACCTAGAACTGACAGCTGGGTTTGGTGGCAGCTGGAGCCCAAATTGATAGCCTAAGGTCCAGAGACAAAGCTAAGGCAGCCTATGCGGGCGGTATTGGGAAAGAGCAGAGACAACAAGCAAGGGACCTATGGACCTATTTCACCATCTACGGGTGCCCGTATGACTTCTGAGACTTCTGAGGAATATCTCTAAAGATAATTACTTCATACTTTTTAAAAAATGTAGCCACCCATCCTCCAAGGAGGGAGAGCCGGTTTTGAGGGGCCCAAGGCATGAAAGGAAAAAAGGCCAAGGGGAAAAGTGGAGAAGCCAGTCCTGGCTCCAGTAATCCCAGGGCCCCAAGGGCCATTGTTGGGCTGGACCGTGCCTGCCCATAGCATTTATTCTGGAGCCTAGGGCTCAGGGCCTGTGTGCACCACTCAGTCAAACACCATTCTGTGTAAACACGGTCAATGCTCTTTTTGTTTGTTATGTGGGGACTGAGAGCTTGCTAAGGCTCCCTCCCCACCCGACCAAAAAGATGTTTATCAGGTTGTCAGAAGAGAAATGTGGACGCCCACCATGTGGGACCCGCCTTTTCCCTTCCACACTCACAATGAACTGTCTCTCTGGTTGCCCCTTCCTGAGCCTCACGATGCGGTTACCAGAAGCCCCCCACCCCACGCTAGAAGACAAAGACGGTCTTTGCAGATACAGCCTGGAAGTCCCAAACACTAACCATTTCTAGACTGGAGCTGGGAAACGGGGTGCGATACAAATTTTAACTCTGGTTGAGAAGGCTTGCCCAGTGGGGAGATGATGGGCCCCCATTTATCACGATTTCACAGAGGAAGATGACATGTCTGAGGGCAGCTGCAGACACCAGATCTAAGAACGACCGAGTCCAGCTTTCACGAGCGTGGTGGGCTGAGGGGGGGATGTAGGGGCTCAGATGTCTCAAAAGCCACTTGTAACTGTAGCTGTCTCTGAAGTGACTTGTGGCAAATGCCAGCATGTGGATGTGGCCCCACAGGCCAAGCCAGAGACAGATGGGTGGATTCAACACCCAGTGTGCACACACAGACAGGCCTTCAGATGGGCCTTCTTTTCCCACCTGCATGGCTGATTTTGTGCACAGCAAATATTAGGCCCTGTTTAGAACAACTGTGGCTCTTTTTTCAGCAAAGCTGCCTCCCTCACAGGGTCTTTGAACAAACAGCCATCCAGCCCAGGCGGGGTGAGAGGACCCCGTTCTTAATAGCATGACTGCCATCTAGTGGCCGGCTGCAGCGGCTGGGCTCCCTGGAGGGCTGTTTACACTGAAACTAGAGAAATTGGAGGAAGCCCCCCTATGGGGTTCAAGCAGTGGGGAGCTAGTTAATGGACCCTGCCAAGTGGAGTCTTCCCGCCAAGATTCCCAGAGGTCAAAGGGGATTCTTCCTGGACACTCAGACTGAAGGGTGGTGGTTTAAAATCTGGTCTCAAAGACCTGGGGTCCAGGAGATAGAGCAAAAGCAGGCTTGAAAATGCTTGATACTTCCTGGAACTCTGCATCTCAGTGAATAAAGGCTCCAGCTAGAAGTTCTCTCCCTGGACCCCAGGTTCTGGTGCCTGTACTGGTGGAATCACTGTCATGCTAGGACTAACAGCGGGATGTGCAGGGCCCTTGTGCCCCAGAGAGCTCGACCTCTTCACTGCATTGGGCTCCTAGGGAACATCAGCTCTGCACCAGGCCCCAGGATCTGCCCAAGTCTGGGTCATCACAGAGCTGTGACTTTTCACATCCATTCTCTGATTTCTGTTTTCACCAAACTCAAAGCCAAGGCACTGGCCATTACCACAAAAGAAGGAATGGGCTTCCTGAGCTCTGCGGAGGTGCACTAGGACCTTGGCTTCTCCCTCCCCAGGTCTCTAGGTCTAAGTCCCAGAAAGGTGGAGTGTATTGCACAAACAGCCCCAGGACCCAGCTGTGACAAGGAGCAGAAACAGGGCTGCTCTTACTCACCAGCTGCACGTAGGCCACTTTGTAGTCCGGCTTCTTGATTCTTACGTTCTTGTGGTCCCTCCTCCTGTTGGAGCCTGTGAGGGGATAGCAGACCCCACCTTAGCTCCTGGCCCCTGATCAGCCCCACAGTCTAGGAACCATTTTCCAGCAAGGCCTCGGATCTCATCTAGAGGTGGGGGTTTCAAAGGGCAGACTGAGGACCAGGAGGGATCTCAGACAGATCTCCCAGGATTGTCACCAAAACCAGTTTCTATGTTTAGGTAAAAATAGTCTTTGAAAATAGAAATGACAACAAAAGATTTTAAATGAATAAGAAGGACCTCTTTCCTCTCTGGTGAAATATAGCTTCTCTAAGGAGGGTACTTCTCAAGGGCAGTACTGCCAGCCAGCCCTGGCCACTGGTTCTGCCACTGATGGGCCACATCAGGGCCTACTACAGGAGGGGACTGTGGAGACCTAATAGAGACCAGCCCAGGCTAAGGAGGTGGTTCTGGGTCAAAGGAGCAGAGGACATTTCAGGGTCACAGCTAAAAGTTCTGAGGACCTTCAATGAACTACAAGGCAAGAGACTAGGGGCAGGCTCCCACTGACGAGCCCCATGTGACTCTGGCAAGTCACCCAAGCCCCTCATGGAGAGTCTGGAGACATGGAGTAGACACAGGGCTGTATCCTGGAGGCAAGTCACCAACATGGGTACCCACCATGCTGCACCCGCGTGCGCACAGCAGCCACAGGAACATTGTAAATTTGCTCAAGGTAATTCCGGAGGTCCACCCTGGTCATCCTGGAGGAGACAGAAAGAAAACAAGTCTGAGCTAAGCCTGGATAAAAGATACAAAGGAAGATATCCTACCCAAGGATAAGGATGAGAGTTCAGGAGCGGTTGTGGCCAGATGGATCTGAGTCTCAGTACTGTCCTCTCTCCAGACACAGGGCTAAGTTAGGGCAATGAGAGCTTGGTTTACTTGGTCCTCTCTTCTTGGGTCCTTGATCATCACCAGGAGCAAGCTGGGCTCACTCTGATAAAATGTAGAGTATCGGGCCTGAGACTAAAGACTTGTTACTGTGAGCTAAGAGATGTTTGCTGCTAGAAAGGGGCCTCTAGGGCAGGGTAGATGAAGCCCACATAGGCTTTCAGCACAACCCTGGCCACCATAAGCTCCTGTGCATGTCTGTAAGGCTGAAGAGACCCTACCCCAGCTTCTATAGGTATCTTCCCTTGCCCCCTTGCCCCTTCTCCCCGAGCTGAGCGGATCCCTGAGGCTTTTAGGACTCAGAGAAGCACCAGCAGTTGGGATTGCACTGTGCCTTCCTAAAAAAGTGGCCCACTGAACTGAGCAGGAAGAGGTGAAGAGCTCGGGCTAACAATCCAGAAGCTCTGCAAATCTCGGCATGCTCCAACCCAGCCTCCGGGGACTCCTTTCCTGGGATAAGGATGGAGGCAAGAATTCAACACATCTCAGGCTTTCTGTTAAGCTTTCCCCAGGTGGAGGGCGAGCCAGGAAAGCAGCCAAGAGCATGCTTGCTCTCTGGCTGCCTGGAGCTCTGCAAACACCAGGCCCCTCCACCATCTGCTGAGCAAGCAAAGTGGCCCCAGGTCTTTCCACCACAGGAAAAGCCTGGCCCTGGGGAGCTGAGCTAGAAAACAGGACAGGACCTACATCCTAGAGGCTGCTCCCAACCCCCAAATTCCTTTGGGACTGACTTACTCCATGGGGATCCGGAACTGCACAGTATCTTCAGGCTGGGCAGTACCAGGCCGCACCAGCTGGATAAAGAAGTTGGTTCGGAATACACGGAGCTGGGGGCCACCCAGCTGGTAGAGGGGGTACCTGCTCAGGAGAGATTAGGGGGTTAGGGCTACACACACGCGCGCGCGCACACACACACACACACAGTGCTACAGGCTCATGTATCTACTCACACCAGTAGGGTCAAGGCAGGCTGGGGGCTGTTATACACAAGACCTGTATCAGGACTGCATGGTCTGATCAGTGCAGGGGTGGGTTGGGATGTGTGGGCAGGAGGGGGACAAGAAGCTTCTCAGTCCTTAGCCTCCGTTCTGGGGTGCCAGGGTTATGGACACTACAACTTGCCTACGGAAAGGGCAATGGGGCAGCTTAAAAAACAAAAACAAAAACCAGGAGCTGAGGCTTATGGTGTGGCACAGTGGCAGAATAATGGTCGTAGTCCCAGCTTGTAAAAAATGCAAGAGAGCAAAGGAGGGAGGACCTCATGAGCAGAGTGGTGGTGGTACTCCACTTGAAGGTACCATGTCTTTCGAAGGCCTACCAACTCCTGCTTCTGGATATCCCCATGGCCTGGGAGAAGGACCCCTTTATTCTCCCCCTCAGCACAGAAGAGCCCTTGCTCCTTGAGAGGGAGACCAATGGGCTGGAGGCTGGTGAAAACAGTGTTTCCAACATGGTGCTCCAAGCTGGCAGCACCTCACTGGACTCCTAAAACTACCCAAACAGGCAGAAGCTGCTAAGGATTTGGGGTAGCCACTGTTTTTCACCCTTATCAGACAAAGCAGAATCTCTTCCTGGTGGTCTTGCACCCTCCCAGCCCACTGAACTGTCATGAAGTGGAGAAACTCAAGGCCTGTGGATTTACTAGAGATGCACGGTCCATGATGTCCAGGTGGAGGGTGGGTACACAGGACCGCCTATAGTTCCCACTGATAGCCAGCAGTGTGCCATGTGGGTCAAACCCGGGAGCACAGGCACGGGTGTGTATGTGTTCAGGGCTGAGAAGCAGATACCTGGGTTTCAGATGACTCTGAAGGTAGCCTGCTGGGAGCCTCTGAGGCAGGACCCATAGCTAAATGTTTGCTAAACTTGATAGCTGAAAAGCCAACCCAGTGCTCAAATCCATACATTGTTGCCAGACTAGTGGCCTAGAGATTGCTGCCGATGCTCTGGCAGAGCCTCCCTGAGAGGACCTTGAACTCTGTGCCTACAGGAACAGGAAGCAAAGGGGTCAGGGAGAAGCTCCTGAAAGAAAAGGGGGATATGGAGCCCTGAAGTACAGGTCAATTGTGGTACTCAAGATGGCCTCATATTATCAGTTAAGGCTCAACTGTGGCATAGCATGAGGACAAAATTGGGAAGACCTTCCTTAAAGGTGGTGGTGGGGAGGGATACAGTGCACACTAAACTTCCTAGTCTCTGAATCTTCAAGATTAGGACTTGAGAGCAGAGGCCCAGAGACCACATAGGGACCATGTGAACTATTTACATTTCTCTCTTCTCCCTAGATCTGCCATTATCCACCAGCTCTCCCCACAAACTGCCTGCTGGGTGTGTCCCAAGGCTGGTGACTCCCCTAGAAAAACTGCAGCCTCCTCTTGGTCCCAGCCTTGCTGCTCTTCTGATGTTAGCTTTTCAGGGTTCCCTTAACTTCCTGTTATTCTTCACCAGCAGCGTACCTCAAGTGAAACTCTTGGGTCTCCTCCTCAGTGGTAACTAGGCTGTGATTTGCTCTCGGTAGCTCAGGCCTTATCCCTGATCTCACTCTGTCTTCACCCACCACCAACCATTCACACATGGGTCCTACTAGCTCCCTGCAAAGCCAGGGGGTGAGCACGGGAACTGAACCAAACTGACTCACACGGCCATGGTTCTGAGGGCCCTTGTCCCTCCTAAGTCAGCCTGCGAAAAAAATCACACGGGTGCCCACCAGGCAATTCCTACAGTCCTTTCCCCAGCTGTGTGCAAGGTTCCCCATATTCCTTCTCCATGAGAACCCCCAAACCCACATTAATGCTCAACCCAGGGCCACCCATCCAGTGGGTCACGTGTTCACTGAACACGTGTTTCCTGCTTAGACTGTGGGAGGCCAGCCCTGCTGGCCACGTGGAGATCTGTGAATGCAGCAACTTTTGGGGGCTTGGACCAGGAGTACTGCCAGCACCGGCCGATCTCAGCCCAGCTCTGGCTTTTTGCCAGAGCAGACCCGCGCCGTTGGCTGTGATTGACAGCCAGTACACTAGACAGCGGTGGCTCTGCCGCGTGGACCTTTGCGGGGAAACCAGCCGAGTGCGGGCGCCTCCTGCTTCCTGCTTCCGGTCCTCGGGACCGCCCGGGCCCCGCGCCCACCCGACCTGGCCTGTGCTGCCCGTTCAGCACGGCGACGACGTTACTCACAACACATTCCGCGCCATGGCAGCCGCACCTCCCGGGCCGGAAGGAGCGACGTCCCGCACAGTGCCCGCGTTGGCACAGCGCCCCCTCTCTTCCGGAGGCCGCGCTAACCCTGTCCCTGCACCGCAGGACCCCGCACGTTCGGTGTCCCGCAAATCCCCACCCCCACCCGTGTACCGCCAACTGCCCGGGCCCCGCCCCTGCACAGTTCACCCCGCCTCTCCGGAGGCCTGGCACACAATGCACAGCCACGCCCCTCACCCGAACCCGCAAAACGCCCGCGTGCACACTGCACCCGTTTTTTTCACCCAGACCCATACATAGCAGAGTCCCGCGCACAACTCGGTGTACATTGTACCTCCCTGATAATCAGCCTGTAGGCAACCTACACCCACGTGCTTTCCCATCCACAAGGGCACGGCGCTTTGCCATGAGCTACCCCGCACTTCTGCACTGCTGGCTGGTAGATTCTACATAGGGCACCTACCACTGTCCTGCTTCCCCGTCCCAACATTGCATGGTCTCGCCAAGCACTGTCATACACTCTGCACCCCCAAATCTACCCTATGAACCTCCCCCCCCCCTTGCTGTAGGTAGTCCAGCACTACCTTTGTTCCTACTCCACTTTTTCTCGACTGCATCAATCCACCCCACAAGGCTCACCAAGGCCTGGTTGTCCAGCCCCTACCCTGTGTCCCACCACCTAGCTGTATAAACATCCACACTGCATTCCTCTATGCCCACCTCTTTGTCCCTTTCCCTCCTACAACAAGCACATCAAGAGGCTACCCCATCCCCCAGTCCACACAAGACCCTAGTCCTCCTCAACACTTCAGTCACAGCCTAGGCAGCAGAGATTGGGGAGGGTGGGGTGGGCTGGACCTCCTGTCTGAGGTCTAAGGCCCCTCTCCCAACCCGGACTGGGTTGTTTTCCCTCCCAGGCTAGACTCCCAGGACCCCCTCCTTTCTCCTTCCCTCCCTTTCTTGGCTGCGCAGCCACATTTGCAGCCCAGCAGCCCTGCATACTCCCTGTCCCAGGAGCCCCTAGCCACACCTCCTTCAAGAGGCCACTAGCTTTCTTAGGCCTTTCTGTTCACTGGCCCTCCGCCCTGCAGGCCAGGGACCCTCTAACCTGGCCCTTACTAAGGGACCCCTGTCCATAGCTCCTGCCCCTGGCTTGGTATTGCAGCTTTTTCCTGCTTGTGGGCCCCACTTCCCCTACACGGTCTCCTCTGCTGGTTTCCAGCTCCCCCGCCTCCCAGCTTCCTATCTTTACCCCATGGCAACATAGTTGCTTTTTGAGGCTGGTTGTGGGGAGGAGGCATGGGTGGAGATATCAGGCGTTCTCTAAGTGGACCCCAGGAGGCTCTGGTTCCCTAGCCGGTTAGTGCTCTGTGTTTCTAGGACTAGCTGGGTAGAACAGTGGTGACTCTAGCACAGTGAGTCTCAACCCTCCTAAAACTGTGACCCTTTAATAGTTTCTCATGCAGTAGTGACACCAACCATACAATTATTTTTGCTACTGCTTCATAACTGTACTTTTGCTACTCTTATGAATCATAATATAAATATCTGTGTTTTCCACAATCTTAGGAGACCCCTGGGAAAAAGGTCACAACCCACAGGTTGAGAACCATTGTTCGAGGAGCATCTGAACTACACCCCTCCCCCCTCCCCACCTGTTTAGTGATGAAAATGACCATTGAGGTTACCCAGGATGAAGGAATTGAAGATGAGTAATGAGATAATGAACAGAGGTCCTTTCCCATATGCCCATATCTAGGCCTCCTGTGTTACGATACACACTGAGTGTGGTTATGACCCACACGAGACTGCTGGCTGGATAGATCATTGCCCTAGCAGCAGATGGTCTTAACCCAGCCTGAGTTCTGAGGCCTCTTTCCCTACATCTCGAGGTCAGACTTTTCTCCCCCTTCCTCTCCCTTCTCTTGTTGCCTTACCACGGCCCTGTGCACCCCCACATACACACACTCCACATCTCTTCTAAGAGGCCACTGGTTAGAAGAGGAGACATGAGAACCAGAAAAGTCCCGCGTTGGTGTTTCCTTATTAAGCATTATTGGAAGCTATATTTTAAGCTGCCAGTTGATTGGTTCAAGCTTGTAGCCCAAAGCTGAGTTCAAAGCCGGCCATGCCTGCTGGGCAATAGACTTGATAGACCACGTGGGTCTCGGAAATTGAATTTAGGTTCATCAGGCTTGGAAACAAGCACCTCTACCCAAACTGAATTATCCTGTTGGCCTGATCTCAAACAAGATGGCTCCGAGACATCCCTTGGGAAGAAAGCATTCAAGTATGAGGCAACCATGTAAGTAATAGATGGTGTATAACTCAGGGAGAAAAGACTCCCTCAAGGGCAGGAGTAGAAGGGACTGGGAATGAAGAAGGTGCAGAGCAGAGAGATGATGCCACAGTGTCTGGGAGCCAAGTTCCTTATGGCTTAGAAAAGAAAGAGAGAGTAAGGGCCTTTGGAGAGTCATGAGCAACTCATCTTGGGACACGTTGTAAACGGGAATATTATGCCACCTCAACTGCCTACCTACCCCAAGCCTGTCCCACCAAGGTGCCACATTTCTCTTCTGGTTGGAATTTTCAAATAGGGTATCAGATGATTCTGGGACTGAAGATGGACAGTGTAGGGGAGGACTTCAGGGGATACACCAGATCCTCCTAACACCAACCTCGGCTCCATTATGGCTCAAATGTAGTGGTTGTGGACTCTGAGCAAGCCACATCTCCAACACTGGATAAACCAGACATGGTGGGGCACGCCTATAATCCCACAATTTAGGAGGTAGAGGCAAGAGGACCAGAAGTCTGAAGTCATCCTCAGCTACATAATGTGTTGGACACCAGCCTGAACTATAAGAAACCCTGTCACACATACACACACACACACACACACACACACACACACACACACACACGTGCGTGCACGCACAGACACACCTCTTTTCCAATTTGTCATTAGCCTTTTAATTTGAAGGTGGCTTTCATAATGTATAATTGACAGGCCATATTTACGGTGGGCATTTGGATTTGTGTTAACACAGATTGCTGTGTGAGATGCCAACGAAGCATCCCTATGGTTTTGTGGTCCTTCCCACATCTCCTTGGACCCTTGCTCCCTGCCATTTTTGACGTGAATGAGCTTGTAGGGTGTGGTCTCTTCTGTCTGACAGTTTTCACGGTGCGTTTTTGCTAGGATTCATCTCCCAGGTTCCCAGGTTGCTATATAGTCAGTGTTTACCCTCGTGATCTGTCCTCCCCAGTCTCTGCCACTGTCTTTCTCTTCCTCCTCTAAATCTTCCTCATATATGTGTGTGTATGTATTTATATGTATATACAGATAGATAAATAGATAGATAGATACAGAATCTCATGCCATTTAGCTTGACCATATAGTCAAGATGACATTTAATTCTTAACCCTCCTACCCTTACCTCTTGAGTATTAGTTCACAAGCATGCATTACCACGCTGGTTTAAGCAGTGCTGGGCATTGAACATGCTGGGCATGCTAGGCAAGCATTCTACCAGCTGAGCTACATACATTTCTAACCCTTTTTTGGCTTGTTTATTTATTTGTTTTTGAGACACAATGTACTCTTGGATGGAACTCACAAAGATCCACCTGCCTCTGCCTTCCTAGTAGAATGTTCCAAAATAAAAATCATGCCAGGTACCACCACATCTGGCTCTTCTGGCTTTTTGAAACAGGATATCACTGGGTAGACCAGGCTAGCCTCAAACTATTCAAAATGATTCTGCCCTGCTTCCACAGTGCTGAGATCACAGGTGTGAGCCATCCTGCCCAGCTGGCCTTGGTGATCTTCTCATTTCAGCCTGCCCTGTAGTGTCTAGTGTGACCGAGTCTCCACTTCACATCTCTCCAGCCCCACATTTGCTTGACCAGCTTCTATCTGCCTGTCTCGCTGTTCAGATCTTGGCCGAACATTTTGCATTTGGGATGTTTGCTTTCTGATCATTGATTTTTGAGAGCTCCTGAAGGGTCCTGTATCAGACCTAATGAATTGCATGCTATGCAGAGATGCTCTCTCTTGGCTCCTAGCTTGTCTTCTCGGCCTCCTTGTAGTTACCCCCAACCGCACAGATTTTCTCTTATAGTCTATTCCTACTATTCCTTTGTAAATAGACTTTACATCCAGTATAAGGTATGAACTTTGTTATTTTTCTTTTCTTTTTTTTTCCATTTTTTTGTTTGGTTTTGGATATTCAGTTGTTCCAGCCAATTTTCTCAAATAAGTGGTTTTGCACCTAGATGCCTTAGAGACAGCTCAGTAGGAAAGACGCTTGCTATGTGAGCTGACTACCTGAATTGGATTCCCAGAACCCACGTGGAGAGAGCCAACTCCCAAGAGTTGGCCTCTGACCTCCACCTAAGCACTGTGTCGTGCGTACCCTCCACATAAAATAAATAAGAACATGCGTAAAAAATGTTTTGTTTTCAAGTCCTTGCGTGCACATCTCTGGACCATCTTGTTCCTTTGACCTATTCCGGTGTTTTATACCCATGCCACCATGTTATAGAGTTTTTGTTCTCAGAATATGGGCTCTTTGATTTTATTGTTCTTGTTCAAGGATGTTTGGGCTGTTTGGGGCCATCTGTCCACAAAAACATCATCAGTGATGATATTTACAGGGGATCTCATCTGCAGAACATTGTAAGGAAGCTCTGGTGCCACTGTAAAGTATGCATGCATTCAAAAGTTGGACGAACGGGAAGTTTTTAAGAGCACAAAAAGGGAGACATTTACGTAAGCTCCCTGGGAACAAAGTTCAGCGGTCAATCTTAAAAATCCAGGGGCGGCTTTGGCGCCAGCTCCTTGGTGGAGGTACCTCAGTGGGGTTATGTGTTCTGTCCAAAGTGTCTTGTAGGCATTGCCGCAGGCTTAAAGAATGTTAAAGATAAACTTTGTTGCAAAAATCTGTGCATACGTGCAGAGGCGATGGGGGTGTGGAATGAGAAGGAATCTCTGGTGGGCCTTCAGAATGTGCCTGAGAAAGTAGTTATCTCAGCCAGTCAGGCAGGAGGTCTTTATTGCTTCCCGGCTCTCAAGTTGTTTGGGTCTGACAAGAACAATTTTATCTCAGCCTCAGCAGGATTCTCCATCAGTTTAAATTTTACAATCGCCAGTTAATTTTTACAAATTCAGGGAGAAATGGGCTGCTTATCAACATTAGCCCTCAGCAGCCCCATTTATTCAAGGATGTCCTTCAGTTCTGGTTTTTTTCCTTTTCTTTTCTTTCTTCTCTTTCCTTTTTTCTTTTCAAGGCATTGGTATCTCACACTGCCAGAACTAAGCATGGAGTATTTTCATACCACTGGAAAGTGACATCTTGAAGATGTCAATGCCAGACCATTCCGTGGAAATAAACTTGATCTTGTGTATCCATCTTGTCTCTTGCAACCTTACCAATCCGATATTTGCAATTTTGGGGGTGTAGATTTTATCACATAAGATGCCCGTGTAATCCGTAAACAAAACCACGTTCAACTTTACCTTCATATTTGTAGCCGCTTCTCCTGGATTGCCCAAGAGAGCAAACCCAACAGAGAAATGCAAGAGGGCACAGCAGGGGCCTGGGGAATGTCAGCTATCCCAGGCCCCTTCTGGTTCTCAGCAGCGGGGAGGGCTGCCTTGGACCTCCTGGAGGAGCTGAGGGAATTCTCTCCACACCACTGCTGAGAGCCGCTGTTTTCCCCCTTAAGTCAGGAATGAATGTTTGCTAATGCCATTCCCATACCTAATGAGATGATCATGTCAGCTGGGCCTCGTGGGTGGTTAAGAATCCCAACACTCAAGAGGTGGAGGTGGGAGGGTCAGATGTTTGAGGTTAACCTAGGCTACATGGTTAGTGTGGCCCTGCCTGAGATTCTGTCTCAAACAACCAAAGGGCAGTTGTGTTTTTCCTCGAGTTCCTCATACAATGGATCGCTTTGATTTTCCAGTGTTAGAGTAATTTTTCATTAGTTCTTGAAATGAACCACAGTTGATCACCATGCATTCGCTTTTTTATGGAGTGCTGGATTCTGCTGGGGTCCACGCTTTTGGTTTCTTATAAAGACATTGATTTTGTATAGGATAATCTGGCCTTGTGCAGTTGGGAGGTACCTCTCTCCTCTTTATTCTTTGAAGAATGTATGTAATGGCTATTCTAGCTTCTTTAAATATTTGGTCAGATTCTTCTGGAGAAGCCATGCGCCTGGGGGGTTTGGGTGGAAAGGCTTGAGTTACTTTCTGTACTGTGAGCACTCCCAGGGTCCTGCTTCTCTGACAGCTCTGGCATTTTGAGTTTTTCAAGAAATGTATCCATTTAGTTAACTTGTCAGTCTTATTAACATAAAGTTGTTCAAAATATTTCCTTAGAGGCTGTAACGGTGCCACCCTCCCTCTTTCCTGATGGTGGCAATTTCTAGGTCCCTCACCCCCACCTCATCACACTGGCCAGAGGTTGATCAATTGTACTGATTCTCTAAGAACCAGGTTTGGGGTTTCTTGATTTTTCTCATTGCTTTTTTTTTTTTTGACCCCCCAGCTTCCACTTCCCGGCTGGACCATTTCCCTCCTCCCGCTTCCTTTGGTCCGGCTGTTTTTCTTTTTCTGTGTTCTGAGACGTGAGAGCTGAGATCCCCGGGTCAAGCCCTTTCTCAGTTTCTCACACAGGCCTTCAGGCGACAAGCGTTTCCCCTGAGTGCCTCCTGAGTGGCATTTCTTAGCCCTCAGCTCTGGGTGTTCATTTTCATCCTGTTGAGAACACTCCCCAATTTCCTTGTTGAGTTTTTTCTTGTTTAAAAGTATGTTATTGAGTTTCCAAATACTTGGGGATTTTCCAAGGATCTTTCTGTTATTGATTTATAATTTAATTCCATTATGGTCAAAGCACATACTTTATAGGGCTTGAATCCTTCTCAACCTATTAAGGCTGATGTAAAGGCCCGGAATTGGGGCCGGTGTGTGTGGGTACTTTCTACACACTGGGAAGAGGTGCCTCGGAGGGGACGCCCTGCCACTGTCAATCAGGCCACCTAAGGTGATTGTATGGCCAGGTCCACCCCAGGTTTGCTGGTTTTCCGCCCTCTTGTGCTGTTAATTACTGGGAGACAGTCACTAAAGTGTTAGACCACCAGCCAGAGCTTCTCACCCCTTTCTTTCTCGGAAACAATGTCTCACTATATAATCTGAGTTGGCCTCACACTCCCAATCCTCCTGCCTCAGCCTCTCCAGTGCTGGGATGGTCATGGCACACTGGGCACATTGCAGCCTGGCTCAGCTGGGGATTCCTTTATTCTTCCTTTCAATTCTCTGAGTTTCTGCTGGCATCATTTGAAACTTTGTTATTTCTTTTAAACCATTTGTGTCTACATTTAAAGCACTAGGGGGATGGTGGGGGTGCTGGGGATGGGGAGTGGGGTGAGGGGGTGGAAGGAGGGTGTCTTTTTTTTTTTTTTGCTGTTGTTACATCCAGTCTGGCAAGCTTGATTTCCCCCTTCCTTTCTTTCTTTGCCAGTATGAAACAGATTTGAATCTGTTAAAAAAAATTTATTTTATTTTAAATTTATTTTTATTTTGTGTGTATGAGTGTGTTCTTGTATGTGTTTGTTCACCAAGTGAGTGCAGTGTCCCCAGAAGGCAGAAAAAGGCATTGGATCCTTTGGGACTGGAGTTACAGATGGTTGTTAGCTGCCATGTGGCTGTTGGGAGTCAAACGCAGGTCTTCTGAAAAAGCAGCAAGTGCTTTTAACAACTGAGCCTTCTCTCTAGTTTCTAAAAAGATGTTTTAAATGATTTTAAGCACAAGGGTTAAAGTAAAGAAAAAAGAAGAAAGGAAAAAGCACACCCAGGAGTATGATTATGGGCTGTTATAAGAAAAAGTAACTGTTTTGTTGGTTTGTCACATGTATTCCCGGGATGGCAGCTGTGCACCACAACCCTGCATTTATGCCGTGCTGGGGATTGAACACAGGGCTTCGTGCTTACCGGGCGGGTGCTCTACGGTTCTAGCTACACCCCAGCCTCAGTTTACAGTCTGTTTCTTACCTGGGATATTTGGACCTACCACTTAGTTTTGTCTGACTTTGTGTTTTGGATGCTAAAGATGGAAGCCAGGGCCTTGTGCGGGCTAAGCACACATTCTATGTGAGTGCCCCTGGCCTGCCCTGCCGTTTGCAGTCTTCATAGCTGTTTGTTTTGTCCCATGGCCCCCTACCCACCTACCCCCAACTCCACTTTGCATTGATTTGAGCTTATTTTCATCTCTTCATCCCGTTTTTTTTCATCAGTGCCTTCCAGCTGTGCCCCCTGCAGTCTGTCTCAGTGGGGTACCTTGGGGTCTCATTCAGCTTCACCCCATTTGCTTTGGCTTGGTGACCCCTGCCCCTTTCCTGCTTTGTTTCTGCTTGATGGGTTTTATGGGACCCTGGACATCCTGAGTTTTGCCTCAGCAAGTGCCTAATATCTTTACATTTCTATAAATATTTTTGAGCTTTGTAGTTGATAGACTGCATGCCCAGCACACACGAAGCTCTGGGTTTGATCTCTAGCACTGTAGAAACTGAGTAAGCAGGCTGTAACCCTATCTCAAAATATACACAGAGGCAGGGGATGGTTGGGCGGGGGGAGTTGGGAGTTGGATCCTTCAGGTCTTGTTTTTATGATTTCTCACAGGCAGGTCTGGAAGAATGTTCAGCTCCAGGCCAAAGGTCCCTAAGTCTTGGGCAAAGTTTCCCAGCCCCAAGACCTGTGAGCCTGCAGCCCTCTGCCCTGGCTGGTGGGAACAACCACCATTCCTGGGCCTGGGAAGCTGCGGGGCTCAGAAGATTGTTTCCCAGGCTCAGTGCTGCCCCAGCCATGCTTGCTATGCGATTGCAGGACCCCAGGTTCTCCCACTGTGCAGCGCTGCCCTCCCCCCTCCCCAGGCTGTTTCTTGAACTCCAGTTACCTCAGTCCCTCAGACCCTCTGCTCAGCTCTTTCACTCAAGTATCCAAGGCTCCACCTTGCTCCCTTCCTGCCTAAGGCCTGGGAATTCTCTCAGGGAAGAGAGCTGGGCAGCGAGAGGCCCCTAGACGTTTCCGTTGCACAGGGGTCATTGTCTTTGCCAGCTGATGTGCTGGCCCTAGACACCATTGTTTCATGGCTTTGTGTCTGTTTTGTTTTGTTCTGTTGTTTTGTTGGCTGCTGCAGGCAGGCGGGTAAATCCGGTCTCTGTTACTCCATTTTAGCCAGGAGTGGAAATATGTCTTTTCATTTTGGTGGACAATGTTTTGACATATAGAAATTTAAAGTTTCCCAGTAGTGGATGCAGATGGATCAGAGGTTCAAGGTCATGTTGAGCAACGTAATGAGTTTAAGGTCAGCCTGGGCTACACAGTGAGTTCAAGACCAGCCTGGGCTACCTGAGACTCTTTCAAAAACACTAACTTTTAAGAAGTAGAATTTACTAACCTCCTTTTCCTCCACAATTCTGTTTTTTTTTTGGTTTTTTTTTTGTTTGTTTGTTTTAAGCTGGGGAAAATGCTTCTCAGCTTGAAAACAAAACAAACAAAATCAGATTTTACTGTCCATCTGAATTTTTATTTTGTTTTAAAATACTATTTTATTTATTTTTTGAACATTTCACACATTCAATGTACCTTGATCACAGCCACCTAGATTTGATTTTTGACAATCTTTCTTCTGCTGAACTTCCCGATTCCCTCTAGTTATTGGCATAGAGCAAAAATCTCATTCTCTTATGTTTTTCTTCCCAAATTTATATTTTGTTTTCCCATCCTCCTCTGTTAAATATATCCCCTTCTCAACTGGGCGGCCCCTACACCCCCTCCCCAAACTCTCATGTGTGCTGATACATGCTGTGGGAAAAGGATGAACACTATAGTGGAGAAAAGCAGAGGGCATGGAAGGCATGGCCAGGTTGTTCCTGCTGAGCTTGTCACTTGGTAGCTGGGTGGTCTGGGGGCTCTGTAGGGACTGGCCTGAGCTTCTGTGTGCCGCTCATTTGGGAATCCAAATGATGGTAGGGTCCACTTCCTTTGCTGTGAGGGTCACAGGAGACAAAGAGCAAGGGTGTTTTGTGCATCGCAGCAGGCAGGGAACACACCTTAGGAGACTGGACCCTGCGCTTTCTCCGCTGCATCTGCCTGTTTCCTCTGTGTTGAGTCTTAGATTTGTGACTACAAAGGCTATCTTACCCCTGGCTCAACCTTTCCCTCAAGAAAACTCTATTCAGATTTTGCTTGATCCTGAACACTGGAGCACTAACTTACCATCCCAGCGCTTGGAAGGTGGAGGCAGGTTTGGCAACGTAATGAGTCCAAGGTCAGTTTAGACTACATGAATCCCAACAAGCAGACAATCAAATCGAAAATAATTTTGATTAAAAATCTGGTAAGTCATACAGTATGCACTAATTTTGGAAAAATAAATGATCATTTTAAGAGTCAAGCTCTCTGTGCAAAAGCATGATTTTTTTCTGGTTTTATCTTTTCCTTAAGTTTCATTTTAGCATGTTTTAGTAGTTTGAAATTTTCTTTCTGTAGACCAGAACAGTTCTCAGGAGGATCGTGTCTAAATACTTTTATGCCTTTGGTTTCGGCTGTTGTTTTTATGATTTTTTTTTTAAACGGAAACTTTTTCCCCTCTTCTGTATCTTCTGGCTGGTTACTGGTGGAAAATAATAAAATATATTGATTTACAATACACACTTTGCATCTGACTGCTCCCTGAACCCCTCGTCCATCCTGAGAACTCTTCCGCTGGTTCTCTGGGGGCCGCAAGAATGTGGTATTTCGGTCTCCTCCTTTCCAGAAGTTATACATCTTATTTCCGTTGAACATCTTTTCGCATTGTCTTGGGTTTTCAGACCCGGGTAGAGCCGTAATGGCAAAAGCAGGCATCCGTGCGTGGTTCCTGCCTGAGCTGGGGGCTCAGGGCTTTACTGGCTGGACAGACAAAGATAGGGTTTATTTATGGCTTTCCCTAGTTACTGGAGTTTTTGTTCTGTTTGCTTGTGAATATAAAGATAGAGTTTTTGCGATGTCCTTCCCTCCATAGAAAGTAATTATTGAACTGTTTAACTGTTGAGACGTACAGAAGGCATAATTAAAACAGGAAAAGCCTCCACCCGCCTGTCCAGCGCTGGCGCAAGACAAGGAACGTAAGGAATGCACCCCTAGGCTCTGTGTGGCCCCTTGGCCCGCATGTTCCCTCCCCTGCAGGGCTCCAGGGACCCTTCATCTGAATTCTGCCACGCTCTGCAAGTCCAAGCACATATGATAAATTTTTTAGCTTAGTTTAGGTTTTTTTTTTTTTTTGAGTTTCTGGGGCTCAAACCCAAGGCCTTGTGCATAATGAAGCAAGTGTGCTACCACTGACCCTCACCCAGCCCAGTCCACCTCTTCCATATAAAATGGTTTGAGTTTGTAAGGGGGGTGGTATCTTGCTGCATCCCCTTTTCTGTGCTGCTCCCCTCTATCCAGCCTGTACCTTCTGGGCTTTGTCTCAGTGACTGAGTTGTGGGTCAGATGCTTCAGTGGTGTAGAATTCTTTATGACCAAAGCCTGATCTTTGGTCCTTGATGGGTGAGTGTTCAGAATTCTTTCTTTCTTCTTTTCCCTGCGCCCACCCTGCCCAACCTTTGGTTTTCTGAGACAGGGTCTTGCTGTGTAGCCCAGGCTGGTCTTGAACTCACAGTGTTACTCAAGCTGGTCTCAAATTTGGAATTCTTTGGACTCTCCCTCCCAAGTGCTAGGACCACACACGAGTCCTACCTGCTGCCACACTCAGCCTAGGTTTCTGATTTGGTACAATTGCCACTTTTTCCTAGCACTGCCTTGAGTTTTCTGTGGACGATAAATACTGCTTATTTTAGCAAGATTCTCTGCTTAGCCACATTGCAGCCAGGCTCCTGCTCTTCCCCCTGAGCCCATCCCTAGGCATTAACAAAGAATCCTGTTAGTCAAGTCTTCAGGCTTTCCAATCTGACACCTGAGCACCCCCTGGTGTCTGGTCAGGGTGCTCCTCATCCCAGGCACCTCGCCTTGTGCCTTCGGCTACTCACAATTTACCTTGCACCAAGGCTTGAGTCCCCTGCCCACACCCCACGGGGCTAAGCCTGTCTTTACCCACTGTGTGGACCCAATGGGTCCCTGTGGCTACCATTATGGTCTTACATGGCGTTCCCAGACTTCCTCTTTAACTGAGGATTGGAACACAAGACCAGTAAGTAGCCCTCAGCCCTTGACTGTCTTTCAGTGACAGGTTTTATTTTTATACATTCTGCAGAATGGTCCTGTGAGTCTTTCATTGGATTATTTTTTATCATGTTTGATTTTATTTTTCAATTTAGAGGCTGACAAGATGGCTCAGTGGGCAGAAATGTTTGCTATGCAAGCCCAACCACCTGAGATCTCCAAATTCCATGGGAGAAAGAGAGAGCCAACTCCCAAAAGTTGTTCTCCGGCCTTGACATGTGTAAAATGGTAGACTCACAAGCACACATTCCAATCACAAATAATAGTAATAAATTAGCTTTTAAAAATAAAAATTTCCATTTTGAATGATATACTTTTCTTTGGGGAGGGAAGGAGGAGATAAAGTGTCACTGTGTAGTCCAGCCTGGCCACATGATCTTCCTGCCTCAGCCTCCACAGTTGCTGGGATTCTCAGAGCACACCACCCTAGCCAGCCCTGGACAGCATCTTCAAGCCATCAGGTCTCAGCTCTGCTCTAATCCCAAGGGAGCCTCTATGGCTCCATCTCGCGCACTTCTGACGGCTCAGAACCCTTGGTTCAGCTGTTCATAATGATAACAGAGTTTTTCTTTGCTTGCAAATCCCTCTTCAAAACATTCCTTTATCTTGTCTCAGGCTCCGACTAGGACATCTGGTCTGTTTGAAGTACAGGCTGACGTTCTTGCTCCTTTGCCTTAGTTTTTTTATTGTTTGTTTGTTTTTGAGACAGAGTCTCATGTAGTCCAGGCTGATCTCAAGCTCTTTACTAGATGAAGAGAATCTTGAACTTCTGATCCTCCTGCCTCGACCCCTAAGTGCTGGGGATGGAATCCAGGGCTTTGCATATGCTAGGCAAGCATTCTGCCAACTTACCCACAGCCCAGCCTTGCTTTATTTTGGTTTATTTTATTTTATTTTAGTTTTTGAGATACCTTCTTACTTTATAGCCAAGGCCAGACTGGAACTTGCTACGTACGTGATCTAGGTTTGTCCCAAACTCACAAAATCACCCTGTTTCAGCCTCCTAAGTGCTGGGACTGCAATTGTGAGTCACCGTTCCCAGTTCTTACTCCCCTTATTTTTGTGTGTGTTTTTAAGACATGTTCTTTGTCTGTAGCCTAGACAGATTGGCCCCAAACTCTCAGCAACCTTCTTACCCCACTCTCCTAGGTGCTGGGATCATAGATACATGTCATCATGTAGGCTCTTGTTTGGTTCTTTGTCATAACGAGAATGTTTCAGCCATCCACTTCCCAGGGCGAAGCTTTTCTGTAGGTTTTTGGAAGACAGCTTTCTTGACTTTCATACTGAAACCATCATTGTTTTTGGTTTTCTTATTGTGAGCCAGGCTTTCATGGTGTAGACCTGACTAGCCTGGAACTATACATGCAGACCAGGCTAGCCTCAGATTCCCAGAGATTCGCCTGTCTCTGCCTCCCAAGTGCTGGAACTAAAGGCAAGGGCCACCATGCCCAGCTTTCCAGAACCATGGTGTGATTTGGGCTACTATAAAAGAGCTTTGGACCTTTGCAGCTCCAGGGGTCTCCTGCATGCTGAGCAAATGCTCTATCACTGAGCTACGTGCCAGTCTTCAACATGTCGTTGAGACTTTTACACTTTTTTTATGTGGTGTACACTCAAATCCCACCACTCTGGCTTCTGATGTAAAGCCATGGTTGCTATGGGCACGATACTGTTTTTGAAAAGTGTTTTTGAAAAGAGCAGTGTTGGAGGGCATGGTTTAGCCGTGGCGTCAGCACCTTTCTAAAGAGTTGGTTTATTCAAGGTTTACTGTTCACCTTAGCCCTGTTTGCATGTCATATTTCCCCCGGGGACTGGGCTGTTTTTCCCGGTTTTCAGACAGATTGCTGCAATGTGTTTGTGACATTCTTACAGGCAATCAAGTCTGGGCCATCTCTGCAGTTACAGACCTCTTCCGGCTTCCTATTATCTCTATCTGTCCCCTCTGGCCACTGAACTTTCCATCAGCTGGCAGTTGGCGCCACTCACCTGCCTCCCAGACCAGGTTTTGGCCTTTGTGACCCTTCCCATACAAGTCCCTACTTATTAACTTCTGTTTATCATGGTCTCCTCGCTTCTCTGTTTCTCATTTAGTTTTTGGCTGTCCTGTCGATTTCTCAAGCCCTACGTGTAACTCGTGCACCAAACCGACGTGGAGGCTGTGTTCTCTTTCCTACTGTAAGCAAAGGGCCCCATCGTTTGCCCTGGTGTCCCTCCCATTCCTCAGCACTGTAATCCATTATCCTTCAACCCCGAGTGCTTCCTGCTGCCCTTTAAGACTTCATCTTGGGTTCAGAGCTCTTCAGTTCCTTTCCAAGACGTACTGAAAAAGAGTCCCCTTCTTGTTGGGCTGGGGCCTCTCTGTTCTGTCTCTGTTGGAGTGTGCTTTGGGGTCCTAGGCTGAGGTCAGCCTTTGTATGTTTCATGTGCAGCCCTGGCTGGTAGGAACAGCTCAATAGCCTCTTGTTTCCAATCTCACACACCTTCTCCCAACCTGCTCTTTTGATCCTTAATCCACCATTACTGTGAGTGGCGTGCTCAGAACCAGGGCTTACTGGGGCTCCCAGTTCCCCGTTCATTTCTGAACCGCAGCCAGCTCCTGGTATATGAGGCCTTTCTGGCCAGGGTAATGAACCATTCATTCCGCCCTCTGCTTAGCCATTCTGTCCAGGCAGTTCTTGGCTACTCAGCTGCCTTTCAGAACAAGGAGATGAGATTGGTTCCTGGACCTATGGGGCCCAATGCTCTTTGTATTAGTTTTTCCAACTATGTATTTCTTTTAAAAAAATGTAAAAAAAGTGCCTGATCACACTGGGTATATTTAAATCTACACATATAGGAGAGGGCTGTAAGGGGGTGTGGGGTGTATAGGAAGGGATGAGGATTTGTGGGCCGGGGTATCTGTTGAAGTGTACCCACACATGTGAGAGGCCGTATCTGTGAGGGCTGTGGATATGCTCATGTGTGGGTTTTGGACCACATTGAAGTATGCGCACATTTGGTGTGGACAAAGATCTTGGCCTCCCTTCATCCAGATTCCTGTGCTCCTGCTCTCATCCTGTCCCTGAAGTTCTCATACAAAAGAAGGAACTTTGCTAAGCCAGGTCAGTAAGCCCTTATTCTGACACCCGAACACCCCCAAGTGTTTTTAGGGTGCTCCCCATCTGTTGAGATCAAGTTATGCCATAAGTGACTCATATTGTTCAAAACTGTTTTTTTTTTTTCATTTTCTCCCCCCTCTGTGTAACAGAGCCCTAGCTGTCCTGGAACTCACTTTGTAGACCATGTTGGTCTTGAACTCAAAGAGATCTACCTGCTTCTGCCTCCAGAATGCTGGGATTAAAAGTATGAGCCACCACACCCAGCTTCTTTTTTTTTTTTTTCAGGCTGTGAGTTGCCCTGAGACACTCCATTTTATAAGTAGCTTTTGACTCCATTTTGAAGAGAGACGGTGACTGTGTGCCTAGGTGGACACAGGAATGATATCATCTATCCAACATCATACAGGAAGTACATATTAATAAATACCTTACTACTGGGAGTAGAAAGGGTGCTACCCTAAGATTTGAGCAGAGTGAATTGAGACTGTAGGAGCAGATGGGCAGATTGAATTTACACTAGAGAACCAGACTCAAGAACCCACCGGACATACCAGACCAAGAAAAAGGTAGAAATCCCCACCCAGCCTTCAGAAGGAGGTAGAGCCCTAGTACAGGGATGGATGGTAATGCCCACTCCTTGCCCCAAACAGGGTGTGTGTGTGTGTGTAGGGTGTGCGTGAGCGTGTGTAGGGTGTGTGTGAGTGTGTATGTGTAGGGTGTGTGGGCATGCGTGTGTGTAGGGTGTGTGTGTGTGTAGGGTGTATGTCTGTGTAGGGTATGTGTGTGTGTAGGGTATGTGGGCATGCGTGTGTGTAGGGTGTGTGTGTGTGTAGGGTGTGTGTGTAGAGTATGTTTGTGTGTAGGGTGTGTGTGTGTAGGGTGTGTGTGTGTAGGGTGTGTGTGTATGGTGTGAGTGTAGGGTGTGTGTAGGGTGTGTGTAGGGTGTGTGTAGGGTGTGTGTAGGGTGTGTAGGGTGTGTGTGTAGGGTGTGCGTGAGCGTGTGTAGGGTGTGTGAGTGTGTATGTGTAGGGTGTGTGTGAGTGTGTATGTGTAGGGTGTGTGTGCATGTGTGTAGGGTGTGTGTGCATGCGTGTGTGTAGGGTGTGTGTGTAGGGTGTATGTGTAAGGTATGTGTGTGTGTAGGGTGTGTGTGTGTAGAGTATGTTTGTGTGTAGGGTGTGTGTGTGTAGGGTGTGTGTGTGTAGGGTGTGTGTTTGTAGGGTGTGTGTTTGTAGGGTGTGTGTGTGTAGGGTGTGTGTGCATGTATGTGAAGGGTGTGTGTGTGTAGGGTGTGTGTAGGGTGTATGTCTGTGTAGGGTATGTGTGTAGGGTGTGTGTGTGTAGAGTATGTTTGTGTGTAGGATGTGTGTGTGTAGGGTGTGTGTGTAGGGTGTGTGTGTAGGGTGTGTGTTTGTAGGGTGTGTGTGTGTAGGGTGTGTGTATGCATGTGTGTGTAGGGTGTGTGTGTGTGTAAGGTGTGTGTAGGGTGTGTGTAGGGTGTGTGTAGGGTGTGTAGGGGGCGTGTGGGTGTGGTGAGAAGAACTGACAGAGAACATCTAGCTGTCCTAGGGGTTCCTGCTTAGCTGGGTGCCCACTGTTGATGTGGTTTACTCAACTGCCATCCTCTGCTCCCTTGTCTGGCCCTGCCATTCATCTGTCGACCCGCTGGTTCATCTGGACCCAGCCCTGCCCTTCACTTCACCTCACTCCTGCAGCTCTGCTCTGACCATACAGCAGGCCTGACTCCATGAAAACCACTGCAGTCTCTCCAGTCTCTGCTCTAGCTCCCTCCATTCTGCTCTTTATCTTATCAATAATAGAGACTCTTATGGCCCTATCAATTTCCCAGCTTTGGCTTCTCGGGGACTCTTTGAAACTTCCTGCCTCTTCAGACCTTTGTAGCCATTATGTAACATACATATATAGATAGAGCTATAGATAGATGTATTTACTGTGTGGTGTGTGATCTGAGAGTCAATATTGGTAATTAAGATTGGAATGAAAGAACCTGTGTTTGCCGCAGCCAGGCTATCAAAGAAAGCAGATTATCTGGCAAACGCTGCCGTTGAAACAGCCTTACCTTGTGAATATACCGCTGTTAATCAATACATTCTGACATTGTGGAAAGACACAAACATGTTTGTCTCTGTTTCTCACTTACCATATTGAAGATACCATCTGAGCAATGTCTAATCCCCTAGCAGCATCATGTGAGGTTTGCTTAGCCAAAGTCCTCTGCCCTGATGTCTCAATCACTGTCCACTCCTGCCCTTTGGACATTCCAGACTGACTGAGCCCATTTTTTTCCACTGTGAGGTGTGCTGCTGTCCCTGAAGCCAGCCTGGTGGCTCATAGAATCTTCCCCACTGGACTGCAGTCAGGGCCACTGAACAATTTTTTTCATTAGTACTGTGTACATGCTGGGCACAGAGCGTCCAGCTACATTGTCATACAGTGTGCTTACAACCCTTTGGTAAATTAGTAAATTTAATAAATTTGCACAGTTGGTGCAAATGTGAGTGCATGCGTGTGTGCGTGTGTTTCCCAAAGGAACCACAGCAACGTGTACTGGAGTGCACACACATGGGGTCTCCACCACTCTCTGTCGGGGTGCACACAGAGATGGAGTCTGTAGCACTGTGTGTTGGGGTGCACACAGAGATGGAGTCTGTAGCACTGTGTGTTGGGGTGCACACAGAGATGGAGTCTGTAGCACTCTGTGTTGGGGTGCACACAGAGATGGAGTCTGTAGCACTGTGTGTGTTGGGGTGCACACAGAGATGGAGTCTGTAGCACTGTGTGTTGGGGTGCACACAGAGATGGAGTCTGTAGCACTGTGTTGGGGTGCACACAGAGATGGAGTCTGTAGCACTGTGTGTGTTGGGGTGCACACAGAGATGGAGTCTGTAGCACTGTGTGTGTTGGGGTACACACAGAGATGGAGTCTGTAGCACTGTGTGTGTTGGGGTGCACACAGAGATGGAGTCTGTAGCACTGTGTGTGTTGGGGCGCACACAGAGATGGAGTCTGTAGCACTGTGTGTTGGGGTGCACACAGAAATGGAGTCTGTAGCACTGTGTGTGTTGGGGTGCACACAGAGATGGAGTCTGTAGCACTGTGTGTTGGGGTGCACACAGAGATGGAGTCTGTAGCACTGTGTGTTGGGGTGCACACAGAGATGGAGTCTGTAGCACTGTGTGTGTTGGGGCGCACACAGAGATGGAGTCTGTAGCACTGTGTGTTGGGGTGCACACAGAGATGGAGTCTGTAGCACTGTGTGTGTTGGGGTACACACAGAGATGGAGTCTGTAGCACTCTGTGTGTTGGGGTGCACACAGAGATGGAGTCTGTAGCACTGTGTGTGTTGGGGTGCACACAGAGATGGAGTCTGTAGCACTGTGTGTGTTGGGGTGCACACAGAGATGGAGTCTGTAGCACTGTGTGTGTTGGGGTGCACACAGAGATGGAGTCTGTAGCACTGTGTGTTGGGGTGCACACAAAGATGGAGTCTGTAGCACTGTGTGTTGGGGTGCACACAAGATGGAGTCTATATCACTGTGTGTGTTAGGGTGTGTGCACAGATGGGGCTCTCACTGCTCTCTCTTGGGGTACATGTGCTCTCTGAGGGGGTTTATGTTGCCCTCAGGGGGCTGGTAAAGGCTGACTACACTCCCTGTCTTTCATTCAGGGCACTGGCTGCGGCTGCCCTGCCTCCCCAGTCTTCCCGGAGGTGTTTGTGCATAAGCCCCTTCCTCTATGAATACCTCGCTGTGCAGGGCTCCGCGTCTTGATCCAATTTCTGTGATTTATATTTTCCATAATTCTATTTGGTCAGGACTTTCAAATTTATTGCACAGTTGTGTTCTGTGTTCCCTGTAATATAGGAGAACGCTGTTTGCCGAGCTTGCTCCCTCGTGGGAAACGTGCTTTCCTGCATTCCTCTCCCCCCTTGATGTGCTAGCTGGAGCTCCCCCTCGCCTCCCCCCTTTCGGGGTGTCTGCAACGTCTCCAGGCAGCCAGCCTTCCTCCCTAGCCCTCCCAAGGCTGGGCTGTTTCTTCTTTAAACAGTGCTTTGGGCTGCCCAGGCAGCCTTCTAACATGGAGGGCCCTGGTGCTGGGGACAAAAGGGGTGCCCTAGAAGTAAAAAGCCTCTGATAGAAACAGCAAGTTCTGGAGGCACAGTAGAGCAAAGCACCGTGTGCAGTTGAGCCATGGTTGTTAGCAGCAGGAAAATACCCGGAGTCTTCCAGGGCCGTTCTGGGGTATGCTCCCATAGTGCTCCTGTCCTGCAACACCACCTCCCACTCTCCTCAGGCCCCTTATACATGACAGCATATACACAGTAGAGGGGAGTCTGATAACTTTATTCCCAGACCCCGGAAGGTGAGGGCATTGAGGCAGAATGGGCCCTGAGCTCCAGAGGAAGCCTGGGCGTGAGGGTTGGAGGGTGCAGAGCTGGCAGGAGTCAGGGTAGAAGGTCTCTGCTGCAGCACACTGCTCGGCTCCTTTACTTCCAGCGTCCGCCGACTTTGCCCTTGGCTGTAGCACCAGCCTTCTTGCTGCTGCAAATGGGAAGCAAGTTGCGCTTAAGGGTCAGAGTGTCCTGCCAGCCAGTGGAGACCTTTGGCTCCTGTCTCCCCAAGCTGTCGCCCCCACCTCCACTGCACACACCTCGTTCCAACCTGAGCAGTAGGAACTGACTCACCTGCAGAGGGCCTGACAGGGCCTGGACACTAGTGTGGTTAGGACAGGGTTAGCTGGTTACCTGGGCTCACCTTCTCTTCTCCTGCCTTGGCCAGGGGGAATACTGCAGACAGACCCATGCCACCCTCGCTTCAGACATTATTGTTTTTGAAAGGCCTGTGCCTTTCTGATGGCAGCTAAGGGTACCTGTTCCAAAGGACTTGGGACCCTATTAGCGGAGGCCATTTGCACCCCAGCAAGTTGGAAGCAGGATGAGCACTGTGGGAAGGTCTAGGCTGACCAGAGGCTAAAAGTGTGTGAGCTCTGAAGTCAACCCAGTGGGACCGTGGGCTGGCAATGCTGTGTCCTCACAGAGCTTCCTGAGCATCCTAGCATGTGTGCACACACATTCACATGCCCATGGCATCTCGTCAAATTAGCCTGCCACGACCCTCCAGCCCACCCAAGAGAGATGCAAGCCAACAGCCTCTTCCCTGGAGGAGCAGCCATCTTTCCCTGAGCATCAGGAATGTGTGGAAGGAAGGAGGAAATTCCTAAGAAACAGGAAATCTAAGAAGCCCCCCCTTGATTCTGTCCTTGAAGTGTGACAACCCCAAGTCCAGGCTAAGAATTATCAAACTCAGAACCTGGTGAGGGGTCACTATAGCAACAGGCCCTGGAGTCCTGCGGGACCTGATGTCTTGAATGGAGGGGTTACCCTCCTGTGGAGTCAGTTCTCTCTCTCTCTCTCTCTCTCTCTCTCTCTCTCTCTCTCTCTCTCTCTCTCTCTCTCTCTCTCTCTCTCCATCTTAAATATCCCAAGTTAGCCTTAGAACTTACTCTTCAACTGATCTTGAACCTCTTGATCCTCCTGCCTCTACATCCTTCCCATAGTGCTGGGATTTATGGATGTGCTCCAGCTTAGGTACTGGGGTCTAACTAAGAGCCTTGCACATGCTGGGCAAGCACTCTATCAACTGAACTATACCCCTACTCCCCACTCCTCCTTTCTTTTGGTTGTTGTTAGCTGAGATAGGGTTTTATGTAGCCCAGGCTGGTCTTGAATGCCTGATCCTGCTCCCAACTCTGGAGAGGTATTGGGATTGTAGGTTTTCATTACCACATCCTGTTACAGGCTTCCTGCTGGCCAGCACATCATAGAGTTGGAAGGTATCACTAACAAACCCCATCTGGCACCTCCTGCATGCAGAAGAGGAAGGAACCATTGGGTCCCAGGGCCCTGTTAGTCTTGTTATTGCTCTGCTAAGGGCCAGCCACCAAGAGCCCTTGTTCAGGGACCAGCTGCTAAAATGTCTAGGCCCTGGGTAGGGTTGCTGGTGGCTGGTCCTGGGGACTCTGGGTCCAGCACAGAGCGAGAACGGGCTAGGTTACTTACTGCTTCTGGGCTTGGTCAATGCGGCTCCTGAGAGTAGTGATCTGTAACAACACAGGTGACTTACTGTGACAGAGACCTGGGAAGCCCAGCAGGGCACTGGCCAGGGTACACAAGTCTTTACCACGGGACTGGCCAGCCGTGGCCTCTCCACTGTATCCTCATGGCAGGGACAGTCTCCTGTGCCATTTTCCTTACTGTCTCATGGTTTCTTTGTGAGAAGACACTGTTGCTTTGTCCTCAGGCTGCGTCTTGACTTGCTCTCTCTAGCTACCACACACAGCAGCTCCCGACTGGCCACTTACCTTGTGGCTGTGGCAGGATGCAGGTAGGGCAAGGGACAGGGCGGAGTTGAGGCCTTCAGACCTCCCAAAGTTCCACCTCTGACTCCTGATCCCCTCCTTCCTGCTCCTTGACCCACGGTGCCTGCTCCTGACTTGGTGGCCTAGAGGCCCTGGCCCCAAACGGAGCTCTGGGAAGGCAAGATCCTTCCTTTCTCATCTGCCAACAAGGGCGTCAGGCCGGCCTCGTAGCCACCAGATGAGGTCAGGAGAGAGGAGTTGTGGCAGAAGGAAAAGGCCCTTTGCCATCAGTGTCCTCAACAACCCAGATCTTTGCCATGCGAGAGGCTAGCTGAGCATTGCACACTCACAAGCCTGGCTCTGCCTACTCACAACTTGGCCAGCATCTCCACTCTGGCCCGAACAGTCATGATCTAGAAAAATCAAGATGGTTACCAGGTTGGGTGGGCAGTTGAGGATTCAAGGCCCTGATAAAAGTGGGGCCAGTCTTTTAATGGACAACCAGGCTCTGCAAACCCAGGAGACCAGACATGGGCAGAGTATATCTGGAGGCTATGGGTTCCTGACTTAGTATTGTTGCTGAGAAGAGTGGTCTGGTCTCTGCTTGGTGGAGTCTTCTCTGAGCTAGCTCCTGGGGTGGCCTTGAGGCTGAGGGATGAGTATCTTTCTAGAAATGGCCAATAATTAAGGTATGGAGACCAAGGCTCTTCAAAGTTGAACATCTAAGACCCATTTCATCTACCCAGAGGTTGTAAGAAGGAGCCAGAGCTTGTGGATTGTCTATCTTGAGGGTTGTGGGAGATGCCCCTGCATGAGTTCTCACCTCTCTCTTTACCTGGCAGTGGGTAGACAAGTGGGGAAGACAGTACAGCTATGCCAGTGAGACTAATGTGTTTGCATTTGCAGTAAAGCACAGTGGATACCAGGACAGGGGCCTCATCCATGGTGAGCAGGACCAAGCTCGGCTTCTAACTCGTCCCCCAAGCCCCTGCCCTGTCTTTCCCCTTACCTCTCCCTCACACCATTCCAGATTCTCAGACCCCCAGAGGAGACACAGCATTAAACCCCCTTTTCCAGTTTCAGATGAAGGTGTGAGTCACCCTGCCTGCCTGCTTGCCTACCCTGAAGATGTCATGGGAACCTCAGCAGTTTGAGAACGCATACTAGTTCTAGCTACACCGTTGGCCAAGTCAGATGTAGGTCAGGCTGATCGCTCAAGTGCCTCCCCTGAAGGACAAGCTCTAGAGGTGGATCCCCACTGGGCAGTGGAGCCAGGTCTCAAGGTGAAGGCAGACCAGAGTATAACTGGGTTATGGGGAGACAGCTGACCCCCGAAGAGAGTGAGACCTTGTAGGCCCAAGAACCAGAGATGGCTAGACTCACATCATATTTCTGGCGTTTTAGCTTCTCCCCAAACTCATATTTGTCAGTCTCCAGTTGGTACAGGGTATCCCAGAGTTCCTTGGCCTTGTCCCTAGAAGATGGAAAAGAGGAAGTTTGACAGGATGGTGTCAGAGAGGCAGGGCCTAAGACCCTACTTCCTCCTCCAGCCACCACAGAGAGTTGTGACTTGATTCTTCTGGGGAAGGGCCCAGTGCCATATGGGAGGGCCACCCTACCTCAGCTTGTCATCACTGAGATGGTCGATGTTCAGAGGCTTGCGTCTCTCTGCAAGAATCTTCTTCTTCATCTCCCTGGCTGTCTGCTTCTTGCCTCTTTTCTGGTCAGCCTGGGGAGGCAAGAGGTGGTGAAAAGCCCAGTCTCAGGAGGTACCTGACCCAAATACCAGCCCCACTTGAAGGCCACCTTCAGGGTTCTGAGCATGTTCCTTACCTTGGCCAGGTAGCTGCTGTAGTTGGCACCCATGGAGGACAGAGCCTTTTTCTTCTTCATGTCATCCTCGGCTCTCCTCTTAGCATCTTCCTCCTCTCTTCTGGCCTTCTCCTCCTGTGGAGACCCCATCCCCAAGATCTTCAAGGGATGCCCTTTGAGCAGGCTTCAAAGACTAGTTTTGGACTTAGCAACTTCTAGAAGGAGGTTGCTCTTCGGCAGGGGAGGGGAGGGGCTCTGTAGAGCAGGAGGCATTAACCCTCCTGGTTAATTGGCTCTGGTTGTTGGCCCAACAGAGGGCCACAGTGAGAGGAAGGCCTAAGATCATCTGCTTCCCTGGCTACACAGGCTGGAGGCAGCAGGATGACATAGTCCTTACCGCCAGTCTGTTCTGGCGTTCCCGCTCCTTCTCAGCGCGGATCCTCTGCTGCTCAGCCCTCTCTGCACGACGCTTCTCCTGAAGCCAAGAGGGCAAAATGGTCAGCCCTGCCCTGCCAGGCCCAGTCACTGCAGAAGCACCCTGCACCCTCCCAGGGCTGCGGACTCACAATTCTCTCCTTGAGTGCAATCAGCTCTTCTTCCTCTTTCTTTCTAGCTTCAAAGTGGCTGTCGATGAGGGCCTGGAGCTCCATGAGGTCCTTGTTCTGACGCTTTTTCTGGATATCCTGGCGGGGGGGGGGGGGTTGGGGAGAGAAAAGTTCCTACCCTTCCTGGCCAGCCTGAGACCCATCTGCAGCTAAGGAAGCTTTCTACCAAGTCTTTACATCTGCAGTCTTCCTGAGACCCAGAGTGACCCAGTCTGGACAGCCCAGGGTTGAGATAACGCCCTTCCTGTGGAGAAATCCAGGTCCTGACTAATGATGAAGCCAGTACCATCCTTGAGGTGACCTGTCTCAGACTTGACTCTTTCATCCTCAGAGATGTCCTCTTGGGTCAAACACAGAGGAGATTGTGAGACTGACTTGCTGCATACATGGATGGGTATTTGAACAGATAAATGGATAGATGAAGGTGTGGATGAAAAGAGAGACGGTTGAGGGAAAGGCTAGGTGGATTAGTGGACGGATGGGCGGGTACAAGAATGCATGGAGGAGAAGGGAAGGGATCTCTGTTTCCTTGGGTCTATGAGCCAATTATGGGCGTGTGGATAGGCTACCTTGCTTCTGGCTGCTTGGGAAGACATAACCTGAAGCCTAGCCTAAAGTTCAAAGACTGGAGCTTGGGATGAGGGTGTTCTGGGCCCCATACACTTACATCGAAGTCTACTTTCTCCCCTTCTGGGATCTTAGGAGCAGTGAGTCTGGGGAAGAGACACAGAAGTTGTTTCATAAGCACGGACAACTGGAACCTTCCCACAGCAGAGGCCAGCCAGCCTCGAATCTAGGCTGGCCTCCTCTTCTTTCTTGCACCCTGGCACCCAACAGAGCATGTCTCTGCTAGAGCAGGTTTGCCTGGCTCTTTGTTCTTGGGTTTCTAACTCGTGTTCCAGGAGTAGTTTGTCCCTTCCTAGAAGGCGTCACCCTGTTTTTGTCACCTCTGTTTCGTTCACTGCTTCATGCTGCCTTTCTCAGGCACATAAACAAATATAATTAAGCCCTGGCAGAAGGCAGGGTGGCCACTATGAGCCCTCCCGGGGCAGTGACTGGCATCAGCTTCTGGGGTGAGACCTGTCCTGTGGCTCTGGACACTCTTTTAATCTTTCTTTCTGGGCGCCTAAATGAAGGAGCGCCTGTAAGGGGAAAAGGAACCCCCAGCCCGCTGGCTGTGCGACCCCCTCCTCCTGCCAACACATTCCAGATGGAGCAGGGAGCCCAGACAACCACGGCTTTTAGAAGCAGGCCACAGAAGAAAGGGGAGCTGAATAGCGATCAAAACCTGGAGAGGGAAGGGATTTTTCTAAGCTCTGAAGCCCCAAAGTTCCCTCCAAGGGAAAGCTGTACAGATGATGTTGTGCAAATGAAAAACTTATGTATGTGGAGGGGGGGGGGAGAAAAAGAGCAAAAATCGAAACGCAGAGCGGGAAAAACCAGACTGAAAAAAAAACAACTTTTCAGCAAATACAGAGAAGATTTATATCCCTGAGTGAACGGACGATTAAGCAAACATGGAGACGTGTCGCCCATGAGAAAAACGAGCAAGGGGCACAAGCCACTGACTGACTCGCAAGAAAGACGACCAGTTGACAAACATAGACAGTTCATGGTGGTGCCATCGGAGGAATGTAAGGCAACCATGAGATGTGGTTGGCCGTTCATCAACGGGTGAGGGGCAGACACTCGTTCCCGCCTTTGGGCGCGGAGGGTGTGGGACACAAGACTGCTCACAGCCCACTTAGGAGACCGCCTTGGCTGGGCCTTGGTGGAAAGCAACTTGGCAGTGAATGTCAAAGTCTTCAGAGCATTGGTCTTCTTTGACCCAGTAATTCCAGTTCTGGGAATGTGGCCTAGGCAAACAGCCCTCAAGATGGAAAATGCTTTCCAACCAGCATTATTTATGATTGTAAAATATTGGGGGAAGCCTGTGATCGGGGAATGGTTAGGAAAATTATGGTTTGTCCAATTGATGGAATATTATGTGGCCATTCAAAATATTTAAGAAGACTATGTAAAAACATGGAAAAATACTTATGAATAGTGCTAAATTTTTTTTAAAAACAGAATTCAAGACTGTATAGACAGTCCCGTGCTTAAAAAAACATAGTCAAGATCTTTATTTTCCAAGAACTTCGTGTAGAAAAAGAGCAGGAAGAAATAAAGACCTTTTCCCCCCTCTCTGGTGCCTTCCACAGTCTGGCTGGTGGGTGGGTGGGAGAATTATGGATGGATATTTTCCCCTCTTCATTTGACTTTTATGTATTTTCCAAATTTTCTTAATGAGGTGTTTTATTTTCATATTGAGAACATAAATAATTTTTCTAAGATGAGAAACTATCTCACAGTTCTGCATTACTTTATGTGAAGTTGATTTAAAACAGCATTCAAGGGAGGAGTGTGGGCCAGCCACACTCTTCACTCAGCTTCTACCCTTCTCTCAAGGATGGGGAGGGAACAAGGGGCAGGAGCCAAAAGTTCAACCTGCTGTAGTGTGGAACAGACAGAAAGGCTTAAAGGGACAAAACGGGGCTGTATATGGAGGGTTGTGGACTTCCAAGTCCAAGATCCTGGGTTCAGCTACCCCCTGGTGCACTCCCAAGTGAGCAAGCAAGGCCAGGGTAAAAACCTCTGCAGAGTGGCTCACAGGGGGCTCAGACCCTTTTAGGATCAGGTCAATCCAGAGAGGGTTTTCACCTCAAGCAGGAAATCCTCACCCCTCAAGTCCATTTTTTTTTTAAATATCTGGAGACCTGAATAATCTCCCAGCATAGCCAGGCATGGAAGATTCGTGACCCTTCAGTCCCACTTCTGAGCCTTAGTCCATGTCCAGTGGCCTCCTTGATTGCACTGGCTGATGGGGAAGAGCAGCCTAATGCCTTTTTATTCCTTCCTACTCTCAACTTTAGTCTCTATTATCTTCTGCCATTTGGACTTTTCTTTTAAAATAGTTCCAGGCCTCTTCCCCTGCCCTGTTCTGGCACCCCCATAGCACTGCCTAAATCCCCCACTTACTTGGGTCTTGGTTTCTCCTCTAGTCATGACAGCCAGCATGGGGAGAGAAAGAAAGAGAAATCAGGTAAGATAGGATGGTCTTTCCTGCCACAGGAACCACCAGGCCGGGGACTTCTACTCAGCCCACCCAGACCCCTCAACTATTCAAAAGCAGGAAGCCTGTGAAATTCCCCATGGGCTCTAAGAAGGACTTAGGGTGTGGAGATGAAGGGAGAAACCCACAGGAAGGCATATGTGTCCCCAGAGGACTGGGAGGGTGGGAAAGGTAGAAGACAAGAGGCCTAGAGGACACACTTCTGGAAAATCTGGGAAGCATCTGGGATGCTGGTTTATCTCCACTGACCAACTAACTGCCTCTGAGTGGGCAGATGCTTGGCCCTGGCCCTCTAACTTCGTGGCGAATGTACATAAAGCCTCAGCATCTTGAGGTTCCATGCCAGGGAAAAAAGGAAGACAGACAGACATGTGGACAGATGGGGTGAAAGGGCTGGAGAGTGAGCAATATAGACACTGGACCAATGGCTCCTCTCGCCTCACACAGGCAGAACCAGAGTCCTGTGCAGGTGGAGCAAGGGGCTGCAACAGCGGCTGGCAGGCCTTACCTTCCTCGTCCTCCTCTTGCTCCTCCTCGGCGACAGCATCTTCATGGCGTGGGCGCAAGCGCACATGCAAGAAAAAAGCCGCGCAACTGCAGAAGTGCAGAGGCCACACAGCAGCAGTGGCCACATGAACAGCGGAGGCAGGCACGCACAGGTCCCCGTGCCTGAGGGTGGCAGGGAAGCTCCTACACCTTCCCCAAGGCTTAGTCCCCTCTGTGGATCCTTGCTGTCCAGGTTGGCCTCTAACTCTCAATATAGCTAAGGATGACTTTGGACTCTTCCTCCTCCTGCCTCTACCTCCCAAGTGCTGTGATGACTGGTATGTTCTGCCACACCTTGTTTATACAGTCCTGGGATTTGAACTCAGGGCTTTGTGCTTGCTGGGCAAGGAGGCTGGGCTATGAGTAGAGAGCGTGGGGACCTGTCTTGCCCAATATGCACATGGTGATGGGATCTAGGTTTGGCCCTGGGAAATCCTGAGGCTGCTCTCCCTTCCAGCTGTCACGGAACCTGCCATTACTTTCCACCACGTATATACTTCTACTTGGGCACATACTATGGTTTTGATAGTCGCTTTATTTCAAACCCTTTGTAAAAGTCTTTGTTCATAGAGCCTGCCTGAGAATCAAGAAAATATTTTTGGCTCATTTATATCTGTGAGTTTTGACAGGTTCAGCCCTTAGGATAGGGCCTCCTGATCCTGGGAACCTGCTCTCTGACCTCTGAGAGGCTTTTTCCCATGAGTCTCGGTGGGGCCTCTCTTCTTCAGAACCTCGTCTAAGCTGGCTGTCCTGAGGAAGGGCTGCTTCCTGAGTGTGCCCCACTCCTGCAGAGGTTGGGACTGGTGTTGACCCTGGTCAGGGCCTGCAGCTGCTCAGCCTCGCCCTTCCGTGCATGGTCCTGTAGCCCCTGTTCTAGCGTTAGGCAGACGCAAATCCACTGCCACGTGTGCACTCTGTCTGCCCGGAACACAGTGAGACCTGGCAGGGGAAGCATCTGGGACTCCCAGCAACTCTGCACTTGGCCAGTAGCCAGCAGGCCCCATCTAAGGTTTGGGTGGGGGTCTTGCCTGCAGGTTCTGACCAGTGCTCCTCTGGAACACCTATTTCTCACCTCTCCAAAAGACACGGGGTGACTTAACAACCAAAGCATGTGGCAGCGCTGCCTGAATAGTAGCTTAAATCTGCCCATAAGCCTGATGCCACTCTTGCTTAACCCGACCTCGGGAGCAGTGGGGTGCTGCAGAGTTCTCTTGCATAGGGTCTAGGGGAGTGGCCTGGGGAAGGAAGTTAAGGGGTTGGTGGACTCACCCTCCCCTTGTGATATTCTGGGGACCAGGAAGGATGGGGTGCTCCCTAGAATTAATTGCATGAGAGGCAGCTTCATAGCGGCAAGGTAAGGTTTCCCTGCACTTTCTCCCTACCCTCCTGCCTGTCTATTTGTCCCAGTCAGTCTCAGTTCTGGCCCCAGGGAGGCCTGGTGACCTAAGATGTGTGGCCTGAGAACATCCTGAATCCTGCTCCTAGCATTATCCAGGTACTTCCTGTCAGGCCCAGCCACCAGAAGCCTGCAAGTATGAAATGGAGGGGCTGAAATGGGCCTCTTGAGTTCAGCCCCTCCTCCCTTCCCCAGTGTAACCAGCCTTGCTGCTAGGCTGACAGTTGCCCCCCCTCCCCCGACAACCCCTGTCAGTTCTGCTTGATGGGTGTGTCTGGCTCAGGCCCAGGCACTGGGTGGGATGCTGGGATCTGACTGATTGCCTGTTTGCATGCATGGCCCCCGGCTGTTCCAGGTCTCTGACATCCCCACCTTGGGCCTCAGCCTGACTTTCCGCTTCACCCCACTTGCCCCTCCACCCTCCCTTCAGCCTCACCCCTCCTTTCTTTCCTCCCTCTGGCTTGATATCTGGGGTAGGTTGGAGGCTGCCTATCCAACGTTTTTGCGTTGCTCTACCTATCCTGATGAGGCCCCCAAGAGTCCCAGGGGATCTCCAGCGCCATTTTTCTAAAGCTGGCTCTGTAGACCCAGGATAGCCCATACGCTCCACCTAATCTTCCTGATGGTGGGCTAAGAAAAGCCTTTTTGCTCCTTGCCCTTAAACACTGTGATTGGGACTGCCACTGTCAGCCACCTAGGCCAGCAGATTGGGTTAGCTTCCCTAGTCTGCTCTGTCCTCAGCCCAGAGGCCAGCAGGGCTTAGTTGTTGGCGGTGGGTACATTGGAAAGGGGGTGGGAGGCAGGCAGTTGGAGAGGGGAGGGAAGGAGGGGAAGGCTCTTCATGGCTGTGAGGCAGATCTGGACCTACCTTCTTGGACTTCCTCTGTGGAGCAGCACCAGGGGAGAAGAGAGGGAGGGAGGAGAGAGAGTGAATGAGTGGAGGGCATGTGGGAGAGGGGCAGAGGGAGGGACAGGTAGGTGTACAGGGGAGATGGAGTGAATTACACGGCACCCTCTTGTTCCTTCTTGGCTGGCTCCTGCACACATACCCCCATGGCCACATATGTCATATGGCATTGAAGTCATGTCACATACCTGGTTCAGGGGCTAAGGAGGGCCACGGAACAAGAGGCAAAACCGCGGGTCAGAGGTCAGAGAAGGGATCCAGGTTAAAAGGACACAGCCGGTCACCGAGGGGTGGGATACGTGCAGGAAGCGAGCAAGATACTGTTAGAGTTAGCGGTGGTCCTGCCACCCTTGGCCCCACACCCCAGATTCTGGGACCCACTCGGAATGTGGGAATAGGATGGGCTGAGGCAAACCGAAATCACCCCCAATCTGTCCTTCCTCACAAGTGGGGAAACTGAGATGAGGGTTGGGAATCTGGCTCTTGCTTTTGGGGCAGTGTCTCGTTTGGTTTCTTCCCTCATCTACCCACCCCCTGCCTGCCCTCAGCCAGGATCAGTCTAGAGCTGCAGCCCACTTGGAGGCTCTGGTACCCAAGGGGAGCAGAACCAAGGCTTGCTCCAAACACCTCTTTTCTTGCCATCCCAGAGCTAGGTACAAAAGCCCATTCCTTGGGCCTCTCTGTCTGATAGCCCCTAAGGAGGGTTGGGGGGTTGGGACTGTGATCGGGTTGGTGGGGGACACAGGCTAGGGGAACTGACTAGGGAGGAGGCCTTGGCCTGTCTTCACATCAGGCACTATAGCAGGGCCTCTGGCTACTCTTGCATCTCTTCCTAAGATCTGAGCTCTTCTGACGTTTGGCTTAGTGAATCTGGCCTAGTAAAGGTCTTAGTCACCACTGTGGGCTTTCACCGACTTCTCTGGGAAAAGGGACTCAGTCTATACCTTGCTCTATAGTCCCCCCCCCCCCCCCCACTCCTGTACTAGGCTGCCTTCTCTAGCGTTGAAAGCATCTGATACAGATTGGGGCACTTATGTTGTTTGTGGGGATTTTTGGAGTACTCATTCTCTTTGGTCAAGCATTGGCCATGGTTAGTAGGTTATGTGGGGCCACATGGGGGGCTTCTTGGTTGGCTGGCGCCTCCTTGCTTCCCGGCCCTCTTCCCCACACCACATGGCTCCAGCCAGACCCTAGGCTCCACATGGGGACCAGAAGTCCTGTATCCTCATACCTTCCTCCTGGACTTCTGCAGCCGAGGAATGCCAGGGAGTGCAGGGTGTCAGGGAGGAGAGAGGATAGGATTAGAAAGGAGCACACAGCAGGCCCTTAGAAACAGGGGCTGAGGTCACAGCCCTATAAGATGGAAGGTTACACCAATTTCATCACTGGGGCGGAGGACAAGGGCAAATGGGGGTCAAGCCCTAAGCCAACTCACCTTCTTCCTGGGCTTCCTCTGAGGGTAAGTGAAGGTGACAAAGAGATGGCATGTAAGAGAGAGAACAGACAAGGACATTAGGAACGGGGCCTTTCCTGGATTCTCTTGGACCAAACATGATGAGCAGGCCAGATTCCCATGCTTGGCCTACAGCAGCTAGCCAGAGTGAGCAGGGGCCCTGGAGCATCAGCCACTGCTGTTCCTGCCAGTACACTAAGCTTCTACCTTTCTCAGGCCTGGCCCTCTGCACCCTATATCCCATGTCTGGGTGTTTGTGATTCTGCTCTACAGGACGCTGAAGGGAAGGCCAGGACAAAGCCCACATGGTTTGGGGAAACTCCCTGTGCTCAGAGCATTTCTCAACCAGGGAATCCCATCTAGCTGTCAGAACTAAAGGATGGCGTCAAGGTGCTTTGGGGACACAGGACCCTTCGGGCCAACTCTAAGAAAGTGCAGCCCCCTAGGGCCACATCTCATTCAGAAACCAGCTCTTTCTGCTCCTGGCAGCAAGATATTTGCTCAGGTTGTTAAGGTAGCAGCTATTTTTCAAAATATTTTGAAAACACAGCACCCAGCAGCCCTTGCAGGATGGCCTGTCTGATGAGCTGCATGAAGCCTCCCTCAGCTGAGCAAATGCCAGGAGCAGACAGCTTGTCAGGCCTGGGAACTGCTGTGCTGGGCTGCTCCCAGGTGCACTGGTACTCAGTGCTTTGCCTGCCCACACCTGCCTAGGCACGACAGAGCCAGGGAGGGGTCTCCAGCAGCCCAAGGGTGCAGCGAAAAAGAGATGCTAAGAGAGACAGAGAGAGACAAAGGGACAAGGACAGAAACAGAGAAAGGGAGAAAGATGAAGAGAGATAAACAGAGACAGAGAAAGAAATAGACAGATAGGGAGAGAGAAGAGAGGCCACAGTGGCTCTGAGGGACTACAGTGCAGGGGCCAAGACCCCTGTTATTAATGAACTGAGAGTTTTAGAGGCCAGAACACATCCCACTTCACACACCATGGACACAGTGACCAGAGAACATGTGTGAGTGGTTAACGAGTATCTATCAACCAGTTGAAGAGGTAGAGGGTTAATAGTTTAATTAATGATCAAACCATTGACCATTAATTAAATAATGGAATTATTAATTTGATGGTTAATGGTGCATTAATGATGAGGGAAGTAGACAGTTAATTGTCAGCTCAGGGAGGATCCCCGAAGGCCTTCCCAAGGATGGCCATGGAGAGGCCTGTGGCTTCCTGAGTTACCTTCTTCTTCGTATTGTTCTGTATTAGAATAGAACAAAAGAAAGGAGCTCAGTTAGCAGAGATGGGACTGGAGATGGCGAGGGAATGGAAGGGCCAGCCTGTTCTGTCCCTGGATAGTTGGGTACCACTACTGGCTAGGGATCAGGTCTGAGATCCTCAGTCCAAAGAGGCTGTGTGGTAGCTTGGGGAGATGGTCAGTCCACAAAGTGCTTGCCATATAAGCATAAGGACTTGAGTGTCAGTATTCAAATAAAAATCCAAGTGTGGTTACACACTCTAGAGACAGAAGGATCCCCGGGGCTTGCTGGCCAGCCAGTTTAGGCTAATCACCAAGTTCCAGGTTCAGCGCCCCCCAACCTCTCTACCTCCCAACCTCTCCACCCCCATCTTGGAAAAAAAAAACCAAGGTGGACAGCTTCTGAGAAATGACATCCAAATCTGACCTCTAGCTTACACATACAAACATGTGGAACACATCTGTACACACACACAACACACACACACACCAGAGGCTTTGTGGCCTTAGAGGAGGAAATGTCTCAGCCATGAGGGTGACATAGGATGTCTCTAGATGTCATGTCCTGCTATAGCCATGTGAGTAACAAAAGGTGACAAGGACAGAGAGCTGCCTCTTGAGTCCTCAAGGCATCACAGACATGCAGGTATATAGGTTGAGGAAGGTCAAGGTGTGAACAGCGCAGGAAAAAAGTGTATGCCAGAGATCTGAGACAATTTGGGATAGGGATGTCTTTGAAGCCCAATGACTGATCTAGCTTGTCTGGGACTCTTGGGCAAGGGGTCCCCAAGAGATGAGTAATGTCAATAGTCAAAGCCCCACCCCCCACCAACGGTGACTCTTCTATCTAGAGACGGAAGAAAAGAGAGAAAACAGAGAAGACACTTACCCTCGACTTGTTCACTGTCATGGTGGTAGGGCAGGGGGTAGAGAGAGAAGAAAAGTGAGATGAGCTTGAGCTTCTGATCTGGGACAGATATCTGCAGGTACCAGGGGTCCCAGCCCACCAGCAAGGGAGGCTACTATACAGCAGGGTACTCACGTTTCCTCGTCAGACATAGTGGCGGTGGGTTGTGTCTGGAAGGGAATGACAACAGACGGGACAGTTAGGACTTGCCTTGGTTTAGAAGCCTCACAAGGAGGCAGGCTTTCAGAGATCGGGGCCTAGAGGGGATGTGTATAGATTACAATTGAGGGTCACCTCTTGGTCCCCCTGACTGGTCCTTCTCCCCATGACTCTGATCGCCCTTCTTCCTTCCCTGGCTGCAGCCTGGAACTTAGACTCTCTAACTGTCGGACTATTGGGAGGTTTATTATACATTCCACTCTGGACAGATGTCTCCTCTACAGGATTTTCATGCAAAGTCATCTAAAGTGCAGAGACTTTCTCAGGTCAGAGGTAAGAGCTACAGGACCCTCTGGATCTGGGGACACCCTGCTGATCTGAGCTGATAGCCTCTGGTTAGGGAATCACCCCAAGATGACGGAGCCCAGCTCCAAGGGTACAGACATTCTCTGTTGCTGGCTCTTCTTTCCTGTGTGAACCTCAACTTCATGCTGTGCCTCATGTTTTTCTTGAGAGTCAAAGTTCCTTTTGGGGTACCCCAGGTCCTCTTTTGTGCTCTCTGGAGCCCTCTGAGGTACCCTTTCAAATCACAGAGCCCATAAGCATATTCAGTCTCTTTGTCTCCTTTCTCCTGAAATCCACGGAGACTGAACTCACCAGGGTGGGTCTGAGAAACTTCTCTTTGGGAAGCCTGAATTTGACACGCATGTGCTGATCGGATTGAGCACCTCAGATCTCCTAGCACTACGTCTGGGACTGGATACACATGTTCGGGTATGGTGGCTACCAGGGCAGAGAACTTGATGGTTCCTGTGAGCTAGTCACTGTACATGCCTGCAGTGCCTAGGGCCTGGGAACCTCCAAAGAACTGTATCACAATGTTGTCTCAAGGTCTGACAAACAATGTTCATAACAACACAACACAGCTGACTTGAAGACAATAGCTCTGGCGCCCCCATTAATGCACCAGCAGCTTAATGCTGAGGTGGGAGCTGTTTCGAAGCCCTGTTGATAACATTAGCTTTCCCAGAACTATTGAAACTTCCTGCAAAATTAACCCACAGATACCTGGGAGGTTCTTGGCTAAGCACAAGGTTGAGCCCTGCCTTGTCCCCAAGCCTCTGTGTGAGAGTCTGTCAACCATAAATAAGACACCCAGCCAGAGCTGACCAACCTGCTCTGATCCCTACCAGTCCTTCTAACTCCCCCTTTACTGCCCTCTGTATCCCCCAGGGGCACTCTGTGGGGTGGGAAAGTCTGTGGGGTAGAGCAGTGTCACTGAGACCCCACCTTGCTTCTCCCGCCTCTAGTTTCCACTGGACCCACACACCTGTCAGCCGCAGAGGGAGGGGGGAGGGGGGGTTGTGCATTTATAAGGAGCCAGTGGCAGCTGAAGTGTCCAAAAATAGGCATCAAAATTAGCAAGACTCCTCTGTCCTGAAACCCAAGATGGCAGGGGGGCAGGGTACTGAGAGCAACCCAGCCATTTTGGCTCCCCTCCTGGCTCTTGCCGGCATCCAGCAAGAGCTGCCTTACACCCTTCCAAAGTGGGGTAGCAGTGGCCCTCACTCCGGGTTGGGAAACTGAGGCTACTGGTCCTCTAGAGTTCCCTAAGGCCCACTTGAGCAGATCTGGATCTCTACACCTTATTTCAATATCCCTGTAAGTTGGGGAGAGGCAGAGGTAGGGTGGCAGGAATGGGACAGGGCTGGCCAATCAACAACTGAGAGGGAAAGCAGTTGTCCGTGGAGAGTTCTGGCCTTAGAAGGGATTTATGAAAATAGCCAGTGAGGTCAGGTTCCTTGGGGGTACATGCCAACCTCCGTTTCTTCAAGGGTAACAAAACTCAAAGGGGGGGCCGGAGGCCCTGCCACTCACTTGCTATGGGACCCTGATCACTTCCTGCCTTGGGCCCAGTACCCTCTGATCAACCTTGTCTGGTCCTATCTCCTCCAAGGACTCCCAAGGACTTCCAGAAAGCTCACACTCAGGAAGGTAGGGTTCCCAACCTGGAGATTTCAGCAAAGCTGAGGCCTGGAGGGCTAGGGTCTCTTGGGACCACCTATTCTCCCAGCCATAAGCAAGATCAGATCTGCTTAGGCCCAGACCCTCCCATTCCCTCTGTCCTGTTTCTGCTTGGCTCCTGTCTATCCTTGATCTGAGCCTTAAGATCTGGCTCTGGGGTGGGGGGCCCAGATATCTCTCCCGTTGCCTTCTTTCCTAGGATGACCTGAGATAAGCCCTATCTACAAAATTGCAAGAGTAGCTTAGGGCTCAGAGCTCTGGCTCCAGGAATGAGTTGAAATTCCATTCCTTCCCTCAGGTCACTCTTACACAGCCCCAGAAAGGCTCCCACCCTGCTATATCACAGCAGGCAATCTCAGAGCTCTGGGTAATGTCCCCTAAGTGGATCCTTATCTCACTCTCTGAACTTCTCCCTAGATCCTACCTTAGGAGGGCTCCTTACCCCTGAGGCCCCCAGCATCTCCCCTCCTCCCTTCTCCCAGGTCCTTTTACTCTGGTTTGGCGCCAGTCATCTCGAGGCTCAGCCGCCATGTTTCTAGTCATCAATACATAACACAGTATGAGGCCCAGGACCCGTTTGAGTGCTCCTTAGATGTTAGGTACCCAAACCCTGACACAGTCACCCACTCCTAGGCAGGCTGTTCACATCCATACCCACCTGCAGTTGAGTCTGAGAAAGGCTGGGGGCTCCTTGTGGACAGGACCAGCAGCAGCAGGCACTGTCTGACAGCCTCACCCCCTCATGTTATAGTGACATCTGATCTTCCCTGGCAGCCCATTGGCCAGCAGATGGGTGGCTGGGGCATGGGGAGGGGGAGGGTGTGCCCAAGCAGGCCCCTGACCAAGTATAGGAATGCCCCAGAGGAGGAGGCCCAAGGAGGCAAGGATGGAGGAGACATGCCTGGAGGAGGAGGCAAGGTCCCCAACTGTCCTAGAAAGGTGCCAGTTGCTATTTTTACCTACCCCCCCCCCCCCCGGCAATGGGCACATGCTTGATGGACTGACGGAGGGAGGAGGAATGGATTAGATGGAGCCAAAGACTGTGTTGAGCCAGGCTGGTATTGGGGAGTGGTCATCAGAGCTTGGGTTTCAAGTTCCTTGGCCCCCTGCTCCTCTGCCCAAGGTGGCTTGTAGGAGTGCTCAAGATAGGGTCTAACTCCATGTGGCACGTGTAGCTCGGCCCTACGCCTCCATCACAGAGACAGCTCAAAACACCCACAGAATGAAGGACCTTGGATCCTTGGCCCGTATCGCACCAAACCCTTTAGAAACCAGGTCTATTTTTTTCAAGTGGACACCATTGGAACATATAACAAGAGAAATGATGACCTAAACCCTGTGGTGGTTGTCGATCTTCCCCAGTGACTGGGGAAGGCTGGGTCATGTTTGGGCCTGTTTTTGGTCCAGGGGTTCTGTCCTAAGATGTTGAGACCTAGGCTCTATTGGGTTCTGAGCAGGCCTGGCCATGTGCCTGGCCTTTCTTTCCTCAAGACTCCAGGGGGCACCATCCAACCATGGACACCTCTCCTGGGCCTTGTGTGCCTGGATAGCACTGCCTTTAGGGAAACTAAAGCACCAAGTAGCAAGAGACCAACTTGGCACTTCCTACTCATTTCCTCAATTCTCCCAGACCCCAGGGGTTGGGCATGACAGGTATGGCCCATGGATCTGTCCAGTTCAGGGGAAAAGTCAATGTGAACCCCAGGGGACACAGACAGGGCTCCTGTTCTTGGCATCCTAGGGTTAGAGACAAGCTGGATCTTTGAGTTTCTGGAAGGTTGAGATTGACCCACCAACCACTTCCTACATGTCGGAGATGGGCCATAGAGTAGCAGAGACACACAAGACCCACCTTATTGTCAAAAGCAGGGTGGAGCCAGTCTTTTAGCCTGCGGGCTCACAGAACAGGGCCTCTCTCCTGCTCTCCTCTGCTCCAAGCACCTGCCCTTTAGAGGTCCCTCAAAGCTGGAGTTGCTGGGCTACCCCAACCTTCCACAGCCATCCATGTCCTTGGATAGATAGGGTTCAGTGAACTCCAAATAACACAGATGCCCAGTTCAATCTGCCCTTGGAGGTCATGTAGAGTTTATGAAGCCCCACACTGGTGCCAAGGGGACTCTAAATCTCTTCTGTGCTAAGGCCAGCCTCCCTTTCATCAGGTTTTAACCGAAACAAAGCACATCCCTCAGTTGAGGAACACAGAGAGCAGACACGAGGGATTTGGTCCAGTCTGTAGTTTTTGAAGTCCTGCATCCAGAAGCTCTTTTGTCTGAGAGGAATGGGGGTCCTTAGAGGTCTGTAGGAGGGTATACTATTGTCTCTGTAATGGCTCCTTATGGCCAGCAGGGGAGGGTGGCTGCTCACTTCAGAAGCCTTTGGCAGGCACTCGCAGTGAGGTCAGAGAGACAGGGCAGGTCTTATTTTGGGTAACAGTCATCTCCTTCTCAGGGGACCAGGCCCAAGGTACAGGAGGACAGCATAGAGTGGGCACTGCTGGACCTGTTGCTGCTGCCACTAAAGACTTGAGCAGGTAACACACGCCAGGTAATACACAGCAGGTCCTCCTTGGCTTGGCTGGGGCTCAGTGAGCAGGGGAGACAGAGCAAAAGGCTCCCTGGGGATCTGGGAGAGGACTGGAGACCCTGGTGGAGGTGGGGGACAAAGTCTGTTGGATGGGTGCTGAACTTCTACCCAGGAGACTGAGAAGCAGTGGAGTTTGAGGCTTCACAGACTGGTTGTGAAGGATCCCTCAAAGTTGGTGAATGAAGAACTTAGCCTTGCGGACAGAAGAGGTTGAGAAGGGCCTGTCTTTCCAGTGTTTTGGCTCCAGTAGCCAATATGGGCGACTCCTAGGATAGTGGGGTGCTCAGAGGCCATCCAGACTGGGAGTGTAAGAGCCCCTGGACTCTGAGCCTTACCCAGTACTCCTAGTTGACCCACTGTGGCTAGCTCTGCCAAACCCAGGATAGGACTGGCTGACGTGGCACTTGGGACTCAGCCGCTGTGATCCGGGCACCAGCTGCCTCCATGCATGACAGCTCCTCCAGGTTTTAAAAACACAGATTGGCTCGACAGGTATTAGGGCACTTCTGGGTCCAAGGGACTTCACTTTGAGCAGGACCTTGAGGAGGAAACTCCAGCTATTGGATCCCTCAGGAGTCAGGCAGGAAGATGGAAGGGCCGTGTCCTTGTGTCTTGGGCAGGGTGGGCAGTGTTATAGCAGGGGGTAGACTCTATACCTGAGACCCACACAAGATTTAGCGGAGTTGTACTTAGCACACCTTGCACTCTCCTCCCGAGGTGAGTCAGGGGAGCATGGTGCAATAAACACTTTCCCTCTGTCACTTGACATACCCATTCTGGTCCTACACTAGTATCTTGCTCCCTGTCCCTTAAGGACCTTGAAACAGCTTCTGCCCTTGGCCACCTCCTCATCTGAGTAGAAAGGGCAGGGAGTGTCCCGTGTCCTGGGAAAAGCTTCTCGTGGAGCAGAGTAGAGTTCCACATCTACATTATGGTGAGGCTGTAAGCAGGCTGGGGCCAGTGTGAACGTTAATATTCCAGAGCTATGTGTCCCCACCAGTGGAGTTGGAAGCTTTCAGAAAGTCAAGATTCTGAATGTCTAGGTAGTTGTCATGGTCAAGCTTAGCTCATCATTAGTCAAGGATCTCCAGAGTCCAGAGGCAATAGGGTTTAGAGTCAGGCCAAGGGGCAGGCTTGTGAGGGGCAGGAGACCCCAAGGACAACATCCCATAGCTCAACTGTCATTTACACACTTGGTCAGCCACTATACACTCACTCACCCTCACAATCAGCTCTCAGTTTCTACTTCCATTCCTTCCTTTCTTCTCTCCTTTCCACCATTGTGTACTCCCCCACCTATCCATCTACTCATCCATCCATCAACCCACCCACTCAACTACTTAACCATCAACACCTCCACCTGTCGCTATTCATCTACTCACCCCTTATCATTCACGTCTCCATCTAGCTACCCATCCATCTACCCAGCCAGCCAGTCAGCTACTCATGTATCTCCCTGTCCCTCTATCTACCCATAAATGATCTATCCTTCCGCTCATTCATCCATTTATCTACTTACACTCTGTCCATCCATCCATCTACTTACCCATGAGCTCACCACTCCTCCATCACCCATCATCCACCTGTCCATCCATCTATCACCCATCCATCATTCACCTTGTTCCCTGTAAGTGAGCACAGGAGAGCCAGTGCATGGGGCCATTCAAGATGCTTTATTACACACACAAAAAGGGACTCAGAGTCCTGAACATTCAGCATGGGGACAGGTACCCCTTGGATCTGGCTGGGATGCTGGCCTTCTCTCCTCCATCCTTCCGTGGGAGCTCTTGGCTCCTCTAGGGAGTTGTCCCTTTAGCTGATGGTGAGAGGCAGAGGTGTGGGGGGGTTGATCAAAGAGTAAGAGGGCATGGAAGATGGAGGGTCCAGGAGCAAAAGGAGGGGGGAGTGGCAGCTGGGTTGTTGGAGGCACAAGAGCAGGCCAGACTGGCAACGGGAAGCAACTTCTTGGTCAGGGCTGGGAGTGGCTTCTGACTGGAGTCTCTCCTGGAAACATAGGCAAGAGTATGGGGTGTATTAGGCTGGGGTTGAAGAAGCGGCACAAGCTGTCCTTCTCTATGACCCTACCTTCCTAGTGTCCATCAGACCTTACCATATCCCTCCTTATCTGGGGAGGCTCCTGCTTACAGTGGTCAGTCACCTAGGAGACCAGCTCTCAGGCTCAAATCTATTCTGGGCCTAGGCTGGCTCAGGAGGCAATACTGACTACCCACTGGGGCAGCCCTCTTGAACCAAACCCAAAGTTACCCCAATTCTTCAAGTCCCAATTTCCTAAAGGTAACCCAGAAGCTTGGAGCAAGTGTGGGAAGACCACCCCAGCCCCCTGCCAGTGTTTGCTTCTGCTCCAGCAGAGTCAGCTCCAACTGCGGCAGCCATACGCCTCCTTCCACCCCAAACCAGATGGCCTCCAGTTTGGCCCAGATGCCATTTGTCAGTGTCCTTGCAAACATGTGGCGCCCAGAAACCAAGACAGGCAGCTCGGCCTGGACCACCCCTGGCAGGAGGGCTGTGGGGATATCCCATTCAGCATAGCTCAGCAAAAACTGCTCTCGTCTTTCTGCTAATCTACCTCTAAGGATACAGCCTCAGCTTGCCTGAGCCTTTTGGCTGCCACCCCTCACCACTCAAAGCACACGGACGCGCCTGTGGTCAAGCTGGCGACGGCATGGCGGCCCTCACGTGTCTGCAGGCAGCCTGCCCTCCACCACTGTCCGGCAGCTGGCCAGGCACAGGCAGTTTGCTTGCAGTTCATCAGTGGGTCTCTGTTCCCATCCTGTACTACTATAGGTCTGGGCCTCAGCTGGTACTTGGAGGTAAGGCCAGCTTTATGCAGGCTGTCATATAGGACAGATCCCTGAAGGCAGGTTCTAGGCTTTGTCACCCACCAAGTGACCTGGAGCCACTGTAAGTTCACCTCCACACCAGGGTATGATGAAGGAACCCACAGCGACTAATGCATAAGGCTAGAAGGTGCTTGCAGTATGGGAGAGCCTGGGAAGAAGGCTTCTAGTAGCTGACTCTGCACCTTCTCCCACTTCGGCATATGAAACCACCTAGCAGCCCCTCCTGTGGGCAGGGGAGGGGGCCCAGCCTGACCACTCTTTCTCTCCTCTACCCCAGACCAGAGATGTTTGTTTCAGTTGTGTCGACACCCCAGGCAGCATGTGGCCCAAGACCTGAGGCCCCCCATGGGCCTCCACCACCCTTGCTGCCCAAACCTGGAAAAGACAACCAGAGACTTCAGAAGCTACTGAGAAAAGCCGCTCGGAAGAAGATGGTGGGAACAACCCTCGCCCCACCTGGGGCCTTCCGTACCTCCCTGTCCCCTGTGAGTGAGGCCAGTCATGACCTGGAGACCACCGTCCAGCGTCCTACTGAAGCCCCTCACTTGGTGGTCCCCCTGCCCAGCTCACCACATATCCCCATTGTTCACCACGTGGCCTCGCCCCTACAGAAGTCCACTGTCTCTTTCAGTCTTCCTCAGCAAAGGTCTCTGGCAACTCATTTCAAGGCACCGCCTAGGCTTGAAGCCCCAACCCCAGAAACTGCCTGGCCCCACAATGGCTTTGCCCATGTATCTGCCCCTACAGCAGCTGGTACCCATATCAGCCAAGTGCATATCCGGCTGTCACCATCCTCGCATACTGGGACATCTGAGTCCCCCAGGGTGGCCCTGGATGGGGATAAAAGCCTGCGTAATTCTCATACCCAGCCTCTCATCCCAGTGGCACACATTCGCCCACTGCCCACCGGGATGCAGGCAGTCAGTCCTGGGCCTGAGGAGCCCCCTGTAACAAGACCACCACCCAGCTTTCAGGCCTCAGCATCCAGAGAGTCAGGTGCTCGAGTGGTGGTGCCCATAGCCCCTACCTACCACTCATCTGGACTCTCACCTTATAGCCCAGCTCCTGCAGCTCCCGAAGCAGAACACCTAGAGGAGCTGCCCACAGCCAGGCTTGCCATGGAGCCCAAGCATGTCTCCAGCCTCCCAGCAGCCTCAGGTCCCTCGGGCCTCCCCCAATGCCCTGTTCCCAAAGTTGCACCCAAGCCCTCCCTTAGTGGTTGGACACGCCTGAAGAAGCAACTGATGGAGGACGCAGAGCAGCCTGCATTTCCAGAGGCGGAGCTGAGCGTGCAGTCTATGCAACCAGAGGTGCCAGCCCCCACGGTCCCACAGCCCCCTGCTTCTAGGGCCTCTAGGATGTGGGACGCAGTGCTGTACCGTATGTCACTGACTGAGTCCCGTAGAAGCCACCCTGTGGGGCCCGGAGATGGGGGACACCCCCCAGCCTGCCTCGGTCGCTTGCCTTTTCTGTGCCGACCTCGCTTCAATGCCCGGAAACTACAGGAGGCTGTCCGGCCTGCTCCTACACTGTACCCCATCCTGGAGCTACACTCCCAGCCCAAGAACTTCAACCGGACAGCAGCAGGTTGGAGACTCCAGTAATGTAGCCAGAGTGGCCTCACAGACTCTGGACTGGGGTGGGCAGAGACCGACTGAGGCTGAGGATACAGAGAGAGGGTCTCAGTCCTCACAAGTGAACACAATGGGTCAGGATAGTGCATGGCCATGGCCATGGCAGCTGGCTGCTGGCTGCTCAAAGGAACCTATTAGATAGATACAGACGAGTTGGTGGGAGCGGAAGTGGCAAGTGAGAGATGTGGATGAAGCAGGGAGCATGTGTCTGGAGGCAGTTTGGAGTGGTGGAGGAGAATGCAAGTTGGAGAATATTTATGGATGATGGGAGCCTGACCTCAGGACCAGGGTTCATAGACGGCTTTAGGCCCAGTGCAAGCTGGTTTGGGTGAGAGGTATTCAGAGGTACATAGGACTGGGCAGTGGAGAAAGGATGTTCTGTGGTCTCATATGTGTCTCTTCTGATTCCCGTCAGTAAGGGCTTACTGGGTAGGGCTACACTGAGGGCAAGGCTTACTACAAATCATAACCAAGTTTCAACAGTCGGGTAAGGACAGGTCAAACCAGAGGGTTATAAAGAGGCAGGGGCCAGGCACTAGAGGGACTCCACCCCAACTCTGACAGAACATCAGCTGTGAGAGAAGGGACCCAGAAGAGCCAGGAGAGGCTCTCCGTCACAGCCACCATAACGGGGTTCAGCAGGGGTTGGGCTAGAAGTCCTGCTTGGAATATGATGGGTACTATGGCTGTGGACAGAGCTACCAATAAATGTATGTATACCCATACAGGCATCACCTCTGTGTTTTTCATGGGATGGGGAATGCAGCAGAGTCCCTAGGGGTCTTCAGCAGGGCAGGAGGACAAGCCAAGGTCCCATCTCCTTTACTGGATGTATGGTAACCCACACTTTTGGATGCTGTGCCACACTCAGTTTCTCTAGGGCCGACTCACATATCATGAGACTCACTGGATATGGTAGGAGTTCCTAAATAGAGTTTGAGTCTCCTATGAACAGTACTGGGCCAACCTGATCCTGCTTGAGGGGAGAGTGTTCCAGGCTTCAGAGAGCCAGGAAGACAGCTGGTAGCCAGACAGAAAACACAGCAACTCTAAGGCCAGGTCTTCAGCCCTCAAGACCTAAGATACGGCCCATCTATGCCAGTATGCTCCCGGGGGGACCCATTTTGTCATGCTTTGGTCCTTTGACTCACCAAGATACATACATGATCTATGGCGCTGGGCTGTCATCCACAAGCACTTTCTCATACTTCCCATGTCCAGTGGCCACGAACTTGTACCTCTTTCCAGATGGGGTGCTCTGTTAGGTGAGAGTAAGCGTCAAGGAGATAGCTATAGAAGGGGAATGCTGCTGTCTCCAGAAAGTCTTTGAGGATGGGATGTAGCCGCCGCCATCTTGGCTTACTAACCTTGATGGTGGATGAGGTCTTTGAGCCTCCTTTCTGCTCCCACAGGCTTTTCTTGCTCATGTCTCCAGCTACAATATCCTGGGGATGGACACAGGGCAGGGTCTGTCATAGGACAGTTACGGGCCAAGGGGCTTTTCTTCTGCCTGCCATTAACTGACTGAAAGGTCGAGAACCTGCCCGCCTCACATCAAAAGAGAGTCCTACTGCCTGTTTATTAGGGCAACGTGGATTTTTCCTTGAGTCCTGAAGCCTCACATCCACACTTCACCTTGGCTACCCCAGGTTTGCTTTTCCAAAGGGAACCACCCACCTACCCCAAAAGGGAACCACCCACCCACCCCCACGATGGCCAGTTTCCCATGCTCTGCCCCCCCAGTTTGGTCTGCCTGGAGAGGAATCCTACCTGGCAGGAGGGTGTCTTGGAAGCCGACTGAGTCTGTACCTCTCCTGTCTCCCAACGATTCTTGGTACTGGCCACAGCCATGCTGGGCAGCTCTATGGAGGGCTGTCGGGACAGCTTGGGAGTTCGACCAGCAGACTACAGAGGAGACAGAGCCCCAAGACAGTCACCATGGTAGGCACCAGCAGCCTTTCCTCATCTTTGTGTTTGCTGGAGGTAGGGATTGTGGACAGATGTGCTAGCCTTCATTTGGTGCCCCATGAGCTACCCTTACTTCTGAAGAACATGGGAGATACAAGGTCATATGGGTTCTGCTTCATGCTACACATTTGGGGGCTGGAAGAGCATTGTTTGGATGGAGTTTATGGGTTAGATGGAGAAGATTTTTTGGTGTGATGGGAGGTGCTGGCTAGGTGAAGGGGTATCACATGAAGAACAGGGCTGATGGAGGGATGTTGTTGAGGTACATGGACTTTGTTAGACTGAGGGAAGATTGGCTACATGAGGGTGTGTTGTATGGTGGGAGGGGCACTGGTGGAGTGGGTGTGTGACAGGACAGAGGCATTCCTACTGTGATGTGAGAGACCTAGAGTAGAAGGAAGAGCAATGAGAGTTGAGGGAAAGACACTGTATAGTAGAGAGGGGTATGATGGGATGAAGAGAGCTTAGGTGGATGGCTGATAATGGCTATTAAAGAGGAGACTTGGCCTCGGAGAACTGAGTATACTTTACCTCAGTGGCCTGGGTATACTGCTGCAAGCGCTCATCAATTGTGGAAATGGGCAAGGTTGGCTGGGACTTCTTCACACTGTTGCTGGGGGTAGAAGAAAGGATAAGTCTTATGTTCCTTTCCAGTGTCATCCCAGCCTATTCAAACAAAGCCCCTCCCAGGATACCACATCCCCCGATCTCAGTCCACAGCTGCTATCCCACCGTGTCTTTGAGAATGCCAGAAAGAAGGGAGACACACCTCTTCTGTATGGAGCGATTCAGGGACTCCGTCCTATCTGCCAGCTGTGGAGGGTGCAGAGTGTGGTCATGGAGAGACACACGAGGTCCAAGTTTCATCTCTCAGTGAGTCTCCCCACTGACCCAGCCCCACTTCCCTATCACAGGGGTTTACCAGTACAGCAGGGGATGGATGAAGAAAACATGAACAGTGGACACAAGCAGGGAGAAAGGGGATACTCAGGCTTCACCTACTTTGGTGGTGGGGCTTAGGGGAGGTGAACTCAGTTTCACAGTCTCTTCCAAAGCCAAAGGGCTGGGAGTCCTGGTCTGATGACTTGTCAGGTGCTAGGGACAAAAAACAGCTTAGATGACCTCTCCTGTGCCCTCTTACCCCACCCAGAGCCTGTCTGAGGCCTCTGGGGCCTCAGGACTAGTCTGGCCCTGACACGCTACAGCTCTGGAATCTCCAGCTGCTGGGAAGAATCTCTTGGTCATCAGAGAGGAACTTGCCCAGAGGGTCACCAGCTTCTCCACCCTCCAAGAAAGTGTTCTGGAAGGACTCAAGGACAGCGTCAGGGAGTGACGTCTCCTATAGGTCAATCTAGGAGACCACAGCACCCCTGCAGTATCACAGACCTAGCCCCTCAGGGAGCCCTCATCTCTTACCTCTTCTGTCTCCCCAGAATTCCCAACAGCATCCTCTGGATTATGCTCTCCCTGGCTCAGGCACAACTTCTCTAGGTGAACGTTGGTTTGGTGAGAACTGTGGAAGAAAAGAGAGGCAAACTTAGTTGTAGGAGACCATTTGTAACTTGGTTCTAGGCAACTTCCAGTTCCAAGCCTTAGGTGTGTCATCTGTAAAACGGGAGCAGTCCAATTGAGTTGGTCCACAAGGCTCTTAAGACCCCAGTGATAAAAAACATTAGGGTTTATTTAAAGAGATAGGGGTGTTTCAGAGGACAACTTGGGGGAGTCAGCTCTCCTTCCTCCATGTGGGTCCTGGGTCTCTACCTCAGGATGCTAGGCTCAGTGGCAAGCACCTTTAGCCACGGAACATCTCACAGGTCTAGCCAAGGCACTTTTATAGAAGGATATGTAGGGCTTTGTTCAAAGCCAGCACTGTCCTAGGGCCTCTGTGCCGAGAAGCCCTAGAAGGCTCCCTTGAAGACATTAGCTACTGATCACTCACTGAATAGGGCTGCCCAATTGCTGAAGCTGGACACGTCCTGCAGCCCTCTCTCTGGATAAGTCCAGTTTCTGGGGGCTTTTGCCTTGCCCATATATGGGCAAATAGATCAGCAGAACACAGCATTGAGGAATGGCCACTGGGGGCCCAGACCCAGAGTGTTTGAGGGTGCTGGATTAGCGGGTGGAAGAAGCTAGGGAAGGGACTGCATTACTGAGGTGAGGGGCCTTGGAGAGGGGCAGCTAGCCAACGGGCAGCCGGGCGTGACTCTGCATTCGAGTGGCTCTGAACCTGGAGGAGAAGATAGTAAATTCTTGTATTTTCCATGATGTCAGGCCCCTTGGTGTACGTGCCAGCCAAAACCCAAACCCACCGCCCAAGGTGGGCTGGGGTTGGAGCCAGCAGCAGCCACACAGAGGGGCCATTCAAGAGCTGGCGCGGACCAGGCAGCTAGGCGGGTTTGAGGGTAGGGTGGAGGCTGCAAGGCCAGAGCTCTGCCTGAAGATCGAAAGTGCCCCCTGCTGTTGAGCCGAGAAGGGAGTGCGCTGAGGGCAGGGCTGTAGCTCCCTGCCTAGAAACCCAGAATACACACAAAACACATAGGCACACAGGGGGAAATTGAGGCTGGCAATGGGCAGACCCAGGATAGCTGGCAGTGGACAGATTCAGAACCAGGGCCCCAGAAAAACAGGGGTTTTGGAATGCAGAGGGTGATTGAAACTGAAGTTCATTAAATGAGAACAAGAAAGAGCTGAGCTGAGTTCTTGCTGGCCCAGGGGCCTCTGAGGGGCCAGAATGGGGCTGAATCACTGAGCAAAGACAGCTCAGCCTTTGGCTTTGGCCCACTCAAGGCAATGGGGGCTCTGGCCTCCAATTTTGGAGCTCCTTAGCAGGGCCAGAGACCCTCACTACCCAGGCCTGGTGGGAGAGGCAGACTTATCTTCACACCTGGCCCTGATCTGGGGGGAAAGGCAAGGTGAGATGCCATCAGCAATCCTTCATCTCCGGACCCAAGGGGGCTTTGGACCCCCATTTGTCCTGATTTAGACAGGCACACACGTCCACACATCTGGAAAGCGTGTCCCCTGGGCCGCCTCACAGGCGCACATCTGGAAGTACCTGCTCCCCTTCGTGGGAATGGAGCTCAGCCAGCCTGGGGAGGGCGGGCGGGCGGGCGTGGGCTGCAGCGCCTACATTACGTAAGTGGGCCGCAGCTGTGTGCTGATGTGGCAGCCCCCCACCCCTGTTGGCCGCAGCTGGTCAGGATGGGGCCCCCAGCCCTGGGGAACCCAGGAATGCAATATCTTCATTGCTCTCTCCCTGTAGCCCCCTCACTGGCCACCCTGCCATCTATCTCCTTTTTTCCCACCTCCCTAACCGCTTCACAACCTCTGAGCATTTTGGGGGTCTTTTGGGGAAGAGCAGACAGAAAGGAATTGTCTAGGCCCAGGCTGGGTTCAGAAAGAGCCAGTGCCCTGCCCGGCCTGGTCCACACTTGCCTGTCCTCTGCCTGCTTTTCCTCTGGACTCTCACTTTGAGAGGGCTCACTACCTTCTGCAGTCCCCTCGTTCCCCCAGGTTTGCTGTCGCTGCTCTATTTTTTGGGACCAGTCACCGAAACCCTCATCTTCATCCAGTTCAGAGGACTTTATCCTGAGGCTGAAAGAACAGAGGAAAAGAGGGTTAGGAAAAGACGCCTCAGCCTATGCTCCTTTCCTTGTCTCTTTCCTTAGACCCGGACTCCCAGAGTGAGCCACCATCTGCTTCAGAGATGGCTCTCCATGGCTACATTCTGTCTGAGGTCAGAGAATCACCCAGGGTAGAGCTGTGCCTTCTCTAGCAGCCTACAGCTTTCCAAAAGCAGAGTTGTGCTTTTCCTGTCCGTCTAGGGCTCCCCGAGGGCAAAGCTATGGCTCCACCATCAGTCTCGGGTTCCATGATGGCAGAGCTATGCTCTACCATCAGTCTAGAGCTTCCCAAGGACAGAGCTATGGCTCCACCATCAGTCTAGGGCTTCCCAAGGACAGAGCTATGCCTCCACCATCAGTCTAGGGCTTCCCAAGGACAGAGCTATGCCTCCACCATCAGTCTAGGGTTCCATGATGACAGAACTATGGCTCCACCATCAGTCTAGGGCTTCCCAAGGACAGAGCTATGCCTCCACCATCAGTCTAGGGTTTCCCAAGGACAGAGCTATGCCTCCACCATCAGTCTAGGGCTTCCCAAGGACAGAGCTATGCCTCCACCATCAGTCTAGGGTTCCATGATGACAGAACTATGGCTCCACCATTAGTCTAGGGCTTCCCAAGGACAGAACCATGGCTCCGCCATCAGTCTAGGGCTTCCCAAGGATAGAGCTATGGCTCTACCATCAGTCTAGGACTTCCCAAGGACAGAGCTATGCCTCCACCATCAGTCTAGGGCTTCCCAAGGACAGAGCTATGGCTCCACCATCAGTCTAGGGCTTCCCAAGGACAGAACCATGGCTCCACCATCAGTCTAGGGCTTCCCAAGGACAGAGCTATGGCTCTACCATCAGTCTAGGGCTTCCCAAGGACAGAGCTATGGCTCTACCATCAGTCTAGGGCTTCCCAAGGACAGAACTATGGCTCCACCATCAGTCTAGGGTTCCATGATGACAGAACTATGGCTCCACCATCAGTCTCAGGTTCCATGACGGCAGAGCTATGCTCCACCATCAGTCTAGGGCTTCCCAAGGACAGAGCTATGGCTCTACCATCAGTCTAGGGCTTCCCAAGGACAGAACCATGGCTCCACCATCAGTCTAGGGCTTCCCAAGGACAGAACTATGCCTCCACCATCAGTCTCAGGTTCCATGATGACAGAACTATGGCTCCACCATCAGTCTAGGGCTTCCCAAGGACAGAGCTATGGCTCTACCATCAGTCTAGGGCTTCCCAAGGACAGAACTATGGCTCTACCATCAGTCTAGGGCTTCCCAAGGACAGAGCTATGGCTCTACCATCAGTCTAGGGTTTCCCAAGGACAGAACCATGGCTCCACCATCAGTCTAGGGCTTCCCAAGGACAGAACTATGGCTCCACCATCAGTCTAGGGCTTCCCAAGGACAGAACTATGGCTCCACCATCAGTCTAGGGCTTCCCAAGGACAGAGCTATGGCTCCACCATCAGTCTAGGGCTTCCCAAGGACAGAGCTATGGCTCTACCATCAGTCTAGGGCTTCCCAAGGACAGAACTATGGCTCTACCATCAGTCTAGGGCTTCCCAAGGACAGAACTATGGCTCTACCATCAGTCTAGGGCTTCCCAAGGACAGAACCATGGCTCCACCATCAGTCTAGGGCTTCCCAAGGACAGAACTATGGCTCCACCATCAGTCTAGGGCTTCCCAAGGACAGAGCTATGGCTCTACCATCAGTCTAGGGTTTCCCAAGGACAGAGCTATGGCTCCACCATCAGTCTAGGGCTTCCCAAGGACAGAGCTATGGCTCTACCATCAGTCTAGGGTTCCATGATGACAGAACTATGGCTCCACCATCAGTCTAGGGCTTCCCAAGGACAGAACTATGGCTCCACCATCAGTCTAATGTTCCTTAAGGGCCAGACTTTGTTTTCCTCATTAGTCTAGGATTCTTTGAGAGCAGAGATGTGCCTCCTCCTTCAGTCTATGACATCCCAGAGAGTAGGACTATGCCTCTACCATCAGTCTAGCGCTCCTTGAGAGACAGACTCTTACTACCTCATTAATCCATGACTCCTCCAGAACAGAGTTATGCCTCCTCCTTCAGTAGAAGGTTCTCTGAGAGCAGGGCTATCCTTCCCCTGTCAGTCTAGGGCTCTTTTAAGGCCAGGCTTTACTGCTCATAGTAGTTTAGGGTTTCCTGAAAGCAGAGATATCACTCCTCCACCAATCTAGGTCTCTTTAAGAATATACATAGCTTTGCCTCTTCTTCCAAGCTAGGGCTCCCTAAGGACTAGGCAATGCCTTCTTCAACAGTCTAGGGCTCCCTGAGGGCAGGACTGTGTTTCTTCAACAATCTAGAGCTCCCCAAAAAGAGAGCTCTGTTTCCTTCTTCAGTCTAGGACTGCAGGAGAGAGGGTGTGCCTTCCCCCGTCTATCTAGGGCTCCTTGAGGCTGCTGTGGTTCTCAGGGTGGTTCTCACAGCCTTTTTCAAGGATTAGGGTAAGCTACTGGGCAAGAAAGGGTTGGGGGCTAGCAAGGACCCAGTAACTAAAGACCTGACTGAGAGGCCATGACCCCTGCAGCTCCCCACCCCGCCCAAAGCTGCTGACTTCGAGAAAATGGAACAAAACAGGGCCAGGAGGAAGGGGAGAGTTATTGGAAAAACAGCCCAGCCCAGCCGCGGAGGCCTCCTGGGCCCGAGGAGGAAACGAGCCGGCCCGTAGCCGCCAACTTGGACGTGGCCTCCGTGAGTCACTGGCAGCCAGGAGTTTGGGCGGGGGGCTTGGGGGCCAGGGCCTCATGGCTGGGGTCAGCACCAGTCCAAGCCAGGGCTGGAGATGTACAGGGTGTCCAGAGCCTGAGTCAGGGCCCCTGGAGGCTGGTTGGAAGGGGAGGGCCTCACATAACTTTATAGACCCTCTGGCTAGTCAGCATCCCACAGATGGTGTTTACTGGAGACTGCAATGACCTTTGTCCCAGGAGCTGGTCCCTTCCTCTAATTCCTACACTGTGGCTCTAAGTCCAAGGCCTGACCCCCCAGTACGTGCTTCTTCCCAGGTCCTGTGTGGCAGTAAATAGGGGTCCAGGACCCAGCAACCTACAGTGTCTGCTGTCCTGTCTGCTCCAGGGAACGATCGCCTTCCTCTTCATCTTTGTCCTGGTCCTGCAGCTGCTTCTCTCGTTCCCTTTGGCGCTGTTCACGGGCAGCCTCTTCTTGGTCTTCTTCTTTCCACTGAGCTGTGAGCCTGGAGTAGCAGACCCAGAGAGACAGTCATGCCACACGACTGAGACAGTCTTGCGATGAGCGGGATGGTGAGGGGAATGGACAAGCCCTGCTGTTGGCAGGCAAGGGTAAATCCCTGGACCGGTCTGCAGGCCTCAGTTTACTCTAAGATGAAGGCTGTGCAAAGCAGTTGTGAAAGTGCCTTTGTCCAAGGGGGGGTAATCCCAGGGCTCTGTACACATAGGTGAGCCTCTGCCAAGAGAGGAGACATCGGTGTCCACATAGGTTTCAGGCAACCCGATGTTGGGGCTTGTGACCAACTGTCCTGTCATGCTGACTGCTTCCTATGTTAGAACATAGTCACCTTGTTCAACGTGGGGACCAAGAAGACTTTGGGAAAGGTGACAATGAGTTCAGAGAGTCTTAGACATGGCACCAGATAGCTACCCCTACAATCTCCACCTGGAACCTTCCTTCCTGTCTTCAAAAAAAATGGCATGTTGGGAGACAGTAGCCACCATACAAGGACCAAGTGTGAGATTGCATCTAGAAGTCACCAGGTCAGGCTCAGGCTCTCTTTGCATCCACTCAGCTCCTTTCTCTCTCTGCTTTGCACTTTGGTACCTTAGAGCACCCCAACCTCAACTCAGGGTCCTCCCCACAGAGGTCTCTCTGGGTTATGTCAAAGGTGGGGAAACTGAGGCAAGCAATATCTGCAGCCCTCAGAGTATGCTGACTCAGGCTCCTTAGAATTCCTTTCTCTAAGCCAGACACAGTCAGAGGAATCAGGCTGGTCTGGGCCCAGGGGGTCTGGAGACCCTATACAGCAAACCTGTGTTGCTGGTATCTAGTAGATACTGCAGGCCTTGGCCACTGTTCCCCCCAACAGCCCCTCCAACTTGTCTGGAGTTGAGAGGGGTCGGGTCCTCTGTTTTACAGTTCCCACTGCCCCAGGACCAAGGTGCCTGAGCTGCTCAGAGTCGAGTCTCCCTTCTGGGGTCTCTGTGCTTCCCGGGCAGTGTCCGCCAAATGACCCCACAGCCCGCTCCCCTCTGGGCCTCAGTCCCCTGGCCAGGAAGCCCTGCCAGCACATGATCTAATCTCTCCAGGTCTCCCCTAAGCCTCTCAGACAAAAGCCAGGCCTCTCCACAGGCTCCAGGATGAGGTTCACTCCTCCCTCATCCCCCCACCACCTCCCGCCCGCCAGCCACATGGGACTCCAGCCACGCAAGCTGCCTGACGGCCCCTACCTTGCACCCCAAGCCGAGCTGCCTGCCTCAGCCTCAGAAGGGCCTTCAACTTCCAGCCTGAGAAAACCCCTTAATTCCCTACACCTGGCTCCCATCACAGGCAGATGCCGAGGGCCTCCTGGCTCTCTCCGTGGCCTCAGCCAATGTGGGGGCCGCTTTTGGCCCCTCTCCACCCGGTGAAGTACAACTCTGTGCTCTGGGGGCTGTGGATTGCTCCTTGCGCACACGTTTACCAGCAGACCCCCCCCAAATGTCAGGGTACAGTGTATGGGAAAAAGAGGGCTTGCTACTCTGCCTGCTTTCTGAGGCAGACCATAAAGAGATACCCCCCGGTGGCTTTGTCCTTGTTTTCTGAATCTATGTATGTGCAGGGTAGGGGTACAAGTGTTTGAGCCTATGTGCAAAGTTCTCGTGGGTGTGAAAGCACTCAAACACTTGGGTGGCTGTGTAAGACCGAGACGGGGGTACAGGACTCACTTAGCTCAGCTCCGAGTATGGATATCTTGAATCGGGGGTCTCACTCTGAACCGGACCAGAGCGTCTCCTGTTCTACCAGGTGCAGCCTCCTTGCAAGCACAGTTGTGGGCAGGACCCCTCAGGGTCCTTCACTCTTGGAGCAGAGAATCCAAGCTACCATAGCTTGTCACCAACACACAAAGCCCAAGGAAAGGGGCTATGGGGGCTTGGCTTGCAGCAAGTATAGGGACCAAACAGAGCTCTTTCCTGAGCAGGGTACAGGGTACACAGACATTTCATGTGGCCACATAGGCACTCACACACAGGCCCTCCCACGCACGTGCTCACACATGAGTACACAGGGTCACCCTCCAACATGTGCAGGCAAGGGTAGGGAACGGGGGATCACAAACAGCAGGTCCTATTCCCTCCCAAGCTCTCAGGGGGCCGCCCCTGCCTCACTATTTACTGTTTTCCTAACCATCACCCCGACAACGTGGTGCCGGCCTGAGCCTGGGGCTGGCAGGAGGCCAATGTGTATTTTCTGGGAACATCCTTTGTGGGACCCACCCCCTCCAAAGTTACCCTAACTTAGCCCTCCCTGGACAAAGTCTTGGTGACAGTGGGGTGCAGGATAGGGGTCTACCAGCATCACCCCTCCAGCCCCTTGCTGGAGGAAAGCTTGTCCCAGCTCCTGACCCTGCTCTGAGGCTGAGCAGGCCTGGGGCCCCTTTCCCCTGCCTCTTCCCTCCCGCCTGCCTCAAGCAATGAGTAATGCGCCCCCTCCCCATGACCTCACCCCGTCGCTATTCCACAGCTGGGCTTCGTTCTGGGAACTGGAAGGGGGTGGCTCTCCTGGGGTGGGGTGGGGTGGGGGCCTCTGGCCTGGGAAAGGCGCCCCCCGGCCAGCGGCCCAGACCCCTTGGCACGTTCTTCGGAGCTGTCAAGACTCTGGCGATGGCCGCCCCGCCCGTGGCCCTGGCCCCGCGCAGCTGCAAGGGATTTGGCGTTCCCGTACAAACGCAATCAGGCCATTTCCTGAGTCTGTTCTGGCTCGGGGGGCCCAGGGCTCAGCCTAGGGGCTGAGGAATGGGGCCCTGTCCCCCCACATCCTGCCCACACTGTTACAGGGCTTACCACAGGCTGGGGCTGGGGTTGGAGCTCAGCCTGGGCTGGAGCCCCACCCAGGTGCACTAGGGTGTACAGACCCCCACCAGCTCCCACTCTGAATGGGGCTCTTTAACTCAAGGCAGTTGCTCCCGTCTTTTGCACCCCTACACAGTATCTCGTTCCTCTTCATCCTCTGCACCCCTGCCCCCTCTCCTGCTGCCTAAACCCTGCTGAGAGCCCAGCAGAACCCATCCTGGATCTAGCCTTCCCAGCTACCCACCCTCTTTGTCCTCCCAAGGATACTTTCAAAAGGTTGACAGGCTTCAGTCCCTGTTGCAATTCTGCCCCCTGCAGGCTGCCCATGTGACTGCCCCTTGCAGCCAGCTTGAGCTCAGAATCTGTACTGTTCCTACACCCTTCAGGGGGAAACTAGAGGAAACTGAGGAGTGGGATCGTGCAAGGCTATCCCAGGTGACCTTCAGATTACAGGGGCCCCTCCCACCACTGTCTCCTGGGTACCAGAGGACTGTAAGTAGCTAGAGGACTGGGGGTAGCCACCAAGAGGGGTTGATTTGATTCTCTAAGACCACCAGGGTCTCTTGCCCTCAGGGAGGAGCTTCCCCAAGGTCACAACACTGCCCATCAGGGGTTCTCTTGACCTGAAAGTGACAGCCAGCATAGCGTTGGGCTAAGGGACAGAGCAAGGAAAGCCCTCCTGGTGCAGGCTCCCAAAGATAGGTGCAAAACTCTGAATGTAGGACTCAGGGTCAGCCGTGAGTGATGGCTGTAGGCTACCACCCACGTCCCACACTTCTGAGCACCAGTCCCTGTAGCTGCTATCAGCAGGACACATTGAGTGTTGGAGGTAGGGGTCCCATTCCCTGCGGACAGTCTACAGAATGGTGTGGGGGGTACAAATGCTCAGTTGCCACCCACTCTGGAAAGAAGCAAGGAGGTGGGTGTGTGGAGTGTGCTCAGATGAGAGTGCAGAGCCTCTGGTCAGTAGGTGAGTGCTCAGTGGAACGGGTGGGGGGAGACAATTTATACTGAGGAGCCTGGTCCCTACCTCTGGACACCTGGCTCCCATCCAGTCCCCCCTCCCCTTCATCATCTTTTAGCAGAGCATGGACATGGTGGGGTTATTTTCTTTGTGTCAGTCAATGTACCCAGGGGTTATTTCACTGGGCAAGACCATGTCTCCACCGCCCAGAAAAGCACTGTAATTACTTGGTAGAAGGGAGGGGCATGGTCTTGCTCACCGCTGTAACAGAGAAGTGGACCTTTAGGCCAAAGAGAAGGAGAGTGACACAAAGTCACGTGACAAAGAAGCCTGTGGGCCCCAGAGGGACTCTGTGACCCACAGGGTGGCCCTTGAGGTGTGAGTTGATCCCACACCCAGGAAGTCCTGGTTCTATTTGGGGAGCTAGTGGGGAAGGATTGGTGGGGGGCATGAGATGCAGGACAGAAGGAAGTGGGAGGGAGAAACCAAGCCTGGGCCAAGCTGGGAATGGGGGGGACAGGAAGTGGCTTTCAGAACAGCCCAGTATCCATGACATGTACAGCAAGACCTGGGCCTCAGTTGGGAGGGACAACGAATGGGGCCTGGATTTGCAGCACGAGATGAAAGGGTCCCTGGAGACAGTCAGTACTAGGTCATGGCTGTAGGAAATGCCTCCCCAGGGTGGAGATTTTTAAGGAGCCCCACAGAAGCAGCCTGAGTAGGCCAGAGGTGGGGAGATGGGGTAGATGGCACAGGGAAGGCTGGGTTTCCATACCTGGTCCCCAGGTCTTTCCAGCCCAGGGCACTGCCCAGGTCTATATTCTCTCCACTGTGAGAAAAACACCCAGGTTAATACCAGAGGCTCAGCCCCAGTGGCTCGTATTCCCAGGCTGCTGCCCTTGGTCACAGGTAATCTGGACAGCCAAGCTTGCCTCTGGGATCAGTACTTCCCACTTTAAAGATTCAAGCCCTCTATTCTGTGAGAGTACTTGGTTTGCCCTACCCTCAAAACACACAAGCAGCCCACGTTCTTGGGACGTGGTTAGTGGTATCCGTACAAGCAACAGTTCTGAAGGTTCATGGTGGCCAAGCCTAGGGGCGGGCCTTGGAAAGATTAAAAAGTGCAGATTGGTTGGCTGGGGCTATGGGAATCACAGAAGGTTCTGGGCCGAGAGTGGAGATGCTCAGAGCCAGGAAGCTTCCACTGCCTCGAGAGGAAACGGCAGATGAGGGGGAGACATTATAAGTGGGGAGTTAGTTGCTGTCATTGGGACAGCTCATCATGAGGACCCTGGAATGGGGGTGTCACATAGAGGAAGTTGCAAAATCAGGATGGGCATACCTGTCTCCTGCCCTCAGGAAAAGAACGGCACAAACAAGCATGTGGGAGGCCATTGGGGAGGCAAATTGGGGGAAGCCTACTGATGCACGTCTCAGGGGAACAAGGATAGGGGTTAGGTGGAACCCCAGTTCTGGAAGAAAGGGAGTAATGAAGGAACTCATCCACCCCACCTTACACACACATGGGGGCCAGCCTGGGGTCCTAGGATTTAGACATCCTGCAGAGGGCCTCCGAGGAGGCTGTGTACTCCAGTTCTCTCTTTCCTACCAGATGGAGGCGCTGTCCGCCCAAGGTGGGCCAGGTGGCCACCACTCTTGGTACCCTTTGAATGAAAAAGATTTTGAGGCGGGTAGGACTCATGGGCAACTATCTCCACCAACTGACCTAGAACTACCCACTTTCCCCCGTGACAGCTAAGGCCTTGTGCCTCTGTGCTGTCTTCACAGGCCATACTCCCCCCATGATTCTGTCTTTTCTCAAGTACATTGCATTGGAAGACATCTATTTGCCTCCACCCAGGACCCTCAAACTTGCAGTCTTCCCAGATGGCCTCTGTCTGGAGTTTAGTGCCAAGGCGTCTTAGAGAAGGCCATCCCCGCATGTCAGGCTCGTCAGACCCTTGCACGGGATTTTGCTCCCCAGGAGGGAGTCTTCCTGGCTTTTTCCTCTGCCTATGCACCCCCCCACACACACATCTTGCATGATTGCCGAGTCTAAACCCCACCCAGCCAGCATCTCTTCAGTTCTGCCCGCTTGCTCTCTCTCTCTCTCTCTCTCTCTCTCTCTCTCTCTCTCTCTCTCTCTCTCCCTCCCTCCCTCCCTCCCTCCCTCCCTCCCTCTCTCTCTCTCTCTCTCTCTCTCTCTCTCTCTCTCTCTCTCTCTCTCTCTCTCCTCCCTCCCTTCTTGCTTGCTTGCAGCTGAGGACTGAGAAAGCTGAGGTTGCATCTGGGGCTTACCTCCGGCAAGGGGAGTCAGAGAGACCAAGGCTTCCTCTGCCACCACCCCTGTCTCTGAAGGCCTGGTACTCTGCTGCAGCTCAATAACACCCCAATACCTACTCTCAGCTCTACTGCCCCTACACTAGCTGTGTTTACCTTCCTAAGATAATGATATGCCTTTTTTCTCCCACAAACCACTCCCCTCCTCTTTCTTAAGCATTCCCCTTGCCCACCAGTGCCAACTATGGTAAGCTCTCCACCGCCCCAGTGCATCTTAGTGGGGCTGAGAGGCCAGCGCTGACCCTCTGGTGTAGAACAAAGGCCACAGAAGAAAGCACATGCTCTCTCAGGCACATGGGGCAGTGAGTGTGGACATGCAATTGACATAGTGTACTTAAGGCAAAGTATCATCATTGCTCATTCTGCCCTGGTGGCATGGTGGGGGGGGGGTGCTGCAGAGTGGTCAGGAAATCAAATAAACACATAGACATCTGGGAGACATTTTAGAAGGGACCATGGTTTGGGGGATCTGGGGAGGGGAAGGTGTCTAATGACAAAGCTTGCTTACCTTCAGGGTGCTCCCATCTTCCTGTCCTTAGTACAGGTGCAAGTACTCCTGTCCCCATGTCCCTGAGTCTAGGTACATCCTAAATCATCTTGTTGCATCTCCCTGGCCTCTGAGGACTTTACATGGATGTAAAGGGGGTTCTTGCATCTGTCCTCCATCCATCCATCCATCCTTACCCCACAAGCTGGGGCTACCCACTTAGAATCTCGCCACTTGCACGCTCCTTCCTGGGAACTGAGCACACTCAGGGCAGGCAGGCACCATCTCTTTTTTAGGGCAAAGAAGGGATGAATCTTGGAGCCGTACGTCAGGGAAGTGAAATAGCAACCCATCTGGAGACCACAAAACCCCTCAGAAGAGCCTGGTGAGTCAGATGTGGTCCACACCTGTCCATCACATTACCCAAGCCGTCCAAGTAGACTCCAAGTCTGTATTCAGAAACCGGCACACTCAACACCTCAACCTGAAGGTGTGACATCCTCAAAGGTGTCTACAGCTGGATTCTGCAGAGCCTTTCTTAAGGAGCTTGAGGCTGAAAAATGGGAATGCTGCAGGCCCCTCTACCCCACACCTCCCTCAGAGGCTGGGTTAGGGTTCTTCTATCCAAGTGTGGTTTAGAACCAAGCTGGTCTTCCCACGGATAATCCTCTCCCTTCCCCTGGGTCTGGGAACCCTACCTCCTACGATGTGCTTCCTGGTCAGCCCATTGCTGGCAGCTTCTTCATTCAGGACTCCTAACTCAAACATCCCTGGCCACCTGACCCCCATGGCCTAGGGGTGGACACCAGAGCCTAGACCTCCCATCTATTACATCTTGTCATGACGGCGGCTTGTGCTGGTCTGAGCTTGCTTTCTCCCTTCACTGGCTCTGCACACTGTGCCCTCCATCTGACTGACCAGAATTGCCACAGCGTCTAGGGCCAACTACACAGAAGCCATGAGACCTCCCTGGTGCCCGCGCTCTGCTGAGCAGAGGTGTCTTCTGGCTGGCCCACTCATCATCAAACTCCCAGTGGGGACTGGGCTCAGAGAGACCGTGGCTTGCAGCAGCAGACAGCCCTGGCAGAATGCTCACAGGGCTCACGAGGCAAGGCTCTGGCACACTCTCTGACATGCGATGATGGCTTGCACTGGCTTGAGATTGCCATCCCCTCCTCTTTCCTCCCTGGCTGGTTGTACCCAGATCCACCTCGCCCTGAAGGCCTGGCTACAGCTCTCCTAATGGATGCTGCTCATATGCCTCATCCTTCATCTGGTCACAGATTTACACATTGTCTAACTTGTCTGCCCACCTGGACAGATGCATGGCAGATGACTGTGTATAGCCAAGACACTCTCCAAACCCATAGTCCTATGCTTGGCTCTGCGTGCCCCATGTGCCTCAATTTTCCTGCTCCCCGAGTGGTCAGACAAGGAGATGGATACCTATTGATTAATTTCAATATTTTATCTGCTCCTTGGTCCGAGAACACCCTGCCTGGCCCTGTGGCCACATCTGAGCTCTCGGTACTATCTAACTCCCAGGGATGGATCATTCCTGGGGTTCTCATGGAGGAAGGGGTCTATCCCAGGTTGACCTGTTTCAGCCTTCAGCCCAAGGTATCCCTTACAAGCCATTGACGCTGAAGCCAGCTTCAGTGCTGTAAGCTGCACGAAGCAGGCAAGGGCAAGTCTCCATGGGCTGAGAAAGACTCACACATCCCTCTGGGTACCACATCAGCTGATGCTAGTGGGTCCTGCACTGATCCCAAGGCCATTTCTTGGCCAACACCTAGCGCTAAACTGAACAACCATATTTGGTTCTCACAATATCCCCACCACATATGCTGAGAAAAGAGCCGCATCCCAGACCTGGGAGACCTGCACAGTCAGTGCATGGCAAGGTGTCCTCGTCACTGTCTGTGAACTACATGTAAGGAGACAAGGCAGCCACAGGAATTGAGGGGCAGGACCCTTGTTGGAGGATCCTGGTTGAGGGGGACACCAGCTCCTCCCTTCCCACAGCTCTTCCCATCTGTTTTTTTACCCTTTTCTCACTGACTCGCAAGCCGCTTCCCACCATCACCTTTATCCTTCCCTTTCAATACCAACCACCCACCCCCCCGCCCAGGTCAGCCAAGTGGGGACAGCAGAGACGTACCTTCCCTCTAACGCTGGCTAGGACCCTTCCCCTCACCCGTGTATCTTGTTCACTTCCTACCTCTTTGCTCCTTCTTCTTCCTTTTCTCCTTTCCTACCTGGTAGGACATATTCTCTCAGAGAACTTTCAAAGCCCCCAGGAGCATCCAGTGTGCTACTCCCCTGGCACCAGCATCTCCAGGTCAGGCCCTCCATGTCCTGAGTGCCATTACCAGCTGGTCTTAGTTCATCCCCTGCCCTGGGTGGATAGTAGCGGACCCTCATAGCCACATTCCTGCTCCTTGGGACAGCAACCTGCACAGCCAGCTCTATGGGCTGAGGGCCAAGTCTGGTCTCACTTGGTACCAGAGCCTGAGAACCTTTCTCTGCCCACAGAACTGCCAAATGGGTTCTAACCCCAACCACTACCCGAAGCTCCTATAGCTACCTGCAGCCACTTGCCCACATCATCCCCTGTGCTCAGATGAAGCCCTTTGCCCTCCTGTAGCCCACGTGCCCACCTGTGCTCTGGAGACCTTGGTGGTCCATCCTGGCATTGTTCTCTGGAGAGATGCTCTGGGCCTGTCGCAGTGTCCCTGGAGGCTATACCCCTGCAGCTATCCCGAGGGTCCCAAGAGCCCCACGGTGTCCCCTCCTGGCTCCAGCAGAAGCACGGGGTGGGTGAGACTCTGGGTGCCTTGGCGCCCTGGTTGCTGCTTGCCGCCTGATCTACCCAGCTCTGACGCACCGGCTGGGACTGGAACCGGAACCTCAGTCCTCTGGGCTCTGGCCCTGACACCCTGCCCAGGGGGCTGGGCCACTTGGTCCCTGTACCCCCTGCTGCTGGCTCGGCCAGGCTCCAGGCAGGACAAGCTCTGGCAGACAGACCACCCGGCCCGCGGGGGTGCCGCCCACCGGCCACCCGGCCTGCCAGGGTGGGGCCACCCCACCCTCGGGATCTCGGCCTCCAATGGGCCCGTGGAGCCACGCCTCCCTGGACACTGTGGTTGGAGGCCTGGCTTCCCCTCCCCCCCACTGGGCCACCCAGCAGACTGCCAGCCCCATCTGCTACCCTCTGCCACCCTGGGATCCCCAGAGGCCCAGTGGGCCACATGTGGAGTGGGAACCTGCCTGAGTAGCCTTATACCCCAGGGAAGCCATAGACTGATGCCATCCCTGCTATCTGCTGGCTGATGGGTGCTGGAACCTGATGAGAGAGAAGCTCACACCACCCAAAGGAGGCTTGGTTGGTGATGCCTGCCAAGGTGACTCCTGGCTCTGTCTCTTAGGCCAGCATCAGCCCAAAGTACTTCTGACCAGCCCAGCTGCTCTTAAATCTAGGTCCCCGGGACTGCAGAACCAGGTAGGCAGCTGAGAGCAGAGGTGGCCATCCTGCACCGTGGCCTGACCTATGGTGGATCTGGGAGGACCTGGCTCCCCTGAGGCAGAAGTGGGTATCCAAATACCTAGCACAGGAAATAGACGTAAGCCGGGGGCTGACCAGCATTGTGTTAAGCCCTCAATTCATACCCAGACTCAGATGAAGAGAGCTGTAGGGACATGACATCTATGAATTTAAACTGGATTCAATTTGCATCTTGGCCTCTGCTGGCACCCAGCAATCCCTTCCAGAGCTTGTCACAGAAGGGACTGGCAGGGCTCTGCTACTAGGTGTGAAGAGAAAGCCTTGGGTTCCTGCGGAAGGGTCTGGGCAAAGACAGCGACTGATAGGAGGTAGGTCACCTGCTGGGTGACCTTGAACAAGTCACTTGACCTCTCTGAGCCTCTTTTTCTCATCTTTCCAACAGAGACAAGGCAAAGACCTATTCTCCAAGGTTGGGCTAAGTGGACAGTGTTGGAGGCTGCCGGCGTGTGGACAGAGGGCACCATGGAGTCAGGGGTGAAGGGTATTAGATGGTAGCATGCACATGCCTGCACATATGTGTGTACTCAATGCACATGAGAGGCATGTTCCATTGAAAGACCAGGCTCCCAGAGATGCACAGTTTAGCAAATATCCACCCTGGGCCATCGCCTCCTGACACTCATTGTGGTCCCACTCCACACGTGGACAAGTGGTTCTCCGGCATCACAAGGGACAAGCCCCTGGACCCACTCGTTCACTTCATGGGAACCCCCTTAGACCTCCGGGGGCCTGCCCTCCTGTCCTGACCACTGGTTAACCATTGTAGGGCTTGGTTTCTGGGTCTCCTCCCATCTCTCTTCAGCTCAAGACTTTGAATGGTGCCAAACCTGACCCCTGCCCAAAGTGATGTCTTGTCTATAGCTTCCATGGCCCCGTCATCCTGCCTCTGGATTAGCAGGACGGCAGCCTGGTGCAGGGTCTTGCGGCTCTTCCTGTCACCCCACAGCCACAAGGTGCTGGAATCAGTTTCCTTTTTGTTATAGGATACTGCTGAGTTGGTAAGATTGATCAAAGGCGCTCCTAAATGCCCAGGGCACTATGAGGAACAGTGACAAAGGAGGTTCCATCCCTGCCTGGGCAGGATGGGGTAACATTTAGCCTGAGTGAGGTGGCCATGCATCAGGACCCTGAGCAGGGTGAGCTGAGCCAGAAAGACTGGCATGGGGCATGTCTATGGTATCGGCTGGGAGCTAGGGTGGAAAGAGGCTGGGAGGCCAGCTTAGACCCTGGTGCTAGTTTGCTGACCTTGGTTGGCAGCTGGGACCATGATGGGGCCGGGATGTAGAGGTAGCTGTCTCCTGGCATCTGCCCACCATCCCATCTGTGCCCTGTCTCACCACTAAGAGCCAGGCTCAAAACACAGAGACATAAGAAACAATGCCAGGCCCACCCTCCAGGAACATGAGGTTTAAGCAGCCAGGGAAGTGGGCCAGGGAACAGGCCACCAGATGAGCGAGGAACCAAACCTTCCTGGCTAGGGAGACCATGACAGGCTTCCTGGAGGAGGTGGCACTGCAGTAGAGCTTTAAAAGCTGGAAGAGGAAAGAAAAGGAAGGGCACAGCAGGTGGCTCCGAGGGCAACAATGAGCAGTTAATCATTAGAAGTGCCTGAGGTTTGCAGGGCCTGGGCCTACAGCTGCCTATTCTCACACACGCTTTACATAGGAGACAACAGGCTGAGTGAAGAAGACTTTCAAAGACCTGAGGTCCAGAGGCCAGAGAATCAGGATCCCCAGTGTTTCCAAGCCTCCCTCGCCCAGGACTGTCAGGCCAGTGGTTTCTGGGGCCTATGGCTGTAAGTCCAGTTTCATTTGTAAAGTGGGGTGGGGGTGTCACTTGTTAGTTCCCAAGGGCAGCAAGAAGATATGATGGGGACAGGCCTGTGCAGCTACGCTGAAGATCATTCCCTGTGGGTCCCCATAGGACCCACAGGGAGCTATGGGAGGAAGAGGTGAAGCCGCCTGGCTGACCAAGATGATGGCGTCGTGCTGGGCTTCTATCCTCCCGTAACACGTGCATAAGCGGCCTGGCACAGTCCGTGTGCCACATATCTGCCAGTCTGGGTGCAGGGGGGTACCACTGTCAGCAAGGGCGCTGTGGGCACCATGCCTGGGCTGGGAGGGACCTACCTCAGCAGCTTCTCCAGGCCCCGTTTGCTAGCATTTCTCCTCAGGAGTGCGGGGCCATTCATGCTGCGGGCCTGCCCACGACGATGCTGGTGACCTGGCCTGACCCCTGGCCCTGGGGACACCGCCTGCAGCTTCAAAGGCTCCTGGTGCTGTGGCCCAAAAACTCTGCTCTCCTCTCCTCTTCTTTCTTTCCCTTTCCTTCTCCTTCTCTTCTCCCCTCCTCTCCCCTGCCCTGCCCTCTCTCTTCTCCTTGTCCTTCTCGTTGTGTTCTTGTCCCTCGTCCCGTCTCCTGTCAGTCTGTCTGGTCTCTCTGTCTCTGACACCCCTTCCTTGTCTGCTCTATCTGTCTGAAGGATGTCTGTCTGTCTCAGCCCCTCCAGCCCCTGGGGACGGGGGTGTGGGGCTGGCTCCCAGATGGCAGCCCCAGGCCCTTCCACTGTCCCTGGACCCTGTCTCTGTGGGTCTCTCTCCCCTCTCCTTTCTCAGGACGCCTAGCAGCTGCTTTCCTTTTGTCCCCCAGCCCCCTTCTCCGCCCCCTTGGTCTCCTCCACCTCCACCACCTCCTCCTCCTTCCGAGACTAGTAAAAATGTCAGAGAGAAACCCTCCCAGCCCCGCAGTGTGGGGGCCTGGCTGGACCTCCACGCCCGCTTGTGGGCAGCATGGTGGTATGCCCCCCTCAGACCATCTTGGCAGCTTCTGCCACTTCCCACCTCTCTGCCCACCACTCCACTCTGGGTGACTGGCCCATAGGTCACCTCCCCATTCTCAAAGCCTCTTGCCCATCTCTGCCTGGCTGCTGGTCCTTGCTCTGAGTCCTGCTCTCACTGACCCTGGCTCTCTCCTCCCAGGTCTGGGCCTCAACTGCCCCTGACCTGGCTGACTGCCCCTCCTTGCCCTTTTCTTCTCTTCTGGCGTTTTCACTCCTATCTCAGTCTCCCTCCTACCTTCCCTCCCCCCTTCTTTTCCCTCCCTTCTTTTTCTCCCTCCTCCCCCTCCTTCTTCTCCCCCCTCTGGGTCTTCTTTTTCCCTCTGTTTATTCCCAGCTCTCTGCTCTTGTATAACCTCCAGGGGAGGCTGGGCACCCCAGGAATCTTCCCAGGTCGCCTCGCTGGGAGGCTACTGCCTTCCCCAGAACCTCAGGCTGTATTCAGAGCAGGGATGTATAGACACCACAGAGAGCATCTTCGTTGGTGTAGAGAGCCAAAGTTTCGAAAGTGGTAGAGGGTACCCGGGTGGTCCGTGCCCTCACCAGCCAGCCCCCTACCCTATCCTCTGGCTCAGACCCAGGGACAAGCAGCCCAGCCCATTGTTTTTCTGGTTGGGCTTAGTCACTGTGACTCACTGGAGAACACTGGAGGCTAGTGGCTGGGCTGGGAGGAAGTTGCCATGGGCCAGTTCTGGGCGAGTGAGCTTGCATCTGGTGGCTTCTCAGAACCCTCACACTCATAGCTGCGGACAAGCAGTACTGCTAGACCCATGAGCCAGATGGGAAAGTCAAGGCTGGCCAACAGCACTGTGCCAGGTCACAGAGCTAGAGTCTGGCAGAACCAAGACCATAGTTGGGTCTATTGACTGCCAACAACTGCCCACCGTGTCTCCCCGCACACATCTGGCCCCCAGTTGTACTCCATCTCTATACTGGAAGAATGGACACACATGGGTTACTGTGACCTCCAGGTAGGCCAGGAAGTCAGAGTGCAAGAAACCTCAAGACTACTGAGGACAGAGGAGGGAGTTGGAGGCTCATGAGCGGATCACTGGTGCGAAGGAGGTATGTGCCTTAAGGTGACAACACAGATACAGTGTCCCATGGATCCACAGTTCTAATCTGCAGCAACCAAAAAGCTGGCTACCCACCTTTTCTGCCACACTTGCTACAGGATGAGATCCAGCTGTTCTGAAGACAGCGGTTACAGCATCTCCCTCCCCCAGCCTCTCCCAGGAGGAGATGGAGCCAGAGTGTATAGCAGAGACAGCAGAGTCCACTGCCCCCTCCAACAGCGCAGAGACATAATAAACAGCACATTCTGAAGCAATAAGGATGGGGCCGGGATGAACCTCCCTCTGGTGAGCCCATGCTGAGGAGATCACCCAGCGGAACCAGCTTGCGCTGCGTCTGCACCACGGTTCATCTCACCACCTCCTCGGCCCTGTTCTTATTCCAACTAGACAGTCAGGAAAGACATGTGGTCAGGGAAATTTGGGTTCAAAAAGAGGAAGAATGTTTCCAGGCAGGGGAGGGCTGTCTTAATGGCGGGGGAAGTTCCTACAAAGAGATGTTGAACGATTTAATGCTTTGAAGCCATGATAAGTATGGACAAGTGAGCAGAACACTTGCTGCTGGCATTATTGTCTGTTACTTGTCCACCTACCCACCCATTCATCCATACATCCATACACGGATCTATACACTCACTCATACACCCACTCACCCATAACTCACTCTCAATAACCTACCTACTCATCCACCCACCCATCCATCCACCCAGCCACCCATCCATCCAGCTTGTGTTTATGGTGCTTACATTTTTAAGTACCACTTATCAACCCATCAACTCTTTTCTTTATATCTTCTCCATATTCGTTCATAAATCCGCCTTTCTAGACATCTCCTCACCTAGGAAACTGCACATCTAGTTGCACACATCTGTTTGTGTGATAGTGTATGCACGGTCCTCAAAGCAAGTCAATACACTATGTATGGGAAATCAGCCCCCAACCCAGTCATCATCACCCACTCTTCCTCCCTGTCATCCTTCCACTCACATGCACACTCCATTAGCCACACTTTTGTCCACCAATCCATATGTTTATTCAAGAAACACAAATCGAATCACAATAATTTTCAATGTGCTGGGAATTCAGCACCACTCTCCAACACTCATGATGCTGACATTCCAGTGGGAACAAACAAGTAACAGTGTATCAACACATTGCCCATGATGGTTAATGCTGCTGAAAGTAGGAGTCAGGGTACAGGCATGGAAAGAGGAGCACTGGGGACCAAGATGTTTTGGATGATAGTTAAAGTGGAAGAAAAGCTTAGTGGGAAGGAATAAGCATTTCCTGATTTAAGAAGGAGGGGGGAGAGAAAGAGAGAGAGAAGAAAAAGGAGAGAAACTGACTTCCTCACAGTGGGAGAAAGTATTCCAGAAACATAGTACAACATTTATGATGGAGAGGTATCTTTGCACACATCTGTATCTCCAATAGTTCATCCCATACCAATTTATCCATTTTATTGATTTGTTATCTGTTTATCTTGCCACCATAATCTATTATTGTATCTATTTATCTATTATTTATTTACAGTCATATGTCTGCTTCTCTTGATATTGTATCTGTCCAGTCATTTATCTATGTCCTATCTACTCCTCTTTCATCCACTTATTCTTTCATCCTAAATGCCATTCTCCAACGCATCCATTTATCTATCCCATGCATGCATCCATCCATCTATACATTCAACCCCTACTCATCCATCCACCCACTCATTCACCTCTCTATCCAATCCCCATCCATCCATGCATCCAACCATCCATCTACCCTCCTACCTACTAATTCATCTATCTACTCACACCATCCACCAACAACTCATCACACTCAGCCACCCCACATTTATCCAACCACCCACATTTCTATCCATCTGCCTACTCACCCATCTATCATCCACCCATATATCTACCCGCCCGTCCATCCATTCAACTGTTCGTTCATCCGCTCACTCATATATCAACCCATCCACCTACTCATTCATCCATTCACCTTTCCATCCATCCACCCCCTATTAATCTACCCACCCATATATCCACCCATCAAGTCATCTATCTACCCCTCATCCATCAGCTTACCCATTCACCTACCCATATATCCACCTACTCATCAATCCATCTATACAACCCCATCTACCCATTCACTAATCCATCCACCCATCCATATATCCACCATATATCCACCAACATTCAGTCATTCATTCATCCCACATTCATCTATACAACCCATTGTTCATCCACCCATCTACTCATCCATCCATTTATCCATCAATACATTCACTCATATATCAACCCATTTATCCATCTACCCATCCACTCATTCACTCACCCATCCACCCATTTATATGCTCCCTGGTCATTCATCCCACCCATATATCCACCTGTTCAGTCATTCATCCATCCACCTCTCATCCATCCATCCACCTATCTACATATTCATCCATCCAACTACCAACTCACATTTACCCATCCATCCATCCCTTTCTATTTATTCACATCACACTTATTCATTCATCCATCCACTCCCCCACTCACTCATCTATCCATCCAGTCACCCATCTTCCCATCCATATATTCAGCAACATTCAGTTATCCACTCACCCATTCCTGTATCTGCCCACTTATTCATCCATCTACCCATCTATCCATTCCGCCAGCCAACCACCCACTCACCCATCCACCCACCCATATTTCGACCCATTCATCAACCCACCACCCACTCATCAATGCATTCATTCACTCCACATCCATCTGTTCGCCCCATCCATACACCCATCCATATATCGACCCATTTATCCATCTGTATATTCCATTTATCCATCAATCAGCCCATCCTTAATCCACCAACCCACATATTTGTCCATTTATCTACCCATTTTTCAATCCATCTATCCTTACAGCCATCCACCCGCTATTCTTCCACCTGCTCATTGACCCATCCACCCACCCACGTACCCATATAACTTTTAATATTCAATCACCCACCCATTTATCTATCCACCCATCTACTCATTTATCTAACTCCACTCACACATTCACCCATTCACTCATTCATTTATTCATCTACTCACTCACTCACTCACTCACTCACTCATTCACCTAACCATCCACCCATCTGTCCATACATTCATCCACCTAGCTATATATCTATCCATTCATCTACTTCCTAGTCATCCATCTACCCACCTACCCATCATTCAGTCCATCTATTCCATCCATCCATCCATCCATCCATAATACATACATACATTTATGTATCCATTCACTTGTGCATTTATTGATCTGTCCACATATCTAGTCATACACCCATCTATCTACCTACCCATCCATACACTCATCCATCTACCCACCTAACACTTTTCATATTTCCACCTTCATTCACCTTTCCTTGTATTTATATATTTCTCTGCCACTCATTTCTTCTTTTATTTTCTTATTTCCTTTCTTCTATGACTAACATAGCCTAAAAATCCATGACTCAAGAACAAAGTTCCAGGAGGTCAGATCCCTCCCATAACAGACCATAAACATAACTTGGGAAGCACAGATATTCTCTGTCTCTGTCTATGTCTCTCTCTTTCTCTCTTTCTCTTGGATTTTTTCAGACAGGGTTTTTCTGTATAGCTCTGGCTGTCCTAGAACTCACTCTGTAGGCCAGGATAGCCTTGAACTCACAAAGACCCACTTGCCTCTGCCTCCCAAGTGCTGGGATTAAAGGTGTGCACCACCACCTTAGCTCAGATATATTCTCTTGTCCATACATCTTTATAGCCCCTAGAAAACATGCTCACAGACCAGTGGCCTACATGGAGAAAGACCTAGTAAGCAGTGGGAGCCTACTGGTGGAGGGGCCCAGAATAGTGGCATTTAATAGCAATGTGGCTGTGATTTACATAGTGGGATGCCTCCTAATGCTTCCTGAACTCATCAGCTCCCTGTGTTCCCCTTTCCAAGCAAGGTCTGGTGGGCCAGAGCTAAAGGCGGAGCCAGGGAGTTGGGTGTGGTGATGAAGTGTGGTTGGAGCTGGGACTAGGAGAAAGGGCAACAGAGTCTTTCCAGATTTCTTTGGAATAAACTAGCTAGATCCATCTGTCTTGAGTTCTATTGCTCTTTTGAGGAGAGGTTCCTGGGAGAGGAGGGAGACCTGGGGGGGGGGAGAGAAAAGGGTGAGAAGGGGGAAAGAAGGAGGGGAAACAGGAGGGGAGAATAGAGAGAAGGAGAGGAAAGGAGGAGGAAAGAGGAAGAGAAAAAGAGAAGGGAAGGGGGAAGAGAAAAAGAAATAGGGGAAAGAAAGGAGAGTAAAGAAGAGGAGAGGACAGGATAGAAGAGCGGCAGGAGGAGGCAGTGTTGACTTTCCTCGAAAGCTAACCACACACAGTAGGCTACCTTAAGAAAGAGTGTACAGCCACCTTGGAATGGGAAGGTGGATCTTCTCCCTGTAGGATAGAAGGGTGTGAACCTGAGATCCCATCTGCTAGGGATGTGACCCCATCCTCATGTACTCATCCAGGTGGCAGCTGGTAAAATCAAGGCTGTGGAAGGAGAGTTGAATATAGGATCCATCTCACCCATGGCAGACAGGATCTCCTGGACATCTAGACAGCCTTTCTATAGTACCTGGTCACATTGGGCTGGCGTTTGTGCTGACCCCATATACACTGCCGGCAGCCTAACTTGTTCCACCTCTGAGGAGCCCTGATGTGAGGAGGGGGCTCAGAGGGAACAGAGGCATCTTGATTTTGCAGATAATTTTACCAGTCGATTGCCTGCCAATCGATGGAGGCAGATAGTCTTCGTTCTCCGCCAACTTACAACTTCCCAACTTGGAGGTGGTCAGCAAATGGAGCCTGGTAAAACTGACCTGGCCACCATAAAGGACCAGAGCCTTTCCTGACCCACCAATTGTTTGTTCTCAAACTCCTATACTCTAAACCTACAGCCCCTCCCCTCTCTGCTAGCTCCTTGACAATAGGTATGAGTGGCCAGGCTAATCAGGCAGCGGTGGCACATGCTTTTAATCCCAGCTCTTAGGAGGCTGGCGGATCTCCATGAGTTCGAGGCCAATCTGGTCTACATGAGTGAGTTCTAGGATGGCAATGATAGTTACATAGAGAAACTACCCCGTCTTGAGAAACTTTTAAAAAAAAAGTGTCTGGATAGTGAAATCCTAATCCTGGGAAATGGGCTGGGCTGTCACCAGGCAGCTCCTTATGATGCCTCAAGGCCAATGAGAACCATGTGTCCTTAGACAGACTGGGGCTTCTTAGACCCAGAAGAACCCCATAGCTCTGCTGTCCAGTGCTACCAGAGTAGATGCAGAGACCCAGGCCTATACTGGCCTAGACTGTGCCTGACAGAACACTCATACCCTGGCCTGTGATGTCCCCACAAAGCACTTGCCACCAGCAGAATACCCCTCATCCTGACCTGGTCTAGGCCCCACAAAGACCACTAGTTCCTTGTCAACTGCCTTTGCAGAAGAGTGGGTGCACTCTGGGGATTCTTACCAGGGTACCTTAAGAAGTAGCTTCGTACAGTCTAACCCAGGTCCTAGTCCCTCCCCCTAAACCCACAGAGGGCATGTCTAGTCACAGTAAACCATCTCTAAAAGGGCCACTCTTGGGGGGATGGTGTACAAGATCTTTTCATGCTTAAAGAGCTTGGCAAGAACACTCAGGTCACGAATGCTAGGCCTGAGCAGTTGCATTCTGACCATGCAGATGAGGAAACTGAGGCACTGGATGGTGATCCTTTACCTTCTCCCCCTTACCTCAAAGTGGCATCTCAACCCCTATCCCAATAGCTCAATTTCCCAGAGGGAAAGGCCTGGTCCACCTCCCCTGGGTCTCATCCCCTAGCAAGCCCCTACTTCTTTAAGGCTCACCAAACCCTGTCTTAACCCTCTCAGGGAAACGGAGGCAGAGGCAACCACTGATACAGTAATAATGTCACCTTGCCAAGGCCATCCTGTCCTGGGCCATCTGTCCCAGGCCTTTCTCAACACTGCCTACCTCAAGCAGACAAGGCAGTATGAGGGCCTCTGGAATCAGCAAAGGTAGGTCTGTGGTGTTCCAAAAGTACCAGGTATCTGGTTTCCCCTCTTCAAGCCAAGATGGGGATCTAAAGGAGTTGGATGGAAGGTGGGAGAAAGCCTAGGATCCACCAGGAGGAAGATGTTGTCTGGGTGAAGCTTGACCTCTCTCTGCCTTGAGGAACCTCTGACTTGGCCTAGCCTGGCTCAGCTCTGCCATCTGTGCAGAGAGCTCCAGGCCTCAGCTCCTAATCTTCTCATCTTCAGTGCTCACCCTGGGAGGGCAAGGTTGGAGGAAATCCCTCCACTGGGCTACTGCCGCTTGGATCAAGGCTCTCAATATTGTGCAAGGCCCTCTGACTAGAGCTCAGAGGATCAGAGGAACAGGTGATTCAGGAAGGAAGGAACCCTGCCTAGGTGACCCTCAGATTGTCCTATTGGTCAGCAAGTGTGGGATTAGGTCAGAAATGTTTCCAGGGTAGATGGTGACCGGGAGCAGGGCCCTTAGCAAAGCAGCATCATATGCTGAGGGAATCAGGGTACAGACATGCCAGGGGCCAGATGAGCCATGCAACTCAGGGAACCGGTAGCCAGGTAGAGAGAGCTAGGCCTGTGCAGAGGATATCTGTCCACCCGAGTCTGCCCCCAGTGAGAGGGGCCATGGCTCCATGTCGAGTTGGGGCTCCAGGACAGGGGTAGTGGTTGACTCTGAGGCCCTTGAAGACATGCTGAACAATTATCTGTGAGCTACACGACTGTCCTGTAGCTCTTGAGACGCTGTGCAGTGGAGTTGTAGGGGGGTTGAGGCTTGGTTTCGTTCCCTTGGTGTCACCCAGCAGTCCCAGCAGAGCCATTTGCAGCCCTGTGGAGATGCCACAACCTGCTCCCACAGGACAGGAACAAGCTGCTCTGTGTTTGGTAGGCAGGCAAAGAGAGAGCACCCCACTGGAGGAAGAGTGTAGTCCTATATCAGTGGGAACACTGGAGTGGTACACAGTAGCGTTCCAGCCATCTGAGGGCTCTGTGAGAGGGGCTTGGCCTTGGCCTGCCCGCCTTGGGCCTGGAATGCATAAGCGTCCCACAATGCTCACCCTGGTATACTTGGACAGGTATGAGGGCGCCCGCAGTGCCTTGGCGCCATGGTGCACGGAGGTTGGTGGAGAGAGAGACCCCGGGGCGCGACTTGGCCTCTGCCTGGTATGCCTGGTCTTCTATGGACACATGGGGTGGGGACCCCCTGATCTGTTCCAGCCAAAACTGACCCTGCTCAGTTCTGGCCTTCTGGGGTTTCCTGAGAGGGGACTTAATAGGTCAAATATCCCCCTCTGGATACCAGGGACTTCTTACCACTTTAAACAGGAGAATCCCCTGACCCCTGAGTCACCCTATGAAAGGACAGTTCCACCTCGCCCTGGGTCTCGGTTTCATTCTGAAAGGTCAGCGGTGTGCTTTGTTCTCTTTCTTCCACCATTTTGGGAAGGACATCTTTAGGGGATTCCCAGGCCCGCTGAGGTCTTAGGACTGTGGAACAGGAGTTCTTGACAAACAGGCACAGGTGCAGTCCAGCCCCAGTCCTACAGTAAGATGTCCAGAGATCTGCTGTGCCTGCCAGAGCTGTGGGCACCCTTGACTGTGTTGCCTAGACCTTGGCATTTGAGACAGCTGAGAGAGGGGGCCGAGGAAGGGCCCAGGAGGAAGGCGGGGCCTGCGGGGCTTCTTGTGTCTGCCCTTCTATGGGCACAAGGTGGCAGGGCACTGGCGTGAGGACATTTTTGCACAGGGTCACAGCTGTCGCCCGATCACCCTGTTCCACACACCCGATAGCTTGTGTCCTTACCCAGCCTGGGCAGAATGTCCTTAGAGCCCTTCTTGGGCCCTCATGATACATGTCCCCCCTCCCAGGAGACAGCTCTCACAGACCTTTCTGGGGACAATGAGGCCCTGAAAACCCCAGGTTGGCACAAGGATGCTGACCCAGGCCAGGCCAGTCTCTGTTTAGCCTCTGACTCCTTTCCTGGCTGGAGGGTTCCCTGGACAGTTCTCAAACCAGGGCCCACAAGGAGAGTGGAAAGCCTGAGGTTAGCCCTCTGCCCCCAACATGCACCCCTCACAGTGAGGCCTCTTTGCCATTATCTGATAGGACTGAGGTATTCCTGACTCTGTCCGAGATCTGGAGCCTGACTCCATTTTACAAGGCAGTCTGGGGCCTGCAGGGGCTCTGCAACACCTGCTGAGGTGGCCTTCGCTCCTTGAGCCTGTGGGTGAACCTCAAGGACCACACCTTCCTGGACAGGCTGACATCTCTAGCATCAGGTTCTAGGACTCCCGAGGTCTTACCTCCTTTCTGTTCCTCTTACACACCTGGACCACAGCCCCCACATCCCGCTCCCATGAGGCCTCTCGTCCCTGACTGTAGAATGTCCCCTTCTGCCTCAGCCTGTCCCAGAGACCTGACACTTTCTTCTAAGACCTGTTCCTGCAACTGAGCAGAGCAGGCACACATGGCTTGGCTTAGTCTCCATGTCTGCCCACTGACAGTCCTTCCCCGTGGCCCCCAGCTTATGACCCAACACAGGGCAGAACTTAGCAGTTCTTTAACTCACAGATGCCCTTAGGCAGTTGACGGCCCATGTGTCTGTGGCAGAGGAGTGACTACTTTACCTCCTCTGACATTCCCTTCCCATACTCACTGTACCCAATAGCAGTGTCTGGTCCACAAGGGGACATTGAGAATCGCCGCAGAGCAGCTTTGGGAACCTCTGAGACCCGGCCACCCCTAATTATCTCAAGGCAGGCCAGACCCCTCAGACAAACCTACAGGTGAGGGGTCAGCAGCCTGGCCAGGATTCACAACTCCAGTTTCTCCCAACATAACTGTTGCTCTCTCCCACTGATCAGGCCACATCTAGGCATGCCCAGTTCCTTCCACACCAAGCATCTACCCCTTCTGTTCTGGCTATGGAGCCTAGCCAGGGATCTATCCTTGCCCAGTTAGGCCAGTTAAGCTGTAGAGGTAGATAGGGGAGACACAGACATCTATGGGTAAGAGGGGGTTTCTGCAGAACCTCCAAGGCCCCAGTGGGTAGCCACTCTCCAAGACTCTGTCCCTGAAGGACTTGGCCCAAAGCAAGCTGCCTGCTGTGGGACTTACCCTTCGCTGTCTTCTGCATGCAGTTCTTCCTGCTCCTCGCAGCTTGGATCGCTGGCAGCCTCCGCCATGGGCCTGATGTCTTTGGTGTGGGTGCACTCTTTGTGGCTCCTAGTGCTTCTCTGTAGATGGGCCGTGCCTAGAGCCCCCACCCCAGCAGGTTTCACTTCCTCCTTCCGGCAGCAGGTTGAGGTTTGGAACCTATTGGGACTTGGGTTGGGGTGTTGTTTTTTGACTATGTTGTTGCAAGAGAAGAAGAAGAAAAAAAACTAAACCCAAACCACTTATCAGGAAGTGTTGAGCAAGCTGCGCCGCCTGGGGTGACAGAAAAGGGCTGGGGCAGAGGTGGGTAAGGATGCTCCTCACAGTTCCGGCTCACGTAGCTGGGACACCCTGTGTTTCTCTGGGGTTTCTACCAGCAGTTCTGAGAGTAGCTAGCTCTCCCAGTGTCCAGAATCCATGGTCCCTTCAGCATCTGTGGACTCTGCTTTCAACTGCTTTACATGGACATTCTCTGTGCTTCCATGTGTGCTCACAGAACATGGTGGAATCAGTTCTTGATACTTCAAGGCCTTGGACACTCTTAACTCGTCTTTGCTTTCCAGCCATGTCCAGGATCCTACACATGGTGCTCTGTAGGTCTAGAGCTTGCCCCAATCTGTCCCCATGCCTAGCTGCCGGACACCTGCGTCTCCTTCTTGCGCTGTCAGTTCAGTTCTCTTTAATCCTGTTTTTGTGCTCTAGGTATTTGGAACCAACCTTGGAGTTGGTTGATGTTCCCAGCCAAGATGGGGTGGGTCATGAGTTATCCTGAGATAACCAGGACAGTAGCAGGACCAGGGGATGGACCGAGGCTTTTGGGAGGAAACCAAAAGGACTCTGGGTCATCAAGGAATGTTGAAGAGTATGAAGACCAGATTCTAAAGCTCCAGGACTTGGGTTGAGGTGTCACTGGGCCAAGTTGGGGCAGTCATAGAATGGTAGAGACTCCCTGCTTCAGATCCGTGGGCCCAGGAGATAGAAAGAAAAAAGCCAGTGCCATCTCAGGCAGCACTGGCCAGTGGGTAACTCGGGAACCCAGCTCTGAAGTCTTTCAGGGGAAGAGGGACAAGAGTGTAGAAGAGAGCTTGGGAGTGTTGGGAAACTCAGTGGAACCCTAGAGTGGCATCCAGAAGCAGACCAGTGCTTGCAAACCTGCCTGGAGGCCATGAGTCCTTTCTTACCCACGTGGCTTAACAGTGGCAAAGCCTGGCTCACTCTGTCCCAATCCTGAGGAAGAGACACAAAGAAGACCCAGGTGAGCAGTGTCCAGTAGGCTGGGCCAGACCCCTGCCTGCTTCTTCTTTTGCCTCCTGTCCCGTCCCTTTTTGTACTTTGCTTCCTTGGGAGCCTCCCAAGTACTCTGTTGATGAATGGCTGGGAGCGCATGTGGCAGGTGACAGAGCTGTGACGGCGGCTCTGCTGTGACTCCTCTTAAGGGGTTCCCATAGGTTCCTATGCCTGCCACGGGGCTCCTCCATCCAGGCACCTTTTCTGTGGATTCCACCCACTATTCTTTTTGTTTGCTTGTTTGTTTTTGTTTTTCGAGACAGGGTTTTTCTGTAGCTTTGGAACATGTCCTGGAACTAGCTCTTGTAGCCCAGGCTGGCCTCGAACTCACAGAGATCCGCCTGCCTCTGCCTCCTGAGTGCTGGGATTAAAGGTGTGTGCCACCACTGCTTAGCCCAGCCACCATTCTGTACGACCTTCCTCTGGCCCGCTGGGCCTTAGGGCTGGGGGATGGGCAGGTGGAGGCTGTCTGTATGCTGGACTGACTTCCCAATCTTCAGGGCCTCTGATCTAGCACCCAACATCTTCCAGAGGGAAATTCATATCCTGCTAGCACAGACCCTTCAGGCCTGCAAAAGCAGCTTCTGCCCGAGGGGAAGTCCCAGTCTGGGTCTCCCAAAGCGGAAGTGTTATAAAGTCTGCCCCAAGAGTAGCTGTGTGGAGGGCAGGACTCCTGAAAAGGGCGTGGGTATTATACCCAAGTCATATCACGGAAATGACTTTGCTGTCAATGTGAATTCTGGGCTGGTAAGATGGCTTCATGGGCAAAGGTACTCGTGAGACCAAACCTGATAATCTGAGTTCAATCCCTGGGACCCACTTAGTAAAAAGAGAGAAATGATTCCCACAGATTCTTCTCTGATCTCCACATACAGGCCTGGGCATATACACACACTTTTTATGTGGATTTCAGCAACTACTATGTATGACCTTCCTCTGGCCCGCTGGGCGTTAGGGCTGGGGGATGGGCAAGTGGAGGCCATTGGTTATCTGTAGGTTGGGCTGGCTTCCTAATTTTCAGGCCTCCTGTTCATCAGCTAGCATCTTCCAAAGGGAAATTCAGGCCCTACCAACACACACACATAGGGTTTCTCTGTAGCTTTGGGGCCTGTCCTGGAACTTGCTCCTATAGACCAGGCTGGCCTTGAACTCACAGAGATCTGCCTGTCTCTGCCTCCCGAGTGCTAGGATTAAAGGCGTGCGCCACCCCCCCCTCCACGCTTTTTTTTTTTTTAAACATGAGTCTCTCTAACAGGGTTGCTGTCTTGTTATTTGATGGGCAGGCAGGAGGATGGCCTCAGCAGGAGTTACCCCATGCTCCTGTATGTCCAGCCTTCAGAGCTGAGAGCTAAGCAAATCTTTATTCTTTGTAAGTCACCCTGCCTCAGGGGTACTGTGTAGCAGTGGAGAGTACACAAGATGCCTGGGACACGTGGGTGCTATGTGAGCTGCCTCATTCACTGTTCTAGTTCCACCTGAATTGGGAGATTTTGCCTTCTCTGATTTTTCACCCAGACCCCAGCCATCAAAGAGGGTGCCCCTGACTGTTTGGCCTGTCTCCATCTTCCCAGGCAGATGCAGAGGCTGAGCCCTCCCATTAAGGATTGAATTGCATACTCCAAGATGCATATGTTGAAGTCCTAAACCCCAGGACTTCAGAATGTGACCTTATTTGGAAATTGGTTTGTTGCAGATGTAACCAGTTAGGATGAGGTCATTGAGGGGAAGGGCCTGCTCCAATGATTGGTGTCCTAACAAAAAGAGGAAATTTGGGCACACACACACCACACACACACACCACACCACACACACCACACACACCACACACACCACACACACACACACACACACACACACACACACACACACACGAGAGAGAGAGAGAGAGAGAGAGAGAGAGAGAGAGAGAGAGAGAGAGAGAGAGAGAGAGAGAACACACCAGTGGGGGAAAAAGGCAGAAATCGGTGATGTTTCTACAAGACAGGGGTCACCAGTTCCACAGAAGCTGAGACAGGCTGCAAAGATCCCCCCGCCACCCCCGCCACCCTACCCCCCCGCCGCCACTTAGCCCAGCAGTGCCTGCTCTACCTGTCTAGAATGAGAGCAATGTGTTCATCATTCTTAGAGTTTAAATCGAAAGTGTCTCTCACAGGCTCTTGTTTTGAATACTAGGTCCCTAATTAGTGAAATTCTCTCTCTGTGTGTTGTTGTTGTTGTTGTTGTAATAAAACCCAGGGCCTTAAACAAGCTAAGCAGGTGATCTACCTCTGAGCTACACCCCCAGCCCTTTGCGGTGCTAATTTTGAAGGATGTTCTTGCAGACTACCCACACAGACTATGAAGCCTTTGGGAGGAGGGGCCGTCTCTGGCAGAAGTAGGTCAGTAAGGGCAGAGCTTTCCAGGCCCCCACTGCTTTTGTCTCGGGGCTGTTTTTTTTTCCTACTTTCTAGCCAGCCTCTGTTGAGGTCAGGTTGTGCCCTACTCTAAGTGACTCCACATTGTATAGAGCAGGGGTGGCCGAGCAGTGCTCTGGACGACACTATTTCACAAGCAACCTTGCTTTTGACTCCATTTTGATGGAGAAGAAAGACCACAACCCCTCGGTGGGTTTGGGAACTGCACCATTCATCAGATACCACCTACCTGGTACAGACTGGCAGGTGATTTATTCCTGAGAACAGAAAGGGAGCCACACGTAACTATGTTGGGGTGAATTGAAGCCGTAGTGACAAGTGAGAGTATTAAAATCGTATCAAGAAAACCAAGCCCAAGGACTTATCAGACATGCCACACCAAGGAAAGGGTGTAATTTCTTTACCTGGACCCCACAAACTGATGGACACTTACCCTATGATGGTATGGTCTCCACCAACCTATCTTCTGAGACCTGGGGTGTGTGTCAAGGGCTGACAAACAAAGGAATCCCCGGCTGCCTCAGGAAGTTTAGCTCTGCTTGGTCCCCTGCTCCTGACATTTCCTTTACTGCCTGCTGTCTGGACCTGAACCCCCAGTTCCCTCCTCCAGACCATTTGGATCTTTCACCTCATACCCGAACTCCACAGCCTCACTCTCACGCCCTGGGTTGCAGCAGCTGCTCTCTCCAGCACTGGTTTGGGTTTGTTGTTTTATCGGTACAGACCCTCTCTCGGCCTGCCTCTGAAGCCTCTTGAACCCTGCTGGAGCCTGGGACTCGCATTCATTTCGTAAACGGCAGGTGCGGCCATAGATGTAGATGCGTTTCTGGAGGGCGATCTGAGAGTTAATATTGGCAAAGACAACTGGAAAACAAGAACCTGTGTTTGTTCCAGCCAGGCCACAGGGTAGGTAGGACTATCAGGCACGTTGCTGTTGTTGAAACCTCTCTAAACCTTACAAAAGGGCCTTGCTATTTAATAGGTTCTAACACTGTTTAAGACTTGAACTTTGTTTCTTATATAGTGTGCTCATGACAACCTCCATGTGAGACATTTCTACCTCATATTCTCACTATCCAGAAAGGAAGGCCTCTACCCTGCCTTCCTGCTGTGATGAGCTGAGCATGCTCCCAAAAACAAGCACCAAAATAAACTGGTTAATCATTAAATTGTTTCTGTCAGCTATTTTGACACACACACACACACACATATGTATATGTACACATGTGTGTATGTATGTATGTATGTGTGATGGTTAGTCCCCATCTACAGAACACACCAAGCTGAGCTCTGTGTGTCAATCAAACAGGTCCCGCCCTTCCCGGGACTGCAGGGCAGGAAGCCTCTCTATCTTCTAGGACCTGAAGGGGTCATATCCACAGGTTACATGATGATGCTCTGGGGCCTAGGGGGCCCTACAGGGTGCCTTAGAGCCATACACATCCGCTCCCCCTCTTGCCCTCTCCCTTCCCCATTCTCAATAGACTAACTTGTTTTTCCTTTTGCTTCTCAGAACCAGGACTCCAGGTGTCCTCATGTGGGTCCCCTCCAAATGCTGGAACAGATTGGCTCTCGTTGACTTCAGCACTCCTGAGCCCTGGATTCGAATCCTCCCGGGTTCCAGGATCACTCTACTATACAGTCCTCCACAGTGCTCCCTCTCCGTCCCAGGGCTCCATTCTCTGTCACCTCTATTCCATCTGGACCAATGAGAGTGCTGAGACAGAGTCCCCAGTAGGAAGTGCTGGCACTTTAGCCATCTATGGTGTGTGTGTATGCTGTCTGAGCTTCCTGCTGACAAAAGCCCACAGGCACAGCCCTACCCTTGAGCATCACCCCAGATCACACACATCATTTGTTCACTGGGAGTCATTGACTTCTCAACTCCAAGGACAGCACAGGACCAGGGCGTGCTCCCCGTCACCGCACCTACTACAGCGTCCAAGGTCAATAGACGGAAGGGAAGCTGGAGCTCGTGCTGGGCTGCTCCCACTCTGCCCAGGAAGACAGGGCAAGCAGGCACAGCTGAGGAGAACGTTTGCGAAGCAGGCTGAGCAGATCACCTACAGCCCTTAGACCTGGAAGTAGCTCCCAACGGCTACTGCCAGAAGAAGAGCTGGGCAAAGTCCATTTCCTGTTTGTTCCCAGTAAAGATGGAAATGCAAGCAGATGGTGGAGGTGGTCTTGGGAGGGCAGGGCTGTGGGCAGAGCGAGGGGATGAGGAGAAGGGTATTTTGGAGATTGGGTGGTCTTGCTTGAGTAAGGGACCACAGGGACAGTCTGGCACCCAGGTCTGGATGGTGAACCCATGTGGGGCATTCACCACAGAGGGTGAACAGAAAGAAAGGTAGGTGTGGAGGGCTGAGGTCTGCGTGTCACTTGCGTTGGAGAGTACTAAAGGGACTGAAGGTAATGGCCTGGGATTCTTTCTGTGGGATTTAAAGGAAAGGAGGACTGGGTACCGTTAGAAACAACATTCAGGGTCGCAAAGAAAAAGGCCATCTTTCCCACTGCAGTGTAAGGGCAGGGCAAACTTCACTACTGGTCAAGAGGATGTGCTCAAAGTCAAACAGCGAGAACAGGAAGTACACTTAGCTTTTGTTCTGACTCAGGTGGTGACTGTGTCTTTCCCCCATTAGCTGAAGCCCTTAGTCTTAATTTAGTTGGCTAGTCTGGAAAGAATTGGCACACAGGGAATGGAGGAGGAAGGGGAGAAGGGTCACTGCTCCAGGCCTTCAAATTCTTGGAATGCAGCAGGGAGCCTTTGTGTAAACAAAAGTTTTACTGAGTCAGGGAATTAAACAATTTGCTTAAGTCTTACAGTGTGGGGGAGATAAGACGTTTTGAATTCCTTGTCCTAAACACAATTTTGATAGTATCCGATAGAAAAAAACTCATTTGATATTGCTTACAAATTCCTCATTTTTAACCATTTGGTTCTTCAAACTCATTACGACGTTGCTTTTCTTTTTCTGTCCTGTCTTATAAGACATTGAAGTGGGTCGGGTGTACGTCTAGTAACAGTTGACTCAGTAAGCCACAGTTAGGCCCTCACAAAGCACTATTACCTCTATTTCATGAGCAAGGTTTAAGGTAAACCCAGCCTCCTAGGGGTGATTCTTTGACCAGGAGATTGACCTGACTCCACAGGAATGGTAAGTCTTTGTCTAAGCCAGAGATCCTATTCTTTTGAGCAGGAAGGGTTTTCTTTTAACAGGCCTTTATTGCTAGCTGATTATTCTACCCCTCTAGAGAACCTAAGAAGCACTTTGGAACAAGATCTGAGATCCTAAAACACTTCTGATATCTTTGGCCTCTGGCAAAGAGGAAGCTGCTAAGAATCCTAAGGACATTGCTAGCTTTTAATCAAGAAAGAAACTGGTTACTTTTCTTTGGGGTCCTTTTTGCCCTAAACAGCCTGGACAATTTCTATCTCTTGTTCCTATCCTCTTCCTTCTGAAGCTATCATCCTAACTGCCGTTATGTGATTGAGTCGATGACCGGTCTGGCATCCTCCAGCTTGTCAGGTCCAAAAGAAACTGGGATCCAGAGTTTTGGCACCAGATGACTGCTCCAAGGTATGGTTGAGGAGACGGTTTTTATTGTATATATAAAGGAGAGTGCAGCCAGAGGCGTCTGGAAGAGTCCAGAGCAGGGACAGAGGTAGTAGACTAAACATGACCAGCAGACTGAATTGGACCATGAGAGGAGAGAAAGGGAGGGGAGCAAGAGAGAAAGGGAAGAGAGAAAACAAAGACAAGAGGAGGCCAAGAGGGTGGGGGCTGAAGAGAGGGAGCAAAAAGAGCGCTTGGCTGAAATGGCAGGGTTATATAGGAAGGAGAAGCTGGGGGAAGGAAAGCTCATGAGTGGGGGAAGTTTAAGGTAGGGAGCGTGTGTGAGAAGAGCTGAGAGGACCTAAGATGTCAGCATGGACTCTGTAATAGGTATTTGTTATGTTGAGAGAACCTGGAGACTGGCTTTGGTATGCTAACAGGCACCATGGTAGCCATTTGCTCCCAGCTTGAATTGGGGTGTCAGGTATGGCAGTTTTGGGGAACCCCTTATGAGAGTCTATCTAAAAGACACCAGTCGTTAGATATAGGAAGAAAGGGGAGTCCTTGAAATGTTCAAATCAAAGCCCATTAGAATCTCTTAGTGGGCTCACAAGAGCCTCCATCTTTAGGGCTCCTTGTTCTTTGGCTAGGTTGGTTTCCAGAATGGTGAGCCCACAATCTGTTTTCCTGCCCTTTGACAGCAGTTGGATCAACTAAACTAGGGTGAAGTCCTTCCCATATGGCTTCTAGATGGGGAAAGAAGAAATATTGAACCATCATTTAAATGTTAGGTTAAAAGAATAGCAGCCCTGTCTTCCTTGGTTGTAGGCAGGTACTTCAGTGAACCAAAGTCTGAAGTCTTAAATATGGGTAACATCTTTTGATCAAGAAGAAAATGTCAATGAGATATAGTTGTCTAAATAACATTTCATATGGACATGTAGCTAACGTCTGAGGAGTGTGATGTGATTCATTGCACTGTTACCAATTCTCTTGGTCTTTGGTTATATTTCCTACTAAGCTTTGGAAATTTTGACCACCACATGCAGGTGGCCAAAATTTTTATCTGTTTCTGTACTGTCAAAATACATAGGATAATTATTTATTAATTAACATTACCTAGGTACATACTATTTATTATTTGTCAGGCTTTGAGAGTACCCAGATAAACCTTATAGAAAACACAAGGTAGTCTTTATACACTGCATAGAATCCCTGCATAGCCATACCTTTGGTTTTGAATGAGTGTGTGTAGCAGGTTCAGAAGAGCAGCAGATACACAGCAGAACATCATCACATTATGCTTACAGCATCCAGCAAAACTCAACCAAGAAATCCCTGTTAAAACTAGGATGCTGGAGCCGCTATTGAGGGCTCTTTATAGAGAGGGTCTGTGGTGGTTTGAAAATAATTGACCCTCATAATCTCACAGGGAGCAGCACTACTAGGAGGTGTGGCCTTGTTGGAGGAAGTGTGTCACTGTGGGGACGGTCTTTGAGGTTTCCTATGCTCAGGATACTGCCCAGTGCATCAGTTGACTTCCTGCTGCCTGCAAGATGTAGAACTCTCAGCTCTCTCCAATACCACATCTGCCTACCTGCTGCCATGCTCCTTGCCATGATAACAATGGACTGAAACTCTGAAACTGTGAGCCGCCACCTCGGTTAGATGCTTCCTTTCTAAGAGTTGCCATGGTCATGGTGTCTTTTCCCAGGAATAAAATCCCTAACTAAGACAGGGTTCCTATGGTCTCATAGGATGAGCATCCCATTAGGTGTTTTTACCACAGACATCTTTATCTTATGAGGTAAATAACACTGTACACAAAAGATACTGTTCCTTTATAAACTGAATCCATTGGTTTACAGTGGAAAAGAGACTTGCTTTTTAAACCAGTGGCAACTAGCTGGACCAAAGGCACTCGTGTTCCTTATTTCCTTATTACCTGAAGAGATTTGTCCAGATGAGTGTCATCATGTTAGGTCATGTGATGGGAAAGGGGATTAACAAGATACCGAATATATATTAGCTGGAGTACTATACTAGGCAGAACACTTGAATTTGAAGTGCTGCTTTCTATCTCATGACTGAGTGGCAGTCAGCATCCATGACTGAGAAGGATCAAGAAGGCAGAAGTATCTGGGACCATCCCTGAGTAGACTTGGGATGATCAATACCGACAGTTTAGATGCATCTGAAATGGATGAAGGCAGACATCCTGAAAAAGTTAATAAGTGCCCTACAAGGAGATCAAGTTGTAGGACAATATAGTACTCTGATATCTTTCTATAAAGACCACTTTTTCTCCTCTGGTTTATATTCAGTACAGGCTTATGTATAGTAAAATATTAGCGATCTCTTTCCTAAGGCCCACGGATGGAAGAGATTCCAATGGGTAGGGATACAGTGAGGGGAGTCTTTACGGACAGCTACCCATCTGTGAGACAAAAGAAGATACATTGGAATGCCTTCCAGATCCTCTTTGTCTCCAACTGGAGTGTTCCTAGCTCTTATTCCTCTCCTCATGAGTGACCATGAAGAAAGGAGACACCCATCACACTAGTCACTGTGTTGATAAGGGCCTGGATACCTATATCCTCCCCTCTCCTCATTAGCCACCATGAAGAAGACAGTCTCTTCAGATTATCCATGCCTACAGATATGACTCTAATAACCTGTGACCTTACTGGACTCTCTTCATTTTGTCTGGCTGATTTTAACCATCCAGCAAAACTCCTGAAAAAAAGTATGTGTATATATGTATGTATATGTGTGTGTATGCGTGCGTGTGAGTGCGCATAAACATATATATAAAATCTCACATGTCAACAAAATTAGCTTCTAATGATTGTATGTTAGGGAAGATTTTGGCTTCCTGGTGCATTAAACTTCCAATGATTCCTTTAAACACTATCTTTGACCCTTCAGATTTATAATCTATCAATCCTTATTACATTTCTCATCTAGATAGGCAGCAAGCAGACAGCACCCAGGGTGATTCCTCCTTTAAAAGATGACTTTCTATCATCTGAGTTAGAAAGGCCTGGTACATCTTACCACACACAATCTTGGAATAAGTATCCATAATTTAAAGGATACAGTACACAGAAAACATGTACAATAACTTAGAGACAGCATCAGAATATTCTTTTTACTTGGCCTGCTTAGGTCAAAGCAACTAGAAATTGAAAACAAGTGCGTAGGTTGCCAGGGCATGATGGGGCAGAAACGAGTAGAAGCAAGCATGGAGCAAAGGAGTCCTGAATAGCCTAGAGACAAATCGTCCTAGAGAGTCTAGGTACCAATAGCAGCCACTAAGACCCATCACAGCCTGCATCCCCAGCCTCCTGACCAAGCAGATGGATTCTTCTTTGCTTCCAGCTCTTGTAGCTGCCCGCTGGCCGCAGCTTGTCTAGCACCTGGTAATGTATTCTTTTGGTCATCTCCCCCCGCTCAAACCCTGTATCTTAGCTAGGGCTGCTACGGCTATGATGAAAGACCATGACCAAAGCAAGTCTGTGAGAAAAGGTTTCTTTGGCATATGTTTCCACTTCATAGTTCATCATTGAAGGAACTCAAATGCAGAAACCTGGAGGCAGGAGCTGATGCAGAGGCCATGAAGTAGTGCTGGCTTGCTCAGCCTTCTTTCTTACAGAACCCAGGACCACCAGAACAAGGATGGCCCTTCCCACAGTGGGCTGGGTCCTCCCCCACCAATCACTAGTTAAGAAAATGCCTTTCAGTCAGATCTTATGGAAGCATTTTCTCAGGCGAGGTTCCCTCCTCCCAGATGACTATAGCCTGTGTCAAGTTGACATAAAACTAGCCCACACACCCTGGGATCTGCGCTTTCAAGACTTTGCTGTCGGATGATAAGCGCTGACATGAGCCTTGCACGTCTAAACCACTTCAAAGTGTCAGCTTCTTTTGATACCTGGCTAGTGTTGGAGGTACATGGCCGAGAAAACCCTTTTCGAGATAAAGTTTCTCTGTGTGGTCCTGGCTGTCCTGCAACTCACTTTGTAGATCAGACTGACCTCGAACTCAAAAGAAATCTGCCTTCCTCTGCCTCCCGAGTACTGGGATTAAGGCATGCAGCACCACCGCCTGGCACTGAGAAAATACTTAAGTCCCCTCTAGAAACCAATAAATATATCACGTAAAGCAATGAATCAAAATTAAAACAAAAGCTAAATAAAAACTTAAAACAAACACATGCCATGGAGATCAGGTATAACCTCCTTAGTATAGTGCAAAAGGGGCAATCCCTTGAGGGCTCAGAGGCACCAGGAAATTTATGGGTGCCACCCTTTTGATTTATGCCCTTTGCTTATCGCATGGCATTCACCATCTTTATGATGTCATTAGCCAAGATGATGGCAAAACACATAGTTACTTTCTGCTAGTGAGCTCAGCCCCATGATAAAGTGAGACATCTCCATGGGGGCACAAGTCCCTGTGGGATCTACATGTAACACAGCTTAAATGTAGATAGTTTCACCCATTTTCTTAAAAAGACACCTTCGTTAGGTTAGCATGCCGTAGGAGATGGCTCTTATGGCCTAGGCTGGCAGGCCCCAAATAGCAAAAAAACAGAGGAAGGAATTCTGTGGTCTTAACCAAGAAAGTTGAGTATGTATTTCTCACCAAATTGTAACTGTGGATGCCAAGTGTTGTCATCTGGATCTTGTTTGAACGTCCCCTCAGCCCCTAGGCACAAGATTTTGCTTGGCGCCATTTTATCCCACTCAAGCACAGTGTGGGCTGAGATCAGATGGATCTGTGACTCTCCGTGCTGGCTGAAATTTAAAACTTTTGGAAACCAACTGGTTAAAATAGTTAATCCTGACTTAAAACCTTAGTAGCCTTGTGTGGCACATTTAGAAAGCCAGCTGGGAAATCAGCTGCCCGATGGCATCGTCTGAGGCAGTCAGACTTAAGCACACCAAGAAATTGTTTCTGCTCCTTGCGCCAGGTTCTCTCTCTGAGGGAACTGGGTGGAGAGGAAAAGAAGGGAAAATCCAGTGCCCATGGAGGTGTGTGTGTGTGTGTGTGTGTATGTTTTGGGTTTTGTTTGTTTGTTTGTTTTGTTTTTGGGACAGGGTTTCTCTGTGTAGCTTTTGAATCTGTCCTGGTAATCTCTCTATAACCCAGGCTGGCCTCAAACTCATAGAAACCCACCTGCTTCTGTCTCCCAGGTGCTGGAATTAAAAGAGTGTGCCACCACCGCCCAGCAGTTAAGTACGATTTTGTTTTTGTTTTTGAGACAGGGTTTCTCTGCGTGGCCCTGACTGTCCTGGAACTGCTCTGTAGAACAGGCTGACCTCATACTCACAGAGATTCACCTGCCTCTGTCCCCTGCGTGCTGGGATTAAAGGCGTGTATCACCAATGCCTGGCATATTTTCTTATAAGACTAATATGGGCCTGGCAGTGGTGGCACACACCTTTAATCTCAGCACTTGGGGGCAGAGACAGGCAAATCTCTGTGAGTTCAAGGCCAACCTGGTCTACGAGAGCTAGTTCCAGGACTACCGGGGCTGTTACACAGAGAAATCCTGTCTTAAAAAAAAAAAAAAAGACTAAGATGGGGAGTCAGGATGGACCTGGGGTTTCAAGCCAGGAATTCTAGCTGCTTAGGAAGCTTGAGGCAGGAGGATCAAAAGTTTAAGACTAGCCTGGGCTACAGTGTAAGTTCAAGGCCAGCCTAGGCAATTTAGTAAAACTCTGTCTCAAATAATCACAAAGAGCTTAATGGTAGCACGTGTGAGATCCTAGGTTCAATCCCAAGCACTGAAAGCATAAGAAGATGGGGATCCAGGCCTTCTCTGGAGGCTTCAGTTCACATCACCTGGGGGCCACGGCCAGTTGGGTCCAAAGGGGTTTCTGGGAGAGGACTAGGTCAGGAGCACAGGCTTGGTGACAGAAGGGAGACAGGGCATAAGGTGAGCTAAGAGCAGTCTGAAGTGTGAGATCAAGGATATGGACAGGCCAAGACAGGAAAACTCAGAGCAAGTCAACTTCAGTGAAGGCTTCCTTGGTAGCTTTGATAAAAAGCACAAACAGAACCAGGGGGCATGGAGATTGCCATGGGTCTGTGCAGAGCCCCAGACAGTAGCAAGAAGGCAAGGTCCCCCATGCCAAGTCACCGTGTGTCAACAGTACATCTTGTCTCTCAGGGAGCACGGCCGGCCGTGACAGAAGTGGGAAGACCCCACCTGAAGGTAAAGAAACCACACCATGGGCCATGCACAGGCAGAGCAGAGCCCTGGAAGTGGTCTGGGGCAATTTGGTTGCTCCACAGATGTCTTTGAAGATGAGAGTTAGACAGAGAAGCAGAAAGACAAAGTGAAGAGGCTGGGGGCCAGGCAGGAAGCTGAGGTTCTGAGGTGGCACCTGAGGTTCAGGGGTACAGAGAGGTGGTGGCCCTGGGAACTGCACTGGATAGTTGGATCCTCTGAAAACTCATACACGGAACCCCTGACTCCTCAGACGCTTCTCACAATATGGCTATATTTGAAGCTGAGACATTTAAAAAAAATGGTAATGGTAGAATGAGGTCACCAGTGTGGTCCTGATTCAGTCGGACTGCGGTTTGTACAGGAAGAATGGTCAGGGCACTGAGACATGTGAGAGCATCCGTCAGCAAGCCAAGGGGAGAGGTCTCTGGAGAAGCCAGCACGGTGACACCTCCATTTCTGACCCCCCCGGTCTCAAAGTATGAGGCAGTGAACAGCACTGTTTAAGTTCCTGGCCTGTGGACTTTCCTGGGTGGCCTTGACAAAGTGGTGGTCTCAGTCAGAAAAGGAAGACCCATTGCTATAATGAGCAAGCCTCCATCTTAGAGACTGGGCTTCCCACTGCGTCCCATTCTCAAGCCAGATCTACCACAGCTATTCTGGAACCCCAAGTTCCTCCTTGAGGACCTAAGGCTGGTCCTCTGGCAGGGGACACTGAAAAGGGGACCAGGGTAGGATCTGTGTCATCGAGAAGGTCCCTGTTTGCACCAGGCATGCAAAGGGAGTCCATAGGCAGACATAGCTTCCAGAACCTTGGCCATTAGACATGGGGCCTGAGGAAGGAAGACAATATTTGCAACATACTTGGGACAGGAAGAGGACTTGGGACATATGTGTTGTGGGCCGAGTCGCTTGTGGGCAGAACATGGTGGGAGCCCTACCACAGTTCCTATCTGTAGAATCATTTCTTGGGGTCTTGCCATGGAGAGCAAGGGTGAACAACAATGCATCCTCTCTACACAGAAGCTGGTGTGGATTCCTTACCCCAAGCCAGCTAGGGGTGCACTAGGAAAGCATGAGGGCTGTGTTCCCATTAGTAAATAGACGGCCAGGGATGGGAGAGGAGGGGCCATCCTGGGTGTCTCAGGGTTTCTATTGGTACAACACCAATGACCAAAAAGCGAGTTATGGAGGAGAGGCTTTATTGGGCTTATACTTCAGCAGTGCTATTCATCAGTGAAGGAAGTCAGAACAGGAACTCACACAGGGCAGGATCCCAGAGGCAGGAGCTGATGCAGAGGCCATGGAGGGGAGCTGTTTACCGGCTGGCTTCCCCTGGCTTGCACGGTCTACTTTCTTATAGAACCTAGGACCAGCAGCCCAGGGATGGCACCACCCGCCATGGGCTGGGCCCTCCCCCATTGATTACTAAATGAGAAAATGCCTTACACTTGGATCTTAAGGAGCCATTTCCTCAGCTGAAGCTCCTTCCTCTGATGACTCCAGCTTGTGTCAAGTTGACACACAAAACCATCCAGTATGCTGGGAAAATCTGCAAAGGGGCAGGGACAGCATGGCCCAAATGAAGGGCATTAGGAGAAGACAGACAGACATTGGAGAGAAGTCTCAGAGTGTCCAGGCCAAAGGTCAGTAAGCTGTGAGCTGAAAGGAGGGTCAGCGTCAGCTACTTTGGGGGCAGATATGGGAGGAAGAGAGTCTGCAGCTAAGCAGAGACAACAATGTGTCCCCCTGTAGTTGACAACAGTTGCCAAGATGGAGATACCTGGGGGCAGGGGAGTCTAGCCTGTGTTTTTCTTAGTGGAGCAGCAGAGTGAGCAGGCAAGGGGAAGTTCCTGGTAGGTCTGGGGGCGAGTGGATAACCTGAGCTGTATGTGGAACCTGCACTGTGCCTACAGGACAGTTATTCCCCCAAGATGTGAGCCACCTTGTGAGGAGAGGCCTTTACAAGCCTCTAATTAGAGATGGGCAGTCAAATTATCTCATGTGAGAAGAGAGAATTGGGGAGCTAGGGGAAGTAAAGGACACTACAGTGGGGCCCGAGCTGGGCTCCTGTTGGTCCCTCCCTGGTTTCCCTCAACCCCCACAGTCTTCAGAGTTGGTTGAGCAGATACACCTGGAAGTGTGAAGGACATACCCAAAGGAGTAAAAAGAGGACCAAAGTGCAAGGGGTGGGGCAGGAAGACCCTCAGGCTGACCTTGAATGTGAGTCCAAGGATGTGGAGGCCCAATGGGAGATGCTGTCTCTCTTGGGTTAGGTAGGCTCCCTCTGAAGACAGTGGCGGGGTTATGTATCCGTTTCAGGAAGGCCATGAGTCAGGACAAAGACTGTGATAAGGATGGATGATTGGGAGGTAAATATGACAGGGACAAGGCCAGAAGGAGCTATGTTCCAGACAGGGGTTGTGCAGAGGCCGGGCACTTATTGAAGGGCAGGTGTTCCAGTTTCTCATCTGTCACTGTGATAAAATACTCTTGCCAAAGTAACTTTAGCAGACAAAGGCTTTCTTAGTGTGTGGTCCCAGTTTATGGTCCATCATGGCGGGAAAACCACAGAGGTAGAAACTTGAGATTGCTGGTCACATCACACCCATAGTGAAATGAAGGGGAAAAAATGCGTGTGTCTAATCTTAGCTCATTTTCTTCACTCTTATACAGTCCAGAACCTAAACCAGGAAACAGTGCTGCCCGGGGAAGCTTCATTCTGGTCTTCCCATCTTAATTGATATAAACAAGACAGTTCCTCCCAGACATGCTCACAGGCTAACCTGATTTAGACAGTTCCTCATGGAGACTCTTCCTAGGTGATTCTAGATGGTGTTGAGTTGACAATTAAAACTACCTATCACAGCAGGACACAACCAGGGGACCAGGGACCAGCTGGTGTGTGGATGTATACAGCTCTGCTCATAGGAGCCATAGTGTGCTGAAGGAACACAGTGTGGGCACCCTGGCACACCACAAGTAGTGGGCGTGCAAACCCCTCTGCACCCCGAGGACCTCACACCTGTGTCTGTTGATCCTTGTGAAGATTCCACCGGTTAGGAGGCTGAGCTATGAAAATCCCATCCTGGGGGAGGGGCTGTTCTTGGGAATGAACTGTCCTCCTGCTCAGCTTGGGTGGCTAAGCTTATGTGTTTGCAGAATTAAACAAATACAAAGAATTTTCGTCGTTTTGGAAACTAAGAGGAATGGTAGGGCTAAGGACAAAAATGGCTTGACGGGTGCTCCAAGGAGGCTGCTTGGAGGAGGCCACAGGGGAATTCTCTAGGCCTGGGCAGAGGCAAGCTAGCTGTTCTAGGGCTGACTTCCCACAGACTGGTGGCCAGAGGGCCAGTACTGAAGAGAAAAGCAGGAGGGAAGTACCCAGTGTCCATTTGGTCAAGCAGGTGTTCCCTTCCCTATGCCTATTTTGTAACCTTACCAGGTTTAATTGAGGCCTAATGTTGGGGTGAAGTAGGTCTGGACCACTGAGGTCAACTCTAACACCCCAGATTTCAGGCCCCGGCACCACATGGAGAGAGCTAGAGCTGGTAGGCTTGTTCTAGACAGACTTGGGTGAGGAACAAACATACACAGAGCTGGCCTGGGTAAAGCTGGTCAGGTCCTAGTCTCCCCCAGTGTGGGGCACTGCAGGGTGTCCGTGGGCAGTTCAGGGCAGTTCAGGTGCTAGAAGGCCAGCCAGTCTTAGCTGAATCTTGTGAGCTACAAGTTCAGTAAGAAACCCTGTCCCCCCTAAATCAGGTGGTGAGTGATAAAGGAAGACATTCTCATCGACTTCGGATTTCCGAATAAGCACTGCTGGCACTCACGTTGATGCATTTGAGAAAAGTTTTACTTTTCAGAGAATTAATCTCACACTGTCAGAAATATCCAGAATCAGAGTGGCTTGGGCAACTACCAAGTACCCTTCCCCTTCACTCTCCCCTTGTGACCGTCCAGGTGGGAGTAAAGACTTTCTAAAGAGACAGGTGTGCTTCTCTTCTAGGCTATCAGATTATTAAAACAATGGCATTGGAATTTTCCCAGGAGTCTCACGCTGGGGAAGTGAAAGGCTGAAGCCTGGTGCCAGTCGGGGGGGGGGGGGGGGCTGTCTCCCAGAGAGATCTCACGGAGTTCTGAGAACTTGTCAGACCGCCTTGCAGGAGAGCCTGGAGCTGACAGTGATGGGTCAGTGATGGGCAGGACCACACCCTGACCAGGACTGCTTAGCTATGCACACCTCCTGCCCCCTGTTTAACCCTGAACCTCATGTCCGGACCCTGAGGACAGACTTGGGAGTCTCTGTACCTCTTCGTCCCTCTTCCCAATGTGGTTGCTCCTCTCTGCTTTTCAGGGTTATCTGTTTGAGGACGGTGGCTGAGCCTGTGTTGCTAGGGCTAACATGCTTACCTTCTCTGTCAGCCTCCATTTTCCCCTCCCTTATCCCTAAGAGTCCACAGCTTTATAGTCACTTTCCTAACATGAGAGCAGTCCTCTGCTGGCCCCAGGGCAGTTACCAAAGTAGCCAGTGTTTGATCTGCCAGTTTTTGTCCTGTGATTGGCTTCCACTCTTTCTTTCATTTTTTTAATTTTGTGTTGACCGCTTTTTTTTTTTCTGAAAAAATATTCAGCTCCCATAACTACCTCCTGCTTGCAGAAGAGAATCTTATTAGGACCCAGTCTTCAGTCTCATTCCTGGGTTGTCCCTCCCAAGAAGGTGCCTGCACATCAGACCCACAGCCTGGCACCTGCCCACCCTCGAACCTGGCCACCCTTCCACCTGCCCACTTTTGTACCAACCACGCATGCACCACCCCATATACCTGCCCACCTAAGCCCTACTTCCTTGGTCTTCAGCAGACACTTTTAAAAGTAAAGCCTTTAATTTCCTTTGGCCACTGCTCTGCCCAAGTCGCTTGGGATGCCAGGGGCTCTTCAACTTTTGACCTCGCTGTGTACCCTGTAGGTATTTCTCACTCCCATCTCTCCTGCTTTCTCCCCTCCTCTCACCAGCCCTTCTCATGTCTAAAGAGACTGTGATTTGCATCTCAGCCCAGATCCCATATCTTGTCATTATCCAGGGAATTCTCACAGACATCCGGACCCCACGGTCCACAGCCAGCTTCTTACCTGCTCTCGAACTCAGGGGCATGACCCCAGGTCCTTTGCTCCCTTGGCCACTAAGTCCTGGTTGCCCACTCATTCCATGTCTCTGTTAGCTTCTTCCTCCCAGGAGATGGTGCTGGCTCCCCTACCCCACTCCCCACCTCGCCTCCTTACAGGGACCGTGCACCTATTGAGAGCTTTTTGGAATACAAAGCTGTGGATGACAGGCATCCACTGCTCTGCTCAGTCTTGCTGCTTTGGGAATGTATGACTTGTCACCAGGGTCACTCCATGAGGTCATGGACAGCATTAAGCACAGGGGTAGGGCTCTGCACATCACCCTTGGGTCAGTTGGTTTGGTTTGATTTGTAAAGGTCTCTCGTATTTCATTCATTCACTGGAAAAATGTAGTAAGTGCCCATAAATCTGCCATCCCACCCAAGAGTTATATGTCCCAAGCTTATATCTGTGAAGAGCTCTACTCCGGTATGCCCCCTACTCTGTGCCCACTGCCCCCTCCGACCCTAGATAAACATAATCTGGAGTTTTATATTTGATATTTCCTTGCTTTAAGAAAAAAAGAGATAATTTCTTTTAAAAATAATATTAATAATATTGATTGTCAACTTGACAGGATCTAGAGTTCCCTTGAGTCAAACCTCTGGGCATATGGTGGCTTAAATGAGAGCTATTCCCCTTGTTTGAACACTTGGTTCACACTTGGTAGCCCTGTTTGGGGAGGTTTAGGTGATGCCTTCTTGCTGGGCGAAATGTGTCACTGAGGACGAGCCTTGAGACTAAAATCTAGCCCCACTTCCAGTTTGTTCCCGCTGTGTCATGTCTGTGGTGAGATGTGAGTTCTTTTCCTGCTCTGGCCACCCTGCCTGCTGTTGAGTCCTGCTTCCCCCATCATGATGGACTCTTACCCAGTTGTCTTCGGTAAGTTGTTTCCGGCCATGGCGATTTCTTCCCCAGCATCAGAAGACTAGCTAATACGTTGGCATGTCTGAGGGGGAATTTCTGGTGGAGTCACTGAGGTGGAAAGACCGTCCATAACCTTGGGTAGCACTGACCTATGGGCTGAGCCAGAGAGAGTGGAAAGGAGAGAACAAGCTGCAAGCCAGTCTTTGCCACTCTGCTTCCCGATTGCTGATGCTGTGTGACAAGGCACACTTCTGCCACCATCCCTTCCCACCGTGGTGCCCTGTACCCTCCAACCATGAGTTCAGACCAACCCTTCCTTTTCCTGGAGTTTCTTCATCAGGTATTGTCACTACAGTGAGAGGAATAGCTAATACACCCATGAGTCGCCATGGCCTTGAGCCTTCCTTGCCCAGAGCAGGGCCCATAGTGCCCTTGCCTCCCCTCTCCCAGACCTCAAATGCCTGGTGTGCAGGATGCAGTCACATTGTTCCTGGTAAGTACAAACCCGGGTGGGACTCAGGCTCACTAGTTACCTCCAGAGTGTCATGCTCAGGCCCGTCTTTCTGTTGAAGTCACTGTCTAATCACCTGCTCAGCTCTGCCAGGTACAAACCTGAGCTTGGAACCGTGCTCCCGTACAGCTTCCTGCAGTACCCATTTTCCTCTGACATCACCATACACAGCTTCTCACTGAAGCGTCTCATAATCCCTGGCCCCCGGCATGTGCCTTGTCATGCTGCTCCGTGTCTAAGCCCACCTGCTCTGACTTGCCCTGCCCAGCCCCATGATGAGGCAGAACTGTCCCCAGAGGTCTGACCCGCTGCTGCAGAAATCAGTCTAGACATTGGGGGACACGCTCAGGGCTGAGGCTCTGCCTAGAAGGGGCTTTGGGAACTGGTGAAAGGAGCATGGTGGAACCAAGACTCCTGATGCTTGAGGGAGGGCCAGGGAGCCATCCTCAATAAAGGGAATTCTGATTGTCAGTGAAAGCCCCCCAGAGTCACTCACAACTCCAGGATGCGGTGGAGCAACCCCTTCTGGGATCCCTAGAAAGCATCTGTGTGATGCTGTGTGACAAGGCACACTTCTGCCACCATCCCTTCCCACCGTGGTGCACTGTACCCTCCAACCATGAGTTCAGACCAACCCTTCCTTCCTCCTGGAGTTTCTTCATCAGGTATTGTCACCACAGGGACCTAGGACCCTGAAAGCATCTCCCACAAAGCAAGGGTGGGGCCACAGTCTTACCTGTTGGGGATATTGTCTTAGCTAGGCCAGGGCCTGGGACTTACAAAAACAAGACAAGTTCCCTTCTGAGTCAAGATAGCACCAGGCTGGGCCCGTCACAGTTCTACCCAGGAACAGGGACCCGGGTCTTACCAGCTCACTACAGGCCTTTGGAGGAAGTAGAGACTACTGATTTAGAATAGCCATGTGCACCTCTGTGGGAAGGCCTGGAGCCTGTGGCCCAGCTATGAAGTCAAGTGCTGTACCATCCCAGGCCCCATGTTCCTCAGAGTGAGTGTATTATTGGCCTTGTTAGACCAGTAAGATCCAGGCAATGAGGCAACCAGGAAAATTGTGCAGGCTCAGCTTTACCCTCATCCCTCAATGTCCAGAGAGGGGCAGGAACTAGGTAGAGTGTATAGGAGGCGTCAGGGCTGAGTCTCGGGATGGACACACAGGGTCAGCCTTTCAGGGTGGCTTCTGACTTTTGGCTGAAGATGGAGCCCTAAGAAGGGGCAGCGCTGGAAGAATGGAGACTGAGCTTGCCTCAGGGTGCTCCTGCTAAAGGCCCGAGTGGATGACTGTACCAAGGCACAGAGGCCCTAGCCTAGAAACTCCTGCTCAGATATGGTTGCTGTCCCTGGTCATTCTTCTCCAGGCCCTGTCATGTTAGACAAGTCCAGACATGGACCATACCCCCCAAGTTATGGGGTGCAGCTTCCACACTGGCACACTGCTGATCACTGCTGCTGGACTCCAGGGTGGGCAGACAGAACTAGACCAGACCAGTGGTAGGGATGTGAATCCTTTATTGGCTGAGGCCAGGTACTCCCAGCCTGGCTGTTGGGTGCTCTCCCAGTGGTGGAGTGGGGTGGGGCAGTGGGCAGTTAGGACTCAGACTCAAACATCTTCTTCCGGCCTTCCATGCCAGATTTCTCCTCAATATTCTTCCTCCAGTCACCCACATCACGCAGGTCCCGCTCCTGAGGGTAGAACCAGAGAGGCCTCAGACCCACCCCAGTCTTCCCTAGACTACCCTGGGCCTCAGTTCATTCTCTACGAATGGGACAGTGAGTGAACTCTCTCTCTCGGCTCCCTCTGGGCCCTGGCTTACCTTCTCCGTGTCCTCCTTCTTGACCTGCTTCAGGTTGGCCCTCAGGTCCATGCACACCTTGTGCTTAGAGCCCAGCAACGCCTTCAGCATGGCATCAGCCGACATACGCACCCTCCGAAGTGGGGGCCTCTTGAACTTGCCCCTCAGGTCAAATAGCTTCTGGTTCATGTCTTCCAGCTAAGAAGAAGGAGCAGAAGGTTTAGGGACCTGGAAGCCCCCACGTCCCTGATGTTGTTGGCCTTGTTTTCACACCACCTGGTTTTACCCCATATTCGCTGGCCCCACCCCTACATCATTTGGCTTCACCTGGCTGCTTCAAGTCCCCTGTCCCTCCCGCCTCCACTCATGACCCCTGAAGCCACTGGCTCCCCCCTCTCACCTCCTTGCTGCTCTTCTGCACCTTCACCTCCATGTCGTATTTCTCCTCCTCAGCCACGTCAATCTTCGCATGCAGTTGTTTGCAAAGTTCCTGGGTGGGCAGGCAGCGGTTGGGTGACCACCCTGACTCTTGAGGACCCCTGTCCCCTCCCCGTCCTGACCCACCAGGCCTGACTGGCTGAGAAATAGGGGTAGCAGGGCCTTGGGTGGTGTGTGGCAGGAAGGGACTACCTGCACTTCAGACATGGAGCCTGGAATATGCAGAGGTGGACAGTGCTCCGACAGGTAGTTCTGCTTCTCGGATTCACGGCGGCTTTCCTCTTTCTCCAGCTCTGTGGCCGCAATCTGGAGCATCACACTCTGAGAAGCAGAGAGGCGGGAGTGAGGCTCTGCAGTGACTGCCACCCCCACCTCTGTACCCCAGCCCTCTGCAGCCTATAGGTGCCGTCTCCAGGCCCAGATGGCCCTGTGCAGTGACTGCCACTCCCACCTCTGTACCTAGACCTCTGTGGCAGCCCGTACCTACCTTCAGGTGCTGTCTCCGGGCCGTGATGGCCCTGTTGCGCTTCTGCAGGATAGGGTAGAGAAGGCAGAGTCAGGCCTTGGTAGAGCTTTGACCTCCTTGGAGCCATCTGACCCGGGGTTTTAAAGGAGGCCACAGGGCAACTGCCCAGGGCCCTATTTTTTGTTTTTGTTTTTTTCCTTTTCTTTTCTCCCACTCCAGCCTATAGGTGGAACACATGTCTGTGGTCCTGCTACTTTGCTTAGGTGACACATAGGGCTGAAGTCAGTAATGGAGTTAGGGAATGGGGAAGGGGTGTGGCCAGGACTCAGAGGCTATGGGCTAGGGGAGGCCTAGGAGGTGAGTGGTGATCAGAAATCAGAAAGGAGAAGTGATTCCCCTGTGATTAGGCCCAAATCTCACTTCCCTCTCACTAGGCACCAGGTAGGTACTTCCTCTCGCTGGGGTTGTTCAGGGGAGGCTAAGTCTTCTGACTTAGTTTCAGGACACCGTTATAGCCTTGAGTGATACTCACCTCCTCACTGTCCCAGGAGGAAGAGGAAGAGGGAGGTGGGAGGGAGAGAGAAAAGAGAAGTTAGGTTGTGGTTCCATGGGAGTAGCCATGGAACTTTGGGGTAGATGGGGTTGAAGGGGTGTGTGGTAGCTACAGAGGATGGGGAGATATGGGACCCAAACAGTGGTGAGGGGACTGCAGTGAGGGGGGGAGGTCACACTGGGTGCCACTTACTCCCCCATCCTGAGGTTTCAAGCTCTGAGCCTGTAGGGAAAGAGAGGTGAAGATGTCAGGGTCCGTCTTGCACGAGGCTGAGCATGGAGGCCTGAGCTCACCAGCCCGCTTCTGCTCTATCCCCAACTCAGACCTTCTCAGAGGGCAAGGATTTAGAGGACACCCCCCACCCCCACCCTGAGGGTGAGAAGTAAGAGGAGAAAGTGTTCCCAAAATGTCCCAGGCGGGGCCTGAGGAGCTGCAGCTGTCCCTGAGGGAGGGGTGGGGCTGGCCAGCACAGGTGGCTGCCAGAGTGAGCCTGTTATTTTTAACTCTTGCTTCTTTGGCTGGAGAAGTAAATACATAGGAGAAAGAGCTCTTCTATGCGGCCTGGGGGCTCAGGTCCCTGCTTGCTTGACCTGAATATCCTCTTGCTTGGGTGTCCCCAGAGTCAGAACCTGCCATCAGAGGCCCTGATGAAGACCTCTGCCCCCTCCTACCAGCACCTGCTGCTTTTCAGTCCCAGTTCTGTGGGAGCCCCCAGAGCGAGAGCTATTGGCAGCAGACCCCAGACCCCAAGTCCCTGCCCAGGGAAATCCTCCTGTGAGCTAGCCTGAGTAGTGTCCTGTTCTCCAGCCTCAGGAAGATGGGCCAGGCCTCACCTAGAGTCTGTGCAGCACGACTGGGAGCGAGGTCAGGCAGGCAGCAGTGAGCTGGGCTGGTGGGCCAGGGGGAGGGGTATAAATGGCTTTCCCTAGGCCGGGCCCCTGCTCAGAAAGGGCATGGAGTCTCCTCAGACCAATGGGGGCACAGAGAGGAGGAGAGCCTCCCCACCTGCCCAGCCTCCTGGCCAGCCAGCCCAGGCGCTGGCCTGTCCAAGAAGTCTTGGGGTGGGGGGGTTGGTTTGCTCTATTTATGTCTCAGTGACAAGTTCAAGATGTCACCCTTGTTCCTGCAAGAGCCCTCAGGACAGCAGGAATTACACTGTATGTGGGTCTCCAAGGTACCCACCCGGCTCAAGCATCCACTGAAGTCTTCCTCCACGGGAAACCTGGCCTCCCAAGTAGGCTGAACTGGAGTCACTGTCAAATAGCATGGCCTAGTAGTAGCTCAGCACCCATCTGGCCACTCAGTGCCTGCTGGGTGCTCCCTCCCTGCCTGGGCCCCTGGGGTGATTGTTCATCACATCAGCCCTCCTATAAAATTGGATACCCCCCCCCCCCAAGAAACAAACAAACAAAGAAACCCAAGACGAAAACAGTTTCCCTGGCCCTGTGTGGTAGTCAGGGCTCAGAAGAGGAATGTCCTTCTCTTGTAGTGAACTTGCCTTTCTGCCCAGGGAAAGGAGAAAATGGGCCCCTGGACCAGCAGCTGGGCCTCTCCCAGCCTGCCACACGCCCTGCCCATGGGTGTCTCTCTGCACAGGCAACTTGGAACATGTCCTTCAACCCCAGAGAGTGGTGCCACCGCCCTAGGAACCTCTCTCTGACCCATGGGGGCTCAGGGCTCTTGGTTGCCTAGGCAGGTCCTGCATTGCCCGGCTCACTGGGGCCAGGCCCTCGCCCCTTTCCCGCTTCTGAACCCCACCCAGAGACACCCAGATCATGGCTTGGCCCCAGCCCTGCTGCTCTGGGGCCCCTGAGGATCAGAGGAAGGTAGGAGCTGCTAAAGCCCGCCAGATGTGCTGGGATTAAGAGGTACATCACAGGCCAGGACTGCGCGCCCCCAAAGGCCCCAGAGCAGCTTCCAAAGGCATCTACTGCCCCCTGCTGATGGTATAGAGGACACTCCATACTACCAACCCTCATGATTTGGGGGTCTCTTCCCCACACTGTCTCTACACGCTACTCCCCCCAGTCTCCCACTTTGTCCCCACAGGGCCAGCTCTAATCCCCTGCTCCTCTGCCACCCCTGGGTGCCAGAGAGGATGGTGCCATCTCCCAGGGAAGACCTAGTAATCAGGCCTTGAGCAGAGGCTCAGGACTGGCAGAACTGTCCAGAGCACCCTACCCCATCCTTGAGAGGACAGTGGTGCCAAGGTGGAGCCCACCTTGTGTCTCAGGTTCTCCTCATGGGGCTCCAGCAGGGCACATGAGTGGGAAAGAGAAGGCATTTATTACAGAAAGCTCAGAAGAGCCTGGACAAATGCCCACAGCTCCATTAGGGGAAACTGAAGCTCCATTAGGGTTCTTTTAGGAGCGAGGCCTAGGCAGGGGGAGGCGAGGCTTCAGGGCCAGAGCACGATCCACCTCCCTGGGGGACTGCAGGTGGTGCCACTGGGCGATGGGTCGCCTGGCATGGGCCAACATATCTGCCCAGTGCTGTAGGGGTTGACCCGAAGCCCGGGAACCCAGCAACACCTTGCCCACAGGTTCAGCCCGGAGCTGCAGGCCATGGGCCCAGACAGCCAGCACCAGGTCCACACTCTGCAGACATGGAATGGGAAAGGGCTGTCAGTTTTGTCAGTCTGACCCAGCACAAAGTCCCAGGCCACTCTGCCCTTTCTCCCCGCTCCTCACCTGGAGCTGGCTAAAGGGAACCAGGAAGGTGAAGGCCTCGTTGAAGTAGGGCATAGTTGTGTTCTTCTTAGAGGATGTTTTCTTCTTCTTCCATTTCCTCTGGTTTAACATGAGCTGGACCTTTACAAAGGGTTCTGCATGGACAAGAAAGTTCAAGAGGGGTGTGTCCCATACACGCACACGGGAAGGTTGAGCACAAGGGCCCAGCCCTCTGTCCACTCCCATAGGATTTCTTACCTGAAATCCCTGGATTCAAACCCCGAGCCTCCAGCACAACCACAGTCAGGCGGCCTGAACTGGGCACATAGCGCAGTGAGAAGCACAGCTCCCCCATCTGCTCAGGCTGTGGGCAACAAGACAGGGCCGCAGCTGAGAGGGTGATCTTTGCCCTTGGGGTTTGGGGATCAGCAGGTACAGCACCCAGACCTTGGCCACCCCTAAGGCACAGGCAGGGTCTGGGCCCCTGCCAGCCAGGCTTACCTCAGTGGTACCAGGAGGGCCCAGCTGGTACCAGTTCTCCAGGACATGCTGAGGGTCTACAGTGCCCAAGGATAGCTGGAGCTCCCCCAGAGGCTCATGTTCCGAGAACCGCTTGAAATCCAACAGCTGCACCTTCAGGGTGGCCCCGGGCAGCTCTGCTGGTGGGACCTGCAGGCAGGGCTGTGAGATGGGTCCTACTGCTCTGGCCCCAGCCCGCTCTGCCTTCCCAGGTCAGACTTACTGAGAAGTGGCATGTCTCTTCAAACATGGGACAGAGAGTCCCCCGGTGCACCTTTGTCTCATGTCTTCTCCCAGCCTGAGTGGAAACGCTGACGCAGGCGTAGGGGTCCGCTGTGCCCTCGGCCTTCAGGTTTTCGGCTTGCCTCAGGCCCACCCTAATCTGGAGTCCAGTGGGTTGGCTCAGCCTGAGTGTGTGTTGGGGGGAGGGGTCCTCTTCCCACATTCCCCTCCACCTGGCACTTCACCCATCACACACACCCTCCATCAACTACAGAGCCTCTGGACGTCCTGAATGGGACTTACCTCCTGGCTTCCAGAATCATACTCCAGTGAAAGCAACAGTCGTCCCCACTGTTGCGGCCCCCCAGAGCAGGGCTCCAGGCAGTCCACATCTGGTTGAACCTGGGGTGGGTGGAGGGGTGGTCAGATAAGTATGGTTGAGACCAATCCTCAACTGGAGGCCTGGGCTCTTATAATATAGGTCAAACCACCAGCAGCAGGCCAGCCCACACAATGGCTCATATTCCTCAGTGCAGCTCCCTGAGACCAGCCCTATCTACTTCGGACATGATATGCATCGTACTGCTACTGGAGCTTCCAATAGCCCATGGGCCAGCATCTGCTTGCTTCCTGAACGCCTCCTCCCCCATCACCTTTGCTCATCTCCTTCCTCTGCCAGGAAGGCCTGCCAGGGCTGCCCTGAACTCCCTAGCCTGGACCTTGCATTCCCCTCCCTGCAGTGAGCCAGTACAGGATTGGGCACAGGTAGACACAGGTCTCCGCTCCTCACCAGGTGAGTAGTGGTGCTGCTGGGAGCACTGCCCAGGCCCACAGCTTCTTTGTCTTTGGGCTGCTTTCTGCGGCGTTGGCAGCGGCGGCAACAGCAGTAGACACCACAGAGCAGACAAGAGACCAGGAGGACTCCAGCAGCAAGAACGACGATAAAGAGTTCCCAGCGGGGCCCTGGGCCAAGGGTACAGGCTGCTGAAATGCCTCTCTAGACAATCTGGACCTAGACTGGACTGGACTAGTCTACTAGCCCAGACCATGCCCACACCACTCTTGGGGTTCCAACCACTCACAGGGGATCCTGGTAATGAGGTCTGGAGTGAAACTGGGCTCAGCAGTGGTGTCAACTGGGGCTGAGGTGCTGCGGGGGTCTGGGACACGCCCCATCTTCCTGCCTCTGTTGGCTTGGAGGAGGTAACTGCGGAATCCAGGTCACTTGAGGGATGGCCCTTTGACCGTGGTGTACTGCCTCTTCGGCTGGCAGCAGCAACTACTGAGTTCTCCCTAGATCAGAAGGCAGCCGAGGTGGCCAGGGGCAAGGGTGCTAGTCTGGAAGCTAGGCAGAGAGAGACTGTTCTCTTGCCACTTTTCCCAGTTCCTAGCCCCAGCCAACTAGGCCAAGCCTGGGCAGCCTGGTACCTACTTTTGCTGACCCTTGCTCACTGGAACCAACACACATTGCAGGAGGAACTTTGTCCTTTTTTTCTTGGACTCAGAGGATTTTCTCACTTTTAGGGGTATCTCATTTCCTGAGGAGGACCCATCATAGCCCCCTGCATTCCAAAGACGTACCACGTTCTACCAGGTAGTCCAGTTAACTGTAGCCTCAGAGCCAAGAGTAGCTTGGGCCATGAGGTCATGTGGGAGGGAGCTGGGGCATAAAGCCACCAGCAACTGGGCATGCGCTCCAGCAAGCCTAGGCTGAAGGAGCTTTGCTGGCATGGGCACCAGGCCAGCAGTGCCTGGGGATGAGGGCGAGGCGGGGGCAGGCAGGGGCAGGGAGAGCCTGAACATTCCTCCACGCTGAATCAATGCCGGCCTAAACTTGCCTACCTGCCTGCTTGGCCACCCTTGGCATGGGAGTGGGAAGGAGGAGGCCTTGAAACTAGCTGCCTTGACCTCTGAATCCCACCTGCCCAGGGCCTGAGGAGGGTACACACCCGGCAGGCTGGCTTCTTCCACCATGAGCAGGAAAGGTGGGATCCCCAGCTGGGGGCTGGGAACTACTGCAACTCCATGAACTCAGATCTCCCTAGCCTCCCTCCCTGCCCCCGCAGCTTCCCTAGATGGCAGCTGCTGGCCAGAACTTTCTAACTTGAGTCTACCCCACTGTGCGACAAGAGCCTGCTACCCCTCCGGCCATGTCTAAGCTCAGACTACATACAAGTTACTAAAGCAGTCTACCCCTCCAGGAGTGAGTAATTGTGGGGTCAGATCCTCTCTCTCCTGTACCCTCAGCCTGAAATCCCCAACATGATTCCAAAGACACTCCCTCCTGCAACATCAGCACCTCACTACCTGGCAGACTGGAGAGAGGCAGTCATAGCTCAGAAAGCCCAGAAACATCCACCCCTCAGTGATCGTGGGTAGATAATCAGGAGGGGACCAGGTTCTGCCTCCCAGGTCTCCCTGTAGGGATGCTGCACACGTGGGTCCATGAGCTTTCCAGGGATGGCCCAAGGCTGGGGCCCTGAAGTTGGCATGACCCTAGAGCAGAGGTGCAGACGGTGATTACAAGAATCCATAATGGAGAGCAGGCTGGTGGGGACCTGAGAGGGTCATAGTGTTAGGCGGAATGCCCTCCTCATCTCTTGAAACCCCTCAAATTTGAGCACAGGTACCCTATTTTAAATTCACCCCCAGGCCCTATGAATCATACAGCTAGATCATAACTTAATTTCAGACCCCAGTCTGTAATTTGGTAGACATGGAGACTTGATGGGTTCCCTGAAGAGGGAGGGGGTGATCTGCAGGCCTCAATAGCCTTCCTCTCCACTAACTTCACTCTTGTCTGGTATTATAAAGTCATTTGCTAGGCTGGAGTCCACAGGGGACAGCCAGAGTGCCCCCAGTGGCACCTGGCAGAATGAGCGGGTGGGCTGGAGCTGGTATGTTGTTCCTCAAGGGTCCCTAGCATGAGAGGGCTGAAGCCGGGCTGAAACAAGTCTGGCTCCCTGAGTGGACAAAGCCACATTCGTCATTTGGTAACGGTGAAGCCGGCGTCTCTCTCTCTCTCTCTCTCTCTCTCTCTCTCTCTCTCTCTCTCTCTCTCTCTCGTGTGTTTGCATATGTGAGTCCATTTCTTTGCCCTTCTTGTCTGAAGTTCCCCCTTACAGTAAGAACAAGTGGCAGAGGCACAGAAGCCAGACTTCTCACTGCATGTAGATCACGAAGGCATTCTGGATAGCCTGGTGGTGACACATGTCCACAAAGGACTGCAAACTGTCTGGAAGCTAGCTTTGGAGGATTCTGGGTCCTCAGAAACACCAGCTCCTGATACTAGTGAGATTTTCAAGGTCTGGAGAGATTAAGGCCCCTTAGGACCCCCGGGTCCTCATGGTGGTAAAGGTGCAGGTAAAAATACAGCCACCAGGTGGAGCCATTCTCCCCACTGGTCCCCACCCACGGGTGGCTTTCAGCTTGCAGATAATGGACTTCCAGGGAAGCTGAGCCTGAGCAGGACAGATAGAAAAGAGGCTCTGTGATTCTCCAGTCCCAGTCCAGGGCCTTGGCTATCCCTGTTTGTATGACCGAAAGCAGCATGCACGCCCGAGCGGCAGGCAGGCAGGCCTTCCTGCTGACTTTCGTAGTCTGCTCAGGAAGACTCTCCACCGGAGCTGTTTGGCCCAGGAAAGGGAGTTGGGGGTCCCTGCTGCGTCTCCAGGCTCCCTCCCAGCAGCTCTGTGCACCCAGCTCTGTAATCCCTTCTAGGCAGGACAGCTGACTCATACCCGGGCCTGAGGCCTGCCTTCACTACCCCAACCTCTCTCACCCTGTTCATTCTCCAAGGCTTGCATGAGCCCCACTTTCTCCAGGTATCCCTTCCAGGTCCCTCAGAATTACTTCGGATTGGGCTGGATGCCACCCAGTGCCCCCTTTAAGACAGGAGCCACGTACAGTTGTGCTGGGCCTCTCCTCCAAATTCCCCGGCAGTCTAGGATCGAATACCCATTACTTCTGGGTTAGACCTGCTACCAACTCCCTCCACCCTCAGTGTAACCGAACCTTGTAAAGCTTCACGGGGAGCGGTTTCTGTGTTCCCTTTACCCAGGAAAGAAAGACACTTGCCCCCAGGACAGCAGTGGTCCTCCCTCACCTGATGTCTACTGCTTCCTGGGGCTGCCAGGCTCTGGCTTTCTTGCTCTGACCCTAGCCACCGCGAGGCTGGTTGGTCCACTCTTACGCAGCACCTGGAGCCACAGCAGAGCCGGAGCCTGTTGCTAGTGATCCAAAGAATCTTGGGGGGAGGAAGGGGTGTGGAGGCAGGGCTTTGGGGAGCCCCACCTCATGGCTGGAACTGCTGGCCCTCAGAAGCCAGGAAACTCCCTTGAGAGAGAGAGGAGGGCCTCCCCTTGTCTGAAGCCCTGGGGCAGGTGTCTGGACTCTGGGCTATCTCTAGGGGCTACTCAAGGCTGAAGGTTACCCCACCCACAGCGAGCTTTGCAAACAGGGGTGATAGGCTCTCTGGGCTGACCTGTGTACAGGCTCACACACCCAGAAGGCCTGAGTCACAACTGCTTGGTTGAAGAGTGTGCCTCCTGGCAGTGCAGGCCTAGGGAGCCAAACACAGAGAAGGTGAAACCCTGTAGGGGACCTGCCTGGTGTTGTGTAGTGCTGACCTGAGCCCATTGGCTTGGTTGTCACCCTCAGAGAACATTCTGCTCCATTCCCTTGAGTTTTCAGCTTCCCAATGAGCAAGCCTTCATCCTGGTGTCCAAGGTCCTTGCAATAATCTAACCTCAGTATCTGTTCCATCAATTTGGGTCCCACCATGTAGTCTGAGTTCCTCATTGTGTTCTGACCAGTTGGTCTGGTCCGGTCACTCTACAGCCCTTTATCCGTGACTGGCAGTCAGACATTGGAATGGTTAATGGTTAACGTGACCTATCTCACTAGGCCCAAGTCTCCAAGTCTCTGAGATGGTCAAATAGGTCTTTTTGAGGAAACTCCAGCTAGAGGATGCTCTGGGACCACGGCATATGGGGTACATACATGCTGCTCACAAGTGGCTCTGGGCGCATGGGCAGCAACATGAGGTGGTGGGTCCATCCCCTGTTATAACTCAGGTGATGTAACAGGGACTTACAAATATGATCAGAGGGGCCAGAGGTGTGCCTGCAGGGATATCAAGGCACCCTGGTAGCAAGCACCTGTACTTTGGGACCCACCAGGCCCCTGTAGAGCAGAGCTTCAGGCCCCACAAGTAGCTCCCACAACCCGGCTGTGTAGGGTCTTTGTGCCTCTCCAGAATGAGGGCGCCTCCGTGGCGAGACGGCGTCTGAGGTTCTGAGGCAGGAAGGAGAAAACCAAACAGAGCTGGCAGCCCACGGCCAGGCCCGCGGCCCCCAGACGGCGGCTTGGCAGCCAGAAGCCCCGTGGAGACCCTGGCGGGGCTCCTGGACTCGGATGCTTCCTTTGAGGATGCCTGGGGAATGTTTGAGGTTAGAACACACGGCAGACGCTGGCGGGAGAGCCCAAAGCCTCTGGCAAAGAAGCAGGAGACGTGCAGGGATGGGACACGTGCTCCCTGCCTGTACTGACCCTGCTGTGAGCCCTATCCTTCTAGGCACCTCTTTTACCTGGGGTCTGAGACAGCCAAAGATGGGTACTCAACTTGTCTCAGACCTCTGTATGTAGCTTGTGTGTGCACTCAGGTTACCTGTGTATTGTGGGATACAAGCTAGGTACAATATCCCTGACATTCCAGCATCAGAACAAACCTGAGCCCCATTATCTAGACACTTTGGGAAGCTGAATCCCAACTTCTAAACATCTGGGGAGCCTGTACCTCATTGCGTGAACATCTGGTAAGACTGCGTCCTATCTCCTGAGCACTGGAGAACGCACATTGATCCACCACCTAAGCACCGAAGGAACACAGTACCCATCTCCTAACCATCCAGGGAGGCTACACCCCATCATCCCAGGATCTAGAGAAATGGCACCATTATCGGGGCCTCTCGGGAGGACCTCCTGCCTGTGCTTTGGCATGGTTTGTGCACTCTCACTGCTACACCAGGGCCTCATAGCCTCCTTGGGCATGGTGTAATGCTACAGTGTCTTTGGACATGACACACTGAGCTTTGAGACTCTATCGGAGACTCCAGGGATGTGAACCCTGACCTCCGCAGTGCCCAGGTGAGTCTTCCATCCCCTGTACATATGGGGACACATGCCCTATCATGGTGGAACTCACTGAACGACTGGGTGCATCTCCTAAGGGCTTCAGAGAACTGGAGTTCGACCCCATCTATCATATAGCTTTATGAAGGCCTCACACACACATTGGTTTGTGGTCTCTGTCCAAAGAAACCATAGAATGGTGTCTTTAATCTACTCTTGTGGATACCTGGGGGTACATGCCCCAAATATCCAACTGTCTCTGCAGCTGGGTGACCTGTTCCCTGTTCATTTGGGAACAGGAGCTCCATTCTGTGGTCACCAGGGTCTTGGACAGCCTGTACCCCACTTTCTGAATTGCCTATTGACACAAGGTACATAGGACTGCACGTCAGGCCGGAGGCCCAGGGCCGGCGCCACGTTCCTGTGGTTTTGGACACGCCGCTCCCGGGCATCACACCACTGTGAGCGTCCTATTCACCCTTGTCTCCGTTCTCTGTGTGCCATTCATTGAGCTCTGGGCTGCCTGCCCACCCCCAGTCGCCCAGGTGTCTGCACTCTGTACCTGCGCCCCCTAAGCTGAGCCCGCACGAGAGCTGACTGCTGAGTTCTCATCTCTGTGCCCCATGGGTCTGAGTCCGTGCTACCTACACCCCACTAGCTGAACATGGAGTTCCCACAGTCCACTGTACCGCGGGTCTGAGTTTCCCACTCACGGGCTCTTTAGCGTTTCCATCCTGGTAACCCCAGCTCCTCAGAGTGGCCTTCTGGAAACATCTAAGCCTTACAGACATTAGCCAGTTCCTTGCTTTGAAAGGTATAGTAGCTTCTTTATGTCTTTGAGACAGGGTCTTGTGTAGCCCAGGCTAGGCTAGAACTCACTAGGTAGCTGAGAATGACCTTGAAGTTCTGATCCCCCTGCCTCTACCTCCTGAGTGCTGGGATTGCAGACTACCAAGCCCGGTGTACAGGGCTGTGGGTGAGCTCAGGGTCTCATGCATCCTAGGCAAGAACTCTAGCCATTAGCTTCATCCCCATCCTTCTCTGGTTGATTCTGTCACCCTTTCTTGGAGTTCTTATGTGGGTATTTTACCCACCAGAGAACTAAGGTGATCAAACCCTGGAGACCCGATACCTCGCTTGTCTGGGTGTCTGGGTACCTTTTGCTCTTAGCACCACAGTGGCTAGGTTCCAAAAGTCCCACTTTCTGATGCTCACTGTCCTGTATGCTTCTGTCTGAGGGTCTCCATGTTCCACCCAGTTGTCTCTGCATAAGTGCAGCAGGCACCCACATCCAGGTGTCTGTGTGCCGTGTACAAGTTCTCAGATCTGAGCACCTTCCACACCTTCCCACAAGTATAGTGGTCACTTAAGGCTGGACACAGCCCTGTCTCTTTACCTACATATCTGGAGATATGGCGATTGTGGCTTCTAAACAGAGAGCTTATGCTCAGGGTTCCCAGATAGCTGCACCCTGCAACCTCTTCCTGGGAACCCTTGCTTTTCTGGGTGTCTGGCAGCCTGCCTCTTATTCTTCTAAACTGCTAGGTAGGAAAGTCTTCAAGAATCACGCCACAGCTCCCCCGCCCCAGTTTCCAGGGTCTCCGCCAACCCTCCCCATCACCCAGGAGCTGTGCGCCAACCCAAGAGTGCTGGCTGACGCTGACATGCACCCCACTCCGAGGCCCCGTCTTCCTCTTCATCATCGCCTGAGGTTTGGACAGCTTGTCCTCCTTCACCAGGGTCTTTGGCAGCCTAACACCCCACTGCCTGTCTCTCACGTAGGCCCACATCCCAAGGCAAGGGCCCCCAGCAGCCGTTCCAAGTTCCACTGCGTCTTTGGACGTTCACTGCCCATTCATCACAAGCGGGCGTCACGGCCCATGTGAGTCCATATCCCTTCTGGTCCCGGTCTCTATTCATGCGTGGTGCCAGGCTGGCTGCTTTACCTTCTGAGAGCCAGAGTTCCTGCTGTGGATATCTGAAGACCCCCCACAATCTAGCAGCATGTGGGAGATATGAACCCCACTGATACAAGAGTCTGGGTGTCCTGCACCCCCATAACGGAATTCCACAGTGCTTTACCTGACACATACCAGTGTGGAGGTGAAATGACCTTTGAGTGTGTCTGAAATTGGGGCGCTGTCCCTTGTAACCCCTATCTGAGTGCCTGAATTGAGTATATCTGTGGATCTGAGGACTGGGGTGCATTGTTCCCTATTCTACCAGGGTTTTTGGGTGGTATGTGTTGACAACTACCTCTTATTAGACCTCACATAGGCCCATATCCTAGGTAGGGGCTCCCGGGTGGCCAGTTCCAAGCTCCAATGCATCTTTGGATGTCCTAACCCATTCAGGGGTGTCTGGGCCCAGTGAACCCATTCATCCCTGTCTCAGGGCCTCTGTACTCTATTCATGCACAGCTCTGGGCAGCCTGCACCCCGTCCACCCCCATCTCACAGACAGTCTGTGCATTGTCGCCCCTTTTCCAGGAACAGCTGCCGGGCAGCCAGCAGGCACATTCCGGGGTTTGGCCTGAAGCCAATGCAAACCCTAGCTTTGCTGGCGCTAGCAGCAAGCGGGGCGCGGGCTAACCAAGGAGAGGAGGGCAGGCATGGAGGGAGAGTGGAGACCCTCAGTTTGGGGGCATGTGATCAAAGGCTTCCCTAGACACACACTGTCCTCCACCCAAGGGAACATTGGGAAGCCAAAGCCAGCCTGGGACAGAGGCCTGTCTTGAACTGGCTGCCAGCAGGAGCAGCTGTATGAACAGTGTGGGAGGAAGAGCCCTCCACCACAGCCGCTGTTTCCTGACCAAACTCCCTCAGCTGCCCACCCACAGACAGCCCACTGGCAGAATCATCAGCATCAGCCTGGGCAAGGTCCCAGGCTCGGGGGGGGGGTGGGCAGAGGTGAGCATGGGGTCTTATCTCTGTTCCTGTAGACCCTAGTCCCTCACCAACCCTAGTGGGGACCCCCCAGTGCTGGGAGGGTCACTGGAAAGTGAGTATTGGGCTCCTGGGCCCACTCAGGCTCTCTAAAAGATGGCCACTGGCTTATCTTGTCTCCAGGCCAATAGGAGACAGAGAAGAAGTGATTTCTTGGGGTCACATGGTTGTTACCTGGTGGTCCAGAAGCCTGTGTGAGGGAAGACCTGGTCTACTTTCCAGGGTCCTTGACAGACAAACTGGTCATAGTTCTCCAAGTATGTGTAAGTTATCCCCGTTCTCTGGGTGATGTGGGCCCTCGGTATCCTCTGAGGGTAAGAGACCGTCTGTGTTTGCTGGGTAAAAATGACCATCCATGCTCTCTGAACGTGAAAGCACATGTCTGACTATCTGGATAACTAACTAGTTAGTGTCTCTGAGTCAGGGAGGCTTCTAGGGCCAGACCTCCGGGCTCCTTTCAGGCCCCAGTCTGGAGCACTCTGCCTTCTTGCTCTGTTTGGCTGGTCCGGCTTGCTGTCTGCAGCCCTGGATAGCCCGCAGTCTGGTCCTGGTGTACGGTACCCTCTTTCCTGTCCTGCCAATTATTCAGGATCTTACCTCCCTCCTGTCCACTGCTGTTCCACTGTCCCAAGGTACCCGCTTGTCCCAGAGATCTGGCCCTGATTCTACCTGGTTTTTGTTTTTCTTTTTGTTAGAATAGACAAGAAGCACCTTCAAACAAGCCAGGTTCTTTTAATGGTGGCTAAGGTTTTTCTAAATTTATCTGATGGGGTTTTTTTTGATAGACAAGGTATTGTAGAACTACTGCAGCTATGTGGGATCCCTACTCTGTGGGGTCCCTGCTGTGCAGAGACCCTGTTCTGGGGGATCCTGCCATGTGGGTACTCTGCTGTTCAAGGATTCTATTCTGGAAGGTTCTGTTGTACAGGGACCCTGCTTCAGAAGACCCTGCTATGTGTAAGTTCCCTGTGCTGAGGGATCCTGGCATGCAGAAACCCTGCTCTTGGGGGAATCCTGTGTAGATTCCTATTCTGTTAAACCATGCTATATAGACACCATGTTTAGGGGGACTCTGGTGTATAGGAAGTCTGCTGTGTGGAGACCCTGTTGTGTGGGTATCCTGCCCTAGGAGTCCTTCTGTGCAGGGCCTCTTCTCTAAGGGGACCTTGTGTGTACAGACCTGATTTGCAGGAGACTACAGTATAAAGATCCCTGGACAGAGTTACAGTGATTCCCTGGAACCTAAGGCAGTGGACTCCAAGTTCAGAAAAATAAAGTGGCCCAGGTAACCATAGCCCACAGTCTTTCTTTGTGAACACAGCAGGTCTCCCCTAACCTAGGGAGGGGTGCCTGGTTCACTGATTTGGGCCTGGAGGTTATTGGAGAGCCTCACTATTGGCATAGAATCTGCAAGTATGTGCTGGTCCTTGAGCGGGGATAAGGATGGTTCAGTATTTGACCTTCAGGGCTCTTTTCAGCCTTCTGGGGTCAACCCAAGGGCGGCTACTGGTCCTAGGAGAAACAATTATCCAATCTGCACCCAGAGGTCAGGCATGGCAGGCGCCAGGCTCACTCAGGCGCCAGGCAAGGCTGAACCAGCCAGGCTCCCAGCTCCCCCTGCTGTCTGTAGGCTGCTAGGCCTGACCTCCCGCTCCTGTGGACCCCTGCTCTCTCCTGGGCCCCAGCCTAGCTCCTCTTTGGCTGCTCAGCCCAGACCAGAAGGCTGGCAGGCGTTTGGGCGCCCCCTTCCGTACGCATTCCTCTTGCAGGGTCCCAGCAAGCGCGGAAATCTGACTCTCCTCCTCACAGAGGGGCTGTCCTAAGCCCCTGACTGTTCAGATCTCTGGCTTTCTGAGCAAAAATCTGTGGGAGGGGGAAGACTAAGCTATGCCTTCCCCCAGACCCACCCGAACAAACTCTAAGTAGGCAGAGAAGTCACTGGGACCCCAGGACATCAGCTCTCTTGCAAGAGACTTTAACATCCCAGTTGAATCTTCCTCAGTCCTTCACCCAGGGTCAGGCCAGGACCAAGGCCTCAGTGTTTAGGTATCAGAGACCACTGCTGAGAAGGAATGAGAAATATCCCAGAGCAAGACACCATGACATATTCCAGACCAGAAAAGCAGGTGTGTGAGACAAGAAGAGAGGACCACCTAGTAGAACAAAGAGGGCATCAACTCCTCAGATGCAGGGAAATGAGAAGCCCTGCAATGACAGCCCTGCCATCAGGGAAAGTAGTACCACATTGTCTGCTCTCTGAGGGTTTGAGGCTCACGGGGCAGGCAGAGGAATTTGGCAGAAACACCTGGAAACAGGTGCCCTGGACCATACACCTGTTTCCAGGTGTTTCTGCCAAATGCCAAGCAGGTAATGGCTGAGGTGAGGAGACTTCACTGACCCGAAGCAAGGAAGGCAGAGAGCACAGGCACTGGGTCCCCTGGGAGTCAGGCAAGCAAGTGGCCCTGGACCACATGATGAGGCAACTTCTACCTGGAACCTCCGGGAAGTGCAGCCTGCTCTTCTACCCTGTGTGGAGTACTCACATAGCCGTGTTCAAGGCCGCGTGCACTGCAAATTTGCACAGATATGCAAATGCACAAGTGCACACAGGCGTGAAAACACAATCTCTATCTGAAAGGTAAGAGGCCTCTTGACCTCCAGGTGACAAAGCGATGCTCTAGCCTCAGTGGTGGTGTGTCAAGGCCATGGGCCCGCCCCAACAAGAACCGCATCTTGGTTTCACAGCATCCTAGCTCCCATGTTAACCAGCTTCACCTGCCAGGAGTCTTGAATGGTATATGCATCCTAGAGGCCCTGGGCCCGGGCTGGTGGGCAGACCCTGGTGGATAAGGGCTGTTCCCCTGCACAGGCTGGACTGCCAGCCACTTGAGCAGTGCTTGATTCGAGTCCATGCTTTCCCCAACCCTGCCTCACTCCTCACCGTAGCCGTAACCTTTGCTTCACACATGGGCACTGATAGAGGCCAGAACCTAGTCCAGACCCAAACACAGCCTTGTCTGGCAGGGTGGGGAAGAGGCCCACTCTTCTCTAGCACCTTCTAAATGTCCTCTCCTGCCTTTCTTGCCCCTGCCCATTTTAGTGTACCCAGACTATGTGTGGAGGGTAAGAGCTTTCTGTGCCTACCTTTTCTGGGACCAAGGTGCCCGATGTCTCCACCTCTGATGCCTCTGCAGGACCAGGGTCTGCATGGATGGAGGAACAGAGAGGCTGTAGGGTGCCACCTCTCCCATTTACGTCTGCCTGAGCAGGGCATCTGTCAGCCTCCCTCTCCTCATGCGCCCTCCCTGGAAGCCCTGCCAAGATTCTCAAGCTTTGGAAACAGCCTTAAGGGTCAAATAGGTCTACCTGATGTTCTAGTCCATCCTGCAGAGAGTGCTCAGGGCTGTGAAGTTATGGCAATCAGTGGGGTCAGCCTTGGGCCTGTGACTCCCAGCTAGGTAGGGTCTCAGGGTCCCTCTATCTCCAGTTACTGAGCAGCTATCTGGGTCACAGAAGTATTTAGGCCTGGGTCTGATTCTGGGGATTTATTACTAGGGGCCTCTTCTCTTTGGCTTTGCTTGACAGCCTCGGAGGGTTTGTAGATGCCTGGTCAACTTCCCTGTACCTGTGGTTGAGTTTAGATTTCTGGGTCATCCCAGACCCAAAGTATGTTTGTGTACCCATGTGACCCTGCATCCTTGTGAGCCTCAGCTCAGTGCCAGGAACCACCTAAGGGCCAGCTATGTAACTCTGAACATGGCTAGAGACTATTGCCTTTTCTTCTCTGTAGCCAGGAGCAGCATCAGCCCCTGTCTCTGAGGTCTCCTGTGACCACTAGATGAGCAGCCCATGGTGGGAATGGCAGCTGAACTTTACCCTTGCTCTCACTGCCTGTGAGGACACGTTACTCTGCAGGCTGCTATAGTGTCTGCCTGGTCTGCCATGTTTTCCCCAGGCTTCACCTACTAAAAAATCATTTCCTCACTCCCTCCTCTTCCATGCGTACCCGCCCATCATCCACCTATCCATCCACATGTCCACTCACCCACCTCTCTACCCACCGTCCATCCATATACCCACACATTTACTCATTCATTTATCCAAGCATCCATCTACCGACACACACATCCACACACCCATCTATACAGCTAACCATTACACATCCACCCATCCACCCACCTATTCCCTCCATCTCTCCATTTACCCATTCCTCTGTTCATCTCACCCATCCATCCACCCCCTTTCCCCTCTTTCCCTCCCCATTTTCTTCCCTTCATTCTTCCTTTTCTCCTTCTCATGTTTGACTCCATGTCATCCTGGTTCGCTGACCCATTTTCCTGGTCAAAGAAGTTATTGAAGACATTAGGCCTCAAAGACCAGCCAGGGTGATTCGTCTGAGGCCAGTTTGTTAGGAGCATGGAATCTTCTGAACAATAGTACCTGCTGGTCTGAGGAGTTGTCACCTATGGAATTGACTTTGGAGAGCTGCCACTGGGCAGAGCAAGCTGCCGGGGGGGGGGGGGGAGCTCACAGACCCTGGACCTGCTATTGAAATGACTGTCCATGATGAGTTTTCTGCCTCAGTGTGGGTGCCAATGTCTCCACAGGAGGTCTGAACATAATCTGACCTCCCATGCCATTTGGGTGCTGGGCAGGGGGAATGGTGCAAGCCCTCCAAGCCCCCTCCAAGAGGTCACCCCCCCCCGAGGCCAGAAGCTCTCCTGTGACCTCTCACTAGTAGTCTTGGGACCCCTCTCCTCCATGCAGTCAAGAGTATCCTCAGATTACTCTGCTGAAAATTGCCTGAAATAAATTCTCCCTGGTGGTTAAGACTGCTGGGAGGTAGAGGTCCTGACAGCAGCCATGTCTGCTCTCAGTTTGGTTTCATGGTGTCACACTCATGTAAACTATTTTTACAGCTTTGAAGTCTAAATGACAAAACCCCAAAAAACTCCCTGCCTCCCTGCTCTTCTCCTGCCTGTTAAGCCGTCATTTCTTTTTTTTTAATCTTTCTTTCTTTCTGTCTGTCTGTCTTTTTTTTTTATTTTGGTGTGTCTGAAGGATGTGTATACACATGTGTACATGCATATGTGAAGGCCAGAACATCTTAGATGTCATTTCTTCAGGGACCATCCACCCTGGGTGTATGTGTGAGGGTGTGTATATGTGTGTTCACGTGTGTGCTGGTGTGTATGTGAGGGTGTGTATATGTGTGTTCACGTGTGTGCTGGTGTGTGTGTGTGAGGGTGTGTATATGTGTGTTCACGTGTGTGCTGGTGTGTGTGTGTGAGGGTGTGTATATGTGTGTTCTTGTGTGTGCTGGTGTGTGTGGTGCATTTCTGCAGATTAATTTGCATATTCAGGTGTATATGTGTGTGTTTGCACTCACTTGGCATGCATATGTATATAGGCATATGTGTGCACATGTGTGTGTCTAGATCTAAGGGGGAACATGTATTTGTGTTGTATTGTGTTCTGCTACCTATATGTATGTGGATGCATGCGTCTGCATTTGTGTATGTAGATTGGTGTGTGCAGGTACATGTATGTTTGCAAATACTTATGTGTGTATGAGTGCAACTGTGTGTAGAATATGCATGTCTGCAAGTGCATGTGTATATGCAGGTATGTATGTGTAAGTACATCTATAATAAAAGTATATGTGTGTATTCAGGTACACACAAATAAGTAAATATAATTAAAATAAATTATAAATAAAGGAAGACTCAAAAAGACAAACTGCTGTGTCTCCTGAGCAAAGCTCAGGAACTACAGAATACAGGCTTGCAGCCTGCTGACCAGAGCTGAGCTCCTGGCCACACTCACCTGCAGAGGGCGAGGGTGGGCTGGAGGCTGCAAGCATTTGATGAAAGAGTGCACATCACACTGACATTCTGCTATTGAGGAGACAGGAATTCTGGGGTCCAGCTGCAGTATAGGGCGAGAAGGCAGTTGTGACTAAATGGGCACGTTCAGCAGCGGCGGTGAGTGCACATTTCCTTCCACTTTCTCACAGCTCAATAAAGTGCAGAAGAATCCCATAAGCAGTGAAAAGGTCATGCAGGGGAGGGTGGTGGTCGTGCAGGGGTATCTACCACTCTCCAAAAAGACTCCTGAGAAGCAGCAAGGAAAGGCAGATAATTAAACTGTACAATGACAAGTGACCCACGCAGGCACTTCACAGCAGTGCCTCCCAGCATTTGGCAGGGTTAGTGGCATTTCTCAGGATGGAACCCAAGGACTTACACGTGCTGCGAAGGTCCTCTAACACCGAGGTACTCCCCAGGCCTCTTTTGCTTTTTATATTGAGACAGGGTCTCATTAAGTTGCCCAAGCTGGCCTTAACTTGAGATTCGCCTACATCAGACTTCCATGTAGCTGGAATGAGAGCTTGAGCCACCAGGCCTGGCTGCTCATCGAAATTGCAATAAGCATAACTCAAGGTGTTCATTTGAGAAACGGGAAGTTCAGTTTACCGCAAGAATAAGCAAGGAGCTGGTCAGCAGTGACTCCAAGTCCATCTTGCTAGGCATGGGAAGGCCATGATCTGGTCAGGAGTGGCCCGGCTCCCCAGGCCTGGGGAGGCTGTGCTGCTGTTGAGATGCACATGGGACCAGTGCACTGACTCGTACACACACGTGAAGACAGTGTGGAGGTGTGGAAATGATCATTCATATCTTTAAAGCGTTTGCACAGGTGTGCGCGTTGCAATAACTAAAGCACATGCTACATATACTGTTCTGAATATCTCAGCATAGGAAAAGAATGAATAAAAGCTTCTTTATTTCTTTTTTGTTTGTGTTTTGGAGGGGTTTTATTTGTTTGTTTATTTGCTTTTTGAGACAGGGCTTCTCTATGTAATAACCCTGGATGTGAGCCTATAATTAGTGATCCTAGAGAAGCTAAATAAGGAGAACCCAAAGAAAAACATATAGGCATCCTCCTGAATATTAACCTTCATCAGGCAAGGAAAGGAGACAGAGACAGAGACCCACATTGGAGCACCGGACCGAAATCTTAAGGTCCAAATCAGGAGCAGAAGCAGAGAGAGCACGAGCAAGGAACTCAGGACCGCGAGGGGTGCACCCACACACTGAGACAATGGGGATGTTCTATCGGGAATTCACCAAGGCCAGCTGGCCTGGGTCTGAAAAAGCCTGGGATAAAACTGGACTTGCTGAACATAGCGGACAATAAAGACTACTGAGAACTCAAGAACAATGGCAATGGGTTTTTGATTCTACTGCACGTACTGGCTTTGTGGGAGCCTAGGCAGTTTGGATGCTCACCTTACTAGACCTGGATGGAGGTGGGTGGTCCTTGGACTTCCCACAGGGCAGGGAACCCTGATTGCTCTTTGGGCTGACGAGGGAGGAGGACTTGATTGGGGGAGGGGGAGGGAAATGGGAGGCGGTGGCGGGGAAGAGACAGAAATCTTTAATAAATAAATAAATTAAAAAATAAAAAAAATAACCCTGGATGTTTTGGAACTCGATTTATAGACCAGATTGTCTTCACACTCGTAGAGATCCTCCTGCCTCTGCTTCCTGAGCGCTGGGGTTAAAGGCGTGTACCACCACGCCCGGCTGTGCAAGTTTATTTCTTAAATTCTTTTTTTGACAGCTAAAAATGTTTTAGATATATGGAATGTTTTGTGAATTTGTATATCATCTTTGACAAGGGTCATGCTAACCTTCTCTGTATGTAGAGTTCCAGTTTTAGTATGTGTGCTGCCAAAGAGAGCATATTAAATTCTTAAGATGCTAAAGATGTTCACTATTCCACCTGAATTTGTGGAGCTGCGCACACGAGTGAGCACATAGGAGCAAGAGCAAGACACCCTCCAGGAGCAGGAAGCCTAGGGTCAACCCAGTTAACTATCAGGGCGTCGCAATGCCCAGGGCTAGCATTAATTGCATTTGTGTGCATGTGTACATGCATGCATGTGTGTATCCATAAACTTATGTGTGTGGTATACATGTATGTGAGTGCACGAGCTCATGTGTGTATGGTGTGTGTGTGTATATATATATATATATATATATATATATATATATATATATATATGGTATGAGTACACATATGTGCAAGAGCTTGTGTGTGGTGTATATGTCTGGGAGTGCATGTGTGTGCATGTGTGTGCTTTAGTGGTGTTTATGTGTGAGTATATATATGAGCATGAGCTCTTTGTGTATGTATGATGTGTGCATGTGTGTGGGTTATGTGTGTGTGCTGTACATGTGAGTGAGTACAAGTGTGTGCATGTATTTATGTTTGTGAATTCATGTGTGTGTGCATGTTTCAACATTAGCCTCCTTGTCACTCCTAACCTCGTGAAGAGCCAAGCATGGTCCTATGTAAATGTCTACTGTAATTTACAGGAAACTATTAGGTTGTTCCCTTAGAGTCAGGACCTTGTGGGTTCCCACAAGGCCAGGGTGAGGCCTCAGTTCCACATCCTCCTCAACTCTTTTTCCTGTTTCCTAACTGTCAGTCATTCTGAGTGGCAGGAGATAAGAACTCGTGGTTTCTATTTTAATCTCCACGATTCTCAGTGTGTTGGGTATCTGCGGCAGTTGGCTGTGGAATACCCCTCGTGAGCTCAATTGTTTGAACTTGGTCCCCAGTGGTGATGCTGTCTGGGAGGCGAGGGAATTTCTGGAAGGTGGGACTTAATTTGAAGCTGCTCAAGGGAGCTGTGGTATGACTTTTCCAGGGGAGTTACGAACAAATGTCTGTTTATCCCAAGTACTTCCCAGACAACAGACCAAAAGTCTGTCTGTCTTAGTGAGCCAGCGGGACTGAGGTACAACTGACAGAAGTATGAGTGGGGTGCACTTATAGGAGCATGGATAGCTTACAGTCAGCTGCAGCACCGAAAAGCCCAGCCCAGCATCAGACAACTTGGTAAAGCAGCATCCCTGGAGATCCCTGCACAGCCTGCAGGCAGTTCCACTGAAGAGTCTCCTCTCCAACCATTGTTACTGCTCATATAATCTCAGGAGAGGCCTTCCATGTCTTATGTTCCATGTTTCCTTTGATCTTAAGCACACTCTCAAGAAGGGAATGCTTCGGTTAGGAAGAAGTAATTGCACAAAAGGTTAGAGCCAGTCTAGGAGTTCTGACAGCTTTGCTTTGCTCCTGGTTGGCTAAGATGTGCACAGCTGCACAGCCCACTGTCACCATGGCTTCCTCCCCTAGGATGGACTGAATCAAATCAGTCTCTGGGCCAAAATAACCCGGATTTGTTGACATTGCTCACTCTTTGATATTTGGTCACAGCAACAAGAAAAGCAACTGCTACATTGTCTCTCAGTGGTGTGTGTGTGTGTGTGTGTGTGTGTGTGCGTGCTGCAGCGTCTCTGCCTGTAGTGTGTGTGCTGCTGCAGCGTCTCTGCCTGTAGTGTGTGTGCTGCTATGGTGTCTCTGTCTGTAGTGTGTGTGCTGCTATGGTGTCTCTGTCTGTAGTGTGTGTGCTGCTATGGTGTCTCTGTCTGTAGTGTGTGTGCTGCTACGGTGTCTCTGTCTGTAGTGTGTGTGCTGCTACGGTGTCTCTGTCTGTAGTGTGTGTGCTGCTATGGTGTCTCTGTCTGTAGTGTGTGTGCTGCTATGGTGTCTCTGTCTGTGGTGTGTGTGCTGCTATGGTGTCTCTGTCTGTGGTGTGTGTGCTGCTACAGCGTCTCTGCCTGTAGTGTGTGTGCTGCTGCAGCGTCTCTGCCTGTAGTGTGTGTGCTGCTGTGGTGTCTCTGTCTGTAGTGTGTGTGCTGCTGTGGTGTCTCTGCCTGTAGTGTGTGTGCTGCTGTGGTGTCTCTGTCTGTAGTGTGTGTGCTGCTATGGTGTCTCTGCCTGTAGTGTGTGTGCTGCTATGGTGTCTCTGTCTGTAGTGTGTGTGCTGCTGTGGTATCTCTATCTGTAGTGTGTGTGCTGCTGTGGTGTCTCTGCCTGTAGTGTGTGTGCTGCTACGGTGTCTCTGTCTGTAGTGTGTGTGCTGCTGTGGTGTCTCTATCTGTAGTGTGTGTGCTGCTGCGGTGTCTCTGCCTGTAGTGTGTGTGCTGCTGTGGTGTCTCTGCCTGTAGTGTGTGTGCTGCTGTGGTGTCTCTGCCTGTAGTGTGTGTGCTGCTGTGGTGTCTCTGCCTGTAGTGTGTGTGCTGCTACAGCGTCTCTGCCTGTAGTGTGTGTGCTGCTGTGGTGTCTCTGTCTGTAGTGTGTGTGCTGCTGTGGTGTCTCTGCCTGTAGTGTGTGTGCTGCTGTGGTGTCTCTGCCTGTAGTGTGTGTGCTGCTGTGGTGTCTCTGTCTGTAGTGTGTGTGCTGCTGTGGTGTCTCTGTCTGTAGTGTGTGTGCTGCTGTGGTGTCTCTGTCTGTAGTGTGTATACTGCTATGGTGTCTCTGTCTGTAGTGTGTGTGCTGCTGTGGTGTCTCTGTCTGTAGTGTGTATACTGCTACAGTGTCTCTGCCAGCACTGTGTATACTGCTACGGTGTCTCTGCCTGTAGTGTGTGTGCTGTTACAGTGTCTCTGCCTGTAGTGTGTGTGCTGGTAAACTTGCTTAAATATTATGCCTGATGTCTTTTAGAGTTCTTTGTTTCCTTCTTAAATTTTGAGAGCCCACAACCTCTTCTTGTCCCAAATCCATCGTTGGATAAGTGAATGGCATATTTTCTCTAAGCAGTTGGATTGTCTGTTGCTATTTCTTTTCTTTTTCATTAAAAGGAATTTTTCATTTTAAGTTTTATATTTATTTATTTTGCAGTGGTATGAACTCCTGCTATGGCATACATGTGGAGGTCAGAGGTCAGCTCATCTGAGTCAGTTCTCTCCTTGCATGGTCTGGTCCTGGGGAATGGACTCAGATCTCAGGCTTAGAGGCGAGCACCTTTCCCTGCTGAGCCGTCTTGCTGGTACAGAAGGGATGCTTTATTATGGTACACAATGGCCCAATGTGAATTGTCTTTAGAAAGATACTGCAAAAACAAACAGGAGGAATAATAAAACAAATATATTACATTTAGAAGAAAACAGTTGCTTACTTAAGACTTTGTTTTAAAAGGGGAAATTTAGAGGTGTGTCAAGCATTTTAAACCAAAATAAATTTTTGTTTTGTTTTTAATATGTTGAAAGAAGAATAACACAGCTCTGGGTGAGTCAGTGTCATTAAGGGAGCCACCTGGGCCACAGAAAGCACTCTGAGAAACGCTGGTCTAAGCCACCCCCCAACAGCTCTTCTTTAACACACTTTACTGGTGTGTGCTTTAATTATCTCCTCCTCCTTGTTCTCTTTTCTCCTTCCTCCTCTTCTTATTCGCCTTCCTTCTCTTCCCATGCCCCTCTTCACAGGGTCTAGCCTGACTTAGTCTTGGAAATCTGACCAGGACATCAAGGAAATGAAGAAAAGACAGTCATACACACACACACACACACACACACAGAGAGAGAGAGAGAGAGAGAGAGAGAGAGAGAGAGAGAGAGAGAGAGAGAGAGAGAGAGAGAGAGAGGCTTGAATCAGGAGGGCCATGCTCACTCTGATTGAGCAGCACCAACTTTAACAGGTTTATTTTGCACATCAGAAGGAGAGATTAGCTAGTCTCATAGGAGGTCTCTGTAGGGGAGCAGTCTCAGGTTACAGTCATCCGGAGTGGGGGAGAGCAAGCTGCAGTAGATAGCTGTTGCATACACTTATTGACACATTTTTCTTTGGGCCTCTAGCTCACAAAAAATGACAAGGAGACTTGTTTTTAATTATGAAAGCTTGGCCTTAGCTTAGGCTTGCTTCTAACTAGCTCTTATAACTCAAATTAACTCATAGTTTTAAATCTACATTCTTCCACACACTCGTAACCTCATCTACATTTTACCCACCCAGCTTCCTCTGTGTCTGGTTGTTGAATCTTTCTTTGTCCCAGAACGTTCTCTGTCCAGAAGTCCCTGCTATACCTCCTGCCTAATTATTGACCAGTTAGCTTTTTATTAAATCAATCACAGTGACACACTTTCACACAGTGTAGAGAAATATTCCACAGCATACACTGGTCAACCCTTACACACTGGTCAATCCTTTGAAAACTTTGGTACTTGGGCCAGAGGAAGGCTTTGCCAATTCCGAGCCTCATTGGTATAGGAAAGGCTTTGCTAAGCCTCTGAGCCTCGCTCAACTAATGGAGGCATGGGTTTGAGGCCTTGGGGTTGTGGTCAGTAATACACAGTCACTCATGACCTCATCCATTCTGTATACATCCATTCAAGGCTTCCTCAGCTCCCCATGCCACTACTACCACCTCCTCCTCTTTCTCTTCCCCTCACTACCGCTTCTTCTTCTCCATTTTCCTTGTCCTTTTTCTTCAGGGCTGGGGATGAGAAACTGAGTCTAGGATGTGCCAAGCAAGGGTTCTATTGAGCAGATCACTCACACACTTTTCTCCCCCTCTTGTCAGTCAGCGTCTTCGGAAGAGCAAACATTTTCAAAGTCAACCAAGTCAGACACTTACATTCTCGTCTGCCACTTGCATTTTCGATGTCCTGAGATCCTTGTGTCACAACTGAGAGATTGCTTTGAGTCTCAGAAGAGACTGGGCCTTTACACTCCATTGAGACTACAAAACTGTATCTGTGGAATCTGCTATGGCCGTTCTATTACATTTGGCTGATCCTCACTGATGACACAGGGTACCCAGGACCACAACTTCCTAGTAAATACGTTCCGCTTGAAAAGCAGGTGGCTTTTAACAATGTCTTTTTTTTTTTTTTAACATCTTGGCTCTTTTAGATTCCACACATGTTTTGTACTCCTACTGGCATCTTGATGGGCTTATATGAAATAAACCTCAAAGAGGAATCCATAGATAGTTGGTACTGGCAGTTCCGAGTCTCCTAACTGCTAAGTGCAGGGGCCAGGCTCTCAGTTCATTTAGCATCTCTGTTCTCATCATTGACTCTCCCTCCTCCTAGCTCGGTCCTTCCCTTCCCCACAAGCAGCAAGTGTCCCTGGGGACCACTGGGGATCATGGTGCTGCTGTTGCTCAGAACCAGGAAGCTGAGTCTCCTGTCTCATTGAAGAGGAGCACTGTGGAAGAGAGCTGTGTGACCAGCAGGTTACATCCCCCAGGGGAGCTGTGTGACCAGTAGGTGACATCCCCCAGCAAGCCCAGACTTAGAAAACTCCAGTCTTGTGAGGGAACAGCCCTCACTGTTTTATAGAACTGGTGGAGGACTGTATCTCCCCTCCTGGAAAGTCTACCTTCTGCTCCCTCCCTTTTTGCATTTTTAAAAAGATTTATTTTTGTTTCTGTGTTTATCTATGCGTTATGGTGTGCCCACCAGAGAAGTCAATTCAGATATGATTTTAAGACAATAAAAAGTCTTTATGAGCCGTTGACTACATTGAATGGTTCAAGATTCCAGTGTAGCCCTGAGCCTTTCTTAGGGTAATCTATTAAACACAAAAACAATGTTCTATGTTGGCATACTTCAGTTAACAAGAACAGTTAGTCAGAAGTGGAACTACAGAGCCAAAAAGCAAGATTAGTCCATTTAGAGACTTTCCTCGAACTATATACTTAGATAGATCAAGCCTTTGTTTTAGTTTTGGCAACCGGTGTTGTTTACACGCTAAATGTCATGTCCTGAATGGTACCTCCATCACAGAATCAGTTGTGCTAAGGTCTGAGGTCTGTTACATACGTAAGTGTGCATCTTATGTTTGCAAGCGTGGACGGAGGCCAGAAAAGGGCATCAAACCCCTTGGAGTGGTCGATGGTTGTGAGCTGCCAGATATGGGTGCTGGACACTGAACTCAGGTCCTCTGGAAGAGCAGAAAGTGCTCTTAACCCTGAACCATCTCCCCATTCTGTCTCCTATTAATTTTCGGCCTATGTATTTAATCTGCATGTGGGAGTGGGGCAATGGGCATGTGGAGGTCAGAGGACAACTTGCCGAAACTGGTTCTTTCTTTCACCACATGGGTCTTGGGGATCAGACTCAGGTTGCCGGACTTGGCCACAGGCCCCTTCGCCTGCTGAGTCATCTCACCAGCCCTGAGCACTTTCTCTCTGAGCGCCCTTGCTTCACAAGCATCATAGGCAGAAAGCATGGGGGTGATTCATTCCTCTGCTTTCTCTGGTGGCCCCAGAAGAACTACAGAGAAGCCTGGTTTTATGGAGGCTGGGAACCTCTCAAAGGAACTGAGACACCCCCCTTGCCCCCTCCCACCCAAAAGAGCAGTTGGAAATCCTCAGTTCGGGAGCCGAATTGAATGCGGAGTGCTTAAGTCAGGAAGCAGAAAAATGAAATTACATTGGGAGGCTTAAAAGATAAGAGTTAACAAGGCCCATGCTGAAACTTCTGGGCCGTTGCAGATAAGGATGTTGTTGTCATTCGCAACAGAATTTCATCTCCTACTTTTCAGAAACAGGCAGAAGGTCAGAGCGATTGTTCTGCACCTGCTGCTGCTCAAGTGCCTTTGGCTTAAATGGCCAGTGTGCCAGAACACCGTGGCAGGGATGTCAGACCAATGATTCATGGGCTGCTATGATGGTGGTAAGCTGTGTTTCCCTCCCTCCCTCCATCCCTTCCTCCCTCCCTTCCTCCCTTTCCCTCCCTTTCCCTCCCTCCTTCCTTCCTTCCTTCCTTCCTTCCTTCCTTCCTTCCTTCCTTCCTTCCTTCCTTCCTTCCTTCCTTTCTCCCTCCCTCCCTTCCTCCATTCCTCCTTCCTTCCTCTCTCCCTTCCTCTTTCCCCCTCTCCCTCCCTCCTTTTCTCCATCCCTCCTTCCTTCTTTCCTTCCTCTCTCCCCCTCCCTCCCTCCTTTTCTCTTTTTTCCTCCTTCCTTTGGTTTATTGAGACAGGGGCTTATGTAGCCCATATGGACCAGAACTTGCTATGTAGCTGAGGGTAATTTTGAATTCCTGTTCCTCCTGCTCCTGAGTGCTCAGGATTGCAGGCATGCACCACCATGCCCAGCTATTTTTCTTTTGGGGACACAGTGGTCGTTTGAGGGACAGGGTCTCATGTATCCTAGGATAATCTTGAATTATATTTTTTAAATTTATTTTATTATTGTTTGTATGTGTGTGCGCATTTCAATGTATGTGTGGCCGTCAGAGAACAAATCTGTAGAATCAATGTTCAATTTCCACTTTTACACGGGTTCTGGGGCTAGAACTCAGGATGCCGGGCACGGCAGTACTTTTCCGGGCTATGGTGCCTGCTCCTTAGTCTTGAATTCTGCTGCCTCTATATCCTTAGGGCTGGGGTTGCAGCAATGTCCCACCATGTCTTGCCTGCTGGTTTCTAATTTCCACAGGATTCAGATCACACAGTCCAGAAGGCACAGAGCTTTTGAGTGTTTGCGGTCTGCACACACCTCTACCTGCTTCGTTGTCTGGCTGGTATGGGCCTCACAGCTGAGCAACTCGCTCTTGACCTGGAAAGAGTATGAACAATCATTTCTTCCGTGAAGGGTTGTAGTAGCTTCCAGAAAACACATTAGGGCCTGGGGATTTCATAGTTAAAACTTCAAAATAAAAATGTTTTCTTTTATTATTTTTAGCTTTGTGTGTTTATGTGTAAGTCTGTGTGTGGTCCCTGTTTGCATGAGAATACAGGGGCCCACAGAGGCCAGAAGGGGGCACTGAAACTCCCTGGGGCTAGAATGAGAGGGAATTGTGAGCCACCTGACATGGCTGGTACCCAACTTAATCCTCTGCAAGAGCAATATAACCTAATTACAGCTGAGCCAGCTCGTCATCCTCTTTAGTAGCCTTTTGATTATAAATTCAGCTATATCAACAGGCACAAGGACATCTCTAGACTGGCCTCAATTTGGATGGTAGTCTCTCTTCCTAAGCAAAGGTTCTGGGGGGTCCTGAGTGCATCACAGTAATGGGCACCCCCTCTCTGTGTGGGTGGGGTTCAGCCTCAATGCACTCTTCCATGTCAGAGGCTAGGGATACGTGCTTAGCTGGATGTGCTGGTGCACACCTGTAATCTCAGCTCTAGGAAAGCCGAGGAAGGAAGCTCTGGAGTTTGAGGCCAGTCTGTGTTACACAAGTTCCAGTAACAAAGAGACCCTGCCTCAAGGAAGGGAGGCAATGTGGGGAAGAGACAGCTAGAATTGAGGGACATTTGAAGGATGGTATGGAAACCTAGTGCTGTGGGAAAATTCTTAAAATACATGAAGAAATCCTAATGAGGACTTCTAATGATGGGGGTGACCGAGCCTCAACTGGCCTCTCATCACCAAAGAAGACTTCCGGTACTGGGACTGGGTTGCATTCAATTGAGTTGCTGGCGAAGGGGGTTCCATGGAAATCCCCAAACAACCCGGGCTGTTGCTAAGACAATGGGTTGCTCTCTAAAAACAGATTGTGGAGTCTCATTGCTTACACTCACACAGTTCATTGAACATGGAGAAGTTGAGTTGGAGCCTACATGGGGCCTTCACCCACCATGTTCTAGTGTCTTTGGTACAGGAAGAAACTCTCCAGGCTACCAAAAAAGAAACATAAGCACCAACCCAGCTACAAACCCTTTGATCTACATATATCCTGCCTACAAGATATACTAGGGCGATGATAGCATAGAACTTGTGGGAATAGCCAACCAATGTCTGGTTCACTTAAGGCCCATTCCATGAAATGGAATCCATATTTGGTGCTGTTTGGGTGACCAAGAACCAGAGACTAGATATCTCAGAGACAAAGGGTGAAACCAAATATTACTGCACTAAAAAATAATAATAAGTAACAATAAAATGACTCCTAATGATATTCTGCTATACTTAAATATCAGTCAATCATCATAGACTTCCTCCTGCAGCTTCCTCCTGCAGCAGATGGGAACAAATACAGAGACCCACAGCCAGACCTTGGAGCACACAGCTGTAAATGGGAAGCCTCCATCAAATCCCTCTCGCACAGAGTTCAGGGAATCCTATGGAAGATGGGGTAGAAAGAGTGTAGAACAAGACCCTCTGAATCAACTGAGCAAGGCACGTATAAACTCACAGAGACTGAAGCCGCATGAGCTAGTCTGCACCAGGTCCTCTGCGTATATATTATAATTTTCACTTAGTACTTTTGTGGGATTCCTGAGTGTGTGAATGAGTGAGTCTCTGATTTTTATGCATACTCTTTCTTTAAAGTGTTCTTTCATACAGCTGGGTGGTGGTGGTGCACGCCTTTAATCCCAGCACTCGGGAGGCAGAGGCAGGCGGATTTCTGGGAGTTTGAGGCCAGCCTGGTCTACAAGAGCTAGTTCCAGGACAGGCACCAAAGCTACAGAGAAACCCTGCCTCTTCTCTCCCAAAGATCCACTCTTCCTACATTTCCCTTCAGAAAAGAGCAGACCTCCCAGGGATATCAACCAGACATGGATAACAAAATACAATAAGAATAGGCCCAAACAATCATATCAAGGCTGGACGAGGCAACCCAATAGGAGGAAAAGGGTCTCAAGAGCAGGTAAAAGAGTCAGACACAGGGGCTGGAGAGATGGCTCAGTGGTTAAGAGCATTGTCTGCTCTTCCAAAGGTCCTGAGTTCAATTCCCAGCAACCACATGGTGGCTCACAACCATCTGTAAAGAAGTCTGGTGCCCTCTTATGGCCTGCAGATATGCACACAGACAGAATATTGTATATATAATAAATAAATATTAAAAAAAGAGTCAGACACAGCCCCCACTCCTGCTGCTAGAGGTCCACAAAAACACCAAGCTACACAACCATAGCATATATGCAGACAACCTAGCACAGACCCATGCAGGCTCCCTGATTGCTACTTGGGTCTCTGTGAGCTCCTTTGAGCCTTGCTTAGTTGATTCTGTGGACCCTATTCTCCTGGTGTCCTCAACCCTTCTGGCTTCGACAATTCTTCCTCCTCATCTTCTGCAGGGTTTCCCTGAGCTCCAAGAGAAGGGATTCAATGTTTGGCCGTGGCTCTCTGCATCTGCTCCCATTAGCTGAAGCCTTTCTGATGATTTGTGGCTACTCTTGGGGCTCTTTTCCTTCTGTTGGTTTACTTCGTCCAGCCTTGATGTGACGATTTTGGTTTTACCTTGTTATATTTTATTTTGCCACATTTGGTTGCTATCTCCTAGAAGCCTGTTCTTTTCTAATGAGAAACAGAAAAGGAGTGGATCTGGAGAGGGGAGAGATAGGGAGGGACTGGGAGAAATAGAGAGAGGAGAAACTATACTAAAGATAATATTGTTTGAGAAAAGAATCTATTTTCAATAAACTGACAGTAAGCAAGCCCATAAGTAAATGTCATGAACACACACACACATTGACAGCTCTCACCTCAGAGGGAACAAGAGTCAGTTTATTCTGGAGACACATCTGAGTGACCATGGCTAGGGAACACAGATGCAGGTTGCCTACAAATACCAGCGTGGTAAGAGAGAGTTCTATGATGTTTCAATAGTAACAGAACAAAGAAAGTCACAAATAAGTACACTTTTCAAGTATACTGGTGGAAACATCAGGTAGGTGGGGTACAGAAGAATAGGGGAGTATCTACTATAGGTCTTGAATGCCGTCTGATGATATTTTTAGCCTTTGGGTTGGTAGCAGCTAGGGGCTCCTTCAAGTCAATGCAGTCCAAAATGATTTGCTTGATAGTCACGAGGATGTTAGGTCACACACAAGTCGGTCAATAAATGACTTTTTATGGGGCTTTTGAAGATTGCCCAAGTTAATTTGGCTCTGGACCTGCAACATTCCAGCTCCCCACACTCACAGAAGCAGTTATCAGTCAATCAGCTTGTTGAAACTTTGGCAAAGGTGTGGCTTTTTTTCCTCTGGTAACTTCCATTCACACAAGTCTCCTGCACCCCTGTCTGCTTGTCTCATACAGACCTCAATCTGAGCAGAATGCTCTCCGAAAACCAAAGAAAGGTACCCGGAGAGATGCTTTCAAACTCAAAGCAAAGACATTCTAGACAGTTAGAGGTCAGGGAATAGTTATCTCAGAAATGAGATGAAATTCAAAATGGAGCAATTACAAAAACAGAAAATACATTCTATTCCCAGAGTCCATTGAATTTAAAGAACACAGCTGATAAGACTGTACTTAGAAGAAAACCAGTCATTATGACAGAAGGAGGTGAGGATTAAATTAGCAGGTAGCCACTCATCCCTGGAGTTCAACTGTTTCTAAAAATAAGACAGGGTGGGCTAGGGACATGGCTTAGCCAGTAAAGTCCCTGGTGCATAAGCCTGAGGACCTGAGCTCAGGCTCCCAGAACCCACGTGAGGGCTTCTACTTGTAACCTCAGCACTGGGCCAGAGTGAAGACCAGGGGTCACTGAAGCTCATTGGCCAGCCATGTTAGCCAAAACAGTGAGCTTCAGGTTCACTGAGAGACTCTGCCTCAAAAATAAGGGTGGGAGTTGGAGAGATGGCTCAAAGGTTCAAAGTGCATCCTCCTCTACCAAGGACCTGAGTTAGATCACCAGTACCCCCCATCAGTGGCTCACAAGTGCTTCTAACTCAAGATCCAGGTTTCCAGGGCTCCCTTCTGGACCTTGTGGGCACCTGTTCTCTCTCTCCCTCTTCCTCTCTCTCTCTCTCTCTCTCTCTCTCTCTCTCTCTCTCTCTCTCTCTCTCTCTCACACACACACACACACACACACAAATAAGGTAAATCTAAAAATAAATAGGATAAAATGTGTGTGTGTGTGTGTGTGTGTACGTATAGATGGGGGTCAGACATGGTGGTGAATGCATTTAATCCTAGCACTTGGGAGGCAAAGGTGGGGGGGAATCTTTGTAAGTTCAAGGCCAGCATGGTTTACATAGCAAGTACCAGGTACATAGTGAGACCCTATTACACATGTGCACACCCACACTAACAAGTTTATACAGTAACACACACACAAATACACATGGTATTCTTGTTTGTTTTCTGTGGTAGGGATGCAACCCAAGGCCCTGTGCATGGTCAGGCAAGGCCTCTACCACTGTCTGCCACTGAGACACACTCCAGCGCCACAATGAACACTAATGAAATTTAAACAAAGGTTGTATTAGAGATGCTCACACGACCCACAAACAAGTTCTGCAAGAAGACAAAGAGTGACAAATTCTGAACAGATAGAGCCAGGGCATCTTGACAACAACCCATGTCGCCCTCAGAGACAAAGACTTCTAAGCCAAGGAACCTGTTGTTTAAACACGAGAAGACTACAGACTGCTCCCTGGCAAACACACTGAAACTCTCTTAGAAACAAATGACTCTCAGGGAAGTTAACACCCCATCTGACTCAGACAGCAAAAGCTCTTGTAGCAACAGATGACACCCGGTGACTTCTTACAAAAGGCCAAGGGACAGCAGTCTTGACCAGGACGGGCTTTTTTATTCTCCACATCATTTATGAGATCACCCTATCTTTAGTCCTTGTGATAGTTCATACTGGTGTCCACCGGGGAGGTAAGCCTCTGGGTATGTCTATACGGGAGTTTCTAGATTGGGTTAACTGACCCACCCTGAATGTGGGCAGCATCATTTTGGGGGGGGGAGCAGTCCCAGACCAAATCAAAACCAAGAAAGCAAAATGAGCACCAGCCTTCAACCCGCTCTACTTCCTGACTGGGCATACTGTGACCTCATGCTCCTACCACCATGCCATCCCCACCATGATGGGCTAGACCCTTGAATTTTTAGCCTCATAAACGCCTTCTTTCCCAAGTTTCTTTTGACAGGTATTTTATTGTGGCAAAGAGACAAGCAATGAATAGCAGTGGAACCATTCCCTATAGAAGAGGCTCACTGTCTCCAAACTCTTCCAGAACCTGGGTCTAATTATAAGCCAAATCAGGGCAGGATTTGTAAAACTTACATCAAAGAGAAGTGCAGTCAAGAAGAACCTCTCGGTTAGCGGACCTTCTATGTTCCTGCTACTCAGGGAGGCGAGCGAGGGGCAGAGCTGGCAAACAGGGGACTTCAAGAGGACAGGCTAGGGATTTGTCCCACCAGGAAGTAAGCGTGACTGCCAAACAACTCACCTGTGGCATGGTTTTGTCTTCACCCAGAACACACACCACACCTGCTGATGTCTCAATCCCCACCTGTCCATCCACTTTTCGTTATCTCCTCCGTCAACAGAGGCTCCTCAGTTTGTTCATGGGAGCCCCAGGAGCTTGGCTGGAAGGTGCTCACCCAAAGCTTATCTGGAACAAGGCCCCACCCTAAGCCCACCCACATCCCTGACCTCACCTTAGCGTCCAAGAGCCAGGGATGCTGAGGAATTCTTCTGCTTATGGGCCAAACCCAAGCTGGTCAGGGACTTTTGTCACATTCCACAGTCGGACTAGCTGATGTAATTTTTTAAGTGTCCGCATTCAAGATGAGATTTCTTTTTCCTGTGCCCTGACTCTCTGGTTTGGGCTCTGGAGCAGCGACTTCTCTTGCTGCTGGGACAAAGCACCCAACAATTTAAGCAACTCAAGGAAGAGAAACTTTGCTTTGGCTCACAGTCTGTCTGTCATGGCGGGGAAGGTGTGGAGGCAGGAGCATGAGGCAACCAACCAACCGGTCACACAGTCAGGAAGCAGAGAGAGAATGCCTGTGCTCCGCTCACTTCCTCTGTTTCAGTCAGTTCTAGACCCAAGTCCATGATGCCGCCGTCCACATTCAGGGGAGGTCTCCCACATTAATTAACCCAACCCAGAAACTCCCTCACAGACAGGCCTAGAGGTTTCCTTCCATGGCGATTCTAGATCTAGCCTCATTGAAAATCAACCAGCTACCACAGATCCACAAACAGGCACTCCTCTGTGTGGGTCCCTGCAGGAATCCTTGGTTCTCTCCCACTGTCTTTGTGCATCTTGACCAAAACCATTCAGTTGCCTGTCCACTGTACAATCTGTCCTGCTGAAGCTGTCCTCAATGGATCTGAGCCTCAGAGAGCCATGAAACAGACCTTTTGAATGCTGGCCCTGGGCCACAAGCCTCGCTTCTTCTCAACAGCTACACACCCAACCCTCTGAGTATAGATAGACACATCCTTCCTCTCACCGCCCCCCAAGAACACACAGCGAGCCCTCTTCTGTGCTCACTCTGTCCCTAACCATTTCTTCCTTCTCAGTGTTAGGAAGCATGTGTGGTCTCAGTCGCGTCCTGTCCCATCCCCATCCTCCTCCCCTGTCCCCTGTCGTCCTTCCCCCCACTCCTTGTGACAGCAACCACAGTTACTGGGGTGACTCTGGCTACAGGTCTGGGAGACAAAGCAAGGTCCTTCCATTTTGTCCACTTTTATTTTTTTTTAATGATTTTCTCCATCAGTGTCACAGACATGTACTTTAGAATTATTTCTAGGATATTTTTCTTACCATGTTATTGATAATGCACTTGCTTTGAGACAGGGTCTCACTTTGTAGCCCAGGCTTGCTTAGAACTCACAGAAATCTTCCTAACTCCTTTTTGAGGGCTGGAAATGCAGGTGTGAGCTACCATGCCAAACTAACATTTGTTTTAAGGATTAATTTTGGTTTTTATCCGTGTGTGTGAGAGAGAGAGACATACAGAGACAGAGAGAGAGAGAGAGAAGGAAGGAAGGAAGGGGGAGAGCGCATACTGGAAATATATAGAGTGTTCTGAGCCAACTTAAGGAGGGCTGGGAACTGAACTCAGGACCGCTGGAAGCACAGTTCACACTATTAACCACTGAACCGCCTTCCCAGCCCCAAAGCCAGTGTATTTTTAAGTTTGTGTTCTGTTGTCCTCCATGTAGAGGTGTGCTCTGATTTGTGTTGCTCGTGTGGACCCTTGCTAGAACCTCTTGCTAGAACCTCTTGCTAGAACCTCTTGCTAGAACCTCTTGCTAGCTTTTTTTCCCCTGTAGATTCCCTTGGTTTTTCTGGGTGAACAGTCCTGTCACTTGAGAACAAAAAGATTTTCTTAGCCGGGTGGTGGTGGCAGACACCTTTAATCCTAGCACTCGGGAGGCAGAGGTAGGTGGATCTCTGTGAGCTTAAGGCCAACCTGGTCTACAAAGTGAGTTCCAGAGCAGCTAGGACTGTTACACAGAGAAACCCTGTCTTGGAATAAAAAAAGGATTTTCTTCCTACTTATTTTATATCCTCACACATTTCCTTCCTTACATATAGACTTTTTCTTCTCCTACCCTGACTGATCAGAACTCTGCCAGGTCTAAGGAAGAAATAGTGACAATGGGAGCTCGTGTCCGGTTTCCTTCCTTCCTTCCTCCCTCCCTTCCTCCCTTCGTTATTTCTTTCTTCTTTCCTCCCTTTCTTCTGACTTCCTGCTCTTTCATTTTTATTTTTAGGACATAGCCTTGCATCATAGCTTAAGCTAATCTGGCACTCAACAATGAGTATTTAATCACAGTGGTTGTCTTAACTTAAAAAAAATATCTTATTGCTAGGCAGTGGTGGCACACATCTTTATCCCAACCCTCGGGAGGCAGAGGCAGGTGACTCCCTGAATTTGAGGCTAGCCTGGTCTACAGAGCAAGCTCCAGGAAAGCCAGGGCTACACAGAGAAACCCTGTCTCAAAAACAACAAAAAAATATTTTATTACATTATTTACCTATCTATCTAGGGAGGACACACTTGTGCCTCGGCTTCTGTGTGGAGGTCAGAGGTCAGACGACCATCACGAGTCAATTCAGTCCTCTATCATGTGGGTCCCTGGTACCATACTCAGGTAGTCAGGCTTGCAGCGAATGCCTTTACTTGCTGAGCCATCTCTCTGGCTGCCCAGTAGAGTTTTGGGCAGTTAACGGTTATCAAATTAAAAGTTTTCTTCATGGGGCTGGAGATATGGCTCAATTGTTAAGAGCACTGACTGCTCTTGCAGAGGACCTGAGTTCAGTTCCCGGACCCACATGGCAGAGCACAACCATCTGCCGCTCCAGCTTCATAAGAAAACTGTGCTGAACATTGTATGTTCCAACAGTGATTCTGCTGGTAAATTTTCATTTAATGTGGTGAAACATGTGGGACCCAGCTGACCGTTTTAGGAGGCTGGACCTGGCCACAGGCTGCACAGGAAACTTGTGGGGTAGCCTGGTCTCAGCTTCAGTTCCAGGCTGAGCCTTCCCCTGCTTCTTATCTGCCCCCATGGTGTGACCAGCCCTAGGCTCTAGCACCAAAGCTGCAGCTGCAGCCACCGCGCCCACCCCTATCGCAAGACTGGGAACCAAAATTCGTCTTTCTTTCTCTAAGCCGCTTCTGTCATTTGACAAGGACAACACTAATAAGCTTAGTGTTAGGAACCACCATGCCTCCTACCACGATGGCAAATCCCTCTGAGGCTGAAGCCACAATAAACCCCTTTCTCCCCGAGATTATTTCTTTCAAGTATTTTGTTATAAGAGAGGTAATTAATAGAGACGACCAGAGCTATCCCAGGACTTGCATTTGCATCCCTTGCCTTCTGTTTTGGTTTGATTTTTGAGACAGGGTCTCACTGTATAGCCATGGCTGACCTGGAACTCATAGAGACACACTTGCCTCTGCCTCTGAGGGTTGGTATTAAAGGCATACTCCACCCCTTCTAGGCATTTGTTTTGTATTATTTTCTGTCGTGTTAAGAGAGTAAAAAAAAATCAAGCAAGTTGGGGATTTAGCTCAGTAGTAGAGTGCTTGCCTAGCAAGGCCCTGGGCTCAGTCCTCAGCTAGTGGGGAGGGGGTGGGAGGTGGAGTACAAGGCCTAGGGGATGGCTCAGGCAGTGGAGGGCACGCCTTCCAAATGTGAGGACCTGAGTGGATCTCCAGGTGTAGAAAAGGAAACCTGAGCACAGTGGCATGCACTTGTGACCCCAGTGGGAGGAAGTGGAAACAGGAAGATCTTGCCAGCCTAGCCTACTTGGTGAGCTCCAGGCCAGGGAGAGAAAATTTCAAACAAACAAAAGGCAGACAGTGTTTCAGGAACGACATCTAAGGTTGACATCTGGCCTACACATACATGCACGCACACAAGCACATACCTGCATGCTCAAGTACACTAGCACATATGACATGCACACACAACAAGCACGCACAGCAAACGCACACAACATGCACACGTGACCTGTACAGCTCAGGGAGCATGAACAATTCCTTCTCCATCAGGAGCTGGTTGTTTGCTTTGCTTTGTATTCACATCAGCGTAACGAGCAGTGGTTAATATTTTCTTTGCAATTACTTACTGGAAGCCTCCGTCCATTAAGGGAATTGTCCTTCTTCTGGGCTACTTATGTATTTCATCTTGGTCAATGACTAACTAGGTCTCTGACATGGAAAGGTCCTCTACATACCGAGATGGTGACAATGACAGTAACGTAAGTCAGTGCTGTCATAAAGCTGGCAGCTGGTGATTCATACACATCAGGCCGCTCTACGTGCTGAGCTCACGGCACCTTGCTTACTCTCCGAGATCGCTATGTGGTTCATACATGCCCTACAGAGAGGTGTGCAGGGCACGGGCCCTTCTGCCTTGTGGTTCCTTCATCTTTCTCCAGCCATGAAGAGCTCAAGTTGATTCAGCCTCCAACCAGTCTCTTCTGGAGGCATCCTCTGTCCCCAGGGAATGGGTCTATCCCATGACTTTGGACGCCCCAATCTAGTCGAAGACAGACTAGATTTCATCTTCGAGCTCAGCTCAGGAATCCAGTCATCGGCTCCCCATTCGCATATGACAGAACGCGTTGCGAAACTGGCAATGGTTAGGAACAGCCAGAGGGTCTTTCCACAGGACCTTGCATTTGCTTCAGCGTGGCTATCAGCTGAGCTCAGACCCAGGGAAAACGCTTGTCCTTTTTTCTCAAACCCCAGACGTGATCCCTCAGCATACTCAGTTAGTTCTTATTCAAAACTAGAGTACGGGGCCAGCAAGACGGCTCAGTGGGTAAAGGCACTTGTCATCAAACCTAATGACCCGAGTTCAATTCCTGGAACCCACATGGTGGAAGGGGAAAGTTCCCTCGCACAAATTGTCCTCTGACCTCCACACATAATCTCTCTCTTACACACACACACACACACACACACACACACACACACACACACACACACACAGAGAGAGAGAGAGAGAGAGAGAGAGTAATAATTTTTTCTTTAAAAAATTAGAAAATAGTAAGATGTTTGTTTTGCAAGTGTAAAGACACTAGTTGAACCACAGAACTCACATAAGAAAGCCATGTGTGATACCACACTCCTGTAATCCAAGTGTTGGGGAGTCAGAGACAGGCAGGTCTTTAGAGCTCAATGGCCAGCCACTCTAGCATTCATGGCAAGCTCCATCTTCAGTGAGAGGCCTTGTCTCAAAACAAGGCAGTTGGCTTCTGAGAAACAATACCCAAGGTTGTCCTCTAGCCCCCACAAGCATGCACACACATGCACCAGAATGAACACGCACACCCACATATGTCTTCTCCAGCCAGAGTTATCACCTCCCTGGCTCCCTTCCAGAGCTGCAGCCTGCTAGCATCGTACATCAAGGCAGATGAGTTTGTTCTGTGCCCTTCGTCCAGGAAGTACCCACCTGTAGCAAGACTGCAGAGAGATCGGATCTCTGATTCAGACTGTGTTTGCTCTTGTCCCTCGGTCCAATTAGGGCTTCAAGCCCAGTCACGTTGCGCCTGGAAACAGGGGCCCTTGCCCTGCTCCAGTTCTGAGACTCTCACTCTGATTCACAAGGACTGCCCAAGGCTTGGGATGTGTGTCTCCTTTATTCATCTTCTTTGAGGTCAAGTGTCCTGGGTGGACCATGAGCAAGTGAGCTCAGATCTGGGTAGTCAGTGCTCACACCTGAAGCTGGTCCCTTACAGATTAAAATCTTCCTTGAACATCTAGGGAGGAATGGGTGAGCTCCTCCTGAACCCCAGAAACATGCTTATTGGCTAGAACAGTTTCCCTCTTCTTTAACCTCTTAAGACTCAATTCTCTACCCTTAAATCCCAAATAGATCCAGAAACTGGACCAACCAAAGCATGTTTCCCTAGTCATTCTTTTTTTTTTAAATCTCAATTTTTATTTTTTTCATGTATTTGGGTGTTTTGCCTACTTGTCTGTCTGTTCACCATGTGCATTCTTGGTGTCATTAGACCCTCTAGAACTAGAGTTACAGATGTGAGCCATCTGATATAAGGGCTGTACTGAGCTCTAAGCCTCTGCAAGAGCAACAGTGCTTTTAACTATAGAGGAGCCACTAAAGCCCCGATACAACAAAACTTTCCCCAAAACTACAGGGATAAACAACATAACTCTAAGGATAAACAGGTAACTCATGTTCCTGGGTAGAAGACTAATATCCTGAATATTTCTATTCTTCTCAAAGTAGGTTTAAAACTATGCAATTAAGAAAAAAAACCTCAGCAGGTAAGTCAGGCATGGTGGTGGATACCTGTAACTTCAGCATCTGAGAGGCTAGAGACCTTGAGTTCAAGTCCAGGCAGCACAGCAAGACCCCATCCAAAAGCCAAAGCAAAGACAATTAAAAAAAAAAAAACCTCCGAGAGGTATTTCAAGGTTTGAGGACATTAAGCGAGACTTACATAGATCTAATCTACACGGGAAGTAGAAAGTAGAAAAAGACAAGATCTCCTGAGTAAACTGGGTGCATGGGGACCTTGGGGGAGGACTGAAGAGGGGAGGAGAGGCAGGGAGGGGAGCAGAGAAAAATGTAGAGCTCAATAAATATCAAATTTAAAAAAGACAGAGTATAAAATTTATATGAAAAGGCAAAAGACCCCCAAATAGCCAACACAGTATGGTAGAGAAACCCACTCCAATGACTGGCACAACCTGCCCTCAAATTTTACTACAGGAACTGGAGAGTTGGCTCAGTGGTTAAGAGCACTTGCTGCTCTTGCAGAAGACCTGAGTTTGGTTCTCAGTACCCACATTGGGCAGCTCACAACCCTCTATAACACCAGCTCCAGGGGATGTGACACCCTCTTCTGGCTGCTCTGGACACTGCACATACATGGCATATGCACACAGAGACATGCACAATCGTGTGTGTGTGTGCACGCACACACATAAATAAAAATATTTTTAAAAAGACTAAAAGCTGTGTAGTATAGGCAAAAGAAAAGACAAACAGCCCAATAAACTTTCTGTAATCCAGGAAGAGGCTCACACAATAGAATCCTCTGGATTCTGATCAGGGAGGCAAGATTAGATTTGTCTCAAATGATGCCGAACACCTGGACTTCCACAGGCAATGCACGATGAAGAAAGAAGAATTTTAGGCACTGATTTCAAAATTTACTTCAAAGTGTATCCCAGGACTGGGGTGCAGCTCAGTGGAAGAGCACAGGCCCAGCTAGTATAAGCAATGTCCTGGGGCTGATCCCAGCACCACAATAAATAAATAAATAGACAGGCAGACAAACAGATAATAGCTAGGTAAGCAAATGAATGAATCCCAGCTGCACAGCAAACTCACAAAATCCCCCAAGATAAGTAGAACAGAAGAGCCGGTTAGCTGATCTCGGAGGGACAGCAGAGACACTGCCCGTGAAGGAAGGGCTGATAATCTGGGATCCACTAAAATTTAAAACTTCTGGGGATGGGAGATGTTTCAGCAGTTAAGAGCACTGGCTGAACTTGAGAAGACAGGTTCCATTCCTACCACCCACATCATGGCTCACGGTTGTCTGTAAATCTAGTCCCAGGGGAATCCAGTGTGCTTCTGGCTGCTGTAGACGTGGTACATATACACACATGCAGGCAAACACTTGTACACATATGGGAAGTAATGATTTTTTTTTTAGTTTAAAGTTTCTGGGCAGAAAACGTTTGTGACATTTATCTGATAATTTACTTGGATTCCAAAGTATATAAACAACCCTTAAAAAATTGCAAAGAGGTTGGAAAGACAGCTCTTCAAGTATAGGTACTGCTGCTGAGTCTGACAACATGAGTTTGATCCCAAGACCCACATGATGAAAGAAGAAAACAGACTCCCGGAATTTTCCTCTTGCTTTCTCATTCATGCCTCTCTCTCTCTCTCTCTCTCTCTCTCTCTCTCTCTCTCTCTCTCTCTCTCTCTCTCTCTCTCCTCTCTCTTCAGTAAAGACATGTAAACAAATGAGTGAGGTGAAGCACATAACCCAGTTGAGAGGGATTGCCCAGATATACAAAGCTCTGAGTTCAAAGACACACATATCCTATAGATGCCTTACAATATAGGCAAAGGTATATATAGAAGGAAATCTCACCATCAAAGATATGCAGGATGCAGGTGGCAAATAGGCATATGAAAAGATGCTCAGTGTCATATGACAACTAAAGCAACCATGAGATACCACTGCATTGCTGTTAGAAGAGCTAATGCTCACCCGGTGACATCACTAGGGGCTGGCAAGGATGTCAGGCAGCAGAAAGCTGCTGAGCGTGCAGAACGGTAAGGCCGCTTTAGAAGACAGTTTGGCAGTTTCCTCTAAACCTTAGCCCGATTGACCATAGAATCCATCCGGCAACTTCACGGATGTCCACATGAAACCTGCACACACACACAGTGAAAGCACCTGCGCTGGTTAATTTAAACTGTCAACTGGACACAACCTAGACTCTCCGGGAAGAGAGTCTCATTTGAGGAATTGTCTAGATCAGCTTGGTCTGCAGGCATCTCTGGGATAGGTTGTCTAGATTTTTAATTGACATGGGAAGACCCAGTCCAATATGGGCAGCACCATTCCCTAGGCAGTCCTAGGGGTCCTGAACAAGGAGTGGAGAAACTGAGGTAGGCACACGCAAGCAGGCATGCACGTATGTATTTTGCTCTGCTCCTGACTGCGGATATTATATGAACAGCTATTTCAAGCTCCTGAGGCTGTAACTTCTCCACTATGATGGACTATTGCCTGGAATTTTGACCCTAGTGCTGGATTCTAGGTGTGTGCCACCATACCAAGCTCTCCTTTTTTTCTTTTTATAAATTTATTTATTATGTATACAATATTCTGTCTGTATGTATGCCTGCAGGCCAGAAGAGGACACTAGACCTCATTACAGATGGTTGTGAGCCACCATGTGGTTGCTGGGAATTGAACTCAGGACCTTTGGAAGAGCAGGCGATGCTCTTAATCGCTGAGCCATCTCTCCAGCCCAAGCTCTCCGTTTTTTTTTTAAATTATATCTGTGTATGGGTGTGCATGTTTGTGCGCACACAGAGTTCAGAAGAGGTCTTCGAGCATCCTCGTCTACCACCCTCCACCTGTTCCTTTAAAGCAGGGTCTCTCCATGAACCTGAAGCTCGGGTTTTCTCTGCTAGTGTGGAATCCAGCAAATCCCAGCAATGCTCCTGTCTCCGCCCTCCTTGGAGCTGGTGTGCACAAGATGCTGGGTTATAAAGGGTGCCTGCCGGGATCTGAGCTGAGTCTTCCTGCTAAGCCATCTTTCCAAACCCTCTCCCCTGTCCTTTTTAAAGACCTATTATCAGTCTTGCAAACACAAGGGCTTGAGTTCTACCCACAAACAGGACCTTGGGAGTGGACCCCATGGTCCAGGCATGAGCATAGGCAGCTGAGTCCCGACTCCAGAGCCCAGCCTGGTCTTCACCGACCACTATGCAGCAAGTGTGGGTGGGTTGGCACTTCTATGTCTTGTTGCGTTTGTTACCCAGCAACAGAACTCTGATGTAATGCTGAGATTAGCAGACAGGAGCTGGAGACCTCAAGCAGGAAAAGTCAGGAAGCATTCTGACCTCAGTGCAAACAAAACTACAGAGTGTGAAGCTTTGTCTAACTCTGCATGAGTTGGAGAAGAAAGGCCCAGTGGAGCCAGTTATCCAAACTTCTTTAATGGAACCCAGAAATTCAATTTTTTTTTTAAAAGACAGGGTCTCATGTTGTCCAGGCTGACTTCAAACCCGCTTTGTAGCTGAGGATGCCTTTGAATTCCGGATCCTCCTTCCTCTGTTTTCCGAGTGTTGTGGTTCCAAGTGCGCTCTATCCCACTGGTTCATGGGTTCTGAGGATGGAACCCAGGATTCATGCACTCTCGGGGAGCGCTCTCCCAAACTCAGGACTCCATGTTTGCAAGGCAAGCACCTTAACTGACCGATACATCTTTCCAGTCCTGAAGGTTTTGCTTTGTTTTGTTTTGGTTTTGGCTTTTGGTTTTGGAGATGGAGTATCATTGTATAGCCCTAGCTGTTCTGGAACTCACTCTATAAAACAGGTTGGCCTTGAACTCACAGAGATCCTCCTGCTTCTGACTCCTGAGTGCTAGGACTAAAGGTGGGCACTACCCCTGCCTTGCATGAAGGAACAGTCTTAGCTACAATCTCAACTTCCTTCACAGACATAAAGCTACTAGGGCAGTAGTGACTTGGAGGGTTTATCTGTCATCTTAGTCAGGAGCATAGAGGCCCTTTAGTCCATTCCTGTTGTCTGACAATGGTAAAGAACGGGACCCCATTCTCTATTAAAAAACAAACCAACAACAACACAAACCCCCAAACCAAAAAACAACCCAACTTTTAATCCCAGCACTTGGGAGACAGAGACTGGTGGATCTCTGTGAGTTCAAGGTCAACCTGTCTACAGAACTAGTTACAGGACAATTAGGGCTGTTTCACAGAGAAACCCTGTCTCAGAAAACCAAACCAAACCAAAACAGAACAAAAAAAGAAAAAACGAGAACCCATGTAAAAAGCCAGGGGTAATGGTGGGGGTTTATAACCCTAGTGCTGGGGAGGTGGAGAAAGGTAGACCCCCTGGGACACACTGTCCAGCCAGGCTAATCTAGTTGGCCAGTTACAGGCCAGTGAGAAACCCTGTCTCAAAGGAGATGCAGGGCTCCTGAGGAATAATACCTAAGGTTGTTCTCTGAACTCCACATACATGAACATGTGCGCACAGAATATTCCTACAAGGAAAACCCCCAGAAGGCTCTATAGGTAAGCACCTCCCAACCTCTAAAGTGTGGCATCAACTACCAGGGAATTGTTCCACGAAAGTGAGAAGCCATGTCTTCCAAGCTTGTTCAGAAGGCAGCACCACCCTGACTCCGCAGCACGCCAAAGTTCAGTAAGAGAAGAACCCAACACAGTCTGAGGCATAAGTGCAAATCTCTGCGGTCAGGCCAGCAAGTCAAATCCCAAAGTACATGTGACACGCATGCCTAAGTGATAGTGCTGCTCACAGTGGCCTGGGTTTTTCCACATCAACGAATCAACAAACATGGTCACAGGCCGACCCAATGTAGATTGTCCCCTACTGACATTCCCTCTTGTGTTGATTCAGGATCAATTAAAGAAAAGCACAACACCTTGAATTTAGCAGCAAAATCTTTTAAAAATGCAGCATAAAATGGAATTAGAGAAAAGTAATCAATCAATTTATAAAATGCTTTTTTAGAAAAAAATGGGGATGGCAGCTCACACCTGTAATATTAGCACTCAAGAAGCTGAGGCAGTAGGATTCTCATGAGTGCAAGGCCACCCTTGGCTACATAGTGTGTTCCAAGCAAGCCTGGGCTACAGGGGGAAAAAAATAAAAAAACAAAACCAAAACCAAAAATACAACAAAAACCTTCTCTTTGAAACACACAATCAAAAGAATGAAAAGAAAAGCCACAGACAGGGAGAAAATATCAGATTCGAGACAGGGCTTAGATCTCTAATATAAAAAGAATTCGTTCATCCCTTTCAGTAGTCAGGACAAACAATCCAATAGGGAAACGTCTGAATGAACACGTCCCTGGACTTGATAGCCCATTAGGGAAATGCAAATTAGAGCCAGAAGGTTGTGCCGCACCTTGTCTCACACCCTGACCAGAACGGCTAGAATCTAATTAGCCAGATGACTAAATGGTGGCGAGGAGGGTGTTGAGGACACCACTTGAATGTGTTCAGTTACCCAAACTTTTACCTTGTATCTCCCCAAACTCTGACTAGTCTTTGTACAGATGCAAAACCATAATAAACCCCAGAGAAGACAAATTTGTATGTGAAATTTCCTGCAGCTTTACTTGTAATAGCCGCAACCTGGAATCCGACAAAAGGCCTCCGACAGTTAAATGAGTAGACCAACCTATGCACATTGAAAAGCTACTCAGGAATTAAAACTAATGAGGGATTGAGAGTGGCAGGGGGGCAGAAGAGTGGCCCCCAAGGAGGCTCACGCCCCAGGCTCGGGAATCTGTGTGTGTGTTACTTCCTCATAGGCCAGCACTAGGAACTCAGTACCAGGGATTCAGGTCGCTAAGCAGCCGACCTCAACGGGAGATTATCAAGGATCGCAGAATGAGGAATGTAATCACGTAATCACGAGGTGCTTACAAAAACTGAAGTTGAGGCCTGGGAGGTGGATCTGACATGATGACATCAGTGCCCCAATGGTCAATGCCTGCTCTGCAGGTGGACTGGGCTCAGAGCCAAGGGACACAGAGGTCTGGGAGCTGGGAGGAAAGGAGCTGGGGGTTTCCTCCTGTAATCCGGTTGACACCAGACTTGGGTTCTATGACCCCTAGGAATTCTGACCTCCACAATCCACTAAAGCCCAGCAAGTTGTTTACTGCAGCTGTGGGAAACAAATGCAGTGAAATCTAGGCGATGTGGATGCAATCTCAAAATAATCACGCCGAGTGCCGGAAGCCAGACAAGGACAGACACATGACGTCTGGTTCCATCTATATAAAACTTCAGCTCATCAGCAGGGACAAGATGATGAGAGTCTGCTGGGGACTTTGGGGATGGGGAGGGAGCAGCATGAAATATGGGGAACTGAAGATGTCTGCACTGTGCCAGGGGACGTATCCCAGAATGTCTCAGGTGTCCAAATCCCAATATGTCCGGTTTCCCGTGGACAATCAGGCAAGTGATAAACACTTGCTGTAAACAGGGCATGGAAACAAAACACGGCTGATATATGGCTCAGAATGTGGAAGAGTTGGTTGGGGAACACTGCAGTGTCCTCACACAGCAAGCAAGAAGGACAGAGGGGTCTGCACCTGCCTGGTAGGTCCTGGGTTGGGGGTGGAGCTGCTACCCCACAATCAAGGCAGGCTAAGGCTGTGAGGGCTTTGGGTCTGGGTAGGTGGAATCCTGGAAGTTTCCAGGAGTCCTGCAGAAAGCGGAAGAGCCTGCATTAACTAGCTGTCACCATCACCACACTGCAGTGAGTGGACCCGATGGTGGGACTTAAAACAGAGCTCCAGTCATGAAGTGAGACAGGTTATCCGATTCAAGCCATCACAAACTCCTTAACCTCTGCTTCCGGGATCATGTAGGCATCTTTGGGGCTAATTCCAGCCCAGGACAAGACAGTGAACTAAGAAGTGGGAGGGACAGAGATAGAAGGTAGAGGCGTGGGTAGATGCCAGTATGGGTGAGTGGCAGTGGGACTGTTCTGTGGGCCTCAGGGCTTGGGCCTTCCTCCTAGTCCAGCCAGGGTATGTGGCTGAGTCTGTGGGCTAGAATCTCTCCGGTTCAGGACCTGCCGGCTCTTCCTGCCCAGGCCTAGCAAGGAGAGGAATGGAATGGGCAGGACCTGAGAGCTCCTTCACTCAGGTGTCTACGGGAGGGAGGCCCTGTGTTGGGACATCCTGCACTAGGGTACCACAGCCTTGGGCCCATCAGGGATCCTGATGTCTGACTCACAGATACAGCTTCTAAATGGGAGAGCCCAGTCATAACCCTGATGGAGACAAGGACTACCTCAAAACTGAGCAGGTGACGAAAAAGTCCAGACTAGGAGATGCTGCATCCTTGAGCAACTTCCTCCTGTGGGTGGCCTGAGTGTCCTCATCTGGGGCACAGGGACAAGGCCCAGCCTTGGGCAAGGGTGGAGGGGATGAAAGAAGACAGTCTGGTAGCTGTGGTGTGGTCTATGGGTGTGAAAGGCAGCTGGGGGCCATCATCTACAGGTAACTCTTGCCCTCCATCTTGATCGCACCATGGTGTTCCCTCTGAGGTCTGAAATGTCACCTCCCATCCTAGACTTCGAGCACCCTGCTCAAGTCCACACACGAAATGGGCAGGCCAGATGTTATCTTTGTCCCCTCCTGTGGCAAAATACCCGACAGAAGCAACTGTAGGGACGGAAGCTTTCTTGAGGGTCGGTATTTTGTTTTTGGTTTCTCTTTTCTGTTTGTTTGTTTTTGTTTCTTTGTAGCTTTGGTGCAAGTCCTGGAACTAGCTTGTAGACCATGCTGGCCTTGAACTCACAGAGATCCGCCTGCCTCTGCCTCCCTAGTGATGGGATTAAAGGCGTGCACCACCACCACTCTGCTGCTTTTGGTTTTTCTTTGAGACAGGGGTCTCACTACGTAGCCCAGGCTGGCCTTGAACTCACAGAGATCCGCACGCCTCTGCCTCCCAAGTGCTGGGATTAAAGGCATGCACCACCAGCCCCAGCTCTGGCTCACAAGCTACTGTAGTGGGGGAGGCATGGTGGCAGGAGCATGAGGCAGCCGGTCACATATAATCCGCCAACGGGAAACAAAGCAGGATAAACACCACCGCTCAGCATTTTCACTCCTCTGGACCATGGAATGATGCCACTCAATATTTTGGGTGTCTTCCCATCCCAACTAATCCCATCTAGAAAATCCCTCACATACAGAGGTGTGCAGAGGTGTGAGCTTGTATGATTCTAGGATCTGTCACATTGACAATCAACATCAATGACTGCAGACCCATAGCCAGCAGGGCCAGGTGACTGTACCTCTCTGCACTCCTTGGAATATCTCTGGGGACACAGCCTAGTTGGAAGCGGATATCCAAAGTGGTCTCTTCAGGGGAAGGGCTTGACAAACCCGGCCTCTAAGGCAGGAAGACCATCTCCTGCAGCCAGAGCCTGGGTCAAAGGCCACACAGCAGAGCGTCTGTGCAGGATTTACTTCTGAAAAGGCTCTGACCTGTGGGGAGATTCATTTATGTGCATGCGGGGTGGTCATCTGTGGCCAAGAGAGGAAGGGGCTGCCTTCCTGAGGACCAGAGTTGGGGTCGAGGAGCCAAGGCCAGCATCACATGACAATACCAATATAGGGGCAGCAAGAACAGCTTCCAGAAAGGGAAGGAAGTTGCTGGCTGGCATGAAATCTGCAGGAAGAGCCCTGGTCATGTGTACAAAGGTCAGCACCCTGGGGCCAACAGTCACATGGTGATGGACACTCAGAGAGGAAGTATGTGATCTTTCTCTGTCTTTAGGCTCATTGAGTGTGAGAGCTTGGGGTCAGATGTTCATCACCAGCCCTGCTAAAGTCTGTCTCTTCCAGGTCCCCCACAGCACATCCTTCCCTGCACAACTACAGAGATGGCCATCTCTCTGAAGTGCTTGGTGTGAAGAAGGCCTTGTGGACAGAAGAGTGAAGCCATCAAAGTCCCTCCCATCCCTTCTTGGTTGTCTCTTGGCCCTGTGCTCAGTAACCTAAGCTTTCTTTCTGTGCCCAGGAGCCATCTTGGATGCCCACACAGCATCACCCTGAAATGAGGGGAGAACCAAGGAAAGGTCCCTGCAGAAGAGTGAGAGATAGAGGGATCCAGTGTCTGGGCTGTGACCACTAAGGGACCCTGTTTCCAGCACTACCAGCAACCTCTGACCTGCCTGGACTGGATGCAGAGCCACACTCTTCTCTGCAGCAGTCACACCTCAATTCTTTGCTGAGGCTCCCAACATGGTGCCCCACAGGGTAACCTTTTGGTATACCTGGGTATGATGGACTCAGGGAGTTTGGGGACCTCTTGCCACCCCTTCCTGTCTTCTTGCCTCTCTCTCTCTCTCTCTCTCTCTCTCTCTCTCTCTCTCTCTCAGAGGGAGGGCACAGAAGCCAGAGGCCCTGCTCAGGTCCAGACATGAAACCTAACTATTGCCCAAGCTTTATGCCTCTTGTGACAACTAACCACAGAGTTCTTGTCTTGGGACCTTGATTCCAGAAGGTTTTGTACCAGATCCCCGTGCAGGGAAGGTGCTGCTAGCCTAGGCTTTTTTTTTGTTTCTGTTTTTTTTTTGTTTTGTTTTGAGACAGGGTTTCTCTGTAGCTTTGGAGCCTGTCCTGGGGACTAGCTCTTGTAGACCAGGATGGCCTCGAATTCACAGAGATCCGCCTGCCTCTACCTCCCAAGTGCTGGGATTAAAGGCATGCTAGTTGCTAGCCTAGGCTTCTAACTGCCTCGGTAGACAAGGATGGCTTTGAATTTCAGATCCTACTTGCTTACATTTCCCAAGCACTGGGATTATAGGTGTGCACCACACCTGGCTTATGTGGTATTAGGGTTGTGCCCAGGGCTTGGGGCGTACTAGGCAAGTACCAGTGAAGCTACACCTCCATTCTTCAGGCTCTTGGTTTCCGAAGGCTCCAGGCTAAGTATAGCTGAAGTTGAATAAATGTCATTTGTTAGAACTGTGGAGTCCCTATGGCAGGAGGGAAGGGTTCAGCTACACACCTGCAGCCCTCCCCTGTGCCCTGCTTGTGTTCCTTGATCTTAGCTGTGTGTGGAACTCACCCACTGTGCTCTGGCCTTGGACACCCTTCCCTCCTGGCACACAGCTAAGATCAGGCTACTCCTGGGAGCCCTCTGGCCCTGCCTCTGGGACCCCACCTGGTATTCATTTCTCTCACGCTCTCCCTCTGGCCTTGGGAGACAACATCTCTCAGCTTTGTGCGTGCAACCATAGTGGGACAGAGTGGGTAGGTGACCCACCCCATACTCATGAGAGCCACAGAGCTGACAGTAGAGATACTGAGGTCTGCAGAGGTGAAGGGTTCACCCACAGCCACAGGGCTGGCTAATCTATCCTTACTGTTATAAGTGAAGCAGGGACACGCAGAGGACAGTATTGTGTCACTGCCAGCATCGTTCTCCACAGTGAGAAGTGGGCTCTCAGATTTATCTCTGAGATGTACCGCCCCATCCTTCCAGCCAGCTTTACCGTGGCCATTCAGGCCGGAAGAGCTGGGGATCTGTTCAGGGATGGAGGGGACATATGGCCCACCCACCACTCCCTTTCCTCCTGAGTCATTGCTCCAAGGAGGGGGTGTTGTAAACCCAGACCCGTTGATCCAGCTGCCTGGGAGGGGCAGGTGCCACAGGAAGCTGGTATCCAAAGTCAGAAAGGTACTGACCGCTGCCACCGGCCTACCCTGGGGAACAGGCCTTGTGGCTGTGGGTGGAGGGCAGATATTAAAGTATTTTCCTGGAGCCCCTGAAAAACAGGTTCCCGGGCAGGACTGAAGGATGAGTCCCTGCCCTGGCCTCCCAGGAGCCAGCTCTTTTCTACCAGGCTCATGCATGACAAGGTCATCCCAGGGTTGATGGCCTTGCCCCAGGTATAGGAGCTGGACCACAGTCATAAAACAGGGAGGCTGGCCTCTCTCCATCCTTTCACTCTGCAGCAGGGACACACTCTGTAAGGCAGGATGTCCTGTGGCCCTTCAGTGTTGGGAAGTCAGGATTTCCCCAAGGTCTAGGCCAGAGCAACTGGCAATGGAGGTCAGACAGGTCTCTCTCCTGCTGAAACATTGGTGGCCATATATGCAGTGATGTCGATGGTGGCCATAGCTATAGGGTGGGTCACCTACCCACTCTGTCCCAATGTGGTTGCATGCACAAAGCTGAGAGACGTTGTCTCCCAAGGCCAGAGGGGATAGGCAGAGCATAAGAGAAATGTAATACCAGATGGGGTCCCAGAGGCAGGGCCAGAGGGCTCCCAGGAGTAGCCTGATCTTAGCCCGTGTGCCAGGAGGGAAGGGTGCCCAAGGTTAGAGCACAGTGGGTGAGTTCCAAACACAGTTAAGATCAAGGAACATAAACTGTAAGAAGGAAAGTAAGATATACAGAATTTAAAAAGATAAAAGTCCAGAGGCAAAAGGTAGTTGGGATTATGTAAGATAAAAAAAGCAGGCAAGAAACAAGCCGAGCTAAGGTAAGGCATTCATAACTAAGAATAAGCCTCTGAGTGTGATTTATTTGGGAGCTGGGTGGTGCGCCCCCAAAAGCCACATGAGTAAAAGTCACATGACAGATGGCATCTGTGGAGTTCTCTGGCTCTGAAGTGCCCCCAGGCCAGCCCTGGTAAGTCTCTATGAAGATCATTATGACTATCCTGAATATACAGTCCAGGTTGTTAGCCCACCCCCAGAACCTGTCCCTTCTGATCTTCCTGTTGACCTATATCACTTGACTCTTACCACCTAATCTCACCTCTCCTTCCACGTGACCTCCTTCCATCCCTTCATAGTCTTACACTTCTCCCAGCCCTCGTTTTCCACCAATCATATCCTCATGCAAACTTCACCAGCTTTTCTCCAACATCATTTTCTGGTCCCGGGGATTCCAGTGATGGGTCCAACTCCCAGATACCACATGCTCTCTACTCTAAACACAGCCTTCTCCATTTCCACCAATCACAGTTTGGTAGCTAGAATAACATCCCATTCTGAGATGTCTTTTGGGTCCCTGGCAGCTGAGATGGAAGAGGGGACCTCACAGCGTAAAATATGGGTCCTTCCAGAGAAAGCAAGATGGTTGCTGGAGATGTGAGGGGGAAAGTGGAGAGTAGAGAGAAATCTTTGGAGGTTCAGGGTGGAGTCTTAGCCTTGGACTTTAGGACCACAAGAAGCTGAGGAAGAAGGGAGCAGAGTCTCCTCCAGCCCTCCGAGAGGGGTCAGTATGCTCATAAGACAGCAAGCAGTACAGAGCCATTGAGTTTGGACTTCTGGACTCTGGAGTTGCAAGAGGACAAGGATGTGTTGTTTTAAGTCCCACAGTTTGTATTCCCTTAGGACAGCAGCCATAGGACACAGACACAGGCAGGAAGCAGTGTGACATCTGCGTCCCAGCACCTATTGCCTTTGTCTCATTCCTTCTCCCTGTCCCCCACCCTGCCTCCTTCCTTCTCTACTTTTTACAGTCCTGGGGATGCAATACAGGGTTTCCTGTGTTCTAGGTAAGCACTCTTCCGCTGTCGTGCCCAAGCTCTTCGTCTATTCTTGATGCCATAGTCTCAGTTCAAGCCTGTTTTCTTCCACTATGTGGCAAGATTGCATGACTTCTGACCATCCAGGCACCTCCCAAGGCTCCTTCCCCAAGCCTGCCTGTCTTCATCACGGTCCTCTAGAAGCCAAACACAGGATATGAGGAGGGAGGGAAACTTATTTTAAACAACTGGCTACAGTTGAGGAGTAGCTGGACCTCCAAGAAGAGGGGCAGGAACACTTGCTCCTGGGGAAGCATTTTTCTCTAAGGTATTTACCTGATTAGACATGGCCTGCTTACATTGTGTGCTTTCCTCATGACCTGCTGAGGACAATGTTAATTCCATTAGAAAATACCTTCACAGGAACATCTAGACCGCTAGATGTCTACTAACATCTCGGTACACACACAAAAAAAATTGCCATCATACCTAGAGCCCACAAGAAGGTATCGAGCACGGGCAAGTGTTCTATCTACCCACAGGTGACAGTGATGGAACTTGTGCAGGCACTAAGTGGAACAGAGTAAATTTTCCTCCTGCCTCCCCCAACCCAGCTTCATGCCCACATGCATGTTCATGGCCCACTAGTTGAACCTGTCATCTCTAGGTTTCTCACAAATCTTCCCCCACCAGGTTCCTGGAGACTTCTGCCCCTCAGGGTCTCTGTATGCCCCTCTTGACCACCTCCATCTCCTCTCTTAGATCTCTCTCTCTCTCTCTCTCTCTCTCTCTCTCTCTCTCTCTCTCATCAGCTTCTCCTGACTTCATTCTCCAATGTGGCCAACTTGGAAAATAGCAAGTCACCTATCCAGCCTTTTTGTAGTCATCTATAAGGCACGCGAGCCTGTGGGTTCATGGGTGTCCATATGACTAACAGATACCCAGCTCCCCCAGAACAGCCGAGATGGAGGAATACCACACCCCAGGGCTTGACCTCTCCAGAGGGCTTATGGGTCACTGGAACTCTGGACTTCTCTTCACCAATTCTCTTCTAATGTCTGCTCTCACCCCTATACCCTACACCTACCAGTAATTAGTCCTAAGCCAGGGGCCCAACTCTGGATTGCCAAGATGTCACCTATGGTCACTCACCCCAAAGAAAGCAGCAACACGGTAAAGCGGCAAGAAGGGATTTTAACCCCCAAAGCCACGTTGAAAAGATACACATCAGGGCACTGGCGAGAGCTCTGAACTTAAACAGGAGAACTTGGCAAGGTGAGAGGTGGGCTGGGTGACTGGTTCTGGTTCAGCTGTTGTGCTGCTGGCCACATCTCACTTCTGGCTCTGTAAGGTGATTTGAAGGTGATTGCTCTTGCTTGGGGGTGATCTCCTTGTGACCTATCTGCAGGGCTCTGCTGTTCCTGGAAACCAAGCTGGCCTCATGTTTGGGACAATCAGTAGAGACCTTCAAGCACCCTAGGAGTATTGGACATTATTAGGACTGAAGACAGATCCTTAGTTACCTTTGTATTAAGGGGAACCCCCCTGCCTTAACTATGCCAGCTGTCCCATTCCTGCTCCTCCCCCCAACAGCTAAAGTCCCTCCTTTCAGCTAACCCATGGCTCGTTCTTTCAAATGGCCTTAGATGTCCCCTGAAAAACTTGTAGGGAAATTTGTTGGGTGCCAGGGAGCCACACCCCCTTCCTCCTAGGGCCTGAGTTGCTGGGCCTTGAGGTCTCAGATGAATGACTCAGCCAGGAGGGGGAGGGGCAAGGAGGAATGGGGTGACTCAGCATCTCATCACAAGGTTGGAGGTTGGGGTGAAACCATTTCCCACTTAGCACTGGGGCCACCCACAACCTTCTAGCTCCATTTCCTCCTTCCACCCCTGTACTCAGAGAGTCTATGGGCATCTCAGTGCTCCGTGGGGTCAAGGAGATCTGGACACGGCTCCTCCTTGTGTTATTTAATAACAACAATGGGACAGGGGTCTCAGAGCCTACCTGTAAGGCTGACAGACCTGGAGGCTAACTCCAAGGAAGGCTTACACACACACACACACACACACACACACACACACACACACACACACTGAAGTCTCCTTCCATCCTGATGTCCCCAGCTTATACCCCACCCTCTGTAGAGAGTTAAATGGAGGCTGCACATGCGATAGGGCTTCGGAGGCAGAAAGAGAGAGAGCAGGGGAGGCTGGGACTGGGGCATGTTGGGGGGGGCACCTTGAAGAGGAAGCATACAGAGGGAAAGCTGTAAGCTGACCTGAAGCCAGCCAGAGCTGAGCTCTGCCTGACCACACATCTTGGCAGTAAGAAATAGAGGTTCCTTAGCAGAACTAAGGCCAGCTGATATGAGACCGGAAGGAGGCAGGGCAACCTCCAGGAGGCCTGTAGTCCCAGTAACCCCCAACCAGAAGCCTTCATAGACATTTCCCAATCTCCGCCTGGAGTTGGGGAAATGAGGAAATGGGGCCTGAGAACTGGCTCAGAGGGGGCCACCACCAGGGACTCAGACAGTGTGGAAGCCCTATTCTACTCTTCGTTACCCTTAACTAAGAGCTCAAAATACACAGGACCAAAGGCAGCCAGAAGCCTACTTCTGAGGCCTGGGCTGCTCCTTCTGCCTCTTGCATGTCACATTTCCACCACTAGCATTAGACAGAAGAGTGTCATTGTCATGAAGAAGCCCTCAGATACATGTTCGCCTTCCTCTCCACGCTTCTCCGGGCTCACACTGCTTCAAATGTTTAGCTTTTCTGTTAGCAATGTGCATCTCTGGGTCCTCATGTCATGACTCCATAGCTCGATTCTTTGTCACCCTGAATCCTATCCTCCCCTGTAGACACATACCACACTTTTATCCAACCACTTTCTGAAGACATCAGGGTTCCTTCAGATGGGTGCCATTGTGAATAAAGTCCCCGCTGTCCTGCATGTGTGAGTTCTTGTGGGAACATACGTTTCTTTTCTGTTGTTTCTTGAGGCAGGATCTAGTGGCCCAGACTGCTCTCCAGCTCTCTTGGCGGTCACAAGCCGTCGTGCCTCACTTCAGTCTTTAGCTTCTCCAAGTAAATACCCAGGAGAACAATTGCTGGATTGTACAACAAGAGGACATTTGGCTTTGAAAGAGAACAGCACACTGCTTTCCAAAGTGGCTACGCCATTCTGCATCCTCACCACAATGAGTGGGACTGCCCACTACGCCCCTGCCCTGCCTTAAACCAATGTCGTCATCCCTTTGGATTTGGGCTACCTAGTAGGTGTGCGGTGTGTCTCATTGTTGTTTCAATCTGTAATTCTCTGGTGACAGAAGGTGCCAGGCATCTATTCTGAATAATTGCCTCTGAGATTCTGTCTTTGGTCATGTGATTGTCTAGATTGGTTGGCCATTTTTGTTTATTTTTTTTGTTTTGTTTGTTTGTTGTTTGTTTTTAAGAAAGTGTCCCACCCTATAGCTCAGACTGGTCTGGAATGCACAGCAATCTCCTTCCAACAACGTGCTGTTTAAACAAACCTGCTGATTCCCAAGTCCTGGAGAAAGGCATCTTTTTGTTTGCTCCCTGCTAAGTCTCCAGTGCCTCTGGGATTTATCGATTGCTCAGTTTGATGCGAGGGAAGGATCATTAACTCTACTGCAATTGCAGCTTATTCGAGATTATCTTTCCCCCACTGCCCTTCCTATCACCTGGACAGATCCACGGGTGACACTCTTCCTTCGCTGCCACCCACGTCTCTGTCAACACCGTCCTGTCTTGATTACTGAACAGAACAGTCACCCCCTCTTCACTGACATGACTGGCGTCCGGGTCAGATTGCCAAATCTCAATGTCTCGTGGTGGCTTCTGTCTTCCGCCCCACACATCAGCAAAGCTGCCTAACTCGTGGCCACTCCTCCCATAAGACACTTTCTTTGGGGCTCCCAGGCACTCCTCTCTCTTGGCCTCTGCCTCCAGATGAGTACTGTTTGGTTTCCTTTGTTGTGTCCCCTCATTTTAGCCTCGTATTGTTGGGAAGCTCCGGGGCTTGATCTTTAGATCGTTTCTGTGCACAGGTTTTGCACACCCAGCACTTAGCTTCACCCACTCTGATTGGGATGAAGCCCTGAATGAGGATGATGTACTGCTTCCTTTTTTCCTGGACAGCTGCTGCATCTCAGTTGCCTTCATCCTTTCCTGAGCACTCAGTGTCCCTGTCTACTCCCCCCCATCTCTTTCTCTTCTCTCCTAATAGACCAAGACTCGAGCTACCTTCTGGCCTCTTTACTTTCCAGTGTCCTTGGCTCTTGTTCACCTCCTTAGAGCTGCTCAAATGAGGACCCTGTGACTGCAATACCCTCATGACTTCCTGCATCCCATTTCTGTGCCAGCTTTCGAGGTCTGCATGAACTGCCTGGTTCCTATTCTGTCTCTCCTCACCTGACATATAGACTCCAGGAAGGCAGGACTTTCTGCACTGTTCCCTTTTCTGGACATCCAGGGCAGAGTCTGGCATGCAGTTGGTATTTAGTAGTCATGGGAACTCAAGACAAATGCACCAGTACTGGGAGGGCCTGATCCATGAGGCATAGAGTGGCCCCTGGCAGGCTGCGAAGTACAAGTCCAGGAAAGTAGCTTAGGATCACCTGAGCCAAGGCTGTCTCACCTCAGAGCCAAGGCTGGGGATGGTCTCTAAGCAGTGAAAATCTCCATAAGGAGAAAGAGTTACATAGAGGGTGCTGGGCAGGTCCGTTCCCCTTTCTGGTTTTTCTTCCTTCATTACTGGACTGATATGTGATTCCCCTCTGTATGCTATGAATATGTTTTATTACCATTGGTTAATGAAGATGGTCTTTTGGCCTATGGCAAGGCAGAAGACAGGTAGGCAGGAAAACTAAACTGAATGCGGGGACAAAAAAGGCACAGTCAGGCAGATGCTATGTAGCTGCCGAAGGAGAAAGATGCCAGAACATTACTGGTAAGCCACAGCCTCGTGGTAAAATATAAAATTAAGAAAAATGGATTAAGACGTAAGAGCTAGCTAAAAATATGCCTGAGCCATTGGCCAAACAGTGTTGTAATTAATATAGTTTTTGTGTGATTATTCGGGTCTGGGTGGCCGGGAAATGAATAAGCCGTCTCCATTTACACTGGACCCTTTGTCAAATGGACAGGAGAGGCCTGGGGTGGGGAAGATGCTAGAGAGGTCCCCAACCTGAGGGCCCAGCCTTTAGGGAGGACCCATGGCCACTTCCCTTTCTGGAGGGAGCTCCACGTGTTGTAGCTGCACAGGTTGGCTATCTAGGCTGGCTTTCCCACCTGCGTCTTCATTCCACTCACACCATGCAACAGACAAGACCTGTGTCCCCACTGAATGCAACTCCTCCGGCCTGGTGCACCTGGAGCTCCTAGGAATCCCTGTGTGCTGTCATAAGCAAAGGGTCTGTCTAAATCCACCAGTGTTGACATATGGTACAGGAGGCAAGGGCCACGGGCCTTGCTAAGTGTATCTCCAAACCAAAGGCGGATGACGAAACTCAGAACGTCAGGGGCTGAACACATTGATCCTCTTCCTTTGCTGACTGGGAAGTGCCAAAGGCAAGCCTGGCTCAAAGAGGGTTCCAGTCAGCCTCACAAGCCCAGAGAGCCTGAGAGCCTGAGACAGGCAGAGCAGGAGGGGGTACTCCAGTATCAGGGTGTGTGTGGGGGGGAACTCAGGAGTTCTAGAAGCTGTGGCCTACCCCTGAGCTCTGTCAGTTAAGAGGAGATCAGAAGACACACACCTCAGCCTCCACCTTTGAGCCTCCCAGGTCCTATGGGCTAGCAACTGTAGGAGCAGGTGCATCCAGATTCACACACAGAGACTGAGGGACTCCTACCATGTACCAGGTATGGGAAAACTCAGGGACAGAGGCAGCTAGTACTCCTTGCAGAGAATGAACTGCAGAGGGTGTGGGGTGGGGGTGACCCTATGGACACTTTACCCCGTAGCTGCACAGGCTGGGTATCTAGGCTGGCTTCCCCTACCTGCCTCCTCATTCCCCTCAGGCTATGCACCAGATAAGGCCTGCATCCCTACTGACCGCAGCTGCTCTGGCCTGTGAGCACAACTGACTGCTGTGCCCTGCCTCTGGTCATGCTGACACACACTGTCCATTCCCTTCAGCAGCCTGGTCATTTTATAGATATCTATATTAGACCTGAGCACCCTGCAGCACTATCTGGGGCAGGGCTAGGGGCCCCAGCATGGTGCCCCAGAGGACCGTTTACCTTGCCCACTCATGGTCCAGCAGTTATCTCTAGATAGCATCCTAGAAAGCAAGTGACAACTCCAGGCCAGGTCCAGTCTCTCGGATATCAGAGGATGGTCTTAGACCCAGAGATAGCTGTCTTAAGCTCTTGCCTCACATCCAAGGTTAGGTAATGTTTGGAGTGCTGACTGGAGGCAGGGTCCAGGCTGCACTCACACACTGTGGCCGTAACACTGACCCTGAGTGGGGAGCCTTGACAGAGGTCAAGCACCCAACTTGGTGCCGGAACCGATGAGAATTGCAGCCCTGAACCCGGGAACAGGAACAGCTCATAGAGTGGGACATATGAACTGTACGGGCAGAGCATGCCCGAAAGAGCTTCCGGGATCAGACCCCTGCAAAGGCCCTCAGTGTTTCTGTCCTTGTTTGGACATTATCTCTCAGAGAGGACATTCTCCTTAAATGCCTCTCCAGGCTGTGAACTCCCCATGATGGAGAGATGGAGCCCGGCTCTCTCCAACAGCACCTAATTCAGTTGCTGACACCAAGCAGGGCATTAAGGAGTGAGTTCGTGACGACCCAAAGTGTAATCACAATCCTGTCCTCTTCTCCCTGTGCGCTCCCTTCACCTGCCTTCTCTGCAAACTCACAGATCCGGGACCCTTATATCACTAAATGCATGGTCCCAGGACAGTGTGCTACATTCTGGATCTGCATGCTAGGTGTTCTAGCCCGAGGAAGAGGGGCATCGCTCTGGGGAGATGAGTAGGCAGTAGACCTTTAAAAAGAACGGAGGATGCGGGTCCAGAAAGGCTCCAGGGAAAGAACACAGGAAGGAAGAGGCTTGGGTTTAAGCTGGTGTCCAGCAGAGGGTCAGGGCCCATCATCTAGTTAATGAGAATCTCAGTTCTGCAAGAAGACAGGTAGAGGGGGAGGGACAGCGCGGAAGGAGGGGCTCCCCCCCCACGGACGCTTCCGGGACTAGGACGGGTGCGGTCTTCCTTCTCCCACGTGATCAGCATCCAGGAATTCTCTGGTCCCGGGAAAGTCTGCGGGCGCGCTCCAGATTGGCAGTACGCAAGCCTGGAGCAGCGCACGCCTGCGCCCGGGAGGTGTTGTAGGCGGTTCCCGGGTCGTCCCGCCCCGCGCCCGCGTCCCACGTGACCGGTTCGGGGGCAAACAAGCGGTCAGCTGACTTCACGGGACTGCGGCGTCATCCCGGCTATAAGCGCGCGACCTTTATCATACAGCTTCGCTCTTGCCGGGCCGCCGCTACCATGCAGACCCCCGGCTTCTTGCTGCTCGCCCTCGGCCTCCTGGCCGCGTCCGCCTCCGCACTTATCAGGTGAGGACCCGGCCTGTTCCGGTGATGTGGGGCCCGTCCTCCGGATTCGCTCGTGCTCCAGCGGGTGCTAGAATGCACCTGTGCTCTCAGCCCGGCCTTCCACAGAGCCCTGCAGACTGTGGGGCGAGAGACTCAGAATGCAGGGGTCTCCTGGGTCCCCCTTTACTCCTGTGGTCGGACGGGAGGAGACAGTAGGGTGGCCACAAATGAGTTTGGCTCTAACCTACCCAGCACGGGGGGGTTTCCGAGGAGCAGTGCTCCACCATGGGTGGGATTGTGGTGACTACCAACTCAGCTGTGGAAGTCGGAATACCCAGTCTGCTCGTGTCCCCCAGAACCTGGGCAGGGCTTTTCTTTTAAGGGACCCTGTTTGACAGCTGTGCACTGGTGTTTACTGAGCAGAAGTTTACTCAAAAATGTTCCCACTGGTCCTGGGTGGTGAATCTCTCCTTCTCCCTCCTAAGTCGCACAAGACCCCAGAGAGAGGAGGAATGGAGTGGCTCAGTTCAAATACCTTGGGTCTGAGGTCAGTCCCATAAGGCGCCTCTCAGGCCTTTGGACTCAGCCTTTGTGCTAGATGGGGTCTTTGTGGTGGCCAGCTTCTCCCCACTCTTTGATGGAGTCCTATTGTGGCAGGTGGATGAGGCCACAGGCTGCTGGGGCAGAGCTGGCTCAGCCGGCTGGGCACCAGGGCTGGGTGGGAAGAAGTACAGCCTGTAGGCTGCTAGCTGGGGGTGGGTAGCCTCAGTGGAGCCATTGTAGGGAGTGGCCTGGGCTTGATCCTGCCCTGGCCTTGCCCTCCCTACCCTCAGGCCGGTCTTCTCTGAGGAGAGGTGGTATTGCCAGTGAAGGAACTCCAGACTCCCAGGGACTAGGCACCAGAATCAAAGCCACTCTTATGATCCTCGGGACCTTGGGCTGTTGGCATGTTTCTTGGCCTCTGCAGGATGTGTGCCCCCCACCCACTCGCAGGCCAGAAGCCTGGCTTCTTCCGGTCCACCACTCTTAGGCAAGACTCCTCCTATCTCTCAAGAGCACTCCCTCAGTGTGCCAGGAAAGGCCAGCTGTGACCTTGAATACAAATTCCCCGGGCAGGGAAGGTTCACCAAGTGATTGCAGACTCAGGCCAGCTCCCCAGGAGCAAACTGGGGGTGGAGAGGTGACCTGGAGGACGGGTCAGGACACCTCACTTTGCTGTCTAATGGGAGAATTCCCTATTATTGGGCTGCAGCAGGACTACAAGGAACACGTGTGGACCACGAGTCTGTGTGGTGGCAGGACACGTAGGTGTACCTGGGTTAAGGTGCTGGGCTTTATGAAGGGTAGCAGGGCCAGTTAGCAAGCTCCTAACTGACAAGAACCCCCAAGGGAGGTCAGGATGATACTGTCACTGCAAGCCTGGGGTAGGGGGCACATCTTTGTGGAGTTCACTTGGCAACAGATATCACTAAGGGCCACCAAGTTCAGTAGTTTAGTCCTGGAGCCCTGTGTGCACCTTGCTTTGGATGCAACTGTGTCACCGCCTTCTCCTCCTGCAGGGTTGGGTTCTCCAGGGCACAGGGCACAAGTGCCTGGCTACACCCTAAACACAGCCCACTAGCCACTAACCCAGGAAAGACTAGAGTAGGCTGACAGAGAGGACTGGGGACCAGTATGTGTGTTGTTTGCCTCTGAAGTGAGAACCACCTGACAGGGATGTGGTTGGTGAAGGGAAGGGCTGGGCACACTAGCCTGTGCTTGAATGTGGGGAGCAGGGGGCAGGCTGGAGCCTTCTGTGACGGTGAACTGAGGAGTCTGTGATGGTGATGGGGTGGGTCACTGGGCCTGTGGCTTTGGGGCAGGCGTTTGTTAAATGTCGCGGCCAGTTTGAGATACACGGTGTCATCTCAGTGGACATATTTTGCTAGAAGCACCGAGGAACATGGTGGTGGGGAGTCATTCTGCACTAAGAGGCCTGCCCTAGCCTGGCCCGGAGTATCCTTGGGTGGGAGGTGGGAGGACAGCAGTCAAAGCTGTGTCCTAACACACTCCTGTCCCATCTTGACAGAATCCCTCTGCACAAGTTCACGTCTCTCCGTCGGGCCATGACGGAGGTGGGCGGCTCTGTGGAAGACCTAATCCTTAAGGGTCCCATAACCAAGTACTCCATGGAGTCACCTGCCGAGACCAAGGAACCAGTGTCAGAGATACTCAAAAACTACCTGGATGTGAGTAGGGTGGTATTTGGGGGGCTTGATTTGAGGGGTGAATGTGGAAGGGACTAGCTCCCTGGGATCAGAGCACTTAGTCGGCGAGGTGGGCTTGCAGGTTCAGCCGTGCCATTCCTTGCCCAACAGCTCTTCATTCCTGCCACCCTGCAACCCTTGCTCCACCCACCTTGACAGGGGCCTAAGGCTAAAGGGTAGGTTAGGGTGGCCTTGCTTGGTCCCTGCAGAAGGTTCTTCCTGGGTCTTGAGCTTTTTCCTTTGTTTTGTGTGAGTACTCCTGAGCCTAGGTTCCCATGCAGGATGGGCCAGTGCTTGGTCATTGAACTACATCCCCAGTCATGCCCTCCCCAACCCCACATTCAGTCTCGAACACTGACTTTTCGGTTCAGAGCTGGCTTTCTAGCTCAGAACTCTCAGGAGCATCCCGTGGTGTTAAACCCTGTCTGCCCTGAGCCTGCCCTAGGGCTGGGGGAGCAGTTACTGGACCTATTTAGTTGTAACTTGTTGGAACCTGTGTATGCGTGCTTGAGTGTGTGTGTGTGTGTGTGTCCCAGGCCTAGGCTGATCCCCTGTCCCAGTACCATCACTTTGTCATCCTCCCCAGAATCTACCTCCTCCTTGCTTTTTTTAGGCCCCACCCCCTTCCTGGGAATTGAACTGATTAGGGCGTTGTACATGGTGGGCAATTGCTCTGCCACTGCCCTCTGTACCCGCCTCTCTTGTATTTTGAGATAATTGCCCAAGCTAGCCTTGAACTTGGAATCTCTTATCTTGGCCTTCTGAGCAGTTGAGATTACAGATCTGGCTCAACAGCCCACTGTCTCTGAAGGGAAAACAAGCTCGGAGGGAAAACATTCTGAAAGTCCCAGCTCTGTGGAAGGCTCTGGGCCAGAACCTGGCATCTCTTATGCCCCTGCCTCCAAATTGTATAAGCCCAGGGTGGCTGTGCAGCCCTGGGCTTTGTGGCCCACTGGGCCGAATTGGCAGTGCCCTCTGTCTTGTCTGTCCCGAGCTGTGGCAGTGACAGGAAGCATGAGGAAGGTGGAAGGTCTGTGTGTCTAGGTCCAGCTGGCTAGTTCCTATATACACACACGCATGCACACGAAGTACAGTTTGCTAAGCAATGCTCTCTCCCCAGTTACTTCTCTTGGTTTTCTGATGCTACCTGGAGTTAAGTGGAGTTGGACCCTGGGCCTTATATACACCAGTGGCTCAGGCTTCTTCTGGGTCAGACAGAGTATGGGTGACCCATAGCCAGTAGTTAACAACTAGTTTTTCCCTAAAAGGGATTTGGAAACTCTTGTGTCTGCCTAGTCCCTGGAGTTGGCAGCCCTGGAGGTCCCTGCTGTCTCTGAATAAATGGGAAACTAAGGCCAGACTTCTCTATGAAGCAGTGACCAAGTTGAGGCCAGTACCAGTGCCTTCAAGGGCACCCATCTCACCATTGATTCCACAGGACAGTCTCAGGACTAAGGCCTCTCAAACAGCAGAAGGGTCCTCCTGGCTGGTCTTAGGCATCACTGGGCTTGTGGAGGGCCAAGCCCGCCTGACCATTAGTGTCACATTAGGTAAAGGGACCCAGATGTTTGGAGTTCAGTACTGGGGTCTCAGGTCCACCCTTCTAGAATCTATTCTTTGTTAAGCTCCCTCCCCTTCAGGGTCCAGCAGGTGGAGATAGATGTGCTAGCTGAGGTCTGCACCCCAGGGTGCTCCCTGCCTCAGCCTGGGCCTTTTAGGCTTGGTTTCCTAGACAGCCAGAAGGCCTCTCAGGTAATCTTCTCACACTTCTGAACATTGTTCCTCCCCTAGGCCCAGTACTATGGCGAGATCGGCATTGGGACCCCCCCACAGTGTTTCACAGTCGTCTTCGATACCGGCTCCTCTAACCTGTGGGTCCCCTCCATTCATTGCAAGCTGCTGGACATAGCCTGCTGTGAGTCTCCCTGAGGTCCTCTGTCCCAGCACCCTGCCAAGGATCTAGAGGAAAGACTAAAGGCACACCCTAAGGTGCCTGGCTCTGCTGTCTTATACTATCCGCCATGCTCAGTGGCCTTTGGAACAACCAGGATGACAGAGGCCCTATTGTGGGGGGCCCCTGAGCAACTGGTATTGACTTCCATTTCTCTGGAGAGCTGGGCTTCCAGCCCCGTCTCTTTGAAGTCCAACCTTTCTGGGAGGCTATGGGAGGCGGGTTGGGCTTGGGATTTGCAGATACTTAGATCCAGATCACCTCCTGGGCAGTGTTTTTCCACCTGTCCACTACATCCAACAGCCCCTGCTCTCCGGCTTGGCCCTGAGGTACCCACTTACCCGGTCTGGTCAAGGATGGAGCAAGCTGAGTGCTGGGCCACCTGTAAGGCCAAGATCACAGCCCATGGCCCACGGGGTCCTCAGTATGTAGGCATAGGTCATGGTCAGAGGCTTTTGGCCCCACAGCACCCCAGGGAGGCCAGAGACTATGACCACGCAGATTAACGGCCCTGCCCCCCTCCCTGCAGGGATTCATCACAAGTACAACAGTGGCAAATCCAGCACCTTTGTGAAGAACGGCACCTCCTTTGACATCCACTACGGCTCAGGTAGCCTCTCAGGGTACCTGAGTCAGGACACTGTGTCGGTGAGTTCCTGCAGCCTGTCCCAGACTTCAGAGGCCCTGTTGTGGCAAGGGGTTCATCTTGGGAGCACCTCCAGCTGAGGAGAGAGGGCTGCTGAATTTAGGAGGCTGTGTTGGGTGGTAGGGAACAGAGGCAGACCTGTTAGATTAGGATGCTACTTGAGAAAGGCCCTGGGGCAGGAGAGCCCAGCATGCTTGGAAAGGAAGTGGGCAGGACATGGGAGCGGGCAGCCTTATTGTATGTAAACTGGAGGGATAGCCAGGAGTGAGTGGGAGAGACAGAGCTGGGGCATGCGGCGTTGGCTAGTGAGGACTACAGCCCTGAGCAGCTGCTGACAAACCCTGGCCTGACCAGCAAGCCATGGGCAGATCTGCTGCTTGTTACTGGGGTTGGGGGCTCTGGCTGAGGAGGACTGTTCTGGATACTTTAGTCTTTTTATTTTTTGTTTTTCGAGGCAGGATTTCTCTGTATAGCCCTGGCTGTTCTAGAACTTGCTCTGTAGACCAAACTTGTGTCAAATTCGGAGAGTTCCACCTGCCTCTGCCTCCCGAGTGGTGGGATTAAAGGCATGTGCCACCACCGCCTGGCAGCCATCAGAAGGTCTAGGCCAAGAGGCCAGGCCTGGAGATAGAAAGGGTCCCTGAAACTTGTCGAGGCTGAGATGGGTTGGAAAACATTGTTCACGCCAGAACGAATGCTATGAAGGAGCCAGGAGAGAGTGCGTCTGGGATGGGCTCTTTGTCTGTTTATAGGGGGATCGTGTAGGCCAAGCCTTCTTCCTCGAGGAGAGGCTGTTCACCACTCATGAGTTAGCATCAGGACAGCAGGGTTGTAGGGGTCAGAGGGCAGGAAACTTCAAATCTCAACTGGGCCCTTTTGGGGCTGGGAGTCCAGCAGGCATTCTGTTCACCTGGCCTTTGTCTGGAGAGCGACACCTTGTTCCTATGAGATCAGAGCTCTGCCCTTTCCCCGAATGTAGAGGGCTCCTTGTGATATTTCTCAGGGGCCCCTCAGCACACAGGATGTCGACCGCCCGCATTACGTCCTTCTGACATGTCCTCGGCAGCAACTCTTTCCATTTCCTGATCTAGTTCTGTCGGCAGCCTCAGCTTGGTGGGGTGGGCGGATGGGAGTGTGGCTTCAGGGTGGCAGTTGCTGTGGCTTACGCAGCTGCTCAGGCTTGCAGGCTCATCCCCAAGTCCAAGACAAATACAACCCTGTCGTGGTGGATATAGACATGGAGGGGTGTTGGCGAGGTGGGAGCTGAAATGCATCTCTGTCTCTCTGCTCCCTCTTCTCATCTCTGCCTAGCACAAAGACCTTGTAAGTCCCTCAGAGAGCTATAGTTTTTGTTGTTGTTGTTTTGTGTTGTTTTTTTGATTCCATGTCCTTGTCTCCAGTTGTGTGGCAATATTTAGCCCTTCTGTCTGTCCTCTCTGCTTTCTTGGCTGTCCTGAGAGGGAATGTCAGCTGAAACCTGTATTCTGGCCTGCAGGTGCCGTGTAAGTCTGAGCAACCAGGAGGTCTCAAGGTGGAGAAACAGATCTTTGGGGAAGCCACCAAGCAGCCTGGAATCACATTCATCGCAGCCAAGTTTGATGGCATCTTGGGCATGGCATACCCTCGTATCTCTGTCAACAATGTGCTTCCAGTCTTTGACAATCTGATGCAACAGAAGCTGGTGGACAAGAACATCTTCTCCTTCTACCTTAACAGGTGCAGCAGGCGAGGCGTGGTTCTCACCTTCCCCTGGGCTCAGCTCCAGGGGGAGGGATCTAGCTGGAACTAGAGTCTATGCTGCGGGCTTGGTCATGACATCAGACCTGAGGGTGTCTGGCATGCAGGAGTTACTATTATCTGCCTGGAAGAGAAGGCCATATGCCAGGGGCTTCAGCCAGGAGATGCTGGTGGCCTGAGTCAGAGTCTTGGCTGTTGGGGTCTTCCTCCTATGACTAGAGTCCTGAGACTGGTGAGAGCAGATGTGGTCTCCGCTTGGTCTTCTGGTTGTGGTCTAGGAGAGACATGGGTATGAGCCCTGATATGACACAACTCTGGAGCCTTCGCTGGGGCAGAGGCAGAAGTGGCGGGTGGGGGAGGGAGGACAGAGAGCTCTGGTTACACACTGAGAGTGGCAGACCTTCCTGTTAGCAGAGATCTCCCCACAGTACAAATGATACCCACACACACACACACACACAACCTTGCAAGGACCCTCCACCATCAGTTTCTTCCCTGCAGGCCTGTCTAACAGCTTGCTTCAGGAACTTCAGATAAGATGGACAGCTGGGTACATGGGGCTCCTGGGTGTAGACAAGGTGTAAGTAGGTGGCCTCCTGCTCTGAGCTGCTGCTGTTGATCACACCCTCCTTTTTCTGGGCTGGCTGACTTGCATGCCTCAGCTAGGGTAACCTCCAAATGCCCACTGCCCACTCCATGCTCTTTCCAGGCCTGACCCCTTGCTCCTGACTGTGGGTCACTGGCACTGTTCAGCCTAGAATCTTCTAGTTTTGCTTTTCTCTGTCTACTTTTGCCCCTTACTCAGCTCAGCAAAGTGACTCGTTAGAGGCAAGGGGCATGGGTGAATGGACAGGGTCATTGGACCCCCGGGCTCTGTTTTCCTAGTGCAGGAGGGGGCCCAGAAATTGACCAGGCTGGGCCTAGTGGCACATGCCTTTAATCCCCACACTCAAGAGAAAGGGGCTGGAGGTCTCTGTGAGTTCGAGGACAACCAGGACTGCATCATGTGCTCCAGGACTACATGCAGAGACACTGTCTGAAAATGTTGACCAGGTCACACAGATGTGAGACCTCTGTTTTACTTTTCAATAGTGGCCTTTTCCCGGGCCCATGGTGCACGATGACCGAGTGGTCTTCAAATACCACCTGCCTGTAAGTCCCAAGGCTCAACTGTAGGATCTCAAGATAACCTCTCTTGCTGGACTCTGTTTTCTAGGAGGAGCCCCCAGGCTCAGCAAGTTGGAAAGGATGTGGTAGCTATAGCTTAGGCCCCAGGGCGCTTACTCTGCCAGCCAGGTCCCAGATTGGTGACCCACAGGTGTGACTGCTGAGCAAGCAGGTGTGAAACCAGCAGAGTGAGGGGCTGTGGCTCTGTGACCCGGTGTGTGGGTGGAACTTGGATGAGGAGGGGAGAGGCAGGGCCAGGACCCATCATGTTTCCATCTGGGATTTCAGAGGTGATGACAAGCAAAAGCCAGGCAGGGTGGAGTCTGGGGCAGGAGAGCAGGGTGAGGCTCAGGGCCTCTGAGTATAGCATAGGCCCTGAAGAAGGCAAAGAGCCTGGTTAGGAAGGCCTGGCAGGATGGCAGATCCCAAAATGAAAGTTTTCCTTCAGTTTTAGGTGATCGTGCCCCAGGATGATCCTGGCCAGGCATGACACTCGAAGTCCTTTGCCCCTTAGCTTCGAGGTGACAAGCTCATACTTACTGCTGACATTCAGCACTGCAGCTACATGCCACAGTCCCTGTGTTCCACTTGAGGGCATTGCGATGGGCGTTTCCATGAGACAAAGGTGGGGAGTCAAGAGAAGGATTTGGAGGGGAAGCTGAGAGTGGGTGCGGAGAATTCCTTGACAGCAAGTGCTGTGGCCATGGATGGAGCCAGCTTAACCTCTCAGAGCTATGGCTCTGGCTTCCTAGAAGCCTGCCTTGAGTTTTGCCAGGCAGAGAGCATCCTTGGCCTTCAGCTCCAGCCTGACTCTAGCCTTGGCTTTGGCCACCCAGCCAGCAATCCTGCAGAGAAGGGGCAACTGTACCCAGCAGTGTAAATGAGACTGGGCTGAATGCCCCACCCTGGGGTGAATGGCTCCACCTTCCTCTTTCCTCTGGACCTTCCTATCCCTGTGAAATCAAGGATGCTCAACAGGGCAGCATGGCAGAAAACATGAATTGTGCTTAGGATCTGAGCCCTCGGCTGACTGTGCTCCAGGCAGGCAGGGCGCCATGAATGCATCGTGTTGGAAATGTAGACGGACGTGCTGTGTCTTTCCGCAGTATTAGAATTTATTGAATAGTGATAAATTTACAATCTAAATAGGTTTTATTTACTGCAGTTTGACTGGTAATCCCAGTTTTGCTTGATAGCCAGCCGCTGGGATCTCAGGTTTTTACTCCTGGTCTTTGCATTGCTGTGTTTCTGGGTGGGAGTATTTGCACGTGAGTGCAGTTGCCAGTGGAGGCCAGAAGAGGGTGTTGGGATTCCCAGGTGCTTTACAGCTGTTTGCGAACTTCCTGGCTTGGGTGCTGGGGAGTAAATTCAGTCCTCTGCAAGAGCAGTAAGCTCTTTTAACCACGGAGCCATCTCTCCAGCCACTTTTATTTCGATCTTAATTACAAATACTAACAGCTCACACAATACTGTCTGTATGTTCAGGTACAAAACAGCTAAGAAAGCATTCCAGAGGCCGCAGAGCCCAGAGAGGCTGCAGGAGGTAGAGTTGATACAAACACCAGGAAGAATGTAGGGAAAACCGCATAAGAAGTCTTCTGAATCACAGACAGAGGTGCCAGTTGTAGGTTTTGGCAGCGGGCCCTTTTCAGGGTCACTTTGGAAGTACACTGAGTTCAGAGGCAAGAGAATCTATTTGAGCCTACAGCCTGGGGACAGAATCAGGGGTCTTTTGCCATGGTAGTATTCCTGGACCAGGCTCGTGGTATACCTGCTGCATTTCTGCCTTGGGTGGCCTCTTTGGACTCCCAGGTGAGGGGTTTCCATCTGGTGTGACTGATAAGCTGGAGTCTGTTGGAGCTAGGATCTGATTGTCTCGATTGTTGTTTATCAGTTTGTTTCCTGGTGTGCTGCCGGATGGTGGGGATTTGTTTGTGTAAGTAAGATGTGAGTCATTCTTACTGCTACTTCACACTCAGCAGAATAACGCAGGCTAAGGATGATGCTTTATAAAGTAGAGAAACTCAAGTCTAGGCACAGAGCAGGTCCAGCTGTACTCAACAGCTCCCCAAGTCTCTCCCCCCGGGATGCCCTCCTTGGTTGCCCCACTTAACCCCTTTCCGGCTCTGTTCCACAGCCCCTGTTCCTTAACCCCTGTTCTCTGGCTCTCTGATGACCCTCCTGTCTAGTACAGGCCTTTTTTTTTTTTTTTTTTTTTTTTTTGGTTTTTTCGAGACAGGGTTTCTCTGGTTTTGGAGCCTGTCCTGGAACTAGCTCTTGTAGACCAGGCTGGTCTCGAACTCACAGAGATCCGCCTGCCTCTGCCTCCCAAGTGCTGGGATTAAAGGCGTGCGCCACCACCGCCCGGCTGACCCTCCTGTCTAGTGAGTGGAGATTGACGGATCCTTCTCTTCCCAGGGATCCCAGTGGGCAACCTGGAGGGGAACTGATGATTGGCGGCATTGACTCAAAGTACTACGAGGGGGAGCTGTCCTACCTGAATGTCACCCGCAGGGCCTACTGGCAGGTGCACATGGACCAGTGAGTCATGGGTGTGGCTGGGATTGGGAATGTTATGTAGGGGTGGCATGTGGGAAGCTGGGGGCCCTACCAGCCATTTGTGCTACTTTGCCATTTGAGTCTTCTCATTTTGTAACCCTGGACCATTCAGGGTCCTGCGGGAGTTGGTTGGTCCTGACAGAAAAGAAGCACGTGTCTCCAGGGCTGGACTAGACAAGCAGTGCCCCAGACTCACTGTGTCAGGGTGAGGTGACAGATGACTCTTGCCCTATAGGTTGGATGTGGCCAATGGCCTGACACTGTGCAAGGGAGGCTGTGAGGCTATTGTGGACACAGGGACGTCCCTTCTGGTGGGGCCTGTGGACGAGGTGAAGGAACTGCAGAAGGCCATTGGAGCAGTACCTCTTATCCAGGGCGAGGTAAGCCACAGGTCTGTGTGGGCTGGCCGGCAGGCAGAGGGGGGGATCCAGAAGCCAGACCCTCAGGACATGTTGTCTTTGTGTCTCTCAGTACATGATTCCTTGTGAGAAGGTATCCAGCCTGCCTTCTGTCACCCTGAAGCTAGGAGGCAAAAACTATGAACTGTCCCCAAACAAGTACATACTCAAGGTGAGTGGGTGCGGGTGGCAGTATGAATCTGGGATACCTTGGGTGAGGTAAGAGCCACGTGATGATGTGACCATTCTGGCCTTGCAGGTGTCGCAGGGTGGAAAGACGATCTGCCTGAGTGGCTTCATGGGCATGGACATCCCCCCTCCCAGTGGGCCTCTCTGGATCCTAGGCGATGTCTTCATTGGCACCTACTACACTGTGTTTGACAGAGACAACAATAGGGTGGGCTTTGCCAAGGCTGCCACACTCTAGCTTGCCCCTTGCCCCACCGGCAGGGAAACGGATCAGAGTCCAGTAGAGGAAGCCAGCCAGCCCCATCTTTCTACCTGCCCCGCTCACACACACACTCACACTCGCCTGGCATTGCTGGGCCCTTGGGAGGCCTGGCTGGCACTGGTCTAGCTGTTCTGTTCTGTGGTTCTGTCCCTGGGTTCAGAATGCTATCCTTTGCCTGTCTGAAGAAGGCCAAGGCCCACCCAGTATACAGGCTGCCTTGAAAGGCCCCTACTGGTTTGGTAGCTTGCCTTGTCCTGCTTCCGTTTTCTGCGGACGGGCGGGCGGCATTCCAAAGTAGGCAAATGGGTCTTAGGATCCCTCCTAGAAACCTTACCTGTCCCAGGTCCCTCACCCAGCCTGGGGATGACCAGGCTCCACTGCCCCACTGTCTGTATCCTGGCCTGACAGAGGCCTGAAGACCAGTAGGAAGGAGCAAGAGGACAGAAGCAAAAGCTATGAACCTGGGGTGTTACCTGGGGCCTGACCCCACCCACCCTGGAAAGCATGCCTTAGCCCGGGGCAGAGGAAGGATGGCTGACTGGTTTTGGCTGGCCTCTGCTGTGTTCGTTTTGGGCTAAGCAGCTGGGAGCCAAAGTTGGTATACAAATACAGTTGTTTTGGGCCTCTTTCTCTGTGTTGCTGTGCTCTGTACGCTTCCAAAATGGGGCCTGAGGATGGAGACACAGTGCTTCTGAGGGCTCATTCAGGGTCAAGCTGGCCTGGGGTGGGGTGGGGCTAGAGCCTAGGTTTGGCTTTCAGGGCTAGGCCAGCCCACAGAGGGGACTCCCAAGGCTCTGGCTTGCTGTTCAGCCTTGTGGGCAAGATGAGTCTGGCCTAGAACTGGCAGGTTCTGGGACCTCAGGCAGTAGTCAGCAGCCGGATGTGGCCTTGGCTGGAGACTGGGACAGGCGTAGAATTCTGGGGCAGGGCCTGTGTTGAATCATTTTCAGAGGTGGCCAGGCCAACACCTGCTATACTTTGCCAGGAAACCAGCCTGTCCCCAGAGAAAACGGAATGAGCCCCATAAGGGTATCTAGGGCTCCATACATTCCCATCTCAACAGTCAGTCCTTCAACTGTTGCTGGGTCTGTGGGCAGCCTTCCTCCTGCCTGGGCTTCTGCCAGAAACAGCCTTCTCCTTTTTTAATCAAGCCAGTGCTGAAGCCTGCCTGCCTGGGGTCTTTGGGTTCATCAGAAACCCCTGGTCATGGGCTGCAGTCACCGTACAAGCATTAGTGTGAAGGTTGGGTCTCGGGAGAAAAGGGGTGAGCCCAGCTACCGAGAGTAGGAATTCGTGAGTCCTTACTGGTAGGGCGGGGATTCGCTTTGGAATCAGTAACCCTGTCGCCTTGGAGTCCCTTCCCCACACCAGAAGATGCAGGATATAGGAAAGTGTGACCTTTGTCACCCTTTGGGGTTGTCCTGGCATCCTTCTCCTGCTGGACATTGGCTGTAATTGTCTCAGTGGGAGGCGTGTGGGGGACTATGGTACTGAGCAGTATCAAGGATTGCTGGAAGGCCAGTAAACATGTGCCCAGTGTTCTCTGAAATCCGAGGAGTCCCGCAGGGCTTGGCAGGACTTCTAGAGACTAGAGTTATCAAAGGCTTGTGCACCAAAGCTGAAGAAGTAGCTCCTCCCTCCCTTGCGGGCCTGAGGCTGCCAGGCCTTCCTGCTCTGCAGCCACCACTACCACCCAGGCTTGCCCTGAGGATGCCCCGGAATCTAGCTCAGGGTTCCAATCTGGTTTCTTCTAGCTGAGGATACCCTCACATCGGCCTGCAGTCCCTGGGAAGAAGCAGCACCCATGCTGCCTGTAAAACCCTGCATCCTAGCTTTCTGATGGTGGGTGTTTCTTCCCTTAAACCCCTGATCTGGTGGACAGTCAGGCATGACCATACCTGAGGCTAGTCCTTTCCTCACCAGTGGAGAGTTGGGACACTGACTCTAGAGCCCTGAAGCCGACTTTTGGGAAGAAGGCCTCCCGATTCAGCGCTCACCTTGTCAATGACCTTGCGCAGACCTGAGGGCCAAAGGACCCCTCTGCTTCCTGAAGTCTGAGTCCCACAGGCCAGATATGCCAAGGGCAACAGCTGACCCAGGTTGTGTGGCAAGGAGAAAGTCAAGGGTGCGAATGGGTGGAAATTAGTGGTATGGTACACAGCTGGGGAGGACCTTCCTCAATTCAGACCTCAGCCAGTCTGGTTGCCAGGCTTTCGGGATCCAAAGGAGTGATGGAATTGGGTGAGGGAGAACTGGCTTTCTGGCAAGGCCCATTTGCCCCCAGGCTCATTGGACCAACAAGGCTAGGCTCCATTAGGGAGTGTCCAGAAGAAAGCCAAGAAAAGGTAGGAGGGGTCCCTGCCTGCTTGGAAATTAATTCCACCCGCTAAAGGAGGGTTTTTCTTCTTTTTGTAATCTACACTTAAGATCCACTTCGAACTGAAAATTCCTGATGTGCAGAACTGAGCTGTGCCAGGGGTCAGCAGGGGTCGGAGGTGGGGTTTGAGCTGGAAAGGGAGGATCTTGGCATGGGGCAGGGCTTATCCAGGAGACAGGACTTTGGAGGACTCAGGGTTCAGAGAGTCTGGGTTCTAGGAGACCAGAAAGACTAAGGGCTTAGGCAGCCCTGGACCACTTTAGAAAGGATCCCAGAGAAGAGGTCTCTCTGTCTCTGTCTCTGTCTCTGTCTCTCTCTCTCTCTGTGTGTGTGTGTGGCGGAATTCAAAGAAGAAGGTGGAAAACAAGGCTCTTGTGCACAGATTGGGTAACTTGAAAGTAGGGTGAAGAGGACCTACTGAGAACACCCCACACACATGGTGAGGTAGGGATTGTGAGGGAGGGAGGACTGGACTGTTGAGGGTCTTCCATGGTAAAGAGATCCCATTGGGACTTATCTAGATCTGGATATTCAGTTTGGGACAAGTGTTCAAGTGATTGAGAATTAGGGGAGAGAGATGGAACTAAGCCATGGAGGACAGTATTGCCTAGGGCAAGTAATGTGTAGGGTCAGAATACTGTCAGGGGACTGGGGCCCAGGATGGGGGGTGGAATGGCTTATAGGCTGAGCTCCAAGGAGACCGGTGTAGGGGGTCTCAGAAGGACCAGGGTTCAGGGCATTGGAGTAGCACACCTGGACCTGAGGGCAGAGGGGAGCTTGGCTGTGAAGGGAGAGGCCATCCTGTTACAGGTCAGATTCTTCAAGCCGGATTTATGATGAACAGGATTAGCATGAATGAACCAGGCTTTGGTGGGGTCAGACTTGGGAGATGGGAACTCTAATCCAACAGGGCTTGGCTGGTGGATGGGGATTGAAGATTTTTGGTGAAGGGCCTGGACTTGGGGGCTCAGGAGGAAAAACCCTGGACATTGACCTTGGGGACTTGAGAGACAGGATTGAACAAAGATGAATACTTAGTTGGGATTTGGTGTGTTGCATCCCGTTTGGGTAGGAACTGTGATCTGCAGTCTGGAGGCTTCAAGGGACCCAGAGACTGCAAAAGGAAGCCTGAATAGGGATAGGGGCTGGGTCAGCTCAGACAGGGACTTAGTAGTAAGGAAGGAGCCTGGCTGGGCAGGATCAAGGTGGAGGTGGGTGGGAGCTTGGGAAGCAGATATCAGGACAGGCCCCATGAAGAAAGGGCAAGGACTACCATGGGGACCGAGGGTGGCAGATGGGACTCAACATGGCAAGAGGAAGAGGTTCAAGGTAAAGGGTTCTGAAGGCACAGGTCTTGGAACGACCAAGGCTCAGTGTGAGAAATATAGGGAGAAGGGATCAGCCCTGGGAACAAGGTGGAGTGCTCAGCAGACAGACTTGCGCGGGACCTGAGGACCCGCGAGAGAATGTGAGGACAGGTGGGTTGGAGTGGCGGCTCCATGGTCAGCAGGGTCAGCGGATATGGGAGTCATGCAGCTCTTGGTTTACAGGGGTCCCAGCTTCGCCCAGCTAGCGACTCCCTGGGGTCCTGGCTTCCGTGCTCGCGGGCCCTCTCCCTCCCTTTGGAGGAGGCGGAGGTGTCTGCGACGCTGTGAGTCAGGCTCTGGCTGCAGCCGTGGCCGGCCTGGCGCTGCGGAGCGCGCACGGGCAGCGGGGGAGGCAGCGGCGCCAGCCCCGTTCGCTCCCCGCCCCCAAGGTTGGGCCGCTGGGAAGCGATCAGCGGACAGACAACGGCCCGGGACGGCGGAAGGACGAGCCCTCCGAGGCGTCTGGCCCACTCACCGCCGCGTCGCCAATAGGTGAGCGGTCCTGGTGGCTGCTGCAGCCGGGGTCAGACCAGGGGCCACCCATCCCTGCTGTTGTCCCCTGATATCTCTTCACGGTGCCAGGTGCGCCCTGTGGCGCAGGTCTCCGGCGCCAAGCTGTCTCTTGGAAGTGTCCATTTCACTGAGTGTCATTGTGGGTCTGTTGGTGGCACGGGGGCAGGGGGGAAGTGAGTGGTTCTTTGTGACCGTGTGCGCTCTTAGGGTACCCGGTGCCACTTTCTGCCGGGCTTGGGGGGCAATGTGAGCGAGTTTGGAGCCCCGCACCTGCGCGTATCCTCCGGAGATGTGTCTGAGCCTGTGGGGCGGTGCGTGTAGTGCTGTGCTTCTTGGTGGGCAGTTGTTTACCTGGCACGTCTGGGCGCGCGGGTGTGCTGGGACTGGAGAGCCGATAATGTTTGCGGTTCATCTTGGTGTGTATGTGCTTCAGTGAGAGCTGTTCATTTTGCCAGTCGGTGACTAGAGCAGTGTCACTGTAGGTCTGAATGCCCTGAGTGCATGGGGATGCAGGGGCGCTCTGCTTATTCGCAACAGGGTGTCAGTCAGGGTGCTGAGGGGGTGCTGTTGTATGTGTCAGTGGGTGCAGATGGCAAAGCGATGAAAAGCCCCGATATGCTTGCCAAGTCTACTGCGAATGGCTTTGGTATTGGCCGTGGCCGGCTGGGTGGGGGAGGTAGGTGGCAGGCAGGCTGGCAGCTGGCAAGCTCGCAGGGATTTCCATCTCCTGAAAGCCATTTATAGGGCTGCAGAGGAGATGCTGTAAGGCTCCAGGGTGGGTGCTACTGGGCTCTCAGGACCCAGTTCCTCTTCACTCTGTCCCTTCCTCCAGGCCCAGGGCCCCAGCCAGTGCCCAGCCCTGCTGGGAGCCCCGGCCAGCACCACGGACGGCACCCAGGAAGCCCGAGTCCCCCTGGACGGGGCCTTCTGGATTCCCAGGCCACCAGCAGGTTCACCCAAGGGCTGCTTCACCTGCGTGTCCAAGCCTCCTGCCCTGCAGGCTGCAGCGGGCCCAGCCCCTGAGCCCTCAGCCTCGCCCCCCATGGCACCCACTCTGTTCCCCATGGAATCTAAAAGCAGCAAGACTGACAGCGTCCGGGCATCAGGTGTCCCCCAGGCCTGCAAGCACTTAGCTGAGAAGAAGACCATGACGAACCCTACGACAGTCATCGAGGTCTACCCCGACACCACGGAGGTGAACGACTACTATCTGTGGTCCATCTTCAACTTCGTCTACCTCAACTTCTGCTGCCTGGGCTTTATTGCTCTGGCCTACTCCCTCAAAGTGAGCCTGGGTGGGGGAGGGAGCAGGGTTAACCGGGCTAGCAGGATGCAATGTCACTTAGTGAAGCCCAGGGCAGAGCATGCAAGCACAGCCGGGAGATCTGTTATGAGTTCAGAGAGGTAAGGCTGTTTGTTGGTCAGGTCTGGACAGCAAAGAGCCACTTCCCTTTCTGAGGGAAACTTGATCCAGCTTGGGGAGTGGGGTAGGGCTTGGGGTAGGGCTGTCGGCTCAGTACAGCTAGCTTAGGTAAATTATTGGGAGCAGGCCTTCAGAGCTTGAGGTCCTCTCCTCTGGTCAGGAGACATGGGAGTCAACATAGCCAGTAGTCAGTCACACCTAGGTAAATGGGATGCAGACTGCATGGAGCCAAGGGACTTGGAATCCCGTGGCTGTGGAAAGCAGAGGGGTGGTCTCAGGGCCCTTGCAGACCCTCTGATCTCAGTCCCTCCCCAGGGGGATCTGTAGCCAGGATTTGTGGCGGAAGACTAAAACCTGACCTGGTGGGGCAAGTTGGGAAACTCATCCTATCCCCACCCACTCTGTACCCACAGTGGCTACAACTTCCAGGACCAACTCCTTTTTGCACTGGGAGTCGGTGGCTGGGAAGGGAACAGCGTGGCAAGCCTGTGGGACCCTTCAGCCACTCCTACCCCCTACCCCTTCCCATGGCAAAGTGGGGCTGGGAGAGGCTGTGATAGATGTGTCCCAGGCAAGGACTGAGCATCCTTGGACTGTGGGAGCCCCACCAGCAGGGTACGGGGATGGTGCCCGGGTGCCCTCCTCCCATCCTGCGTCTCCGGAAAGAAGGGCTTGGCTCACAATTACACAGATCATCACTTCCTGAGCCCAGACTTGAATGGCTCAAGCCAAATGCAGCCCAGAGATTGCAGCTGCCCAGCAAGGAGGGGTGCCAGGGGCTGGCAGAGTAGCAGGGTGCTGCAGGGAGTAAAAAGTGAAGGCAAGACTGACCCAAGAGGAAGGATACCCAGGCAGCTCAACCCACAATTCATCTGCATACATGAACCCCGCCTTGCCTAGCATCACATGCCTGGCCACCAGGTTCTCCCCTCCTCTGCCTGACTCATACCCAGCATATCACGTTATCTTCATGCCTTCATCTCCAGGCCTGGGTTTCTCACCTCGACTGGTACCACATGGGAGTTGTGTACATAAGTGGGCATGTCTGTGAGAACATGTGATAGCATGTGTGTGCACATGTACTCACATGTGTGTACGTTACCATGTGTGTGGAGAGCATGAGGGGGTGCATTTGAGTGTGTTGCATGCATGAATGGCTATGTTTATATGGATGTGAGTGTGTACACTTGAGAATACGTCTGAGCATTATTGTATGCATGTAATCATGTGCATGCACATATGCATGTGTGTGAGCAAATGTAACTGTGTGTAAGTGTACATGAACATATATAGAACTGTATGTCCAATTGCATGTGAGCAGTGCCAACATAACCACATGCCTACATCCATTTAGGTATATCATGAGTGGACACATGTTTGAGTATAATATGCATGCATGAAAATATTTGTAAGTCAATATGTGTTTGCATATAAGTACACCACAACTGTGTGTGTGCGTGTGCATGTGCGTGTACATGCTTGTGCTGAGAGGCAAGATGAGAAGGGGACCTTGGGACTTGGGATGTCCTAAGGCCAGCTCAGCTCTGTTCTCTGGGGCAGTGCCAGGCAGAGAGCACCATTGCCAGGCTGTTAGTGGAACACAGACTTCTCTGGTGCCCTCTGTCCCTACACTGTCTACAGCCTGAGGATTTGGGCATGGCTGCCCAGGTTCTGGTCCGGGAGCTGTCCCCTCCTCCCCTGGCTCAGGCTGTGTCCGGCTGGCTGGGCAGGTAGCCCATCTGGTGTGGGTTGTAGGTAGGTCAGGCATTTCTGGATGGTTATGGGTTTGTATTGGGATGTGAGGTGGACACTTTGGAGAAGAGAAAAGGCTTACTCTCTCTCCCTTGCTTTGCTCCCTGAGGTCTTCCGAGGGAACAGTGGACAGGCCTTGGGTCTTTTTGGAGGGATGTTCAGGGTCAGCATAGGCCAGGCTAACTCTGACCGGATGCCTGAAAATCAGTTCACCTGTGTATGTAGCTTCAGCCTCCTGACCAGCTGCATCTGCCACTCATGCAGCCCAATGCAAGCATGTCCAAGGACAGCAGGTGGACCAGGGGTCAGGAGGACTTGGCAGGTTTTCTGGCTGTCTTTGCTTGCCGAGCCCTTCATCTCATCTGCTCACAACACTGTTCAAGTGGTCACGTGATCAGGCGGGGCTGGCAGGCTGGTGTGAGATGATGGCATTCTTGCCTGCCCTGAATGTCCGTCTCCCATCAGGCCCCCATCCATTCCTCCCACCACACGGGGCAGGTCAGAGCCATGCAGCCTGCTCTCTGTCTCGGGAAGATTCAGTAAAGTCACTCTCCACACACTGTCTCATAACCACACAGCCCCACTGTTAGCTGGACGGTGCCCAGCATCCAGTTTTGGTGTCCAAGTCCCCTCATGGTTCCTCATCACCCTCTTTCTGGGGGAAATACTGAGTTTTGTGCACACATTGGTGCACGGATATCCTCTTTTTTGTAAGAAGCCTGTGCTTCTCCTGCAGAGCTTCTATGGCCTTCCTTTCCTGGTCACATCTGCTTGTCCAATCCTCAGGACCACCCTTCAGTGTCCAAAGCATGGTGACCATCATGGGGGAGGCCTAAGGATATTATTTGTCTGGATAGAAGATGCCACCAGAGGGGATATATAGCCTACTTGTCTTGGAAAAGGGAAACATCAGACTGAGCTTGGGGCCAAGTAGGGGCCAGAGTAAGGGCTTCTGGGAGGAGGCAGGATTTTCTATGGCCATTAAGGGGTGGGTGAGAGGAAAGTTTTACCTGAAGAAAGGAACAGACACTGAGCGGGGCATCCTCTATGGGGAGCAGAAGTGTGAAGGACGGGAGCAGGAGTACAGTGCAGCCAGCATGCGGCAGATGTTTGATCTGAGCTCCGGAGGCTTGGGGACTTCCTGTGACAGGAAAGCCTGAAATGCTAGGTTAGGAGGGTAGATTCTGGTTGGGTTTTGTACGTATGTATCTGTCCATCTCGCCCTTCTGAGTATCAATGTTATCAGCCCATTCATTCACCTACCCATCCCACCTACCCATCTACCCACCCATCTACCCACCCACACCTAATCATTTATCCACTCATCTTCTTATCCATCCATCTATTCATGCACCCACCCATCCACTAAATCAGCCGGCCATCCTCCCACTTATCCATTCTAGATATCTACCTATCCACCTATCCACGCCACACCTGTCCACTTATACATTCACCTGCCTGTGTACCATCTGTCTGTCCACACGCATTCACATCTAGTTATCCATTCTCCTGTTCCCAGCCACTCACCCATCCACCTACCACCCAGCCAGCACTCACCTGTCCATTCGCCCATTCAACCCATCCACTCACCTACCCCGCCATCCATCCGCCTACCCTTCTACCCATCCACACACTCGTCCACCCAACCACTTGTCAACCCATCCACTGACCCACCCACCATCCATCTAGCCACACTACACCCCTCGTCCTACACATCATCCCCGCTTCTACCCCCTACCCACCCTACTGTTCTCCCACTCACTGCTCCACACGTTCACAACCCACCCCTCCACTTTTCCATCTCTTCGCCATCCGCCCATCCATGTATGCGGTCACCTCTGTTAGTCAGTAGAGGACATTTCAGGCAAGAGCAGGTCACAGGCACAAGACTTCCTCTCCCGCTAGTGTCATCGCTGATTTGCACATAAACTCGGTGATGTCAGCAGACGATGAGGCCATCTGGAGTTTCTCAGATGCCCCTCATTAAGTGACACATGGCTATGCCAATCCCTTCTCCACTCTGTTCATGACATCCAGACAGCATCGGCTTCCCACCCACCTGTTGGCACAATCATCTGTCCTTCTGACTGCCCTCCAATGTCGCACTCCATCCCTACCAACCTGAGCACAGATTCGCTAAACTTTCTCTGGTGTCATTTTCCCGTAGCACTCACCAGCCCGACCTCCCATCTGCGCGTGCGTTGCACATCCTCCCGCCCGTCCATCCCTCCACTCCAAGTAGCCATGTGTGTGTGTGTGTGTTTCTCACTCACCTTCCTCATTTGCATTCTTCCCTGCTCAGTTTATACATCCTTCTATCATTTTTCTTCTATTTTCTACCCGTGTATCCATGTATCCATTCATTTTCTCTTCTCTTTTGTAGCCCCCTTCAACTTCACAGGCTGAACTCCCCACCCACCCACCTACTCACCCACCCACCCATCCTCCCATTCGTTCTCTTCTCATTCCAACTTTCATAACCTCCGCCCCCCTCCCCCCCGTGTAGAATTTCACCCTGGCACCCATCTATCAACATCCAAATCTCTCAGCCTCAAGCATCTGTCCTGTCTCCAGCTTTACGTCCTCCCACACATTTACTATCCTATTTCTTCTTCACTCTCTCCTAGCCCCAATCTCTTCCCTATCTGTCTGTCCTGTCCAATAGCTTATTGATCCATATGTAGCTGTGGACACACGTGTGCACTGATCCATACGTGGCTGTGAACTCACGTGTGCACTGATCCATATGTGACTGTGAACTCACGTGTGCACTGATCCATATGTGGGTGTGGACACACGTGTGCACTGATCCATATGTGACTGTGGACACACATGCACACTGATCCATACGTGGCTGTGAACTCACGTGTGCACTGATCCATATGTGGGTGTGGACATACGTGTGCACTGATTCCTATGTGACTGTGAACTCACGTGTGCACTGATCCATACGTGGCTGTGAACTCACGTGTGCACTGATCCATACGTGGCTGTGAACTCACGTGTGCACTGATCCATACGTGGCTGTGAACTCACGTGTGCACTGATCCATACGTGGCTGTGAACTCACGTGTGCACTGATCCATACGTGGCTGTGAACTCACGTGAGCACTGATCCATACGTGGCTGTGAACTCACGTGTGCACTGATCCATACGTGGCTGTGAACTCACGTGTGCACTGATCCATACGTGGCTGTGGACATACATGCACACTCTCACTTGCCTAGCCGCACACTTGTATTTCAGCCATGTGCACACTTGCCCCCCCCCCCGTAATCCTTTATTGTTCTGCATTCTCTTAGTTTTAGACACTGACACACCCTAGATGTGTCAGATACGGTGACACACACCTGAAATCCTAACATTTGGGAGTCAGAGGCAGGAGGATTTAGAGCTCAGGGCCAGCATCCATTATATTAAGACCCTCTCTTTAAAAAGGGAGAAAAAAGAAAGGAAGGAAGAAAAGGAGAAAGAAGAAAGAAAATACCCACAGCATCAGCACAAATCCTACTAATGGCTCTCCCAACAATCTCCTGGCTCATCTCCCCGCTTTCCTTTCCCATGTTTTATCTTTCATCCATGTCCTGCCCGTGTGTTCTTCCATCCGTTCTCCTCCCCCTGTCACTCTGTCATGCCACACAGGCCGTCTGCCTCTTCTACCCTCTGGTCACCACACACCTACCGTGCACTTTCCCCTTCCTCTTGTCTCTTCCTCACCCTCTTCTGTCCATGAACTTGCCCTGTGTCCCATGCTTATCCATCCTCTTCACTCCTGTGTCTGTGTCAAGTGTGTGCATATTCATGTTCACATATGGGGTGTGTGCATGTTTGTATGTGTGCCAGTGCACACGTGTGTAAGCAAGCATGCATGTGGAGGTCAGAAGTCGGCCTCAAGTGTCATTCCTCAGGATCCACTCACTTTTATTAAAAATGACTCACTTTTGTGTGTGCATGAATACACACTCGTGTGTATTGTCTGGAGGTCAGAGGACAACCTGCAGGAGTTTACTCTCTCCTTCTACTATGCGGATCCCAGGGATCAGACTCATATTGTTCAGCTTGATAGCAGGTATCTTGATCCATGGGCCATCTTCTCAGACCCTCACTTTGTCTTCTGGGACAAGGTCTCTCTCTGTTAAATGGATAGCCATAAAACTGCCTGTCTTTGCTTCCCCAGTGCTGAGTTATAGGCATGAGCTGCTATGTCTGAAATTTGAAAAATGTATTTGTAGATGTATTGATTTTGTTTTATGTGCATGTATATTTTGCCTGTATGTATGTATATGTGCCACATGCATGCCTGGTGCCCAAGGAGGTCAGAAGAGGCTGTCAGATGTTCTGGAACTAGAGTTACAGATGGTTGTGAACCACCCTTTAGGTGCTGGCAGCGGAGCCTGGGTCCTCTCTGTAAGAGCAACAAGCACTCTGAGTCATTTCTCCAGCCACCCTGGCTTTTTGTTTTTACGTTAAACACAGATTCCTTGGATCGAATGCAGGTCTTCTTGCTTGCTTGGCAAACAGTTTACAGGAATTGAGCCATCTCCCCAGCCCCCCATCTTTCTTCACCTTGAAGCTTATGTCTACCTTCCTCTTTCTCGTCTACTCTTTTGCCCTCTCCTATGATGTCACCATCATGGCCACTCATTAAACTATCTCATCCACCATGTAGCCACGGGTTCATCGGAACGCATCCTCCCACTACCCTGCTCACTTCTCATGCAGTGAATACCTGCCCAGTGTATGAGGAGTGACCAACCACCCTGCCCCTGACCATAGGAGACTTCCCTCTGGCAGGGAACTCAGACCATCATAAAATGTACTTATATAACATCTGTGAAGACTAAGAGGAGTGGCTGAGATTGTTATTTCATAAAGATAAAGGTGGAGTCCGACAGAAGTCTGTGCTGGTGTATTGAGCCCAAGGTGGTCCAGAAGAAGTGTATCCCAGGATGGGGAGCAGGCTTTGCAGAAGGCCAGGGACAAAGTTCCATAGCCTGTATGGTTGAAACAGGAGAGGGACCAGACATGCCAAGTCACAGCCTTGTTTTCCATGGTGAGGGTTTTGTCATCTACTGTGAGTGGGTCCATGTGAGGAAGCTTCCATGTGGTGATAGACTAAGGATGCAGAGAGACAGGGTTGGGAGCCCAGATGGGAGGAGCTTCCTAGTGATACGGAGCTGCCCAGGGAGGTGGGTGTGGAAGGCTGTTGCCTGGCCATTCCTTTAGTATTTGGTATTTATTTATTTAGTATTTAGTATTCACACATGGGATTGGATCCACAGACACACAAGTTCGTGGATGCCCAAGTCCTTATCTAAAACAGTCCAGCATTTTCTTGGATCTCACACACTCAGATGATCTCAACCCAGGGCTCCATGCATGCTAAAGCTCTCTCCCAGCTGAGCTACATTCCCGGCCCCTTTCTGTCTACTTTCCTGTACTTCCTTCCCATCTCAACTGGTCCATTCTTCTAGTCAAGTGAGGCCTACTCCTTTCGGCCCCATCTATTCTAAATACTCACCCCCACTCTACCCAAATATTTCACTAACACTCTAAAATCCCTGTCCATGCGCCCTCTAGCCTCTCTCCTTTCTCCTCTCACTCACCTATCTGCTGACTACCCACCATGCCACCTCCCTTGCTCATCCTTCCTGTCACACATCCCCAATCTAAGTCACCTGCTTCAGTCTGCATGTGTGAAGTGACTTCCCCATAGTTCTGCTGACCTTCCAGAACTTCACAAGGCCTCAGCATGGTCAGGCTCCAGTGAGGTCTGCACTCTTCCGGGTCGTAGGCTCTTCACATCTCTCACACATGGAAGGGTAAAGGTCATGTGGAGCCTTTGCTATGTAAGGGCTGCCCCACTCTCAAGGGCCCCACCCCCTGCCATCGCTGGGGGCCAGGACCCGCACTGTATAGGCTGGTGGAGTGCATAACCAGAGCTCAGCACTTCCTGACCATTTGGTCCCCATCAGCCACCGTTTCCTTTCCATCCCTACAGCACTGGAGGATGAGCTGGCACCCACTGGTCTGCCCACCCAGGGTTTTCCCTTTCTCCCTTCCCTTGATGGATTTATCTCTCAGACCATGACCGTTCATTAAAAGGCTGCCTGTTCATAGTCCCGCTCATCTGCCCTTCTCGTCTAACGCTCTTATCGTCTTTCCCTGCTTGCTCTGATGGACTCACCCGCCAGTCTCTCCTGTATGCTCCACTCTCCTCTACCACAGCAGATTTCATCTGTCACCTCTCAGGCCCACAGAGTACTGCCTGTCTTTTCTGCTTGGGTTGCTTCTCCAATATTCCGCTCCTGCCCTACCCACATCCCCTGCTCCTCTTATGTTTCCTATTGCTTCTCTGTCCAGTATCCCAAGTCTTACGGCTCCATTTGGTTTCTTGGTCTTTGAATTTGGGTTCCTCATCTTTGTGGAGCCAGCTCCCCCAGGGCCCGATGTGGTGTCTTTCACGTGTTCATCTCTGCCCCTCCACCTCCTCCTTGAACGTCGGACTCAGCAGCGCTGCTGTCCCCGCTGTCCAGCAGTAAGCCTGGTGCCGGGACCTGCACTGCCGAGCTCCCTGGCCGCCCAGTTTTCCTTCTGCAGCTCGACTTTTGTTTATCCTCAAGGCCACCTCATCTCAAGCCCCATCCATCTTCATCCACCATGCTGAACTCGGCATTGTCAGTGCCGCCCTCAACACAGGTCCGGAGCCCATCTGTCAGCCCACTCTCACGGCCACAGCTCTTGTCTGTGGTAAAGACCCATGTCCTCCAGGCCAGACTCTGCCTCCTCCCTGCCTGACCTGAATCCTCAGACAAAGGCTCCGTTAGAGTCTGTCTGGCTTTCCCTTTCTTCTGGCTCTATGTCACTCTGAAAAGCCTTCACAGAGCCCCGCCATCTTCTTGGTGGCTTCCTTTGATCTCCCCAACTGTGCTCTGACCTCAGGCACCCCTTATGGGTCTCTGCTCCCCCGACCTGGTGTGCTTCCCCCCATGAGACCAAACCCATCACTGACTTGGTGGCAAACATCCACTCAATGAAGTCTCTCTGGGCTATTTGCTGAGGCTGGATCTCCCAGGACACCTTTGACCCCTAGCATCGTCAGATCTCTCTCTAGCCCCTGTATCCCATGGATACCTGCCCTGCTGGCCGTGTGCCTTGTGACTCTTCACTGGTCTGTGAACCACGAGGACAGAGGCTTTTCTTCGTTCCGTGCTGCACACCAGGGCACAGCTGGGCTATGCACGGCTGCCGTTACACATCCAGGATGCCTGAGCAAGCGCGAAGTAAAGACTGTCTGACTGGCTGTTTGGTTGATGAATTTGAGAGTCTGTACCTATCTTCCATTCATTAGTCAATGGTATATTCTTTTAACCTCCTCCCTCTTTCTCCTCACCCATCCCACATGTAATCTAAATCTGTTTGTCGACCCATCCCACACATCCAGCAGACATATCAGGAATTCATCCCAAAGATACAAAATGCACCACTATACCCCATCTGACACACCTTCAAAAACCTATCTGCCCACCTGCCCCACCCATCAGCACACTTCTATCTAGGCGTCGATCCTAACTACATAAATGTGTTACTATTTCCCATGTACCTGTTCGATCATCCAATGCACCCTATGCAAGCAACATACTTCCTGTCTCCTCACACCACCTGCTCTGCTCATCCGGGACACATGTATTCATACACTTGTCTGTCTACCCACCCCCACAACAAACATCCACTCATATCTCTCTGTCCTGCTGTTTCCATCTGACCTAGGTCCCTCTGTGTACCTCCCTCCCTCACCCAGCATATGGCCAAATTCACCTACTGTCTCTCCTGTCCATTGAACGCACATCAAAACACCAGTGGCCCCACTTGCCTAAGCTACTTGGAGTGTGTGTGTGTGTGTATGTGCGTGCATGTATGTGTGTGTGTGTGAGAGAGAGAGAGTTTATTTACCTGTCCCCCCCACACTGTTCACTTGATATTCACTTCTGTATTTATAGCTACCTTCTAGTCTCCAGAACTGTCAAAGAATAAATATCTATTTTCTTAAAAAAAATAAGATGCAAAAGAACAAAGGTGAGCCGAGGCTGTCCTGCACACTCTCTGCTACTCAGCATTGTTCTAGAATCCTCTTTGTCTTCCTCATAGGAGCCTATGGGCAAGATGCTGAGCCAGGAGCATGAGACTAATCACGGCCTTTCCCAACAGTGTGCGGTGGACACTGCACAGTCTTCACCCCACAGGCAAGCATTAGGAGAAGCCACAGGGTCCATTAACTCTGTGCGGTGACCAGTGGACACCTGCAGAGTTTCTCTACCACAGCTGCACGGGAGGAGGGTCTGACAAGAGGAAGTAGAACAGCTGGTTTGTTAAAGAAGAGGAAGTAGAACACCTGGCTAATGATAGCAGCGGGGTAGTTGAACTGGATATGGAATATACTTGCTAGAGATTCATTGTCTACAGCAAGCACCCATGAGGGAATGGGTTTGACATTACAGCTGCAAACCAAGTAAGCTAATACTAAATCCAAGGGAAGATAGAATTTAATTTTCTAGAGAAAATGATAAAACGTTATCAAAAACTTCACTCAAATTGCGCAAGCTAAGTAAACGGGGTCACACCTCATTCTCGGTGACAGAGATACTGGTTCCCTCTCAAATCACCAGAGGGCAGGATCTTACTCCCACCCTTGCTCTCCTGACTCCTCATTCCTCTTCCCACGGCCTCTCCATCCAGTTCACATAGAGCACAACCTACCCTCTAAGTCACCCCTGCCCTTTGCTGGATCCTTTCCCCTCCTTTCTCTACCCCAGCCCAGGCCTTCCTCCTCTCTGCTCCCTCTGCCCGCTGTTGGGTACCCATCGCACACCTCCTCCTCTCCCTTGCTCCACCTTACCACTCCTTCCTCCCCAGGACAGTCCCTTCTCCTAGCAGGCCTCAGTTGTCCTCTGCCTGGATTATGTCGTACACGGGGACTGTCCTAAGACATGTCTGCCCTGACCAAGTAGCCTCTTAGGAATGGCCAGCTCTGTTCTCATTTCTCTAGGATGTTTCGTCTACTCAGCGTCCTAGCTAGTGTTCAGCTAGGCAGAACTGATCACGACACCCTGGACACACACGTCACCACATCTCACGCCTACTGATGCTGGCATCGCAGCCCTATTCACCATGCAACCGCTATCTCCAGGGTCACCTTCCTCTTTCATGTTAGATCACTTCAGATTCATTGAGCATTTGCACAAACTAAACAGAAATTCCTGGGCATCCTCACAGGATACCTGTGTTCTTTGTTCCCCGTTTCCTTCTCTAACTAGACACTATTTACTTTACAAACCATGAAAGATGAGTTTCTTGTTGACTATGCTCCCCAAACCGAGGTGGGGGTGCTTGTAGGACGGAAATCCCGAGACTACTCGACGCTCACACCCCTGCTCCCCACCACTCCAACCTCCCTCCTCTATTGTCAACCTCCCCTGATGACCTCTGTATCCTTCTGCTGCTAGTCTCCATACCCCTCCTCCCATCTCCATTCCCGTTCCTTATTGGCTCCAGTTCCCCCTCCTCTGTTGTCCTCTCTCACCATCCCTCTGCTGGCCTCTGTCCTACCTCCTCTTCCGACTTCTGCCCATCTTATTCTCCTCTGATGGCCACTGTCCTCTCTCCTCTCCTGACCTCATCCTCCTTCCTCTGTTGGCCTCTGTCCTGTCTCCTCTCCTGACTTCTGCATCTCTTCCTCCCCCTCTGATGACCATGGTCCCCTGTCCTCTATTGGTTTCCTCTTCCTGCTTTCTCTGACTCCTCCCTCTTTCCTTCCTCCTCCTGCACTGACCCCTGTCTTTCTTTCTCTATTGACCTCCACCCACTACTTCCTCTGACCTCTGCCTGTCTTCCTCCTCCTTCTGCCTCCAGGTTCGGGACAAGAAGCTCCTGAATGACCTGAATGGAGCCGTGGAAGATGCCAAGACAGCGCGGCTGTTTAACATCACCAGCTCTGCGCTGGCGGCCTCCTGCATCATCCTCATCTTCATTTTCCTGCGGTACCCCCTCACCGACTACTGAGCCAAGCAGGCAGTGGCGTTGGAGACACAGCACTGAGACTGATGGTCACTGAGATTCAGGATGCCGAGAGTGTGGGGCAGAATGGGCTTCTACCAAAGCCCAGAGCCATGCATGGCAGCAAGGCCACCAGAAATTGAGTGCCCAATGGAGCGGCACACTCCTCCCAGCTACCCTATCTGCCTCCTGCCCTGCCCTGTTGTCACTGGATCTCTGGGCTCCCTCTGTTGCTGCCTGGTTGCCAGTGACTTCCCTCCCTGACCCATGCACCCTACCCAAGTTCTTTCATCCCTCAGACCTGACACCCAGCAAGAAGGGCTTATGTGGGAGCTCCCAGAAGGGGAGCTGCCAGCACCTGGGACTCCCTCACTCCTGACCCCAACTTCCTCCAAGCTGTGATCCCTGCTCCAAGCTCTTGTATCTGTGAACTTTCATTAAAACGTGTGCCCAGCTCAGTTTCGTCTTCTGTCCGTGTTCCAAGCAGGGTCTAGGTGTCACCTGGATGTTTGGGGACCTTTATCAGGTGCTCCTTGCATTCCATGACCCCAGGGCCTGCACATGGTTAATTCTGCAGGTGCTTGCTCAGAAACCAAGTGGCCTTGGAGTGGCCAGATGTGTAGGTTGGTGAAATGAGGGGTGTTAGGTGGAGGGATTCCACACAGGATGCACAGAGTTGGGAAGCCTGTAGGAGTGGGAGAGATGATGTGGAGTATCCAGGAAAACATCCTACAGTGATGGTGAAACCCTGCCAGTCTCAGGGTACCCCACAGGGTGTTGCTCAGGTTCTCACCTACTTAGCCCCTGAAATGGGGAGACTCCCTGCCAACTGAAGGTCACCGTTCAAGTCAAGACCAGCAACAGCATGTGCTGATCCTAGAAGTGGTGCTGCCCCAGAAGGGTGCTGCCCTGTGAGCTGGGGTGGGGGTAAGCTGAAAAATGGATGGTGGACAGAGTGGTCATAGCTCTTACCCTATGAGGGCCTGGTTGGTCTGAAAAAAATAGTAGATACCGTGGGGCTCAGATAGGGGCCAGTGACATGCTTAGTGGTGGGGAGGCTCGGCTCCCTTATCTGATCAAACCCTCAGCAGTGTCAGAAGTGTTGAGACAAGACAGGCACAAACAGAGGTCGTCACCAGCAGTGGGCACAGAGTGTAGATGGGGGTCAGTGGGGGGCTGTGCACATGCAGAAGCTTGAACTTGTCCTAACCAGATAGCTGGAAGGTTAGACAAGACTGGACGAGAATGAGAGATAAAGAGGCCTGGGGTCACTGGGGTTCAATACATCCCGAGTGACATGGCAAGAAAAATAAATAATAAAATAAATAAATAAATAAAATTTAAAAAACCAGGCCAACCCCAAAGCAAAACCAGTCTGGGGACATGGGTGGAATAAAAAGGAAAGGAGAACAGGAGCTGAGAACCCCCGTCAGTGTTCTCTGCTCTCAGGTACACTGAGATGTGAATTAGCAGCTCACATTCCTCAGCCAAAACCATGCCCTCCCACCCTTCAATCCCGAGCCAAGAGATACTCTGTGCTACATTGTTTCTCATCAGGCGTTTGAGCAGAGACAAGAAAATCATTGCACTTTTGCAGAAGGACAAAGATAAGAAAAGTGTATTTAAAGTGTGTGTGTGTCCGGGTCTTATTTTCAAAGCTGCAGGGAAGAGGTGACTGTTCATGAAAAATGATGGGCTATTTAGCACCTGCAGAAAATAGTGCATTTCTTGGGGCTCATCCTTAGGTAAGTTACTGGGCCATGGGGTTCCAAGAACACATTCTTTGGTAGGAGATGCCAGTTTTAAAGAGCTCATACATCTGTTTTTATCAGAGGCTATGCCCCTGTGGCTCCATGCCCTCCCTGCTGCCTGGTGTCTGCATCTGCCAAGATCATGGTGGTAAAATGGTAGCTTCAGCTTGTACCTCCCTGGATATTTGGCCCCTTTAGTAGAACATGGTAGAGTCCTGACCACTTCCTATGGGGCTGTCATTTTTTAGCCACTTCCTTGTCAGCCAATGTTTGGAGGGTGTGGCAGGCAGCTCCCCACATCTTCTTGACACCATTCACATGGCTACTGCTTCTTGGTAACATATCAACAGAAGGCATTTGGGGGCTGAAGAGATGGTTCAACAGTTAGGAGTGCATACTGCTCTTCCAGAGGACCCAGGTTCTGTTCTCACAAACACAAGGCACCTCAGGAACATCTGAAGCTCCAGCTCTAGGGGATCCGATGCTCCTGCATGCGCATGATACACATATATTCACACAGCAAAGGCATGGGCCATAAATAAAACAAGAAATACATAGTTCTTAAAAACATATTTTTAAAATTGAAGACACTGGGATGAAAAGGCAGCTTTGTGACCATCAGAGTACCCATAGTGACTTGTGGGATGCTGGTGGGGGGTCACATGAGCATGTATTTCCCAATTTTGTTTTGTTTTGTTTTGAAACAAGATTTCCTATGTAGATTTGGAAGTCTTGGAGCTAGCTTTGTAGACTAGGCTGGGTTTGAACTCACAGAGATCTTCCTGCTTCTGCCTCCTGAGTGCTGGGATTAAAGGCGTGCGTCACCACTGCCTGGCTATTTTCCAAAGTATGAAGTCACAGGTTTTACTCTATGTAGCTCCTGTTCAACGTGCATCTGTTTATACGTACACATTTATAGTATGTTGTTCATAAATGCCATAGTAGGAGACAACCAAATCACCCTTTAATATATTTTCGCATGCATAAGAATATAAAATATACGCATGAGCACATCTTGGTTTGAGTTTCCAGTAACTTCCCTGAGGGTAGTCATCCTGAAGTCATTCATAAATGATTCCAGCATAGAACAGGTGTTGTCTTTGATTTTTAAAGAAAAACTAGTTTAAAGAAATATTTGCTCATTATTATGTCTAGATACAAGCTGTCTCTGTGGGGAAAAAAGCAGGTTGAGAGAGGTTTAATGGTTACTAGTAGGAACTAAAACACCTACAAAGAGAATGGGGAAAATCCATGGGGCAGGACACATAAAAGGAAGGGCAGGAGGAGAGGTTGCCAGGGACCCAGGTGTGAGGGCTGGTGATGGAGGCTGGCCATGAAGAGAGAGGCCATATTAGGAAATGTGTCAGGGTCGTCACTATCAGTGAGGATGGACACAGAAAGTCTGAGAGGCTGGGAATCTATGGAGACATTGTTCACTGTTTCCCGGGCTGATGTCTTCTCCGGCTGCTCTCGTGGTGGACACTGAACCAGGCCCAGGACTGTTGCCCGGCCCCAGAAAGACCAGAAAGGAATAGGTTTTCAACGTCTTAGGTGCCATCAGTCTTTTCTGGTGGCTGTAGTGTATGTCACCTACTGGGACGTCCTTTTCTGTGAGGCAGTCCCTTTCCATGGTGACTTTTCCCTTTAAATCACAGACAGTCTTAACTTGTCTGCACTTGCCTTTTAGGATTCTTTTCACATGTAGGTATACAATCGAGCAGAGTGGATGCAAACCCTGCCTGCTTTTCTGGACAGCCACTCTTTCTTTGTCCCTTCCAACCTGAGTCTTCTAAGGTTCTTCCCGGGGTGCGCTCCAGACCTGCAACCGCTGCGGAGCTACCTCTTGCTGTCCTTCTTCAGAAACCTCCTGACTACTCCACTCTGCTTTTCACTCGGTTTTCAGAATCCGTCTGTCAAGTACAGAACAAAAACAAAAGCAAAAGCCTCATGGGAATTTGGTTAAATCCGTAGATACACCGGGGCGGGGGAGCTTACATTTGTCCAACAACGCTGAATTCCCCAAATCCCCGAGTGTGCAGTAGGCTGCCTTTTCTTAGACCTCTCTTGCTTTCTGCCCAGAATGTTTTCTGTACTGTCTCAAAGAGTTTGTCAGGTTGATTTCTAGACAAAGAATTTTTATGTGGTTGTTAAAGCCACAGCCTGAGATATTTTCTTTTCTGGGTATACATTACAGTTGTCACGAAACGTAACTGATATTCAAATCACAGGTGCACGGCCAGCATCTCTCTCAGTGGGTCTTTTGATCTGATTTTTTTTTTTCTGTAGCTGTGGGGCTCTATCTGTGTATGCTCCCGGGATATCTAAGCTCATCAGTATGCACTGGGTTTCTTCACTGTCTGCCTTTCCTAAGGCCTCATTTACAGTGTGGCAGAGTAGTTGGGAAAGCAGGCTTTCTCTGTGTAACCCTCACGGGAAAGATAAGTCCTTCAAGGTCACATGACTTCCTAAGATATTTATTCTGATTATTTGCAGTTCTCTAGAATTTGCATAAGGAAGCTCACGACTATTCATAATATGCCCACGAGGGCTTCCTTGCTAGACTGCAAAGATGATAGGACAAATTTTAGCATTCCATAAAAACGTACATTAAAAAGTAATAAGCTTGGGGCTGCGGAGGCACTCAGTGGGTAAGGCGCCTGTCCTGTAATCATGAGAAGCCCCAGGACTCACATGAAAGCCAGCCACTGGCACTGGGGAAGGAAACAAAGGCAGATCCCAGGGGCTCACTGGCCAGCCAGACAAGTAGAATTGGTGAGCTCCAGCTTCATGGGAAACCTGTCTCTGAAGATAAAATGGAGAGTAACTGAGGGAGACATCCAACGTCAACCTCCGGCCTTTGCATGGCCTTTCATACCCCCATTCAAATAAGATTAAACAGTAAAGCTCATACTTGTGCTGGGCACATATCACAGAGACTTCGGCACATCAGCGTTCACTGCAATACTGTTCACAATAGGGAAGTTCCAGAACCGGTCTGGGTGTCCATCAGCAGGAGGATGGATAAAGAAAATGTAGTGCACATTGACAGTGGTTTTCAGTCAGGGTGCAAGGCTGAAGAAGCTGGAATCTGACGTCAGCAGAGGACCAGCAATGGCAATGATATGTCATGGCCAGTCTTGGCTGTCAACTTGACTGCATCTGGGATCCACTAAAGCCCAAGCTGCTGGGCACTCCTGTGATGGATTTTCTCAATCAGATTACCTGAAGCCAGAAGTCCCACCCTTCATCTGGGACACCTTCTGACGGCAGCCTATGTAAAAGGACGTGGAAGAGGAAGCGCTGTGTTTGCCTGCTCGCCCTCACTCTCACTGAATATCGTTCGCATGTATGTCTGCACTGGGTGCATGTGGTTCCCAAGGAGGGCATCAGCTCTCTTAGAACTGGAGGTATAGATGGCTGTGAGCCACCATGTGGGTGCTGGCAAGCAAACCTGGGTCCTTAGCAAGAGTAACAAGTGCTCTTAACCATGAGCCAGCTTTCCAGCAATTTTTTAAAAATTAATTTTTTTTATTATTCTGTGTATGATGTGAGCATGGCCACACATGCGTCATAGAACACGTGAAGGTCAGAGTTTAGAGTCCATTTTCTCTTTTTACTCAAGGTCATCCGGCTTGTGTAGGAAGTGCCTTTGCCCGCCTTGCCAGCACAATGATGTTTACTTTCTACCGAGTGCCCTGGAACAGTGTTCCTGCAGTTTTGATCTAATTGCATGAGTTTTTTCTCCCTTATTAAGTTAAAGTAGAGGTTGAAGAGATAGATCAGTGGTTAAGAGCACTGGCTGTGCTTGCAAAAGACGCAGGTTTAGTTCCCAGGAGCCGCATTAGATAGCTCACAACACCTTAACTCCAGCTCCTGGGGATCTGACGTCCTCTTCTGGCCTCCTTCGACACCACATGCACACGCATGCGCCACACCACACTATACATAATTTAAAATAAAAAAAATAAGCCGGGTGGTGGTGGCGCACGCCTTTAATCCCAGCACTTGGGAGGCAGAGGCAGGCGGATGTCTGTGAGTTCGAGACCACCCTGGTCTACAAGAGCTAGTTCCAGGACAGGCTCCAAAACCAGAGAAACCCTGTCTCAAAAAACAAAACAAAACAAAAATAAATAAATAAATAAATAAACCTGGAATTGTTGAGAAGGTTCAGTGGTTAAGAGCACCGGCTGCCTTTGCAGAGGACCTAGGTTTGAGTCACAGCACCCACACTGGGCAGTTCACAACCCCCTGTAACTCCATTTCCAGGGGATCTAATGCACTCTTCTTGCCTCTACAAGAACTATAAGCACTAACCCCCCCCCCACAGACATACACACACACAATAAAAATAAATCTTAAAAAAATGATTGTAAATTATTCTATTTGTTGTTTTTTAACATTGAAATAACCTTGTGTGTCTGAACCAAATTTAAATATTCTCTTTGTATTAGTATTTTTAAAACACTGCTGTATTTGCTGTTCTTCAGACGCAGAGGCATGTGATAGACTTGGTGTTCTTCCCGCTCCCTTGGGGACATATCACTGGGAGTGGGGTGTCTTTGTGCTGTGTTTGGAGCAGCAGATGATGGAGCCACGTGCCCTGGAGTCTCTAAGTGGAAGGAGTCATGCTTTGAATTTGAAACACATTCCAGAGGCTTAAATGTATAAACACTGGGTCCCAGAAGCTGCTGCTGTCCTGGGAGTTCCCGGAGCCTTTAGGCCATGGGGTGAGTCTAGATGGAGACATAGGAGGTCTGCAGAGGCAAGACATGAGAGCCCACAGCTTGATTCTCCTTCCAGAACGACCTCTCTGCTTCCTGATCCACTGAGATGTGACAAGCCACATTGTAAGCCCAGGCTACCTGGCCTTCCCCACAATGCACTGTGAGGCAAAGTAAATCCTTTCTCCTCTTAAGGTTCTTCTTCTGGGGCGTTTGGTCAGAGTACTGAGAAAGGTAATGGATACAGACGGTTTTTAAGTTTTTAAAGAGTTACTGTTCTTTTTGCTGTCCTGTTTGCTGTTCCTGATTCCAGTATCTCACACTAAATGGTTAGCTCATTAATCCCCCTCCTCTCTCATTCCCTCCCACGTAGCACAGGCTGGCCTTGAACTCCCTATGTACATGATTTATCTTTGACGTTCTTCTATTGTCTTTTTTTTTTTGAGCCGTGTAGCTCAGGCTGGCCTAGAACTTACAATCCTCCTGCCTCAGCTTCCCGAGTACTGGGATTACAGGTGTGGGGTGCCATGCCAGTCAGCTTTTATTATTTCAGACTCAGGAAATGTGCTGCCCTCTGAGATTCCTCGTTGTAAAAGTGGTTGGAAATTTGGACTGCCTCCGGTGGGATTTCTTTTTATTCAGTATGTGTATCTACATAGGTAAACATGTTTATGTGTCCTAAGAGGGATTTAGTAGGCTGGCTTACATCATAGGCGGTTGGATGGTCCAGTGATGTCTGCATGCTGGAGAAGTGAAGAACCTGGTAGCTGCTCAGTCCAAGACATGAGGAGCCTTAGAACGAGAGAGACCAAGGATGCAGCTCCAGCCGGAGGCTGATTTCTCGAGGGCCACTCCTGTGAGCTCATGCAGAGAGCTGGAAGAATCGGGATTCTGACATTCACGGCAGTGGTAGCAGCACCAGCGAGGTGAGCAGCACTGTGTGCGCTGCCTGCTTTCCTCTCCTCCCACTTTGAGGATGGGTCTTTTCCCTTCACGATCTTCCCTCTGCCTCTTGGGCCAATGTCTGTGGAAACATCCTCACAGAGCCACCAGAAGGGAGGGTCACTCATGCTCCAGGCTTCTCCCCACCCATTCTAGATGAACCGCCAAGGGACTGGGGAGACAACTCAGTCTAAAGTGCTTGCCACACAAGGGTGAGGACCCAAGTTCAGATCCCCATGTAAGAAGGTAGATATGGTGTTAGGCATCTGTCGTCCCAGTGCTGGGAAGGTTGGGCAGGAGGATCCCTGGAGCTACGTTGTTGGGAACTGCTCTTTCGTTCCCAGATGTCCAGACCTGAATAATCACACACAAACTATATTAATTACAACCCTGTCTGGCCCATACCCTTAGGTGTATTCCCAACTAGCCCTTACATCTTAAATTAACCCATTTCTATTAATCTGGGTATCGCCATGAGGCTGTGTTCTTCTTCCAGTGTGTTCTTCTTCGGCAGTTACATGACATCTCCCTGACTCCGCCTACTCTCTCTCTATCTCTGTTCGGATTTCCTGCCTGGCTTTACTCTGCTAAGCCACTGGCTTAGCTACAGCTTCTTTAATAACCAATGCTGATGAAACAAATGTACCGCATTCAGAGAAGAATTCCCACATCAGATCTAATTAGCCAGCCAGGTTGCTGAGTGAGCAAGCTCCAGGTTCACTGAGAGACACTGTCTCAAAGAACATGTAGAGAGTGATTGAGGAAGGACACCCGGTGTTGACCTCCGGTCTTCACATATGTGCACACGCACATGCATATATGTACACCCACACACATGGACAAACAAACACCAAGGGAGTAAGTTTGGCATAGTGAGCTTCAGACAAAAACATGGGGCTGTGCTTTCTGTCTAGACCACTGCGCCACTTCACAAAAGTCTTAAAGTCAGTCAATTCCCTTTCCTCCTAACTGATTTCTTGTTTCAGAGTTCCTTTGGATGCTCCTTTCCCCCCTCTCCACATACATTCCACTACGTAGAACCCCGTGTTGCTCTTAAACCCCGGTGAGTCTGAAACTGGGTTTGAGGAACCTGACATCGTCTCTCCTCTTCAACGGAACCCTCAGGGCATGCTCTTTCCACGCACATATTCATCGATTCCTCCAGTCAGTATTTTGTAATTTGTAGTAAACAAATTCTGAACATGTACAGTTAGATTATCACTAAGCCTTTGATTGATTTTGTAAAAATAGGCCTCATTTTTTCAGTAGCTTTGGGCTCACAACTGACTTGGGCAGAGCACACAGACCCAATGCGCACCGGACTCCACACACGTTTGTCCCCCACCCCACTCACGTGTCTTCCCGTGCACCCACAGTCTCCCCACGTGACCCACCCCACTTGACCCCACTTGTCCTTCCATCTGCCTCTCACCTGCATGTACCAGTCATGCCCAGCCCCCATATACAGCTTTATCCATTATCACTGCTCCACCCCAGAGAGGGACACTTGTCACAGTCTAACGGGTCACGTTGACACGCCTTTGTCAGCAGAGCCCCTAGTTCACACTGCTTTTCTGTCTTGGTGGGAGATGTGTGTGGCTTCTGACAAGTGTATTGTGCCAGGGACTGGCCACCACCATGCCAGGCAGAGTACTTTTTTCCATGCTAACCATCCTGGTTGTTCCACGGCTACCCCCTCCCCTTCCCTGGAACAACCTAACTGCCTCACGGTCTCCACCATTTGTTTCTCTTTCTCCAGAATGTCATATGGTTGGGTTATGGCTCATTCCTATTCCCAATATACACTCAAGATGCCTTTCTCTCTGTTCATGGTTCCATAGCTATTTTTCAGTTGAGCATGAGGTGCGTGTGTGCACACATGCATGCGTGTGTGTGTGTGTGTGTGTGTGTGTATGTGTGTGCACATGTTAACTAGAATCCATATCAAGTGTCTCCCTCAGTGGCTCTCCACTTTATCCTTTGAGTCAGGGTCTCTCACTGAAGCTGAACCTTGTTGGTCCAGTAAGAATAGCTGGCCAGCCAGCCTTGGGGCTCCTCCTGACTATGCCTCCCTAGTGCTAGGTTAGTGAGATGTGTTGTCATGCTTGGCTTCTTATGTGGGGGCTAAGGGTCCAAATTCAGGTCCTCATGTTTGCAAGCCAAACACTTCACCTATGAAGCCATCTCCCTATTATTTTATATTGTGTCAAAATGCACATGGTATTTGGCATCTTTCTTATTTTTATTATTTGTTTATTTGATGCTTTTATTCAACTTTTGAAAATTTAATACATGAATAAAGTGTCTTGATCACCTCCACCCCACCTGTCTACATCCTCCCATTTTCTACAGCAGTCCCCACAGCCAGTCTCATTATCTGCCTTCGAGCTCTCTCATCTTCTCATGCTGGAGATCTGTTGCTATAAAACACTGACTCATCCCCAGCCACTGGCTCTCACCCTGCCCTGTGGATACTTCGACTCTGGGGGTCTCGCAGGAGTGGGATCCCACAGGGAGTGGGTGGGTGTCCCCCTATGGCAGGCCTGTCTTAGTCAGCAAGCACAGTGGCTTCAGGTCCATCCCCATTTTAGAAGATGTCAGAACCCCTTCCTCTTAGAGCTGAACTCTTCTGTGTGCATGGCCACACTGCCGCCCTGGTCATTTGTTGATGGACACCACGGTCACTCTCGAGCACCGCCGTGAATATTGCTGCGTATACAGCTCGCTACCGACGCCTTGCTTTCAGTTCCTCTAGGTATAAACCTTGAAATGGGATTCCTGGGTTACGTTGTGTATTAGTTTCTTTTCTTCTAACTGTGATCAAAATTCTGACTAGAAGCATCTTGAGGAAGGAAGGTTTATTCTGCACAGTCTGTTCAAGTGCAGCAGATCATGGCAGGGAAGGAAAGACATGGTGACGGGCCAGAGGATCCTGGCGACAATACTCTACAGTCAGGAAGTAGAGAGTGGACAGGAAAAGGATTTTGAAGGTCTACCCCCAGTGACAGAGTTCCTCCAATGAGGCCTTGCCTCCTGAAGGATGCGGCAACTTTCCAAAACCGCGCCACCTCTGGGCATCAAGCATTCAGGCATATGAGTCTATGGGGGGGGGCATTCCACCCTCAAATCACAGAGGGTGGTTCTGTTTAAGCTTTGAGGGACTGTACAGATCATTTCTTCATTGTGCTGCGGGAGATGGAAGCCAGAGCCTTGAGCTGCAACGCTGAGCCTCATATCCCAGCCCTAGTTCACACCTTTCTATCGCTGCATCACAATCCACTGTCTGGATCAACCTGTTTGTCTATCCGTCCACACGCAGAAGGGCAAAATCTGGCTTGCTTCCAAGTTTCAGCAATTACGGCTGTCACGAACACCCACACGCAAGGCTGTGTGTGGATGTGTTTACAAGTCGCTGGGTGAACACAGCTGTGTGAGATGCTGTCAGCCCATCTGCCAAGTGGCCGGACCAGTTTGCATTCATTCCCACCAGCTGCGGATGAGAGCTCCTGGTGCTCACGTCCACACCAGCCGGGTCCTCATACTGCGTGCGCAGCACTATGCAGTGCATTGTGTTGTTACTGTAAGAAGCAACTCCCTAAAAACCAATGACATCATGAATATTTCAGAGGCCTATTTGTGTGGGAGCCATTTTGAAAGATATTTCTAATAAGTTTGGCCTCTCACTGTTTCTCACTGCCATACTGAGTCATAAAAGTGACTGTTTTTGTTGTTGTTTTTTTGGGGGGGGATTATCCCATGCCCTGTGATGTTGATTTCACTTAATAGTTCCAGCAGTTATGATGCAATGATGTGACTTTTAAAATCGCACTGATTATGACATCTGAGGACTGGAGAGACGGCACAGCAGTTAAGAGCACTCGTTGCTTTTGCAGAATTCTCCAGAAACCTCATGATGGCTCCCAACTACTTACAACTCCAGTTCCAGAAGATCTGATGTCTCTTTTTGTGAATGTGTGTGCACTTGGACCACAAAGCATACACAACACACGTCACATATTTAAACGAATGCATAACTACAACACTGGCGGATCAGCGGGTTTTCTTTTTCCCTTTTATCCCTGTGTAAGAGGGTCTTCTCCTGAGCGTGAATCCTCCTGACCCTACCCATCCTCCAGCAGCAGAATCACAGGCATGTGCCACCCTTCAACCTTTGTGTGGATGCTGAGAATGGAGCTGGGTCCCTACGCTTGCCCAGCAGGCACTTTACCCAGGGAGCTGTGGACATCCCTGTGCTCCTGGGCGCATTGCAGTTGAGCAGGTTGTGTCAATTAGGGTCACATTAGGGGTGAGAATGGACTTCCCTGTCGTGTTCCTGACCACAGGGTAAATGCCCCCCCCCCTCCCGGCCTTGATTCTCCAGTACACTGCTGCTGTGGGCTTGTGGGTGTCTCAGGCCAGTGTCCTTGCCTTCCTGTGAATGGAGCTGAGGTCTATCCAGTAAGCCTTTCCAGCCTCTTGAGTCTCTCTCTCTCTCTCTCTCTCTCTCTCTCTCTCTCTCTCTCTCTCTCTCTCTCTCTCTCTCTGTCTTTTGGTGGTTTGTTTGTTTGTTTGTTTTTGAGATAAGGTTTCTCTGTAGCTTTGGTGCCTGTCCTGGAACTAGCTCTTGTAGACCAGACTGGCCTCGAACTCACAGAGATTCGCCTGCCTCTGCCTCCCGAGTCCTGGGATTAAAGGTGTGCACCTCCACTGCCCAGCTTGAGTCTCTTCTTATGGCCAATTACGCTCAAGTCTAACCTTTTCTCAGCCTTGCATTCCTTGAACAATTGCCCTCAACTGTGGTGTGGGCTGACGTGGATGTGGCAGCCATGGTGGACGCTCCCTAGGAGTCTGTCTCTGTGTCTGTGTCCACATGTCTAAACCTGCTTGGTTTGGTTTGGGTCCTCACTTTAAAGAAGAAGAATTCGAAAGTGGCCCTTCCTCTTCTATTTTTGGGGAAAGATGATGTGAAATTTGTATTATTACTTCCTCAACAACTTTCTAGACTTCACTAGTGAAAACAGGCAGACTTGGAGGGCTTTCTTCCGCATTTGCTTTTGTTTTTCTTAGACTTCAAGGCAAAGGATGGTTCTGCTCATCCATTTTCTCTTGAGAGCGGCTGGTGGCCCGTGTCACTACAGAGCTTGGTTCACTTCATCCCCATTGGGAAGACCTGTCTATTTACCGTGTACGGTGTTATGGTTACAAAGTTCATGGCTCCCACTGTGAATGAGAAGGTGAAGAACTTCTGCTGAGCCTGGCTTACCTCGCCAACAGTGCTCTCCAGCTCTGTCCATTTTGCTGCCAACAGCAGGGGTTCATTCTTCTTTACAACTGAGCCATACTCGAGTGTGCATACATACATTCTTTCTCTTCATCCATCTGCCCATTGATGGACTCCTGGGCCATTCCACATCAGGACTGAAGACAGCACAGACCTGCAGGTATCTCTTTGTGTGTGGATTTAATTTCCATTGGCTATAAACCCAGAAGTAGAATATCATGAAGTAGGTCTATTTTTAATTCCGTGGGAAGTCTATGCTGTTCTCCTTAATGGCTGGACCAGTTTACATTCCCATCGACAACACACAGACATCCTCTTCTTCTATGCTGTTTCAGAATGTTTTGTCTTTCTCCTTTAATATTAATTCTTACACTGTAGCCCAGATGGGTCTCAACTCAATGCAATCCTCCTGTCTTCGCCTACCAAGTATTATCAGGTGTGTGAGCCATGTTGACCACATCCCTGGCTTCTTTATTTTTACTAGCCATTCTCATGGGATGAAACAGTAGGTTGGTTTGTTTTCTGGCAGTGCTGGGGATGGATCCCAGGGCTCCGAACTGGGTAGCTGAACTGTACCATTGCATACACCTGGTCTCTCTTGTTTTGACAGGCATTTTCTGTATTTGCATCACATGTACTTCCGTGTGAGAAGTGTCCCATTTTGGGTTGGGTTAGTTGAATTGGGGTTGGTTTTGTGTCTTGCATAACCTGGATGTTAATCCATTGCAGCTGGTGACTCCTTCCTCCCACCCCACAGGATGTCTCTCTGCTTTTTTGATTGATTCTTGAGCAGGCAGAGGCTTTATTTATTTTAAATTGTGCCTGTGCACTTGTGTGTGCACCATGAGTGTGTAGCACCTGCAGAGGCTACAAGAGGATTATACAGACCTTTATAAGCTACCCCACCCAATATGAACACTAGAAATCAAACTGGGGTCCTTTGAAGTAACAGCCTGTGCTTTTAACCTCTGAGCCATTTCTCCACCCTCAGATAGACATTTTTAAAGCTTGATTTAATCCTGCTTCTCTGTCCACGGGGTCTGAGATGATTCCCTTTTCATTTCTAATATTGGTCATCTGTCGGGGACCAGCCTCGACAAAAATACCTCTTGCCATTTAGAAATATAGTAAAGAATATGAAGACACACTTAAAAATAATAAGACAGAGAAACATAGAATAGTATCGGGAGGGAGTTCCAATGAGTACTGAAATCTGCCCGCGTTTAATTTCCAATTGCTTAAAATACATCTGCTCACTAAAAGTAGGAGCAGGACAAAAACTACATTAGCCCGATACAGGGAAATGAGCAGACCCATTGAAGGTCGCAGGCTACATCTACAGTTAAATATTCTGTTGCTAGAACAAAACAAGTCACACTCATACCCTGGACCAAAACATTCTGTAGGCACACCACTGCCTGGGTAGAATCAGAAGTTATCTCCTTAAGAGAACTGAAATTTAGTTGGATCCAGAGGCTTCTTTAAATACAAGGTCTGGCTATTAGCCACACCTGTTGACAATAACCTTGAGAGAGCAGAACTCCCCTAGCTAAATCTAGGTGGTACCTTTGTTTGAGGTGGAAACACAATAACCCTGAAGGACTAGAGGTAAGTTCCAGCCCTCTGATCTTTGGTCAACATGGACACAGGCTCATATTTTTTAGGCCTCCACAGTCATCTCTGTCTCCTTTCTCTTATCTGGTATGTAAGTGTTGCTGGGATTTTATTAAACATCTTGATGTTCTAAAAGAATCATTTTGACTCTCTTCCTTGTGCTTGTTTTTCTAGGATTATGGGATATGGAGTTCCCTTTCACTGGCTAATTAGAATCAACATAATCCTGCCTTTGGCTAACAAGGAAACCTCACCGGGCACTGTCCTTTCTTGGGTCCCTTCTGTACTTGTCTCTTGGTGATGTGCACATAGAGTCCTTCCTTAAACAGCCTAACTTTCCCAGTGATGAGTGGCTAGGTCCCTTCCTGGGAGCATGACTCAGTAGAGTGCTTTCTTAGGATACAGGGAGCTCTGGGCTTGGCCCTTAGCACATATCAAGTAAATGTGTGATGGTGACACACACGTAACACCAGAACCTGGGAGGTGGAGGCAGGAGGATCAGGAGTTCAAAGTCATCCTCAGCAACATAGAAGTCTGAGGCCAGCTGCATGATTCTCCTTACCACAACTGGAAGTCACTTTTTGTTCTGACCAAGGCCCAAAGGAACCAAAGAACCCACTGGCTCAGCTGGAGAGATGGTTCAGTGGCCAAAAGCATTGTGGGCTCAGTTCCCAGCACCTACATGGCAGCTCACAACCACCTGTAACTCCAGACCCTGGGAATCTGATGCCTTCTTTTGGCTTCTCTAGGCACCCACATATACATGGGATACACGCTTCCTCTCTCACACATATATACACAAATAAAAAAGAGAATAAATATAAATGATTTTTTTAAAGCTAACTGATATTTTTTGTCATTGTTGTCATAGAGTGGTCAGTTGAGGGCCTCCCCCTTGTACATCTCTTCTGTCCCTAGTTCTGTCTGAAGCTGCTTCTTTCCCCAGGGTCTAGGTATGTGTGTCTAGAGCTCAGACCCTTGGAGCTCTGTGGTCCTGCCTAGAATTTTCCTGTGCCTTCTGTAGGCAGCTCTGGGCACAGCTGGAAATTCTGGATGCTCACACCTGTGAGCAGGTGGCCCTGGCCTACTTGCTCAGAACAGTGCCTGTCCTTGCCGTCCTCTCTGACTGTAGTAGACGGTCTGGACCTACCCTTTCCAGCTGCAGCGTCCTCTCCCGTGCAGGAATCCCAGCTCTGACTACTCATATTCCAGGCCTCAGACTCCTCTTTGCCTGCCTGCCAGAGTTCTCAGTTTGTTCCCACAATGCACTGCTAGATGGGTCACAGAAAAAAATGGCAAAGGAGCTGAACCAGTGGGGACAGCTGAGCTAGGGAGCTTTCCCAAAGGCTGGTGAAAGTAGTAACAGCAAAGCCAGACTTCTTCTTTCAGCCTTTCTTCTTCTTCTTCTTCTTCTTCTTCTTCTTCTTCTTCTTCTTCTTCTTCTTCTTCTTCTTCTTCTTCTTCTTCTTCTTCCTCCTCCTCCTCCTCCTCCTCCTCCTCCTCCTCCTCCTCCTTCTTCTTTCTTCCTTTTGAGATAGCATCTCCTGTAGCCCAGGTTATCCTTAAACTGACTATGTAGGCAGGATGACTTGATCCTCCTGCCTCTACTTCCCAAATGATTACGGGGTACACCACTGTATCTTGTTTCCGTGGTGCTGGGGATTGAGCCCAGGACTTCATGCGTACTTGGTATACCTTCTTCCACCCCAACCCTACAAAACCAGTACTTGATGAGAGAGTTCAAGTTCCTGCCTGTGTGGAGGTGGAGAGACAGAGGTGTTCTGGGTGAGCTGGAATGTTCTCAATCTTGGTCTAGGAGGCTGCCCAACTTGTGAAAACTCAGCTAAGTCCAATGAAGATGTTTCTGCTTTGCATTGTTTGGCCAATGTGACATGGCCACAGCGCAGCAAGGACAGTGCCTCAGGGGTCCTAGATGGAGGATTAAGACTCAGAGCTGCAAGCCCCAGCTTTCAGTTAGTCTTGTGAGCTCTGCTCAGTCTAGAAAGGGACATGCCAATTTTACCCCACAACCGCAGCAGGCAAATGGTCTAAAGCCAGTCGGGCGGGTCAGCAGGAGTCCATCTTGGAGGACTTGGAGGCCTTGCAGGGTCTCTACCACCCCCTTCCCCCCAGAGGATGGGGCAGAGAACAGAACCAGGGACACAGGAAAGGGACTGACGAGAGTGTGACCTCGTTCCTGGCCTCTGTCCTCTAGTCTCCTGACCATTTGATTCCAAAGCAAAGATGAAGGTAGGGCCTTTGCCCCCTGGTATTAATGATGCAGTGGCCACAGAGGCACCAAGGAAACTGTATCTGCAGAAGTCACAGTGTGAGTCCCAGAATGCATCTGGCCAGTTTACATTGAACATCTGCCATAGGCCCTACAGCAGGAGCCTCGACCTCCAGAACAACCACAGCAGCTCATGGTTCTGGCAGTCAGTTGATGATGGAGTAGATCGGAGGAGCAAGGAGGGAGAGGGGTGTGCAGATGTGGACCCCCTTTTTCTTCCTGCCCAGCATCAGGTTGGAGGTTGGCACACAGTCACTTCCTGGTTCCTGGTTGTGCTGTTTCCCCAGAGAAAATTTATTTGTTTTGGGTTGAGATAACCATGCTAGCCTCATAAATTCTTATTAGCTTATGATTTTCCTCATATGCTCTTGAGATGGTAGTGAAGTCCCGGTGGGGTGAGGTGCTGTGATGAGACCCAGCTCTGTCCCTTTCACGCATTTGCTGGGCTGTGCAGCAAATGATCCGTTGGGTGGCTTCAAGATCAGGCCCTGGTGCTGCCGATAAAGCATAATACCCCATCACTCAGGTAAACTCTAACTGTGGCAGTGTGTACCCGTAATCCCAACCCTGGAGTGACAGACAGGAGGATCTCACTGGTCAGCCAGACTGTTGGAACTAGAGAGCTCCAGATGCAATGAGAGACTGTCTCAGAAAAGTAAGCCAGAGGAGACTGAGAAAAACACCAACATTGACCTCTGAACTTCACACATGTGCAAGCACACAGTGCCCCCCCACATGTGTGCACACAAACATAGACACACGCAGGAGCAGGTATCTGCTACTACTGTAATACAGTTCTGGAGGCTGGAAGGCCAGGATCAAGGGCAACAAGGTCATGATTCTCTAAAAGAGGATCCTGTCTGCCTATTCCAGCTTCTGATTGCTAGGGAAATCGTTATGTTCCTGCGTTCCCAGTCTCTGTGACCATCCTCACACAGCCCTGTCCTCTGTGTTTATGTCTCTGTTGTCTCCCACAGGGCAGGACCCGGGATCAGCTCAGGTCTCAGAAATAGGACAAGACTCAGGATCAGGGCATGCAGGGCACCTGGGGGAGAGTCAGAACAGGACTCAGGATCAGGGCATGGTGGTGGGGGGGAATAGGGGAGAGTCAGAACAGGACTCAGGATCAGGGCACCGGGGATGGGGTCATAACAGGACTCAGGGTCAGGGCTCCAGCGTAGGTCAGAGTAGGACTCAGGGTCAGGGCACCAGGGGAGGGGGAGGGGGACTCAGAGCAGGACTCAGGATCAGGCCCCTTTGGGACTCAGGATCAATGCATCACTGAGGTTCAGAGCAAGACTCAGGATCAGGGCAACGGGGGGGGGGGTCAAAACAGGACTCAGGATCAGGGAACCGGGGGAGGGGGACTGGGCACCAGCAGGACTCAGAATCAGGCCCCTTGGGGACTCAGGATCAATGCATCACTGAGGTTCAGAGCAGGGATCAGGACCAGATCAGGAATCAGAATTTCCCAGACACTGTGGGATCCTGGTTGGATTGTGGAGGACGCGTACAGCTTAAGAACTTGGGTCCTGCGGAATCAGTGCTCTAGGACTGGCTGACTCTGGCTTATCTAAGGCACTGAGATGGTATGTCATTCCACACCTTGTGGTCACTGATGGCACTGGTTGGCTGACTGGCAGATATGGACACAAATAGAAGCAGGCACAGCACACAACAGCTGGCAGGGAGGCACTGTGGCCAGCCCGCCTCTTAGGCCGTCACAGTGACCAGAGCTCTGAGAGCCATAGCTGTGGAAGGCCTGTCCCCACCCCATACTTAGGACAGTGGTCTTTGGAAGGGAAGCACCATATGGTCTATCCAGGCGAACACTAGAAAGATCCAAAGAATGTGGGTGCTTATATAGGTAGAGTCCCAGTCCCATCAGAAACCAGGTCAAGGGAACCCTTTAAGTGTGTCCTTAGCGTCCTGCAGTAGCCAGAGCACAGGCATGTATAGACATATGCTAAAAACCTAGTGGTGTTATTGATGTTCATCTGGGAGGAACTCAGGTACTCAGGTGAAAATCTGGGTGCTTCACCCAGGGCGTCTGTGCACCCCTAACAAGCAACATTCTACTCCAGGGCTCCAGGGAGCACCTCAGTCCCTCAGATGGAAGACACGCATTGTTCTGTCTCCATGGATAAGGCCACAGTGACCATCCCGCCCACCTCCTTCAAGAATGGAGTCTAGAGGCTGAGTGGCTGGGCCAAAGCCTAGTTTTCCATAGACTCAGCCCTCTTCCCCCAGCTACACAGCATCAAGCAATCATAGAAAGCCTCCAGGCCTCCATCTCATCTATCCGAAAAAGCCAGTTTGATGGGGTGGGCTTTGCAAATCAAAGAACACGAAGAGCAAATTGCCAGCTCTCTGTGAGAGGCTAGTGTGTCCTCTGGACCCAAGCATCCTTCTTCTGCTTCTTCCTATTTCCTAGGTACAGTCTGTCTCTCAGGTGAGACTGCAGAAGCCAGTTCTGGAAGAGTCCACCAAAGCAGGCAAGGAACCTATTTAGACAAGTTGAGTAGTGCTTGGGCGCCCCCTGGTGGCTATATGCTCTGAGACTGTGGTCCTGGGAAGACAGAACCTGACTTTGCAGGCATTAAGGCAGGGGCCCCAGGGTTCCAGGTAGGAAAGCTCAGAACCCTCCAGTGGGTGCCTAAAGGGTGGAGCTTAGGCTGGTGCATGGGGGTGCCCACTGACCCATTTGTGGGCCAGGCTTTTAAGTGCTGTGATCTCCCACTCCCCTCACCCCATGATCCACCTCCTTAAGAATCCCTGAGTTGATTCAGGCCCAGCAGGAAGAGGCTGACAAGGAAACAGGAAGAGGCCGTGGTAAGGATATGGACCTCTGATCTCTGGGAAGACAACAGCTTGCAGTGTCTCTGACTGTTCTGGGCCCTGCTGAACCCTGTCCTGCCTCTCTATGCACCGCTCAAACCCACAGGGAAGTGACTCTGCCCATCCTGTCCCTTCTGCAGCATCCTGCTCCTTGGTCCAGATGGGAATTTAGAAATGGAACAAACCTTGCTGTCCCCTGGGGCCTGTGCCCACAGTGCCTGTGTTCTGTGCCCATGGTGCCCCTCTGTCCTATGTTCTGGGTTTTTCACGTCTCCACAGTCCACTCAAATCCACACTGCCCACTCTGAGTCCCCATGAGGGCCATATGAGGTGGGCAGATTCGAAGGATGCTGCTGACCCGCCTAAGGGGGCCCAGGGAGACCTGCAGAACGTCACAGAAAAATGAAAGGCAAAGAGACAGAGAGACAGCTGCGGCCTCCTGTAAACAGTCTGATTTCCCAATGCGAACCAGATTGCAGCCCAGGACCTCAGGTAAACATGTGCGTCAGTGCCCCCAGCCCCTGCCGCCCAGGAGGCCCAGGGTCTGCATGGCCCAACTCTGGGACGCATCACCGTCACCGCCCAGACGGTTCCTAATTAGGTAAAATTAGGTCTTGCATTCCTCCAAAATCCCCAAGATCTCTGCAATTTCAGGTCTTCCCCAAAGGAAAACATCGGGTAATTAAACAGCATGAGCAAGAATGGTATAGAATGTTCTCTGGCTGAGGAAGCAGCTCTGGTTTCCCACCCACCTTGGCTGGACAGAGGATCTGCTGGGAGGTGGATTAACCATGGCCTTGTTCTCAGGGTCTGGGTGGCCGTGGGACTGGGGGAAGGGGGTAACTAGACCTGGTCTTGAATCTCTGCTGGTGGGGTGCGGGGCTGTTAGGCCCCCTTGGCCTGTGTCGTGCCTACAGGTAGCACCAAGGACAGTGTCTTCGACAGCAGGGTTAAGTGGGGCCCGTGCAGTGGGCATAAGTGCCCACCCAGCCCTTCACTTCTCCCCCCCAGGAATCTGCCAGTGCAGGGTGAGATCCTGCCCAGTTGCCCTCACAGCCTTGGGCCTTCAATGGACTCATTGTTTGCTTCCTATCTTCAGTCTTTTTGCATTTTTTCTTGTCCTTTTAAATTGTGTTTCTTCTTTTTTGAAGAATAAATGTTAGAATAGCTCCTGGGGGGGTGTCTTCTTTCTTCTGTAGTATTATCTTACTTTATTTTATTTTTGAGACAGGGTCTTACGACATAGCCTGGATGTCTGGAACTCACGACCAGGCTTTGAATTCACAGTAATCCTCCTGCCTCTGTCTCCTGTGTGCTGAGATTATAGGGGTGCCACCATGCCTGGCTTTTCTTCCCTGCTTTTACAAGCATCTGGTTTAGTCTGTTTTATCTTTTCTACAGCGTCTGTGAAACTAACCAGATACACGCTGTTTTCTTCCCCCTTCTCCTCAGACCCACAAGGCCTCTTACCCAAAGTTGCCTGCTAGATGTTGGCCTCCGATGGTGGCTTCTTCTGTGCTTTCTGGTTTTGTTTTTGCTGTTCCGTGCATTGAACCTGGGGCTTCATGCACAGGAGCCAAGCGACACTCTTAGTCCATATATATATATATTGTTGTTGTTATTTATTATTTAGAGGCCTACTAGTAATGTAGCTTAGGATGGCCTCAAATTCACAGTCCTCTTGCTTTAGTGTCCCTAGCACCAATATTACAGCCCAGGTCATGATGTTTGTGTACACGTCTGCATGTATGTATATATCTGCATAGACACACAGTGGTGCGTGCGTGCATGTGAGTGTGTGTGTATGTAGGTCAGAGGTCAGCATCAGATTCCTTCTCAATGCTCTCCATCTTGTCTTTGAGGAAAGTCTGTTGCTGAAACTGGTGTTCTTTGATGAAGTTAGGCAGGCTGGCTATGGAGTGCCAGGGATCCTCCCGCCTCTGCCTCCCAAGTGCATGCCGAGATTATAGGCATGTGCTGCCATACCCAGCCTATAAACCGAGGGCCGAAGGTCAAACTCAGGTCCTCACTCCTGTACAGGTCCTTCATTGAGGGAGCCATCTGCTCAGATGAATGGTTTTTAATAATCAGGGTCACAGGAAATTCCTAGCACAGCTTGGAGTCCCCCCCCCCCCACGCTGTCATGCTGCCACAGTGTCCCCTTTTGACTTTCTTGTCATGGGGCACCCAGCTCACAGCAAGCAGAGCCCTGCAGTTGTCATAGTGACACAGACAGACTTCTGTGCACACCTCACTCCCATCTCCCATGAAGCACTCAAGCCCTCTTGTCCGTTTCCAGGGGCCACAATCTTGTCACTTTGAACGTGATATAGGAGGGGACTATATGGAACTCGTCTTCTTTGTCTTTTCACTGTGCGATGTCCTGAGAGCCTGGCTGCCACTGAGTGGTGGACGGTTGTGCTTCCCACCACAGACCCACAAGCTCACTCCCCCTCCCCCAGCAAGGACACTTTAATTATTTCCAGTTAGGGTTATACATCAAAGAGTGTAGGTGCAATTGTGTGCGGGCTGCGTGCGAACACACATGTTCTCGCCTCCGGGCTGGGCGCCCAGAACTGGGGCTGTTGGGCCGTATGGTCAGTGTATGTTTAGTTTTTTGAGAAACTGTCAAACAATTTTCCAGAGATGATGTGCTATTCTACCTTCCCACGGGCAGAGTGGGGGACACCTCGTTCTTCTGGCTCCTTACACAACGCCGTGTGGAACTGCCATCCGTCTTGCTGATGGACTTGTGTTCCTTGCAAGGCAGCGCAGGCCGCTCGCTCTGCTAGTTCATTTGCCTTTGAAGCGTCTCATTTACAGCCTGTCTCTTCAGGGCCTGGTGTCTGCTTGAACTGGTTCATCTGCCTCTGCACAATGTAGTATTTTGTGTGTAGTTTGGTTTTTCTCTGAGCTAGTGTCTCCCTAGGTAGTCCAGGCTGCCCTCAGATCCACAATAGTCATCCTGCCTCAGCCTACCAAGTTCTAGGATTACATGTGTATACCACCATGTCTGGTTTAAACTATGTAGTTTTGAGAGTTCCTTTTATTTTAGAATTAAAGCCTTTATCAGATATGTGTTGGCAACTTCTTTCCCCTGTTGAGAGCTTCCTTCTCGTGCTGCTTTAACCAGTCTGTCTCTCGATGTGTGTACGTGTGTACGCGTGTTTGCGTATGTGGGGGTATATGTGTAGAGGGAGTGCGCGCGTGCACATGGAGGCCAGAGATGTGGATTAGATGTCTTCCTCAATCACCCTCTACTCTCTTTGCTGAGCTAAAGTCTCTCATTGAACCCGGAGCTCACTGGTTTAGCGAGTCTAGCTAGCCAGCTTGTTCTGGGCAGCCCTGGGACTACAAGTGCGTCCTCTTGCCTGTGAAGAAAGTGCTTTACCCACAGAGTCATCTCTCCAGCCCCCTATTCGTGATACCGGGGCACGGCCCAGGGCATGCACATTCGCTCCTGTGTGGATTTTCATCCAGTGTGGCTTGTTATCTGTCAGAATTATGCAGCTTAGGTCAAGGCCAGCTTTTGCTTATTTTATTCGTGTTTTGTGTGTGAACAGGCAGGTGGAGGCAGAGGTCAACCTCGAGGGTCATTCCCCGGGAGCCGTCCACCTTGACTTTTCAGACAGGGTCTCTTGTAGACGGAAGTTTATGTCCCACCCGATCCGGCAGTCATTCTGTACCAAATAGACACACAGAGGCTTATATTAATTATTAACTGTTTGGACTATTGCTCAGGCTTATTACTACTTGGCTCTTTCAGCTTAAAGTAACCCATAATTCTTATCTATGTTTAGCCATGTGGCTTAATATATTTTCTCAGTGAGGCATTCTCATCTTGCTTCTTCTGCTTCTGGATGACGACTGTGCCTTTACTTTTCCTCTTCCCAGAATTCTCCTAGTCTGGTCACCCTGCCTGTACTTCCTACCTGGCTACTGGCCAATCAACCACCATGACTGATGATATTAATGATATTAATTTAGTGAGAAAATGCCAAGAGTCCCCACAGAACCCCAGTCCCATGAGAATCACCTGTTCTTTCCTGCCCAGTTTCTGTTGCCTGTTGATTTGTGTAACTAATTTGGGTCTTAAAAGTAGAGAGTCAGAGGGCTGGAGAGATGGCTCAGTGGTTAAGAGAACTGGCTGCTCTTCCAGAGGTCCTGGGTTCAATTTCCAGCAACCAGATGGTGGTTCACAACCATCTGTAATGAGATCTGTCGCCCTCTTCTGGCGTGCAGGCATACATGGAGGCAGAACAATGAATACATAATAAATACATAAATCTTATTAAAAAAAGAAAGAAAAAGTAGAAAGTCAGGAGGCTGGAGAGGTTAAGAGCACTGACTGCTCTTCCAGAAGACACAGGTTCAATTCCCAGCACCCACATGGTGACTCAAAACCACATGTAACTCCAGTTTCAGAGGATCTAACATCCTCTTCTGGCCTCACGGTACACAGACATACATGCAGGCACACATTCGTACACATAAAAACAACCTAGAAAAGATAGGAATTCATGGTTTTGTTGTTATAATTGCTGGAAACACTTTCTCTTCTCTTGAAACATTTTATTTATGTTTTGTTTTGGACAGGGTCTCGTGTAGCCCAGGCTAGTCCTGAAATTTCTATGTAACTGAGGATGGCTTTAAACTCCTGACCCTTCTGCCTCTGCTTCCCTACTGCTGGGATTGATTCCACATGTGTAGGCCACCATGCCTGGCAATCATGTGCCTTCTTTATTGTGGTGGTCAGTGGAGAAGTGACTATGTTTTGGTAGTCAATTCTCTTGCATGTTCACTGGTATTCTGTTGCATCCTCCCTTACCCCATCTCAGGGTCCCCTTAACTTTCCCTGGACGTTCCTTCAGAACCGCAGGGCTTTTATTTTTCAGTTTGGATTTTGGTTCTATAGATTCTATATAAAAAGAGCAGGAAACACCGAGGTGGTGGCGAGAGGGTCCCATGCTTAAGTATGTTTCCTGCTCTTACAGAGCACCCAAGTTTGGTTCTCAGAACACACATCAGGCTGCTCACAACCACCTGTAATTCCAGCTGCAGGGGATCCTGGACTCCTCGGGCACCTTCACACGTGTACACACAATGTCCCACACAAACACATACACAACATTAAAAACTAAAAGTTAATCTTTTTAAAAAAAACTAGTTTAAGACTAGAAGGGAATTCTATGTTAAAGTCCCTGACCCACAGAAATGACCAAAACTCTGTGCAAAGTGGTTGATTGAGTGGGCCGGCCCGGCCTGCTCAGGAGGTTACACCTGTAGCTAACGGTGTCCTGACACAGCCGCACACTGCTGTGGTGGTTTGAGACTGATGAACCCACCAGCCTTCAGCAAGGAAGCCATAGAGGCTCCCAGCTCCCTGCCCAACCCCCAGGCTGCTGTGGCTTCACACTGGCATCAAAAATAAGATGGGAGCATTAAGGGGCCTGGAGTCCGGCATTTCTCATGAACACTTATGGAACAACCTGGCACGTCAGATCCAGTAACATATACAAAGGATTAGCTGTGGTGCAGGCACAGAGCCTTTACTAGGAGCAAAGAATATCCGGGTATTTGAAGTCAGCAAATTCCCCATATAAACAGACCAGATTCACCATATTAACAAACGAAAATTCCCACGGGATTATAGTCATCTATATCAGAAAAACACTTGAAAAAAAAAAACCAAAAATCTATTCAGCATAAAACTCTCAAGCAGCTGGGAGTTCAAAGGCATTTTCTCCATCTGATAAAAAAGGCATCTATGAAAAATATGCGGTGGACTTTGTAGCAAGTTCTGGGAGATTAAATGCTTCCCTCAGAGATAAGGAACAAGGCAGGAATGTGGTTCCCCGGCCCTGTCTGCCACCCTTCAAGGAAGGGTCTGGCCTGTGAGGCATGAGAAACAAGAAAGGCGACAGATTGCAGAGGAAGATGGAAGACAGGCTGCCTGCCTGCCCATGTGGAAATTCTGCAAGGGTCATCAAAAAAGCTGCGGGCAGAAATGAATTATGGGTAGTGTGCAAGGCCGACACTGAAGATGACAAACTCGGTCTAAAGAAACGATGGCACCATCAGAGCAGACAGGTTCCAAAGGACATGTTTCAGATAGCTAGCGTTAGACAAGGGCCTCACCTTGTTCACCAGTGGGCAGTGCAGAGTGCAGATCCAAACCTCACTGAGAGAGGGGCTGGTGGGATGGCTTAGCATGTCAAGACACTTGCCACTAGGCCTGTTGATCCGAGTTCAGACCCTGGTCTCCAGCAGGTTGTCCTCTCCACATAGACACCAACATTCTCTCTGTCTCTCTCTTTCCCTTCCTCCCTCCCTCTCTCTCTCTGTCTCAAACACATACAATAATTTAAATAAATCTTTCTGAGAGCACTGAAGTTTCATGGACAACAGGAGAAGGCAAGGGTGTGGTGGAAAGACTCGGACCCTGTATGTTGGATGGTCTTTTAGATGGCAGTGCGGCTCTGGCAAATGACTTTGCTGTGTCTCTACACACAGTACACACAGACTTCCCACATGTTTCAACAGCTGCACCTGAGCACGCCATCCGGAGAGGAAAGCATGTGTCCACGTAATATCTGGCTCACACATGGGCCAGAGAGATAGACTGGCAGGTGAAGAAGTTCGCCACCAACCTGAGAACATGAGCTCAATCCCTGGGACCCACAATGGGTTAAGGAGAGCATCCTCACGGGTTGACCTATGACCTCCACTCACACATCACAGTACACGCACGGCCTCCTCCCTAAGTAATAAATGTAAAAATTATTGTAAAAGTTTTGCACACATAGGTTCATAGCGGTCACGTTTACAGAAGACCCACAGTGGAAACAATCAATGCCCCTCCGTGTATATGTGGGTTAACTCATGGTGGTTTCTCCGTGTGATGGAATTGTATTTGGCTGTAAAAAGGTATGAGACCTGCATGAATCTAGGGTAAAAGAGACCAGTCACAAAAGACCACGTCCCAGGTGAGTCCGCGAGTATTCAATTTTTTAGAATTTCATTTTCCATTCCAACCACAGTTCTCCCTCCCACTCTTCCTCCCGCCTTCCCTTGTCTCCCTCCCCGGCCCACCTCCCACCCACTCCTCCCAATGGGTAAGGGCTCTGATGGGGAGTCAACAAAGTCTGGCACATTAAATTGGGGCAGGGACCCTCCCCTCTGCATTAAGGCTGAGCATGGCATCCCACCATAGGGAATGGGCTCCAGCAAGCTAGCTCATATTCCATGGATAGACCCTGGTCCTTACTCAATTTCTATCATGGTCAAAGGGAGAAAGAGAAAGGGGATTAGCAGCTGTGTAGCCTTGGGGTGATGGTAGGGAGGCAGAGTGGCTGCTGATGGCTGTGTTCCTTCAGGAATGGACTGTGGCGATGCTGCCCAGCTTTGCGACTGCGTCCAGATTCACTGACTGCGCCATGTGTGAACTGTGCCTCACAGAAGCTGTGAGTCAATCGGTCTGCGTTCTAGAAGTAGATGACTGCAAAGTTGAGCCATTGTTCTTTCTTTAGGCATGGTCTCCTGTGGCTCCCAGGCAGACTAGAACTCCTAGCCTTCCTTCCCCTGCCTCTCCAGTGCTGGGACTGCATGCACCACCACTCCACCTCCGTCTCTTACACAGCTGATCTCTCCAGCACCCTGTGAGAGAAAACAAGATCCTTTGACCTGTTAGACCCACACCCTGCTACCCCATTTTCATTCCTTTCTGTGCTATCTCCTGCCTGCTCCCCTGCTTCTTGTGAGAGGACCAGACAAACGAGTCAGTGCTGGACCACAGTCCCCAACACGGGCTCAGCCCTGCACCAGTGGAAGAATGTGCATGCCTCTCCCAATGTGGATCTCTCTTCCCTTCTCTTCTCTTCTCTTCTCTTCTCTTCTCTTCTCTTCTCTTCTCTTCTCTTCTCTTCTCTTTTTTTTTTTTTTTCGAGACAGGGTTTCTGTGTGGTTTTGGAGCCTGTCCTGGAACTAGCTCTTGTAGACCAGGCTGGTCTCGAACTCATGGAGATCCGCCTGCCTCTGCCTCCCAAGTGCTGGGATTAAAGGCGTGCGCCACCACCGCCCGGCTCTCTTCTCTTCTCTTCTCTTCTCTTCTCTTCTCTTCTCTTCTCTTCTCTTCTCTTCTCTTCTCTTCTCTTCTCTTCCCTTCCCTTCCCTTCCCTTCCCTTCCCTTCCCTTCCCTTCCCTTCCCCTCCCCTCCCCTCCCCTCCCCTCCCCTCCCCTCTCCTCTCCTCTTCTCTCTCCCTTCCCCTTTCCTCCCTTCCCTTCCCTTCCCTTCCCTTCCCTTCCCCTCCCCTCCCCTCCCCTCCCCTCCCCTCTCCTCTCCTCTTCTCTCTCCCTTCCCCTTTCCTCCCTTCCCTTCCTTTCCCTTCTCTTCTCCTTCCCTCCTCCCTCTTTCGGTCCCTCACTCTAAGCTGTCTTTCAAGAAGAAGTCATTGCAAAAGTCCCTCTTTTAAAAATCCCATCTTCAGGGCTGGTGAACTGACTCAGCGGGTAAAGGCACTGATGCTGGGCCCGACAAGCTGAGTTTGGTTCCCTGGACCCACACAGTGGAAGGTGAGAACTGACTTCTGCGAGTCATTCTCTGACCTCTCCATGTGCCAAGGCATGTGACTGTCCTTCCCCCACCCCATAATAACTATACTATATTATTTATATTATATATTATAACCCATAATAATGTGATAAAATGAATATTTTTAAATACCATTTAAAAATATACAAAGAATTAATAGTTTCCTGTAATTTTTTTAACAATATAAGAATTTGGTGGTACGGTTTCAGGGGAGCTGGCATGGCGGGACTCGGGGGTGAGCTGCAAGCCTACCTCTGATGGCTCTCAGGAGCACGTGGCTCTGAAGATGGCCTCACAGGTTCTGCTGTCACTGGATTGTCACTCTGCTGCAGTCACTGCCTCTGTGGTGCAAGCTCCCATCTTCCAGTTAACTCATGGCCCTAGAAGACACCAGTGTGACACACAAGGCCATGGGACCGTCTTTATGGCCTTTCTCCTTTCTTCCATTCCATAGGAACGCTGTTTCCTAGCAAGATGGAGGCAAAGTGTGCTGCCCACACCCCACAGAACCCGGCCTTGGCCCCCAAGAAGAGCTCACTTTCTCTTGTGAAGGCCATCTTGTATCCCTCCAAAGCAGTGGTCCTCCACCTTCCTAACGCTGTGACCCTTAATGCAGTTCCTCATGTTGGGGTGACCCCCAACCATAAATTACTTTCATTGCTCCTTCATAACTGTAATTTTGATACTCTTCTGGATTGCGATTATCTGTGTTTTCCAATGATTTGGGGCATTGTGACCCACATATTGAGAACCACAGCTCTAGAGGGTAGGTGCAGCTAGGTCCGAGTGCTTGGGGGAAGCAGATTACAACCCCACTGTGGGACACTGGGGGGTGAGAAGCCAGGGACAGGCAGGCACCTGAAGGCCAGGGCAGGAAAAGAGTCTAGTGACTTTCTTACATAGGAGGGCAGACCTGTGTGTGTAGAGCCCACCGGCAGGCCCCACTGTGAGCGGATTCCCACGGAAGAGCCATGAGGAGTGACCCTGACCCCGTGTACTTTTCCCACGCCAGAGGAGAGCCATTCCTGGCTCTGGAGGAGGGTGTTGGACCAGCATCTGCTGATGCTCATGCTTGACATGTGGTACAATCAGGACTCCCCAGGGAGCCAGCCTCCTCCAGCATGGTCAGCATGCCTGCTTGTGATCTGGCTGAGCCACTTCCAGGCCCTGAGCCTCGATTTCCTTCGACGGGAAGGGAAGGACCCAGGGGATGAGGCCAGCCTCAAAGCTGTCCTGAGAGCTGGGCACACACAGCTGATAAGGGACTATCGTCTCAACCCTCACCTCTTTCCCTACCCTGTAGCCTGAAAGCCTGTGTTGGGAGCGGCCTCCTGCAGGATGTGTCAGCGAGATTTGATAAGGGTAGTTACGTCCAGGCCTCCCTGGTCTCACATAGCCGCAAACCAGAAACCTGGTGTCACTCACTCATTACTGACGTGTGTGCCTGTTTGTACGTGCGTGTTTGTGAGTTAGCACTGAGGCCTCAGGGAATGGGATGACTTACCAGAGAGGCAAAGGTAAAGTCAAATGACGAAAGTCACAGCGTTACCTTCCGGCTGACCTCCCCTCCCTGGGAGATGGTCTTCCTGAAGCCAACAACGAAAATCTGCTGTGCTCTGAGCGACCACCCAGCCTTTCTTGCCGTGTGGCCCCCTTGTCTCTGCCAATTGCTGTGATAGCCTCCTTCAACAGAAAACACGTTAATGGCCCCCTGACACAAAGCCTCCAACCTCCACACTCACAATGTTGGAAGCTGGGCAAGTCAGTGAAGGCGTCAGGAACACATAGGTGTACTGTCCTTAGTCCCTGGTACCAGCTGAGTATAGACCCCCCATACCCCTTATCAGGCCAGTAGGCCCCATGGCTTTCCACCCCTAACAGCAAGGCCACACCCACCTCTCCCTGAAACCATACTGCTCACCTCAAAAGCGTTATAATGGTAGCAACGAGTCATCTATCCTGTGTGTGAGTATACCCCAACATGGCGTCAGATCAGTCCTCACAGCAAGGACAGCAATGTCCACCTCTGACTTGTCTTTGTGTCACATGGAGACCACATCATCTGACACGTGAGCACACACACAGGACTATGTGCGGAGAACTGTGGGCCTACGTCATGAGCACAGCCTGGCAATGTTCTGGAGAAGAAATGGAGGGGACGTTGACTCGTGCCCACAGTTTATACCCCTCTTATCTGAGAGAGGAGACCACGGAGTGCCATAGTGGCCACCTTTATCCCATTTGAGTGGATTAGATTGTCCCCAACAGCTGGCCCACAGGCAGGGGGTACTCTAGAAGAAGCATAATATGTCTCTACAATCCACTCTCCTTTACTATGAGAAATCCTACCACAACCCCAGATGCACAGGATACAGAGAGGTGTGTATTCATATCCCACCCCTGACAAGCTCACCTTCGACCTGCTGTCGGGAAAAAATAGGTATGCATATCAAACATTCGCCGATAATTAATGTAACATTAAAATTTACACAAATAAAATTATTTTAAAACAATTCTTCTGTGTACATATAATTTTACCACTTATTAAGGATGAGAAAATTGCTAGGGTGAAGAGAAGGAACTTGCTGTAAGAAAGCCTGGAGCCCTGAGTTGTCCCAGGACTCACAGGAAGGCAGGAGGGAACCAACTGTGCTAAGACGTCTTTTGACTTCCACGTGTGTCATGTGTCACACCACACATACACACCACATACCCGCACATGAGACACACCACACCCTCCACACGCACCCTACCCACCCCTGAAACCATGCAAACACACCACACACGTGTACATTAAAAGAAAAGAACATGTGCCGGCCTCACCAGAAACACCATGGATTCATGACACACTTGATTTTGATTGAACGCTTTGTCCTTGTGAGTCCCGAACCTGTTCTGCTCTCACACTTTCCCCCTACCCCACACCCCACAGGTGCGAAGCTGAGCACCTGTGTTTATGGGGCAGAATGTCTAGGCCCACATGCAGAGTGAGGCCTGGAGTGCTGGCCCACACCCTTACACCAGCCCTCAGGAGGCAGACATGAATCGATCTCCGTGAATTAGAGCTGGTCTGTTCTACATAGACAGTTTCAGCGAAGGCTCAAACAAACAAACCAACAAAACCAAAGCAACACCTTGGATGAAGCAAAAGCCCTCTCAGGTAAAGCACAGAAGCTGAGGTAGGGAGGGTGGAGTGTCACAGAGATGAAGACCCTGTCCTTAAACTCCACTCAGAGCCAGAGGACTTCACTGTGCGGGCCTGAGCCTTGTTCAGCAGGCTTTGTCTGTAAAGGGCTCAACAACAAGCATTTAAAAACTTTTTTGTGTATGTACACACATGTGCACAGGTGTTCCTGGTGTCTGGAGGAGCCAGAAGGGAGTGCTGGATCTCCTGGAGTTGGATCTCATGTAAGGGTTAGATGTGAGCCATCCAACATAGGTGCTGGGAACCAAGCTCAGCAGCAAGTACACTCAATCACTGAGCCAAGTGATCAAATGACAGGTTGGGGTGTGTGGGGAGGGGGAGGGTGAATGCCGTCCCTATGCAAAGTCAATACCTCTTTACAGAGTCCAGGTGAGGGATTTCCACTCTTTCCTTGGTCTGGTTTGTCTGGTGAATTCTTGGGCCTGGATTCCCTGGTATGATTAGAATCTACCCATGTGCCCCCATGTTTTCACTAACTCTGATAAAACTAGGGTGTACCCTTTCCACTTCCAGAGTAAGTTATTTATCAATGTGGTGCTGGACGGATGGTGCTGCTCATGTGTCCACCAGGCAGTCATCCTTCATTCTCAGAATAAAGTCAAAGACTACTCGTAAAATGGAGTCTTTCTGGACAACACACAACCCGAAAAACTACAGTTTTATGCAATATGGAGTCATTTATGTTGGGACACAGCTTGATCTCAACAATTCCCTGTTGGAAACACTGTCCTTGGTGCTACCTGTAGGCACGACACAGGCCAAGGGGGCCTAACAGCCCCGCACCCCACCAGCAGAGATTCAAGACCAGGTCTAGTTACCCCCTTCCCCCAGTCCCACGGCCACCCAGACCCTGAGAACAAGGCCATGGTTAATCCACCTCCCAGCAGATCCTCTGTCCAGCCAAGGTGGGTGGGAAACCAGAGCTGCTTCCTCAGCCAGAGAACATTCTATACCATTCTTGCTCATGCTGTTTAATTACCCGATGTTTTCCTTTGGGGAAGACCTGAAATTGCAGAGATCTTGGGGATTTTGGAGGAATGCAAGACCTAATTTTACCTAATTAGGAACCGTCTGGGCGGTGACGGTGATGCGTCCCAGAGTTGGGCCATGCAGACCCTGGGCCTCCTGGGCGGCAGGGGCCTGGGGGCACTGACGCACATGTTTACCTGAGGTCCTGGGCTGCAATCTGGTTCGCATTGGGAAATCAGACTGTTTACAGGAGGCCGCAGCTGTCTCTCTGTCTCTTTGCCTTTCATTTTTCTGTGACGTTCTGCAGGTCTCCCTGGGCCCCCTTGGGAGGATCAGCAGCATCCTGCAAGACCAACCATCCCTTGTTGTACCCACTGCTCTCACCACGGCAGGGGGATTGCTATTGTGGAGACTGTGGGCACATTTTGTCCAGGGATTTCCAGAAGAGTGTCTAACCTTCCAACCAATGTCAGTTAGCACTCTGCACCCATGCAACATCTGACTGCAGCAGTTGCTTCACTCTGCACCCATGCAGCAGCTGACTGCAGCAGTTGGTCCACTCTACACTCATGCAGGGACCACTCATGCAGATACTGTCTGTAGCTGTGCCCTAGTAAAGCAATGCCCCAGGGATGATGGCACAGAAATGCCTGATGCTTACTGCTCTCTTTCCTTCCTTTCCCTTCCCCTCCCCTCCCTTCTCCTTCCCTGCTCCCCTGCATCCCCCTCCCCATTTCCTCCTCTTTGTCCCTTTCCATTGTGGTTAGGTGCAGTTCGTACCTTTAGTCACAGCTCCATGACTTCCTGGGTAGAGCATTTAGCTCCTTAATAACTTCTGAGAGCTCTGGGTGTCCGTGAGACCGGCTTTGACCTCCTGGGACATATTTGTCACTGTTGGCATTCGCTAGTCCTCATCTTAAACACTTTTATTTGTTCTGTTGACCACAAAAAGACAGGCGCTCGGCAGCTCAAGCAAGCTGTCCCCTGTGTAAGGAAGGCAATGGCAGATCGCTGCCTTCTAACTTGACGTCTGGTGGCAGCAGGACAATAAACATTGCTAATCACTCCTGATAGTGATGAGACAAGGTTTTGACCCCAACACAAGGTAACCACCACTGTCACAGGGGGGACCCCAAGAAACTCATGCTTCACTCCCCAGAGTCCTGCATTCCGCCCACACCCTGAGGATTGGCAAACTAAGCCATGAGTGGAAGGGACAGATGCTCTGGGCTCAGGATACTGCCTGCACCAAGATGGCGGTTCCCGAGCAGAGGGTGGCTTCCATGTTGTGAGGTGGGAGCTACGGGTTTTATAGAGAGGACAACACAGCCAGGTTCTCTCTGTCTCCCGGAACTCCGGCCTTGCCGGAGGAGACACCATGAGCCTTTAAATCCTGCACAGCTCAGACACTTGGGGCATAAGGCCTAGTGTCTTCTCATGGTGTTAGTGTGTATCCTGGGCTCACAATATCACACAGTGCAATAAAGACTGTCGCCGGTCAGCTCTGCATGTTCCTGCCTGGGGCCAGGCCCCTCAGCCTCACTGTCCTCTGGTGATGAATGTCACTTCTGTGAGGAAGTGACAGACCGCAGAGTGCATGCCTGTGCCTGCCTCAGCTTCTGGGCTGCGAGGGACACTTTGTTGCTGGCTGCCATGACACATGCTTCGTGACAGCAAAACCGCTCCACGTCATGTCCTCTGTGCTCACTGTCTCAATGTCCCATTCCCCTGCCGTGGAACCCAAGGTCACAGGGAACTGGAACTGAGCCCAACACCCTTGGCTGTACCTCTGTCTCCCTGCATAATGGTCCCCACATTACCTTCCCCCCAGTTTCATTCTGCGTGGCCACAACTCTAGCCTTTGTCACCATCCTGTGTACAAGCAGTCTTCCTGTCTTTTGTGGTTGGTTTCTTCCATAGCCCTCCCCTCCACGACAACCCTGCAGCAGAGCATGGCAGGGCCTCAGCCCCACCACCCAACACCCCTTGCCGACTATGGGGACTTCCTGCCATCCCTGGGCTCAGGGCATGACTCAAGTCCCTGAGAAGCCCGGCACTGAGGGGCCTCACTGCAGCACGGACTTCCCACAGGACATGGAAGATGTGCTTTGTGTGCCCGGGCAGAATGGCCCACAAGTTGATTATAAAATCTGCTGGCTCAATCAGTTTTTCAGTTTATTGCCCAAGGCTGCAAACCTTTTTGTGTTTAATTGATTTCTGCCGCCTCCACCCTCGGCTATGTTGTTGTCAAGGCTCTGTGTATTTATGCTGTCAAAGCTGCCACCCCACACATCAGCACTGTCTCCCAGGGATGGAAAACCTTGTCCTGCCGGGGCCAGTGTGCTCCACCTTGAAGGCAGCTTGCTTTTGTCTCTGGCTGGGGGTGGGCCTGTCAGACACTAGACCCCGGCCCTCACTCTCTCTGCTTTCAGCGTCTCAATTTTCCTTCCTTCTCATCTTTACCAAGGCCCTTCTTCTCTTAACACGTAATTAGGTTACAAGCTTGGCTCCTACTTTCTCTACAAATTCTCTTAAGCCAAGTGCCCAGGATAGGCATACCACGCTGCTTCCTGGCACTCTTATTGCCTCTGTTTGATGCACAGCTCTAATTATGGGATGGATATTTGATCACAGAGCTCAGGCGCCAATATTCTGATTAATAAGCTCACAGCAAGGACCGAGAAGATGGCTCAGTTGACAAAATGCTTACCTTGCAAGTAGAAAGCGGGAGAACTGAATTTGGAACCTGTGTAGTGATTCAGGAGCAGGGGTACACATTTGTTATTCCGGTGTGGGTCAGATGGGATGCAGAGGCAGGGGGCTTCTTGACAGATGGCTGGCCAGTTAGCCCAGCCTATGGGATGAGGTTCCAGGTGGATGAGAGACCCTGTCTCAAACAAAGGTTGGAGGTGTCAGGGGACTGACACCTGGGGTTGTCCTCTTACACACGCACACACACACACACACACACACACACAGAATGAAAGTTCCCTCTGAATCCTTCTCACCCTGATCTTTGCACCAGCCAGTCTGTGCCCCAGTGCCCACAAAGAGACAGAAGACATCAGATCCCCTGGAAATGGAGTTACAGGTAGCTGTGAGCCACTATGTGGGTACAAACCTTGGACCTCTGCAAGAGCAGTCAGTGCTCTTAACTTATGAGGCGTCTCTCTGGACCAATGTTTCCTTTTTTGCCCACACAGTCGGGACACAGTAAGGTCAATGTATGTAGCCAGTACCACAACTTTCTTCAGATTTCGTTGTGAGTCCAGGTTGCTTGATACAGCTTGATGTTGTGCTGTTGCGGAGACACAGGTACTTCTGCATGCGCCCTCTTTGTGACCATCTCTGTGCTGACAAGTGATTGTTAGAACTGAGACCAAGCTGTGATACGGGACCCAAGGGCTATTCACACTCCAAGTTTAAAAGACGAAGATAAAGAGCCTAGCAGAGGCGTGAGCAAGTTCGGTGCTCAGAGTCCTAGGCTCACTAGGAAGAGGTCCCACTGCTGGCACTCACGGGAACCTATGCTGTGGAAGGGCCAGAGAAGACGGGCTGCCAGCTGTCCAGAAGAGCTGGGGTGGGGTGCCTGCCACCAGTCAAGGGTGATAGGTGGTCACGTGACTTAGTCTAAGCGCCTCTTTTTAACACCAAAGATTCAATAAGCTCCCTCACCTGGACAAATCAGGTGTGCTGACACCCACACTGCAGTGACCCAGCAAAGCAAGCCCGACACCGGCCACACGCTCTTCCCTCCCCAGGTATCCGGAGTGTTTCCTGTGCAGCTTGTATGGTCCTCTCCCACTGTGTGCTGAGACTCACAGCCGCTCACAGTGCTGACAGAGGCTCCTGGCTGCCCTCTTCAGTGACAACAGTTTGAGCTTTGAATCTGAACCTGAGGGGGCTCTCACGCTAACTCTGAGAAAGTTCTGACTGTTTTCATGTTCGAGCATTTCCTTTCTGCTTTTGAGGTCGCATCCTTTCACAGGCGGCTGCTGTGCTTTACGGGGGCACCTGTCTTGGGCACGGTTACAGAATCCTTGCAGTTTAGGCAGAAGTCATCTTTCACGGCTGCTCCTTTGAGGGGAGGCCCTAGCCTGGGTGACATTTGCAGGCCAATAAGCCAGGTCTTTCCTGCCTCTCGCAGTGGAGGTCAGGTAAGCTGGGGTCTGGGAGTCATAGCGACAGTAGAGTCTAGTTTACAGGAGACACCTTCTGCCCACTGCCACTCTTGCTCACATCTCTTGCCCCTGTCTGAGTGTACCTAAGTTGAGTGATGAGCATGCTAGCCCCCAAATTTCTGTCAAGAGAGTTAGCAGTGACCTACGCCTCTCTAACTAGGCCATCGTGTGTATCTCCAGGTGCAAAGCCATACCGTGACGTCAGGCAGGATGAGCAGAGTCTTGTGATAAGGTAGGCCTTAGGGGAAGACTTCCCACGTCCAATAGGAATGCCTGTCCTTATGTCATGAAAAAGGCCCCAGGCCCGGAGCTGCGTTCCAGCACGTAGCAAAGAGGATGTGAGCCTGGGCCCGAGGCTTTGTGACTTCTGACTTCCATACCTGGGACCAAAGACAAAGGCAGAAACTAAGCAGAGTCATCAACATCTGGCTATGGAGAGGCAAGCCCACCCCAAGGTCCAAGGGCCCCTTCATGTCCTACCTGAAGTGTGGGTGCTGAGCGTCAGTCCAACTGGGGTCTACTGAGGCCAGATTCAGGACTTTGGGTATGAATGTGGTGTGCTGCTTAGGTAGAAAGGGGCAGCTCTGGGACACAGGGACCCCCCTCCCACCCTGATTACAGAGTTTCAGCTGGAGACAAAGGAAGCCCTGGGGGCAGGCTGGGGCTACTGAGACGGCTGTCACATCCTGTTCACTAATGGAAGAGTTGAGCCTTCACCTCTCAGAAAGAACTGACCACCGTGGTAGCATGTAGCCAGTCACCCATAGCTCTGCCAGTACAGCTTCTCAATGCTGGTCCAGCTCAGGGTCCCTCACACGGGCACTTAGTTCAGTGTGGTAGCTGCTGGGTGAGGGGCTCTTTGTCCCAGCCAGCCAGGGTTTGTTCATTTTTCTCAATCAACACTGACACCTGGTGGTGCCTCATGCAACTGCAGCCAGCCAGTCTAGTTTCAAGCCTGAGACTTTGGGTCCTTCAGGAGCCCAAAGCCCTCGTACAAGGCATTTTGTTTGTTTAGTGTTGTTTACTTCACTGAGACAAATAAAGACATCTGTGCTTCTGACTGCTGCAATCAGGTGTTGAAGTTGGGGCTGGAGAGAGCTCACCGCTTAAGAGCAGTTGCTTCTCTTGCAGAGGGCATGAGTTCAATTCACAGCACCTACATGGTAGCTCACAGCCACACCTGCAGCCTCACTTCCAGGGGATCTGATGTCCTTTTCTGACTTCCTCAGGCAGCAGCTCCACTCTGGCAGAGGAGGCAGGAGGGTCAGGAGTTCTCGATCATTTTCAGCTACATGATGAGTTTGAGGCCAGCCTGGTCTCCCTGAGCCTCTGTCTGAAAGTCGTATGTGTTCAAATCGTTCTATCTGTACATAAAACATTCAAAGTCAGAAACACACAAGTAGCTGGGCAGTGGTGGTGCACACCTTTAATCCCAGCACTCAGGAGGCAGAGGCAGATGGGCCTCTGAGTTTGAGGCCAGCCTGGTCTACAGAGCGAGTTCCAGGGTGGTCAGGGCTACACAGAGAAATCCTGTATCCAAAAAAAAAAAAAAAAAGAAACAGAAAGAAACACATAAGTAAAATGCTCCGTGCCAAGCGCCTGCTCAGCAGACCACAATGGAGACGGAAATCGGAAGCCATCTTAGGTGGAAGTCATTTTTACATTTTCCCTTAACTTTTTAATTTCTCACCTGTATATCATTTGTAAATTAGTCAGTGGTTTCTAACACTGGGCGAGGCTACACTAAGGTCCTGAAGAAGATGGCTCCTCAGCCACGCCTTCCTCTTCTCCAGGCCCTGAGGCGGCAGGGTTTCTCAGCAGTCCATCTTTCCTGGTGCTGCTATGATCTCTGTTGAAGATGGTCACACAGGTGTGGGCAACCTTTACACACATAGCATCGTACCATACCATCCTTTACACACATATCACACATGCATTCATACACACACACAGTCCCACTCACACACCACACACACATACACCACACAGACACACACATCACACACTCCACACACATCCACACACACTCCACACACATCCACACACACCCCCACCCCCCACATCCCACACCCCCACACCCCCCCACACTCCGCATACCCACACACACCTCACACACACCCCACACACCCACACACACCTCCCACACACCCCACAATACCCCCACACCTCCCACACCCCACATATCCCCACACACCTCCCCACCCCACACATACCCCCACACACCCCACACACCCTCCACACCCCCACACCCCACATCCCCCCCACACCCCCCACAGGTGTCATTCCTCGGGTGCCACCCAACGTGTTTTTCTGACAGGATTTCTCACTAAAAGTGGTAATCACCAATTAGTCTGGACCGGCTGGAGCCGCAGAGATCGCCTGTCTCCTCAGTGCTTGCAGACACGTGCAGCAGCAACACCCAGCTTTTGACATGGGTGCTGGGGATTGAACTCGGGTCCTCATGCTTAGAGGCCAAGCACTTTACTGACTGAGCCACCTCCATGATTTTTGGTTTGTTTGTTTGACTAGTATACGTTTGTTGTACAAAGCAATGTGGTTCATATGACATTTTAATAAAGTATATCAGCCACTTTGACTATTGTTGGCCCCTTTTACCCTCCCCCCTCCCCGACTCCCCTCACTTTCACACCTGCCAGGTCCCATTCATGTCCTCAAACAGTGGGACTCCAGCCAACCGGGCAGCCAGGCCTTGCCCCTCAGTCTAGGGACACAGCTGCAGCTCAGGCAGGGGCTGCATTCTCTAGTGCATGCTGGGAGCCATTCTCTGCATTGTTTGCTACTGGAAAATTCAACTTCTGTGTCTTCCCAGGGGCGGGGGCTAGCTCTCCAGCTGAAAGACGGCTGGCCGCAAGGCTGTAGTTTAAACACCCAGACTGCTGATGCCAGAGCTCTCCCGAACCTGACAGTCTCGTACTGAAGCCCTGGCACCATTGAACCCGGATTTGATGGGCAGATGTGTCCAGATTGCCAAAGCCAACAGAATCTCTGGGACACTGCGTTGAGATCTGGCTGTTCCCTGATTTAAGTGACTCTATGTCGTGTAAACAGTGGCTTCCGGACTATGCCTTGCCCATTTCACAAAGTGGCATTTGGCTCCATTTTGAGCGCAAATATAGTCAGGATGACTCTGCACTTCCTGTACAAGCAGACACCAGCACCTGTCCAGCACCAGCTGTGAAGCACAGGCTGTACAGGCAGACACCAGCACCTGTCCAGCACCAGCTGTGAAGCACAGGCTGACGGCCCTAGTTCTAAAAGTCAAAAGGTGTCATGCTACAAGCTTAGCAGACTGGGGCCGTGTGAGCACAGAGACATAGCAGAAATCTTTTCAGGAAAGCTGGGGTCAAGGACTTGTTGAACATACCAGACCAATGACAGGATGCAAAACTCTTATCTGGAATCCATAAGTAGGAAGATACCCAATAAATACTTTGATGGCAATGGCTCCACCCACCTGTAATCTGACCATTCTGCATCAAGGAACCCAAAGAGAACTCCCAACTGTCCCAGGAGCTTCAGCTGAGCTTACTCCCACTGCTGACACAGTCTACATAATAGCCATCCATCCATCCATCCATCCATCCATCCATCTATCCATCTACCCATCTACCCATCCATCTATCTATCCATCTACCCACTCATCCATCTATCCCCTAACCCATCCATCTGTCCGTCCGTCCGTCCGTCTGTCTGTCCATCCATCCAGACCAGGTTTTCCAGCTAATCTCTGCATCTTCACTCATCTCTGAGGCTTGGTGTGTCCTCTCCAGCAGGATACCTTATCTGACTACCTCCATCCCCCACTTCCCATCTCTATCAGTTCTCTGCTTCTGCCTTCAGTTAGGCGTCTCTGAACTTCTTGAGTTCTTCAGTGGTCTCTTTAGCTCCTTATTGCCAGTCTGTAGTAGTCTGAATATATTAAGTGATCAATTACTGTGTGTCGTATAATGTATGATCTGAGAGTTGATACTGGTATTAAACATGGTATTTGCAGGTATGTGTGTAAGCCTTGGTCCTTCATGTAGATGGGATAGTATGTGTGTGGATGCCAATCCTCCTGTCTTTGTTTTTTATTTTGTTTTGTTTTGTAATGCTATTTTTGAGGCAGAGTCTTGCCGTGTCTTAGTACTTAAGATAGCAATAGCTTTGCCAACAGAAAGGTATTATGGGAAATCGAAACCGCTTGGCAAATTACAGCCAATGAAACCAATGTACCTTGTGTCCGTACTGTATTTAACCCACAGCAACACTATGGAAACATACACGTGTCTATCTCTGTTTCTGACATTCTCACAACACACACCTCTGGGTTGCTCATAAGCCACCGCCAAGGGACAGCTTCCCACTGCCAAAGGACAGTCCTGGTTTTGTGTGGGACCAGCAGGACTCTGCCATGTTTTCCTCCCCTCTCCTTTTTCTTGTTGAATCATAAGAATGTGTGTGTGTACCACTTAAAACCTACCCCCACTGTGTGTCAGGGGTTCAGAGAAAAGCTGGGGCTTTGCTTCCACCTGGCTCTCACCGCCCACCCACCAACCGCCCACCCCTCGCTGCAGGCCCCTTTTGCAATGGCCACAAAAGGAAGCTGCTTGTTGCCTGTTAAGAAGGAGGAGGAAGAGAAGGGGGAGGAGGAGAAGCAGAAGGGTAAGAAAGGAAAAATAGCCGGAAAAAAAACCAGATTCTATGTTATTCCCATTTAAAAAAAACACTATTTTCCCAAGAGAAAAGCCCTTGTCCATGTTCACTAGCAGAGCCTATTTTTACCAAGATGCCTGAGACATAGTTCCCACGAGGAGTGAAAATCCGTAGACAATAACTAGAAATACTGTCTTCCCTCAGCATCCTCAGGGAACTGATCCCTGGAACTTCAGAGCATTGAATGTTCTGTTCCTTACTTAGGCTGAGGAAATGGTACACGTATGAATTTTTTTCTATCTTATTATTCTACTCTACTTTAGAAGTGGGGTCTTAGCTGCAGCACTCGGGAGAGTGGCCCCTGTGCCCCCGTCAGAGCAACTATTGTCCCTGATGGTGGAGGTGTGGGAGAGCCAGGAAAATTGGGCCCTTTCTCCTTGCTTGTGCTACAAGAGGCGAACTAACCAGGGCAATGCGCCCCCTGGTGGTGAGTACAGGGAAAGCGGGCAGACTGACCGAACCACTTCAAAATCCACCCCATCTGTGATCTACTGATGCATGTGAAGGGACTAGTCCTAAAGACCCAAAGCGGCAGGATCTCCACGACTCAGGGCAACAACAAGAAATCCAAGAGGAGTTCCAGTGAGGACCCAGCATCGATAGTGTTGCAGAAGCCGGAAGCCTCAAACCAGACCCTTTACAACAAACACTTGCAAGTAAAGATGTTTGGCTAGAAGGATTTACTGCCCGGCTCACTGTGTCACACTACACCTTCCATGACAAGACTGATTTTTCTTTCTTTTTATGTCTTAAATTTTATTTTTATTTTATTGGGGGGAGGGGTTGCCAGGGCCGAGGGCAGATATGAAGGGACGGGGAAATGAATGGTACGGGGATGCATGGTGTGAAAGACACAAAGAATAAATAAAATAAAAGGAAAAAAAGAAGTGGGGTGTTGTTTTGGCTCACCACCACCCCATGTTGGGATTATGGGGTATGGATGCACTCTCACACCCACGGACTCTGTGAACTTTAACCCCCCTCCGATCTTCCTGAAAGTCTAGCGGTGCCAGCGCCATTGATTAGCTGCTATTCTGTGTTGCTGGAGTGCACTTCAAGTCCAAGCCATGGACGCACAAGGGGAACATTCGGAAGACACTTGGACTGGGGACCTGTTCTGAAACCTATCCACAAACAGATTTTAGTATGAGTTAAAATTATTTTAACATTTCAAAGTAGAATTTAAAGATCATCATTTTGATATGATTAAAACATTTGTAATGTTTAAAGCGCCTTGTAGCATCTTTAAAATGTAAAGTTTGAGGGGAGGGCCTAGAGGTGAGGCATCCAGAGATACAGCTGAACTTCTACCTGTGTCTGAGTGGAGGAGAAGAAAATGGAGCCCCTAATGCCCTCAGAGGACACAGTCACAGCAGGCTGGCCAGCAGCCCGCCAGGACAGCTGGTATATCCACTCCCTGGCCTTTGACATCTTAATACACATACATGTGTATGTTGAGGCCACAGGTCAACCTTGAATGTTGCTTCTCCAATGCTGCCATCCTGTTTTAGAGGCAGGGTCTCTCACTGACCTGAAACTCATGGCTAAGCTGCCAGGCCAGCGAGCAAACCAGAGAGACAGGATTCCCTCTCCCTGCCTCCCCGGGGGCTAGGATTGTCAGCGCACACCACAGTTCCCAAAGTTTTCCCTTGAATTCTGGGGAAAGAACTTGGGTCCTCTTGCTTGCAAGGCAGGTCCTTCACGCTCACCATCTCAGCTCACCCGTGTAAGCAGAAGCAGCCTGGGAATCGGATTGCCATAAGTTTGAGACCATTTTAGTCTACTTAGCAAGTTCGAGGATAGCCAGCACGACATAGTGAGACCCTGACTCAACAAACAACAAACAGCAAATGCGTGCACACACACGCTTGGTGTTCCTCCGCTCTTTGTTTGGTTGTGGAACTGGGTCACTTTTTACTGATGTGTTCCCTCTACAAAGCAAAGGTTTCATCATCCATGCACGCGCTGTGCTTGGTCACGTCCCCTCCATCACTCTTTCTTAATCCCCTCCCCGAATCTTTTGCAACCTCCACCGTCCCCTTTCACATCCACATCCACTTTTTAAAGGAGCAGCCACACAACTGTCATGATATTATTTAAATGTAATCTTTTAAGTAATTGTTTATTAAACCACCAGTATTTTTTATTTTATTTTTTTGCAGCATTGGAGACAGAAGTCACAGCCTTGGCATGCTAGGCAAGAGCTCCACCACTGAATCACACCCTACACTCCTGCCCCAAACCCCATTCATCAGCCTGTGATGGGGGAGTGTCATATATCAATCTGTTGATTTCATTGGTTAAGTAATAAACAAACTGCTTGGGCTCATAGCTTAGAACATAGGTGGGTGGAGTAAACAGAACAGAATGCTGGGAGGAAGAGGAAGTGAGGTAAGAAGCCTCAGAGAGACACCATGCCCTGCTCCTGGGCAGACATACGCGATGAAGCTCCGACCCAGGATGGACGTAGGCTAGAATCTTCCCGGTAAGACCGGTGCTCACAGATTATTAGAGATGGGTTGATTGGGATATCAGAATTAGCCAGTAAGGGCTACAGCTAAAGGGCCAAGCAATGTTTAAATGAATACAGTTTGTGTGTTGTTATTTCGGGCATAAGCTAGCCAAGCAGCCGGGGTGCTGGGGACGCAGCCCCGCTGCTCCTATTTCAACAAGCCTGTAGGTCTTGTTTCTAGCCATCTTGTTACATTGGCTTATTAATTCTAGGAAGTCGTGTGAATCTCATACATAAAAACACATTTATGCGTTGTAGCATTTACTCCCTCCCAATACTTAGAGTTACTTGTTTTTCTTGCCTTACTGAAGGGGTCGCCATCACATGACACCCTCCCCTGTGTGCCTGTCTGTGCCCTTATGTTCCCTCTGAGAGGTAGCACCCTCTCTGTATTTGACAGGATTGTCTCTTGTAAATATCTAGTTTCTGAGCAAGGTAGTACATGCAGGGCCAGGCTATTGAACTTCATTACATGAACCCTCAAGAATGACTTGTCCTTTGTCTTAGTTAGGGTTTCTATTGTTGCAACAAAACACCATGACCAACAAGCAAGTAGGAGAGGAAAGGGTTTATTTGCCTTCCAGATCATAGTGCATCATTGGAGGAAGTCCAGACAGGAACTCAAGCAGGGAAGGAACCTGGAGGCGGGAGTTGATGCAGAGGCTGTGGAGGGGTGTTGTTTACTGGCTTGCTCAGCTTGCTTTCTTATAGAACCCAGGAGCACCTGCCCAGGGGTGACAGCACCCAGCATTGATCCTTCCCCATTGATCACTAATTGAGAAAATGCCTCACGGCTGGGTCTCATGGAGGCTCCTTCACCGAGGCTCCTTCCTATCTCGTGACTCTAGCTTGTGACAAGTTGCCACAAACCCAGCCAGCCCATCATTCCTGTCCAGCACGCGGAGGGGACTTGTTAAATCACTCTTCCTGGAATGTCTCGTGACAAAACTCAGCAACTGTAATACTTCTATGCGAGGCGTCCTCTAGAGAACAGGCTTCTGAGACACCCATGTGACAGAGAAGCAGTGGTTACGCACACACCCTCCCCTCCAACAAGTGACCAGACAGCCACCTATTCCCTCCCACACCAGTCGCTGCATCTGTCCTCCAGCGCTGCCCATCCACAGTCAATGGAGGGCTGGGCTCTAATTGGCTCTGTACCTAGAGCCCAGCAGAGGACAGGTACAGCACAGAAAACCATGAGGTCACTACTAAGGGGCAGACTAAGAGGGTTGAGAGGGTGCAGGAGGTTATAGGAGGAAAAAGAGAAGATGGGAGACTGAGTTTGTGCTGTGTATTTACTTAGGGGTCCAGTACCAGGAACTAGTCCTCAGGAAGCCAGAAGGACAAAGACTAGGCATTAAGCCCGGTGAGAGGGGGAAAGCTGCCAGATTGACTTCCGAAGAGGGCAGATGGGGAAGAAAACCTACCAGAGAGGAGATGAGCATGGAGCCAGGTGTGGAGTCCCGTTGGGAGGAGGCATCTGGAATCCTCTGCAAGTTGCAGGCGTCTTCAGTGAGCTGAAGTGTGAAAAGCATTGAGCCCCAGGACAGAGCAACTAGACAGCCAGGGTACCTGCATCAGCTCTGCCACCTGAGGTCTCTGGCCAGTCTTAGATCTTGCACTGGCAACATACAGGGATACAGCAGCTGGACTGGTGGCAGCAGGATTTGCAGCCCCCACAGGAGCCACAGCCTCCCTAGCAGTCCCCACAGGAGCCAGAGTCACCCTTGCAACCTCCCAACAACGGGAGCAGGAACAGGCAGGCATGCAGCAGCACACAGGTTTGCAGCAGCAGGAGCCACAGCCCCCACAGCTGGAGCCACAGCTTCCAGAACAGCCACAGCAGCTCATGGTTCTGATGTTGGCCTGAGAATGGAGTACATCAGAGGATCAGGAATAGAGGAAAATTAGGACTCAGGCTGCGCATGAATCAATGTCTCACTTTTCACACAGTCCAGGGGGCTTTGGAGAACTTCTAGAAGGAAGGCTGGGTGTACAGCCCTTCTCTGCTGAAGGACATGATAGTTACTTACAGACTGCTCCATGTTAGACAAGAGTGCCACCTGCTGGAAGCGTGGTGGAAAGGCTCCAGAGAGAAGGGCTTGGTGAGGGTAGACATCCATTGGGTACTCCCAGAGAGCTGCAGGCCACTGTAAGGCATCTGAGAAAGCCAGAGCCTTCAAAGAGGGTTGTCAGAGGGGTGGGTCTGACCCAGCTAGGAGCTGTCACGGCTTCAGAGCCTCTTTTGGCCAAGCGGTTTGCTGTCCCTCCAACCAAATCTAGTAAGGCGCAAAGGGAGCAGAGTCCCAAGAGAGGGAGGAGACAGGAAGAAGGAGGTGCGAGGCAGGGGGGACCTTAACTGCCCTCGGCACCGCCAGGCTGCAGGAGCCCCACACACAACAACAAGAAAAGGGGAAAACCATGAAGTGATCGCGAGTGACAGAATGAATGAGGCAGGGTTGCAGTTGGTTCATGTGATATGTTTTATTGGTTTGTGATATGCAATTTAAGATAAAGCAGGGGTTGTTATTTCTTGGCATACTAGTCTGAGGAAGTCTTTATACTCACCTTATTGTGGCAGCACCAAGGGTTGACTCTTGCTAAGTTGAGACAAGGCAGAGATGGTCTCATGAGGGCAGATGGCTAAGTGGGCGGGCTATGTGAGGACACTATAGGTAGTATGACTCCAGAGAAGAATTCCTAGGAGACAGTGGAAGAGAAGATGGCCTCTTCTTGGGAACTGGAAGCCAATTTTTACTTGGTCCCGTGGGAAGCAGGGGTGCTTAGGGAACATGCATTATGATCTGAAACCCAGTGACATAATTGAAGGGCACAGCTTGAAGGTCAAATTGAGAGCCTCAGATCTTGTATTGGCAGGACGTGGGGACACAGCAACAGGACTTCAGCAACTGGACTAACAGCAAGAAGACCCACAGCCTGAAGAGCAGCAGGGCTTGCAACAGCTGGACTGGCAGCAGGACCCGCAGCCTGAAGAGCAGCAGGGCTTGCAGCAGCTGGACTGACAGCAGCAGGGCTTGCAGCAGCTGGACTGACAGCAGCAGGGCTTGCAGCAGCTGGACTGGCAGCAACAGGGCTTGCAGCAGCTGGACTGGCAGCAGGAACCGCAGCCCGAAGAGCAGCAGGGCTTGCAGCAGCTGGACTGACAGCAGCAGGGCTTGCAGCAGCTGGACTGGCAGCAACAGGGCTTGCAGCAGCTGGACTGGCAGCAGGACCCGCAGCCCGAAGAGCAGCAGGGCTTGCAGCAGCTGGACTGACAGCAGGACCCGCAGCCCGAAGAGCAGCAGGGCTTGCAGCAGCTGGACTGGCAGCAACAGGGCTTGCAGCAGCTGGACTGGCAGCAGGACCCGCAGCCCGAAGAGCAGCAGGGCTTGCAGCAGCTGGACTGACAGCAGGACCCGCAGCCTGAAGAGCAGCAGGGCTTGCAACCTCCACAGCTAGAGCAGGAACAGGCAGGTACACAGCAGCACACGGGCTTGCAGCAGCTGGAGCCACAACCCCCACAGCTGGAGCCACAGCCCCCACAACTGGAGCCACAGCCTCCACAGCTGGAGCAGGAACAGGCAGGCACACAACAGCACACAGGCACACAGCAGCTGGAGCCACAGCCTCCACAGCTGGAGCCACAGCCTCCGGAACAGCCACAGCAGCTCATGGTTCTGGCGTTTGGTTGAGGATGGAGTAGGTCAGAGGAAAAGATGGAGAGGGAAGATGTGTAGGTGTGGAGACTCCTGAGCCTGGGCCCTTTATATCCCTGACCAGGGTCAAGTGTGAGGCTGCATGTGACCAGTTCCTGGTTCCTGTCTGAGTCACAGTCCAGCTCTCTTTTCTGCGTGCCATTACCCATTCCCAAACAGACTGCCACATCTCCTGGAGAATGATGCTTTCCGGGAAACATTAACAAGAATCCAGAAGATGTCCAGGCCCCTTCCTTTGAGCTGTAAAGAGAGCAGTGAGCCTTGCTTCCATTCTGTGACTCTCCAGCTCATCTGCCTCTTCTCCTTTACATGGGCCATGCCAGACCTGGGTTTCCACAGAACGCTTTGACTGAATTCCCCCCATGCTGTCTTCCCAAGATAGCTTTATTTCCTTGGGAAATGCCAACTGCTGTAAGTGTTGTGTTTTAAAACAAACTTTTGCCAGGCGTGGTGATGTACACATTTAATCCCAGTACCAGGGAGACAGTGGCAGGCAGATCTCTATGAGCTCTAGATGGCCTAGTCTAGCTAGCAAGTTACAGGCCAGCCAGGGCTACAGAGGGACCCCCTGTTGTCACAGGCACAGATATAAGCCTAGAGGGCAGATGCTGAGTTCCCAGGATCTTGGGCCTTTTTACAATGAGTTGTATGGACCCATGGACAGACAAAGGGAAGGGAAGGATTTATTAAGGGGGCTAAGACAATGAAGGGTCAGCAATGGGCAAGACCACACCTTGACCAGGACTGCGTAATTAGGTATACCTCTCACTCTTTAAATCTGAACATCACGTCAGGACTCCAAAGATGGACTGGGCCTCTTTGTTCCTCTTTGTGGCTCCCCAGAGTAAATCTCCTTTCTCTGATTTTTGTTATTATTTATTTGTTTAATTGGCCTGCGGAGGAAGGGTGGTTGAGCCTAGCTCATCAGGGCTGCCAGGGCGCAGGCTCCTGACCCTAAGAATTTCAGTAAGAACTTTGGTGGCCAGTCAGAAGACCCTCACGATAAGAGTCCTGATGGGAGGAGCGAAATTGAGTGGTCCCACACAGGGGCAGAATTACCTTCCCTGAGACAATTCCCTCGCCTTCCCACTCGGCGAGCATCAGTTGTTCCCATTCCTATTGGGCAAAGCGGAGAAGTGGATGTGGGTGTTCTGAGAGGCTCTGGGTGAAGTTACCTGGGAAGCTAGGGTGAGAAACTGAGATCCTGACTTCATACTAGAGCCCTGGATGGTCAGAGCAACAAACGTGAGACAGCTAGCTTACTTACAGCTTTGCAGAGCTGGGCCTCAGCCCAGAATGGCTGGTTCCGTAGGGAGAGAGGAGAACACAATTTACACGCTCGCCCATGCTGCCTCTCAACAACAACAGCAACAACAACAACGTGTGTGGATTCATCTCTTTATTTTATGTCCTGTTTACTTTCGAACCTACCAGGTGCATGACCATGCTGGGCCAGCTTGGCTGTCAGTAAACGTCCACGCTAATCTCCTGGTTTGATTGTGGGGGGGTGGGGATGGGGAGGGGGTAACAACTGGCAGGAAACCATTTTTTTCCTGTTCATCTGTGTTTGGACCAAGGCTGGCTTAAGATACCTTTGAATGAACGGTCAGATTTTATTCTTATAGTGATGGTACTGGATGATGGATGGTCTCCAAAGCCACGGATGTAAATTTGCTAAGGGAAAGTGAGAAAGGACTCCCAAGAGTAGGAGAGGCCTAGTGGGCTTTTCTGACCCTATGGCAGAGACTGGAGTGATCTGTATTGAGGTGAACATTTTTGAGCCTATCACAGGCTGAACCTGTAAGGAATGTGCACTTGGTAAATACACTCCCTCTGACCGGTTCAAGAGTTATTGGCTCACTTAGTGGCAGGTCCATAGCCTTGCTTGTGGTCCACCACAGATCTCGCCCTTACTATCTAGGAGTTACCAGGTGTCTCAGACTGAAAATGTGTATATGGGCTTCATTTTGGACTCTGAGAAAAACTTGACTATCAGTAAATTTCTCCCTAGTTAGTCCTCATTGGGCTTTGCACTCCTGTGGGTGTGGCTCTCTGTTGAGCTGTTTAGATTCTTTCCCAACCATTCTGGCCACTACCATTTTGTGACTGACTTTGTCTTTCAGATTCTGGCTTGGATTTGTTTCTGTTTTTGTTTTTGTTTGGTGGGGGGCTATCTACCAAATGCCAGGGAATATCTTGGTCCTTGGGTATCTGCCGAACCATCAAAGTGAGGGATGTCAGGAGATCTCTACTGTCTTTGTGAACTGTGCTAATATCAAGCTTTTGCCAGATTGGTGCTCCCCAGGGAGCATCCTGATGCCTAACCCTTTTGAGAAGTACTACGTGTTAAAACAAACTGGGGTAAAATGTAATCTGCCCCAGAATCCCCAGCATAACCCAGCATTAAAGCTCTGGTCTCTTCAGTTTTGTGTGTGCATTTTTCTTAACTTGTTCCATAAGAAAAGTCATTTTCGGCATGCCTATCTTAAAGTGTGTGTGTGTGTGTGTGTGTGTGTGTGAGAGAGAGAGAGAGAGAGAGAGAGAGAGAGAGAGAGAGAGAGAGAGAGAGAAAATATAAGAAATTAGGGACAGTTTTTGAACTATATTTATAGGAAAATATTGCCTCTTTTTTCTCTTTCTTTAAAAGTGGCTCGCCAAGTGCAGGAAATTAGCAGTTAGTTATAACATTTGAAATAAAAAGCAAAGTAGTTGTATAGAGGTTTGCCTCCATCAAAGCTAATAAAATGGCAGCTAACTGAAATGTCAATTTTGAATTTCATTGGAAATGTAGTGGAATAATTCAGCTTTGCTGTTTCCAAATGGAAGCTGAGGCTGAGAAAGCAAATCTCATCACAGGATTTAGAAGAGATAACTGATCCCACAGAGCAAGCAACTTAGATTACACAAGAGCTAACTGGAAGTACAGTTTGTGTAAATCCGTGTTGCTTGTGGCTAAGATAAAAGTTCTTACAAAACCTTGTACAGGCTGCGAAGATTAAGAGTTTTCCTTTACAATGTCCTACTCAGCTTTGGGATACAAGCATGCACTAGTGGTCCTGGATGTTTTGTTTTTAAATGTGATGTTAGTCTGTATCCCAGGCTGTCCTGGAACTTGTTGTCTAGATCGGGATAGCCTCCAGCTCATAAAGATCTGCCTACCTTGGTCTTGAGTGCTAGGAGTTAAGGCTTCTGCCACTATTCCCAGCAATTCCTGGCATTTTTAATCAGGTTCTGGGACTAAAAGTCAGGTTCTAATGTTTACAAGGTGGACACTTTCCTAACTGAGCCACCATCTCCTTAGTCCCCCTCTCCTCCCCTCTTCTCTCCTCCCCTCCCCTCCTCTCCCCTCTCCTCTCCTCCCTTTCCTCTCCCCTTTTGAGACACAGCCTTACTGTGTAGCCCAGGCTGGCCTCACACTGTAAGCAATCATCTTCCTGACTGCTGGGGTCATGGGCACGGCAGACACCACATCTGGGCCACCACATCTGGCTTACAGTGATGTTTTCTAGCAGTGAGTCCTTCCTGTGTTCTCATATAGGCTCTCTTTGGTTCTGCCTTGTTGTACAAAATAGCCATATTGGATTTTTAAATTTAAATTTAGAAGTTGTGTACTTTGGCGGGTGACGATGTGGGTCCCTATCTTTTATCTGGCAGCCCTTCCTTGCTTTAGGAGTCTTTATCTTTCCCTTTTGGGTTATTTTTCTTATTAAGAGGAACATCTATGAGAACTCAGGTGTGAACCTGCTGTGTTTGGGATTTTATAGGGCTTAAGATCTGAGGAATGTTTCAGTGCCTTCTGAGGTTTTTACTGGTTTGTCCAATTTTTCAAAATTATTTCCTATGCATTTGGCAGTTTCATTCTTTCTGAAATGTGTCCATTCCCCCAAGTTTTCAAGCTTGCTAAAAAAAAAGTTGTTTCCAGTTTTATAAAATTGTTTTAGAAACAGCCATAGCTGCATGTTTAATCTTTTCAGGGGTTTTGTTCTGTTTTCAGCAGGGTCTTGCTCTGTAGCCAAGCATGGAACTTGTGGCAGTCCTCCTGCCTCAGGTGTGCATCACCAGGCCCATATTTAGTCTGCTGTCTTTAGAGCTCGTTGGACTGCTCTCTGATGCTGACTCTGCAGGAGATGCCCACGCCCCGACGAAAAGCAAGGCGCTGAGCTACGCTAGTATTTTAAACATAAAAAGATAAAGTTTGTATATACGCAATAAATACTGCACACTTATATGAAAGCATGTGTATATCATAGAAACACACGTGTCCTGGAGCACAGGGCTCAAATCCCCTTTAGGGATGGCACCTATTAAAGCAGGAGATTCCTGGTGTGTGTGCCGTGTTGATGGTTCAGTGGGGATGGCTTATAATTCCCCGCTTTGCTGGTTAGCCCTAAAATTCTAAAGACGATAGATGGAGTCTGAAGAACAAGGGTCTGCGGGTGTGAGGTCCCCTCTGTCCTCAGAGGCAGCCTGGCCAAACATAGTGAGAGGAGCTCCGACAGAATCTGGTGAGTTATTTCAGTACTTGGATATGAGTAGAAGATAGAAGGGAGCTAGAGGACCCTGTGCCTCTTTGAGACCCGGCCTTCAGGGGAGGCCAGAGTCAGGTTTCATCCTGGATGGTCTGGGTGCTCCTAGGTGCACCTTGTGCTTGCCAAGGTTTCTTTGGCATCTTTACACCTGCATCCAGATACAGCTGCTCCTTCTCCAACAAGATAGGGAGTGTGGAGAGTGGAGCGTGAAAGGCCAGAGGAAAGAACCTCTGAGTGTGAGGCTGCCGGACAGCGGACTCTCCAGTGCCACCATGTGGCTTCTGGGGGAACACCATAGAACATTTTCGCTGCTCAGACCCCAGGCAGGATTCTAGACATATTTACACAAATTTGTATTTAAGTATCATTGGACAATTGGTATACTACCTACACTTGTCCATCACTGGGTGACAGTCCGAATGGCCTAGAATGTGCCTTTTCTAGACAGAGATACGCACTATGTGGAGTGGAGCTGAGCTCTGGGACCAAGATGGTGTTTCAGTCTACATGCAAGGCTTCCCACAATGTCTTGAGCAGACAGGAGCCCAGCAGACATCAGAGTTGAGCCCAGGCTCTAGACCTGAAGAATCAGTCCTTAGGTAGAACTTCTAAAGGTCAGGACCCGAGTGCCCTGGTTCTGCTTTAGCAAGAAATATATCTTTAGAAGGCAATGTTGGATCGGGTGTGTTGGAACACACCTATAATTCTAGCGCTAGAGGGGTTGAGGCAGGTAGGATAGACATCTGCAAGTCCCAGGTCAGCCTGAGCTACCTACATAGAGAAACCCTGTCTTTACAGAAAATTTTAAAAAGTGGTCTTGGAAAATACAGAAGCTGTACTCAAATAAACTAGCAAGTACATTGTACCTGGGTCGTTCATTCCTGTCTCCGTGCTTCCCTATGACCACAAAGAAGGGGGGTGCTACTGGACACTTGTTGATGTTTACTGAGGAGCAACATTCCTAGGGAGACATGGCAGTCTGTTTGGGAAAGGCACAAGGAAACCAGAGGTACTAGAAAACACCATACAGAAGAGAGTCCTAGACTATGACACAGACAGGAACCAGGAAGTGACCATGCACAGTTTACACCTGACCCTGGGCAGGGATATAAAGGCTCAGAGGCTGCACATCTGTACATCTTCCTCTACACCTGCTTCCCTGACCTACTCCATCCTCAACCAAACACCAGAACCATGAGCTGCTGTGGCTGTTCTGGAGGCTGTGGCTCCACCTGTGGGGGCTGTGGCTCCAGCTGTGGAGGCTGTGGCTCCACCTGCTGTGTGCCTGTGTGCTGCTGTGTGCCTGCCTGTTCCTGCTCCAGCTGTGGAGGCTGTGGCTCCAGCTGTGGAGGCTGTGGCTCCAGCTGTGGAGGTTGTGGCTCCAGCTGCTGCAAGCCTGTGTGCTGCTGTGTACCTGCCTGTTCCTGCTCCAGCTGTGGGGATTGCAAGCCCTGCTGCTGTCAGTCCAGCTGCTGCAAGCCCTGTTGCTGTCAATCCAGCTGCTGCAAGCCCTGCTGCTCTTCAGGCTGTGGGTCCTGCTGTCAGTCCAGCTGCTGTAAGCCCTGCTGCTGTCAATCCAGCTGTTGCAAGCCCTGCTGCTCTTCAGGCTGCGGGTCCTGCTGCCAGTCCAGCTGCTGCAAGCCCTGCTGCTCTTCAGGCTGTGGGTCCTGCTGTCAGTCCAGCTGCTGCAAGCCCTGCTGCTGTCAGTCCAGCTGCTGCAAGCCCTGCTGCTCTTCGGGCTGTGGGTCCTGCTGTCAGTCCAGCTGTTGCAAGCCCTGCTGCTCTTCAGGCTGTGGGTCCTGCTGTCAGTCCAGCTGCTGCAAGCCCTGCTGCTCTTCAGGCTGTGGGTCCTGCTGTCAGTCCAGCTGCTGCAAGCCCTGCTGCTGTCAGTCCAGCTGCTGTAAGCCCTGCTGCTGCCAGTCCAGCTGTTGCAAGCCCTGCTGCTCTTCAGGCTGTGGATCTTCTTGCTGTTAGTCCAGTTGCTGAAGTCCTGTTGCTGTGTCCCCACGTCCTGCCAATACAAGATCTGAGGCTCTCAAATTGACCTTCAAGCTGTGCCCTTCAATTATGTCACTGGGTTTCAGATCATAATGCATGTTTCCTAAGCACCCCTGCTTCCCACGGGACCAAGTAAAAATTGGCTTCCAGTTCCCAAGAAGAGGCCATCTTCTCTTCCACTGTCTCCTAGGAAATTCTTCTCTGGAGTCATACTACCTATAGTGTCCTCACATAGCCCGCCCACTTAGCCATCTGCCCTCATGAGACCATCCCTGCCTTGTCTCAACTTAGCAAGAGTCAACCCTTGGTGCTGCCACAATAAGGTGAGTATAAAGACTTTCTCAGACTAGTATGCCAAGAAATAACAACCCCTGCTTTATCTTAAATTGCATATCACAAACCAATAAAACATATCACATGAACCAACTGCAACCCTGCCTCATTCATTCTGTCACTCGCGATCACTTCATGGTTTCCCCCTTTTCTTGTTGTTGTGTGTGGGGCTCCAGCAGCCTGGTGGTGCCGAGGGCAGTTAAGGTCCCCCCTGCCTCGCACCTCCTTCTTCCTGTCTCCTCCCTCTCTTGGGACTCTGATCCCTTTGCGCCTCACTAGATTTGGTTGGAGGGACAGCAAACCGCTTGGCCAAAAGAGGCTCTGAAGCCGTGACAGCTCCTAGCTGGGTCAGACCCACCCCTCTGACAACCCTCTTTGAAGGCTCTGGCTTTCTCAGATGCCTTACAGTGGCCTGCAGCTTTCTGGGAGCACTCAATGGATGTCTACCCTCAGCAAGCCCTTCTCTCTGGAGCCTTTCCACCACGCTTCCAGCAGGTGGCACTCTTGTCTAACACGGAGCAGTCTGTAAGTAACTATCATGTCCTTCAGCAGAGCAGGGCTGTACACCCAGCCTTCCTTCTAGAAGTTCTCCAAAGCCCCCTGGACTGTGTGAAAAGTGTGACATGGATTCATGAGCAGCCTGAGTCCTAAGCAAAGGAGAGCACAAAAGTAAAGGTCTTGTCCTGCTGTTCTGGACCTTCGTGGGGGCGGCAGGGAAACTGGGGTTACTCTAAGAATCGTGAACACATCAAGTTGATAAAGGGAACTGGGAACTCGGAATACATAACCATGTGAGAGCAAAGCTCTGGATCTTGAATTAGGCATATCAGTATGAAACCAAGATGTGTTTGTCTTTAGTTAATTTAATTTATTATTGCTTAGTGATATAGACATATATACACAACCACATGCACACAGCACACATACACACACGCTCGCAAGCACACAAACACGCATGCGTTCACATGCACACACACACGCACACACACACACTTACACTTCAGGAGAAGGGTCTCTCCTCTCACCTTGGGTTCCGGGGTTCACACTTGGGATTTTCAGGCTTGCCCTCACTACAAGGACTTTTACTCACAGAGCCATCTTGACAATCTTACTATTTTCTTTAAAAATATAGCATTCTAAGATGGGTATAGTGACTTACACCTGGAATCATAGCACTCAAGAGGCTCCGACAGGAGGATTGCCATGTGTTATAGTTCGCATCAGCTGTCAACTTGACACAAGCCTAGAGTCACTTGGGAAGAGGGAGCCTTCATTGAAGAACTTCCCAGATCAGAATGACCTGTGGGAATGTTTATAGGGCAATGTCTTGATTAATGGTTGATGTGAGAAGGCCCAGCCCACTGTGAGCAGTGCTACTTCTGGGTACGTGGTCCTGCGCTGTCTGCAAAAGCAAATAGAACAAGCCATGGGGAACAAGGCAGCCAACAGCACTCCTCCATGGCCTCTGTTCCTTCCTCCAAGCTGCTGCCCTGACTTTCCTTCCTCATAGCTATGACCTGTGAGGTCAAATAAACTCTTTCTTCCCAAAGTTGCTTTAGGTCCTGGTGTTTATCACAGCAACAGAAAGCAAACGAGGACACAGTGTTTGTTACTTCCCCAAAGTGCAGGGGGAGCTGGTCTGGACGGCATAATTGGGTCTGTCTGGGTTGCCCCAGAACCCTCTCATTACAGGAATTGTGGCTTTGGTTTATTGGCTGGGTACTGAGTGAGAAGGGAGGTGTTAGCCTTTTACCTCGGGAATAAAAACGGGAAACACGATGGCCGCTCCGTGATGGCCGCTCCGTGATGGCCGCTCCGTGATGGCCGCTCCGTGTTGGCCGCAATAGTGGCAGTGAGTGGAGGATTGGGATACATAAACTTCTAGGATTATCTCACTTGCAGAAGAAAAGATGTAGAAAACGAATGAAAAGTTGGGGAAACTACAGAGGAGAACTAAATTTAAGAATAAATGAGCCCAGTTTACTTTATTTTATTTTAACGTGTGTCTCAGTTGCTATTGCTATGCTGCAGCACCATGACCAAAGCAACTTGGAAAGGAAGGGATTTTTCTGGTCTACACTTCCACATCACTGTTCATCACTGAAGGAAGTCGGGACAGGAACTCAAGCAGGACATGGAGCTGGAGGAAGGAGTGGATGCAGAGGCCATGGAGAGTACTGCTTACTGGCTTGCCCACCGTGTTTTGCTGGGCTCTCTTTCTTCTACAGCCCAGGACCACCTGCCCAGGGATGGCTCCACCCACAATGGGCTGCACCCTCCCCCATCAATCACTAATTAAGAAAATGCCTTACAGACTTGCTTACAACTTGATCTTATGAAGGCAATCTCTTAACTGAGGGTCCCTCCTCTCAGTTGACTTTAGCTTGGGTCAAGTTGACATAAAACTAGCCAGCACAACGTGTGAACACAGGTGTGGAGGCCAGAGAGCAACCCCAGGTCTCATTGTCGGAAACCTTGTGCACACCCTTCGAGGCAGGGTCTCTCACTAGCCTGAGGATTTCTGGTTTGACTAGGATGGTTGGCCAGTGATCCCCAGGGATTCTGATGTCTCCAATGTCCCTCAGCTAAGACTCTACCTGGCATTTCACATGGGTCCTGGGGATGAAACTGGGGTCTTTGGACTTGCCAAGTGCATACAAGAACTTTACCAAATGAGCTGTCCTGCCAGTTCTAAACAAACCCATTTTAAATGTCCACCTCCATGCTGCACAGGGCTGAGCCCCACACACACACACACACACACACACACACACACACACACACACACAGAGAGAGAGAGAGAGAGAGAGAGAGAGAGAGAGAGAGAGAGAGAGAGAGAGCATATAATAGATGTTTCTTCTTTTGGTTTTTTTTTTTTTTCGAGACAGGGTTTCTCTGTGGTTTTGGAGCCTGTCCTGGAACTAGCTCTGTAGACCAGGCTGGTCTCGAACTCACAGAGATCCACCTGCCTCTGCCTCCCGAGTGCTGGGATTAAAGGTGTGCGCCACTAGATGCTGAGGAAACGGTGGCCCGGAACGAGCACTGCCCACCTTTGACTAGCAATTCTTGTAGGTAACTGTCTTGCTGATGGGGAAGGAGTTCTTCCACGGAAGAGGAGGAGCCTATAGCCCAGAAAACCTTGAGACCTACAGACCCAGACCAGACCCACCAACACAACTGTTGGTAGAGAAAGACCTGGTGCTACTGCTGTAGGTCCATTGAAAACGGGATGGGTCAAGATTCTGCATAAAAGGCTTATAGGTGGAGGGAGAGAAGAGAAGCGTGCTGGTTAGCCACCTGGGAAAAGTCTCCATGAGGGACTGTCTACATTGAGTTGACCCGTGAGCATATCTTGTAGGAATGTCTTGATTAAGTTCTTTGATGTGGGCAGCACCATTCGCTAGGCAGAGAGTCCTGGACTATATAAGCGTTGAGGAATGGAACTGAGCACAAGCAGTTAAGCAAGCACACATGCATTAATTCCGCTAAGCTCTGGACTGCACAGGTGAAGTGGCTAGCAGTGAGCACACATACATTAATTCCTCTAAGCTCTGGACTGCACAGGTGAAGAGACTAGCTGTTTTAAGTTCCTATCTTGACTTCCTCACAATGAGTGTCTGGAATTAAGTTGAGATAAACCTGGTTTTCCCACAAGTGTCTTTTGCCAGCAACAGAAGTAAAACTAGAACAGGAAGAAAGAAAAAAAAATCCTTTCATTGAATTTTAGGCATGCCTCTGTGAAACACAGCTGGCTCACATATGTACCTTATGCTCATATTACACACACCAGATGTAGATATATCTGTTTCCATGACATGTATGACAGTGACCCCAAAAACATGGCCAAAGCCAGTGACAGCAAACTCCAGCACTTAGAACATGAGAACACGTCCTGGTTGAAAAGTGTAGGGGCTCAGAGTTAGTTAAGCACAGAGAGAGGTGGATGTGAGAAAAGTGGGCACCAACACTTTTTTGGGGGGTCTGGGAATCCTCCTCTGTAGAATGATTGACTGTCTGATGGCGAGAGAAGGGATCCCCATACAAAAAGTAGTGGAACCCTCTCCTGCTGACATCATGGAATCCTCTGTGTTTTGTGGTGTGTGTGTGTGTGTGTCCGTCTGTGAGTGCACACAGGTGAGCGTCTCTAAAGATAACAGCTACTGGTACATGGAGAGCTTCCAAGTGCTGCACTATTCCAGACATGATCCGTGTGTTCAGATTTTCAGGATGGGATGACTTTTTTCCTGATTGGGAAGGTGAATAATCAGAATTGGAATAACCTGATCATTGTGGCTAGCTAGTCTGGAGGGGTTCAGCTGTGGAACATGTCCCGAGGGAGAAGCCCAGCGTGGCTCTGCTGTAAGGTCAAAGACAAACTAGCCTGAAGCGAAAGGATGGTGACAGCCCAGGCCCCCAGAATTATCCTTGACTCCCAGTAGCCTCATCTCCTGGGCTCCTTCTAGGCTATCCTTCTGGAGACGTGTTTGGTAGGATATACCATGTGACAATGACTAACAGCTACTAAGGCCTCGTCTTAGTCAGGGTTACTATTACTGTGAAAAGTCAGCATGACCATGACAACTCTTATAAAGAAAACATTAAACTGGGGGTGGCTCGCTTACAGTTTCAGAGGTTCAGTCCATTGTCATCATGAAGTGGGGGGCATGGCAGCAGCGTGCAGGCAGACGTGGTGTTGGCTACATCTTGCAGGCGACCAAGAGCCTGTTTGTCTGTGACTGACTGCCACACTAAGTGAAGCTAGAGAAGAAAGACCTCAAAGCCTGTCCCCACAGTGACACACTTCCTCCAACAAGGCCACACCCATCCCAGCAAGGCCACACCTCCTGATGGTGCCACTCCCTTTGGGGGACATTTTCTTTCAAACCATCACAGGCCCGGGAGGATGAAATCTAGACAGCAAGCTGGGGTTACAGTGGGAGAAAGAGGGACACATGGGTAAGCCTGGTCCAGGAGATCAGCTAATGTGGCCACCAACTTTTCCCTGACCTGCTTTGGAACCAGCTCCTTCCTGGCCTATTCCATCCTGGTCATAATGAGAGGCTCCCCCCTCAGGCCCACCTCCTTAGCATCACCACCCACTTCCAAACAGAGGCAACCCCCATTAATTGAACTTTTGAAATACACTTAGGATTTAATTTACCAATTGCCTAACTGGTAATTTATTTAACTACTACCTCTGCTGCCACACCGGATCTCAATGGCACTTGCTAACTGCCACTTAGCACTGCCGAGCAAGTTATAAACATCAGCTCACTCCAGCAATCAGAAACTCTTCTGAGCTGCCCACTCCTATTCTATAGATTTAATGGTTCGTTTTTGGATAGCTAGGGGTTCATGTATAATCACTACAAAGCACAAGGTACCTGTCCCAACTGTCACATGGCACCACCCTACAAATACTATAGTAGTGTCACACCCAGGATGCTGGGATTAATACAGTAGAGACAGGGTGGATATGATCAAAATACATTGTATACGTGTATAAAATTCTCAAAAATTAAATAAAAATAAATATATTTTAATTTTTTTGCTGTTTTTTTTCTTTTTTTTCAGGGTTTTTTTTTTACTTTTTATTTATTTATTAAAGATTTCTGCCTCCTCCCTGCCACTGCCTCCCGTTTACCTCCCCCTCCCCCATCAAGTCTCCCTCCCTCATCAGCTCGAAGAGCAATCAGGGTTCCCTGACCTGTGGGAAGTCCAAGGACTACCCACCTCCATCCAGGTCTAGTAAGGTGAGTATCCAAACTGCCTAGGCTCAATAAATATATTTTAAATGAACTAAATGAATAACATTTTTCAAAAAATAAAGAAAACCGGAAGAGATGACTCAGCAGTTAAGAGCAGAGGCCAATTCCCAACAGCCACATGACAACTTAACAGGTTTTGGGGGGTCTGACACCCACTTCTGGCCTCCTCAGGCACTGCACACATGTAGTGTTCATACAAACATGCAGCCAAAACACCCATACACATAAAATAAAACTAAATCTTTAAAAATTAGAAAGGAAAAGAAACTACCTTGACAGTTGACAGCAGTATCCCATGGGCTTGGGTCCAGAGTGAACAAGGAGAAAGGGAGCACCCATTTCTCTGTGCCTGCTGCCAAGCCTGCCTGGCCATGTAGGACTGTGCTCCCAAGCTATGCGTCACATAACAGTCACACACATAAAATAAACTAAATAAACAAACTGAAAAACAAATAAAAATGATGTACAAATTGCCAGTAAATACACTAAGAAAATTAGTATTTTTATCATAAGAGATACGAAAAACCCAGCTATACTGGGTTTTGCCTCATCCCAGTCAAAATGGTTACCATTAAAATAAATAACAAGACCAGGCGGTAGTGGTGCACATCTTTAATCCCAGCACTCAAGAGACAGAGTCAGAGGCAGTTGGATCTCTGCGAGTTCTAGACCAGCCTAGTCTACAGAGCAAGTTCTAGGACAGCCAGGGCTACATAGAAAAGCCCCGCCTTGAAAAAAAACAAATGAACAAACAAACCCCCCCCCAAATTAATAAACACAATGCAGAGAAACCCTCAAACACTGTTGGTGGGGAAACTACTGTGGCCACTGTAGAAATCAGCCCAGAGGTTCCTGAAAGATGAGGAGGAGGATTACCATAAGACACACGTAGTATCCTGGGAGAACAGTCAAAGGACCCAAGCCAACACAGCAGAGACTCCTTCACACCCACACTCCTCCCATAGCAGCCAGGCTGTGGGATTAGCAGAGACGCCCATCCACAGACCAATGGATAAAGAAAGTGTGGTTTACATGCACAATGGAGCCTTCAGTCACTAGGAATGAAATTATGTCATATTCAGGGATATGGATGTTACTGGGGAACATCGTATTAGGTATGCAATCCCCACACATGGTATATGTGTAATATGGCATGTCAGCAGAAGGGGGACTAACTGTGGAGAGGAGGACACTATATGGAAGGAAGAAAGGGAACAGGAAGGGTGAGGGGGTGAACATGGCCAATAAATGATGCACTTAAAGGATGCCCAGAATGTCATCTTGAAACCCCTTATATTGGACAACAAATATACCTTAACAGAAAAGTTTATATTGCTTTGGTCTGCTTTATATTTTGAGACAGGTTCTTACCATGTCACTTGGCTGGCCTGGAACTTCCTATATAGAACAGGTAGGCCTCAAACTCACAGAGATCTATCTGCATCTACCCTCCTCCTGCTGATATTAAGGGTGTTTACCACCACACACAGCTTAAAAAGTTTTTTTTAAGGAAATACTCAAGAGCAACATTGAGAATCCATGACAAGACCATGTAAACCATAAAGTAAATAAAAACAGCTAACTAGAAAAACTATCTGGCAGAAAAGAGGCAAGGAGTCATAGAAAAGAAATGGTGAGAACCTGGAACAGTGGTTGCCTCCTGTGAGCCTGGTCTACTGGTTGGCTTTCTATTGCTGTGATAAACACCATGACCAAAAGCATCTTGTGGAGAATTTCATTTCCAGCTTACAGTCCAACGTTAATGGAAGTCATGGCAGGAATATGGAGGAAAGAGCTGATGCAGAGACTGTGGAAGGATGCTGCTTATTTAATTGCTCTCCATGACTTTCTCAGTCTGTTTTCTTACAGAATCCAGGGTTACCTTCCCAGAGATGGAACTGACCCTAATAGGCTAAGCCCTTCCACATCAATCATCAATCAAGAAAATGCCCCCAGATGTGTGGTGGTTGGCAGTGCATGCCTTTAGTCCCAGAGCTCAGGAGGCAGAGGCAGGAGGATCTCTGTGAGTTTGAGGCCAGCTTGATCAACAAAGCAAGTGCCAAGATAGCCAGAATTGTTAAACAGAGAAACCCCATCTCAAACAGAAAGAAAGAAAGAAAGAAAGAAAGAAAGAAAGAAAGAAAGAAAGAAAGAAAGAAAGAAAGAAAGGAAAAGAAAATGCCTTCACAGACTAACTTATGTGCCAATCTGATGGAGGCATTTTCTCAATTGAGGTTCCCTCTTCCCAGATGACTGTAGCTTGTGTCAAGTCGATATAAGCAACCTAGACCAGAGCAGGCCTGAGACAGCAAACTCCACAGGAGGAGGAGTAGATTCAGACCAGGGACATTTACAGAAACAGGACTGAGCCAGCAACCTAGGCAGGAGCAGGTGTGAGACAGTGAACTCCACAGGTACAGAGCAAACCCCAGGAGTGCCTAACAACCTCCAGGAACACGAAGAGACCAATGGGGTGACTTGAACCATGGCACTGACTGCACCATGAGGAGCAACCATCTGAGCCTTGAATCCACTGGCACCTGGAAGATTGATCACCAGTCACAGACAGCCCCAACTACACCTATCAGAGGAAAAGATGGGTAGACAAGATAAAAACACACGCAACAATACAAAGAACAACACGTCACTGCCTACAACATCAAGACTTGAACAACCAAATATAGATGAAGCAGAAGAAAATGACCTAAAAATAACTTTAAGAGAATATTTGAGGCCCTTAAAGAGGAAATGAAAAATTCCCTCAAAAAATGGAGGAAAAAAACAAACAAAAAAATGGAAGACATCAATAAATCCCTTAGAGAAAACCAAGAAAAAGCAATCAAACATATGAAAGACACTATTCAAGACAAAACGACATCACCAGCAACAATAACTAACTTAACAGGAGATAGCAATCACTGGTCATTAATATCCCTTAATATAAATGGCCTCAACTCACCTATAAAAAGACACAGGCTAACAGATTGGATATGAAAAAAGAATCCATTATTCTGCTGCATACAAGAAACACACCTCAACCTCAAAGACAGACATCACCTCAGAGTAAAGGGTTGGGAAAAATTTTCCAATCAAATGGACCTAAGAAACAAGCTGGTGTAGCTCTCCTAATATCTTAACAAAATAGACTTCAAACTAAAATCAATCAAAAGAGACAAAGAAGGACACTTCATATTAGTCACAGGAAAAAAATCAATCAAGAGGAAATCTCAATACTGAAATCTATACCCTGAATACAAGGGCACCCTCATATGTAAACGAAACACTTCTAAAGCTTAAATCATACATTAAACTCCACACACTAATAGTGGGAGACTTCAGCACTCCACTCTCACCACTGGACAGGTCTGTCAGACAAAAAATTGACAGAGAAATAAGGGAATTAACAGAAGTTATGACTCAAATGTACTTAACAGACATCTATACAACATTCCATCCAAACATAAAATAATATACCTTCTTCCAGCACCTCATGGAACCTTCTCAAAAATTGACCACATACTCAGTAACAAAACAAACCTCAAGCGATATATAAAAAAAATGGAATAACCCCATGTATTTTATCAGATCATCATGGCTTAAAATTAAAATTCAACAGGAACACTAATTCCAGAAAGCCCACAAACACATGGAAATTAAACAATGCTCACCTGAAGCATCAATGGATCAAGGAAGAAATAAGACTTCCTAAAATTCCATGAAAATGACCAAACAACATACCCAAATTTATGAGACACAGTGAAAGCAGTGTTAAGAGAAAAGTTCATAGCACTAAACGCCTACATAAAGAAGCTGGAAAATTCTCACACTAGTGAATTAACAGAACATTTGAAAACTTTAGAACAAAAAGAAGCAAACTCACCCAAGAGAACTAGACAGCAGGAAATAATCAAATTGAGAGCTGAAATCAACAAAATAGAAACAAAGAAAAAATGCCAAGACTCAATAAGACAAAGAGTTGGTTCTTTGAGAAAATCAACAAAATAGACAAACCTTTATCTGAACTAACTAAAAGGCAGAAAGAGAATATCCAAATTAACAAAATCAAAAATGAAAAGGGGACTAACAACAGACAGGAAGGAAATCCAGAGACTCATCAGGTCATATTTTGAAAACCTTAAATTGGAAAACTTAAAGGAAATGAACAACTTTCTGGATAAATATCACTTACCAAAATTAAATCAAGATCAGACAAGCAAATTAAATAGACTTATAACTGCTAAAGAAATAGGAACAGTCATCAAAAGTCTCCCAACCAAAAAAAAAATTGTTCCACACAATAGAAACAGAAAGAACATTACCAAACTCTTCTTATGAGGCTATAATTGCCCTGATACCCAAACCACATAAAGACATTACTAAGAAAGAGAATTACATACCTGCTGCAAGAGCTCCTTCAGCTCTTTCCACTCCTTCATCCAGCAGCCTTTAAGATACCAGACCACTTGGGTGTGGTCTTTTTTGCTTTAAAAAGCAGCAGTAGCCCTGCTCTCTCTCTCTCTCTCTTGCTTCCAGCTCTGCTTCCTGCTACTAGACTGTTCCTGGTCGCGCAGAGGGCTGTTGTCTAGGACAGTGATCTGTAAGTTTTCCCTTAAATAAATAACCCTTTTATTAATCATAATTGTTTTGTGACTTACGTTTACACAGACAAAGTCCACTCATGAACATTGATGCAAAATACTCAATAAAATACTGGCAAATCGAATCCAAGAGCACGTCAGAACCATCATCCACTATGATCAAGTCGGCTTCATCACACACATACAGGGATGGTTCAACATACAGAAATCTGTCAATGTAATACACCATATAAACAAATTGAAAAATAAATACCACATGATCATCTCATTAGATGTTGAAAAAACCTTTGACAAAATACAACATCCCTTCATGATTAAAATCTTGGAGAGAGCAGGGATACAAGGCATTATACAACAAGCCAACAGCCAACATCAAACTAAATGGAAAGAAACTCTCAGTGATCCCACTGAAATCAGGACCAAGACAAGGTTGTTCACTCTCTCCATATCTATTCAATATAGTTCTTGAGGTCTCCACTAGAGCAATAAGACAACAAAAGGATATCAAGGGGATACAAATCAAAAAAGAAGAAGTCAAACTCTCACTATTTGCTGTTGATATGATAGTTTACACAAGCGACTACAAAAATTATACCAAGGTCATAAACACTTTCAGTATTGTAGCAGGATACAAGTTAACTAATAACAATCAGTAGCCCTCTTGAACACAGATGATAAATGTCCTGAGCAAGAAATCAGAGAAACATCACAATAGCCACAAATAGCATAAAATATCTCGGAGTAACTCTAAGCAAGCAAGTGGAAGACTTGTATGACAAGAACTTTAAATCTTTGAAGAAAGAAATTGAAGAAGACATCAGAAAGTGAAAAGATCTCCCATGCTCTTGGGTAGACAGAATTAACATAGTAAAAATGGCAATCTTTCCAAAAGCAATCTATAGATTTAACGCAATGCCCATCAAAATCCCAGCAAAATTCTTCAAAGACCTCAAAAGGATGGTACTCAACTTCATACGGAAAAGCAGAAAGCCCAGGATAGCCAAAACAATCCTGTACAATAAAAAAAAACTTCTGGAAGCATCACAATCCCTGACTTCAAACTCTACTACAGAGCTACAGTACTGAAAACAGCCTATTATTGGCATAAGAATAGACAGGAGGACCAGTGGAATTGAATAGAAGACCCGGATATCAATCCACACACCTTTGAACACCTGATTTTTGACAAAGAAGCAAAAAATATCAAATGGAAAAAAAGAAAGCATATTTAACAAGTGGTGCTGGCATAAGTGGATATCAACATGTAGAAAAATGAAAATAGACCCATATCTATCACCATGCACAAAACTGAAGTCCAAATGGATCAAAGACCTCAACATAAAGCCAGCCACACTGAACCTTATAGAAGAGAAAGTGGGAAGAACACGTGAATGCATTAGCACAGGAGACCACTTCCTAAATATAACCCCAGTAGCACAGACACTGAGAGAAACAATTAATAAATGGGACCTCCTGAAACTGAAAAGCTTCCGCAAAGCAAAGGACATGGTCAACAAGACAAAACAACAGCCTACAGAATGGAAAAAGATCTTCACTAACCCCCCATCAGACAGAGGCTTGATCTCCAAAATACACAAAGAACTCAAGAAATTGGACACCAAAAGATCACATAATCCAATAAAAAATGGAGTACAGACCTAAACAGAGAACTCTCAACAGAGGAATCTAAAATGGCTGAAAGACACTTAAGGAAATGTCCTTAGTCATCAGAAAATGCAAATCAAAACAACTCTGAGATTCCATCTTCCACCCGTAAGAATGGCCAAGATCAGAAATACTGATGACAACTTACGCTGGAGATGTTGTGGGGTAAAGGGAACACTCCTCCATTGCTGCTGGGAGTGTAAGCTGGTACAGCCCCTTTGGATATCAGTATGGCAATTTCTCAGAAAATTAGGAAGCAACCTTACTCAAGTCCCAGCAATATCACTTTTGGATATACACCCAAAGGATGCTCAATGGTACCACAAGGATATGTGCTCAACTATGTTCATAGCAGCATTGTTTGTTATAGTCAGAACCTGGAAACAATCTAAATGTCCCTCGACTGAAGAATGGATAAGGAAAATGTGGTACATTTACACAATGGAGTACTACACAGCAGAAAAAATAATGACATCTTTAAATTTGCAGGAAAATGGATGGATCTAGAAAACATCATATTGAGTAAGGTAACTCAGACCCAGAAAGGCAAATATGCACTCACTCATAAGTGATTTTTAAACATAAAACAAAGAAAACCAGCCTACAATCATATTTCCAGAGAACCTAGGCAACAATGAGGACCCTAAGAGAGACATACATGGATCTAATCTACATGGGAAGTAGAAAAGGAAAAGATCTCCTGAGTAAATTGGGAGCATGGGGACCTTGGGGGAGGGTAGAAAGGGAGGGGAGGAGAGAAAATGTAGAGCTCAATAAAAAATCAATTAAAAAATCTAAAAATAAATTAAAATAAAAACCAAGTGACAGGAGGGGGTAGGGTGGCTGGGGAGCGAGATTGGAGAGATGGCTCAGTGGTTAGGAGCTCTGCACTTAACTGTTTTTCTAGAGGTCCTGGGTTCAATTCCAGCACCCACATGGCAGCTCAAAACTGTCTGTAACTCCCCTTCTAGAGGATTTGACACCTGCACACAGACATGCATGCAGGCAAAACACCATAAAAAGAAAATTAAAACATTAATAGAAACAAACAGAAAACTCAGCAGGGCAGCCAATGTGGAGCAGACTGGAAGGTGGAGGACTTCCCACCGCTACCAGCTTCAGCCTCCAGTCTTCCTGGTTGGCTGAGCTCCTGACATTCCCCTCCATTAGATCACAGTCCATGTGTAGAAATGATTTGGCCTCTGTGCTGGACTTACGCTGGAGACAGGAGAGGCTTTTGTCATTTGGAGATTGTGAAATGGTCTTCAGGAATAGGTGTTGTCCTTCTCTGATGGCCAGCCGTGGATTTGATGCCACACCTGGCACTGAAGCGTGGATATTGAGCCTTTCCGATTTCTAGGTCCCAAGAGCATTTTCACTTTCTATTCCTCATCTACAGCCATGTGAGCCTTCACCTGCGCCCATCAGAGAGTATAAAACACCCGCATGTAACTTCTAGAGAAGTAAAAATATGATGGTTGGTTGGTTGGATGGATGGAAGGATGGATGATGGATGGATGGATGGATGGATGGATGATGGATGGATGGATTTAATGGCATATTAGACATTGCTCAAGAAAGAACAGGCAAACTTCAAAGACAGCAATAGAAACCACCCTGAAGGCAAACCAGAAATTTTAAAATGTGTGACAAGGTTGACACCCCCTTTCTCTCCCTCTGTCCTTACCTTCCTTCTTCCTCCTTACTTTCTTTATTCCTTCCTTCCTCCTTTCCTGTTCTCCTTCCTTCCCTCCTTCCTTGAACTAGCAGCAGTTTATTGGACAGCAGAGGTTAAAAATATCTTGCCTACATGTAAACAGAAACAGAAATGATCATGTACTGAGTGCAGACACCAGGGCAGGGATATAAAGTGACCAGGCTCAGGAGGCTCGATACCTAACACCTCCCTCTCCAGCAGACCTTCTCTGACCTACTCCATCCTCAACCCAATCCCAGAACCATGACCTGCTGTGGCTGTTCTGGAGGCTGTGGCTCCAGCTGTGGGGGCTGTGGCTCCTGCTGCTGCAAGCCTGTGTGCTGCTGTGTGCCTGCCTGTTCCTGCTCCAGCTGTGGGGGCTGCAAGGGAGGCTGTGGCTCCTGTGGAGGCTGTGGCTCCTGTGGGGGCTGCAAAGGAGGCTGTGGCTCTTGTGGGGGCTGTGGCTCCTGTGGAGGCTGCAAGGGAGGCTGTGGCTCTTGTGGGGGCTGTGGCTCCTGTGGGGGCTGCAAAGGAGGCTGTGGCTCTTGTGGGGGCTGTGGCTCCTGTGGAGGCTGCAAGGGAGGCTGTGGCTCATGTGGAGGTTGCAAGGCCAGCTGTTGCCAGTCCAGCTGCTGCAAGCCCTGCTGCTGCCAGTCCAGCTGCTGCAAGCCCTGCTGCTCTTCAAGCTGTGGGTCCTGCTGTCAGTCCAGCTGCTGCAAGCCCTGCTGCTCTTCAGGCTGCGGGTCCTGCTGTCAGTCCAGCTGCTGCAAGCCCTGCTGCTCTTCAGGCTGCGGGTCCTGCTGTCAGTCCAGCTGCTGCAAGCCCTGCTGCTGTCAGTCCAGCTGTTGCAAGCCCTGCTGCTGCCAATCCAGCTGCTGCAAGCCCTGCTGCTCTTCAGGCTGCGGGTCCTGCTGTAAGTCCAGCTGCTGCAAGCCCTGCTGCTCTTCAGGCTGCGGGTCCTGTTGTCAGTCCAGCTGCTGCAAGCCCTGCTGCTGTCAGTCCAGCTGTTGCAAGCCCTCCTGCTGTCACTCCAGCTGTTGTGCCCCTGTATGCTGCCAGTGCAAGATTTGAGACTCTGTGTACACACCTCAGCTGGGTCCTGAAAATGTTGTTCTCAAGGATCAACCGAAACTGTATTCTAACACCTCGAAAAACCTCGAATTCATTCTTTGGATTCTGGCAGGCTGTGATGCCAATATCAGCAGCCAGTCTGCAACCTTGAGGTTATGGAGCAAACCATGTCCTGACTCCTGCCCTATTACCTAAATTTCATGTCTTTCCTGGTTTCATCACTCCACCTTCCCAGAATTCCAAGGCTCCAGTTGACTTGCTGGGAACATTCTGAGCCTGAATGCCCTCACGCATCTCACCCCAGGCCTCAGCTTCATCCCCTTCCCAGCTGCCTGAGCCCTACTTCCTTTGGAGTTTAATCTCCAGGGCATGATGGCACTGGAGACCCCCAAGTTAAATCATGGGGGAAGGAATTTTTTTATTTCTCCCCTGCTTCTGTAGCTGTGATTCACCCAGGAGCTCTCTCTTTGCTAAAGTCTGTACCTGAATTATTAAATAAATTTACTGTGCACCTCTCAAGAGCTTGTACCATCATCTTGTGTTTCCAGTCTGTGTAATTAGGAAGCTGTGGGGTTTAGCTGTTACCCTCATGCCTTGCATCCCGTGACCTCTCTTTGCTAGGGTTCCTTCACAGAATTCTACAGAGATTTAAATGAAGAAAACAACACAAAGATCTCACTGGAGATGTGGCTTAGTATAGGAAATTGTGTAGCGTAAATGAGACTCTGGACTCAATCCCAGTGTCATGAAAACAGAAACCAAAACCAGAAAGTGAAAAACAAAAACAATAGGGGAAAAAGCAGTCTTAGGATTGTGAAGACTGGATGTCTTAAACTGAGGTGTCACAGGGCAGTAGCTGTGGCCTCTTTCCTCCCGTGGTCCCATCTTCTCCTTGTGCTCTTCTTCTGTGTGTCTGTGCCATGGTTCCATTTCTGGTGGTGCAGTTGTGTGCAACGAGGCCTCTGAAGTCTGCTATGGCCCCTTGGTAACTTATTACATTTGTTTTTCAATATATAATTAATTTAATTTTATGTGCATTGATGACACGGTGTCAGATCCCCTGGAACTGGAGTTACAGACAGTTGCAAGCTGTCATGTGGGTGCTGGGAATTGAACACTGGTCCTCTGAAAGAGCAGTCAGTGCTCCTAACCGCTCAGTCATCTCTCCAGCCCCAACTTACTACATTTGTAAAGACCCTTTCCCCAGAGAAAGCAATCTCTGAGGTGCTTTGGGACAGGGTCATGGTTCAGCTGAGGAGCCGTTCCAGGCTCAGGGAATCATGCCTTCCTACCTTCCACGATGAAGAGCTTGTGGTCCTCTTGGGTGCCCGCAGTCATACCTGTTACCAAACCCTATAATCTTTCCCACACATGTCATTTGGCACCTCCTTTTGCCTCTGCCTCCACCTCCCTGCTGGGTCCCATATCTGCCCCTTACCTATGATATTTATCGTTAACCTTGAGACACACACACACACTCACACACAAAATCCACTGTGGGCTTGCATGGCACTCCTGATAAACCATGGGCATGGTCTTCTCTGGGCTTTGTAGCAGAAGGCAACACCAAGTGCTGGCAGGTTGAGGCTCTGGCAAGGTCTCTTCCTGGCCGGCAGGTATTACTTTCTCACAGGGCCTTGTGATAGTAGGTAAACAAGGAGATAAATAAGAATAACTAAGGAAAACTGCAGGTATGTCCTGGTGTATCTGTCCCCTAAGGCTTACGATGGCCTTTTGTGGTTTAACCGCCTTGAAATTTAAGATAGGTTATTCCAGTTATATCAGGAATGAAAGCCTCTGGGCAGGCATACTTACACATGATTTTGAATATGCAGAGGGTCTGCATCCTCAAAAGATCTGAGGTCAAAATAACGTCCCTGCATTCTGGTACACACACACACACACACACACACACACACACACACACACACACCTTTTGTGGGGCTCACAGGAAGAAAAACCCTAAAACAAAGAAAGGAAGAAGAAAGGTCTGGAAGGGGGAAGATGTCACCTAAGCCACCAGGCTGATCACTGCTTTGGAGTAAACTGCTTCAAACTTCATTTGGAATGTATGCTTTGCTAAATAAACTTCTGATCAAACTATCTATGTCTCTTGGCTGAATTATAATTATCTTTTTAGTTGAAAATTGTTAGTATTTTTCTGAGACAGAGTTTTTCTAGATAGCTTTGGCTCTCCTAAAACTTGCTCTGTAGACCAGGATGGCCTCAAACTCACAGAGATCTTTCTGTCTCTGCCTCCCAAATGCTGAGATTAAAGGCATATGTTACCACTGACCTGATTTTTGAATTTTTTCTATATACTGTATTTTGATCATGCCTCTCGGTTCCCCTCAGATTCTCCCCACCTCCTTACTCACCTAACTATATGTTCTCTCTTTCAGAAACTGGTACGGGAGAATTGTCTGTAATCTGTTAATCATGTTTTAAATAAACGCTGATTGGCCAGGCAGGAAGTATAGGCGGGAAAACCAGACAGGAAGTAGAAATGATGCAATGAGAACAGGAGAATTCTGGGAAGGAGGAAGTTGATTCCTCCCACTCCTGCCCAGACCACCGAAGCAGCAGAATGTGATCTGCCCCATTGAAAAAGGTACTGAGCCACATGGATAACATAGATCAGAATAATGGGTTAATATAAGCTACAAGAACTAATAAGTAGCCTGATCTAATGGGCCAATCAGCTTATAATTTATGGAGACCTATGTGTGATTTTCTTTGGGGCTAAACAGTTGTGGGGTACCGGTCGGGACAAAAACCCCAACAACAAGCAGGCAGCCCATCATGTTACAAGAAACAAACTTAAAAACCTAAGAAACATATAACATTTTTTAAAAAAAAACCTGCAAAAACAAAAAAACGAAAATCAAAACTGACAAGCAAAAGACCCATAAGGGGAGAAATGCTCAAACAAAGCAAAATAAAACAAAAAGTCCATAGAAATACCACTGAACTCATTTTTCGGTTGGTCAGCTACTCCCAGGGCTTACGATTACATGTGGGGCCTGCCCTGAAGCGTGGATTATGTACCAGTGAGACTACTGGAAAAACATTTATTTTCCATTTGCCAGTGGATACCAATTTCTGATAGCCCTTGGCTAGGAGTGGGACCCTCACTCTCAGGGCTGAGACCCAATCGGCTTGAACCTGTGCATGTCTTCTGCATGCTTTGGCTGAGTTATTTACTTCAAAAATGCAAGACCAGAGACACACCTGTGTAGCACGAATTCTAATTTTCCTTAATAAAAACCTGGAGTCAGATATAAGGGGCTGAAAGCTGAGAGACCAGAGAAGCAGTGCAGTCAGCCACTAGAGAGGCCTTTTAACTCTGCTGAATCCTTAGACAAAAGGGCGATCCTGTCCTCAGAGTGTATCCTTGGACTAACTGCTTCAAACTGCATCTCCAGACTGCACTGACTCCTGTCTCTTCCTCTTTATATTCCTCTCTCCGCCCAGCCATATCACTCCTGTCTCCACCTTCCTAGTGCTGGGATTAAAGGCGTGGGATCCCAAGTGCTGGGATCACCTTTGTGTGAGCTCTGTTTCTCTTTTAGACAGTTTCAATTTTGTGTAGCCCAGGATAGCCTTGAACTAACAGAGATCCCTCTGCCTCTGTCTCCCAAATCCTAGGATTAAATGTGTGCACCACCATTCCCTGGTCTCTAGCGGCTTAGCTGTGTTCTCTGATCTTCAGGCAAACTTTATTTGTTAAAACACAAACAAAATATCGCTATACAACTGTAACATCTGGTGCCAACTTCCTTCAGAGGCTTGACAAACTCTGAGTTTTGCGAGGCCAAGGATAAAAACGTGCAAAGCAGCCTTTTGAAGCACCCAAGTGCCACTAAGGACTGTCTAAGCTTTGACAGGATGTTACAGAAAAGTTAAATCTAAAAGGCAATTAAAACTGCCCTCCTGGGCATTCAACAGCCAAAGCTTGGAGACCTTTACCAATGGAGAGAGAAATACAGAAAGAACAGTTGTATGAGTGTGCAAAGGACCCAAACTGAAAGAAAGGTACAGACAAAGAAGAAACGTACCAAGAAATGACTTTGTCTAGACTCCAAAACAGAAACACAGCGTTCATTTCTCTGCTGCACCTAGTTGAGACTGAAGCAGCTGACGCTGGCTAAAGTGGGAAGATTAAGAAGAAAACCCCTAGCATAAAGTGACTACATGGCTGTGGCACCACTTGCTCTGGCCTCTCCATCCTGAGTCAACTTTCTAAGAAAAAAACGTGCACCCCATCTTACCACAATTGTTATCAGAGTTATTAGGGTATGAGCCTGGGCCCCAGTATTTCTAATCTATACCCAGCTCCTCTCAATGGAACCATTAACAGACAAGTCATAGTAAAAACAGAGAAAGGAGTATTATTCAGAGTCACCATATCGGGATGAGCAACAAAGACGTCCAGCCACCTCCCTAGCCCATTCTCAGGTCCTGTCATGAAATTTGGGTTTAAACAGAGGGCAGGAGGTGTGCAGAGCCAAACAGTCCTGGTCAGGGTATGGTCCTGCCCATCACAGACCAATTACTGTGAGCTCCAGGCTCTCCTGCAAGGTGGTCTAAATTCTCAGAACTCTGTGAGATCTCTCTGGGAGACAGGCTCCCCTCTGGCTGGCACCAGGCTTCAGCCTTTCCCTTCCCCAGCGTGAGACTCCTGGGAAAATTCCAATACCTTGAGGACTGTAATTCAATAGTCTGATAGCTGAAGGGAGAGGCACACAAATGTCTCAGAATATCATGCATATTAGGAATGTCACAGCTACAGAGACTGTCCTGGGAACAGGAAGACAGAAGCAAAGACACCATCTCCCCAGGGTGGAGAACCCTGCCATCACTGCTGTGTCGCACAAAGGGAAGCAGCAGAGGGTGGCATGGCACTGGTCTGAGGGCATCTCGGAACCAGATATTCAGCAGAAGCCACAGCCTGAGCATGTCTCAGACACACAGCACCACACAGAGGTGGGAGCCCTCGGCAGGGACTCAAGTAGGCATAAGCAGGAATTATCTCACAAAACCTTCACATCCTTGGAGGCCACTCTGGGAATCCCCATTCTGCAGGAGAGGACAATGGAAACCTGCATACGGGTGTAAGAGCCTGAGTTCCAACCAGGCCTCACTCAATGACAGGAGCCAAGTAAGAGAGCATTTTCCTTCAGTATGAAATTCCGCAGGAAATTACCTCAGAAAACCCACATTCCAACCATAGAGAGTCAACAGACCAAAGAAAAGCTACCAAACAAGTCTAGAGTAAACAGGGAGGCCAAGAACAAGGAAGAAAGCAAATGCAGCTTCACATCCGACCCTGGGCAGGGATATAAAGGGCCCAGGCTCAGGAGGCTCCACACCTACACATCTTCCCTCTCCATCTGTTCCTCTGACCTACTCCATCCTCAACCAATCACCAGAACCATGAGCTGCTGTGGCTGTTCCGGAGGCTGTGGCTCCAGCTGTGGGGGCTGTGGCTCCTGCTGCTGTGTGCCTGTGTGCTGCTGTGTGCCTGCCTGTTCCTGCTCCAGCTGTGGAGGCTGTGGCTCCAGCTGTGGGGGCTGTGGCTCCAGCTGTGGGGGCTGTGGCTCCAGCTGTGGGGGCTGTGGCTCCAGCTGCTGCAAGCCCGTGTGTTGCTGTGTACCTGCCTGTTCCTGCTCCAGCTGTGGGGGCTGCAAGGGAGGCTGTGGCTCCTGTGGAGGCTGTGGCTCCTGTGGAGGTTGCAAGTCTAGCTGCTGCCAGCCCTGCTGCTGTCAGTCCAGCTGCTGCAAGCCCTGCTGCTGTCAGTCCAGCTGCTGCAAGCCCTGCTGCTGTCAGTCCAGCTGCTGCAAGCCCTGCTGCTGTCAGTCCAGCTGCTGCAAGCCCTGCTGCTCTTCAGGCTGTGGGTCCTGCTGTCAATCCAGCTGCTGCAAGCCCTGCTGCTGCCAGTCCAGCTGCTGCAAGCCCTGCTGCTGTCAGTCCAGCTGCTGCAAGCCCTGCTGCTCTTCAGGCTGTGGGTCTTCCTGCTGCCAGTCCAGCTGTTGCAAGCCCTGCTGCTCTTCAGGCTGCGGGTCCTGCTGTCAGTCCAGCTGCTGCAAGCCCTGCTGCTCTTCAGGCTGTGGGTCCTGCTGTCAGTCCAGCTGCTGCAAGCCCTGCTGCTGTTAATGCAGCTGCTGCAAGCCCTGCTGCGGTCAGTCCAGCTGCTACGGCCCTGTGTGTTGCCAGTGCAAGATCTGAGGTTCTGGTCACAGTCCTCCAGTAGTCCTGCAGACCAGCTCCCTCCAGACAGGAACAGGAGTGGCAGCCCTGAGCCCTGACGTTCACCCCTTCATCTTCATCCTCTGGTCCTGAAGCTTCATCTCTAGATGGAGGGGGACATAACCTGGTGTGGAGAAGAACACCTCTTGCTAGCCCACTCCTCATTCCACAGTCAGTGGATCAGACCTCCATCCACTTCCACCTCCTCCTCTCCAGTCTCCAATACGCTGACTCCTTGGGATCTGGCCTCGTCTGGAGTCTCCATCAAGTCCACAGGTAAGTGGCAGACTGGAGTTCCCTACAACTTGCGGCCCCAGGGAGCTGTGAGCTCCTTTCCACCAAGCATTGGCCTGGCCAGGACCATCTCCACTTGACCACCTCTGGGTTTCTGTTCTCTGCTTCTCTGTCTGGGTGTACACTGTGCCTTTGATACAAACATCCTTCAATAAACATTCTCTGTACACTATACTTTTTCATGTTGTTCTTTGTTCTCATAACTAACTAGCAATATACCCCTACCCCTGTCCCCTGCCCCGTGCTTCATTTAAGCCTACTGAATTTAGTCTAGTTCTGTCAGCCTGCTCCTGAAACCAAACCCAGCACACACCCAGCACAGGACAATGGAAGCTGGAGAACCAGGGCAGCTGTTACAGAATCTTGGGTTCCTTTGAGAATCTAGAAAATGAGGCAACATAGAGAGGCCAGGAAACAGGTGCTATGGCAGAGCCTACTAAGCACTTGGGAGATTAAGATGAAGCTACAGAGGACTTCGGCATGGGGAAAGACTGGGGTCTCTGAAGGCCTGGAAGGAGTAGGCTCACTTGGAGCATTTGTCACAGGAACCTGACTTGTTATAGGATAGCCAGAAAACTTGCCTGAAATCCTTTTCATTCTCTAGGTCATAAGAGCCTTGGGTCTCACACCGAGGTGTTCTGCAACCTGATCTGAAACTCATGCAGGGCCACCAAGAAACCTGCAGCAAGGGACACGGAGACATGGCTAAGTATGGATCCTGACCTGTCAGGCTGGAAATTCTGTGAAGAAGAGGCCCAGATAGCTCTACAGATGGGCATCATGGGGAAATGAAAGAAGGTCAGCATGACACAGTATGAGCAAGGCAAGGAGGGAAAGGGGCAGCTAAAAACAAGGAGAAGAAAGTGCTCACACCCACTTACACTGTGTTTGTATAGACACACATGGTATACACACACTGTATACTTATATGAATATACATTACATGTACACACATGCATGCCTTATATTCACTACAAATACACTGTGCATAGTGCAAACACCCATTCTATATATGCACATGCTACACATGCATGCAAACACACTGTCTGAACATGCATATTGCATCATGCACACCATATACACATATGCACACATACAAACACATTCTACACATAACATAAGTATGTGTACACTGCCCACAAAAGTTAACACACGTGGTTTGATGTGGGTTGTACAGGGTTGACTTACACATTCTGGGCACCAGTTAGGCAGTTTCTCTGAAGCTATGTCCTCATGTGTTATAGGAAGTCCACATACAAATGGGGAGGAAGCAAGGATTATAGGAGGCTGAGCCGACACACATGAATTGGATGATATATGAGGATGGACTGAGGCATGTGTCCATTTCCACTTGGGATGAGGGTCCTCTGAAAGACAAGGCTCTTTGTGGCAGATCTAGACACACACTCTTGACCAGGGGTCAGAGGAGCTAGACAAACAAACCTCTAGCTACTGACCCGCAGTGGCAGAGAGGAGTTAATAGCATTGTGAATATGTGTATGAGCTACAGGGTGAATGAGTGGGTGGGTCAGTGACCCTGGGGAAGGATGCAGTGTGTGTGAGCTACCGTGTGTAAGTGAGCAGGCTGATGACCGTGAGTCAAGTTAGAAACCACATGTATGAACCGCAAGAATGGGCAGACAGGTTGATGAGCGTGTGTGTGAGCCACAGGGTGAGTCGGCAACCATGCCTGTGAACTACAGAATGCTACGGCTTCCTCCCATCATGTCCTGTGTCCTTTAGAAAGCCTGCCACATGGCACAAGTCACACGAACCACATAAGTAAGGAATCATGGGATGTGGTGCTGATGTACCCAGTGGACAGACAGCACCTCTGCTGAGCTATAGTGAGTTTTCTCTACTCTGGTCCATCATTATAGGTCGCCTGCATCCTAATTTGTGTGATTTGTGATTGTCATCTCATCTGGCAAAAGAATGACAGACACATTATTGTGAGAAAGAGTCTTTGCGCTTTCCTCTGACGGCAGCCGTTAGGTGAGCCAAGATGGGTGCCTACAAGTACATCCAGGAGCTGTGGCGGAAAAAGCAGTCAGACGTGATGTGCTTCCTGCTGAGGGTCCGCTGCTGGCAGTACTGCCAGCTGTCCCGCGCTGCACCGAGCTCCCTGCCCCACCAGGCCAGACAAAGCGCAGAGGCTGGGCTACAAGGCCAAGCAAGGTCAGCCACGGTGGCTGCAAATGCCCGCCCTGTGCGACCTACGGCAAGCCTGTCCATCACGGTGTGAACCAGCTAAAGTTTGCCTGAAGCCTTCAGTCTGTTGCTGAGGAGAGAGCTGGACGCCACTGTGGGGCTCTGAGAGTCCTGAATTCTTACTGGGTTGGCGAAGATTCCACATACAATTTTTTTGAGGTTATCCTCATCGATTCATTCCATAAAGCTATCAGAAGAAACCCTGACACCCAATGGATCACCAAACCGGTCCACACGCACAGAGAGATGTGTGGGCTGACATCTGCAGGCCGCAGGAGCCGTGGCCTTGGAAAGTGCAGCAAGTTCCACCACACTATTGGTGGCTCTTGCTGTGCAGCCTGGAGAAGGCGCAACACTCTGCAGCTCCACCGTTACTGCTAATACAAGTAATGTTTGTACAATTCATACCCAATATACAATGTAGGACCGAAAAAGAAAAAAAAGAGTCTTTGCAGACAAAATTAATCATCTTAAGTTGCGGAGAGTTCCTTGGTTTGTCTGAGTACAGACAGACAGATGGGCAGACAGACCAACAGACCACATGTGGGAGGGAGCACTGTGTGACCGAGGAGGCAAACTTCAGGCATTTAGCCACATGTTAGGAAATGTCAACTACATGGCATCACAAGAGGCCAGAAATGTAATGACTCTGAGCTCTCTAGGGGAAGGAACCCTGCTAACCTTCAATTTCAGACTTCTGTCACCAGAATTTAGGAGAAAATGTCATAAGTGCAAACTATTGTGCTGCGGTCACTTGTTAAAAGATCATGGAAAACAAATGCCAACTTCGGTGTCTGAGAGTGGAGGCTGCTGGGACAGCATCGAAACACTTAAAATAGGTGGCGGACGAGGCAGTACTTAAACATGATACAGTCCTGGATTTAGGTAATTAGGAAACACATTGAGATACATCACAGAAAAGGCCACAAAACCTGGAATGGCCTGTTGGTGAATGTGTGGGTGTTAAGGACTCTGCCAGAGAAGGCTGAGAAAGAAATAACGATGTTATTAAAAACCAGAGGGCAGGCAATTGTGTTATATGCAGGTGGATGTGGTGCCAAGCCGGTAAAAAAAAAAAAAAAAAAAAGCTGATTTTTTTTTAAGTGCTTAATGTAGATATTTAGCTGAGGATATTTCCAAGGAGAATACTAAAGGTGTGACTTGTTTCCTCTTTCTTCTTGAAAGAAGTGGAAGAAACAATTGAGGAAGGAATCACTAAGCCATCAAGACTGCAAAAACCCGCTGCATGAGGATAACTCTTGTTAAAGACGTGTGTTCTGCAGAGACAGCCCCAGGAACTGCTGAATTGTCCCACTGGGCATGCAATGAATGCATGCTCCGCCTTCTAAGCAGAAGCCTGGAACAGAGATGAGGCACTGGGGAGTGGTCCAAGGATGCTTCTCTTGCTTCATTGTGATGTGAGTTCCTGTGGCACGTGTGGGAAGGCCATTCATGGCTGGGGGGATGGAGCGTGCTATGGTTTAGTGAGAATGCCCCCTCCCCACCATTCACCTGTTTGAACACTTGATCCTCTGTTAGTGTGCTGTTTAGGGACTCTATTAGTTAGGGTTTATTTTGCTGTGGTGACACACCATGACCAAAAGCAAGTTGGGGGAGGAAAGGGTTTATTTGTCTTACACTTCAGCATTGCTGTTCATCACTGAAGGAAATCAGGACAGGAACTCAAACAGGGCAGGATCCTGGAGACAGAAGCTGATGCAGAGGCCGTGGAGGGGAGCTGCTTCCTGGCTTGCTTCCCATGGCTTGCTCAGCCTACCTTCTTATAGAACCCAGGACCAGCAGCCCAGGGATGGCACCACCCACCATGGGCTGGGCCCTCCCCCATTTGTCACTAAATGAGAAAACGCCTTACAGCTGGATCTCATGGAGGCATTTCCTCAACTGAAGCTCTTTCCTTTGATGAGTTTAGCTTGTGCCAAGTTGACCAACAAAACCACCTAGTACAGGGAGGCTTAGAAGGTATGGCCTCATTGGAAGAAAGTGTTCCACTAAAGTCGTTTAGAGAGTTTCAAGACTTGTGTTGTTTCCCGTTGTTCTTTCTGCTTCTGACGTGAGCTCTCAGCTTCCTGCTGCAACTGCCAAGCCTCCCCACCATGATGGACTCCTATACCTTTGAAACCATAATTCTCAAAAAAAAAAACCTCTTCTACAAGTTACCTTCATCTTAGCATTTTTACTGCCACAATAGGGAGACAACTAAGACAAAGGAAAAGAAAGCAGGGTGTCTGTGTCCAGGTAAGGAATGGGATGGCAAGACTCCCGCTCTGCAGGGTCCTGTCCTTTTGGAGAGAGGAAGGAGGCCTGAGGGTGGCCTGGAGGCCAATGGGACCTTTGTGGTCTACAGGATAGTGTACCAAACTGTAGAGATTTTACCCAAAGCCTCAGTCCCTAATGACATTTGCTTGGCAGGTTCTCAGACCTGCTGGAGATAGGTTTCTCCTTGATTTCTTCTATCATCTCCTCTTTGGGAATGAGAATGCCTGCAAATGCCATCTTCTTCCCATGCCACCCTATGCCATAGGGCACTGGCATGTCATCTTCTGCCCACGGGACCCTATGCTGTAGAGCATTGTCATCATTGGTCCAAGGTAGATCTTGCCCAGAGAACCTGTTCTGGGTGGTTTAGATGGTGACAACTGGGGGTTTGGAGCTAATGGTGCCCTGTACCGGTTTGTACCCACTACGATTGGTGACGATGTTGGAGTGGGGGGTTGTGATGGGCAGTCTTGTTTCTCACTTTAGTGGGGTTAAAAATCACCTCAGAGGCACACGGCTGGAGGTGTCTGTGAAGAAAATTCCAGCGAGGCTTAACTGAGGTGTGAAGACCTCCTCTGAATGTGGGTGCCAGTATTCACGAGCTTGGATCCTGATCTGAAGAAAAAGAAGAAAACAAATGGAAAACCAGCACACATCGCCGTCTGCTTTCTACTTGCAAACATTTCTGCTTCTGTGCCTCCTGCATCAGGATGGACCAGTACCTTCACACTGGGAGTCGAAATCCCTCCCTTCCTCCCTCCTGAAATTGCTTTTGTCAATCGATGAGAAGAATAACTAATACTAACACAGAAGTGAGCGTAGAGAGGCAGAGGGATGCTTCCGTGTGTCTGGAATGGACGTGGGGCGAGTTGGGTGGATGTGATCTGCACACAAGGCATATGTGAGGCTGAGAATAAAGAACAGTGGTTCTCTGAAATGCATGCCATGCCAAATCTTGGAGTCTGGGAAGATACGGATGGCGCACAAGACTGGCCTTAGCTTATTTTGAAAGAATTTACGGACACAACCAGGTAAAGAATTTAGAAATGAGCCTAGATGATATCTAGGATGGTGTCTTATGCCTATAGTCCCAGGACTTTGAAGATGGAGACAGGAAGATTTTTTGAGTCCAAGACTAGCCTTGACCACAGACTGAGTTCCTTTCCTATAAAAATAAGAAACTGGGGCCTGAAGAGATGGCTCAGTGGTTAAGAGCACTTGCTGCTCTTGTAAAAGGTGTATGTTCAATTCCCAGTACTCCATGGCTGATTATAACCGCCTATGACTCCAGTTTCAAGGGATCCAACACTCTTTTCTGACTTCCACAGGTACTACACACACACATGGTGCACAGACATATATGCAGGCGCAACATCCATACACATAGAATAAAATTAAATTTAAATTAACCTCCCAATAAACTCAAAACAAAAAAAAATAACAAAACCAAAAGAGAAATGAGCTTACGTGGAATATCTGGGTCAACCGTAAATCCCATAATATCCTTATAAAATAGAGATACTGAGTCCCACAAAGGCAGAGGGAATGTGACCAGGGAGGGAGAAAGACAGGTGAGAAGGCTACAGCCATTAGTCTGTGAGGTCTGAAGGAAAATGGCTCTCATTGGCTCATATATTTGAATGCTTGATCCCCCGTTGGTGGAATTGTTTGGGAAGGATTAGGAGGGATGGCCTTGTTGGAGGAGATGTATCACTGGAGGTAGGCTTTGATGTTTCAAACGTCCTTACCATTCCCAGTTAGTCCTCTCTCTTCCTCATGTGTCTCAGGGTGTAAGCTCTCAACTACTGCCTGTTGCCATGTTCCCTGCTGTGATGGTCATGGACTCTCAGTCTCTGAAACTGTAATCACCCAATAAACCCTTTCTTTAATAAGTTGCCTTAGTCATGATGTCTTCCCACTGTGATGGAAAAGTAACCAAGACACTAAGAATGCCAGCATCCACCAGATGAATCATTGGTTCTCTCTCAATCTCTAGAGAGTAGGCCGCTCTCAGCTAAGACCTTCAATTTAGACATCTGGCTTCCCATTTTCTGAGAAAACACATTTCTCCTATTTGAACCTATTCAGTTTTTAGTAATTTCTTACAGCAGTCCAGGGTCCTTAGTTCCCATAGTAAGAAATATAGAAGTCTGGGGGCTTGGATGTAGCTGAGTTGGTAGAGCCCCTGAACTAGAGGAGAAGGAAGGGGGCATGAAAAATTATGAGCATGGGCATTGGCTTTATCATCTTGATGGGATGCATCTATACAACCGTTTCTGATTCTAAGCCCTACTGGCCACCAGACGTCCTGCGTTGATGGAATGTAGCCTCTGCTGCTGATGGATGACTCAGCCTTGGACCACATGAACTGTTACAGACGTGAAATGGCCTGTGTGACTGAGAGAGAGGAACTGTTCACTGCTTCCTTTTTTTTCTAAACTCACAGTAGCAGTAAGAGATGGTAAGACACAGACAAAGACCCCTAAGATGCTTTACAACTCCTTTTCAGCAAGCCTGAAGGTATTCAGGGCAAGGAAGGCAGGTTTAGACACCCCAGGGAGTCCTCAGGTCACACCGCTAAGCACAAAAGCTCTGGCTGTACCCACGAGAGAAACAGCAGCACCCCTAGTTCTTACAGGACTGTCTTTAAATGGCTTGTTTTTGGCTCGGTGACTTAGAAAAACACCCACTGCACCACATCTGTTCCCAGATTCTCCAAAGATGCCAACTCTGGAGAAGCTGCGGTATTGTCTAGCCTCCTTGGCCCAGCGTACTCCATATTGGGTGTGATGGGGTTGACTCTGGTGCGGACTGGGGTGTGGGGAAGAAAGCAAAAGAATGCACTGTGGAACTAACACAAGGAACCTCAGAGGACAAACTGGGTAGGGAGAAAATGGGAGGTTTTACTGATGAGTTTTAAGAACAAAAAACGACATAAAAAAGTATAGTGTACTGAGAATGTTTATTGAAGGATGTTTGTATCAAAGGCACAGTGTACACCCAGACAGAGAAGCAGAGAACAGAAACCCAGAGGTGGTCAAGTGGAGATGGTCCTGGCCAGGCCAATGCTTGGTGGAAAGGAGCTCACAGCTCCCTGGGGCCGCAAGTTGTGGGGAGCTCCAGTCTGCCACTTACCTGTGGACTTGATGGAGACTCCAGATGAGGCCAGATCCCAAGGAGTCAGCGTATTGGAGACTGGAGAGGAGGAGGTGGAAGTGGATGGAGGTCTGATCCACTGACTGTGGAATGAGGAGTGGGCTAGCAAGAGGTGTTCTTCTCCACATCAGGGCATGTCCCCCTCCATCTAGAGGTGAAGCTTCAGGACCAGAGGATGAAGATGAAGGGGTGAACGTCAGGGCTCAGGGCTGCCACTCCTGTTCTTGTCTGGAGGGAGCTGGTCTGCAGGACTACTGGAGGACTGTGACCAGAACCTCAGATCTTGCACTGGCAACACACAGGGCCGCAGCAGCTGGACTGACTGCAGCAAGGCTTGCAGCAGCTGGACTGACAACAAGATGACCCGCAGCCTGAAGAGCAGCAGGGCTTGCAGCAGCTGGACTGGCAGCAGCAGGGCTTGCAGCAGCTGGACTGACAGCAGGACCCGCAGCCTGAAGAGCAGCAGGGCTTGCAGCAGCTGGACTGACAGCAGCAGGGCTTGCAGCAGCTGGACTGACAGCAGCAGGGCTTGCAGCAGCTGGACTGACAGCAGCAGGGCTTGCAGCAGCTGGACTGGCAGCAGCCCCCACAGGAACCACAGCCCCCACAAGAGCTACAGCCTCCCTTGCAGCCCCCACAGGAGCCACAGCCCCCACAGGAGCTACAGCCTCCCTTGCAGCCCCCACAGGAGCCACAGCCTCCCTTGCAGCCCCCACAGGAGCCACAGCCTCCACAGGAGCTACAGCCTCCCTTGCAGCCTCCACAGGAGCTACAGCCTCCCTTGCATCCCCCACAAGAACCACAGCCCCCACAAGAACCACAGCCTCCCTTGCAGCCCCCACAAGAGCCACAGCCACCCTTGCAGCCCCCACAGCTGGAGCAGGAACAAACAGGCACACAGCAGCACACAGGCTTGCAGCAGCAAGAGCCACAGCCCCCACAGCTGGAGCCACAGCCTCCGGAACAGCCACAGCAGCTCATGGTTCTGGTGATTGGCTGAGGATGGAGTAGGTCAGAGGAGCGAGTGGAGAGGGAAGATGTGTAGGTGTGGAGCCTCCTGAGCCTGGGCCCTTTATATCCCTGTCCTAGGTGACTGATTGGTCCAAGATCTCTTCCTTATACTTATTTTTGTACTGTTTGCATGGGACGTTTCCTGCGATTTAAAGTAACACAAGCATTGGTGTACCTTGTGACATACTTCCTACACATAGTCTTCCTCCCTAAGCTTTCAATGCTCTGATTTCAGGTTCTGGTGTGACCCCAATGTCATTTGGGGTGGCAACAGCACATTCTCTGCAGTTTGCAGCCCCCAAGGAGGATCTACACAGGTGAGAAGGCAGCCCTTCAGTTCTCCTGTGGTCATTCTTTACCCATTTCTTCCCCTTTGAAGTATATAGTGACCTGCCAAAAAATTGCTCATGCTGTTTATTAGCTCCCTTCATCAGCGGGGCAATTATCCAACCGTTTATGGCCTCTTCTCATTACTGCCTTACAGGTCTCCGTGCACACTTGTGCTCATGCTAGGTCTCACACTAACTCCTCATATCCTTGTGCTTATTTTAAAATCAAATTTTCTAGACATACTAGTTTATAAGCTTTATATAAAATAGTTTATTTTTATTTCCCTTTACAGGGGATAATGCTCCTCCCAGAAGCCATAGGTTGCCAAATAAAAAGTCCACTGCTAGGTATAGGATTCTCCTCTTCAAGCTATTGGTCGGAGGTGTCCTGGAGACCCCCTTAGACAAGCACAAGCTGTTGCCACTGCTCTTGGTTGCCCACAAGAATTTGATAGTCAAGACCCTGTTGTTGAAGACACCACAGGCACTGATCAGATAACATGGAGAAAGCAAACAGGTGCTGACCTGGATGTTTCCTCCCTGATGGCTAGCTTTCTTTGTACTGGAAGGATGGACACCCTGGTGCAGTAAAATAACACGCGAGAGCCACAGTCAGAAGAATACGGTGAACCAGAAATATACAAGGACAAACAGCTACTTGTGGAGCATGGAGTAAAGCTAATGAGGAATTCTGAGGATGGGATGAGGTTTATGCAAAGCCCTGGCTGCCAGAAAACATCTTAGGAAGTGCTGGTGCTTGGGCAATCAGTGGCCATATGCGTCCCAGACCCTGGGAAACCACATACAGGTTGCTATCTCAGTGCCAAAGTCATCTTGGCTCTAACCACAAGAGTGCTACCATATCTTGACTACCTCCATCTGTGAGCCCAGCCACCATTGGGTCATGTTTCCCCAGAGGACTGAGCCCAATGTTTCCATGTACTTCCAGGGAAAGTGAAAACCCATAGGAAGGAAAGGAGGGAAGGAGGAAAGGAGAGAAGGAGGGAGGGAGGGAGAGGGCCAGAGCTGGGACACAGACTAGAATCTCAGGGTGCCCACTTCCTACAGACTGGGGTCTCCAAAGCTCACTTGCATGGCCAATCTGTTTTATGAATTCTCTACTAAACATTGGTCTTTGGCAAAGAATTTTCTTTTTAAATTTATTTGTTTATTTTTAAAAAGCAAACAATTTTTTCTCATTTTACATACCAATCCCAATTCCCACCCCCTCCCCTACTCCCTTTCCCTTCACCTCCCCTCCCACCCCACCCCCATCCACTCTAAGGCTTCCCATGGGGAGTCAATAAAGTCTAGCTCATTGCTTTGAGGCAGGACCAAAGCCTTCCCCACTATATCTAGGCTGAGCAAGGTATCCTTCCAAGGAGAATGGGTTCAGCACAAGCAGTAGGGATAAGTCCTGGTCCCTCTGCCAGTGGCCCTGCAGTCTGTCACCCACACTCAGAGGGCCTAGTTTGGTCTTATTTCCCTGCTATCCAGCCAGAGTTGGTGAGCTTCCATTAGTTCAGGTAAACTGTTTCATTGGATATCCCCATCATGGTCTTGACCCCTTTGCTCATATTATTGCTCCTCCCTCCCTTTGACTGGACTTTGGGAGCTCAACCCAGTGCTCCACTGTGGATCTCTGCATCTACTTCCATCAGTTTCTGGCTGAAGGTTCTATGATGACAATTGGGATAGTCATCAATCTGACCACAGGGCAAGGCTAGTTCAGGCCTCTTCTTCACAATTGCTTAGGGTCTTAGCTGGGGTCATGGTGCGGGAGAATTGCCTGTATTCTGTCAATCATGTTTTAAATAAATGCTGATTGGCCAGGCAGGAAGTATAGGCGGGAAAACCAGACAGGAAGTAGGAATGATGTAATGAGAACAGGAGACTTCTGGGAAGGAGGAAGTTGATTCCCCCCACTCCTGCCCAGACCACCAAAGCAGCAGGATGTGATCTGCCCCACTGCCACATGGCTAACATAGATCTGAAAAATGGGTTAATCAAGATGTGAGAGTTAGCCAGTGAGAGGCTAGAGCTAATGCACCAATCAGCTTATAATTTATGGAGACCTATGTGTGATTTTCTTTGGGGCTAAACAGCTGGGGGTACTGGGCAGGACAGAAACCCCCAACAACAAGCCGACCCTCCATGTACAGGGTCATCCTTGTGGATTCCTGGGAATTTCTCTAGTGGCACAGAGTTTTCAATTTTCCTTTCTGCCAAGTGTTTTTTTAATATGGTAATTTTTAAATGTATCATTTTAATAATTGTAGGATTTATCTATTTAATGGGTATGGATGTTTTACCTGCATCAGCATATATGAACCACCTGTGTGCTTGGTGCCTGTGGGGCCAGACAAGTTTATCAAATCCTTTGGAACTGGAGCTATAGATGATTGTTATCAGTGCTGGGAATCAAACCTGGGTCCTCTGGGGAAGCAGCCAGTACTCTTAACTGAGTACTTAAGACATTTCCCTGAATCCTTTCCTACAGTAATTCTTTTTTTTTTTTGGTATTTTGTTTGCTTTTTAAATTTTTTATTGATTTTTATTGAGCTCTACATTTTCTCTGATCTCCCTCCCTTTCTCTCCCTTCCCCTCAACACTCCCCCAAGGTCCCTATGCTCCCAATTTATTCAGGAGATCTTGTCTTTTTCTACTTCTCATTTAGATTAGATCCATGTATGTCTCTCTTAGTGTCCATATTATTGTCTAAGTTCTCTGGGATTGTGGTTTGTAGGCTGGCTTTCTTTGCTTTATGTTTAAAAACCGCCTATGAGTGAATACATGTGATAGTTGGCTTTCTTTGTCTGGGTTACCTCATTCAATAATGTTTTCTAGCTCCATCCATTTTCCTGCAAAATTCAAGATGTCATTATTTTTTTCTGCTGTGTAGTGCTCCATTATGTAGTACCACATTTTCTTTATCCATTCTTATAACACAATCAGGGCCTGCTTGTTGGGGTTTCTGTCCCACCCAGTTCTCCACAGCTGGCAAGCCCCAAAGAAAATCACACAGAGATCTCCATAAGTTATAAAACTGATTGGCCCATTAGCTCAGGCTTCTTATTAGCTCTTATGACTTATATTAATCCATTATTCTGATCTATTTTAGCCATATGGCTTGGTACCTTTTTCAGCTGGCAGGTCACATCCTGCTTCCTCAGTGGTCTGCGCAGGACTGAGAGGAATCAACTTCCTCCTTCCCAGAATTCTCCTGTTCTCATTACATCATTCCTACTTCCTGTCTGGTTTTCCCACCTATACTTCCTGCCTGGCCAATCAGCATTTATTTAAAACATGATTGACAGATTACAAACAATTCTCCCACACCACATTCTTTGGTCAAGGGGCATGTAGGTTGTTTCCAGGTTTTGGCTATGACAAACAAAGCTGTTATGAACATAGTTGAGCACATGTCTTTGTGGCACAATTGTGCATCCTTTGGATATATACCCAAAAGTGGTATTACTGGGTCTTGAGGAAGGTTGTTTCCTGATTTTCTGAGAAATTGCTACACTGACACCCAGAGGGGTTGTACCAGCTTGCATTCCCACCAGCAATGCAGGAGTGTTCCCTTTTCCCCACAATCTCTTCAGCATAAGTTGTCATCAGTGTTTTTGATCTTGGCCATTCTTACAGGTATAAAATGGAATCTTAGAGTTGTTTTGATTTGCATTTCTCTGATGGCTAAGGACATTTACTTAAGTATCTTTCAGCCATTTTAGATTCCTCTGTTGAGAGTTCTTTGTTTAGGTCTATACTCTAATTTTTATTGGATTGTGTTCTTTTGGTGTCCAATTTCTTGAGTTCTTTGTATACTTTGGAGATCAAACCTCTGTCTGATGTGGGATTAGTGAAGATCTTTTCCCATTCTGTAGGCTGTCATTTTGTCTTGTTGACCACGTCTTTTGCTTTACAGTTTCAGGAGGTCCCATTTATTAATTGTTTCTCTCAGTGTCTGTGCTGCTGATGTTATATTTAGAAAGTGATCTCCTGTGCCAATGAGTTCAAGTGTATTTCCCACTTTCTCTTTTATAAGGTTCAGAGTGGCTGGCTTTATGTTGAGGTCTTTGACACATTTGGACTTGAGTTTTGTGCATTGTGCATGGTGATAGATATGGGTCAATTTTCATTCTTCTATTTGTTGATATCCAGTTATGCCAGCACCATTTGTTAAATGTGCTTTCTTTTTTCCATTTGATATTTTTTTGCTTCTTTGTCAAAAATCAGGTGTTCGAAGGAGTGTGTATTACTATCTGGGTCTTCTGTTCAATTCCATCGGCCCTCCTGTCTGTTCTTATGCCAATACCAGGCTGTTTTCAGTACTTCCTACAGTAATTCTTAAAGACTTTTTATCTTTATGCAACTGTTTGTGCCACACATGTGCAGTGCCCCCAGAAGTAAGAGTTGTGTTTGCTGGAGCTGGAGTTGCGAGCAGTGGTAAGCTGCCTGACGGGGGTGCTGGGAACTGAACTCAGGTACTCAGGAAGAGCAGTACACATTCTTAACCACTGAGTCATCCCTACAGCCCTTGAGTGTTAAATTGGAACTCACTCTCCTACTACATACCCCCTCCTGAGAGCTGTGGTACCAGGGATCTTTGGGGGTAGCTGAGAATAATAAGCTGCCTTTGGTTATTTCTTCCAAGTGGATGGGCACAGTCCCTGCCAAGGGTCTTGGCTACCTACAGTTTGCTATTGTCCAAGTTAATAACTTCTCGTTATGTGTGAATGCTCTGACCTCCAGATTAGCGCACTGATATCCCTTGGATGTCCCACCAATGCTATGAATACATCATGTCCCTCCTATAACAGCAGAATTGTAAACATGTCTTCCATTTTACATAGATTCCCCTTGATTGTGTATGGAATTTGTGTTGTAAAGACACAGCACCCATGTGATGGCTATTAGTATTCAGGCACACCCTGACACATCTTGTCATGCCTGGGCCAGCTTGCATAGAAGATGGTACCATGTCCCTTTAAGAGACAAGCTCCCCCTTCCTCTCTCTTTTCCCACTGAGGCAAGCTCCTGTCTGTTCTCTTATCTCCTCTTCCCTTCCCTCTCTCTCTGTCTCTCTCCCTCCTCTTCTTTTCCCTCTCTCTCTCTTTCTCTCTCTGTCTATGTGTCTTTCCATTCCCTCCCAATACCTTTTTCCCAAATAAAACTCCATACTCAAGCTCTCTTTGCAGGGCATATTTTGTCTCTCGCCCATGTTCCTCACCTGCCATAGGACCCACCAAGGTCCCTTTTGCACCACATCTTACAATGAGAGCTTCTCTGTGTGAAAGAATAATACAAAAGTCTCAATGAAATCAAGCATTGGTTCTTTGAAAAGAACATTGACAAATCCTTAGCCAAACTAACAAAAAGAAAGGAGAGTTGGAGGTGGAGTTTACTAGCAGAATTCTTGCCTAGTATGCATGAGGCCTTGGGTGTGATTCTCCATATGGGATTTTAAAGAGAGCTGGGGGGTTGGGGAGAGTAAAGATAAGAAAAAGGGAAAGGCAGAGCTGGAGAGATATAAAGGAACTGGCTGATTGACTGCTCTTGCAGAGGGCCAAGGTTCTGTTCCCAGCACCTACAGAGTAGCTTACAACCACCTATAACTCCAGGACTAGGGGATCTGATGCCCTCTTCTGACTTCCATAGGCACTGGGCATGTGCATGGTACACAGGCATACATGTAGGCCAAACAGTCATACACATAAAACTAAACAAGTAAATCAAAAAAAAGAAGAAAGAAAGAAAAGGTCTAAATTAATAAAATTAAAGGTGAAGAAGGTATTTTCTGATGTCACTGAAACCCAAGGGATCAATGGATCAATAAACTGGAAACCTTTGAAAAAACTGATAAATGTTTAGACACACATAACCTGCCAAAATTAAAGCTCTATAGAGAGCTTAAACTGATCTACAATACTCAGCCGTATTAAGCCAGTAATAGAGTCTCAACGCAGAAAAACATAGATGGGGCTGACTCACTTCTGGTTTCTACTTGAAGGAAAGCTTCTCAACTCAGTATCTTAAAGTCAGTGCTATCCTGATACAGATGTGCATAAAAAAACGGATTAATAGGGAAAACCATAGACCAATTTCCCCATAGATGCCTAAATTCTCACTTTCAAACTACATCCAATATATGTTTAAAGATCCTGCAGCATAATCAGGTTGATTTCAGGAACGCAGTGAAGGTTCAACACTCACAAACCACACATTGCAATACAGCACTTGGATAGAATCAAGGACGAAAGACAAGCGATCATGTCAACAGATGGAGGGAGCTTTTTGACAAACGCAACATCACTCCATTGTAAAAGCTCTAAAGAAACTAGGAATCAAAGAAGCGTACCTCAACATGACAAAAACTATACAGGACACCTGTAGTCAACATTATATTGAAGAAAGGAAAGCTGAAAATATCTCTAGTAGAATTAGGAACAAGAAAATGCAGTGCTTGAAAAGTTATTCATAGCAGTAAGGAGGTCAAGAGAAAGAGTGCTATAGAATAAATGCTATAAAATAGGAATTAAGGAATCAAACTGTCCCTGTTGATGGGTGATACGAAAGACCAGTAGAAGCCTCTTAGATATAATACATCTAGCTGATGTGGGATTCCCCTCTGTATGCTGTGATTACCATAAATGAATAAAGAAAACTGACTTGGCCTGATAGGGTAGAATAGAGGTAGGCAGGGAAACCTAAACTGAATGCTGGGAGAAAGAAGGGTGGAGTCAAGAGATGCCATGTAGCCCTGCCAGAGACAGATGCCCAAACTTTAGTTGGTAAGCCACAGCCACATGGTGATATACAGATTAATAGAACTGGGTTAAACTAATATGTAAGAGTTAGCCAATAAGAAGCTAGAGCTAATGGACCAAGCAGTGGTTTAAATAATATGGTTTCTGTGTGATTATTTCAGGCCTAAGCTAGCCAGGAGGGCAGCTGGGAAGAACAAGCAGCTCTCTCTTCCCAGCATTCGGCAAAGTGCAAAGATATAAAAGCAACATGCAAAAATCAGTAGCTTTTCATACATGTGTAATAGCCTTATTTATTCTTTGAGATTTTCATATATATTTACAATATATTTTGACCACACATATCCCAACTGTTCCCTAGTTGCTCTTCAACTGCCCCACCAACACATCGTCCCTCTGTGTTGGCTAGATTTTTATCAGCTTGGCACAAGCTAGGGTCATTAGGGAGGAGGAAAGCTCCATTGAGAAAATATCTTCATTAGCTTAGTCTGTAGGAAAGTCTACAGGACATTTTCTTGATTACTGATTGATGTGGGAGGGCCCAGTTCACTGTGGGTAGTGTCATCCCACCCCGTGGGGCAGGTGGTTCTGAGTTCTATAAGGCTAAGGAAGTCATGAGGAACACGGCAGTAAGTCGTACTGCTCCACAGCCTCTGCTTCAGTTCCTGCTTCCAGGTTCCCAAGTTCCTGCCCTCACTTTCCTTCATGAGAGACTGCGATTATAAGCTGGAAGAAACTCTTTCCTCTCCAAGTTGCTTTTGGCCATAGTGTGCTCATCTTTAAAAAAAAAAAATTGTAACCCACTGAGTCTAATTAGAGCTGCCCTCATACTGAAGCATGGACAATCCACTCACATATACACTCCTAAAGAAAAATGACTCTCTTCTTCCCCCAGCAGCCAGCTACCAATTGCCAGGAGCTCAACTAGAGGGGTGTGAGCCCTCCCTCGTCCATGCTGGAATGGCACCTGTCTTCATCGTGTGCCAGCAACCACAGCTACCGTAAGATTGCAAAGGTGATGTCACACCTGGAAGACAGCATTCCTCAGCACTGCTGTGTGTCCTCCTGCTCGGACCTTCTTTCACTCCCTCCCCTCTGTGTTCCCTGAGATTTGGGGATCAGGGAAGGCAGGATGGTAAAGATATCTGATTTAGGGCTAAGAACTCAGTCTTCCTGCTGCCTGCTGCCTGCCGCACAAAGCCTCTCTGACCTGAGAGCAAAGCAGGGTCACGGGCGAGGCATACATATTTAGAGGCAATTTGACAACATGACCATTTAGCAAAAGAAAAATAATGGGGTCCACCCTAAGGACTAGGACCTCCCCAACCATGGGCTTTACCAGGATTACAGACAAGAAATTCCTTTTTGTGGTAATGGCCTCAGCTCCAATCAGATAGCAACTGCACCAGTGGTATGTGGCATGTAGGGTCCAGCAGTGGGAAAGACCATGATGGCTTTCCTCCCTCAGCAGCCTGCATAGCACCTTCCAGCACTCTGAAAGTTCCTCGACTGGAAGGATGGTTCCTGGTTTGTTTGAGATTGCTATCTCTGTGCCCTGCATAGCATGCCGGTCTTTATAAACAGGGTCTAACCATGTGGGTACAGTAGGTAACCAAGGGAAATGGCAATAGTCAATGTTGCTTTGGAGACCTCTGGGGCCTCTCTGACCGACAGTTCACAAGCAGCTATCTCAGGCCAGCCACCGGGATTTTCATTTAATAGGCCATGCCTTCAGGGAGCAGATTGTTCATCCATGCTAAGTACTTCTGTTCAAATACCTTTTTTTAAAAAAAAAAAGCGCATGCGTACACACACATGCACATGATGAATTTCTTTACTTATTGGAGGAGTGTGTGCATATGTGTTATGGCAGATGTATGGATGTCAAAAGACAACTTGCCAGAATCAGTTCTCCCCTGCTACCATGTGGGTGGGTTCCAGAGATCAAACTCAGGTCATCATGATTCCAACAGATGAGGAAAAAATAATAGCAAAAAACTACAAATGAGGTTGCTTCCAATTAAGAATCTGCTAGATGGCAAGAGAAACCATTTTCAGAGTGAGGATATACTTGCAGAATAAAAGAGAAATATTATCAGCTATTCACCCAGTAAAACTTAGCATCCAGAATATATATAAAGAACTTAAAAAGTAAACATCAAAGGGTGGGAGAGATGACTTAGCGGTTAAGAGCAGAGACCTGGGTTCAGTTCCCAGCACCCACGTTCACAAACTGTTTGTGCTCCAGTTCCTGGGTGTATAGTACCAGTTTCTGACTTCTGTGGGCCTGTGCATGTAATACATGCAGGCAAGCATCCATATATACAAGATAAAATAAATAAATCAAAATGTGAACATAAAAATAGCAAAGAGTTCAATCAACAAATGGGAGAATGGACAGAATAACCTCTTCAAAAGAGGTACAGGTGCCTAATAAATACATGGGGGCTAGGGAAGTCGGTGCTGCATCAGGAAACGTAAATCAAAACTGCATTGAAATTTCTCCTTATCCCAGTCACAGTGGCTTCTATCAAGAAAAGAAACCAAAGAGGCTGGCAAGGACGTAGCAGAAAAGGAACCCTGCACACTATGAGCGGGATGTAAATTAGTTCAGACACCATGGAAGTCAGTCCTCACAAACCACAAAAAAAAAACCCTGAAGTTCCAGGGCATTTCAGACCACAGTGGGCTGGAGAGCTGGGAGAACAGACAGTGGGCTGAAGGAAAGCTGAGTTCCAGAGGGCAAGGGTAGAAAAGGAGGAGAGAAAGGAGGACTGTCCCATAAAAACAAAACAAACAACAAACATAACTCCTGGGTGAGGGCGGCAGCTGAGAGAGGATGAGGCAGATCCAGCCGAGGAGGAAACAGGGGTGTGAAAGATTCTGAGAAGCCTGTTGAGCAAGGGGCCTGAAGAAAACTCATGCTAGAATTTTCTGCCCTGAGACATAGAACAGCCCCTCAATTTTGTCCAATTTAAATGAAGAGCCAGCAGAACTCAGGGCTTCCATCAAATAAGGGAAAGGAAATGAATAAACAAGTAGAAAGTCCACCATGCCGTGAGACACCCAAGCTGCAGGGCGCAGGGGAAGGGAGAATGAAGCTCTTCTATGCCCAGGAGCACGAGACCCTGGGGAGCCAAGGCCTAAAGATCTGCAGAAAAACCACTGATGTGGAGGAAGTGGGTCACAGGACAGAGCAATGTTTATTACATTGCCATAGAGCTGTGCTAGAAGAAAAACAAAGAACAATCAGGAAGTGATCATGTGCAGCCTCACACCTGACCCTGGGCAGGGATATAAAGGACCCAGGCTCAGGAGGAGCCATACCTACACATACATCTTCCCTCTCTATCTGCTCCTCTGACCTACTCCATTCTCAACCAAACACCAGAACCATGAGCTGCTGTGGCTGTTCTGGAGGCTGTGGCTCCAGCTGTGGGGGCTGTGGCTCCTGCTGTTGCAAACCTGTGTGCTGTTGTGTGCCTGCCTGTTCCTGCTCCAGCTGTGGGGGCTGTGGTTCCTGTGGGGGCTGCAAAGGAGGCTGTGGCTCCTGTGGGGGCTGTGGCTCTTGTGGGGGCTGCAAGGGAGGCTGTGGCTCCTGTGGAGGCTGTGGTTCCTGTGGGGGCTGCAAGGGAGGTTGTAGCTCCTGTGGAGGCTGCAAGGGAGGCTGTGGTTCCTGTGGGGGCTGCAAAGGAGGTTGTAGCTCCTGTGGGGGCTGTGGTTCCTGTGGGGGCTGCAAGGGAGGCTGTGGTTCCTGTGGGGGCTGCAAGGGAGGCTGTGGCTCCTGTGGGGGCTGCAAGGGAGGCTGTGCTTCCTGTGGAGGCTGCAAGGGAGGCTGTGGTTCCTGTGGGGGCTGCAAGGGAGGCTGTAGCTCCTGTGGGGGCTGCAAGGGAGGATGTGGCTCCTGTGGGGGCTGTGGTTCCTGTGGAGGCTGCTGTCAGTCCAGCTGTTGCAAGCCCTGCTGCTGTCAGTCCAGCTGCTGCAAGCCCTGCTGCTCTTCAGGCTGCGGGTCCTGCTGTCAGTCCAGCTGCTGCAAACCCTGCTGCTCTTCAGGCTGCGGGTCCTGCTGTCAGTCCAGCTGTTGTAAGCCCTGCTGCTCTTCAGGCTGTGGGTCCTGCTGCCAGTCCAGCTGCTGCAAGCCCTGCTGCTCTTCAGGCTGTGGGTCCTGCTGTCAATCCAGCTGCTGTAAGCCTTGTTGCTGTGCCCCTGTGTGCTGCCAGTGCAAGATATGAGGCTCCAAATGTAGATATCTAAGGCCCCCTGCACCCAATTTATCTGAGGTGCCCATGGCCATAGATCAGTCCCCCAACCCCTAAGATACAAGCATGAGCTGCTGAAAGAAAAATTATGATTAAAGATCCTGTCAACCCTGAAGCATCAATAAATAAACATTCCCTCACTGGCAAATCTTCTTTTGTGGCTCCTTTCTGTCAGAAAATATTCACCACGTCCCTGCACTCCAGCTCTGCCCTCTCTTTGCATTCTTGCTCTCACCACTCTTCACAATTAGTCCCCCATTTGTTTATTTGAGGTCACAGGCTGCCCAAGTCAGAGGTAAACTGAAGCATGTCCATTGCACAGAGCTCTGAGTAGAGACAGGGACACCCAGTGAGGACAACAGCAGACATGTTGGGTGATCACTGCAGGACAGATGTGGGTGAGCTCGGGGGTGCTGATGGGATCCCGGGGAAGGACAAGAAAACACAAGGATGTACACAAACCAACCCGGGGGAATGCATCTAAAGCCATGTTTGAATGGAAATTCATGGCCTCAAAATGCATGTGCAGAAAGAATATAATAGGCCAGGTTTCCCCCCTTTAAAAACCTTCGAAAAGGGGGGAAGGAACAGAAACCAAAAGTGCACAGAGACAGTAACGGGTATTGGGTCCCAGCTAATGAAACTGACATGAGACATTCAAAATCAAATAATAAAGCCAAGTAAATGAACATGCCTCGTTGTACTGAATAAACTGAAAGGCGAGAAAAACTATAGAAATTTGATTTCTAAGTAAAAATTTCCCCCTAATTCTGGCAGAGTGGTTTTACTGATTTCACTAATAACCTTTAAGTCTTTCCAGAAAACTAAAGGGGGGGGCACTTCCAAACTCAGCCCTTGAACTAAAGAGTTCAGAAGAAACAAGGAAATACAGACTTGTCTTTGGAACACAGGGGCTGGGGATAGGGCTCAGTAGTTAACAGTGCAGACTGCTCTTTCAGAGGACCCAAGTTCAGTTCCCAGCACCCACATCAGGAGGCTTGAAACAACATGTAACTCTAGCTTCAAGAGATCTGACGCCCTCTTCTGGACTCTCCGGGGCACCTGCATTCATGTATACATGTACATATAATTTAACAACAACAACAAAGATGATGATGATGATGATGATGGCTGCTCAGCAGTAGAGCGCTTGTTGCTCTTCCAGAGGATCTCAGTTCAGTTCCCCATACCCATGTCAGGCACTACACAACTGCCCCTAATTCCAGCTCCAGGGGATCAACACCCTCTATTGGCCTCCAAATGCACTCCACACACACACACACACACACACACACGTGTGTGTGCATAATTAAAAATCTTAAATAACAATAAATCTTTAAAAAATATTTAAATTAAGATAAATTTAAATTTTAAAAAAGAATACCACAGCAGGGAAGATCTACTCCTGCTAAAATTCATGAGCAAAGTAAAAGGAAAATGAGTTATTTGCATAAACTGAAAATATCCCCCTATAAATGTACTCTTTGGGGATTGTGTTTCTCTTTCTTCCTTCCTTCCTTCCTTCCTTCCTTCCTTCCTTCCTTCCTTCCTTCCTTTCTTTCTTTTTGGTTTTTCAAGACCGGGTTTTGCTGTGTAACATTCCTGGCTGTCCTGGAACTCACTCTATAGACCAGGCTAGACTCGAACTCACTGAAATCCACCTGCCTCTGCCTCCCAAGTGCTGGGATTAAAGGCGTGTGCCATCAGCACCTGACAATGTACTCTTCTTTTTAAATTAAATTTATTTATTTATTTTACATCTGGACTGCAGTTTCCCCTCCTGCCCTCCTCCCAAGCCCCCCTTCACCTCCTCTCCACCCCCTCAATCTACTCCTTTGTTTCTGTTCAGAAAGGGGCAGGCCTCCCATGGGTATCAGCAAAGCATGGCAAATCAAGTTGCAGTACAACTAACCATCTCTCCTTATCTTTAGGCTGGGTAAGGCAATCCAGTATGAGGAATAAACTACCCAAAACGTTAGGGACAAGCCCTGCTCCCATTGTTAGGAGTCTGATAAGTGGACCAAGCCCCTCAACTGTTGCATATATGTAGGGGCTTAGGTCGGTCCCATGCAGGTTCCCTGGGTGTTGGTTCAAACTCTGTGAGTTCCTATGAGCCAGGTTAGTTGTTTTTGTGGGCTTTCTTGTGATGTCCTTGACCCATCTGGCTCCTACCATCATCCTTCCTCCCTCTCTTCAGCAAGCTCACCTAATGTTTGACTGTGGATCTCTGCATCTGTTTCCATCAGTTACTGGATGAAGGCTCTCTGATGACAAGTGGGGTATGTTGGGAGCTATTGGGGGCTGTGGACCCCCGGACCCTGAATTCTCTGTGAGAGGCTTATTTTTCTGGTGCTTGCAGCTGCTCTGAGCAAAACAACTTGTTTTCCTCTGCTCTGAGCAGCCTGCAGCTGCTCTGAGCACGAGACCTTGATGGCAGTCTGGTGGGTCTGCAGCTGAAAGATCCTGAGAGCTGGGGCGTTGCCAGAACACTGTATAAGTTGCCCCTGAGCACAATAAACTTGGCATTCTTGTATCATGATGACCTGTGACCATGTCTCTCTCTGTCTGTCTCTGTCTATGTGTTTTTAAGTCTCTAGCTTAGTTCCCGGCTCACGTACTGTCTTGTAGTGGCACAGGTGCTACAGGACCATTTGACTTTTTACAGGGGTAGTCACCAATCTCATCACAGAAGATGGCCAGTTCAAGATATTTATCCATGGCTCAGCCATAGAAGGCTAGGCTCACTATCAAAAGTACAAATATATTCTTTACCATAATGATATCTGTGGTGCCACCAAATCCATTATGCCTCCTAGTGAAGGCTGTTGTTCTGTCCCTTCTTCTTTGAAAGTAAATTAAACGTAGTGACCCCCCCCCCCCCAAAGAATCAAGTGAGGAAAGGGGAGGAAAAACATCATTTTATGATGAGAGAGTTTGGACAGCCACAGTACCCCTAGGCCCAGCTTGCTGTCACCAATGAAACCCCCAAGACATTTGTTTGTAACCCACCAACCATGGCCCACTCTAGGCCCTCTACCTGCACAGGTCTTAGAATAGGCATGCCTGTTGTATGAGCCCACTTGTTTGTTTCCCAACCACCCAGCTGCCCAAACTCCCAAAATAACCACACAGAAACTATATTATTTAAATCACGGCTTGGCCAATCACTTAAGGGTATTGCTAGCTAGCTCTTACATCTAGTATTAACCCATTTCCAGTATTTTATATTTTACCATGAGGCTTGAGGCCTACTGGCAAGGTTCCAACACCCAGCAAGGCTACAGGGCTTCTTCCTGACTCCACCTCCTTTTCTTCCAGCATTCAGTTTAGTTTTCCCTGCCTAGCTCTACTCTGCCCTATCACAGGCCTAAGACAGTTTCTTTATTAACCAATGGTATTCACAGCATACAGAGGGGAATCCCATATCACATGCCCCCCTGCAGATGCTCATTCTCTAAAGGGTGACAACTGAGTAAAGAGGACTGGGCCAACATGAGACACACATAAAACCATGTATCTGGGGGGTCAGGCTGTGTGCAGTTCCTCCACCTGTGTCTGGGGGGTCAGGCTGTGTGCAGTTCCTCCACCTGTGTCTGGGTGGTCAGGCTGTGTGCAGCGCTTCTGCCTGTGTCTGGGTGGCCAGGCTGTGTGCAGCGCCTCCACATGTGTCTGGGTACTCAGCTTGTATGTAGTTCTTTTGCCTGTGTCTGAGTGGTCAGCCTGTGTCCTCCGCCTGTGTCTGGGTGCTCAGCCTGTGTGCAGCTCCTCCACCTTGGAGGGAAACTCAAGCTTGGAGTAAAAGGGCAGCATTCCATCATAGGGTGAGACAGTCTGCCAGGATCCAACTGGAGGTCCTGCCCCAAACAGGAGTGGATACTGGGAGCTCACAGCCCAGGCATTATCTTCACAAGACAGCAGTTGTAGTGCCTGGGTTGACTCTTCCAAAAGAAGTCTGAGAACACCTATATCATAGCTCAACTTTGTTGTCAGAGGTTTCTGTCCTGCCTGGTTCCCGCAATCATTAAGTCCCAAAGAAATCACACAGAGGTCTACGTTAACTATAAACTAATTGGCCCATTAGCTCAGGCTTCTTATTAACTCTTTTTTTATTTTTAATTTATTTATTTATTAAAGATTTCTGTCTCTTCCCCGCCATTGCCTCCCATTTCCCTCCCTCTCCCCCAATCAAGTCCCCCTCCCTCATCAGCCCAAAGAGCGATCAGGGTTCCCTGCCCTGTGGGAAGTCCAAGGACCACCCACCTCCATCCAGGTCTAACTCTTATAACATACATTAGCCCATTATTCTTGTCTATGTTAGCCACATGGCTCAGAACCTTTTTCAGCAGGGCAATCACATCTTGCTTCTTCTTGTGGCTGGACAGGACTGGAGAGGGAGCTTCCCTCTTCCCAGAATTCTCCTGTTCTCATTGACCCGCCTCTACTTCCTGTCTGGTTGTCCCGCATATACTTCCTGCCTGGCTACTGGCCAATCAGCATTTATTTAAAACATAATTGACAGAATATAGACAATTGTCCTGCCCCACAACTTCATATCCCCTCACATCCAGAACAGGAAGCACATGAGTTTCCATTTTGGAGGCTGCTTTACAGGAAATTCTGTCAACACAAGTTAACACAACTTGTACATCAACTTGAAATGAAAACAAACAAGATTTCCTTGGGGGAAATGGCACAAACAGGAATCAGGAAGTTACCATAAGCAACTTCACACCTGACCCTGGGCAGGGATATAAAAGCCTCAGGCTCAGGAGGATCCATACCTACACATTTCTTTCTCTACCTGCTCCTCTGATTTACTTAATTCCCAATCCAATCCCAGAATCATGAGCTGCTGTGGCTGTTCTGGAGGCTGTGGCTCCAGCTGTGGGGGCTGTGGCTCTAGCTGCTGTAAGCCTGTGTGCTGCTGTGTGCCTGCCTGTTCCTGCTCCAGCTGTGGGGGCTGTGGCTCCTGCGGGGGCTGTGGCTCCTGTGGGGGCTGCAAGGGAGGTTGTGGCTCCTGTGGGGGCTGCAAGGGAGGTTGTAGCTCCTGTGGAGGCTGCAAGGGAGGCTGTGGTTCCTGTGGGGGCTGTGGCTCCTGTGGAGGCTGCAAGGGAGGCTGTGGCTCCTGTGGGGGCTGTGGCTCCTGTGGAGGCTGCAAGGGAGGATGTGGTTCCTGTGGGGGCTGCAAGGGAGGCTGTGGCTCCTGTGGGGGCTGTGGTTCTTGTGGGGGATGCAAGTCTAGCTGCTGTCAGTCCAGCTGCTGCAAGCCCTGCTGCTCTTCAGGCTGCGGGTCCTGCTGCCAGTCCAGCTGCTGCAAGCCCTGCTGCTCTTCAGGCTGTGGGTCCTGCTGTCAGTCCAGCTGCTGCAAGCCCTGCTGCTCTTCAGGATGTGGGTCCTGCTGTCAGTCCAGCTGCTGCAAGCCCTGCTGCTGCCAGTCCAGCTGCTGCAAGCCCTGCTGCTCTTCAGGATGTGGGTCCTGCTGTCAGTCCAGCTGCTGCAAGCCCTGCTGCTCTTCAGGCTGTGGGTCTTGCTGCCAGTCCAGCTGCTGCAAGCCCTGCTGCTGCCAGTCCAGTTGCTGCAAGCCCTGCTGCTGTGGCCCTGTGTGCTGCCAATGTAAGATCTAAGGCTTTCCAAGAACTAACTGTACCTATTCCTTAACACCTTGAAGCCTACCCTCTTTGGAAGCTGGGTGACTATAGTTCTCATGCTCAAGGCTTCCTTTTCCAGCCCTTGATGGGAAGGAGCTATCACTGCCATCACGCTTCCCTTAGAGGTTCATGTTGTAACTTAGTCCCCCCAGATTCTTTAACTTCTCTTTCTCACATTCCCTAGTATGTCTAACCAGGCTTTGCCAGCACCAAAATGATTCTGTGAAGATCTGAAATGTATCCAAGAGCTTTAAATAAACTCTCTTCCCACTAGTCTCAGTCTCAGAGTGTTCTGTTTCTATTGTTAAAGTGATCATCTTCCCCAGATCCCCTTCCCTAATAGGTCAATGCCATTCATGCCAAGTTGTCATTCATAAAATGTGTTCTACTAATGTGTGGTGCACGAGGAGTGTATGGCTGTATGAATGAGCCACGCTCCTAGAATGTTAAGGGCTTCAGAATGGTATCCAGAGGTGGCTGATTTTCCCCACCATAGGTAAGGCTATCAGTGGAAGAAGTACTTTGCACCAGACCATGTTGAGGAAGGAGTCTAATTGGTTTGTGTGCCCATATATGCACCAGAGTGAGGGCCAGGCCCAGGAGATGAAGAAGTGCGACCAAAATCACTTGCTCTCCTGAAAGGCTCAGGGAAGCGAAAATGAAATTGTGTCACATCAGAAAGCAATTGGGGAATGGGATCTGGGGAGGTTGCGTGGTGGTTTGAAGGAAGCGATCCTCCATGGGTTCAGATGTTTGAATGTTTGATCCTCTGGTTGGTGGCACTGTTATTGTGGGCGTGAGCTTTGAGGTTTTAGAGCCTCAAGTCAATCCCAGTTTGCTCTCTCTGCTTACAGTTTGTGTCTCGAGATAAAAGCTCTCAGCTTACTGCTGGCTGCAATGCTTCTCCACCATTATAGACTCTCATGGCTCTAGAAGTGCGAGCCTAAATAAACCCCTCCTTCTTTCTGTAAGTGGCCTCGGCCATGTTGTGCTATGACAGCAACAGCCAAGTCCCATACACAGAACCCAGAGCTGTCAGTCATTAGAGCAATGCAGATCAAAACCTCAGTGAGAGGCTGGTTCTCACTGCCTCGGATGACTGCTCGCGAGACAGAAAGATGTCAAGTGTTGTTGTGGAGAAGTCAGAGCCTCGTGTGTGGCTGATATGAGTTAAAAGCCATGCGGCCACTTTAAAAGACAACCTGGCTCTGAAAAAGCATGGGATAAAACCGGAACTGCTGAACATAGCGGACAATGAGGACTGCTGAGAACTCAAGAACAATGGCAATGGGTTTTGATCCTACTGCACGTACTGGCTTTGTGAGAGCCTAGGCTGTTTGGATGTTCACCTAACTAGACCTGGAAGGAGGTGGGAGGTCCTTGGACTTCCCACAGGGCAGGGAACCCTGACTGCTCTTTGGGCTGATGAAAGAGGGGGAGTTAGTTGGGGGAGGGAGGGAAATGGGAGGCAGTGGCGGGGAGGAGACAGAAATCTTTAATAAATAAATAAATAATAAAAAAAAAGATAACCTGGCTCTTTCCAAGTGTTAAACGCAGAACTTAACTGTATGACCCAGTGATTTCGACTCTTGGGTGTTTACCAAAGAGAGGTGAGAATACACATCACAGAAGAACTCATGGTAGGGGCTAGAGAGATGGTCCAGAGGGTAAGGGTGTGCACCGCTGCTGCAGAAGACCCAGCACCCACATTAGGCAGCTCACAATCATCTGCAATGTCAATCCCAGGGGCTCAAACCCCCTTCTGGCCTCCATGGGCACCAGGCATGCATGTGATGCAGATACACATGCAGGAAAAACATCCATACACGTGAAAATTATTTTCAGTATTAAAGAAAGTTACAAAATGTATGTTGTGGCTCGATGCCTTTAGGAACATTCAGGTCTGATGATGAGTGGTGGGGGCATCGCTCTCACACAGCCCAAGAATGCCAGTTCTCATCTCAACAATGCCATTTCCACACTCCAGACATCAGCAGGGCAGACATGTAGGTATTGGTCTTTGGCTGGGGCTACTAGAGATATAGGTCAGAGCCTCAGATTTTACACTGGCAGCACACAGGGACACAGCAGCTGGACTGAATGTATCCTGTCTTCTTCATCAGGTGGCCCTAGGAGAGTTCCTCACACCCTCTATCTCCAGCTCTGCAGTTCCCAGAGTTAATAAACACCCTCCTCACAGTCTGTCTTCAACACAATTCTTTTCTTAGCCTGTTACATTCATTGTCTCCACACCCCTCCTCTCTGCAAGCATCTCTGTCTGTGAACCTTCTGAATCTCAGATCATACAGTGAAGACAAGATAGAAAGACAGAGGACCCTGAGGGGACACAGCAAGGGGAAGAAGCCTGCCTCTTGAGTCTGATTAAGGTCTCACCAGCTGAGAGTCAATAACCCTGACACAATTAACATTTTCTAAGAATCTCACAAGACTATCTGCTTCTGTGTTTAGAAAAACAACCTAAGTTCCACACAGCCTTTCCCGATCTCCGATGGTCCTTAATCAGCGATCCCCTGCAGGTGCACATGCGATCTCCTCTCAATTCCTTCAGCAACCTTTTAAAGTTAATAACTTTGAAACCCAGAAGAATCTTCTATTTGACTATTGTCAAAGACTATGAAGTGGACTCTTCCTGCAGAAGCTATGCCCCATGCTCTAGAATGTGTCCTATTTGCTCTCTGAATACCTCACTTCCTGTTACTCCCCATACTTAAATTTATGCCAGAAATCTTTTTGAATACACTTAACTCGGCTTCATGTAAACTCATCCTAGAATTTCTTCCTTTGTACAAAGCCAAAGACTTGGTTTTCTGTGAGTGGAAGCCTCTAGGGAGCAAAGGGTCTTCACGAGTGCTGGTGGCAGCTCTGGGCTGTGCCTCCTGAGCTGTTCAGGGAGGGCAGAGCACCTGACACTGGTGCAGGGGTCACTCGGCTAACTGTCATGGGTGACATAACACCACTTCTCATGTGGTGGCAGCTGATATGCCCAGGTGTTTCGGTGTGCATTTGGGGCCAGAGTGGCCTGACAGATGAGGGATGGGGAAAGTACATAAAGCAGACACTGCAGGGAGGGTGTCTCTCAGGTCCTGAGCTAGTGATGTCCCCGCCCCCAGTCTTCCCTTTTCCTTTGTGTTTCTGACTGAGAAGCACCACACTCCAGCCACCCTACAGCCCTATAAGCTGCACGATTTCCCTGCCCCCAAAGGCTCTGGAACATTCCCAGGCTTTGCTGGGGAGTTTAGGTTATTGTCCCACGTACAGAAAGATGAAATATGTTGCTAAACACCTAGAAACTCACCCCTTCCCAATTCAGAGTCCTTTCACCCCCACTTGAGCTCTGCCTTCACTCCCTTTTGGTGACACTGTGGGAAACCCTTCCTTCCCCGTAATGTGTGTGTGTGTGTGTGTGTGTGTGTGTGTGTGTGTTTCCCTAATGAGTGTCCAGACTGGGCACCTTGTCCTTAGACCTTAGAGAGTTTTTTTTTTGAGTCCCATCCAGCTCTGTCTTGGGAGGTCTGGGGCTATCCATTAAAGGGACTCTGACATAACTTTCAGGGCCATTCCACAGCAGGCTTGTCTAGACAGAACAGTGAGGGGATTGAAAAGCAATCAGGTCACTGCCTCTAGATGATGTTTTGCATAAACACTACAAGATGTGATAATTGTCCAAGTAAGTGATTTATAGCTTGTTTTAAATTTAAATAAATTTATACTGTAGAGTCTTAATAAAAACCCATAAAGAGGCTGTTGAGATGGCTCAGTGAGTAAAGGCACCTGCTGCCAAGCCTGACCACATGAGTTGGTGGACTTCAAAACCCATGTTGTGAAAGAAGGAACTGACTCCTGCAAGCTGCCCTCTGGCATCCTCACAGACACTGGGGTATCTGTGCACAGACATACACCCATAAGCACACATGGTAAACGACTCTAACAAAAGAAAAACCCATAAGGAAGTTCATGCTTTCCTTGATTAAGCCTAAAAGAATCTTCTTCCTGGAAATGGTCAGAGAAGGCATTTCTCCCAGGCAGAAAAGGATGAGGCTTACTTGGTCACTCCTATTCAGGTGTGTATTGAAAATTTCTATGTCAGGCTTACAGTTTGGTGGTTACCCCAGTCCTTACCCCCAACTCAAAGGGGAACCTTATCTGGAGCTGCCCCTTGCACAAGGACAAAAATTGGTTTCAAACAGAAACACATGAAAACTCAGGAGACTGTATAGAGGACGGCAGTGTATGCCTGCTCCTCCACAGGCTAGAGTCAACAATTATACCATCCAAACCACGGTCCAGCCGACACATGAGCTGTAAGCTGCCAAGGCACCCAAGCCACAGCTATGGCCATAAAACTCTGAAAGGGGTCTGTGACTGTGTCAGCTGTGATATAGGTCATATTACTTCCTCTAAGTAAAGCAACCTGCTGGTCAAGCCAAATGAGAAGATCAGGACAAAGATAGAATCAGTGGTGTTGGCCACCAGAGCTTTTCTGCAGCCTGAGGGATCAGCAGCTTCTTTCTCTAGGCATTGGATATATAGACAAGGCAGGTAGTGGACTCACAAGCTGCCATACCAGGTCCTTGGAACCAGGATAGGAACCTTGGAACCTGTCCAGAGAAGACGAGGACATACCAGGTCACAAATTCTCAGCTTGAAGCTGAGGTGTACTAGCTGAGCTTTCATACTGGATTTGGAGTCACCTAGGAGACACACTTCTGGTGTGTCTGTGAGGGCATTTCTAGAGTGGCTTACCTGAGAAGGGAAGACCCGTCTTTAGTGTGAGTGGCATCATCCCTTGAGCTAGGGTACCAAACTGAAAAAAGAAGGTAAAAGGGAGAAAGTCAGCTGAGCCCAGCATTCACCTGCTTTCCAACTGTGGATGCAGTGTGATCAGCATCCTCAAGTTCCTTCCCACACCTTCCCTACCATAACAATGGACACTGTCCTCAAACAGGGAGCCAAAACAGACTCTTCCTCCCTGGGTTGCTTTTGTCAGGCCTATTGTCATGGCAATGAGAAAAGCAATGGATGCAGGAAGCACATCCTCAAGCTCACCAGCCACTCTAACACCCCTGTCCCAAGATGAAACCAGACCAATGCCCCGCCAACAGGACCCTTTGCCTCACAAAGTCAACCCAAAGCACACCTGGGCCCACAGGGGAAATGAGACTAGTCCTGAGAGAGGAGATGAGTACCCAAGTGTTGTTCTTGTCACCAGCTAGAGTCCCTAGAGTAGGAACAGGAAAGGATGGCCACGGGGAAGAACAGACAACTCCATCTGTGGAGATGGAACGCAGTAGGTAGAGTTTAAAGCCCATGGGGCTGCCCGTCAGGGTGAGCTGGACACATGTGTACATTCATGTGGAGGCCAGAAGCCTTCCTTGGGAGCCATCCACTTTGTTTTCGAGACAGGGTCCCTCCCTGACATGGAGCCCACAAATTTAACTAAACTGACTGCACAGTGAGCCCCAGTGATCCTATGTCTCTGTCTTTAAGAGCTTGCAACTCAGCTTTTAATGTGGATTGACTCAACCCTGGTCCTTCTGTGTGTCTAATAAGCACTTTACCAGCTGAGCCCTCCCCACAACATCAAATGAAAGTCTTCCAAAAGTATTCCTACCATCAATCGTGACAAGATGGTGTTGTGACTCCTAGGTGGACAGCCACAGGGTGGTCATGATACAGGTCATGATACAATGCATTCTGCAGAGTTCTGCTCAGGTCATAGACTTTGAAAATGACAGAACGTGAGTTTGTTTCAGAGACTGACTTCGGAATAATGCAAGTCATATATGGTATGTCCTCAAATTTGAGAATGATCCTAAAACTTCACAGTTATCAATGATGAACTATAAACCTGAAAAATATCTTTGCTGTTAATGATTTTTAAAAATACAACTTTTGGGACTAGGGAGATGGCTCAGTAAGTAAGGTACTTGGGTTGCAAGCATGAAGACCTGAGTTTGACCCCCAGAACTCATGTTTTAAAAAAAAGCTGGGCATGATGGCACATTTGTAATCCTGGCACAGGAGAGGTGATGTCTTAGTTAGGGTTTTTTATTGCTGTGAAGAGACACCATGACCACAGTAATGCTTACAAAGAAAACATTTAATTGAGGTTGGTGGTCCATTATCATCTTGATGACGAGTGGCGTGCAGGAAGATGTGGTGCTGGCTACATCTTGACCAGAAGGCAGCAGGAAGTTGACTGACAGTCACACTGATTGGAGCTTAAGAAGAGAGACCTCAAAGACGGCCCCCACAGTGACACACTTCCTCCAAGACTGCACCTACTCCAAAAAGACCACACAATCTAATAGTGCCACTCCCTTTGGAGGGCATTTTCTTTCAAACCACTGCAGGTGAAGACGGGCATATTCCAGGGCCTTATTGGTCATGCTTGCTGCATGGCAAGTTCCTGGCTAGCAGAAGACCTTAGGCTCCAGCTTCACATTTGTTACTATGACAAAACACCCTGACAGCAAGTGGCTTAGTGGAGCTCACAATTCCAGATTACAGTCTGTCCCTGCAGGGAAGTCATAGGGCTTGTCACAACTAGTGGCATCATGCCCACAGTCAAGAACCAAGATAAATTAACCCCTGCTTACCTGCCGGCTTACTTGCATTAAACTTGCTTCCTCTGCTCTTTCTAAGAATTCTTTTAATTGCATTTATTTATGTGTCTCTGTGAATATGTCTGTGAGTGGATGTACAGTACCCATAGGCCAGAGAGGGTGTCAGATCCCTTGGATCTTGTAGGAGGTAGGGGGCTGCTTGTTCTTCTTGGCTGCCTGGCTGGCTTTGCCCTGAAATAATCACATAGAAAGTGTATTAATGAAATCACTGCTTAGCGCATTAGCTCTAACTTCTTATTGGCTAACTCTTACATCTTAGTTTAACACATCTCCATTAATCTGTGCATCACCACGAGGTCATGGCCTACAAGCAAAGTTTCAGCACGTCTATTTCTGGTGGCGGTGGCTCCATGGCGTCTCTCTCTCTCTCCCTCTCCCTCTCCCTCTCCCTCTCCCTCTCCCTCTCCCTCTCCCTCTCCCTCTCCCTCTCCCTCTCCCTCTCCCTCTCCCTCTCCCTCTCCCTCTCTCTCTCTCTCTCTCTCTCTCTCTCTCTCTCTCTCTCTCTCTGCCTTCTTCCTCCCAGCAATCCCTTCAGTTTTCCCTGCCTACCTAAGTTCTGCCCTAAAACAGGCCAAGGCAGTTTCTTTATTCATTTATGGTAATCACAGCACACAGAGGGGACTCCCACATCAAGATCTGAAGTTACAGCCCACCTAGCGTGGGTGTTAGGATCCAAATTTGTTTCACGTGTCTGAGCAGCAGGAGCTCTTAACCACTGAGCCATCTCTCCAGCACCTCTGTTTCTACACTCTTACACAGCTCCGGACTCTCTGCCTAGGGAGTGGTACTGCCCACAGTGGGTTGAGTCAGTTAACTTCATTAAGACAGTTCCTGATAAACATGCCCATAGACTAGTCCAAGGTAGACAGTATTTATTGAGACTCTCTTTCCAAGTGATTCTAGATTGTGTCCATTTGGCAATTAAAGTCAACCTTCACACTTGGTTTTAAAAAAAAAGTGTAAGAGCCTAAGGAATGACACCTGAGGTTGTCCTCTGGCCTCTTACACACATGCACACAAGTGCAGGTGCACACACATACACAGACACTCACACATGCCTACACACACACACATACACGCACACACATATACTTATATATATACATATATATATATGCTTACACACACATATACACACTTTCGGGAGCTGTGTTAAAAGAAATACTGAGCTATGCTATAATTATCAAAACTCTAGTGAAGCTCCACTAGAGAGAGGCAGTCAGTTGCCCTGATATGCTCTGGTGAGAGCTGAAACCAACGAGCAGGGTGCCGTGCACTGAGAGACTACACAACCATGGACCAGGCATGGGGAGGGCCAATGCCAGAGAGACTGAACGCTGCAGTGCATGCCAGGGTCTTATAATGCATGCACAGCTCCCAAACCAGGGCAATGCTGAGGTTAACCTCCCTGGACTAGTAAGAAGAGTGGGAACCAGGACTGGAAACTTAGATGGCCCTGGAAAATAGGGCAATACAGTGAGATACTCTTGTTTTTTTTTTTTTTTTAAAGGGACCATTTGTTGCCTAATATTCTACTTTTTTTTTTTTTTTTTTTTTTTTTTTGGTTTTTCGAGACAGGGTTTCTCTGTGGCTTTGGAGCCTGTCCTGGAACTAGCTCTATAGACCAGGCTGGTCTCGAACTCACAGAGATCCACCTGCCTCTGCCTCCCGAGTGCTGGGATTAAAGGCGTGCGCCACCATCGCCCGGCCAATATTCTACTTTTTAAACTAAGTTGTTATTGATAACATTGAAACATTAAAATTAAATAGTGGGATAACTCTCACAAGGGAAATCTGGGAGTGATTCCTTGATCCTTCATGACACATGATCAAATGTGACTGGCTTTAAAAACAAGAAGCAACACAGCCAACACCCCACCACCACCCAGGACAGAAAAAAGCAATATGAGGAAGGAGCTAAATTTAGAAACCTAGGGCAGTGTATGCTGGATCGGAACTAACAGGGTCTCATGGCTCTGCAAACAAACAAATACCAGCTTCAGAGAAAGGGCACAAGCAGGAACCAGGAAGTGACCATGTGCAGCTCTGCACTTGACCTGGGCAGAGATATAAAAGCCCTAGGCTCAGGAGACTCCATACCTAACACCTCTCTCTTTACCAGACTTACTCTGACCTCTTCCATCCTCAGCCAAATACCAAAACCATGAGCTGCTGTGGCTGTTCCGGAGGCTGTGGCTCCAGCTGTGGGGGCTGTGGCTCCTGCTGCTGCAAGCCTGTGTGCTGCTGTGTGCCTGCCTGTTCCTGCTCCAGCTGTGGAGGCTGCAAAGGAGGCTGTAGCTCCTGTGGGGGCTGTGGCTCTTGTGGGGGCTGCAAGGGAGGCTGTGGTTCCTGTGGGGGCTGTGGTTCCTGTGGGGGCTGCAAGGGAGGCTGTGGTTCCTGTGGGGGCTGCAAGGGAGGATGTGGTTCCTGTGGGGGCTGCAAGGGAGGCTGTAGCTCCTGTGGGGGCTGTGGTTCCTGTGGGGGCTGCAAGGGAGGATGTGGTTCCTGTGGGGGCTGCAAGGGAGGTTGTAGCTCCTGTGGGGGCTGCAAGGGAGGCTGCAGCTCCTGTGGGGGCTGCAAGGGAGGTTGTAGCTCCTGTGGGGGCTGTGGTTCCTGTGGAGGCTGCAAGGGAGGCTGTGGCTCCTGTGGGGGCTGTGGCTCCTGTGGGGGCTGTGGTTCCTGTGGAGGCTGCTGTCAGTCCAGCTGCTGCAAGCCCTGCTGCTCTTCAGGCTGTGGGTCCTGCTGTCAGTCCAGCTGTTGTAAGCCCTGTTGCTGTCAGTCCAGCTGCTGCAAGCCCTGCTGCTCTTCAGGTTGTGGGTCCTGCTGTCAGTCCAGCTGCTGCAAGCCCTGCTGCTCTTCAGGCTGTGGGTCCTGCTGTCAGTCCAGCTGTTGTAAGCCCTGTTGCTGTCAGTCCAGCTGCTGCAAGCCCTGCTGCTCTGGGTCCTGTTCCTGTGGGCCTGTGTGCTGCCAGTGTAAGATTTGAACGGCTGACCACAGGCTCCAAGAGACTCCAGCACATCCTGGATCATATGTAAGCACCCAATGTTCCAGGCCAAAGCCTCACCTCTGGCTCCCCAGATTCTGAAGACCTTCTCTTGCTTGTCACCCCATTTTCAAATCCTACAACTCGGTTGCTTTGTGCAAGATGTTCATCTCCACCTCCACGTATAGCATAGGCTTTAACTGAGCCTGTTCAATCCCCAGGCTAGTCGCTGGTATGCTCACACAACTGCCACCTGTCCCATCATCCCTGTACCTGGCCTGTGCTAATAAATAAATAAATAAATAAATAAATAAATAAATAAATAAATAAATAAATAATAAATCTTAGCTCTCATGCTTAAAATCTATATTTAAAATGTTTTTAATAAGTCATGACTCTGTTTTGAGAAGCCTATACTCACATTCTTGTTTGTGTGTATGTGTTTTAAATCTTTATGTGTGCTGATACTGTGTTTGGGTTGAAGGCTGTTGGGCTGGCCGAGGGGTCAGTGGTGCTAGTGAGAACAGAAGAACAGAAAAGAGGCCTCTCTGATCCACCTCAACTATTTCAGGTGGAAGGAAACATTAGTGATTTCTTTTTCTTTCTCTCTTTCTTATTCCACACTATCCCCAAATTTTCTTATTTTTAGTCTTTATTTTTTCCTCTTCCTTTTCTCTTTTTAAAATCTGGATTTTTTTTTCTTTCCCAGTCCCAATATTTCCCTTTTATCCCATTTCTGTATTTTATTGTTTTGCCTTTATTAAATTTATATCTTTTGGTGTATTCTGTGTGTACGTGCTTACTGTTAACTATTTAGGGTTTTTCCTCTTTCTTTCTTTCTTTCTTTCTTCCTTTTTTTTGAGCCAGGGTTTCTCTCTGTAGCCTTGGATGTCCTGGAACTCTCTCTGTAGACCAGGCTGGCCTCAAACTCACAGAGATCCATCTGCTTCTGCCTCCCGAGTGCTGGGATCAAAGGCATGTACCATCACTGTGTGGCCTTGTTAACTGTATTTTACTGTATATGTACATATGGTTTAATTTGATGTTGTGGCTGTAGCTTGTTTTCTCTCTTGAGTGGTACTGGAGATTAAGCCCTCAAGAGAACGCTGTGAAGAGGGACTGGAGAGATAGATGACTTAGAGGTTAAGAGCCCTGACTGATCTTCCAGGGGACCTGGGTTCAATTCCCAGCACCCACATGAGGTCCACAACTGTCTCTAGCTACAGTCCCAGGGATTCCAAGGCCTCTTCTGTCCTTCTCAGGCACCAGATGCATGTGTGATACACATACATACATGCACTCAAATCATCCATCCTCATTAAAACAAATAATACAATAAAATAAATGTAAGTGGAAAAGTTAGCCATCCCTACAGATGCACAAATCTCAACACAGAGACACAAAATGCAAGACCACAATGACTCTTCTCAGAGTTCATAAGCCTTCAGAAACTGGATCCAGTGATACCAAAATGGACACAAGATCAGGTGTTCTGGCTAGTTTTATGTCAACTTGACACATACTCTAGTCAGTGTAAAAGAGGGAACTTGAATTGAGAAAATGCTTCCATAAGTATTGAGCGAGTTTTCTGTCCTACCGGGTCCTGTAGTCATTCAGTTTCAAAGAAATATACAGAGGTCTACATTAATTATAAACTGATTGGTCAGGCTTCTTATTAACTCTTATATTAGCCCCAAATTCTCGTCTGTGTTAGCCATGTGGCTTGGTACCTTTTACAGCAAGACAGTCACATCTAGCTTCCTCTGTGTCTGGGTGATGACTGCAGACTGAAACTTCCCTCTTCCCAGAACTCTCATTGCCCCGCCTCCACTTCCTGCCTGGCCACTGGCCAATCGGCATTTATTTAAAATACAAGTGACAGGATACAGACCATTGTCCCACAGCACAGAAGGTCCAGCTGTACGGCATTTTCTTAATTAGTTATTGATGAGGGCAGACCCAGCCATTATCAGCAAGGTACTGCTCTGAGAGTCCAATCAGCATATGCCCCCTTCCATTTCAGCCATGTCTACTACACTGGGCCCACTCGGGATCATCCCATCTCCTAAACCCACCAACCCTGTCCCCTTCTTTGGCTTGGGGACAGCTGCCTCAGTCTCCTTGCAGCCCCTCCTATGTGCTGGCACAGGACCTGCCCCAGGGCCTTCGCACTTGCTGGTCCATTATACCCCTTCCTGCTAAGTCAGATCTCCTCTCCTCAGATGACCTCTCCCCAGCACCCAATGTTTTTCTCAGCATGTCATAGCAGGCAGGTGTCATCAGCGTGGAAATTTCCTCATTGCCAGTCTGCCTCTGGAAGCTCCCTTAGTGAGTTAGCTACTCAAGAGGTTGTGGGGGAAACTGAGGACAGGTCTTCCCTGGCAGAGGGGATGTAGGCCTGCACTGGAGAGACTGGCTCACACCACACATTGCTGCTGGACCGGAGTCATCAGCAATGCCATGTGTCTCTTAAGCCTCAATGCCCTCCTCTAACATTGTATGTGAATCAACCAGTCTTTCCTAGAAAACATGGGGCCATGGAAGAGAGCAGTGGGGCTGTACCCTGGGTGGCAGATGGTTATCTGCAGAGGTTAGGTGTGATATCCATTGTAGTGTTCACTGTGGTGGTCAGTTGCAGTAATCACTGTCATGGCCAGTCAGAATGGTCATGTGGGGGTCAGTCATAATAGTTTCTGTGGGCGTGAGTTGTGATGATCACTGTGATAGTCATAGTGGTCATGAGGTAGTCAGCTGTAGTCTCACTATGATAGTTAGCTATAGTGGTCACTATGGTGGTCATTGAGGCATCAGTTGTAGTACTCACTATTAGGCTCAGTCAAAGTGGTCACTTTGGTGGTCAGTTGTAGAGTTCACTTTAATTATCAGTCATAGTGGTCACTGTGGTCAGTTTCAGTGGTCACTGTGAATGTCAGTCATGGTGGTCACTGGTTGTCATTGTAGTGGTCACTGTGACGGTCAATGTACTGGCTAGTTTTATGTCAACTTGACATAAGCTAGGGTCATCTGAGAGCAGGGAGATACAATTGAGAGAGTGCTTCCATACAATCTGGCTGTAGGCAAGATCTACATTTTCTTATTTAGCATTGATCGAGGAGGGCCCAGGCTATTATGAATGGTGCTATCCCTATGATGGCAGTCATAGGTTCTATAAGAGACCAGGCTAAATCACCTGTAACAATTGGAAGAAGAGGTGAGTAAACTGCCCCAATCCCTAGGGCCTGAGTCCCAGGGCACATCCCGTGTCCCTTCCCTTCCCACCTCAGCCTCAGCAGCCAGTCAACAGGTAAGAGTCCTGCAGGCAGGCCGCTGCACCACAGTCACCACCAGTTGGACTCTGTAACCACTCCACCACCCAAACCCACCGAACCCACCATCCTTCCCGTAGCCAATCATCCCCTGCGATATCAAGCACCACCTGCACTAACTGGAAGAAGATCAGCCCCTAGAGATATAAGCACGAGCTGCACCAATTGGAAGAGCAGCCTCCCAGCAAACATCCCTCTCCAGCAACATCAGCAAATCCTATAGGCCGTCCATGGAGGAGTGAGGAGAGAGAGCACAACCTACACGTTCGCCCATCATCTGGCCGGATCTTTCTGCTGCTTCTCTACAACAGCAACAACAACAACGTGTGTGGATTCATCTCTTCATTTTATGTCCTGTTTACTTTCGAACCTACCAGGTGCATGACCATGCTGGGCCAGCTTGGCTGTCAGTAAATGTCCACTCTAATCTCCTGGTTTGATTGTGTGTGGGGGGAGGGGGCTGGGTAGGGGAATAACTGGCAGGAGACCATTTTTTCCTGTTCATCTGTGTTTGGACCAAGGCTGGCTCAAGGCACCTTTGAATGAACTGTCTGATTTTATTCTCATAGCGATGGTACTGGATGATTGGAGGTCTCCACGGATGTAAATTTGCTAAGGGAAAGTGAGAAAGGACTCCCAAGAGTAGGAGAGGCCTAGTGGGCTTTCTGACCCTATGGCAGAGACTGGAGTGATCTGTACTGAGGTGGACATTTTTGAGCCTATCACAGCCTGAACAGTAAGGAAATACTTGGTAAATACGCTCCCTCTGAACGGTTCAAGAGTTATTGGCTCACTTAGTTGGCAGGTCCATAGCCTCGCTTGTGGTCCACCACAGATCTCGCCCTTACCACCTAGGAGTTACCAGGTGTCTCAGACTGAAAATGTGTATATGGGCTTTGTTTTGGACTCTGAGAAAAACTTGACTATCAGTAAATTTCTCCCTAGTTAGTCCTCATTGGGCTTTGCACTCCTGTGGGTGTGGCGCTCTGTTGAGCTTTTTAGATTCTTTCCCAATCATTCTGGCCACTGCCATTTGGTGACTGACTTTGTCTTTCAGATTCAGGACAGGAACTCAAGCAGGGCAGGATCCTGGAGGCAGGAGCTGGTGCAGAGACCATGGAGGGATGCTGCTTCCTGGCTTGCTCCTTGTGACTTGCTCAGTTTGCTTTCTTATAGAACCCCAGACTACCAGCCCAGGGACAGAACCACCCACAATGGGTTGGACCTTCTCCAGTCAATCACTAATTAAGAAAATGCCCTACATCTGGATCTTATGGAGACATTTTCTCAATTGAGGTTCCTTCCTTTCTGATAACTCTAGATTGTGTCAAGTTGATATAAAACTAGCCAGCACAATTGACCCCTTGTCAGCTTGGCCCACAAACACATTACTGTTGAGCCATAAACCTTCCGTTTTTGTTCTTCCCCTAGATCATACTTTAACATCAACATTACACTATAAACCTTCCAAATTTTAAAAGTCCCTCAGTCTTTAAAAATTCAAAGACTAGAAAATTTATTCTCTTTAAAATAGCCAGTCTCTTTTAAAATCCAAAGTCATTTTAAATTCAAAGTCTCTCAATTGTGGTCTCTTGTAAAATAAAAAAAAAATAAATTAAATGCTTTCTCACTTGAAGAGAGAAGAACCAGGCCACAAATCTGAGCCAAGCAAAATCAAATTCCAACAGTATAAATAACTCAGTGCCCGCTGTCTGGGACTCGCTCACACTCTGCTGAGCTCCTCCAAAGGGCTTGGGTCACTTCTCTGGCTCTGCCCTCTGCAGCACACACAGCTTGTCTTCTGGACTCCAGCTGATTGGAGAATCCTCTGATTCTGCCGTTCTTGGTGGTCACTCCAATGTACTGGCATTTCCAGCATGCCAGGGTCTTCTGCTATAGGGGGCTGTACTTCCACCAATATCCTCTCTGGGCTGTCTTCAGGGACTCCAACCCGGCCACACAGTGCCAAGCCTCAGCTGCTCTCCATGACCCCTTCATGCCTTCAAAATCAGTACCACCAGGGTGACTCTTAGATTGCCAAGTTTGGCTACCAGCAGGAGGTACAACCTTGGGCTCCTCTGGAGACCATAACTTCTGTGTGTTGACCCCAAGTGAACACTTTCTAGAAAGCTGCACCTCAACGATTCTGGTCTCTTCTTAATCACAGTTGATCAGCATCCATGACCCCCGCAAAGTCAAGGCTTTACCTTGTGGTTCTGGGCTCTTATTAAACACACCTCATTCTTCAGCTTCTGGCTGATCAGGCACCACAGACTCTTCATACAAATGGACACTCTTCCCATCTGACACCTCACAAGCCAGGCCTCCACCCTCTGCACTGTTCTCAATGTTGTTATCTTCCAAGCTCCCACAGAGCAGCCTACTAAGCTCTCGACACTCAATGACGTTTCTAGTCCAGAGTTCCAAAGTCCTTCCACAGTCCTCCCCGAAACACATGGTCGGTTTGTCACAGCAACACCCCACTATCCTGTACCATCTCTGTCCTAGTTGGGGTCACTGTTGCTGACCCCATGAAACACCATGAAAGCAACTTGGGAGGAAAGGGTTTATTTGGCTTACACTTCCAAATCTCTCTTCAGTATTAATGCAAGTCAGGACAGGAATTCAAACAGGAAAAAAAAATGGACCAATTTCTAGACATCCCTGGCCTACAAATTTGAACTAAAGGAATGTGAAAACCTAAAGCCGCCAATACAAGCAGCACCAATAAAATGTTAGCAGTAGACAGTCACCCACTGACTCCTAACACATCTTAAAACCAATGCTCACACAGTATTACTAAAATAGAAGGGGAGGGAATTCTGCCAACTCATCCTACTAAGCCAGTATTACCCTATTACCAAAACCAGATAAGATCACAACACGGAAGGAAAACTAAGACCAGTTTCCCTGGTGATACAGACACAAACATCCTAAGCAATGCTTCTGCACTAGCAGCTCAACAATGTGCGTCCTGGTTAGTAATTTTGTCAGTTTGACACAAGCTATAGTCATCTGGGAAGACAGAACCACAAATGAGGAATTGCCTCCATCAGACTGACCTGAAAGCAAGTAAGTGGGGCCTTTTCTTGATTAATGGTTGATGTGGGAGGGTCTAAGCTGCTGTTGGTGCACCAACATGGGCAGCTAATTCAGGGTTATCTAAGAGAGCAAGCCAAAGAGCTGAAGGAGTGTCTCAACAGTTATGAGCACTGACTTCTCTTCCAGAGGACTCAGGTTCGATTCCCAGCACCCACATGGCGGCTACAACCATCTGTAACCACAGTCCCAAGAGATTTAGTGGCTTCTCCTGGTCTCTGTATGCACTGTACACATGCGGTGCACAGACATACATGAAGGCAAAACACCCATACACATAAGATAAAACTAAGTAAGTCTGCCGAACGGTGGTGGCACATGCCTTTAATCCCAGCACGTGGGAGGCAGAGACAGGTGGATGGATCTCTGTGAGTTCGAGGCCAGCCTGGTCTACAGAGCAAGTTCCAGGATAGACTCCAAATCCTGTCTCAAAATAAATAAATAAGTCTTTTGAAAGATTAAATTACTGAAAATATCCTTCCTGGCAATCAGAACACACAATGCAGAGAGAGATACACAGACAGACAAGGGGGAGGAAAGAAAGAGGGAAGGAAGGAATAAAGGAAGGGAAGAAGGAAGGGAAGAAGGAAGGGAAGAAGGAAAATAGGGAGGGATGGAGGGAGGGAGGGAGGAAGGAAGGAAGGAAGGAAGGAAGGAAGGAAGGAAGGAAGGAAGGAAAAAACAAACTAGGAAGGAAGCTTAGCAAGTCACGGAGAGTAAGCCAGCAGGCTACGTTCCTCCACGGTCTTTGCTTCAGTTCCTGCTTCTAGGTTCCTGCCTTAAATTCCTGCCTCAAATAATGAGGAAATGTAAGCTAAATAAACTCTTCCCCTCCACAAGTTGCTTTTGGTCAGTACTTTTTCACAGATAATGGAACCCAAACAAGGACAATACATTTTAAAAATCATAAACCACAGGCAGCAAGGGTGTCTTTCTGTGTAAAGGCACTCGTAGCCAAGTTTGGTGAACTGAGTTGGATCCCTGGGACCCACGTAGTGGAAGGGAGAACTGACCCCTTCAAGCTGTCCTCTGACTATCACTTCTGGCGCATGTGTAATAATTTTTAAGTAATAAATAATAGAGACTATAAGATTAGGTTCTGCATATAAAAAATGTTGATGCTTTGAAATGTTACACTGATCATGTGAAACATTTAAGATTTCTTTAGAACTGAAAATAGCTATATTTTTTACATTTTAGTTTATTTTTATCTGTGCACACACATGCATGTCTTTATGGGCACTACATGCATGCCCAGGCCCAGGGAGGTCAGAAGAGGATATCAGATCCTCTGAAACAGGAGTTACAGGCTCTTGTGAACTACCAAGTGGAGTCTGAGAACCGAATTCAGGTCCTCTGAAAAGCAGTCAGTGTTCTTAAGCACTTATCCAGCCCCAAAACTAGAATTTTAAATGGCAATACAAAATAAAACAAAATAAAATTTTAAGACCGCCCTTTTAAAAATCCAATCAATTATGATAAAGGAGAAAGGAGAACAACACTGTTTCTCTCAATATGAAATAGATACCTTCAGGTGTGACACTTAAATCTGTGCCCAAGTGGCCAAAAATACAGTGGGAGAAAACTACAATAGTGTGGAATTTGTACCATTCAATACAAATAATATCATTTTCCGGATTTGACAGTCTTCCAATCCCTAATGTTTTGTAGTTACTTTTATTACTCTAATTCCCTTTCTGAATTGAGAATTAGCCTCCAAAATCCCAGAAACACAGATGTCACAAAGAAAGTGGCTAATCTGGAGGTGAGGCCAGATTCCGCTCAAGCAGACCACGTACTCAAAAGTAACATGCGACACAGCACCCCCTGGTGGCGAACCACACAAAACCCCAGGTAACCAGAGACTTGATGGAGAACGATTAAGACACTCACTACTCTAGACTGCTAAAACACCAGCCCCATACACGCCTTGAAACAGGTTCACAACACCCTCAAACACAGATTTCTGGAGTCCACAGCTGTTCCAGGGACTAGAACATAATGGAAAGTTCTGAACTCCTGTCCTGAGAGTCTCCAGTGAGACCCATAAACGCTCTGTCATGATAAAAAATCTCCAATGGAGACTATGGAATGGTGCCTATACCTCGTCTCTCCTCAGCTGCTGGGATTCCAAGTACCAGCCACCCCTTCCTTTGTCCTCTTTTGAGACACAGTGGTTCTCCATCTCTACTCCCAGTTTCCTCCTGGAGATGGAGTTATGTGATAAGCCAGGAGAGAAGGAAGCATTCTTCCAGCTCGGAACCTTCCAGAAGGTTCATCTGAGGAGGAGCAGCTTCCAGCATTGCCTTCTTCCTCGCGCACAGCCTGAGAGAGTGGCTGTCGGAGAACTGAGGAGCCCTGGTATCTGTGCACACTAAGCCTTTCCCTGCTCCAGCCTCCGGGCCTGTCGCTGCCTCCTTGTGCAATATCTAATCAGACTCATAGAACCACCTTTTCAAAGACTTTTCCTGGTCAACTTCACCAAGTGCTTCTACACTTACACATACACGTGCGTGCATGTGCACACACACACAATACACTATACACATATGTGGACACACACATCATTGGTGTTCAGGACTGCAGTGAACATTATAGACTCAGGCCCCCGTCAACTTCAGATCTTGGGGTTTTGGCAGAGCCAATGTTGATGCTGGAGAAGTGAGAAGGTGTGGGCTTACCTGACCTCACTGGGGTGAATATGTCTTTGATGTTCTGTCACCCAGTGCCTTCCAGTTTGGACAAATTATTCCTGTTGCGGAGTTATTCTTCGAAACTGTACCTGCTGGCTTAATGCTTGCTCACTGGCCCCTTCCCTCCTACCATGCAAAGCTGACCTGAATCGCACCCCAGACTGCCCCTGGACATGGCCATGCAGCACCAAGAGGATGTGCCTAGGAAACTATTATGTGGAAGGGTCTGTAATCAGCTCCCGGCCGTCCCTGATCAAGGAGGAGACTAAATTGCAGTGTGTATTCATGCAGTCTGGCTCTGAGGTTGCTCACCATCCATAGGCAGGCAGGATCTTCACAGAGGGGACAGACAGAGCTGCACCCAGATGAGAACAGGGGCCAATGGCGCCCTCTTCAAGGAGTCCCTGCAGAAGCTGCAAAACAATATCTGAGGAGGATATAGGTCACTGATGGCACATGTGACAGACCTGCACCTGATCTAGGCAACACAAGACAATCCCATATAGGGGAGGAATGAGCATTAGGGGGAAGGAGGAAAGAGAGTCACAGCCAGGGAAGGACACAACAGGGAAGTGACCATATGCAGTCTCACACCTGACCCTGGGCAGGAATATAAAGGGCCCAGGCTCAGGAGGCTCCACACTTTCACACTTCCCTCTACTCCTGCATCTCTGACCTACTCCATCCTCAACCCAACACCAGAACCATGAGCTGCTGTGGCTGTTCTGGAGGCTGTGGCTCCAGCTGTGGGGGCTGTGGCTCCTGCTGCTGCAAACCTGTGTGCTGTTGTGTGCCTGCCTGTTCCTGCTCCAGCTGTGGAGGCTGCAAGGGTGGCTGTGGATCCTGTGGGGGCTGTGGCTCCTGTGGGGGCTGCAAGGGAGGCTGTGGTTCCTGTGGGGGCTGCAAGGGAGGCTGTGGTTCCTGTGGGGGCTGCAAAGGAGGTTGTAGCTCCTGTGGGGGCTGTGGTTCCTGTGGGGGCTGCAAGGGAGGCTGTGGTTCCTGTGGGGGCTGCAAAGGAGGTTGTAGCTCCTGTGGGGGCTGCAAGCCCTGCTGCTGTCAATCCAGCTGCTGCAAACCCTGCTGCTCTTCAGGCTGTGGGTCCTGCTGTCAGTCCAGCTGCTGCAAGCCCTGCTGCTCTTCAGGCTGTGGGTCCTGCTGTCAATCCAGCTGCTGCAAGCCCTGCTGCTCTTCAGGCTGTGGGTCCTGCTGCCAGTCCAGCTGCTGCAAACCCTGCTGCTCTTCAGGCTGTGGGTCCTGCTGCCAGTCCAGCTGCTGCAAGCCCTGCTGCTCTTCAGGCTGTGGGTCCTGCTGCCAGTCCAGCTGCTGCAAGCCCTGCTGCTCTTCAGGCTGCGGGTCCTGCTGCCAGTCCAGCTGCTGCAAACCCTGCTGCTCTTCAGGATGTGGGTCCTGCTGTCAATCCAGCTGCTGTAAGCCCTGCTGCTGTGGGCCCGTGTGCTGTCAGTGCAAGATCTGATGTACTGGTCACAGGCTTCATGAGATTTCCCTCAACCACAACTAGGGAGGTTCCTGATTTCATTGTTCCCTGACTACTTCCTGATCCTGTGGTCTTCTAACATTCTCCTCTGCAGCACCACAAGCCACCCATCTGTTTCATTCTTCTGGATAAAGTATACATTCCAACCCTCAGGCATGTCTCTGCTCTATGCTAGTCTCTACTTCTGTTCTTGTCTACCTCTTCCACTCGTCTCATGCACATAACTCCATTCCTGTGATCCGTTAAATATGTCCGGGGGAACAAGCCCCTACCCTCACCCGAACTTATTCTTCCTGCTTCTATGATAGTCAGTTCTTCCCAGCATGGCTTCCTTCCTGGGGCAGTGAGGGAGGTTTCTACCTTTGCCTGTTAAAATCAAATTAAATTCCAATTTAATAAAGTTACTGTTCACTACAGACAGTTCTGTCCATGGTGTGTGTTCTAGTTTTTCTGTTACTGTGATAAATTTCTCTGAGCAAAAGGAACTTGGAAAGGATTTATTTGGCTTACACTTCCAGGTCACAGACCGCCATTAAAGGAAGTGCAGGAACTCAAGAAGGAACCTGAAGCAGAAACCATGGAGGAAGGCAGCTTGCTGGCTTGATCACAGTATCATGCTCACTAGCTTCCCTATACAGGCGAGGACAGCCTGCCTAGGGAATGGTGCTGCCTCTGAAAGTCTGGGCCCTCCGACATCAGTAATAATCAAGACAATCCCCCACCGATGCACCCAAAGGCCAATCTCATCTGGGCAGTCCTTCAAATGATTCCTTTCTCAGGTGACTCTAGGCCATGTCAAATTGACAGTTAAAGCCGACTATGACACTGTGGTTATCTTTTCTCCGCCCCTTTTGTTTGCATCAGAGTACATTTCAGAGTTTGATTCACTCCAGGAAATCTATACCCAGTCAACAGGTGCACAGCACACACCATCCACACATGTCCTCAATCCGGAGACATCCAATGCTCTCATACGGTCTTAGTAGAGAACCTAGGTAACATTGTGGAAGGGGGAACTGGGGTGGGAATGCATCTTTATACAGCCTCTGAGAAGCCCACAGGATTCCTTCACAGACTACTGCCCTGCAGATTTACTTCCTGGGGCTGACAGGTATTTGGACTGCCAGGGTTCAGGAACATTGTCTCATCCAGAGCCCCTGGATGAGCTGTAGGTGAGTGAAGCTGATCATCAGGACACATAGCAGCCACTCTTATGTCTAAATAGAAAATAGGATGCCCGCCAGATCTGCTCACCTCTGCCAGATAATAAAACCCTAACTGGGATGCAGTCATGAAGGTTTGCCTATATTTAAGGTCCTATATTGGTCTGTTCCATGTAACTAGCACAAAACACAAGGCTAGCTTGTCCAAGAAGTGTTGACATATACTTTGGTTGTAGGACATGGAGAAGTCAAGCAAGAACTCAGCTGAAAATACTCCCTGCTGGCTAGCCCTCATAGTGCTAGATGATGCTATGTAGGTGGCTAGGAGAGAATCACAATCAGTGGTTTACCCTGTTTGAGCCTTATGCACAATACTACTAGCCTGCCAGCAAAGATGTAGCTACTAGGGCAATAGCAACATGATTCTCTGGAGGCAGCCAACAGCCTCCTTATTGGATTTGAGGTCCCCTATATAATAAGGTACTCATATCTAGCACTGTAAAGTTGGTCAAAGTTAATAGTTAGGGAGGTCATAGGACCTCATGGGGAAGCTGCTGCTACTATTTCACTACATGAACATAATGCATTCATCAGATTGCCTTCTGGATATATTTATGTCTATGGATTAGTGCTACTGTCAGCTTTCAGAGAAGCTTTTTTGTGCAGAGATCCATAATTGGTCAAAGTTCTGGGCATCCATGACTGTTGAATGCTCAACCCTCAATGGGACATTTAGATCATCTCCTCAAAGGCTCAGAGAACACTGAAGAAGAGGGGGAGAAAGAATACACAATCGGGGGGGGGAGTGGTATGAAATGCTGCCTCAGTGCATGAAATCACTTGCACTTTTGAACCCTCAGCTGCTGTGTTTAACTATATGAGATCTGCACATAATTGGGTCTTTTATCTCTCTGTCATGGGAAGAGGGGCTTACAAGACCCCCATCTCTCCTCGATGGCATATAGACAGTTAATGTTGACTTGGAGAGGGAGAGACATTTTCTTCAATTGTGTAGCTACTGTTAAGATGTCCATGATCTTGTAAATAATCCATCACTGATTCTCCTATAAGCCACCCAAACTAAACTCATGGTTCACCCCCCTCCAAATGGTGCCCACATGCAATACTTATTTTTTATCAAGTCTATTTCCCTTTCTTTGTAGTCCTGTCCCCCTTACACTCCTGGTGACCTACCCTGACACTTTCATGTTTTAGGGAGATGATCCTGCATGTGGACAACTGTTGTGTAGCTTGTTCTGTTTGAGGGGCCCCTGGCAATCAGACCAGGATCTATCCCTGGTACATGATCTGGCTTTTTGGAACCCATTCCCTATGATTCGATGCCTTGCTCAGCTTTGCTGTCATGGGGATGGGCTTGGTCCTGCCTCAACTTAATGTGCCAGGTTTTGTTGACTCCCCATGGAAGGCCTTACCCTTTCAATAGAGTAGAGAGGTGTGGGTTGGAAAGGAGGAAGAGTGAGAAGGGGAACTATGGGTAAAAGGAATAAAAAATTTTTAAAAAATGATGTTGATTCTCAACATAGAAGATTTGATGGACTCTGCAAATATATACTAGAATTAACAAACAAATTTAAGGTCAATTTAGAGAAATCAATGTTAGAAGCAAAGAATGATATTAAAAAATGTGCTTTTACCCTCACCGCACTAGTATGAAAAGCATGTACATGAATTTAGCAAAATCTCCCATTTATTTCTGCAAATAATACTTCAAAACAATGCTAAAGAAAACACAAAAAAAAGAAGACAGAGCCGGGCAGTGGTGGCACATGCCTTTAATCCCAGCACTCGGGAAGCAGAGGCAGGCAGATCTCTGTGAGTTCGAGGCCAGCCTGGTCTACAGAGGAAGTTCCAAGATAGGCTCCAAAGCTACTGAGAAACCCTGTCTCGAAAAACAAGAAGGAGGAGGAGGAGGAGGAGGAGAAGGAGGAGGAGGAGGAGGAGGAGGAGGAGGAAGAGGAAGAAGAAGAAGAAGAAGAAGAAGAAGAAGAAGAAGAAGAAGAAGAAGAAGAAGAAGAAGAAGAAGAAGAAGAAGACAGAGAGTATGACATGACTATGGACCAGTATACATAATACTCTCTATTCTTCTATAAATTTTGTGTCATTCAAATTAAAGGCCAAGCAAACGTTTTTGTAAAAATTGTAAAACTGATGGAGCCATGCAGGGAAGAAGGGAAGGCAGTTCAATAAATGAGATTAGATATAGGTTACCCACGTGGGAGACAGCTAAGAAAAACATGTTGAAGGCCTAACATAATGCTAAGCAATCTTTTGAGGAAAACTTACAACTTGGAAGTAGCCTAAAGTTTCTTATATAGGGCATAAAAAGATTGAACCATGGGGCTGGAGAGATGGCTCACCAATTAAGAGTACTAGGGACTCTTTCAGGAGACCTGGATACAATTGCCAGCACCTACATGGTTGCTGAAACTTTAGTTGAAGGCAATCTAATGTCTTATTCTCATCTCTGAGGACACTGCATACATGTGGTGCACAGACACATATCCAGGCAAAACAACCACATACATGAAATAATAAAATACATATTTAAAAAAGACTGAGTCGTAAAAATTGATAAATTATTTCTGTGATAGGCTGCTTTATGCTGCTGTGATTAACACCATGGCCAAAACCAGCCTGGGGAAGAAAGGGAATATTATCTTACAGCTTTAGTCCATCATTAAAAGAAATCAGGGTAGGAACTCAGGGCAGGAACCTGGAGCAGGGGCAAAACAGAGGCCATGGTGGAGTGCTACTTACAGGTTTACTCTCCATGGCTTGCTCAACCTGCTTTTTTATACTGCCCAGAACCACAGCCCCAGGGATGGCACCACCCACAACAGGATGGATCTTCCCAAGTACCAAGAAAGAAAATGCTCCAAAGACATAGCCACACCAGTCTGGGAGAATCAGTTCTTCAGTTGAGGTTCCTTTTTCCCAGGTATGTCAAGTTCCCTGCTGAAGCTAAGTATAATATCCAATTTTTTTAAAAAAAAAAAGTATTCTTTAAACAAAAAGTTAAAAGGTCCAGTATATGTGAACAGATATTTAGTGTCAGTTACCATCAGGGAATTTAAAGGCATGAGAGCCCACTGATACCTGTTAGAATCAGGAATTAAGAAAAATCACAATAGCAAATATTGACAAGGATGTGGATCCACTGAAGCTCAACTCTCTAGCTGTTATAGAGGTACAACCTACTGGAACATTGAAATAGTCTGGCTATTTCATTTCATGTATGTTTAAAAGAGAAATGAGAGGAGAGTATGCTTAGGGACAATGGTCTTGTACTCTGTAAAGATTTGTCACTTGTGTTGGCTTAATAAGAAGCTGATCGGCCAGTAGATAGGCAGAAATTATAGGCAGGGCAACCAGAATAGAAGAATTCTGGAAAGAGGAAAGGCTCAGTTTATTGTTGTTACTCAGATGCAGAGGAAGCAAAATGAGAATGCCACATGGCTAACACAGACAAGGGTAATGGGTTAATGTAAAATGTAAGAGTTAGTTAATAAGAAAGCCTAAGCTAATAGACCAACTGACATGGGATTCCCCTCTGTATGCTGTGAATACCATTGGCTAATAAAGGAAATAGCTTGGCCTGATAGGGTAGAACACAGCTAGGTCGGGAAAACTAAACTGAATGTAGGGAGAAAGGAGGCAGAGCCAGGGAGAAGCCATGTAGCCCAGACAGAGAGAGACGCCAGAACTTTAGCTGGTAAGACACAGCCACGTGGCAATACACAGATTAATGGAGATATCTTAAATTAAGATATAAGTGTTAACCAATGAGAAGCAAGAGCTAATAGGCCAAGCAGTATTTTAAATAATATAGTTTCTGTGTGATTATTTCAGGTCTGAGCTTCAGGAGGCCAGGAATCAAACAAGTGGCCTTATTAGAACAGATAACCAGTTTGTAATAAATGTAAACCTCTGTGGGTTTCTCTGGAGCTGAATGGCTGTGGGACCAGGTGGGACAGAATCTACTGTCAACAAATGGTTCCAGTGTGGCCAACTACATTCATATAAAAGCTGAGAGAGCTTGGAAAGGAATTCTAGACACAAAAGAACAGAGCTAAGCAAGGCTTCTTGGTAGCAGCATTTTTTCAGATGAGCTCTGTTTGTTAGAGGCAACTGAGTTTTTTTTTTAAGAGAGGCTTCCTGACTCAGCTTCAGCTGCAAAAACCTTGCAGCACTTTTAAGAGGGGCCCCCCACAAAATACTTAAATGGTGTTTATGAATAGCCTAAAGGATGCTTCTTGGTGGTGGCAAGGACCTTGAAACTCCATAGAGTTCTGGCAATAAACAGGGCTCATACCAGTATCTCCACCATGAAGCTAAACTCTGAGAAAGCTAAGGAATTGGGTGGGTCCAGCTGTCAAAGCAACAGCTTTAATCCTTGCCATATCACTTAGAAAATTAAAGACTCATGTGGTCAGAAAAAAAGAGATATACAGTAAAGACAAATTCAAGACGAATAAAAACTCTAAATGGTTTAGAGTGGGTTTTAAAATATATGTAGGCTTGGGAGAGAAAAAAAAAGAATAAAGTCCTTAAAATAAAAACGTAAAAGTGTAGTTGGGTGTGGTGGCACACACCTATAATCCCAGCACTTGGGAACCAGAGGCAGGTGGATCTCTATGAATTCAAGTGCAGTCTGGTCTACAGAGTGAGTTCCAGGACAACCAAAGATACACAAAGAAACCCTGTCTCAAAAAAACAAAAATTAAAAATAAAAATAAAGGAAATAGTTTAAAATAAAGCCACATAATGATGGAAAATATACAGAGTATCTGGATACTGTAAATTACTGTGTTGTCTTTGAAGTGTTTGATGGCAAGGGAAGGAGCAACAGCTGTTGAAAGACATTTGATTATAAATGCTGCTGGATTAATCCAACATATACATTTTGAAAATGCCTTGACTTCAAAATTTAAGTTAAAAGATATGTTACTTTGGAGAAGAGGTTTTGCTTTTATTTCCACAGGAAATGAGAGGCTGTGGACTTATTCTGGGGTAAGAAAAATCAGGTTTGACCAAAAAAGACACCCTAAAAAAATCTCTGATAGGAGCAGATGGCCTACATGATCCAACGTTTCAGAGGACCTCTGTTGGAGTTTCTTCTGAATCCTACATCCAGAATAGCCTCAAGACTGTTGGCTGAGATGATAAAGCCTCACAGAATTTTCCATTCAGTATTTGACTATAATCTTAAATTTTCTTTGGGTCTCCATAGATTGTCATTTCCCCCATGTTGACAGGGATTTCTGTCCTGCCCAGTGCCACAGTCATTCAGCCTCAAAGAAACACACAGAGAGCTATATTAATCATAAAATGGTTGGCCTATTAGCTCGGGCTTCTTATTAACTCTTTCTTACATCTTAAATAACCCCATAATAATTCTTGTCTGTGTTAGCCACGTGGCTTGGTATCTTTTAACAGTGAGGCATTCTCATCTTGCTTACTCTGTGTCTTGATTCCTCTGTGCTGACTGCAGACAGACTCTTTCCTCTTCCCAGAAATCTCCTGTTCTCATCTTCCCACCTCTACTTCCTGCCAAGTTGCCCCATGTATAAGTCCAAGAGATCTAGTTTCAAGAAAATGGGGGGGGGGGAGTGCTGTGAAACAATGGTCTGTACACTGTCACTTGTATTATTTTGATAAAATTCTCATTGGCCATTAGCCAGGCAAGAAGTGTAAGTGTGGCAACCAGGCAGGAAGTAGAGGTAGGGCAACCAAGACGGAAGTAGAAGGAGGGCAACCAGGCAGGAAGTAGAGGCAGTTAATGAGAACAGGAGAATTGTGGGAAGAGGAAGCAGCCAGTGTGCAGTTGAAACCCAGACACAGAAGAAGCAAGATGAGATTACATCACTAATAAAAGGTACCAAGCCATGTGGCCTAAACAGAAAAGAATTAGGGGCTAATTTAAGATGTTATAAGAGTTAATAAGAAACTGACCTAATAGCCAACCAGTTTATAATTAATGGAAGCCTCTGTGTGTCTCTTTGGGACTGAAAGGCAACAGGACCAGGTAGGACAGAAACCTCTGTCAACAGAGACTATATATCCACAAAGCATATATATACATACATATATATATATATAAAAACACATATGTGTGTATGTATATATGTATAGTAGATTTATTAATTTTCCAAAAAGTGGAAACAACATAAATGCCATTAAAAGGTGAGTGAAGAAATGCAGTCAACAGTGGAATATTACTCAACAGTACAAAGAAAGAAAGGAATTATACATGCCAGCACAGTTTCATCTCAGATAGACTGTACTGAAGAAATGGATCTGGCACGAAAGAACTGAGACATTGTGTGAGAGTCACTCAAGGTTAAGGATCCTATTATGATGGGAAGAAAATTGACAGAGCCAAGGAGAGTGAGTGATGGTACAAGAGGTGCACGGCCAATGACGGAGCACGGAGCAAATGTCAGAATCACAGACTGTGCATGTACAGGGAACAAATACCACACAGTACACATCAAAGTCAGTGACAGAAAGAGATGGACAGATGCCTGATAGACAGAAGGTACATGCATATGTGATAGATAGATAGATAGATAGATAGATAGATAGATGATAGTTACATAGATAGATAGATGATAGATAGATAGATAGATAGATAGATAGATAGATAGATAGATAGATAGATGATAGTTACATAGATAGATAGATGATAGATAGATAGATAGATAGATAGATAGATAGATAGATAGATAGATAGATGATAGTCACTGCGCATTATTAGATGCTCATTACAACAACATTCCATCTCCAAATGTCAAACTCTGTATAACTGAGATTAATCATCTGTATAATAATATAATAATCTGTATAATATAACTGAGTTGTATAATCTGATAACTACAGAACTACAGTACAACTTGGTCTCAGAAACACACAGTTCTGGGGTCCATCTCAGTGTCACGGGCTGATACGGGGTTGTCACTGGTTCCTCTGGAAGCTCTGGAGGAAAAACTATTCCTTGCCTCTTTCAGTTCCTCAGAGCTGTCACTAGTCCTTGGTATGAGATCCCATCAGCTTGGGACTTCAAGACCCTCTGATTTATCTGCACATCTTTGTCTTCCCTTGGTGTCATATCTCTTTCGAGAAAGTTCATGTGAGTTCATCCAGATAACTAACGATCACCTCCCAGTGTAATGATCTCAGTTTACTCAGATCTATAAAGCCTCTAATTCGATGAAACAATATGAGTTTTAAAGGTGCCATGACAGAGGTGTCATGTCTAAGGTCACTAATGGCTCTCAAAGGTAAACCTAGGGAGACAAATCCAAATAGAAAAGGTATAAAAGAACCTGGACATGAAAGTGTCACCACCTAGTCACATGAAGTCAGCGAACAGCAGGTGACAATCATCCAGGAAGCAGACAACAAGGTTAATGCAAACAAGGAAGAGAATAAATTTGGAAACCTAAGAAAATTCACTAGTGCATGCAGTCAGCAGAAAGCCAGGGAAATGGGCACAACAAACAAAACCACAGCATCAAGGAAATAGCCTGAAGGTACAAGGAAGTGACCAGGAGCCCAGCAACACCCAGGCAGGAATATAAAGGCTCAGGAGGCTCCAGACTTTCACACATCCCTCTACTCCTGCATCTCTGACCTACTCCATCCTCAACCCAACATCAGAACCATGAGCTGCTGTGGCTGTTCTGGAGGCTGTGGCTCCAGCTGTGGGGGCTGTGGCTCCTGCTGCTGCAAGCCTGTGTGCTGCTGTGTGCCTGCCTGTTCCTGCTCCAGCTGTGGAGGCTGCAAGGGAGGCTGTGGTTCCTGTGGGGGCTGTGGCTCCTGTGGGGGCTGCAAGGGAGGCTGTGGTTCCTGTGGGGGCTGCAAAGGAGGTTGTAGCTCCTGTGGGGGCTGTGGTTCCTGTGGGGGCTGCAAGGGAGGCTGTGGTTCCTGTGGGGGCTGTGGCTCCTGTGGGGGCTGCAAGGGAGGCTGTGGTTCCTGTGGGGGCTGTGGTTCCTGTGGAGGCTGCAAGGGAGGCTGTAGCTCCTGTGGGGGCTGTGGTTCCTGTGGAGGCTGCAAGGGAGGCTGTAGCTCCTGTGGGGGCTGTGATTCCTGTGGAGGATGCAAGTCCAGCTGTTGTCAGTCCAGCTGCTGCAAGCCCTGCTGCTGCCAGTCAAGCTGCTGCAAGCCCTGCTGCTCTTCAGGATGTGGGTCCTGCTGTCAGTCCAGCTGCTGCAAGCCCTGCTGCTCTTCAGGCTGTGGGTCCTGCTGCCAGTCCAGCTGCTGCAAACCCTGCTGCTCTTCAGGCTGCGGGTCCTGCTGTCAGTCCAGCTGCTGCAAGCCCTGCTGCTCTTCAGGCTGTGGGTCCTGTTGCCAGTCCAGCTGCTGCAAGCCCTGCTGCTGCCAGTCCAGCTGTTGTGCTCCTGTGTGCTGCCAGTGCAAGATCTGAGATATCTGACTCCTAGCTGTCAGCTGGGGTAGGGTAGGGTGGAGCTGGCTCTTCTCCTCGTGCACAGAGCAGATGTCATCTTGTGTCTCTGGAAGTCTCTTTCTCTTGAATTTGACTTTCTTTACAGCTCAGCCCCGGGTTTTAAGATAATAGAGGACACAAGACTTTCTAACATTTATTGGTCACTGTCCACTCCTCCCAGAAGATGATGGATGCTAAGGGTCTGTAGCACCGGGTGAAGGCCACCTGTGTGTGCCTTCTTAGAAGCTGAGAGCAACACACTAACCACTTTACACCATGTCTTCCTGCCAGCATGGTCCACACTGGCTCCCCCTTCACTCCAGTTTCATACCTGTCTATTAGAACACTGTAATATTTTCCTTCAATAAAATCATCTCTGTCACTATAAAATAAGTCTCCTCCAGTGTCCTTCCTTTTCTGTTTGTGTGCAAACGAATGGCAAGCTTATGGTCAGTGGGCTCCTGGGAGCCCCAGGAGAAGGTCTCTGTGGAACTGGGTGGTGTCACCAGGAGGGAGCAGTGCTTGCCCAGCCGTTGATGGAGCGAGGTGGTTCTTCACAAACAGGTAGGTGATGTGTGTGTGGAAGAACATGGTCCCCTGTGTCTCAGATGAATTGCATTGATCTCCTGACAGGACTCCATTGGGTACCAAACCCTGGACTGCAGGTCATGTCACCCCTGCACTTCCCCGAGGAGATATACAGAGTGGGTATTAGTCACTCCCAACGCTGAGGCTGAGACCTCCTATGATTGCTGTTTCTCCCATCATCCCACTCCTCTACTTGAACCATCAAGTCCCTATGACACACACATGCACACACACACACAGACAGACACACACACGCACGCACGCACGCATATATATATAAAGCAAAGCATGATAACATGTTCCTGTGATTCCAGAACCGGGGAGGCTGAACTAAAGAATCTCTGGGACTCACTGAGCATCTGATCTGGCCTACCCAGAAAGTTCAAGACCAGTGAGAGAGACCTTTTCTCAAAAACCAAGGTGGACAGAACCTGAGAAATGACAACTTAGGCCTACATATGCACACAAATAGATAGATAGATAGGTAGATAGATAGATAGATAGATAGATAGATAGATAGATAGATAGATAGATAGATATAGATAAAACAGGACCAAAGAGTGGATGCCCATATAAGGACCCAGAAAGAAGATGCTGACTGAAAGCCAAAGAGAAAGGACTTGGGAGGTGCCAGCCCTGTACCAAATCCATGTTGGGCAGCCAGTCTCAGGCACACAGGACAATGAATGGGCCTCTGACCTTAAATCCACTAGCTGGGTTGGTTGCTACAGCTTCCCCAGCCAATACAATGGTTGTGATAAGTGCTGGACAGACCCAAGTGGGGAAGTCAGAGTCGGGAGGTCAACCTAGTCTTACAATGCAAAGCTGCACAGGTTCTGCTTGAAGAAGCGTCTGAAACAAGAAGCTAGTTAAAAGCCTGTTTTTTCGGGAAATAGCCACAGGTGTGAGCCTGGGATCTGCAGCTTGGGTGGATTCATCACTCAGGTGTTGGGAGCATGTTTGAGGCTGTGTATGAATCCCCTCCTTACCAGGAATGCACTGCTCTCTAGGTCAGTGGTTCTATTGAAATGAGACAGCCTAGTCCTTTTGTCCCCCTCCCTCCCATAGCATATGCCCTCGTGTCTGAGGTTATTGAAGTCTGCAGATCCAGATCAGAGGTAATCCGCTCATACACTGGGCACAGGACTGGAGATATATAGTATCTAGGCAACAGTGGGGTCAGCATGTCAAAAAGACTATGACGGCACAGGCTGAAGAAGGTTGAATAGGACCTCACATTCCACCCTAGGGCTCCAGGAAGGAACACTGGGTTGTGTCCCCCAACCCAGCAAGAAGAGAGGGACATAAATGGAACAGTCTCAGGGAGGAGGCCCCTCCATCAAAGCAGCGTTGATTGCATATAGGTTCTCAGTCAGTCTGTTCATACCTAAACTCACCACACCAGAACAATGCAATCATGAGGCAGCACTGGTCCCACAGAAACTCCACCACGGAAATGCCACTTCCCAGTGGGCTGGGACCTGTGTCTCCAAGCAGACATGGTCAAGTGAATGCTGAGACTGGGCAGCACTGATGGGGTGTTCAACCAGTGGCCACTTATACAGCAGGTGACCTCATCAGAACTAAGTGTTGCTCTGGATCAGATGTGAGCCTTCAAACCCCTTTCTCCTCTTATTGTTTTCCTCTTTCTGTTATGAAGCAAGTGTCCACACAGCCCAGGCTGGCCTTGAGCTCACTAGGTAGCTGAGGATGACCAAGACTTCCTGCCCTCCTTTCTCCACCTCCCAAGTGCTCGGATCGCAAGTACAACCGCCGTACTTGTTCTATGCAGTGATTGATTTGAACCCTGTGATTCGTGCAGGTAAGCAAGAACTCTATCACCTTAGCCGTAATCTCTCTTAATGCTTTTTTGGTGGAAATACACATGACGTAATGAGAACACCTCAGCCATGTTCAACACATCTCCAATATTTAACAGCCAACCCCTGGTCCAACCCCTAATCTTTCCATAACTTCAAAACTCTGCCTCCACCAGCAGCCTCTCCCATCCTTCTGCTTCTGGCTCTTGGAATCCACCATTCTGCTTCCTGTCCCTGGGTTTTACCTACTCCAGACAGACTGTATAAGTGGAACCATAGGCTGTGACCTCATATGCCTGGCTGCTCCCACTGACCAACACGTGATGGGTTTTTTTTAATGAGGGGGTGTGTTCTGTTTTCTGTTTTAAGACAAGGTTTGGTTATGCACCCAAGCTTGCCTTGAGTTTGTAATTGTCCAGCCTTGGCCTCCTGAGTGCTGGACTTACGAGTGATGCTTGGTCATGTTTTCAAGCTCATGACCTTATTCTTTGTGGGGAAACTTTCCACAGAGATGAGATGGCAAGGGTTCCCAGTCTGATTCAGCTGCTAGATTAAAAACTGTCTTAGCAACAATGAGGACACTAAGAGAGACATACATTGATCTAATCTACATGGGAAGTAGACAAAGACAAGATCTCCTGAGTACATTGGGAGCATGGGGATCTTAGGGGAGCATTGAAGGGGTGGAGAGAGGCAAGGACGGGAGCAGAGAAAAATGTAGAGCTCAATAAAAATCAAAAAAAAAATTGAATAAAAATAAAAACTGTCTTAGGCAAACGTATGTGCATGCCTTTAAAATCCTAGCACTCAGGAGGTGGAGACAGGGGGATCTCTGTGAGATCAAGACTACCCTTGTCTACATAGGAAGTTTCTAGAACAACCAAGACTTCTTAAAGAGACCATGTCTCAAAAAAAACTGCCTAACAGTCCTTTGGTTAGATGTAGTTCTCTTGAGTGTATCCGGTTGGCCTCAAGCTCACTGTGGTGGCAAGGATGAGTTTGAACTCCCAATCCTCCTACCTCTACCTTCCTAAGTGCTGGGATTACAGGCACTACCAATCCCAGCTTCTATGAAGTCTTAAATTCCAGGAATTATCTCCAGATGTGATGAAAAATGGGGCTGGGGAGATGACTCAGTTGGTAAAGCTCTTGCCATATAATCAGGTCCTGAGAGGACCTTAATTCAGACCTCCGGAACCTAAGTAAAATGCTAGACATGGGGGTTCACATCTGTAATCCCCACACTGGAGAGGCAGAGAGAGGAAGACCTGGAACTCACCAGTCAGTCAGTCAGTCTAGCTAAATCAGTGACTTCAGGTACAATGAGAAACCCTGTCTCAAACATAAGGTTTCCACACCTCTGGTTTCCACATGGATATACAGAGATGCACACATGTGCCCTCTAAACATACATCACATCCATGTCCACACACACAGGAAAAGAAAAAGGAATGAGTAGTAGAAGCATAGTCCCCTCTTCCCTGGAATACCTTGGCAGTCCTGGTGCCGTACAGCCATTGTGCTGAGGTGAACCCTTATCCTAGGAGTGCTGTGGGCATTTCTGCCAGGGGACGAGTCCTGACACTGGTGATAAGACCTCGAGGTCCTATTTCCATCCATTTGCATTTAAAATTCAAGAAGTCGTTGTTTTTTACCACTGAGTAGTACTCTAATATGTATATATTCCATACTTTCTTCATCCATTCTTCCACTGAAGGGCATCTAGGTTGTTTCCAGGTTCTGGCTATTACAAATAATGCTGCTATGAACATAGCTGAACAAATGCTTTTGTAATATGATAGGCATCTCTTGGGTATATTCCCAAGAGTGGTATTGCTGGGTCCTGGGGTAGGTTGATCCCAAATTTCCTGAGAAACCACCACACTGATTTCCAAAGTGGTTGCACAAGTTTGCATTCCCACCAGCAATGAATGAGTGTATCCCTTACTCCACAACCTCTCCAGCAAAGGCTGTCATTGGTGTTTTTTATTTTAGCCATTCTGAGAGGTGTAAGATGGTATCTCAAAGTTGTTTTGATTTGCATTTCCCTGATTGCTAAGGAGGTTGAGCATGACCTTAAGTGTCTTTTGGCCATTTGAACTTCTTCTGTTGAGAATTCTCTGTTCAGTTCAGTGCCCCATTTTTTAATTGGGTTAATTAGCATTTTAAAGTCTACTTTCTTGAGTTCTTTATATGTTTTGGAAATCAGACCTTTGTCTGTTGCAGGCTATCCTGAGTGAGAACCTTCATCTGGCGATGGATGGAGATAAAGAAAGAGACCCACATTGGAGCACCGGACTGAGCTCCCAACGTCCAAATGAGGAGCAGAAGGAGGGAGAACATGAGCAAGGAAGTCAGGACTGCGACGGGTGCACCCATCCACTGAGACAGTGGGGCTGATCTATTGGGAGCTCACCAAGGCCAGCTGGACTGGGACTGAAAAAGCATGGGATAAAACCGGACTCTCTGAACATGGAGGACAATGAGGGCTGATGAGAAGCCAAAGACAATGGTACTGGGTTTGGTCCTACTGCATGAACTGGCTTTGTGGGAACCTAGCCTGTTCAGATGCTCACCTTCCTAGACCTGGATGGAGGGAGGAGGACCTTGGACTTCCCACAGGGCAGGGAACCCTGACTGTTCTTTGGACTGGAGAGGGAGGGGGAAAGAAATGGGGGGAGTGGGAGAGGAGTGGGGGAGGAGTAGGGGGAGGGGGAGGGAAATGGGGGGCAGGGAGGAGGCAGAAATTTTTTCAATTAAAAAAAAAGACCTTGATGTCCTTGGGTCTTCCTGTGATAGGGTCACTAACGAATCAGGGTGCAGATCCATGGATGCTCAGCTTCTCAAGACACCCCAATCCCCATCTTATCTTAATGCCTTTGTCAATGTACCACCAAACATGGAAGGCTCTCCGAGAGAAGATGCAGCCTCTGCACACACATCCACCTCACCCCTGACATCCAGATCAGCCTCAACAAGCTGGAGATTTTCCAGAGAAGTATTCAGGAGCTCAGATGTGCCGCTATGCAAAAAAATGGTAGAGGGCTGCATAACTAGCCCCGTGTTCCATCTGCAGCACAGCCTAAACATGGGATGGTGGTGCATGTCTATAATCCAGCAATTGGGAGGTGGGGACTGGGGGACAGAAGCTCAAGGTCATCCTCAACTGAGACTCCATTCTCAGGTGACTCTAGGCTGTGTCAGGTTGACAGTTAAAGCCAACTAGGACACTGTGGTTATCTTTTCTCCGCCCCTTTTGTTTGCATCAAAGCACATTTCAGAGTTTGATTCACTCCAGGAAATCTATACCCAGTCAACAGGTGCACAGCACACACCATCCACACATGTCCTCAGTCCGGAGACATCCAATGCTCTCATACGGTCTTAGTAGAGAACCTAGGTAACATTGTGGAAGGGGGAACTGGGGTGGGAATGCTGGCCTTGTTCTTGTTGCCTTGATCCAGCCTGAGGCCTCTATGCGTTCTCACTGGCCTCAGTTTCCACAACTATACAACAAGGAGGGAGCAAGGTGAAGTCAGAGTCCCTGCATCTTTTCACAGCCTCTGTGTTGCAGGAAGGTGCCCAAAGGATTCCTTCACAGACTACTGCCATGCAGATTTACTTCCTGGGGCTGACAGGTATTTTGACTGCCAAGGTTCAGGCTCTTTGTCTCATCCAGAGTCCCTGGACGAGCTGTAGGTGAGTGAAGCTGATCATCAGGACACATAGCAGCCACTCTTATGTCTAAATAGGAAATAGGATGCCCACCAGATCTGCTCACCTCTCCAGATAATCAAACCCTAACCGGGATGCAGTCATGAAGGTTTGCCTATATTTAAGGTCCTATATTGGTAACTAGCACAAAACACAAGGCTAGCTTGTCCAAGAAGTGTTGACATATACTTTGGTTGTAGGACATGGAGAAATCAAGCAAGGACTCACCCAAAAGTCCTCCTTGCAAGCTAGTCCTTATATTGCTATATAGGTGGCTATGAGAGAATCATAACCAATGGCCTTGCCCTGTTATGATCCTTATATACATTATTACAAACCTGCCAGCAAAGATGCTATCTACTGGTACAGTTGTGGCATGACTCTCTGGAGGCAGCCAACAGCCTCCTTATTGGATTTGAGCTGCCCAATATAAGAAGGTACTCATATCTAGTACTGTAAAGTTGGTCAAAGTTCATTGTTAGGGAGGCCATAGGAACCATGGGGAAGCTGCTGCTACTGTTTCACTACATGAACATAATGCATTCATCAAGTTGTCTTCTGGATATATTTATGTCTATGGATTGGTGCTAATGTCAGATTTCAGAGAAGCTTCTTTGTGCAGAGATCCATAATTGGTCATAGTTCTGGGGATCCATGACTGTTGAATGCTCAACCCTCAATGGGACATTTAGATCATCTCCTCGAAGGCTCAGAGAACACTGAAGAAGAGGGGGAGAAAGAATACACAATCGGGGGGGGGGAGTGGTATGAAATGCTGCCTCAGTGCATGAAATCACCACTGCACCTTGAACCATCAGCACCTGTGGTTAACTATATGAGATCTGCACATAATTGGGTCTTTTATCTCCCTGTGATGGGGAGAGGGACCATTCTCTAGTCAAGACCCATCTCTCCTCGATGTCATATAGACAGTTAATATTGACTTGGAGAGAGACATTTTCTTCAATTGTGTAGCTACTGTTACGATGTCCATGATCTTGTAAATAATCCCTAACCCATCTCCTATAAGTCACCCTAACTAAACTCATGGTTCACTAATGACTCTAAAAGGTGAACCTAGGAAGACAAATCCAAATAGAAATGGTATAAAAGACCTGGACATGAAAGTGTCACCACCTAGTCACATGAAGTCAGCGAACAGCAAGTGACCATCATACAGGAAGCAGACAACAAGGTTAATGCAAACAAGGAAGAGAATAAATTTGGAAACCTAAGAAAATTCACTAGTGCATGCGGTCAGCAGAAAGCCAGGAAAATGGGCACAACAAACAAAACCACAGCATCAAGGAAATAGCCTGAAGGTACAAGGAAGTGACCAGGAGCCCAGCAACACCCAGGCAGGGATATAAAGGCTAGTAGGCTCCACACTTTCACACTTCCCTCTACTCCTGCATCTCTGACCTACTCCATCCTCAACCCAACATCAGAACCATGACCTGCTGTGGCTGTTCTGGAGGCTGTGGCTCCAGCTGTGGGGGCTGTGGCTCCTGCTGCTGCAAGCCTGTGTGTTGCTGTGTGCCTGCCTGTTCCTGCTCAAGCTGTGGAGGCTGCAAGGGAGGCTGTGGCTCCTGTGGGGGTTGTGGCTCCTGTGGGGGCTGCAAGGGAGGCTGTGGTTCCTGTGGGGGCTGCAAGGGAGGCTGTAGCTCCTGTGGGGGCTGTGGTTCCTGTGGGGGCTGCAAGGGAGGTTGTGGCTCCTGTGGGGGCTGCAAGGGAGGCTGTGGTTCCTGTGGAGGCTGTGGCTCCTGTGGGGGTTGCAAGGGAGGCTGTGGTTCCTGTGGAGGTTGTGGCTCCTGTGGGGGCTGCAAGGGAGGCTGTAGCTCCTGTGGGGGCTGTGGTTCCTGTGGGGGCTGCAAGGGAGGTTGTGGCTCCTGTGGGGGCTGCAAGGGAGGCTGTGGTTCCTGTGGAGGCTGTGGCTCCTGTGGGGGTTGCAAGGGAGGCTGTAGTTCCTGTGGGGGCTGTGGTTCCTGTGGGGGCTGTAAGGGAGGCTGTAGTTCCTGTGGGGGCTGTGGTTCCTGTGGAGGGTGCAAGCCCTGCTGCTGCCAGTCCAGCTGCTGCAAGCCCTGCTGCTCTTCAGGCTGTGGGTCCTGCTGCACGTCCAGCTGCTGCAAGCCCTGCTGCTGCCAGTCCAGCTGCTGCAAACCCTGCTGCTGCCAGTCCAGCTGCTGCAAACCCTGCTGCTCTTCAGGCTGTGGGTCCTGCTGCCAGTCCAGCTGTTGCAAGCCCTGCTGCTCTTCAGGATGTGGGTCCTGTTGCCAGTCCAGCTGTTGCAAGCCCTGCTGCTGCCAGTCCAGCTGCTGCAAGCCCTGCTGCTGCCAGTCCAGCTGCTGCAAGCCCTGCTGCTGCCAGTCCAGCTGTTGTGCTCCTGTGTGCTGCCAGTGCAAGATCTGAGATATCTGACTCCTAGCTGTCAGCTGGGGTAGGGTAGGGTGGAGCTGGCTCTTCTCCTCGTGCACAGAGCAGATGTCATCTTGTGTCTCTGGAAGTCTCTTTCTCTTGAATTTGACTTTCTTTACAGCTCAGCCCCGGGTTTTAAGATAATAGAGGACACAAGGCTTTCTAACTTTTATTGGTCACTGTCCACTCCTCCCAGAAGATGATGGATGCTAAGGGTCTGCAGCACAGGGTGAAGGACACCTGTGTGCAGCTGAGAGCAACACACGAACCACTTTACACCATGTCTTCCTCCCAGCAAGGTCCACACTGGCTCCCCCTTCACACCAGTTTCATACCTGTCTCTTAGAACACAGTAATATTTTCCTTCAATAAAATCATCTCTGTCACTATAAAATAAGTCTCCTCCAGTGTTCTTCTTTCATTTCTTTCCTGTTTGTGTGCGAACGAATGGCAAGTTCATGGTCAGTGGGCTACTGGGAGCCCCAGGAGAAGGTCTCTGTGGAATGGGAAGGTGTCACCAGGAAGGAGCAGTGCTTGCCCAGCATTTGATGCAGCGAGGTGGCTCTTCACAAACAGGTAGGTGATGGGTGTGTGGAAGAACATGGTCCCCTGTGTCTCAGATGAATTGCATTGATCTCCTGACAGGACTCCATTGGGTACCAAACCCTGGACTGCAGGTCATGTCACCCCTGCACTTCCCCGAGGAGATATACAGGGTGGGTGTTAGCCACTCCCAACGCTGAGGCTGAGACCTCCTGTTACTGCTGTTTCTCCCATCACCCCACTCCTCTACTTGAACCATCAAGACCCTATGCCACACACATGCACACACCCACACATACATACATACACACATATATGTACATAAAAAGCAAAGCATGATAACATGTTCTTGTGATTCCAGAATTGGGGAGGCTGAACTAAAGAATCTCTGGGACTCACTGAGCATCTGATCTGGCCTACCCAGAAAGTTCAAGACCAGTGAGAGAGACCATTTCTCTAAAACCAAGGTGGACAGAACCTGAGAAATGACAACTTAGGCCTACATATGCACACAAATATAATTAAATAAATAAATAAATAAAGCAGGACCAAAGAGTGGATGCCCATATAAGGACCCAGAAAGAAGATACTGACTGAAAGCCAAGGAGAGAGGACTTGGGAGGTGCCAGCCCTGTACCACATCCATGTTGGGCACCCAGTCTCAGGCACACAGGACAATGAATGGGCCTCTGACCTTAAATCCACTAGCTGGGTTGGTTGCTACAGCTTCCCCAGCCAATACAATGGTTGTGATAAGAGCTGAACAGACCCAAGTGGGGAAGTCAGAGTCGGGAGGTCAGCCTAGTCTTACAATGCAAAGCTGCACAGGTTCTGCTTGAAGAAGCGTCTGAAACAAGAAGCTAGTTAAAAGCCTGTTTTTTCAGGAAATAGCCACAGGTGTGAGCCTGGGATCTGCAGCTTGGGTGAATTCATCACTCAGGTGTTGGGAGCATGTTTGAGGCTGTGTATGAATCCTCCCCTTGCCAGGAGTGCACTGCCCTCTAGGTCAGTGGTTCTATTGAAATGAGACAGCCTAGTCCTTTTGTCCCCCTCCCTCCCATAGCATATGCCCTCGTGTCTGAGGTTATTGAAGTCTGCAGATCCAGCTCAGATGTAATCCGCTCATACACTCGGCACAGGACTGGAGACATACAGTATCTTGGCAACAGTGGAGTCAGCATGTCAAAAAAACTATGATGGCACAGGCTGGAGAAGGTGGAATAGGACCTCACATTCCACCCTAGGGCTCTAGGAAGGTACAGCTGGGTTGTGTCCCCCAACCCAGCAAGAAGAGAGGGACATAAATGGAACATTCTCAGGGACGAGGCCCCTCCATCAAGGCAGCGTTGATTGCATATAGGTTCTCAGTCAGTTGGTTCATACCTAAACTCACCACATCAGAGTAGTCCTGTCACAAGGCAGCTCTGGTTCCACAGAAACTCCACCATGGAAATGCCACTTCCCAGTGGGCTGGGACCTGGCTCTCCAAGCAAGCAGACATAGTTGTCGGAGTCCCCTCTATGTGTGGTGATTTCCACTAATGAATAAAGAAACTGCATTGGCCTGTTGATAGGGCAGAACTTAGGTAGGCAGGGAAGACAGAACTGAATTCTGGGAGGAAGAAAGCAGAGTAATAGGTAGACACACTGTGGATCCACCACCAGAGATAGACATGCTGAAACTTTGCTGGTAGGCCACGACCTCCTGGTGATATACAGGTATATAGAAATGGGTTAAATTAAAATGTAAGAGTTAGCCAATAAGAAGCTAGAGCTAATGGGCCAAGCAGTGTTTTAATTAATACAGTTTGTGTGTGATTATTTTGGTTCTGAGTAGCCGGTACAAGAAAGTGGCCTCCTCCTGCAGATTGGTGCTCCGAAGTGTGCCTACCAAATCCACCTAAAAACCTGAGAGTGGCCGGGTGGTGGTGGCGCACGCCTTTAATCCCAGCACTCAGGAGGCAGAGGCAGGCAGATCTCTGTGAGTTCAAGGCCAGCCTGGTCTACAAGAGCTAGTTCCAGGACAGGAATCAAAAAGCTACGGAGAAACCCTGTCTCGAAAAAAAAAAAAAACCTGAGAGTGCTTGAAAAGGAATTCTAGATAAAAAAAAAATTACGGAGTTTAACACAGCTTCTTGCTGTTTGCTGGCAGCATGCTGCAGCTCCTTTAAGAGAAGTTTTCCTAACTCAGTGGAATCTGCAGAGAAAAAAAGTCATGCAGTTTTAAAAAGCAGCTTGCTGGGCTGTGCCACCAGTGTGAACTCTGGCTATGGAGCATTTCAATGGCATTTGTGGGCCCGGGTGCTTGTGTGCCCAGGCAGAGTTGGGAGGAAAGTAGCTGAGACCATGTCCATGGCTCAGTGTTCCCTGCCTGGGCAGGTGGTGGGATCAGGTTTACTAGGCTTGCACAGGTAAGGGAACATGGCAGATTCTTACCGCCATACACAGAGATATTTCCAGGCCGTGCAGTGTGCTGCATGGCAGATTTAGATATTACTCAAATAAAAAGGATTTGTGGGCTTCATGCTCATTCTCAGAGTTAAAGTGCTGAGTGCACCTCCTACCTGGCAGCCTCAGAGCCTCCACCACTGGAGAGAGGTGGAGCCAGCATCCAGAGCAGCTGCAACCAAATTGCTTACCATTTTCAAAGCTCTTCAAGACAACAGAGAATTACAAATAACACAATAAGGACAGACTCAGACATAAAAAAAAACTCTAAATGGGTCACAGTGTTGGATAAATGTATGTAGGACTGGAAGAAAGAAGAAAAAGAGTATAGAGTGTTGAAAAAGAAGTAAATTGTTAAAAAAAGTCTTTAAAGAGACAGAGTACAGACAGTCATAGATTTAAAGGAGTAAGGAAAAATAAGCCATGTAAAGATGGAAAATTCACAGAGAGTCTAGATTATGTATATTATTGTGTTTTCTTTGAATTTTTGGCTGTGAAGGAGCTAAGTACAGAGAGACATTTCATTGTATGGTCTGCTAAGCTAAACCATCTTATATTATAAAGGTATCATGACTTTCAAATTTGGGTCTAAGGATATGTTGCTTTGAAAAAGTTCTTCTCTTGTTTCCACAGAAGATGAGAACTTGTGGATTGCTTCTAGACCAATATGGTTTGATGGACCATGCCCCCCTGAAAGGTTGCTGTGAACACCCCCCACAAAAAAATACTTCACCCAACTGCTGATTGAGATGAACCTAGCATACAGGATACACCATGAAAGACCTGATTAACAGCGCCCCCAAACACCAGGAAGTAGTATGGACAGATCTATGCCCATATTCCCAAATATTGTTTATAATTGTTTGTTTACATTTAAAGGGGGATATGCTATAGAGATTTGCATTAGTATGGATCTTGGTATATTGATACAAATTTAATGTTAATTTTGTTATATGTATATGTATTTCTTATCTTGATTAAGGTATTGTGTTTGTATAGATCATTTAAAACTGTAATGTATAATTAAGAAATATAAGTTAATAGATAATCATCTATAATAGTCACATTAGTTAGATTTTCTCGATGTATAGAGATATATTTCAGTTAGTTAGGTATTCTTCAAATCTTTCAGAGACCTTCAGAATATGGCATTTAAATGTTTTAAAAATTTAGGACTTTTCATGACAGTGAGACAAATCTGCTTCTGGCAGCACCAATTACTTCAATAGGAAAATGGGCATTGAAGAGGCTTCTTATGGAGTTGGTTAGTTATTTGGCCAAGAAACTGCTCTTGCCTGAACTGCTTAACTGGACATGCAGTACCTGCAGAGAAATGACTGCTGAACATGCCTACAGGTGAGATGTTCCTTCGGGGTTCCTGATTCATGAAAGTGTCTGATAGACATTCTGCAGGATACAGAGAAAGTGACTGATAAAACTGCCAATACATGCAGAACTTTCTTTGAAATTTCCTGCTTCGTGGAAAAGTCGGCTGGAAACTATGGGCCTGTGGGCTGAAAATGGATGCCCCAATGGTATAGAAGAACTTTGTGTGACTGTTCAGGCAGCAAGATGTCTCTGTCAATATTTAGTGCATTACAATGTACTTCCTGTTTACTTAGGTAATATTATATCCTTCTGGAGTCTTTGATGGAGTTGAAGAATTTATAGTTATTATAGTTATTGTAAAAGATAAAGTAGATACAAATATTGTAACTATAAATCTTGCTTGATAACTATTTTGTTGTATGTAATTTAACTATGTTAAAGTTAAAGCCTTCCTTTTTATTTAAACAGAAAAGGGAGGTGATGTGGGAGTCCTCTCTATGTGCAGTGAAAACCATTAATGAATGAAGAAACTGCATTGGCCAGTTGATAGGCAAGGAAGATGGAACTTAATTCTGGGAGGAAGAAGGCAGAGTCAGAAGGAAACGTGCCATGGATCCACCGCCAGAGGTAGACATGCTGAAACTTTGCTGGTAGGCCACGACCTCGTAGTGATACACAGATTAATAGGAATGGGTTAAATTAAGATGTAAGAGTTAGCCAATAAAAAGCTAGAGCTAATAAACCAAGCAGTGTTTTAATTAATACAGTTTGTGTGTGATCATTTTGATTCTGGGTAGCCACTACAAGCAAGTGCCTACACATAGTCGAGCGAATGCTAAGACTGGGCAGCCCTGATGGGGTGTCCACCAAAGATCACTTAAACATAAGGTGACCTCAACAGAACTGAGAGTCGCTCTGGATCAGATGTGAGCCTCCAAACCTATTTCTTCTCCTCTTATTGTTTTCCTTTTTCTTTTCTAAATCAAGTGTCCATGTAGCCCAGGCTGGCCTTGAGCTCACAATGTAACTGAGGATAACCCAGACGTCTGTCTTCACCCTCCTTTTTCCACCTCCCAAGTACTAGGATTGCTTTTGTTTCCACAGGAAATGAGAGGCTGGGGATTCATTCTGCAGTAAGAAAAATGATATTTGACCAAGAAAGAGCCCCTGAAAAATCACTAATAGGAGTGGATGGCCCACATGATCCACTCTTTCAGAGGTTCTTTTGTTGGAGTTTCTTCGGAATTTTATACCCAGAACAGCCTCAAGCCTGCTGGCTGAGAAGATCAAGCCTCACAGAATTTTCCAGTCAGGATTTGACCATAATCTTAAATTTTCTCTAGGTCCCCATAAGATTATCAGTGCCCTCAATCAGCAGGAAGGAGCCTGGAAAACTATGCCCACATTCCCAAAAAATGGATTATGGATGTTTATCATTGTTTAGAATGTTGGCTATAAGTTGTTATGGATAATAGTCAGGATGAAAGATAAACAAAGGGGATTAGAATCATATTTTTGTTTTAAAAAGGGGGGGAGTGCTGTAAAACAATGGTCTTGTGCCCTGTAAAGATTTGTCTCTTGTATCAATTTAATAAAATGATGATTGGCCAGTAGCCAGGCAGGAAGTATAGGCGGGGGACCATAAGGAAGTATAGGGAGGGTGACAAGAAGAGGAGAATTCTGGGAAGAGGAAAGGCTCAGTCTGCAGTCAACAACCAGACCAAGAGGGCACAAAATGAGAACACATCACAAATAAAAGGTACCAAGCCAGGTTGGCAACACAGACAAGAATGATAGGTTAAAATAAGATGTAAAAGGTAGTTAATAAGAAAGCCAGACCTAATAGGCCAACCAGTTTATTATTAATGTGTGTTTCTTTGGGACTGAAGGCTGCAAACCAGGCACGACAGAAACTTCTTCGAACAGAGAATATTTGCCACGAGGCAAATATATATACTAGTTTTAGTAATTTTTTTTTAAAAATAACTAGAAACAACATAAATGTCAGTCAGGAGGTGAATGAAGAAATGCAGTGTACAGAAGGACATTACTCAACAGTACAAAGAAAGGAATTATATACACCAGCAGAAATGGATCTGGCACGAAAGAACTGAGACACTGTGTGAGAGTCACTCAAGGTTAAGGATCCTGTTATGATGGGAAGAAAATTGACAGAGCCAAGGAGAGTGAGTGATGGTATCAGCAGTGCACGGCCAATGACGGAGCACAGGAGCAATTGTCAGAATCACAGACTGTGCATGTACAGGGAACAAATACCATACAGTACACATCAAAGGCAGTGACAGAAAGAGATGGACAGATGACTGATAGGTAGAAGGTACATGCATATGTGATAGATAGAGAGATACATACATACATGCATACATACATAGATGTATATGTGCATTCCTAGAATGACGATATATAGAAAATGTATGAGTAGATGGTAGTCATTACACATTTTTAGATGCTCATTACAGCAACATTCCATCTCCAAATGTCTAACTCTGTATAACTGTATCATCTGTATATAATATAATAATCTGTATAATATAACTGAGTTGTATAATCTGATAACTACAGAACTACAGTACAACTTGGTCTCAGAAACACACAGTTCTGGGGTCCATCTCAGTGTCACAGGCTGATACGGGGTTGTCACTGGTCCCTCTGGAAGCTCTGGAGGAAAAACTATTCCTTGACCCTTTCAGTTCCTCAGAGCTGTCACTAGTCCTTGGTATGGGATCCCATCACCTTGGGACTTCAAGTCACTCTGATTTATCTGCACATCTTTGTCTTCCCTTGGTGTCATATCTGTTTCGAGAAAGTTCATGGGAGTTCATCCAGATAACTAACGATCACCTCCCAGTGTAATGATCTCAGTTTACTCAGATCTATAAAGCCTCTAATTCCATGCAACAATATGAGTTTTAGAGGTGCCATGACAGAGGTGTCATGTCTAAGGTCACTAATGGCTCTCAAAGGTAAACCTAGGGAGACAAATCCAAATAGAAAAGGTATAAAAGAACCTGGACATGAAAGTGTCACCACCTAGTCACATGAAGTCAGCGAACAGCAGGTGACAATCATCCAGGAAGCAGACAACAAGGTTAATGCAAACAAGGAAGAGAATAAATTTGGAAACCTAAGAAAATTCACTAGTGCATGCAGTCAGCAGAAAGCCAGGGAAATGGGCACAACAAACAAAACCACAGCATCAAGGAAATAGCCTGAAGGCACAAGGAAGTGACCAGGAGCCCAGCAACACCCAGGCAGGGATATAAAGGCTCAAGAGGCTCCAGACTTTCACACTTGCCTCTACTCCTGCATCTCTGACCTACTCCATCCTCAACCCAACATCAGAACCATGAGCTGCTGTGGCTGTTCTGGAGGCTGTGGCTCAAGCTGTGGGGGCTGTGGCTCCTGCTGCTGCAAACCTGTGTGCTGCTGTGTGCCTGCCTGTTCCTGCTCCAGCTGTGGAGGCTGCAAGGGTGGCTGTGGCTCTTGTGGAAGCTGTGGCTCCTGTGGGGGCTGCAAGGGAGGCTGTGGCTCCTGTGGGGGCTGCAAAGGAGGTTGTAGCTCCTGTGGGGGCTGTGGTTCCTGTGGGGGCTGCAAGGGAGGATGTGGTTCCTGTGGGGGCTGCAAGGGAGGCTGTGGCTCCTGTGGGGGCTGCAAAGGAGGCTGTGGTTCCTGTGGAGGCTGTGGCTCCTGTGGGGGCTGCAAGGGAGGCTGTAGCTCCTGTGGGGGCTGCAAGGGAGGATGTGGCTCCTGTGGGGGCTGTGGTTCCTGTGGAGGCTGCTGTCAGTCCAGCTGTTGCAAGCCCTGCTGCTGTCAGTCCAGCTGCTGCAAGCCCTGCTGCTCTTCAGGATGTGGGTCCTGCTGTCAGTCCAGCTGCTGCAAGCCCTGCTGCTGCCAGTCCAGCTGCTGCAAGCCCTGCTGCTCTTCAGGATGTGGGTCCTGCTGCCAGTCCAGCTGCTGCAAACCCTGCTGCTGCCAGTCTAGCTGCTGCAAGCCCTGCTGCTCTTCAGGCTGTGGGTCCTGCTGCCAGTCCAGCTGCTGCAAGCCCTGCTGCTCTTCAGGCTGTGGGTCCTGCTGTCAATCCAGCTGCTGCAAGCCCTGCTGCTGCCAGTCCAGCTGTTGTGCTCCTGTGTGCTGCCAGTGCAAGATCTGAGATATCTGACTCCTAGCTGTCAGCTGGGGTAGGGTAGGGTGGAGCTGGCTCTTCTCCTCGTGCACAGAGCAGATGTCATCTTGTGTCTCTGGAAGTCTCTTTCTCTTAAATTTGACTTTCTTTACAGTTCAGCCCCAGGTTTTAAGATAATAGAGGCCACAAGACTTTCTAAATTTATTGGTCACTGTCCACTCCTCCCAGAAGATGATGGATGCTAAGGGTCTGTAGCACCGGGTGAAGGCCACCTGTGTGTGGCTTCTTAGCTGCTAAAAGCAACACACTAACCACATCATACCATGTCTTCCTGCCAGTACGGTCCACACTGACTCCCCCTTCATAACAATTTCATACCTGTCTATTAGAACACAGTAATATATTCCTTCAATAAAATCATCTCTGTCGCTATAAAATAAGTCTCCTCCAGTGTCCTTCTTTCATGTTTTTCCTGTTTGTGTGTGAACGAATGGCAAGCTCATGGTCAGTGGGCTCCTAGGAGCCCCAGGAGAAGGTCTCTGTGGAATGGGAATGTGTCACCAGGAGGGAGCAGTGCTTGCCCAGCCGTTGATGGAGCGAGGTGGTTCTTCACAAACAGGTAGGTGATGGGTGAGTGGAAGAACATGGTGCCCTGTGTCTCAAATGATTTGCCATGATCTCCTGAAGAATCTATTAGTTACCATACCCTGGACTGCAGGTCATGTCACCCCTGCACTTCCCAGATGAGATATGCATGGTGGGTTTAGCCACTCCCAACGCTGAGGCTGAGACCTCCTACGATTGGTGTTTCTGGGGTCTCCCATCACCCCACTCCTTAACTTGAACCAACAAGAACCCTCAGCAACTGTGGTTGAGTACGTAAGATCTGCACATAATCATGGCAGAGGGGCTCACAAGACCCCATCTCATTGCTGACATATAGACATTTAATGTTTACTTGGAGGAGGAGAAAGATTTTCTTCAATTGTGTAGCTACTGGTAAGATGTCCATGATTTTGTAAATAATCCCTCACTCATCTCCTATAAGCCACCCTAACTAAACTCATGGTTCACCCCCCAAAAAAATAGTGCCCACATACAATATTTACTTTTGATAAAGCCTGTTTCCCTCTTTTGCTGTCCTGTCTTCCTTACACTTCTGGTGACCTACCCCAACGCTTTCATGTTTATTTGGGGATGGGGGGATGATCGTGCATGTGGGCAATAGTTGTGTAGCTTGTTCTGTTTGAGGGGCCCCTGGAAATGGGAAAAGGATGTATTACTGGTACATGAGCTGGTTTTTGTTCGATGCCTTTCTCAGCCTAAATATAGCAGGGATGGCCATGGTCCTGCCTCAACTTAATGTCCAGGCTTTTTTGACTCCCCATGGAAGGACTTACCCTTTCAGTAGAGTAGATGGTTGTGGAAAAGAGGTGAGAAGTCGAAATGTGGGTTGTATGTAAAATGAATAGAAAATTCAAAAAAATAATGTTGATTTTCAACAGAGAAGATTTGATGGAATCTGCAAATATATACTAGAATTAACAAATGAATTTAAGGTCAGTTTAGAGAAACCAATGTTAGAAGCAAAAAAAATGAGATAGAAAATGTGGTTTTACCCTCACTACACTGTATGAAAATCATGTGAACAAATTTAGCACAATTTCCTATTTATTTGTGCAATAAATACTTCCAAACAGTGCTAAAGTCAAAACAAAAAAAATGAAGACAGAGCCTTTGACCACGGACCAGTATATGCAATACCATGTATTCTCTCTAATATGGTCCATAAATTTTGTGTCATTCAGATTAAAAGGCCAAGCAAGTGTTTTTGTAAAATTTGTTAAACTGATTCAGCCACTACAGGGAAGAAGGAAAGACAGTCCAATAGAAGAAATTAGATATAGGTTACTGATGGAGGAAGGTCATTGGTTAAAATAAAAGAAGCTGCTTGGCTCTCATTGGTTAGGAGATAGGTGGGAGGAGTAAACAGAACAGAATGCCGGGAGGAAGAGGAAGTGAGGTCAGACTTGACAGCTCTCCTCTCCGGAGCAGACGTAGGAGAGACGCCATGCTACCTGTTCCAGGGAAGACGCACACTATGAAGCTCCGACCCAGGATGGACTTAGGCTAGAATCTTCCCGGTAAGACCGGTGCTATACAGATGATAAGAAATGGGCTAGTCCAGGTGGGAGAGTTAGCCTAGAAGATGCTAGGTAGAAATGAGCCACGCGGTGTTTAAATGAATACAGTGTCTGTGTAATTATTTCGGGGCATAAGCTAGCCGGGCAGGCGGCTGGGTGTTGGGGACACAGCCCCGCCGCCGCTGCCCATATTACTACAGGTTACCCATGTGGGAAACAGCTCAGAAAAAGAAAAACACGTTGAAGGTATAACATAACGCTAGCCATCTTTTGAGGAAAACTTGGAGGAAATTCTTACAGCTGGGAGGTAGCCTAAGGTTTCTTATATAGGACAAAAAGAGACTGAGCCATGGGGCCTGAGATTTGGCTCACAATTAAGAGTACTAGGTACTCTTCCAGGAGACCTGGGTTCAACCGAGAGTGCCTATATGGCTGCTGCAACTCTAGTTGAAGGCCATCTCATGCCTTAATCTGGTCTCTGAGGACACTGCATCCACGTGACGCACAGACACAGATCCAGGCAAAACAACCACATACATAAAATAATAAAATATATTTTTAAAAAAGACTGAGCCACGAAAATAGATAAATAGTTTCTATGATAGTCTGCTTTATGCTGCTGTGATTAACACCATGGCCAAAAGCAGCATGGGGAAGAAAGGGTTTACTTTATCTTACATCTTTAGTCCAGCATTAAAGGAAATCAGTGTTGAAACAAGGGCGGCGGGGCTGTGTCCCCGGCACCCGGCCGCCCCCACGGCTAGCTTTACTCGAAATAATTACACGGAAACTGTATTCTTTTAAACACCACTTGGCCCATTTCTATCTAGCCTCTTCTAGGCTAGCTCTCGCACCTGGACTAGCCCATTTCTAATAATCTGCTGTAGCCCACAAGCTGGCTTACCAGGAATGATCTTAACCTGTATCTGCCTGGAATGGGAAAATCATGGCGACTCTCTGACTCAGCTTCTTTCTCCCAGCCTTCTGTTCTGTTTACTCCACCCACCTAAGGGTGGGCCTATCAAATGGGCCTAGCAGTTTCTTCATTGCTTAACCAATGAAATCAACAGATTGATATATGACACTCCCACATCAAATCAGGGTAGGAACTCAGGGCAGGAACCAGGAGGCAGGGGAGAAACAGAGGCCATGGTGGAGTGCTACTTACAGGTTACTCTCCATGGCTTGCTCAACCTGCTTTCTTATAAAACCTAGGACTTCCACCCCAGGGACGGCACCACCCACAACAGGATGGATCTTCCCAAAAACCAAGAAAGAAAATGCTACAAAGACATAGCCACACCAGTCTTGGAGAATCAGTTCTTCAATTGAGGTTCATTTTTCCCAGGTTTGTCAAGTTCCCAGCTGAAGCTAACTATAATAAAAAAATTACTAAATTTTAAAAAAAGTACTTTTTTAAACAAAAAATAGAAAGGTTTAGTATATATGAAAAGATATTCAGTATTTGTTACCATCAGGGAATTTAAAGCCATAAGATATCAAGGATTCCTGTTAGAATCAGGAAGTTAAGAAGAATCACAATAGCAAATACTGACAAGGATGTGGGTGCACTGAAGCTCAAGTCCCTAACTGCTATCAGGGTACAACCTACTGAAACATTGGAATTACTCTAGCTATTGCACTTCATGTATATTTACTAAGAGACAATGTGGGACAACAGTCTTGTACCCTGTAAAGATTTGTCACTTGTGTTGGTTTAATAAGAAGCTGATTGGCCAATAGCCAGGCAGGAAACATAGGCAGGGCAACAAGAATAGGAAAAATCTGGAGAGAGGAAAGGTTCAATTTACAGTTACTCAGATGCAGAGGAAGAAAAATGAGAATGCCACATGGCTAACACAGACAAGGATATGGGTTAATATAAGATATAAGAGTTAGTTAATAAGAAAGCCTAAGCTAATAGACCAACTGATGAGGAATTCCCCCTCTGTATGCTGTGAATACCATTGGCTAATAAAGAAACTGGCTTGCCCTGAAAAGGTAGAACACAGCTAGGCCAGGAATACTAAACTGAATGCTGGGAGAAAGGAGGCAGAGTCAGGGAGAAACCATGTAGCCCCGCTGGAGACAGATACCAGAATTTTAGCCAATAAGCTACAGCCATGTGGCAAGAAACAGATTAATGGAGATGGGTTAAATTAAGATATAAGTGTTAGCCAATAAGAAGCTAGAGCTAATGGGCGAAACAGTGTTTTAAATAATATAGTTTCTGTGTGGTTATTTTGGGTCTGAGATGCCAGGTGGCCAGGAAACAAAGAATTGGCCTTATTACAACAGCCAACCAATTTATAATTAATGTAAGCTTCTTTGGGTTTCTTTGGGACTGAAAGGCTGCAGGGCCAGGCAGGACTGAAACCTCTATCAGCAAATGGCACCAATGTGGACAACTAAATACACTTAAAACTAAGAGAGCTTGGGAAGTAAGTAATTCTAGACACAAAAGAACAGCCATAAGCATGGCTTTTGGTAGCAGCATTTTTTCAGATGAGCTCTGTTTGCTAGAGGCAAGCATGTCTCTTTTAAGAGAGGCTCCCTGACTCAGCTTTGGCTGCAAACACCTTGCAGCTCTTTTAAGAGGCCCCCCCACCAAACATTTAAAAGGGTGTTTATAAATAGCTGACAGCATGCTTCTTGGTGGTGGCAGGGACACTGAAACTCCATAGAGTTGTGGCAATTAGCATGGCTCCCACCAGTACCTCCACCATGAAGCCAGACTCTCAGAAAGCTAAGGAATTGGGTGGATCTAGCCGTCCTGCCATTACTTTAATCCTAGCCATATCACGTAGTAAATTAAAGACTCATGTGGTCAGAAAAAACGATATACAGTAAAGATAGATTCAAAGACGAAGAAAACTACTAAATGGTTTAAAATATATGGATGTTTGGGAGAGAAAAGAAAAAGAATAATGTCCTTTTAAAAAAAGTAAGAGAGTAGTTGGGTGTAGTGGCACACATGTTAAATCCCAGCACTTGGGAGGCAGGTGGATCTCTGTGAGTTCAAGGACAGCCAAAGATACACAGAGAAACCTTGTCTCAAATAAACAAAAATTAAAAAGAAATAGAAAAGAAATAAAGTTTAAAATAAAGCCATGGAAAGATGGAAAATATACAGAGAATCTGGATACTGGTGTATTATTATGTTGTCTTTCTATTGTTTGAAGGCTGAGGAAGGATCAACAGCTGCTGAAAGACATTTTATTATAAATGCTGCAGGATTAATAAAACATATATATTTTGAAAATGCCTTGACTTGAAAATTTAAGTCAAAAGATACGTTACTTTGGAGAAGAGGTATTGCTTTTGTTTCCACTGGAAATGAGAGGCAGGGGATTAATTCTGGGGTAAGAATAATTATGTTTGACCAAGGAAGATCCCTTGAAAAATCACTTATAGGAGTGGATGGCCCAGATGATCCACTCTTACCGAGAACCTTTTGTTGGAGTTTCTTCTGAATTCTACACCCAGCATAGCCTCAAGCCTGCATGCCTCACAGAATTTTCCAGTCAGGATTTGACCATAATCTTAAATTTTCTTTAGGTTCTCATAAGATTATCAGTGCCCTCAATCAGCATGAAACAACTTGGAAAACGATGCCCACATTCCCAAAGAATGGATTTTGTATGTTTGTCTTTGTTTAGAATGTTGGCTAGAGTTATTATGAATAATGGTCAGGATGAAAGATAAACAAAGGAGATTAGAATCAGATTTTTGTTTTAAAAAGGGGGGAGTGCTGTGGGACAATAGTCTTGTACCCTGCAGATTTGTCACTTGTATTAGTTTAATAAAATGCTGATTGTCCAGCAGCAAGGCAGGAAGTATAGGCAGGGCGACCAGACAGGAAGTATAGGGAGGGTGACAAGAACAGGAGAATTCTGGGAAGAGGAAAGGCTCAGTCTGCAGTCGTCACCCAGACCAAGAGGAAACAAGATGAGAACACCTCACAAATAAACGATACCAACCAGATTGCCAACAGACACAAGAATTATGGGTTAAAAGACGATGTAAGAGATAGTTAATAAGAAAGCCAGACCTAATAGGCCAACGAGTTTATAATCAATGTGTGTTTCTTTGGGACTGAATGGCTGTAAACCAGGCAGGAAAGAAACCTCTTCAATCAGAGATTATTTGCCACAAGGCAAATATATATACTAGTTTTAGAAAGTTTTTAAAAAACTAGAAACAACATAAATGTCAGTCAGGAGGTGAATGAAGAAATGCTGTCTACAGTGGAATATTACTCAACAGTACAAAGAAAGATAGAAATTTTACACACCAGCACAGTTTCATCTCAGATAGACTGTACTGAAGAAATGGATCTGGCACGAAAGAACTGAGACACTGTGTGAGAGTCACTCAAGGTTAAGGATCCTGTTATGATGGGAAGAAAATTGACAGAGCCAAGGAGAGTGAGTGATGGTATCAGCAGTGCATGGCCAATGACGGAGCACAGGAGCAATTGTCAGAATCACAGACTGTGCATGTACAAGGAACAAATACCATACAGTACACATCAAAGGCAGTGACAGAAAGAGATGGACAGATGACTGATAGACAGAAGGTACATGCATATGTGATAAATGATAGATAGATAAATTGATTGATAGAGAGAGAGAGAATGATGTTATAGAGATGATATCCTTAGATGAACAGATGATAGTCACTGCGCATTATTAGATGCTCATTACAGCAACATTCCAACTCCAAATGTCAAATCTGTATAACTGAGATTAATCATCTGTATAATAATATAATAATCTGTATAATATAACTGAGTTGTATAATCTGATAACTACAGAACTACAGTACAAATTGGTCTCAGAAACAGAGTTCTGGGGTCCATCTCAGTGCCACGGGCTGATACGGGGTTGTCACTGGTCCCTCTGGAAGATCTAGAGGAAAAACTATTCCTGGCCTTTTCACTTCATCAGAGCTGTCACTAGTCCTTGGTATGGGATCCCCTCACCTTGGGACTTCAAGTCACTCTGATTTATCGACACATCCTTGTCTTCCATTGGTATCAAATCTCTATCGAGCAAGTTCATGTGAGTTCATCCAGATAACTAACGATCACCTCCCAGTGTAACGATCTCAGTTTACTCAGATCTATAAAGCCTCTAACTCCAAGAAACAAAATAACTCTTAGAGGTGCCATGACAGAGGTGTCATGTCTTATCTCACCAATGACTCTAAAAAGTGAACCTAGGAAAACAAATCCAAATAGAAAACGGATAAAAGAACCTGGACATGAAAGTGTCACCACCTAGTCACATGAAGTCAGCGAACAGCAGGTGACAATCATCCAGGAAGCAGACAACAAGGTTAATGCAAACAAGGAAGAGAATAAATTTGGAAACCTAAGAAAATTCACTAGTGCATGCGGTCAGCAGAAAGCCAGGGAAATGGGCACAACAAACAAAACCACAGCATCAAGGAAATAGCCTGAAGGCACAAGGAAGTGACCAGGAGCCCAGGACACCAAGGCAGGGATATAAAGGCTCAGGAGGCTCCACACTTTCACACATCCCTCTACTCCTGCATCTCTGACCTACTCCATCCTCAACCCAACATCAGAACCATGAGCTGCTGTGGCTGTTCTGGAGGCTGTGGCTCCAGCTGTGGGGGCTGTGGCTCCTGCTGCTGCAAGCCTGTGTGCTGCTGTGTGCCTGCCTGTTCCTGCTCCAGCTGTGGAGGCTGCAAGGGAGGCTGTGGCTCTTGTGGGGGCTGCAAGGGAGGCTGTGGTTCCTGCGGGGGCTGCAAAGGAGGTTGTAGCTCCTGTGGGGGCTGTGGTTCCTGTGGGGGCTGCAAGGGAGGCTGTGGTTCCTGCGGGGGCTGCAAAGGAGGTTGTAGCTCCTGTGGGGGCTGTGGTTCCTGTGGGGGCTGCTGCCAGTCCAGCTGTTGTAAGCCCTGCTGCTGCCAGTCCAGCTGCTGCAAGCCCTGCTGCTCTTCAGGCTGCGGGTCCTGCTGTCAGTCCAGCTGTTGTAAGCCCTGCTGCTGTCAGTCCAGCTGTTGTAAGCCCTGCTGCTGTCAGTCCAGCTGCTGCAAGCCCTGCTGCTCTTCAGGATGTGGGTCCTGCTGCCAGTCTAGCTGTTGTAAGCCCTGCTGCTGCCAGTCCAGCTGCTGCAAGCCCTGCTGCTCTTCAGGCTGTGGGTCCTGCTGTCAATCCAGCTGCTGCAAGCCCTGCTGCTCTCAGTCCAGCTGTTGTGCTCCTGTGTGCTGCCAGTGCAAGATCTGAGATATCTGACTCCTAGCTGTCAGCTGGGGTAGGGTAGGGTGGAGCTGGCTCTTCTCCTTGTGCACAGAGCAGATGTCATCTTGTGTCTCTGGAAGTCTCTTTCTCTTGAATTTGACTTTCTTTACAGCTCAGCCCCGGGTTTTAAGATGATAGAGGACACTAGACTTTCTAACTTTTATTGGTCACTGTCCACTCCTCCTAGAAGTGATGGATGATAAGGGTCTGCAGCACAGGGGGAAGGGCACCTGTGTGTGCCTTCTTACCTGCTCAAAGCAACACACTAACCACTTTACACCACGTCTTCCTGCCAGCAAGGTCCACACTGGCTCCCCCTTCACTCCAGTTTCATACCTGTCTATTAGAACACAGTAATATTTTCCTTCAATAAAATCATCTCTGTCGCTATAAAATAAGTCTCCTCCAGTGTCATTCTTTCATTTCCTTTTCTGTTTGTGTGCGAATGAATGGCAAGCTTATGGTCAGTGGGCTCCTGGGAGCCCCAGGAGAAGGTCTCTGTGGAACTGGGTGGTGTCACCAGGAGGGAGCAGTGCTTGCCCAGCCTTTGATGTAGCGAGGTGGCTCTTCACAAACAGGTAGGTGATGTGTGTGTGGAAGAACATGGTCCCCTGTGTCTCAGATGAATTGCATTGATCTCCTGACAGGACTCCATTGGGTACCAAACCCTGGACTGCAGGTCATGTCACCCCTGCACTTCCCCGAGGAGATATACAGGGTGGGTGTTAGTCACTCCCAACGCTGAGGCTGAGACCTCCTGTTACTGCTGTTTCTCCCATCACCCCACTCCTCAGCTTGAACCAACAAGAACCCTATGGCACACGCATGTACACACATAGTATAGATACAGATATAGATATAGATATATAAAGCAAAGCATAGTAACATGTGCTTGTGATTTCAGAACCGGGGAGGCTGAACTAAAAGAATCCCTGGACTCACTGAGCAGCTGGTCTGGCCTACCCAGAAAGTTCAAGACCAATGAGAAAGACCCTTTCAAAAACCAAGGTGGACAGCACCTAAGAAATTTCAGCATAGGCCTATATATGCACACAAATACAAAAAAATAAATAAATACAGGACCAAAGAGTGGATGCCCATATAAGGACCCAGATACTATCTGAAAGCCAAGGAGAGAGGACTTGGGAGGTGCCAGCCCTGTACCACATCCATGTTGTGCACCCAGTCTCAGGCACACAGGACAATGAATGGGCCTCTGACCTTAAATCCACTAGCTGGGTTGGTTGCTACAGCATCTCCAGCCAATATCATGGTTGTGATAAGAGCTGGACAGACCCAAGTGGGGAAGTCAGAATAGGGTGGTCAGCCTAATCTTACAATGCAAAGCTGCACAGGTTCTGCTTGTAGAAGCGTCTGAAACAAGAAGCTAGTTAAAAGCCTGTTTTTTCAGGAAATAGCCACAGGTGTGAGCCTGGGATCTGCAGCTTGCGTGGGTTCATCACTCAGGTGTTGGGAGCATGTTTGAGGCTGTGTATGAATCCCCCCCTTGCCAGGAGTGCGCTGCCCTCTAGGTCAGTGGTTCTATTGAAATGAGCCAACCTAGTCCTTTTGTCCCCCTCCCTCCCATAGCATATGCCCTCGTGTCTGAGGTTATTGAAGACTGCAGATCCAGCTCAGATGTAATCCGCTCATACACTGGGCACAGGACTGGAGACATACAGTATCTTGGCAACAGTGGAGTCAGCATGTCAAAAAGACTATGACGGCACAGGCTGGAGAAGGTGGAATAGGACCTCACATTCCACCCTAGGGCTCCAGGAAGGAACACTGGGTTGTGTCCCCCAACCCAGCAAGAAGAGAGGGACATAAATGGAACATTCTCAGGGAGGAGGCCCCTCCATCAAGGCAGCGTTGATTGCATATAGGTTCTCAGTCAGTCTGTTCATACCTAAACTCACCACACCAGAGCAATGATGTCACAAGGCAGCACTTGTCCCACAGAAACTCCACCACGGAAATGCCACTTCCCAGTGGGCTGGGACCTGGGTCTCCATGCAGACATGGTCGAGCGAATGCTGAGACTGGGCAGCCCTGATGGGGTGTTCAACCAGAGACCACTTAAACCGCAGGTGACCTCATCAGAAGTGAGAATCGCTGTAGATCAGATGTGAGCCTTCAAACCCCTTTCTCCTCTTATTATTTTCCTCTTTCTGTTCTGAAGCAAGTGTCCATGCAGCCCAGGCTGGCCTTGACTTTGGAATCGTCCTGCCTTGGCCTCCTGAGTGCTGGACTTATGAGTGATGTTTGGTCATGTTTTCAAGCTCATGACCTTATTCTTTGTGGGGAACCTCTCCACAGCGATCAGCTGGCAAGGTTTCCCAGTCCGATTCAGCTGCAAGATTAAAAACTGTCTTATCCAGAGGTGATGATGCACACCTTTAATCCTAGCACTCAGGAAGCAGAGACAGGGGGATCTCTGTGCGTTCAAGACCAGCCTTCTCATCATAGGGATTTTCTAGGACAACCAGGACTACATAAAGAGACCCGTCTCAAAAAAAATCTGCCTAACAGTGCCTTGGCTACATGTAGTTCTCTCAAGTGTATCCGGTTGCCTCAAGCTCACCGTTAAGGCAAGGATGAGTTTGAACTCCCAATCCTCCTACCTCTACCTTCCCAAATTCTGGGATTACAGGCACTAACAAGCCCATGAGTTTTGAGTTCCAGGAAATTATCTCAAGTTCTGATGAAAAAAATAGGGCTGGGGAGATGACTCAGTTGGTAAAGCTCTTGCCACATATTCAGGTCCTGAGGACCTTAATTCAGACCTCCAGAACCCAAGTAAAATGCTGGACATGGGAGCTCTCATCTGTAATCCCCACACTGGAGAGGCAGAGAGAGGAAGATCTGGAACTCACCAGTCAGTCAGTCAGTCTAGCTAAATCAGTGACTTCAGGTACAATGAGAAACCCTGTCTCAAACATAAGGTTTCCACACCTCTGGTTTCCACATGGATATACAGAGATGCACACATGTGCCCTCTACACATACATCACATCCATGTCCACACACACAGGAAAAGGAATGAATAGTAGAAGCATAGTCCCCTCCTCCCTGGAATACCTTGGCAGTCCTGGTGCTGTGCAGCCATTGTGCTGAGATGAACCCCTATCCCATCAGGAGTGCTGTGGGCATTTCTGCCAGGGGACGAGTCCTGACACTGGTGACAAGTCCTCGGTGTCCTTGGGTCTTCCTGTGTTAGGGTTACTCACAAATCATGGTGCAGATCTTTATCAGAGCCATGGATGCTCAGCTTCTCAAGACGCCCCCACCCCCATCTTACTCTTTATGTCTTTGTCAATGTACCGCCAAACAAGAAAGAGTCTCCGAGAGAAGTTGCAGCCTCTGCACACACATCCACCTCACCCCTGACATCCAGATCAGCCTCAAGAAGCCTGAGATTTTTCCAGAGGGAACAAGTATTCAGGGAGCTCAGATGTGCCGCTGTGCATAAAATGGTAGAGGGCTTGCCTAGCAAACCCTGGGTTCCATCTGCAGCACAGCCAAAACATGGCAAGGTGGTGCGCATGTATAATCCAACAATTGGGAGGTGGGGACTGGAGGGACAGAAGCTTAAGGTCATACTCATATCCTTAGAAAATTAAGGCTCTCAAGAAAACCACATTTGGAAAAAGACGCGGATATTCCTATAAATTCACCTCACAGCCTCCCCCAGGACTCACTGTGTGTGTCTAGGGAATTACTCTGGGCTCCAATGGAAAAGGTTGTTGCATTTGGTCTGCCCACCCTACTTACTCTGCACAAAGGCAGTGAAAGACACTGTTTTTATTCCCAAAATTTCAACCTACAATCGGTTACTTCATTTACTGTAATGAAGTCTCTGTCCAAGTCAACAGAGAGGTCGGTAACCTGGCCTCCGGGAAAGCACATGGTCTCGCTGAGAGCCGTGCGCCACCTAGTGGAGGCGATGGGAAAGGCATGCCTGCCCTGCAGACCTACTTACCAGAAGCAGCTGAGGTAGATGAGGCTTTGCTTCAGCCACTTTATTGGTGGGAAATGTAAAGAAAATGCACTATCTTACCTATCACAGATGATAGCGGTGAGATGCTTTTGGAAATGTACCCATTGTCTCCAGTATGTCCTTTGGGAAAAGCCTTTCTCCAGCATTTAAGATGAAGACTTTTCTTAGATGAAGGAAGAAAGCAAGGGAATCTGGGGTTCCATCAGGTCTGCTTCCTGTGTCCTTCTGAAGGCTTCCTCTGAAGGTCAAAGAAGCAATGGGGTTTGAGAACCGGCCTGAGTGGCTCTGCAGCTTGAAGACGGGAGAGAGGAGTGACTTCTGATTCCAACCCCAGATGCTCTAGCTCCGTGACAGAGGGAAAGAAACCAAACTGCGCCCCCTCTGGGATGGAGTCCTCCCTTGATGGAGGAGCAGTCATCCAGGTTTGAACATTCTTCCTGGAGCAGCAAACAGAAAACTGCAAAACAAATAAAGAAAACTACTTAAGAGATTCCGTTGTCACCGCTCGCGGTCCAGCACTCTGGGGGATCGTAAATGTGCGATTCCGTGAAGAGTGCTTAAGTGCAGATTTCATCTTTGCTGACTTTAAGAGGAAACTGATGTCCAGGGAGAAGTGTGTGACAGCCTCTAGCTGAGGACTGCCCCAGCTCTGCACCCGCATTCCAGGGTTCACTCAGTTACGCACCTGCATCCTAAAGTTGACTTGGTGATGCACCTCTGCCCCTGTACTGACTCAACTATGCACTTACACCCCGTACTGACTTGGATATGCACCTGCACCCTGGGTTCACTCAGCTATGCACCTACACGTTGTCTCAGCGTCTCTACTGCTGTGATAAAACACCATGACCAAGACAACTAATAAAAGAAAACATTCAATTAAGTTTACTAGTTCAGAAGCCTTCAAAGGTTCTCTCTCCCAGTTTTGCTGCATGCAAGATACATCTCTCTCCTGGGGTGGTTTCACTCCCGGTGTGCAGCTTTCCTTGGCAGATATCTCATGGTTTCAGCATACAGAAGATTTTGGGAGATCCAATGTAGTCCAGAATTCGCATTCAGAGAGTCATGTAATCATCTCTTGGGGCCCTCACAGGGACTCCTCTGCCAGACACCTGGGCTTCAGCGGCTCTCCTCGACTACAGGGTTGGATTCTGGTCCCTCTATCCGTGTACCCTTCATCACTCAAAAGCCAGAGTCACATGGACAACACTGATGTCTGTGTTCAGCCACCTGCTAGGAGGTTACCCTGGCCCCCAAAACCCTTCTGTGGAGGAGCAAGGTTTGCAGTTCCTTCTAGGAACAGAAAATCCCTCAGGCCTTTTCTTCTCACAAGTGGGAAATTGACTGGGTGCGGCTTACCCTGAGGGCACCGCTCAGGATTTAGAGCAGGCCTCTCCTTCATTCTCAGCACAAGTCTTGGCTCCAACATTAAATTTCTCTGGTGCTCATTTTTCTCTTCAAACTAAATTTGTATTTCTTTTTGTCCTACCTGCTCTTTTTCTCTGTAGACCTGCAGAATTCTGATTACTAATCACCATTCCACGAAGTCAATATTAGTTGCTTTGACATCTCCTCCAACAAAGAAATTAGTTTGTCCATTGCTTTTCAGTTCAACCTCAGGCAAATTCTTAGGACAAGGGTTGAAGCTAAATACATTTGTTGTTGTTGTTGTTAAAATGCCACAAGAATGGGCTCCAGCCCAGTCCTAATACTCTTCCCCTCTGAGAAACCTCAAGTTGGGCCTCCAGAGTGTACTATCTTCCAAGCTCTTACTAGGATGGTCCATTTAGCTCTGCTTACAGCATCCAACCACCTTTCTAGTTCCAAAGTCCCAACGTCTTCCACAGTCCTCAAGAAAAAAAATCACATAGGGCTGTTGCAGAAATAACCCACTTCCTCCTACCAATTTCAGAGTTTATATTGCTGTGATAAAACATCATGATCAAAGTAACTCATAAAAGATGGCATTTAATTGGGGCTCACAGTTTCACAGGATTGGAGTCAATGATGGCAGAGTTAAGGCATGGTGGCAGGTGCTGCAGCTGACAGCTCACATCTTGAGCCACACGTGAGGAGGAGAAAGCGAGAGAGAGAGAGAGAGAGAGAGAGAGAGAGAGAGAGAGAGAGAGAGAGAGAGAGAACAAGCGCACAGTGGGTGTGTCGCACAGCGGGTGTGTCTTTTAAACCTCAAAGCCCACTTTCAGTGACACGCCCCCTCCAAGGCCTTCTAATCCTTCCATACAATTCCACCAATTAGGGAACATGTATTCAAACAGATTCTGGGCGGGGGGGGGGCATTCGCATTCAAACCCCCACAGCTGTGTTGACTCGGTTATGCACCTAGACACCTGAGTTATGGATTGGTACCCTGGAGTATACTTCATTACTTTAAGTGAGCCTGTCCTTTTCCACTTGCATCCTCAAATTGCTGTTATTTCCCTTAAAACCTAATGTCTGTGTAGCCATCTGTTTTACTTCTTCGATTTTCATCTATCTCTTAGGAAGCTGGTAACGTGACACCAACAAGAAGGGATGTGAAAAAACAGTATTGGATGCTCAACGATTTAAGGTCGTCTCCAGAAAGATGCTTAAAGGTTCAGAGCTTACCAGGCCCACTCTATCTGCTTTTGCCACTAATCCTCACTGTAAAAACCAAATACATTTTTGTATTTCTGGCCAATTTTTCAACCTGCTCTCCTGGGTGGCCTCACAGCTCCAGTCGTAGCATGCAACGGCAGGAGCTGTGCTGTCTGGACATTTCCTCTGCCTAATTAATTCATTGTGAACTGGACCTCACTCAAGTTCTAGAGCAGGCATGTTCTAGTCAAACAAGGGACCTCTAGTTCAGTTCCCCCTTGAAATCTCAAGAGCACTATCTTCCTGTCCACCTCTCTGGTACATTCTGGTCTTCCGAACTCCCACCAGAACCTCCCCCTGTTCTCTTCTCACCGCACTTTGGAGTTTCTCTGTATCTCCAAAATCTTCCATACTCCCACACACCAGTTCCAATGACCCATGAATCACACGGCAAGGCCTATCAGAGCAACCAACCCATTTCTGTTCCCACTTTCCACACAGTTCTGACTTGTCAGGAGCACCCTGCAGGAGGAAAGATTTATTCTGCTGAAGGTTTCAGAGAGATTTCAATCCATCATGTAGAGGAAGGCCTGGTGGAGGGACTCTGTCTGTAGCAGTGGGAGCATGTGGGGACTAAGTAGCAGAGAGGGTGCTAGGGCCAGGGGTGGGGCTACCTACCGTCTTCAGAAAGCTACCTCCACCAACAAGGCCCTTCCACCCACACAGCTCAAAACATTACCACCAGCTGGAAAACAAGTAGATGGACAAAAGAACAGTGGGGAGACATCAGACCCTAACAGTGGCTGTTTAAGTTCAAGGCTAAGTAGGAGGGAGAGAAAGATAAGGCTGAGGGGCCTGAGAAATGGCCCAGCCAGTAAAGACACCTGCCAACAAGCCAGAGGACCTGGATTTTATCCCCTGTGAAAGGCGAGAACCAGCTACCTGCCGCAGGTGGTCCTCTGACTTCCACACACCTGCCATGGCACAGGCAGCATACACACACTGAAATTTAAACATAATAAAGCTCTTTTTAAAAAATAAATGTAAATATAAAGGTTTGAGTGAAGCTGAATTAAAAAGCAATTTGACAGAAGAACCTGGACTGTGATAAGCTGATGCTACCCCTTCCTGTCCTTCAGGGTTCAGAAGACTCAAGCCAGGTCACACAGGACTGTAAACATCACAGGACACTGGCAAGGGAGCCAGTATGGTCTACAGCTGCTGTCACTTTCGCTTCTGCCCTCAGTATTGCAAAGATATCATGGCCTATGAACCTTGACAAGAAGCAATCTCCCCAGCATAGATACTTCTGGGCAGACATCACGTTATCTTATTCACAGACACAGAGGTTCCAGCCCAGGCTCCACCTCCGTCAGTCAGCTACACAGAGTCATCTGGTGCCTGAAACACACACACAAATACACCATATGGTAGACTGTCCTCTATGGGAACACCACCCGTGAGTAACTGCCTCTTGCCATGATTTCTGTTCTAGTTCCATTGCTATTGCTATGATAAAACACACTCAACAAAAGGCACATGGGAGAGGAAAGGGCTCATTGGTCTTATAATTCCAGGTTACAGTCCATCACTGAGAAGAAGTCAAGGCAGGAACTCAAACCAGATGAGAGAAGAAAGGAGCAAATGCTCCCTACTGGCTTGCTTGCTAGTTTTCTTCACTCTTCAACAGTTCAGGGTCCATCGTAGTGAATGGCGCCACCCACAGTAGGCTGAGTCTTCCTAAGTCAGTTAACAATCAAGACAATTCCCTACAGACAAATACGTCCACGGGCCAGCCTGATCTAGTAATTCCTCATGGAGACTGTCTTGCTGTGTGATACTAAGAAGCACTCCCATGCTGGCTTGGTGCCCATGAGAGCATTCGTGGCTGTTGGATACCTACTGGATTGCAGGGAAGGTTAGCAGTACTCTAATTTCTGGACTTCAAAAGAGATTTCTCCTCCACCACTTCCTTCATGTGACTGGTATCAGTCCCTTCTGATCGTCCCTTTGTGCCTGTCATCCACAGCACTCTGTGACACCGCCATCCGGCTTGGTTCCTGCTTTCATGCACTTCATGAAGTATCTCACCTGCCTGGTGGGTCCAAATCCCTGGCTTCCATCGGCAGTCAAGGCTGTCCCTGCATCCTCTCTCTTCTCTGGCACAGACATCCTTGTCTGTGCCATAGGTCCCGAATCATCTGACTCTGAATGACCCTCTGTCTTCCCATGGATGACCCTGGTTGCTACAGATTATTTCCTGAGCTTCACCTATGGCTGCTTTGTCTTGTTACCACTGTCCTTGTGGTGCACACAGGGAGTGACTAGTGTGACTCTAAAAATGGTTCCTCCAGTGTGACACCCAGCACTTCTCGTTCTCTCTCACTGGCTTTGTGTTTTCTTCTGCAGTTCCTGTTCACAGTGTCCGCATGCTTTCTGCTCGCACAGGGAGAACGCCCCTCTCATACTGCCATGTCAGCGACTTTGTTGTTAATGCATTTGCTCCCGTCGTCACCAACGACATGTTAAATGCTAGGATAGTATGCCCCAGCCGCCCTGCGTGCCACTAAAAAGAGCAATGTATCTGTCCCCTAAGATGGTTAACAGCAGCATGGGGCAGGTGCCAGAGCCTGCAGAGAGGTAATCACAGCGAACACACTCGGAAAACTGGCCTCTGGAGGACGAGGGTCATTCTGTGGGAATGTCACTCACACACAGTAACTCACACTCATCCTTCTGATCGTGGGGGACACTAAGTCCTTATTCTCACTTTCGTCGTGCCATTATGATTTTACTAATGGGGAGCTGGAGAGATGGCTCAGTGGTTAAGAGTGTGTGGTGCTCTTGCAGAGGACACAACTTAAGTCCCCAGTACCCACACTGGGAGGCTCACAAATGCTTGCAATCTGGCTCCAAGGGAATCTGATGCCCTCCTCTGCACTCCAGGGTCACTGGGTGCTGGGAACTAGACTTAGGTCTTCTATAAGAGCAGTGCATGCTCTTAGCTGCTGAGCCATCTCTTGATCCCAATGTATTAATATTCTTAACTATCTTATTAAACACGTAAATCATGTAAATAGATCATTTAATGTGGTAGTATGTATGTACTTGATAATTTTATTAATATAAATTATAAGTATTAATGTAATAATACAAATATTCTTAACAGTAGTATATTATTACTAACGCATCAATTTCTTTTTGCTTACATGTTAACATTATTATTAACATATTGGTTTTATATGATATATTAATGTGTAATATATTGGTTTTTATACTATTACCACAATTTCTCTCTATTTTTGAGACAGGCTTTCTCTGTGTTGCAGCTCTGGCTGGCCTAAAACTCACTCTGTAGACCAGGTTGGCCTCAAACTCACAGGGATTTGCCTGCCTCTGCCTTCCAAGTGCTAGGATTAAAGATGTATGCCACTACCATCCTATCTACCATTAGCTCTTATTTTATATACTTACATCATTTCATAATCATTATATCATTCTTGTTAAAATCATATTGTCACTTTATTATATTCTAATTAACCATCAGCATCATTAATATTTTTGAATATTACTTCTAGTCATTACTGTCTAGAAGCAAGCTCCTTGGGCTGCTCTGCCCTCTGCTGGCGGTTCCCAGGACTACAGGACTCTGCCTCCTGTTGTTGAGATTGAAGGTTCATTCCAAGACCATTTTCGGTACTGGCCTGGTGACTGAAGATCCTGAAGTTGAACTCTCAGCTACCTCTCCAACACCATGTCTGCTTGTGTGCTGCCATGCTTCCTGCCATGACAATATGGCCTAAACCTCTGACACCATAAGCCAGGCCCAATTAAAAGTTTCCCTTTATAATAAAAAAAAATCATACAGGAGGACCAATGGAGCCAAATAGAAGACCCGAATATCAATCCACACATCTTGGAACACCTGATATTTGATAAAGAAGCAAAAAATATCGAATAGGAAAAAAAAGCATATTTAACAAGTGGTGCTGGCATAAGTGGATATCAACATGTAGAAAAATGAAAATAGACCCGTATCTATCACCATGCACAAAACTGAAGTCCAAATGGATCAAAGACCTCAACATAAAGCCAGTCACACTGAACCTTATAGAAGAGAAAGTGGGAAGAACACATGAATGCATTGGCACAGGAGACCACTTCCTAAATACAAACCCAGTAGCACAGACACTGAGAGAAACAATTAATAAATGGGACCTCCTGAAACTGAAAAGCTTCTATAAAGAAAAGGACATGGTCAACAAGACAAAACAACAGCCTACAGAATGGAAAAAGATCTTCACTAACCCCCCATCAGACAGAGGTTTGATCTACAAAATACACAAAGAACTCAAGAAATTGGACACCAAAAGATCACATACTCCAATAAAAAAAAATGGAGTACAGACTGAAACAGAACTCTCAACAGAGGAATCTAAAATGGCTGAAAGACACTTAAGGAAATGTTCAACATCCTTAGTCATCAGAGAAATGCAAATCAAAACAACTCTGAGATTCCATCTTCCACCTGTAAGAATGGCCAAGATCAAAAACACTGATGACAACTTATGCTGGAGATGTTGTGGGGTAAAGGGAATGCTCCTCCATTGCTGCTGGGAGTGCAAACTGGTACTGCCCCTTTGGATATCAGTATGGCAATTTCTCAGAAAATTAGGAAGCAACCTTACTCAAGTCCCAGCAATATCACTTTTGGATATACACCCAAAGGATGCTCAATGGTACCACAAGGATATGTGCTCAACTATGTTCATAGCAACATTGTTTGTCATAGCCAGAACCTGGAAACAACGTAAATGCCCTCGACTGAAGAATGGATAAGGAAAATATGGTACATTTACACAATGGAGTACTACACAGCAGAAAAAATAATGACATCTTTAAATTTGCAGGAAAATGGATGGATCTAGAAAACATGATATTGAGTAAGGTAACTCGGACCCAGAAAGGCAAATATACACTCACTCATAAGTGATTTTTAAACATAAAACAAAGAAAACCAGCCTGAAAATCATAATCCCAGAGAACCTAGGCAACAATGAGGACCCTAAGAGAGACATACATGGATCTAATCTACATGGGAAGTAGAAAAGGACAAGATCTCCTGAGTAAATTGGGAGCATGGGGACCTTGGGTGAGGACTGAAGGGGGGGGAGAAACAGGGAGGGGAGCAGAGAAAAATGTAAAGCTCAATAAATATCATGGAATAAATAAATAAACAATCAATAAATAGCCAGAGATAAACAAAAAAAGAGTCAAAATGACCAAAAATGACCAGTTTCCTCTTCTCTCAGGAGTTTCATAAGGAGGAAACATGTCTTCAGTGATGAAACATCACTTGCCACACAGTTTGAAGTCACAGGGTAGAGTAGTAAGTCTGGAAGAGCCCCTGACTTCCCTGGGATTTTTCATAGCCATTGCTGCCCCCTCTAGAACAACAGAGTGAGCCAGATGGGCAGGACCTGGTTTAGGGGAGAGTGCCCTAGACAGCCAGACTAGGGAGCTTTCTGTACGAGAAATGGAGACCTGCCCTAACCAACTGAATGACAGCCTAGCAGGGTCCTTAGGCAAGTCTCCAGCTCTGAGCAGATGGCCCCATCTGTTCTGTTCCTTTTTTGTGCTCCTGTTCTTACAGGGAGTCTCATACAATTTGAATGCAATTACTTGTTTCCATTAGTGAGTTAATAAATCCCTAAAGAGTTCCTGGCAATTATAGTGGTGCCTAGGCTCTTACACCATATCTGAGCTTAGAGAACATTCTGGTTAAACAGTCTAGGGGGGTGGGGGACAACCTAGCAACTGCAGAGCTACACAGAGCATCTGATCCTATGGTGGCAGGAACTGGCCACAGCTTCTTCTGTGGACCATGACTTCCTCTGTTGGCCTTTAGCAACTCAATAGACATTTGCAGAATGCCAAAGACGTGGCTGTTCACAAGGCAGACACTCTGCGAGTTTCTCTAGGACACTTTAGTGGGAGAATGGATTTAGACTCTTTACAGAAGGCTATGACCAATGATCCTCAGCTGAAAATTCAACATCCAACCTCTTAGTTGGGGTACCATGGCCTTGACATATCGCAGCAGAGGTAAGGAGGATGCTACATCCCATGTCCAGGTCTCCAGGGCTCTGGAAACCATTGTGAGCTGGCAGTTATGATGAACCCAAATAGCCCACCATGGAGCCAAAACTGCCAGGAAAACCTCTGGGTGCCCAAGAAGAAAACTCATGGGTCCAAGTGTCAAGCTCTCCTGCCACCCTGGATGCTGTCAGCGAACTTTGGTTCCTTGAAGACACTAAGCAGATGAAGGTTTTGGGGAAATGGAGTGAGCTGGAGAGAGTGTTTCATAAACAAAGGAGGGCCCTGAGTGAGGTGACACAGCAGGTCACTGTGATGGTCACAACGGTTCAGAGCTCATAGGCTGCAGTAAGAGCCTTCAACGCCAAAACGAACTCCCTCCTTCCAACCTGAGCATCACCAACTTAGTGAGGACAGAAGAACGGCCTGCAGTCATGAGCTGAGGGCCAATGGCTTCGAAATGTGACTCCCATCAGATATGGGCTCGAATCAAGCATCAGAAAAATGCAAATCAAAAGAAGGCTGAGGCAGGAAGGTTGCTAGGAGTTCAGAGCCATCTTGAGCTACACATAGCGTGTTCTAGGCCAGTCACAGGTACATTGTGAGACCCCGTCTCAAAAAAAAAATAATAAGGAAAAAATCAAGAGCTGGGAAGATTACTCAGGCAGTAAAGAGCTTGCTGCACAGGCATGAGGACCTGAGTTGGGTCCCCGCGACCATATAAAGAACCAGGTACAGTGACACGCATCTGTGACCTCGAAGCTGGAGAAGCAAGAAACGAGATGCTTGCAGCTTGCTGGCCAGCCAGACTGGCCTAATTGGTGAACTTTACCTGTCTCAACAAGGTGGAGGGTGATTGAGAAAGACACCTAAAAGTAGCTTCTGGCCTCCACACGCACACACACACACGCACACACACACACATGCACACACACGCGCACACACATACGCACACACACATACACACACGCACACACACATACAGAGAGAGAGAGAGCTCTAAACACATCCAGACCTCCCTAACCGTGTTGGCAAGAGGGTAGGGACAGGTAAATGGATCACTGCTGGCAGATATCTAAGACAGTACTCAGAAGACAAACAGTAAAACTCCCATATGAGGTTAGCAACTCCACTCCTGAAATCCTCCTTGCACGTGACAGCTTATGACCGTGTTAGCACCATTCACAACAGCTGAGAAGTAGAAACAGCCTTCAAGTCTATCCGACACAAGTAAAGAAAATGCCGTCTACACATACAGCAAACTAAATTCCCACCGTGAAAACTGGACGTTCTGTCACACCCGTGACACTGGGGATGAGCCTGGAGGGCACCATGCTGAGTGGAGCAGCCTGTGTCTCCAAAGGTTTAGTGGTTGGGACACATCAGTGTATACCTCCAGAACAGACTGCCAGCGGGGAGTAAATTACAGAGAGAATAGCATCGCCATCCTGAGGGCTGGGAAACCCCAGATGGAGCAGCTGGCATTCCATAACTAGGTCTGGTGACAAGCACATACAGTCTCGACTATTCAGGAAACAAAGGAGGATCTTTTGAGCCCAGGGAGTGGAGGCAAGTGGGAGCAATACTGTGAGACCCTGTTGAAGGAGAGAGAGACTCTGCAGGCTTCCGGTAAGACACCCTCACGGGTACAACAGTGGCGCAAATGCTCTACGGTAACCAATGGCTGTCTGACTAGACTAGAGGACTGCCTCACGGGAGAGAGTTCATACTTGGTGCTGTAAACCTGGCTGGAAGTCCCTGTCTGGGGAGATCACAGGCCCAAGCAGGGGAACCTATTACTGTTGTTTTGCTAAATGAATATGTTGTGAAACAGTCTGCTGAATATTTATGTTCATATACATAGAATAGTGATGCTCTCAAGCCTGGCCAGAGAAGTCCCCCCCCCCCAGTGGGCAATGGCTAATGCAGAAACTCATAGCTGGTCAAAGTGTTGAAATTAAATGGCTGTTAAGTCATCAGCCTTAAAAGGGAAATCTATATCAAGCCTCATTCTGCCAAGAATCAGGGAACATCACAGAAGAGGGGACAGAAATCACCTCAGAGCAGGAGGATGGAGAAGACAGCTGGGGAACTGTCTTCTGGACACAGGATGCTGTATGCATGAACTCACAGCAGTTATGGCTGCCTGGACAAGATACACACAATGTTGACTCTGAGAACATTCCAGCATGAGTAAGGGACGGCCATACAAGGTTCCATGCCCAGCTGTGATACTACTGGCAGTAAAGGCTGCTGGGAGGTGGAAAGTGACTTTTCCTCAGTGAGAAAGCCTCTGGTAAGCTGACTGTGATTCAGTAAATAGATTCATACTCACGTCCACGCAAGGAAGCCTATTTAAATCCAATAGATTGTTCGAAATAAATAGATAAGGGCCCGAGACGGCTCAGGGAGTAAAGGTACTTGCTACCAACCAAGGAGGGAGGAACGGAGGGGGGGAGAGAGAGTGAATGAATGAATGAATGCATGAATGAATAAATAAATAAATAAATAAATAAGGAAACAGAGCGACTGTTGGGACGAAGTATTCCAGAGGAAAGGGGAGGGAGCAAGAGCACTATATTCATGGATGAAATTGTCAACAAATAAATAAAACTTATATTTAAAAAGAAAAGAAGCCACCCATACCTGCAGTGGCCCATTTGACTGTGGCTTCACATGACAGGCAGAAAACCATACCACCATACCTGCTATCCCTTAAACAGCAACAGGGATTCACTCGCGAGAGTAGAGACACCATCTGGGGGAAACCTCAGCACCACTGCTTTGGAGTAGTTTCCAGCACCTGAGTTATGAGGCCCTCTGCCCTATGGAACCAAGCTGAGCTGAGATTCAGATTCTGACTGGCAGTAGCCTCCGATGATTAGGCACTGAGTGAGAAGGGGGGAAATGGCCAGAGACTCAGTGATCAAACAGGTGTGGCAGGGAAAGGGATTCCACTGTAGGTGTGAGAGATGGGTGAGTTTGCACCCACAGGAGAAGAGTGGACAGCCCACCCCCAGAGGCTGATATAGGTGTGAGGAAACTGAGGCAGAACAGGCCTGGGAATGTCTATGTAACTCGTGAATGGCATGCTTAGGGAGAGCAACCAAACGCTCTCTGTAGGAGCAGGGTGCTGACTCATTTACTCTCTTCTTTGTTGTTTCTAATAAGACACCATGGGTGACTTGAAAAATTAGAATATAAAATAAATGTCATCAGGGAACATTAAACAATGAAAGTATGTACCTGTGACCAAGATGGTGTTCTTATGGGTCACATGGTCAGCAGAGATAGCAGATGACCACTGCACTGGTCTCTTGGGACATCCCTAACTACCTGGATCTCAGGCGCCAATAAGGTGGAGACAAACAAACAAGCAAACAAAAACCAGGAACAACACTGGAAAAAACAGAGAGGGATGCTCAGCTGAGCCATCAGGAAGTCGGTGCATGCAGAAAACATGAGGATCTGGAGGACCCACAGAAAGTCACAAGGAAGTGACTGTATGCAGCCTCACACCTGACCCTGCACAGGGACATAAAAGCCCCAGGCTCAGGAGGCTCCACACTTTCACACATCCCTCTACTCCTGCATCTCTGAACTACTCCATCCTCAAGCCAACATCAGAACCATGAGCTGCTGTGGCTGTTCTGGAGGCTGTGGCTCCAGCTGTGGGGGCTGTGGCTCCTGCTGCTGCAAGCCTGTGTGCTGCTGTGTGCCTGCCTGTTCCTGCTCCAGCTGTGGAGGCTGCAAGGGAGGCTGTGGCTCCTGTGGGGGTTGTGGCTCTTGTGGGGGCTGCAAGGGTGGTTGTGGTTCCTGTGGAGGCTGCAAGGGAGGCTGTGGTTCCTGTGGGGGCTGCAAGGGAGGCTGTAGCTCCTGTGGGGGCTGTGGCTCCTGTGGAGGCTGCAAGGGAGGCTGTGGCTCTTGTGGGGGCTGTGGCTCCTGTGGAGGCTGCAAGGGAGGCTGTGGTTCCTGTGGGGGCTGTGGCTCCTGTGGGGGCTGCAAGGGAGGCTGTGGTTCCTGTGGGGGCTGCAAGGGAGGCTGTGGCTCCTGTGGAGGCTGCAAGGGAGGCTGTGGCTCCTGTGGGGGCTGTGGCTCCTGTGGGGGCTGCAAGGGAGGCTGTGGTTCCTGTGGGGGCTGCAAGGGAGGCTGTGGCTCCTGTGGAGGCTGTGGTTCCTGTGGAGGCTGCTGCCAATCCAGCTGCTGCAAGCCCTGCTGCTGCCAGTCCAGCTGCTGCAAGCCCTGCTGCTCTTCAGGCTGTGGGTCCTGTTGCCAGTCCAGCTGCTGCAAACCCTGCTGCTGCCAGTCCAGCTGCTGCAAACCCTGCTGCTGCCAGTCCAGCTGCTGCAAGCCCTGCTGCTCTCAGTCTAGCTGCTGTGCCCCTGTATGCTGCCAGTGCAAAATCTGACTTTTGAACTTAGGCCTTCAGTTTTCTCGATGCTCCATGACATCTGGTCTCCCTGAAGTAGCTCCTCTCTACAGACTCTCCTGCAGATACCTGTAATCCCTCCCCACCTTTCCCCCCATGTCCTCATCCATCTCCTTCCCTGGAAGAACCCTCCAGCTAGGTCTTGTCTCTGCCCTCCCCTTGGAGAAACCTATTTCATAGTCCCTGTAAGTGGCCTCCTGTAAAGGCAGCTAGCTATCTGGCGGCCAACAGTGTGTGTCGGGGTGTCTGGCCCCTGAGTCTTCCAGGCCACTTCCTTTATCCCTGTGACTCATTTTCTACAATCTTTTCTAGGACTTCCTGCTGCCTCCTACTGCGCCTGCTTGAATAAATAAAACAAGAAACAAATTTCTTTTGCGTGTGAGTGTATTGTTTAGGGGCGGTATGAATAGATGTGTTGTGAGTACACGTGTTTAAGGGCGGTGTGCACAGATATCTGTGTTTGTATATGTGGAAGCTATGGGTCGATCTTGGCTGGCATTCCTCGTGGCTGTTGTGGTGATCAGCTGCTGTCAGTTTGACAGAATTTAGAATCACCTAGGAGCTAGGCCCCCAGACATACTTGTGAGGGGCTATTGAGATTGAGGGTAACCTCGGAAAGTGTCTGTGGAGGCTTGCCTTTAACACTTTAGTTGATGCGGGAAGACCCATCTTAACTGCATGTGGGACCGGTCTACGTAGAGAGTATTCCACTCATTCATCCATCACTCTCTGTCTTCTGAAGTTTTTAAAGGATGTAACCGCGGCTCCCTTGGCTTCCCCACCATGATGACTACACTCTTTGAGTCAAGGTTTCTCTGTAGCTTCGGAACCTGTCCTGGGAATCGCTTTTGTAGATCAAGCTGGCCTCAAACTCACAGAGATCCACCTGCTTCTGCCTCCCGAGTGCTGGAATTAAAGGTGTGCGCCACCACCGCCCAGTGATGAATACACTCTTGATCCATAAACCAAAATAAACCATTTTTCCCTTAAGATGCCCCCAGGATACTTTATCAAGGTTACAGGAAAGGAATCAAGACAGCCATTCACCTTGGTTTTGAGGCAGGGTTTCCTCTCACTGGGACCTGGGATTCTCTGATTGGGTTAGACTGTTTGACCACTGGGTTTCTATGAGTCCTCCTGTCTCTACCTGATAGAAAAACCAACAATCACAAATAGTTGGTTAGAACACAAAGAGGTCTTCAAGGTAATGGGGTACGGGTATCCCTGAGAAACAAGTAGTTCATCATGGTGCATTGGGTGGTGACAAAGAGCTCTCAGCAGGGTGCTGGGGATGCCGGAGCAGTGAGTGTAATGTGGAATGCTGTCTGCAGTTACCAACAACCCGCTGTCTCTCCAAAGAACAGTGCAGATAGTTCAAAGACACCACATTTGCTAAGTGAGAAACAGAACAAGATGTAGAAACACAGTAGATACAGTGAGCATGATGAAGAGCTGCAGCCAGGTCGATTTCTGGGGCTTGTTGTCCGGAGTAGAGCCTACTTAACTAGTTCCAGGACAATGAGACCCTAATACAACAAGACAGAGGAACCAGAGAAATGAAGACCAAGCTGTACACTAGCCTCCACACACTCACACACACACACACAAACACGGGGTGGGGACAGAAAACACTAGCGATCTCAGAGACTTAAAGCTTGCAATAGTATCAAAATACTTCCATATAACAGGTCTGTCACTTTTGGGGGGAAATTGTAGGCAGAGTTTCCCAACACACACACATACAGATTTGGGGGAAAATTGTAGGCAGAGTTTCCCAACCCAGCAGCGCTCCCAAATAACCACACAAAAACTTAATAATAATTGTAAATGTTCAGATGATAGCTCAGGCTTATTATTAACTAACTTTTACATTTAAATTAACCCATATTTCTTCCCATATTTCTTATCTACACTCTGCCACATGGCTTGTACCTTTTCCCAGTACAGCATGCTCATCTTGCCTCTTGCTGTGTCTTCCGGAAATCCATCTCTCTTCCCAGTCCTTAATTTGGTTGTCCCACCTATACTTCCTGCCTGGCTACCAGTCAATTAGATTTTTATTAACAATGAGAGCAACAGATTTTCACAGTGTACAGGATTATTCCACAGCAGAAAATAAATGGGGGGGTGGATACAACTAGGGGCTAGAGAGATGGCTCAATGGTTAAGAGGTCCTGAGTTCAATTCTCAGCAACCACATGATGGGTCCCAACTCTCTGTAATGGGATCTGGTGCCCTGTTCTGGCCTGAAGGCAAACATGCAGACAGAACACTGTATACATAATAAATGAATAAATAGTCAAACTTATAAAAAAATCAACTAAAACACAGCCCAGAGAGAACAAGACAATGACTGAGATGTCAGTGTGTCAGTTTAGATGTGTGTAGAAAGCCACAGGTTAACAAAAAGACAAAACATGGCTAACAAGTTCACTCCCTATCATCAACCAGACATATAGGTACATAGAAAATGTGGGTACCAGCATGCAGCACTCTTCCCTATACAAACTGGAAAGACCCCAAATATTTGCCAACCAGTGACAGAATAAATGAACTGTGGAAGGTGACAGAATACCACTGAGCAATGAAGAGTGAATACTGACGGATCATTTCCAAGGGTGGCACTGTTCCTTGGACGAGGGGTCGTGAACTGAGTAAGAGTAGAGGAAAGGAACTAAGTATGAGCAAGCGACCATGCATACATCCATTGCTCTCTGCTCCTGACGGTAGATGTGATATGACCGACTGTTTGAAGTTCCTGTCTTGAGTTCTCCACAGTAAAGGACTGTAACTTGAAACCAAGTTGCATTTTGTCAGGGTAGTTCACCACAGCAATAGAAATGAAATTAAAATTGTCAGGTACAATGAGACCTTCTCATGGGGAAACAAGCAAGAGCCCCGGATTCACCAGGCTCAAGGAATAAACACACATAGACTGGGAGCAAACACAGAAAGGCACATGGCCTCCCGAAGGGACAATTCAGCTGATTCCCAAAAGCAAACCAGCAGGGCAATGCCTGGAGCGTTAAGGAAAACAGCTGCTATTCCTGTGGAGAGATATCCCCAGACAGCGCATAGTTCTATTTCCCTACAAAGCTGGAACATTTCCTAGCAGGTGGTGGGGTTGAGCACATACGGCAGGAAAAAAGGAAGCTGAGCTCCACAGGAAAGACTGGCAGTGTGGAAGGAGCAGGAGTAGGAGTCTTGGGAGCATGTGAGTATCTGGATAAACAGGGATCTTCAAGTGCAGAAAAACAGGAGGGAAACCCCCATATAACATGGGTGGTTGTGCTGGGCTGGGCTAGGCTAGAGCTGCTTCCAACTCTGACCATGCCCTCAGGTAGGTAGGTAGGTCCACAGGCACAGTGCTGTGTTTGAAAGTGTAGAGGGCTGCCGACGAAGAGGGACTGTGGGGCTATAGTGGTTTCTATCTAAGCACACTAAAATAAAATGAGAGAGGAAACTGTGTGCATGTTTGTGTGTGTGTGTGTGTGCATGTGTCTGTGTGTGTGTGTGTGTGTGTGTGTGTGTGTGTGTGTGTGTGTGTGTAATTTCTGAGTGGGTCACAGAAAAAACAAATTAAGACCACCAACTCTCAGAAAATGCATGCCTTTATTTCCTGCACTCTTGGGAGGCAGAGGCAGGGATCTATGAAATTAAGGCCAGCCTGGGCTACAGAGCCAGTTCCAGGACAGCCAAGGCTACAAAGAGAAACACTGTATCAAAAAACAAAACAAGCAAGCAAACAAATCTATGAAAATTCCATCTGAGAGAATGGAAAAGAAGAATGTGGTAGCACATGAGTTTAAAACTAGCATGGGCTACAAGACCCTGTCTCAAGAAAAAAAAAATCCGAAAGGGAGTGTGGGTTCTGAAGAAATGGTCCAGTGATTAAGAGTGCCTACTGCTCTTCCCCCAAGAACACAAGTTTGGTTCCTAGCACCCACCCTGGGCTGCTCACAATTGCCTGTAACTGCAGTTCTAAGAGATCTGATGTCTCAGGCTCATGGGCTCGTGTATACACACACACACACACACACACACACACACACTTAAAATAAATGGAAAAGGCTAAAGATGAAGCCAAGTTGGAAGAGTGCTGGATTAGCATGTGTGAAGTCCTGAGTTATATCCCTAGCACCTCATAAACTGGGTTTAGTAGGTCAAGTCTTTAACCCCAGTAGAGGTAAGAGGATCAGGCGTTCAAGGTTATCCTCCACTACACAGCAAGGTCAGAGCTGTAGAGAGATGGGAGAAATGGGGAAGAAGAGATAAAGGGGAGATGGAAGGAAAAAGAGAGTGGTTGAGACTGAAATGGGGCACTTAAATGCCAAGGACTGTAAGGACAAGTTTGATTAGGTCCAAAGTTGAACACGTCCACTCAGCTCCCCAGGTAAACAACAGATCCCAGGCAGGGAGGTGAATTTTGCACTGCAACTCAGACTGGGTCAGCTGGGGAGGAGCAATGACACAGGAAGGAGGATGAGGGAGATGGTCCAGAACACCCACAACCTGACAGGATGCATCTTCCCATCAGAGCAGCTCCTGGGGAGAAATGTCAGTAAAGCTACAGATATCACCTGGAAAGATGACAGGCACACACTAAGTTTATATGTACAGACTAACAGAGCCTTAAATTCCAGAATTCAAGTAATCTTGTTTGTTTTGTGAAACAGGATCTTGTTATGTGGGACAGGCTAGCCTTGACCTCACCCTCTTCTGACTGGAATATCTTTGGGGTTTTTTTAAGATTTATTTTATTTTTTATTTATAGGTGCAGGTGTCTTTGGTGGCCAAAAGAAGGTATCAGATCCCTTGGTGCTGGAGTGATGTGTAGATGTGAGCACCTGACATTGGGGGGAGAAACTGAACTCAAGCCCTCTTCAAGAGCAGCAAGTGCGCTTAACCACTGAAACATTTCTTGAGTCCCTGGGATATCTGTTTCTTACTAGTGTTGTAACAAGTAACCACCAATTCCCTACAAATTGTCCCTCCTGCTCCTCCACATAATATGCATGCAGGTTCATATGCATACCACACACATACACACACACACACACACTGTAATAAAAATGGGAAAGAATTAGAATAAATAGTATTTCATCTTTAAAAGAAAAAGATCGGAGGTTGGAGTGATGGCTCAGAGGTTAAAAGCACTTGTTGCTCTTGCAGAGGACCCAGGTTTGGTTCCCAGCACCCACATGGTAGATTGCAACCATCCCTTACTCAGCCCCAGGGAATCCAAATACTTCTGAACTCTGCAGGCACCAGGCATACATGTTGGGTCCTATATGCATGTAGATTGAGATGACTATTCTTGGCTGTCAACTTGATTACATCTGGAATTAGCTAAAACACAAGCAATTGGATACATCTGTGAGGGATTTTTCTTGATTGGAACTTGTGAGGTGGGAAGACCCACCCTACATCCAGATCGTTTGAGGTGACAAGATCTAGGTTAAATCTGGGGCCGCATCTTCTGATGGTAGCCTACATAAAGGACATGGAAGAGGGAAGCATTTGCTCTTTGCCTGCTTGTCCTTACTCTCGACGGCAAGTCCATTCATTTGCTGATATTAGAGCTTCAGGACTCCACCATATACTACAGACTGGATGAGACATCCTGCCTCGTGGTCTGAACAAATATTGGATTCTTAGACTTTCTGTCGCAAGAAAGACAGGCATTGTTGGACTAGTCAGACCACTATATATAAAGTCATTCTATGGGTTCTGTTTTTCTAGAAAACCCTAACTAATACACAGACAAAACACTCAAACACATAAGATAAATAAACAAAAATAATAATTTTAACAAAGGAAAAAATAAACAGAGCAGACTGGGAGATGATTCAGTAGTTGGTAAAATGCTCATGACACAAGCATAGAATCTGAGTTTAGTCCCCAGAAACGACATACAAAAGCCAAGCACCATGGCATGTACCTGCAATCCTGGTGCTGATGGGCTGGAGAGGGTCAGGCCCTGGAGCTTAGCCTAATCATCAAGCTCCAAGCCTGTGAGAGACCCTGTCTCAAAAACCACAAAGAGTGGATGGCACCTGAGGAACAACACCGAAGGTCATCCTCTGACTCCACAGGTACACGTACACACATGTGCACTCACAACAGAGAGAGAGGGGGGTGGGATATTAATTAGATATGTAATATTCGTTTATTCTGTGGACTATTTGTTTAATGATGCAAAGATGTGTTTGTATTCTTTTATGTTGCTGTGTTTCTTTGCCTGCCTAAAACACACAATTGGCCTAATAAAGAGCTGAATGGCCAATAGCTAAGCAAGACAGAGAAATATGCAGGGCTGGTGAGCAGAGAGAATAAATAGGAGGAGAAATTTAAGGAAGAGAGAGAGGAGAGAGAAAAGGAGGAGAGAAGGACATCAGAGGCCAGCCACACAGCCAATTATAGAGTAAGAGGGAAAGAAAGATATATAGAATAAAGAAAGGTTAAAAAAAAATCCAGAGGCAAAATGTAGTAAAAGAGAAATGAAATCATTTAAGTTAGAAAAGCTGGCTAGAAACAAGTCAAGATAAGGCCAAGCATTCATAAGTAATAGTAAGTCTCTGTTTATTTATTTGGGATCTGGATGGTGATCCTCCAAAGAGAAAAAAAAAACTATGAAAGAGAGAGAGAAAGAGAGTAAAACAGAGCAAAATAAGAAAATATTTGCTACCAAACTTAAAATTGTCACTCCCACTATATACACTGTTAGACACAATGCCCAAGAGCAAGTTCCACAAAACAGCCCAGGACTGAGTAATTCCTGCCATGTACAAACTTTTCCAGAAGTAGACAATGTGAGATCAGGTCCATCTGCTTACATGGCTGGGGACTTGTGTGTACTACACACTGAAAGAGGCAGAAGCAGCAGGAGGAATTTGAACCATAGAGACCCCTCATATAGAAGGCTGCTCAAAAAACTGTATGTCAGTAACCATCTTGAAATGTATGAAACAAATCAAAACACCCTCAAGCAATATATAGTGCACACAAATAATCCCTGCACTCAGGAGGTGGAGGCAAGTGGATCACGAATTTGAGGCAAGCCTGAGCTACACAGGGAGACCTATCTTAACCCCTCAAAAAAATTACGGACCAATTATACAACATGCAAGTTATAATAACCTCCGTACCATGTGCCTCAGTAGGACAAGGGTTATCCACATTTTAAAATCTATCTATAATTCACCATACTAAGTAAAAGGGATAGCAGAGTATAGAATGCCATCTAGAATATATATTATATATTTACATATATATTATATATTTACACACACACACACACACATATATATATATATACATCCTCACCTCTTGAGGATATAGGAAAATGGCCAGCAAGTTAGAGACAAAGGGCCCTTTCTTAAACTGATAAAATTTCCCACCCAGATGGTACAACACCCATTTCATTTTGTAAATGTTAGACATGTTACCTGCAAAATCTGGAATAAGGCAAAGCTGCCATTGTGCCTGTGTGACCCTGTCCGGGTCAACCACAACAAAACAAATGCTACAAAGATCGAAAGAGAACAAATGCTTTCCAACTTTCACTTTTTAAAAAAGTGTCAGCCAGGAAGTGGTGGCACACGCCTTTAATCCCAGCACTCGGGAAGCAGAGACAGGTGGATCTCTGAGTTTGAGGCCAGCCAGGTCTACAGAGTGAGTTCCAGGACAGGCTCCAAAAGTTACAGAGAAACCCTGTCTCGGGGGGGGGGGGGGTGTCAATACAAAAATAAAGAGACTCTACAGATAAATTATTAGTACTAAAAATAAAACCTGGGGCTTTGGAGATAACTCTGTTGGCAAAGTGCTTCCCTCACCAGCATGAGAACCCAGGTTTGATTCCCCCAAACCACCTAAAAAGCCTGGTATGGGGACACACACATATACTACAGCACTGGGGAGGTGGAAGCGGCAAGACTTCTGGGCTCATTCAGCTAACCTAGCCTAATAGAAGAGCTCCAGGCCAGTGAGAGACCCTGTCTCAAAAACAAGGTGGACAGTTTCTGATGTATGATATCCAGGTTGGCCTCGGGCCTCTCCATACACAAGCATACATACATACATACCTATCCTTTCTTTTTTTTTTATTTTTTAAATATTTATTTATTTATTTAACCTGCAAGCCTGCACACACACATACCAGAAGAGGGCACCAGATCTCATTATAGATGGTTATAAGCTACCATGCGGTTGCTGGGAATTGAACGCAGGATATCTGTAAGAGTAGCTAGTGCTCCTAACCTCTGAGCCATCTCTCCAGCCCATACATACCTATCCTTTCATACGCACACACAGACATACACACACACAAATAGAACTTTGCAGGGTGAGCATGGCAGCCCACCTATAATCCCAGCATGTCAAAGACAGAAACAGAGAATCCCCAGCAAGCTGGCTAAATGCACTAGCCAGAATAGCAAGCTCTGGTTGCCACAGGAGACAGTACCTCAAGATGAGCAGCAGAGTGATTGAGGAAGACACCTGCAGGCAGCCTCTGAGCATCTGAGTGCTCTCCCCCACAATGTATCCCTACATACATATACACAAATACAATACATTGCATGCACATACTGTGGGAGTTTGAATCTAATTGGCCCCCATAGCCTCATAGGCACTATTAGGAGGTGTGGCTTGTTGGAGTGGGTATGGCCTTGTTAAAGTAAGTGTGTCGCTGTGGGAGTGGGCTTTGGAGTTTCCTATGCTCAGGATACCGCCCAGTGTGTCATATGACTTCCTGTTGCCTGCAAGATGTACTCTCAGCTCCAGCACTATGTCTGCCTGCATAGCACCATGCTCCCCATCATAATGAGAATAGACTGAATCTCTGAAACTGTAAGCGAGCCACCCCAATTAAATGTTTCCCTTATAAGAGTTGACATGATCATGGTGGCTCGTCACTGTAGTAGAAACCCTAAGACAAATACACAAGCAAAAACAGTTTAATTACTCAAATGTGAATCTGTATTTTACTGAAATGAGCTGGGCCCTTAGGGGCCTTGATCCACTCTGGACACGAATTCAGTAACAGAGTTGACCTTACCAGGGAGAGCCAAAGACCAATGGGCAGTATGTGAGGGGATGACGATGCAGGAAAACTAGAGAAGTGACCCTAAAAATGGTACAAACAGGAACTAGGAAGTGACCATGTGCAGCCCACACCTGACCCTGGGCAGGAATATAAAGGGCCCAGGCTCAGAAGGCTCCACATCTGCACGCTTCCCTCTACTCCTACATCTCTGACCTACTCCATCCTCAACCCAACATCAGAACCATGACCTGCTGTGGCTGTTCTGGAGGCTGTGGCTCCAGCTGTGGGGGCTGTGGCTCCAGCTGTGGAGGCTGTGGCTCCTGCTGCTGCAAACCTGTGTGCTGTTGTGTGCCCGCCTGTTCCTGCTCCAGCTGTGGGGGCTGCAAGGGAGGCTGTAGCTCCTGTGGGGGCTGTGGTTCCTGTGGGGGCTGCAAGGGAGGCTGTGGTTCCTGTGGGGGCTGCAAGGGAGGCTGTGGTTCCTGTGGGGGCTGCAAGGGAGGCTGTGGTTCCTGTGGGGGCTGCAAGGGAGGCTGTGGTTCCTGTGGGGGCTGTGGTTCCTGTGGGGGCTGCAAGGGAGGCTGTGGTTCCTGTGGGGGCTGTGGTTCCTGTGGGGGCTGTGGTTCCTGTGGGGGCTGCTGCCAATCCAGCTGCTGCAAGCCCTGCTGCTCTTCAGGCTGCGGGTCCTGCTGCCAGTCCAGCTGCTGCAAGCCCTGCTGCTCTTCAGGCTGTGGGTCCTGCTGCCAGTCCAGCTGTTGCAAGCCCTGCTGCGCTTCAGGCTGTGGGTCCTGCTGTCAGTCCAGCTGCTGCAAGCCCTGCTGCGCTTCAGGCTGTGGGTCCTGCTGTCAGTCCAGCTGCTGCAAGCCCTGCTGCGCTTCAGGCTGTGGGTCCTGCTGCCAGTCCAGCTGCTGCAAGCCCTGTTGTTGCCAGTCCAGCTGCTGCAAGCCCTGCTGCTGCCAGTCCAGCTGCTGCAAGCCCTGCTGTTGCCAGTCCAGCTGCTGCAAGCCCTGCTGCTGCCAGTCCAGCTGCTGCAAGCCCTGCTGTTGCCAGTCCAGCTGCTGTGCCCCTGTGTGCTGCCAGTGCAAGATCTGATTTTTGGCTTTGCAGCACTATTTTACCGGATAGGCTCTATCCCTGTCAGGAGCTCTATCCCAGGCTTTGCCTGTGTTTCCCAGTACACTAAACCAGTCTCCTCCAAGAGCTCCCTCTCCCTCTCATCCTCCTTCCCCCAAGCATGAAAATTTCCTTGTTGGTTCAGCTGCTACAAGTGTAGCTTTGGCTCCTTTAGTGGCTACCAGGCCGGTTCTTACAAGACTATTTGCTATGGGCCTTGAGATCTAGAAAAATGACTTCTAGGGTTCCCCTGTCACATCTGCAAATCACCCCTGGCCATTCCTGCAGATATCAGTCTCACCCTTTTACATAGGGCTATCCCTGCAGTTAAGGCCTTTCTCAACCCACTCACTCTGAAGCCACTAGAAGCCCCCATCTCTGCCATTTAGTAACATAATAAAGCCATTGCTCCAGCACCCTATTGCTGTGTTGTGTCTCTTTTCCTCCGGTTGTGGAAGGGTACATTGGGATAACACCTGTGGTCACAGTGCATTTCCGGGTAGACCATAGACTGTAGTGGCATTTCAACTGTATTTTATTTTATTTTAGTTAAGATTTATTTACTATGTATACAGTGTTCCACCTGCAGGCCAGAAGAGGCCGTCAGATCTCATTACAGGTGGTTATGAGCCACCATGTGGTTGCTGGGAACCGAACTCAGGACCTCTGGTAGAGCAGCCAGTGCTCTTAACCACTGAGCCATCTCTCCAGCCCTTATTTTATTTTTTTTGGTTTATTTATATATTATGTATACAGTGTTCTGCCTGTGTGCATACCTGCACCCCAGAAGAGGGCACCAGATCTCATTACAGATGGTTGTGAGCCACCATGTGGTTGCTGGGAATTGAACTCAGGACCTCTGGAAGAACAGTCAGTGTTCTTAACCGCTGAGCCATCTCTCCAGCCCCTCCAGCCCTTATTTTAATAAATAAAGACTGTCTGAAGATCTGAGAGTAAAACAGTTCCACTGGTTAGTCTTACAGATCAGATTATGGTAACACACACCTTTAATCTCATTATCCATAAGGATACACACTTTTAATCCCAGTAGCCACAGTAGTTGCCATAGAAACTGGGTGGTGCATGCCTTTAATGAGGGTGATACATGCCTTTAATCCCAGCCCTAGAAAGGAATATAAAATGGGGGAAGACAGCTCTCAGACACAATCCCATTCTGAGATTATGGGAGGCAGGATCACTGTTTTGGTCTGAGGTCGAGGTAAGAGCCAGTGGCTGGATGTTTTGCTTTTCAGATCTTCAGGCTGAACCTCAATTTCTGGCCCTGAGATTTATTGATCATGCTTCAATAGGCCAGTGGGCAGAGTGTCCTCCTTAGCACAGCTCCTCCACTCACTACAGATGACAGGAAGAAGCATCCATGACAGCCACTCATCCCTTACTCCCCCATGCATCTGGGGAAAACGGAGAGAATTAAGGAGACACATCGCCATCTCCGCTGATTATCTCAGCTAATGTTGCTGTCACAAAATGCCACAGACCCAGTAACTTATCAACAAGAGAAGTACGTTCTTCTCATACAGGGACAGTAGTTCAAGTGTGGCAGAATCAGTGCTCTTAGGGCTTGCTAAGATATGCATGTATGTGTGTGTGCATGTGTGTGTATGCACACCTGTATACAGGTGCACATGCAGATGCATGCAGATGCAGAGGTCAGAGGCCAATGCTAGGCATCTTCTTTGATTTCTCTTCAATTTATCTTTTGAGACAGGGTCTCTCTCCCTGAATCTGGAACTTACCAATTCTACTCATTCACCACAGTGAGCCCCAGAGATCCATACCCACGCGTACCCCAGTGCTAGAATTCTGAGTGCTACATACAGCTACCACAGCTGGCTTCTACATGACTGCTGGGGGTTGAACTCAGGACCTCATGCTTGTGAAACAAAAGCACTTTACTGACTGTGCCATGTCCCCAGCCCCATGGGGCATCTCATGCAAGTCCCACTGAGAAGGCTCCAACCTCATGATCTAACGGCCACACAATGAATGGTACTGCCTTCTGATTCCATCAACCTGGGTCTCAACAACAGAAACAAACCATTCAAACCTGGTCGTTCACCAGGGAAAAATCCCGGCTTGGTGTACTCGGGCTGCTTTGGCCCTCCCTACAGTGGCTTGAATGTCAACTATTTCCTTGGGTTCAGGCATTTGAAAACTGTGTCTGTGGTTTGTGGCGCTGTTCCGGAAGGTTAGACATGGATTCTCCTTGGAGTAAATGAGTCCCTGGAGGTGAGTCTTGAGATATTACAGCCAGGCTCCACCTTCTGTCTGCCTTCTGTTTCTTGACTAGACACAGTATGACTTCACATCTCTGCCAGCATCCTGGACTCTGTCCACAGAATGCAAGTTAGAATAAGCCCTTTCTCCCTTAAGTTGCTTTGTAATGAGTATTTGGTCAGAGCAACATGAAAAGTTCCAGGACACTCCTTTTCCTGGAACTTGCGCTTCATTCTGCAGATTCTGGGAATGATGCATACAGCGTGTTTACTTATTTGGGGTGTGGGAGAGGGAAGGTCAGAAAGATTAGTGGGGAAAATGGAGTCCATTTGTAAGAGGCAGACCAGAAGACAAAGAGCTTAGAGGAGTTTGGGGGTAGAAGAGGATCTGCTTTCAGGGAGTGATCGGATTCCTGTTCAACTGAAACCCCCAGCTCACTCCTGCTTGGTCCGGAAAACCCTATTCCTCTCTCTCCAAACCCCATCCACTCAGAGAATCTCAGAACAAAGGGAAGGCACCAAAAAAGCCCAGTTCCGCATTCGTGGCTACTATGGTAGCTCCTCCCCTGAAGTTGCCAGCAGTCCAAGTCCCTAACCAGACCTGGGGCAAAACCCAGCTTGTGGCGGAGGCAGCACCAGCCTTGCCTACAGGCTGTACAAACTCCTTGCCTCAGTTCAGGTGTGTGACTTCTCCTGCCTCGGGGCTGGAGAACTCACCCAGGAGTGGCTTTGCTCAAATAAACCTGTTTTTTTACTTTTTCAATTTGGTTTGATCTGGTTTACTGCATCTGTGGAGAAACCTATTATCGCCCTACAGAAAACCTTTTATTTCCACTCTCAGTTGGGTCTCCAGTTTCTCTGTAGAATGTCAAATCTCAACTGCCTCCATGAAGAACAGATTCCTCCTATAATGTGTTCAGGTTCGTGGTTCAGAGGGTCTTCGTTAGGCAGTTCGGTCCTTTGATTAGTGGTCCTTTTTAGTAGCCGATATCCCCTAAGGCAGTGATTCTCAACTTGTGGGTTGCAACGCCTTTGGGGGTCACACATCAGATATTCTGCATGTCAGATATTTGCATTACAATTCATAACAGTAGCAAAATTAAAGTTATGAAGTAGTAATGAAATCATCTTCTGGCCGGCGGTCACCACTGTCTGGTCCCTCAAGATAGTCCTTTTCCCAAGTTGGACATTTTGACAAAAGTCACCATTCCCTCAGGTGTCTTGAAGGAAGTTCTTGCTTGCTTTTAAAAAGAGACTCATTCTCCTTATCTCTGGCAAGAGGAACAAGTGGCTCTGGTAAACAGAAGACTATGGTGCCTAGTAACTGGTTAAAGTCAATCCTAGTCTCTAGGCTCCCTCAGTCCCTGCTCACAAATCCCACTGTTAGTATTCAGGCATCTATACTGGCCTGCTCCTAATATCCACATGTGGGTGGGTGGGTACCCACAGAGGCCAAAAGAGGAGCTGGAGTTACAGATGGTTGTGAGCAGTCTGACATGGGTACTGGGAGCAGCATGAGCTCTTAACTGTTGAGCCATATCTCCAAACCCTAATTTGACTCTTTTAATTGGCATATTAAGGTCTGGCTTGTTAGGGATACCAAGAATACAGTCTCTGTCTTTAGCAGTTCTGGGAACAAAGCCATCCAAATATCCATTGACATAAGAAGGAAGAATACACGTATTATATCATGGAGAGACCTGCCCGACATGATGGTGCACACCTTTAATGCCAGCACTTGGAAGGCAGAGGCAGGCAGATGTCTATAGCATGAGTTCCAGGACAGCCAAGGATCTTTCTTACACAGAGAAACACTGTCTAGAAAAACAAACAAGAAAAACAAAAAAACAACAGGGATGGACTTTGAGGACATTTATGCCCCGTGAACAAGTGGGACACAGATGAACAAGTGCTTAGCAACTGTATTTGTAAGAGGTTCCTATACTCAACAGTCCCACAGAGACAGAAAGCAGGATAGGGGAGCCAAGGGCTGGGGAGGGGAGAGGAGTCAGCATTTAGAGGGGACAGAGCTTCAGTCTGGAATATGTGAAAGGTCTGGAGGTGAAAGGCAGCAATCAACATTGGATGTGTTTCATGCTGCTGAGTTAAGTGCACTTGGACATGCCTAAGACGGTGACTTTTAGGATTGCGAGATGGCTCAGCAGGGAAAAGCTCATCCCTAAGACCCATTCCTGACTGGGGATGTAGTTCAGCAGTACAGTGTTTAACTAGTGCACGTGAGGCCATGAGCTCCACCCACAGGGCTACTAAAGAAAAATAATTTTAATGATACAAAAGGTTTGGCGGTATAGTTGGGCCAGTAAGATAGCTCAGTGGGTAAAGACAGCTGCTGGCAAGCCTGAGTTTAATCCCTACTATCCACATGGTGGAACAGGACAACCAGTCCTGAGAGGTGTCTTCTACCTAAACTCGCAAGTGTGCACAACATACATATAGACAGACAGACAGATAGATGGTAAATAGATTATTTTCATTTTACACATATTTTGCCACAATTTTTAAATACTAACAGTCAACTTTACTAATAATAATGTTAAAAATCAAAAAGAATTATGCAAAAATGAAAATAAAATATTGAACGTGTGTTCACATACCCTAGACTTGCTAAAACATAGATCTAGGGTTGCTGGATCCAGGCAACATAAAATGGGTAGCCAGGGAACGGGAGAGGGTCTACCAGGGAGGGCATTCTTTGCCCTGAAAGCTAAGTACTCATTAGTGGCCATGTGAACAGAATCAAGCAGCAGTGTGTGTCCTTGGTCACTGGTTTGTGTCATTCATCATCATGTTGTCAAGGTCCCATGATGCCTTCCAAAGGGAAGTACACAGAGGAAGGAGCGAGACTCACAATAGTGATTCACAGGCCAGAAGACACAGCAAGGGGCCTAAAAATAGTGACAACATCCTTATCTGTGAACCCTTCTGCCCTGGGATGTGATGCCGTGGTAGAGTGCTTACTTAGCCTGTGTGAGGTCATAGTACTGCCAAAGAAAAACTAACAAAGCATTGGAGGTATGACTGGGCTGGCAACATGATTTGGCAAGTAAAAGCAGCTTACTGCCAAGCTCGTCATCCAGAGTTCAAACTCTGGGACCCACATGGTCGAAGGAGAGAACTGATTCTTTTGCTTTGACCTCTGACCTCTAGACATGTACCAAGGCATACCCCCCAATACAAACATTCATACAAAATAAAAGGAGATATAATTTTAAGTCCTTTTAAAAGAATTTAAAATAGGTATGAATAGTTTACCTGTATGTGCACTGTGTGTGTCTGGGGCTTACAGGGACTAGAAGAAGGAACTGCATCTCCTAGGAACTGGAGGATTGGATGTTTGTAAGCCGCCATGTGGGTGCTAGGAACAGAACCCAGGTTCTCTGGAGGAGAGGCCAGTGCTCCTAAGAACTGAGCCATCTCTCCAACCCCCAATTTTAAGACATTTTAAACAGTCCAAAGCACAAAATAAAGAAAAACTACCTACATAGGGACCAACAGATGTTGTGAAACTACAGACACAGTACAGGAGGTCACCCACAAACCTTGTATTTCCTTTCTGTCACTGTGACAAATACCCTAAGAGAAACTTTGGGGGGAAAGAGGTTTATTGGGCCTAAAATTCCAAGCAACTGCCTCTGAACCCAGCAGCCTGGGGTGGTGGAATCCTTCCTATTGCTTTTTTTTTTTTTTTTTTTTTTTTTGTGGTTTTTCGAGACAGGGTTTCTCTGTGGTTTTGGAGCCTGTCTTGGAACTAGCTCTTGTAGACCAGGCTGGTCTCGAACTCACAGAGATCCGCCTGCCTCTGCCTCCCAAGTGCTGGGATTAAAGGCGTGCGCCACCACCGCCCGGCTTTCCTATTGCTTTTCTAATCTGAACCAACAACAACAAAACAGGACAGTATTGATATTGCTGCATCTGGCAACCAGATACTTGTTATTTTGTTCCCTATGTTTATTTACAATTTTAATTGTGTCATAATTTAAAAAGAAATAGTCTGAAATGTATACTAAGGGCACATGAAAGGATAACACCCACCATGCTGTATATACTAGCTAAAATATAAAAATAATCTAACATATAAAAATAAAAGGGGCCTGGGGAGATGATTCAGTGGGTAAATTGCTTGCTGTGCAAACCTGAGAACCTGAGTTTGAGTCCCCAGAATCCACATAAATGCCAGGGAGGTATAGTAGCTTGTAATCCCAGCATGCAGGAGACAGAGACAGGGAGCCCCGGAACAATGTGGTGCGTTAAACTAACCAAAACAGTGAGCTCTGTTCAAGTGAGAGATCCTAGTCCAATAGAAGGTGGCAAGCAACCAAAGAAGACACCAGATAATAACTTCTAGCGTCATGCATGCACTCACACAATATATGTGCATGTACCTGCACACATTCAAACATGTATACACATATAGTAAGAAAAAAATGCTTTAAATAGATAACCCAGAATTGTAAGTCAAATAAACCCTTTCTTCCCCAAAGCTGTTTTCAGTCAGGGTATTTGCCACATCAACAGGAACTAGAATACCAGGTTAGTGGGTGTCCTCCTGTACTGTCTGTAGTTTCTTTTACATCTGTTGGTCCCTATGTGTAGTAGGTATAGTAGCAGAAGCCTGTAATCTCAGCACTCAGAAAGCAGAGGCAGTAGGATTACCATGAGTTTCCACAGTGAGTTCAAGACCAGTGTCTTGTCTCAGAAGTGGGGGGGGGGGGAATAAATACTGATTCAAATACCACTGCCGACCTCCTGAAAACACAACACACAGCCATGGCTGTGGGAAAACAACAATAAGGAAGCATCTCCCCAACTCGAGGAAGCCAAACAGCAGAATACAGACCGTGTTTCCATATCTGTGTCTGAGCACCGATGGCATTAACCCATCAGAACAAGTGAGGGGCTGGACTAGAGGGAGTCTGCTTTCTTATAAACGTATACAGTTGTCAACACAGTTTCCACGGTGGCTGCACAGTCCACATTCCCACCAGCAGAGGATAAGGGTTCCCCCTCCCCACATTCTCAATAGCATCTGTTGCTATTTGTTTTCTTCTTTTTTTTTTTTTTAAAAAAAAGGCTATTTGTTTTCTTGATTCAGACTGGGATGAGGTAGAATTTCAAAGTGGTTTTTATTAACATTTCCCTAATGTATGGGTGTTTTTCAAGCAAACAAAGACAGAACTAACATATATAGCCCAACTACAGCCCTCAGCACCATCTACCCCATGGCCTAAGTCCACATTCCACAGAGATAGTGCACACCCACAATCACTGCTGCACTCTCCAGGAAATGGGACCACCCTAGATGTCCACCAATAGATGAATGGCTAAAGAAAATACACACACAAAAGTGATGAAAGTGTCTCACTAAGTGAAGCATGTCAGACTCAGAAAGACAAATACTGCATGTTTTCTCTTATAAAAGGATGTAGATATTTTGTGTAGTGGGGGGTGTGTGTATAGAACCTGAATCTAGAAGAGGTGGCTCAGGTATTAAGGATGCTACCCGCCTGTGGTGGTTTGAATGTAACTGACCCCCATAATCTCACAGCAGGTGGCACTACTAGAAGGTGTGGCTTTGTTGGAGTGGGTGTGGCCTTGTTGGAGGAAGTGTGTCACTGTGGGGACGGGCTTTGAGGTTTTCTATGTTCACGATGCTGCCCAGTGTCTCAGTCGACTTCCTGTTGCCTGCAAGACATAGGACTCTCAGCTACTACTCCAGCACCACATCTGCCTGCATGCCACTATGCTCCCCATTATGATGATAACTGACTACACCTCTGAGACTGTAAGCAAGCCACACCAATTAAATGTTTTCGTTTATAGGAGTTGTCATGGTCATGGTGTTTTCCACAGCAATAGAAGCCCTAACGATGACACTGCCCAAGCCTGAGGACAAGAGTCTGAATCAAAGTAACATCTAACAAGGTCTCTTGGATGCCTGTGGCCCCAGCACTAAGGGAGTAAAGAGAGAAGGATCTCTGGAGCTTACTGGTTTCTAGCATATTGAGAAAAGTAGGAGCTCTAGATTCAGGGAGAGACCCTGCCTCAAAGGAATCAGGTAAAGAATGATGACATACAACATCCTCCTTTAGATACCGCTTGTGCACAAAGGCACATAAGCCACCCTTGTGAACACACACAAACTAAAACCAGAACAATGAGAAGGGACCTTACGGGATTTGGGATGGAGAAGGAGAAGAAGATGGAATACACGTGAGGGAAGCAGAGGAAGCTATTTGGGGGTGGGGGGAGAGAGAAGTTGCCAGCTAGAGAGCAGCAAGAAGATAGTAAGGGCAGTGGTGGGGTGTTATGAAAATAACATGATGAACCCACAACTTTACATTCTAACCTTAAACTTTAAAGGGGTAGACAGTAGCAGGAGGACTGCAGAGATGGCTCAGCAGTTAAGAACATTTGCTGATCCTGCAGAGGACCCTGGTTCAGTTCCCAGCACCTACATATCACTCACAACAGTCTACAAGTCCAGTTCCAGGGCATCTGGCATCCTCTTCTGGCCTTTGAGGGCACGGTATGCACATGGCGCTTATCCATTGCAGGCAGAAAAAACTCATATATATTAAAAATAAATAAATAAATAAATAAAAGCCATTTCATCAGTTAAAAGTAATAAAAATAAGATAAAGTATAAGAATAAACCTCTTAGGGCTGGAGAGATGGATTGGTGGTTAAGAACACTGGCTGTTCTTCCAGAGGACCGGGGTTCAATTCCCAGCACCCACATGGCAGCTCACAACTGTCTATAATCCCAGTTCCAGGGGATCCATATCCTCACACAGACAAACATAAACATAAAATAAAATAAAATAAAATAAAATAAAATAAAATAAAAGAATAAACCTCTTAGAGGGGCAGTGGTGGCGCACGCCTTTAATCCCAGCACTCAGGAGGCAGAGGCAGGCGGATCTCTGTGAGTTCGAGGCCAGCCTGGTCTACAAGAGCTAGTTACAGGACAGGCTCCAAAGCTACAGAGAAACCCTTTCTTGAAAAGCAAAAAAAAAGATAGAAAGAAAGAAGAAAAAAGAAAAAAAGGAATAAACCTCTTCCTCATGCTGGGTTGCCTTGCCCAGCCTTTATACAAGGGGAGGAGCTTAGTCCTACCTCAACTTGATAGGCTGTACTTTGTTGACACCCATAAGAGGCCTGCCCCTTTCTGAACAAAAACAGAGGAGGAATAGATTGGGATGGGATGAGGGAGAGGTAGGGGGAGAACAGGAGGGAGGGGAAACTGTGGTTGGGATATAAAATAAATGGATAATTTAACTAATAGAAAGAAAGAATGAACATCATCCTTTTTAAAGTAAAAGAAAATGATCAGTTTAAATGGTGGCACATGGGGCTGAGGAGGATAAATTCTAGTAGGGACCACCGATATGTTTTGTAGGAAGACAAAGAATTCTGCAGATGGATGGTGGTGGCCATACATAGCAACCTGAATATTCTCAGGGCGTCTGGGTTGCACTCTTCAATGTTGAAAGTGTGAATGTGTATTTGACCATGAAATATAATTTAAAAATAAGGGTGGAGGGTGTGGTTTTGTGACAAAATGATTGCCACGCATTCACAAGGCACTGGGTTGGATCCCTGGCACTGCCACACTGATGATGATGGTGGTGGTGGTACATTTTTTTAAGTCAGGAAAGGGCCATCTGCTTCATTAACATTTCATTTACTGCTCATCTTAGAAGTCAGCCTGAGCAGCCCAGGGTGGGAATGGTTCCCATGCCTCACAGGCTGAAACAAAGAGCTGAACCTTCCCTTCTCTTTGCCAGGCAGAGGGGTCAGACTCGGGCGACCTCCTAGTTACACCTCAGGCGGCCAGCCTGCGCAGCGTTCTGTTGTGGGCGGCAGAGGGCGCGCGCTGACAAAGCAGAGGGACCCAAGATTGCTGCACCTGCCAGACCCGGCTGGAACAACTGCATTCTGAGGCAGCCAGGACTACCTCAGTTGGGTGAGTCCCTAGCACTTGGAGGGAGGGTCCTGTCAACACAAGGAACTCCAGAAGGTGTCATCAGGCCAGCGCCGGTATGGTGTGCTCACCTGCGGTCTCCAGTGTCCACAGGGCCGCCTGAGGTTGGATCTTGTCCTCCCCTGGCACAGAGGTCGCTACTGGATCCAGCAGAAAGGATAGCAGCACCCTGAGAATGCTTTGCCTGTTCCAGACACTTCTAATCCCCACTCAGTTTGTGAATATATACTCTAGTGACCAGCATGCCAAAAGACCGCCTCACACTATTGGGGATGTGAGAGAATAAGATGCGCAGGGAAAACCCAGCACCCCACGGAGGAGGAGTAGGTTTGCAGAGCAGGTCGTGCTGAAAAGGTCCATAACTAGCGCCATTTGTATGGCAGAGCCTAGCAAGCCCAGCCACAAACTGTATGTGTCCCAACATGACCGTAAGTGTGTCCCAACACAAAATTTTAAACTTACTTGAAATACTTTGAATTTTTTGCAACCTGATTATATATCATTTATGATATTGTGTCTAGTCTCAGAAGGGTGGGGACAGGCTGCTGGCCACACCACCCACCTGGGGTTTCCAGAAGGACCTCCAGGTCACCTGTACCCTGTTGCTCTAACCTGGCAAGAATCTGCCCCAGCATAACCAGAGATCTAATGGGCACTCCCAGAGTGTCCGCTCATACCCTGCCACATTCCTCCTCCTCACCTGGACACTCTCTTAGCATCCCCACTGTTTCCTCCTGGGTCTGGTAGGGTGAGAAGCCAGTTCTCGTTCTCTCTCTCTCTCTCTCTCTCTCTCTCTCTCTCTCTCTCTCTCTCTCTCTCACACACACACACACACACACACACACACACACACACACACACCAGGAGACTGACAGCTCATCTATCAGCCCCACACCTGCAAACCCCAAGCTCTTTTAGGTCTGCTGCTGTCTCCTCAGGAACCTACATGTCCCACTTGCCACCTGGACCTGTCCAGGTCTCAGCCTGAGTTGCTCCCCTTCCCAGATCCCTGCCTCCCCATTCCTTGGGCTCAAGGTGGGCAGAAAGCCAGCACATTCGCAATCCCCACATCAGCACTGACCTGAGTAAGCGCAGTGGAGTTGGCCAACTTCAGCTTCAAGGGTTATCTCCAGCAGTCTGAGGCCTCTATTCAGAGCTCAGCCTGAGGCAGGGAGAGAAAGATCTGAACCCAGTGCCAACCCCAAGCATCCCTGGGGCCCCTCATGCTTCCTTCCTGGCAGCACTCCCAAGTTGTTTGTTTATTTTGTGCTATTTCTGAGCCAGAGACACCTCTTCCCTCCAACCTGTATTAATCCCAGGCTAGACTCCCAGACTCGCCTTGGGCTACACAGGGAGATTTCTGCAAGCTGCTTTTAAACACCCATGGTGAGCCAAGCCAAGCAGGATGCAGCAGGGGATAGGAGAAGGTCCCCGCAGAGCCTTGCCCAGCACCCACTGCTGTTTGTGGTATTCTTCACCGAACCCACACTGGCATAAGAGAGTTCCTTTGTGTCTGCTTCCCTTTCTGGGACCTTTCATTCAACAAGCCTTCTCCCAAGCACTTTCTTTCACTTAGAGACTGTATTCCAAGGGGAAGTTCAGAACCATCCCCGCTCCCCCAACGGGGCATTCATGTTATCTGGTCACCTCACTATTCATTCATCCAGCAGCCAAGATAAGGGCACTTTTTTGAAATGTCTGAAGCATCGTGGTAGGTGCTTGTAATCTCAGCACTGGGAAGGCTGAAACCAGCCTGGGATGCAATATAGAGTTTTGGGCCAACTTAGGTTGTATAATGAGATCATGGGGAGAGGGAAAACTAAGGATGCAAGTGGTTCCTGCTTGCAGGTGGACCAGGGTGGCCCAAGACTCCCCTTTCTCTCAGATCTGCTGACCCCTGTGTATTTCTGCCCTAGTTGTAATTACCCATGTTTTGTTCTGAGTGCTCACGTGATTGTGCTCACACAGTGGGATGAGGTCGACAGTCCCCAGTGGGCAGGGTCTCGAGATGTCGGGGTGGGAGCAGAGGACTGTTTCCAGCTGGCTTTTCACTGGAAGCGTCAAAGACAGAATGTCATAGGTAGGGGGCAGCGCAGCCAGGGGAGCATCGGGGGTCTGGAGCACCGCCCCCAACCCTCACTCCCGTGTTCTCGGGATGAGTGACCTGAGGCAGACCACATCGCCTCGGAGCTTTTTCCGCAAGGTGGAGAGCTGGGCTCCCACCTCCAGGGGTCGTGGAGAGGACAAACGCGGACGCCGCAGGTAGGGCGCTTTGCGGGCGCGGCTCTCCCTGAGCGCGTGCCCGGGGCCGTACCGGGGCTAGGGAGGCGCATTCTTGGAGAGCGTCCCCGCGTGAACAAAGGGTAGGGGAAGGAAAGAAACCAACGACAGCTCCGGTCTAGGAGGTCCGGGAGGGGAAGACCCTAGCACACAGGGACAGTAGGCACAGATCAGAGTGGTGCAAAGCTGAGGGTTCTTGGAGCCACCAGGAGCCCTGGGCTGGGAAGGCTTCCTGGAGGTGGTAGCCGCGACATGCGTGGCCCCTTTAAGAACCGGTGCCCGAGGAGCGCGGGGTGCAGGGGACCGAGGGCGGTGGCAGAAAGACCCACGGCTGCCGCCAGGGCTCCGCACCCAAGGCCCGCTCCGCTGACGTCACCTGCCCCCGAGCGGCCCACTCTGATTGGCTGCAGGTGACGTCAGGGGCTTTTTCGCTCGGCATGACCTCATCCCCGCCGGCAGCCCCGCCCTCCGCCCCGGGCCTGTCACTCGCGGCTCCCGCGGTGGCCCAGCCGGCTCCGCGGACCCCCGCCCCACCCGGACGCGGGACGCGGGACGCCGGACGCTGAGCCCGGCCGGAGCCGCCAGCCGCGCCCGCCAAGCCGCGGGCTGGGATGCGCGCCGTGAGCGCGCGTGCCCGACCGCAGTGCGCGCGCTCCGTCCCGAGCGAGCGCTCCCCGCGGTGGCGGCGACGACGACGGCGGCGGCGGCGACGCGCCCCGCGCGCCTCTCCGGCCCTTGCCCCGGCTGTGCGGGCCCCCGACGGGCCCATGGGTGGCGTGACAGAACGGGTGCCCTGAGCGCGGCACCGACGTCGGGGGCACCTCCACGGCAAGCGAGAGCCAGGTGAGCCGGGCGCGGGCACCGGTTCGGTTCGGAGCTGGGCCCGGGGAGTGCGGGAGGTTCAGCGGGTGAGCGCCCTGCAGTAGGCTCTTTGGAGCATCGAATAATGGATAGATGACTCTGCCCTGCGCACGGCGCGCGCTGCGAATCCGCGTCGGTCCTGAGCTGTCTTTCTCCGCGCATTCCTTTTTATTTGGAGAGACGTACATTAGAGACCTAGGGATTCGTGGGGGAGGGCTGAGATCCAGCACAGATCTCTGAGAGCCTCTGCAAGGCGCCCCCGCTGGCGGCCAGAATAGGAGAAGGTCGTCCACGGCAGCAGCCGGCGGCCGGCGAGATGCGAAACCTCCAACGCCAGAAGGTCGGCTCCGGCCTGTGGTAGGCTCCGTGTCTGGAGGGGAGACCCTAGGACCCCCCTCTCCGGCTCTCTGATAGCTGTCAGGTCACCCCCACTTCGGGATGCTCCATTGGCCTCTGCGGATAAAGAACATCCTTACCCGACGCAGAGGCAGCAAGAGCGATGCTGGGGGAGGGGCCCCGTACAGCCGCCTCCTGCAGCCTGTCTCCCTGTCCTATCTGCCCACCTTGGGAGGGAGCCGCCAGTCAGCCGCCACGGGTACCTGTGGGCCAATCCTTGCAGGTGGAGGGGTAAAGACAGGCCCAGATTCCACTAAATCCAACCTCTTGGGAAAATTTGCCTTCGACTCCTTGTTGCCAGGGTGTGCTGCGTTCTGCAGCAGAGAGATGGGAGCTCTGGTGATGCAGTGATGGGGGTGGGGGATCAGTGTGGCATCTGCAATGCTCTGTTGTGCAGCTTGGGGTGGGAGTGGGGGTGCTTCAGACCACTGTGGGAGTGGATTCAGAATGGAAATTCCGTGACCTGTAGACCCATCCTCACACTTGCTTGCCCCCCAGGGTAGCTGGGTAGGTGAGTGTAGCCTAGGATGCCAGGCTCTGCTCGAGGAGGTCAGAGTCCCTGTGCATCCACTCCTTGGTTAACAAGCACCTGCTACAGATGAGCAGATCATGTGACCAGGAGCTGTAGGTTCATCTTTATGTCTGACTGCTGAAGTCAGCTTAGGGACCTCAGGAGAGTTGCTGGGCAGGTTCTCTTTCCCTTTTGCCCTGTGCCCTTGGGGAGACTTGAGGCTACATCCAGGGACTCAATATAGATGCAGGAAGATGCTTCAAGGCAATGTGTCTAGGGCTCCTGGCAGCATCTCTCTTCTTGGGCTGATGTCCCAGCCCAGAAGTTTCAAATGGACAGGTGTTTCGGTGGGGTACATCTGTGGATCTGGAGTGACTCAGATATGCAGCTCATAGTGAAAACAGGGACAAAAGTTGAGCCCACAACAGAAGAAATAGTTATGTTGTGGTCCTAACAACCATTGTGAGCCAAAGAACTCTGGCTGGAGCTCTCAGGACCACAGCTCTCTCAGGCTGTCTCTTCTTGGCCTAGCCATTTGCTTGAGACAATGTTTCTGCCCCCTGGTGCAGGGGAGCCTGGCTAGAGGAGCCATGGGCTCAGTTGTCATGCAGGAGCATTTGACACCCTCCCTCTCACCGGAGATGGCCTCTGCCAGGCTCCAGAAGTACCCTTGTGTGACAGTGAGCTGGCATCTTAGTATCTTGGGCCCCTAATTGCTGACTCTTTCCTGAGAGCTGCCTGATTGTGGGCAAGGATGCTCAGGCTAGACCACTGTGGAAGGGACCCAGTCTTACAAAGGCTGATGGTCCTGGCAACCATCTCTAGAAGAAGGGAATTCCTTGTTACTAGGCACTGAGAAAGAAGTAGCTTGGTAAGGATGCCACCCAGGGGACTTGAGCTTTGGTTGGTCACATAAGGACTCAGGAACTGGAACATGCTGTGTGGAAACCCCAGTGTGAATGACTGGTGCTTGGTATATGGGCACCAGGAGCTTTGGTATACAGAAGACAAGGATACATGTGCAACTGTATACTTCAGTCTTGCTCTCCAGGAGACTGTAATGCCGTATGTATGTGCAGATGGATACATTGACACATGTATAATTGCACTCAGGGACAAGATGGATTGTCACTATGGCATGCATCTGCCAGTGTGCAAAGGGATGTGTTCCTGTGCCCAGGAAACTGTGCCACAACGGCTGGGCTGTGGACCTGGCCTGCAGCAATGGGGGCTGTCTGAGACTTCCCTGAGGGGCGTGGTCATTGGTTAAGCATGCCTAGGAGAGGCTACCTCCTCCTGACTTTGGACTTAGGAATGCTTGCCTCCTGGCTCAAAATCCTTTGATGAAGGTCTACAACCTCTGCTTAGAGGGTCCTTGACCACCCACAACCCCATTCAAGGCTCTGGGAGAGCAGACCGATAGCTGTTCTCCCTGGGAAGGTCTGGGCAGGGAGTACTTGAGAGCATATGCTTTGCTCAGATTTTGCCTGGTCTATCTGTGCCCTGCTGACCTTCTCAGAATTGACCCCTGTATCTCTGTTTCTAGCCCCAGTAAATTCTAGGCCTGATGCCCAAAACTGAGGAAGCCAAGGGTGAGGGTACAAAGAGATGCTGTCAGGAAGTGCTACTGAAGACTAGCACCTGTGTGAGGGGGTTCATCCAAATCTTCGCAGTGCAGTATACCGACGGTCTCAGAGGAACATGGAGCTCGAGAACTGCAGTGTGGGGCTGGGTCCTGGGAATTAGAGACATGTAGGACAGGGTTGGAATAAGGGGCTTTGTTGCTGTCCTTAAGTGATAGGTCAGGACTACTGGGCACCTGCCATAGAGGAGTGGGAGCATAGAAGAGGGAGACCTGCCTGATCTGCGGAGCAGCCTGCTTAGTGGCTGCTGCAGTAGGAGCTGCCGTTGCCTGGCACCTCTGCTGTTGCCATGGTAACATCGGAGGTGCTAACTTGCTAATGAGTCCCCCTCCGCTGCAAATAACAATACTGTAATGGTTAATGGGGCTCAGCTCCGGTTCTTAGGATTCCCTGGGAGGCAGAGGAAGGGACCAGGTAACAGGCCCAAACAAAGCTGCCCCCATCCCACCCTCCACCAACCAGATCTCCCCTGCCCTTCCCTCTCAGGCTCTCAGGCTTCCCTTCCCTGCCATCCTCAGCCGCAGCTCCTTAGAGGTGCTGTGATGAGGGTCTTCAGAGGGTGAACCCCCAGCGTAGCTTCCCTCAGGGTAGTTCAAGGGCTGTTGCAGAGGCTAGGGCTGCATCTTTTCTAGCTCCCCGGACTAGTCACTCTATGCTTCTCTTGATGCATTTAACCGGTCCCACTCACCTGGGAGGACGCGGAAACTACTGTGGGGCAGAGCCAAGGGAATAGCAAAGGCCCTCTGTGCCCCAGAATCTTGCACTATGGTCCTCTCAAAGACCTGGGTTTTCAGACTTATTGTCCAGCCCTGCTAGTGGGAGGGCTTGCTCCTTCCTCTGACCCGGGTCCTAACCATTAGCCTGTTGTTCCCTTATGCAAGATTCTGGTTAGAGCTCAAGGAAATGTCCCCAAACAGCTAAAATAGGCGTTAAATCAGACTTCTTTCATCAGACAGAGGACCGTTTACACAAGTAGTTTATTTTCTGTGGAGCTTCCTCTGTGTGACTAGTCCAGGCCTGGCTTCCCAATGAAGGCTTGCAGAGGGGGCTGGGATATCAGGGATTAGTACCCCAAAGCTCCTACTTCTGTGTACTGCCCAGGTCCTGGAAGTTGTGCCCTTGCACCAGCATGGCAACTCTATCTAGGCTTTCCACAGGGCCCCAGGAAAGCCAGAGGACACTTCACCCCAGAATCCCTGGCTGCAGGGGAGGATTGGGAATGGGCCATGCCAGGTGAGGGCTCAAGTCTAAAGAGCTAAGTTCTTTCCTACCCCACTACATGTGTGAGGCTAGATGGGGGAGGTACTCTTTCACTTCCCACTGCCTCAAGCCTCAAATTTTCCCATTTTAAGACAAACTCATTGTCCTGACACTGCATGTGTGGTGGGGGCTGCAGGGGGACAGCACCTGACAGATGAGGGTCATCAAGTCTGCTTGACAGGGCTTCTAGGTCCCTTGATGCCACCTCTCTCCAGTTCCTTCACACATTCCCCAGCCCAAGAACCTCTAGGGTCAAACAGGAGGCCCAGCAGTTCCAAGCATCCTGTATACCCAATCTTCATCTTAGAGCTGACAGCCCCTCTCCCTTTGTGCAATGGGTGGAATGCACCAATCTCAGCACACAACAGAGGCTCCCAAGCACCTGGCCTTCAGCCTCCAGGAGCCCGTGAATGGGGTGTGGGGGTTGGTCCTACCCTCCTATATACCAGCATCCAGATGATGAGCTTAAAGAATCTTTCCTGGAGATGGAGTCAAGGAATTGGCCATGCAGCACTGTGGGCAAGTGGGCAAGATTGGAGAATCCCCAGCTGGAAAAAGAGCAGAGAGACAAGCTTTGTACCCTAGGGTTCTGAGAAGAAGAAAATGCAGAGACCCATAGGACAGAGGTTCTAGATAGCTGCACACCAGTGACCACAATAAGAATCCTCCTTTGGGGTCCTTATTTGTCCTCAGCCTTACATCAGAAGTAGGGGGTAGTCAGGGTCTCTTCTATGCACTCACCCTACTGGGTAAGGTGTTCATTCATCCATCCAGATGGAAGGGCTCAAAGGACATGCCAGCTGCCAAACAGAGAAGCCGCTTAGGGGTCAGCTGTAGCTACTCAGATCCTGCCATCTGCTGACCAATCACCTTTCCCTCAGGTCCAGCGCCATGTACTAGGGTACCCAGAACGCTGCAAGGCCACGCCCTCCTCGCTTCAGGGGTCACCCTCCCCACTGCCTACCACCCCACCATGGCTGGGGATCGGCTCCCGAGGAAGGTGATGGATGCGAAGAAACTGGCCAGCCTGCTGCGTGGCGGGCCTGGGGGCCCTCTGGTCATTGACAGTCGGTCCTTCGTGGAATACAACAGCTGCCATGTGCTGAGCTCTGTGAATATCTGCTGTTCCAAGCTAGTGAAGCGGCGCCTTCAGCAGGGAAAAGTGACCATTGCTGAGCTCATCCAGCCCTCGACACGCAGCCAGGTACCTGTGTCCCACCATTGCATCCATAATCCCTGGGGCTGACCATTCCTGAACAAGCACGCACTTGTCACCTCTGAAGGAAACTGGAGCTCCTCGACCTGGTACCCAAGAGTCCTCTGATGAAGCTCATCCCCTTCTCTGTCCCCTAATTCCAAACTGGGTTTCTTGGGGGTCACAGCTGAGAGTGCTGTAGGGCAGTCGCCTTTAGTGAGACCTTCCTCTAGAAGTGGGGGAGGAGCCCCTTTGTCTACCCATCTTCAAGGCAGGGTCAGAGGGAGGAATTGCTGAATGGATATGGGAAGTGGGATTGCACAGAGGGTAGACCAGCGTAGGTGCAGTCGGCTGGTGCTTTCTGAGGACAGGGACAGCTGGGTCTGGCCACTCTGACTGTAGTGAGGCTAGGAGGGAGTAACTAAGGGGATTATACTAGGCAGACCATTTCACCAGCTTCCCCATTCCTCCTGCCACCTCTCAGAGTCTTCAGTGACCCAGAATGCTCTCTGTGACCCCCAAGAAGGAACTTCCTTCCACAGAGGAAGGGACCAATTTCTCCCCTGGTCTATCCAGTGCATCAGCTGGAGAGGGACTAACCTATCCAGGAGTGTGTGTGGCCTGGGATAGCACCAGCTACCAACTGCTCCCACCTCCTTTGGGTTAGAGGGCCTACCAATGGAACCAAGGCTTTGGGAGGGTTTCCAGTTTCCAAACTGCCCGCATCCAAGCTATGAAGTGAGAGAACCTAGGTGGGGTGCCGCTTGTCGGGAGTCCCCCACTCCAAGGCCAGAGCTGGCTCCCTGTGGTGCCAATGAAGGGAATCCAGTGATTAATCACCCCCAGCGAGGACTTCAGCCAGAGTGTAATCCTATTGGCTGCTGATGACATCATCCGGCCTGGGGTTGACAGCTCAGCTGGCTTAAAGGCTGAGTGTGCTTGGGAGGCAGGGACATCAGCCTGTCTGAGCAAAAGGTCCCTCAACATCTGGCCCTAAGGCCTCCATAGTGGGGAGAGAGGAAGAACCCCAGCTCCTAGTTTCTGCCTCCTGACCTGGTGATATTTGGGAGGGGAGTCCTGTTACATCCTTAGTTTCTCCATCAGGGGCTGGGGGGCAGCAAAAAAGAAAAGAGAGATACTGGTCTTCTAGGAAGCCTAGGAGCCAGCCCAGGCTTTGTGTATGTGCTCTCTGGGGCCCCGTTATACCTACCTGTATTCTTTAACATTTCAAGTTCTGGTACTTTTATCTATGAGGGGCATGGCTGCCTAGAACTGGAGCCACCCCCAATTCCTAGTCCTGTCTGGTGCAAAGCCTGATGGTGGAGCCATGGGTTTTGTTTTTTGTTTTTTCTGCCTAGCCACGGGAGTGAGAAGGAGAATGGCAGCAGCCCCTGCCTCCTGTCCTCTGGCACCTTGATCTTACAAATGGCCTAACTTCTGCCCTTATGGTCCTCTAGGTGGATGCCACAGAACCACAGGATGTGGTAGTGTATGACCAGAGTACACGAGATGCCAGTGTGCTGGCAGCAGACAGTTTCCTGTCCATCCTGCTCAGCAAGCTGGACGGCTGCTTCGACAGTGTGGCCATCCTCACAGGTGAACTTGGGGAATGGGCCAGGGCCGTGGGATATACCTCCTCTTCCAAACACCCCTCCCCATGCACTTCGCTAGGACTAGAAGTGTCAGAGGAGAAGCAGAATTACTGGAACAGTAGGGGGAGCCTAAGGCCTCTAGATTTCTCAAAACCCACCTCTGCCTCTGCAGAAGAGGTAGACAAGCAGGAGCTCCCCCAAAACCATGCTTTTGGTAGCGAGGGAGCCAGGGACCCAGGCTACAACCAGTTTCTGTCTCAAGGAGAGGAAGTGAAGGCTTTACCTCCTGAAAACTTCAGTCTATCCCAGAACTGGTCACATAGCAGGGACCTTACTCAGACAAGGTACCAGCTGGCCACAGGTCATCTCACTACTCCATTGTGGCTGCTACTTAAGGGATCAGCGGAGTGTCTCTCTGGACTACCTGTGCTCCAAAAGCAGTCTGGCGAGCTGGCCTCCAGTCCCTACTCAGAGTCACACACACCCGCTGACTCATGTCTCATACTCCCACTCTCAACCATGTGCTTAGACACACTCACCCTCAGGCCGCGGCTGAAAGGGCTTTTGTAGATTCTACCTCCCCGAGAGGCAGCCTAGATTCCTAAATAGCTGCTGGAGTGGGCTTGTTCAAGGATGCCTACTCCGGCCGGCTGGAATCTAGGCCCTTTGCTGATGCCCTCTGCCCATGCTGGTGGCCTCTGCATAGCACAGAGCTGATGGAGTATCCTCCACACCCACCCGCTGCATATGGAGTGGAATAAGTGGGTAGGTAGCCAGACCAGTTCAATGGCCTCGAAATCCCATGAGCACCATAACATCTAGCCCAACCGGAAAGGGAGGGCTGAGAGGGCCTGGGCAGCTTTAGCCAGACTACTAGGTAGATGAATCCAACCTGAGGGGCTTCGAGTGGTTTGGAGGCTCAGTATCATGGGTAGGGTGAGTTGTCTATTTGGATCTGAGTTATGTAGCATCATGCTCTGGGCCAGTATGGTCAAAGGATAGCTGTGTGTCTACGTACCGTGAGCCTCAGGTATCAGCCACATGCACCTCACTTCTGGTATCGGTGCAGATGATGAGCCTGTCTGAGTAGGAGTCATAATTTATTGTGCATTTGAGAATTCTTGGAACCAGGAGCCACATAGCTGTACCATAGTTCTAGCCTTCCGGGCTTAGTTTGGGAGGAAGAGGAGTTTGGACCTTTTTATAAGCTCACTAGGCCTACGGGAATACCTCCTGTATCTAACTCATCACCCTAGTCATGAACGGAAGAATGAGGTTCTTCTGAAAATGTGAAGGGCTCCAGAGCAGCGCCCTTCCTGGCCCTAGCAGGACAGCTTAAAATCTAGCAGGTTCTGTCTCTTGGGCCAAGGGCAAGGGGCAAGGACAATTTTGGAGGCTGGAGAAGTCCTGGCTGGGATCCTCCCAGAGGATTCATCTGGACCTGGTTGTGCTCTATCCAGCCCCCTCTACAGTTCTAGATGTCTGTCTTGCCAAGTTTGCTGGGGGGGTGGAGTTCCTGGTCAAGGCAGTGTGAGACACACTCAGAGTGGCAACACATCGGCCCGGCCCCTGCTGAGTTAGCCTAGAATCAGAAGCAGACTTCCGAGCAGGGGCTGGGGCGATTTCACAGCACACACATAGCTCTTTGGCCCCCTGGCCAAATACAACAGAGACCAGGCCTTCTTTAAACATCACCTTCTGGCTGGTGCTCACAGGAAGCTCAGGAAGATGGCCAGTGAAAGCAATCAGGAGAGGGTACTGAGAACCCAAGCGGTGCCCTCACAGTGGTATTTTCTAGGGGGATGTGCCTTACGGTTTCTTTTTGTTTTGTATTTATTTATTTATTTATTTATTTGGACACAGGGTTTCTCCGTGTATCCCTGCTGTCCTGGAACTCATTCTGTAGACCAGGCTGTCCTGGAACTCACAGAGATCCACCTACCTCTGCCTCCCAAGTACTGGGATTAAAGGTCACCTGGCTAGTTAGAGTTTATATTGCAGTGAAGACACACCATGACCACAGCAACTCTTTTTTTAAAAAAAAAAAATTATTTATTATGTATACAATATTCCGTCTGTGTTTATGCCTGCAGGCCAGAAGAGGGCACCAAACCCCATTACAGGTGGTTGTGAACCACCATGTGGTTGCTGGGAATTGAACTCAGGACCTTTGGAAGAGCAGGCAATGCTCTTAACCTCTGAGCCATCTCTTTAGCCCCTACAGCAACTCTTATAAAGGAAAATATTTTATTGGGGCTGGCTTATAGTTCAGAGGTTTAGTCCATTATCATCATGGCAGGAAATGCGGCAGGAAGCAGAGTAGTACACAGGCAGACATGGTGCTGGAGAGGTTCTTCATCTGGATCTGCAGGCAGCAGGAAGAGTGAGACAGTGGGCGTGCCTTGAGCATCTGAAACCTCAAAGCCTGCCCTCAGTGACACACTTCCTCCAACAACAAGGCCACACCTCCTAATAGTGCCACTCCCTGTGGGCCTGTAAGCCATTTTTATTCACACCACCACAGAGGGTAATGAACTTAGTCCCTTTTTTCCACAAGTAAAGTTAGAGTTTATTAGGGAAGAGTTTTAACCTAGATCTCAGTATGCTTTAGTTTTTTGTGCTGCTGTGTTAATCTAATCAAATGTAACTTCAGGGAGGAAGGGTTTATCTGGCTCCCCGGTATGGGTATAGCCATCATGGTGGGGAAATTAAGACTGCAGGAGCCTGAAGTAGCTGATCACATCACATCCACAATCGGGAACAGAACTGCAGATGTGGGTAGGCTGCTGCTCAACTCACTTTTTGTGTTTTGTACCATCCTGGATCCTCTGCCCAGGGAATAGCTATGTTCATAACTAAGATGGCTCTTCCCACATTAATGAACATAATCAAGATAACTCCCTACAAGCTTGCCAGAGAAGCCTCTCCTGAGTGATTCTATATTCTGTCGAGTTAGCAATTAACCATCACAGTGTGCATCATTAGAGAAAGGGGGAGGGAGGAAGGGGCTTTAGCTTTCTAAACGGCAGGCAGACCCTTAGCTAGAAGCTGGTGTGACCTGTCATTGTACTATCATTGTGGAATGTGAGCCAGTGATGTCACAGCTATGAAACAAACAGGCTCTGAAGCCTGGAGATGCTGACATGTCCCAGACTCTGTTGGGTAGAGATGGCTGTAATCAGACCAGAGCAAACCTGACCATCTGTAGGCTGGACCGTGCCAAGTCCATTGCACAAAGAAATGCATGTTTTTATATGTGTCTCCCTGTAAACATCAGGCATGATAATGGCACTGTCTCTGGCCTCCCAAGTTCAGGGGGTAGAGGCTGTGTATGGGAATGTTCTATAGGAGAAAGAGCTTCAGGGATGGTCAGAGCATTTTCTAGGCCTCCCAGAGACTTACTAATAGCTGAGATGCACCCATTCAACCTTGGTACCCCCATTTCTAGCCACTCACATAGCCTGGGAGAGCCCCCCAAATACCTAAGCCTCAGGCCTTGAGGGGGATAGAGTCCATAAAAGGAATCTGGAAGGGCGTGTAAGGGCCTCAGCCCAGCCTGGGAACTTTCTAAGGTTCTGAGAAGGCTGGGGTTACTATACTTGGCAGAAACATTTGAACCTCCCTCCTGTGGGTAGGGTGGACAGGGGTCTCTGGTAGAATTCCTCCTCTGGACAGGCTGTGGAGGAGAGGAAAGACTAAGACCCAGGCTTCTGGCCAAGTAACGAGAAGACAAAAGGGGCTGTAATCTATGGAAGGGGCTGTGCAGAGGCACCATCCCTCTAGGGCCGACCGTGAGTGGTCATGGTGCCCAGCTCAGCCTCCCCTTGGAATGTAAGCTGCAGCATTGCTGCTAGTACCACCTTCTCCTCTAAGGCCACCAAAGATAAGATTTCATTGAGGAGGTAGGGAGCAATACATCAGATGTACTGGTTGAGGGGTTGTGCATACTGTCTATGAGCTGGGCCAGTGTGAAGGCAAAGGTAGAAGCTTCCCTGTTCTTAGAGATTATCCAGGTCCTAGCACCTGCCTCTTTCAAGACTGGGAAAAGCAGGGTGTGTGTGTGTCTGTCTGTCTGTGATGTGTGTGTGTGTGCGTACGTGTACACACGCACCCCAAAACACTATCTTCACTTCCTCCCATGAGACACATTGGGTCTTAGCCCAGGCATCCTGTGCTCGGATGGTGTGATTGAGAGCAGAAACTGAGCTCACTTGCTTGTCAGAACTTGGCATCATGGAGTATAGGAAGTCCCATTCTGCTGAGCTCACCTCACCATGTTAAGAGCTGGTTTTTGGATGAACCCCAGCCAGGTTAGATGTGGCTGGGTTTATTTTTACCTCATTATAATTGTGTTTTTCTGAGTCTGTTAACAATGCTGTATGGCAGGCAAAATAAGGAAACTGAGGCCAGAGGCATGCCTTGCCTGAGGTCACTCAGTCAGATGTACCAGAGGAGCCAGCTTGGGTATCTCAAAATGGTGGGGGGTTTCCTTCCCTAGCCCAGAGTCTCGATCTTGGGTGTATCTAAACAGTGGCAACAGGGAGCAAGCTGTTTGTCCCCTGGGTGCAGGCTTCCCTGTTTCTCTGTCATCTCCTGCTGGGTAGACTGGAGCCATGGCTGAACCACAAATGCCCTGTGGGCTATGGCAATTCCAGTGGGTGATGTCATGCCCAAAGAGGCCCCACCTCAGAAGCCCTTTCCTCCCAGGCCTGGCACTAGAGTCCAGGCCTGTGGCTTCCAGCCAACTGGAGTCAGGGAGGGATTGCATCAGCATTGAGAGAGGCTAAGTGCCAGCCTGGCCCCAGGCCAGTGATGTACAAGGGTTGGGAAAGAACTTGCCTTGCCATACCTGGGGAATAAGAGACCCCTGATAAGGTCTGAGCTGTCCCTTGCCTGGCTTCCATGTGCTGTACTGACAGGCCGCCTTAACCCCACATTTATGGGCATCAAAGCCATGCCCCTGAGCCGGTCCCTAATTAGCCTGAGGAGGAATGTGGGCGTCGGTGCCTGCTCTAAATGGGCAGCAGCACAGCCCCCAGTGCTGCAGAGAAGGACAAGTAGCCTGCCAGCAAGAGTCCAGGTGCTAGGCCAGAAGCGGGCTGGGCTTGGGGTCCACAGGGTGTGGCTAAGCCCAGAGGAACTCTCCTGCCCTGGCTGGCCAGCCTCCTTAAAAGCCTTCTGTGTCTCCTCCCACAGGGGGCTTTGCCACCTTTTCCTCCTGCTTCCCAGGCCTCTGTGAGGGAAAACCTGCCACCCTACCATCCATGAGCCTCTCTCAGCCCTGCCTGCCTGTGCCCAGTGTGGGCCTGACCCGTATCCTGCCTCACCTCTACCTGGGCTCTCAGAAAGATGTCTTGAACAAGGTGAGTGCACGGGGGGGGGGGCACCACTGATGGTGTAAAGAGGCGGGATCTGGAATTGGGTCCTAAGGTAGTGTGAAGGGACGAGCAGGTGATAGATGAGTATGGGGTGGGACCACAGGAGGACCCAGAGCCCCAACACACTGGACCACAGTATGGCCCAGGGAGGAACCCAGTGAGGCTAGGTGGAAGAGCAGGCTCCTGGACTCCTCTGTGGTGGGGCGCTGGGAGCCTACATGCCAAACTGCTTCTGTCACTGGGCCACTGGCCAGCTCTGAAAGAATCCCATGTTTTAAAAATGGCAAGGAGGGGAAAGGATGAAGGCACCGCCCAGGCAACCATAAAATTCCTAGGAGCCCAATGCAGTCTGTAGGTGTGGCTTACAGAAGCCATCTTCCTATACCGATCAGTGGGCTCAATCAATGGTTGGGATGAGAAGGGGTTCCTGGGGCCAGTCTTTCCCATATAGCGAGATCCTGAACAAAATCTAAGGCTCAGGAGCATCACAAGACTTTAGAGTCCTTCTATTCTGCAGAAAGAGGGAGGGAGGGAGGGAGGGAGGGAGGGAGGGAGGGAGGGAGGGAGGGAGGGAGGGAGGGAGGGAAGAGAGAGACTGAGACTCTCAGCTCCTCCTCTAGGGGCTTTGCTTTTCTCTGCTACCCCATTCTGACCCATCTTCCTATCCCTCCAGGATCTGATGACCCAAAATGGAATAAGCTATGTCCTCAATGCCAGCAACTCCTGCCCTAAGCCGGACTTCATCTGTGAGAGCCGTTTCATGCGCATCCCCATCAACGACAACTACTGTGAAAAGCTGCTGCCCTGGCTGGACAAGTCCATTGAGTTCATTGGTGAGGGGAGGGGAGGGTGTGTCTGTCTCTATGGGATGGGGAGGCTGGCTCGAGGGAAGAGTGGGCAGAGGGGAGGATTACCCCTGGGGACACCCGGCTCCGGGAAGTCACCCACACCGTCTGCCATAGGGAGGGTAGGGGCCAACCTTGGGCAGGGAGGAATAGTGCAATCTCAGTCCTCACCTGGTCCTCCACCATCCACCTGCCCCCAGATAAAGCCAAGCTGTCCAGCTGCCAAGTCATTGTTCACTGTCTGGCTGGCATCTCTCGCTCTGCCACCATCGCCATCGCCTACATCATGAAAACCATGGGCATGTCCTCGGACGACGCATACAGGTACTCTTCCCCTCCCATGTCTTAGGGACCTGGAACTCCACAACCAATGGCTAACAGTGTTGCCCTCCCTTCCTCTCTCCACCCACTACTGCCCTGGCAGGGAGGGAAAACCAGAACCCAACACAAAGCTTGGGTACCTCAAGGCACAGGGGGAAAATCAGCACAAGCCTGTTCTGACAAATTTCTCTTGCTTGTCCAGGTTTGTAAAGGATCGGCGCCCCTCCATCTCTCCCAACTTCAACTTCCTGGGCCAGTTGCTGGAGTATGAGAGGAGTCTGAAGCTGCTGGCTGCCTTGCAGAGTGATGGACCTCACTTGGGGACCCCTGAGCCCCTCATGGGCCCGGCAGCAGGCATCCCACTGCCCCGGCTGCCACCATCTACCTCAGAGAGCGCTGCCACTGGGAGCGAGGCAGCCGCTGCAGCCAAGGAGGCCAGCCCAAGTGCTGGAGGGGATGTTCTGATCCCCAGCACAGCTCCAGCCACCAGCGCACTGCAGCAGGGCCTGCGTGGCCTGCACCTCTCCTCTGACCGCCTCCAGGACACCAACCGCCTGAAGCGCTCCTTCTCCCTGGACATCAAGTCAGCCTATGCACCCAGCAGGAGGCCTGACTTTCCCGGCCCACCGGACCCCGGCGAAGCTCCAAAGCTTTGCAAGCTGGACAGCCCATCCGGGGGGACACTGGGTCTGCCCTCGCCCAGTCCGGACAGCCCAGACTCTGCTCCAGAGGGGCGTCCACGACCCCGCCGGCGACGGCCCCCAGCCAGTTCTCCGGCCCGCTCCCCGGCTCATGGCCTGGGCCTGAACTTTGGAGACACGGCCCGGCAGACTCCGCGGCATGGCCTCTCGGCCCTGTCGGCACCCGGACTACCCGGCCCTGGCCAGCCGGCTGGCCCCGGGGGCTGGGTGCCGCCACTGGACTCCCCCGGCACACCGTCACCGGACGGACCCTGGTGCTTCAGCCCGGAGGGCGCTCAGGGCCCGGGCGCCGTGTTCTCTGCCTTTGGCAGGGCGAGTGCTGGTGCACCTGGACCGGGTGGCGGCAGCAGCAGTAGCAGCAGCGACCTGCGGAGGCGGGAGGTGCTGCGGGCTGAACCCCGGGACGTGCGGACCGGCTGGCCTGAGGAGCCTGCTTCAGATACACAGTTCAAGAGGCGCAGCTGCCAGATGGAGTTCGAAGAGGGCATGGTGGAGGGGCGGGCACGCGGCGAAGAGCTGGCAGCTCTAGGCAAGCAAGCCAGCTTCTCGGGTAGTGTGGAGGTCATCGAAGTATCGTGACCCTTCAAGAGTCCCTGAGCCCCCGCTCCAGCTAGGCCAGGTATAAATATATATTATATATAACACACAGAAAGGTAAATGGTTTTACTGCAATTTTTATCAAGAAGTAAATATTTCAATTTTTTATTTATTTAAGCTAGTGATCTGGCAACTGTGCGGGGCAGTCCTCAAGCTCTGTTTTTACTGTCTGATATTTAAACTGAAACAGGTTTCTAAGCAATATGAGGCCACCTTCAATCCCAAACTGGATTGACAGGCCTGGGCCCCTCCTTCCCCCCTCCCCTCTGGAAATAGTACTGACCTTGCAAAGAGCTGCCCAGCTTTCCTGCACTTTTTACATAAGAAAAGGGGGAAAAGGAGAAAGATAACCCTTATTTGCCACAAACTGAGCCGCAGACCCCTTGCCTTTCCTTCCTTCCTCTCCTGGTCTCTCCTCTCCTGTCTTTCATGTCTTGGGCTCTGTAGCAAAGCCATAGATAGGTAAGGGGAGGGGGAGACCCTAGTGTCCCTGCAGAAGGCCCCACTAGCAGCCCCCCACACACACCTCAAGTTGCCAAGTCTTAGTGGCATAGGGGTACCCTCTCTGCCTGTCCATTACCCCAGGGATGTTCCTTGGCAGGTCTTGGTGGGCACTGGGCCCAATGGACCAGAGTTTTCAGGGAGACTTGGACAAGAGGTGGGGGGGGGGTTCCTGAGAGCTAGATGAGGTAGCCCCCAAGGCAAGGATGGAGTAGACAAAAGAGCTCACACTCCTGCAAGAGTGAGATCCAGTTCCTCAAAAGGGCCCAGGAGGCCATTCAGAGGAGGAGTCTCTCTTTCCTTTGCAGATGCTCTTGCCCATTGGGAAGCCTAGTTAGACTCCCCAGCATGGACTGGGGTAGTGCCCAATGCTGCAGGCAGGGGCAGCTAGGCTAGCTGGGGCTGGCAGGGGCTAGCTCTGCTGGTCAGAGGGGAGTTCTGGGTCCAGTATAAATGGGGGTAGATTCACGCTCTCCTTCTAGGTTCTTCCTGCCCCTGGAAGGACTTGGAATTCAGGTGCACCTGCAGGTTGAGGGGCCTCTGGAGCAGGCCTCCTTACAGATGGAGTCAAGCACCTATCAAGCACATGGGTTTCCAGGAAGTGGGAATCCTCAGCTTTGGGAGAACTCTCTCCAAGCAGAGAAATACCCCATCTAGACACAGAGATGCTGGGGAAGTCCTTGGTGACTACCCCATCCCCACAGGGGCTTCTCAGGAGAGAGTCCCCCTGTGTGCTCCCTTCCCAGGGTACTTTCCCACTGTCTTCAAGATGAGATTCTAGCCTCCACCGAAGGTGGCTTTTTTTCTTTTTCTTTTTTCTTTTTCCTTTTTGGCTCAGAGCCAATCTAGAAGCAAGGACAGGAGAAAAGTACCAACCACCCTTGCTGAATATCCTCTTGGACCATTTGGGACCCAAAGGTTTGAGGCAGAATAAGGGCTCTTGCCCTAAGAGCTCCTCAAATGTGTGAGTGGGGCTGTCCTTCGAGGAAGAAGCCAGGGGCTCGGTAATAGGCAGCTGGGGCAGGACAGAGTCCTGGAGAAAGACTTAGGATGGCACCTTTCTACCCCACCTCCCTTGCTGTGTCCTTCTGTTTGTTCTTTTGACCACTACCCTGTGTTCCTGTCATTCTCCTTAAGCAAAAGTCCTGTTGCAGTTCTCTTGACCCCACCCGTCCCGATCCCTGAGAAAATAAGATATTGTTGTATTTGCAATCTATGGATTAGAGGTTTAAGTATTTATTATTATTATTATTGGTTAATTATTATTATTATTATTAATTATGTAAATTTCCCTCCTGTCTGTCATTGAATTTCTAAGGTGACCCTGGGTGTGGAGGATGCACTGGCTTCCCCCTCCTTGCCCCCACCCTACTGCTGTCCAGGAGATAGTAGTATGTGGCCACCAGTCGGACCCTGAAGATCCCCCTTGGGTCTGGTCCCTCCCCTCTCTCTGTGGAGATATGGCATCTATCCTGGACACATGGGGCCCATTAGCCACAGTCTGTCTCTGTTCTCACTCATGGCCCTGGTCACCCTAAAGTGAGCAGACAAGATGAAGGATAAGGTCCCAGCTGCTTGCTCTGATACAGGGTGGAGAGAGGTGGAGCATAGGCCTTCCCTGGTGGCTCTTCACCCACTGTCCAACATGTGGAGGATATAGGGTCCTCCTGAGCCTCTCTTGCTCTCTTACCCCTCATACCTGGTCACTGCCTGGCACTGGAATGACCCAGAATGCACCTGGCCCCTCCTGTTGTTTTCTGGAAAGTCCAGTATAGGAGAGGTAGCTGGTCCCTTGCCCAAGGACCAGGGTGCCAGCTTCCCCCTTGGGACCTTTCCCCATGAGGCCGCACTTTCCCATCCTTCCTTTTGTATTTGAAACAATGTGTTGTAATAAATCATAAGAACGATGTTTTCCCCAGGCCTCTGCTGCCTCTTTCTTAGGGCTGGTTGTGGGAGAGGTTGGACACTGGGGGCGGGGGCAGTCTGGAGGTTCCAGGAGTCAAGGGCCTGGTAGGTTGTGCCTGCAAAGTGGGCAGAGGGAAGAATCTGAGGCTTATCCTTGGTAGACCAGGTATAGAGGAGGGGCATAGGATCTGGAATGAACTCCTAGGATGTAAACTACCCATTTTATTATCTGCTTTTTTTATGACTGAAAACTAGGTAACTTTAAATATCAGTTTGCAGGCTGGGAAGATGCTTCAGTCAGTACAGTGTTTGCTGGGCAAGTATGCGTACCTGAGTTGGATCCCCAGAAGCCAGGTACACTGGCATGCACTTGAATCCCAGTAGTGGGAGGCAAACAGAAGGATCTTGGTGCTCCCTGGCCAAGCCTAGCCTACTTGGTGCCCCAGGCCAACTTGTTTATGTCTCAAAACGCAAGTTGAATGGCACCTGAGGTTGATTTCTGTGCACATACACATGTAAACTGCATATGCATGTGCACACACAGAGCCCAATTCACTTGTCAACTCCCCTCCCAAGACAATCCTACTGTAAACAGCTCACTCCTTGCCTTTTCACATACACATACCCCACCATGGTCTTTTCAACAGACACAGGGTTAACAAGGAATTCTTTTACGTGACATGAGCACCGAAAGCATGCTGATGGTGCTGACTTCTGCAGCACACATACTAAAACTGGAACAAAATGGAGATCAGCATGGTCTTTGTGCAAGAACAACACATAGATTCATGATGAATTCCATATATTTGAGACCCCCCCCAGTAACCTGATAACTGACTCCTAGTGAAGCCCACCTTTTTTGATCTCCCAGAGGATGTGCCCTTGGCCACGACTGTAGCCCCCTCTGCTTCATCCATTTCCTCATCACTCCTGTGGTAGGGAAGGGTAAAGGGGATAAGGTGCAGATCTTGGGTCATGAGCTTCTCAACAGCCATCTTTTTAATCACCCTGCCTGAGACCAGGAGTCTCTTCCCTGCTCCTTTCCCCCTTTATTTTGCTCTCATCCCCACCACAGATATTTGGATTGGATGATTTCTGACATCTCCAATTATTTTTTAAAGTTTGTTTTTGTAATAAATAAATAATAAACAAACAAATAAATGGAAGCATACTAGAGTGTCTGATGTGAGCCCATCCTTGTCTCCAGACACAGGGTTCCTCTCTCTGGACAGACTGCCCCTACACCAGTGCAGACCGGCCAGGGTCCAGGCTACCCTGCTATATGTCATTACAAGTCATGTGGCCGTGGACATCCATGTACCATTCCATAGGACAGACTTCCAGATCTGGCTTTTCTGGGCCACCTCAACATGTGGTTCTCATCTTAACAGTCTCTGTGTGGACTACCCTAGATGCCCTGTGGAAATTCCTAAGTGGGCTTCTTGGAGGATCTTAGTTCTCATCCCTGCCCCTGGCTATAAGACAGCATTCTCCAGGTTCATCCTGTTCAAGGGACCCTTTGTGCTTTCAGGCAGGCAGTGACATTGGCCACTCATATGAGTAGCGGTGTGTGTGTGTGTGTGTGTGTGTGTGTGTGTAGGTCAGAAGATAGAGGAGGAAAAATCAGGAGAGGAGGGAAGAGGATGTGGCTAACCTCTCTTCCAACGGATCTTGAATTCTGCATCCTCAGCCCTCAAAGAAGCTGAAAGCTAGCAGCATCGTCTGCCTCTAGCAAGGATATTTTTAGCTCAAGAACATCTATTTATAGCCCTGGCAGCCCCTAGGAGTCAATAAAACCAAGGACTGGAAAAAGCTGATGGTTGTCTCAAGCGGGCCGGGTACTCCTTCTACCCTCAGCGTACATGAGCACCTGCATTTGAAGAAGGTGAGTGACAGCTCCTCTCCTGAGAGGCCAGCTGGGAGCATCGACCTCGGGATCCTGGAGACAGCGGAAGACTCCAAAGGGAGTGAAGGAGGTGCCATTTACTAGCTCACCCAGACTTCTAGAGGTCATCTTGGCCAAGGACTACACAACAGAGGACTATGCTGGGCAGGCTCTCCGCTCAACTCCTATACTACATACCTAGAAACACAGCCTCCCCTAAAGACCTGATCCCAGCTTCCATCTCTCTCCCTAGCCCTAAGCCAGCCAAGAGGTGTTGACAGTGAGAATGACAATGAGAGAGAGAAATTGTGTGTGTGTGTGTGTGTGTGTGTGTGCGTGTGTGTGTATGTATGTGCGTGCGTGCAAATGCATATGTGTCTTTGGAGACAGGGTATAACACATATCCAGATAGCCTCAAGATTAGCCTCAGACAAAGGGTAGATAGGTGGGAAGATGGGAGGATAAGTGAATAGATAGGAAATGAATAAGTAGGAGGGTGGAGAGGAGGATCGATGGATGGATGGATGAGTGTGTGGGTAGGTGAATGGATGACTGAATAGACAGGTATGTGGTTAGATAGGTAAGGGTGGCTGGATGGCTAAAAGTGAGGGAGTTTGAAAGTGTGCATGGGTAACTAATGTTCTGTTACAATGGAATTCTTCTGTCTTATGTCAAAGGCATGTGTTCAGCCATGCACAATGGTCCAAGTCTGTAATTCCAATACTCAGCTGAGGCAAGAAGACTGCTTGGAGCTCAAGGCTAATCTGAGCTCCATGAAATCTGTCTCAAAAACCAATCACATGGAGGCCAGGGAGACAGATCAGCAAGTTAGGGCACTTGCTGTGAAGCCTAATGACCCCAGTTAAGTATCTCGGATTCACATGGTGAAAGGAAAGAGTCAACTCCCCATAGGTTGTCTTCGGAATTCCAGATGCAAGTTGTGGCATGGACATGCCCACACATATGCAGGTGTACGGTCACACATATAATAAATAAATGTGGAAAAACCCAAAGCAGATGTCAATAACAATAACGAAGGTGTGTGCTTCTCCCCATTCTATGCTGTGCTATAGACAGGCACTAACTAACCTTAAACATAGAGGGCACCCAGTGAATGCCCTCTGAGTAAGCCACACATTAGCACTTCTAGGGCTGCACACCACCACAGAGCCCAGTTTCTCTCCCAGGCCCAGAGGGAGGAGCAGTTTTGTTCAATGTCCCTCAGCAAGTCAGGGGCAAAGTGGGCTGGACTGGGCTCCCCATTTTCTCCATTGTCATTGCTTGCAAGACTGAAAAATCCCTGAAGACATCCTAGAGGACTGTTCTCAGTGGTCTTAGGTGACCTGTGCTGCCTGGGTAGATTTGTCAAAGCACTTCTCTGCCCAGGACTGGAAAGACTTGGAGAGCAATGTGGGGGGCCAGTTCCAAGAAGGGCACCATTTAGCTTCCGAAAGGCTGAGTGGTTGGGAGAAGCTTAGGGCGTGTATGGGTAAGAGGGAACTGCAGAGGGTCACCAGGCAGGAGAAATACAGAGAATGCGCTGCTAGGATCCATGGAGATGCTGGAGGCCTCTGTCTGGGCAGGGTGCTCAGGAGATGGATTGAACCTACCTTGCTCTGAAGGGCAAATAGGGATGGGAGTACAGAGGATTCTGTGGACAAGGGGGGTCATCTCAGGGTGGTGGCAGGGGGGTGGGAGCAAGCTCTCCAGACAAATCAAATCTTATCTAGAAGGGAAAGCTAAACTAGGGAGATAGAGAACAGTTCCAGGGCCATTCCACGCCCCAGAGCTTTCACTGGTCTCTAGATGGAAGGTGCTTCCTGGAAATAGAAACAGGGACCTCGAAGTGAAGAATCAGGAGGGGAGCCAGTCTTGCCCAAAGAAGAGAGAAAGAGGAGGCTGTGTGAACCAATTTCCTAAAACTGTCCTGTAGGGTTGGAGAGCACAAAAGCTCTCTCTCTTCTGCTCCATGCCCCCACGCCTACCCCAGGACACAGAGAAGGATGCTGAGGATGCTGTGAAGGGCATGCTTACGTCAAAGACCAGGCAGATGTTGGATGAGCGCCCTCCAGTCTTTCCAAGCAGAACAAAGCTTGTTTGGCTTTAGCATCTGCCAATGCACCCCTTCCCTCTCTAGCAGCCCCTGCAGTAAGGGTGATCTTAGAAAGGGGAGGGTCTGAGACAGAAGACTTGGGGGACTTCCTCTAAGTGGAAGGGTGCTAAGGGCCTAGAGATATGTCTCTGCATCTTTGCAAACACCAAAGTGAGAACTAGATCACTAGCCAAGGGAAGGGCTGGCAGCCAAAGCCAAAGTTTCCTCTTAACCCTTTTCTCAACAGGAATCGCATCAAGGTATGGGGGTCGGTGGCACCATTGGTATCTGCAGAAGAAGCCGGACTCAGGCTGATGTAGTTAGTGGTCATGACTATAAATAGTGAAAGGGAGACTCAAATAGAAGCGGTGGAGTGAGTCCCCGAAAGGTTGGTGGGGAGGAGATTGGACCTAAGGACCCGACTCCAGAGGAGGCAACAAAGCCAGTTCTGGGTCCTCAGTCTCCCACTGTCCCTCAGTCCGATAAAGTGTCAGCTCCCAGAAACATTTCAGGGAAGAGGGTAAAGTCAGGAGCTCTTCCCACGCACACTAGGGTGGTAGCTCACAACACTACCCTGGGACTGGGAAGGGTCAGGGCGGTGGGGACCTGTGTTCCTCCAAGCTCATTTCCCACAGCCGCTCCTGGCCTTCGGCTTTCCTGGATAGCAGCCTCCCCTCCTGATGACTGAAGGGCTAAATAGAAAGGAGAGAAACTGCCCTATCTCTCTCGGTCTTTTTCTAGTCAAGTCCTTGAATTTGACTCCTCCCACACCTCTTAGGCACACTCAGTAAGGTCCAGATGGATTGGCACTCCACTTTCCCAGAGTCTGACAAGTCAAGTCTCTTCCCTGACTGCCTTGATCTCCTCCCTCAGAGCCTCCCCGAGGTCAGATGTGGATCTTAGACAAGAGTCTGGGTGAGACAGCCCGCACGTCCAAGAGGACACTTGGAGCCAATGGAAACCCAGGCATAAACTTTAGGCACCAGTTGTCTGTCCTGCTTGCTCAGGCTCCTCCCCATGTCTTGTCTGCTCACAAAAGCTTTGGGCACCTAGGCCCAGGACAAGCACCAGCAGGGCAGCCAGCATTGAGTAGCCACACTAGGCTGAGTCCTGGAAAGAGAGACCCCTACAGCCAGTTGATAACTTCAGTCCAAGTTCTCACTGAGGACTTACCCAACTCTTCGCTCTCTGCTGATGGTTACCGGTGGAGAAGGAAAGATGGGGCTGGTAAGACCTTTCAACATGAGTCAGCACTAATCTGAACCACAGGATTTAGGATCAAGGGCCAAGTAGGATCAAGTGGGAAGTGGAGAGGGGAGTTTGGACCCCATCCCTCCCTTGGCCAGTGACTAGCGCTCCCCTCCCAACAAATTCTGCATTCTGGCATGGGTAGAGCTGGGAAAGGGGGGAGCGCGCTTCTCTACCAGTGGGGTAGGCGCGGTCTGGAAGGACCTTGCAGGAAGTCCGCGGCCTCTGGGCGTCTGCCTGGTCAAGAGGTGCCCACGATAGCAGTGGCTAGCTAAGGAAAAGCGAGTGAGATTGCCCAGGGAAGAGCTCCCTCCCGGAGCCCCAGATGGTGCATAACAGCGGGCGCAGTGAGTGCTCTGGGGCTAGAAGGCTTGGCACTGTGAGTGCAATGCCCTCAGGCGTACAAGGCCCGCCCATTCTCCGCGGTGAGCGCTGCTCCGCTGGAGCTCCACCTGAGCTCCATAGAGCCCAGAGACGAGAGAGCACGGGTGCGTTGAGAACCTGCTCGCTCTGGGGTCTGCACCTAGCGCAGCTCGAGATCCTTGCACTAGATAGGAAAATGGTTGCCTGCGTTTCTCCTCACACAACCTGTCCTGACTAGGATGTTATGGCAGTGCCTGTGGGTGACCTGCCGCTCCCCTACCCTCCAACCTGGAGTGGGGAGGGCTGCGAGCAGCCCGCTAGCGCCACCTGCTGCCCGCGTCTGAGCGGACGAGGGCTGACGCCGGTACGTGGGTGATAGTCATTTCTACTCAGTGCGACCCATAGATCTGATCTTCAAACTAATAGGAACACTTGACCGAGACTTCCAAGATCTCCAGCCCCGCCTCCTTCCTACTTTTTGTCTGATGCCCTCCCCTTGGCCTGTCTGCAGCCTCAATTGTGCTGGCATCCTACACCTGCACCTGCTGTTGGCTGTCTGGCTTCTCTCAGAAAGGTCAGCCACACCCATGGTTTCAACAGTCATCTGCCCCATTGTTCCTCGAACCAGATTTCCTCCTGGACTTTCAGACCTGGAATTGCTGAGCTCACCTGGATGATTTTACCACCATCACCCTATTTGCCCAGCCACCCCTATCAATCCTCCCACTCCCAGACTATCTGCAATTCCTTCCAGAAGGTGCCTCTCTCCCTAGCCTGGCACACCCATTCCCTGCCCAGAGGAAGGTGCTGCCAGGTTCAAGACTTCACTTAAACCCCTCCATACTGAGTGGACAAGTCTTGGGGTTCACATTCAAGTCTTTGGGTGGGAGTCTGTTTCCACCTGTCATACCCAAAAAAGCCTGCCTGGCATTTGAGAGTTTCCCTCTAAGGTACTATGTGTTTCCTGGGACTTCTGTAACAAGTCTCATGAACTGGGTGACTTATACAACTGGAGTTTCCTTCTGAATTCTGACTAGAAGTCAGAAATCAATTTGCTTAGTGGATGGAGGAGTGCTGAGAGAGAAAACCCACGCCGGGCCTCAGTAGCTGCAGTGGGCTTCCAGAATCCATTAAGTCACCAGTCACTTGGGATTAACATTCCCACATATTCCAAAATGATGTCATCTAAATTATATGGTTAAGGGCACAAGTTCAGTAAGATCACATTCTGAGGCCCCAGGCATTAGACCCAAATAAGAATCTCGGGGGATACAACCTAACCAATAATAAGCTTTGGAGGGTGGCTACATGCACATTTGGTTTTTTTTTTGTTTCGTTTTGTTTTTTTGTGGCTTTTTGAGACAGGGTTTCTCTGTAGCTTTGGAGCCAGTCCTAGAACTTGCTCTGTAGACCAGGTTGGCCTCCAACTCACAGAGATCCGTCTGCCTCCCTAATACTGGGATTAAAGGTGTGCGCCACCACCACCCAGCTGTTTTGTTTTGTTTTTGTTTGTTTGTTTGTTCTGTAGCTGTGGTCATGAAAGCCACCTAGAGCTGATGGCAGCTGTGGGCAGGAGACTACGGAAAGTCACTAGGGGTCATGCAGCCCTGTAGATACCCATTTCAGCATTTCTGGAAGGTTTACAAGTGCAGGTTCCTTGGGTCCCACCCAGAACTTCAGGTTGAAACCTAAGGAAAAGGGCCCAGGGATGTGTCTTCAGAGATTTCCCAGAGAGACCTTGTGTTTGGTGGTATCCACCCATTGGGTGGGGGTGGGAATGGACAAGAGTGAGCCCCAGTAGGTCAGTATGGAGAAAGGTAGTCTTTGGGCTTCCTCCAAGCCTTCTTCCTGCTCTCATCTTAGTGGGTCACCTCCCAGAAATGCCTCAAATACCAGCTACTCAAGCTTGCTGAAGCACAGGTCAACACACTTAGCTGAAATACTGAGTGCCTCCCCTCCCTTGCCTACCCACCCTTGTGATAACTTGTTAACTTAATTGCAACTAGCAGCGACTAAGAGATAAGCCCCTGGGCAAGTCTGTGAAGGTATTTCCTGGAAGTATTCATCAAGGTGGGAAGATCCTACCCCAGGCTAGATGGACTCTCCAGCAGTAGCCCAGATAGAAAGATGGCTGAGAAGAATACAGTGTTGCTTTCGCCTGCCTGCCTTTGCTCCTTGCTTATGAGTGCATTGACTATGCTGCTGCTGCTGTTGCCATCGCTGCCATCTTTGCTGCTATCAAAACCCAGTTACTTTTGCTTTCCGTTAAGGGTTGAAAGCTCTCCAGGAATCCTCCAGGCCTTCAGCACCAGATTTAAGCTGATGAGGCATTGACTGGGGTCTCAGCCTGGTTATTGTTGGACTACCTCGTTCAGATTATACAAGTCAATCAAATAAATTCCATTTGCAATTATATTTATTTTATATTATATTTATTCTAATAATTACATATATTCTAATAATTAATATACTATATATAATAAATGTGCATTTTATTAATATGCTATATTTATTCTATCAATTCTGTTTCCTCTAGAGAACCCTGACTAATAAATAGAGCCTCTCAGCCTCATCACTGAATGAAGACAGAGGCAGAGGCTGAACTATGTGTGTGCAGCAGAGAAAAGCCAGGAGTCAGTGGGGGCTAGAACGAGGCCAATGTAGCCTCTTGATCTCATGCTTCTGGCTTCCAGGATCAGGAGAGAATCCATTTCTGTTGTCTGAAGTCAACAAGTTTGTGATCCTTTCTAAGGCATTCTCAGCAAGCCCCACAATTCCCTACCAGTCACTTCAGGGTCTCTCCAACCCAGCATAAATTTGGAAGTGACAGCAAGTATCTTGGGGGCAGCACAGCCTCTGAAGTTGAACAAGCCTTTGGGGACAGAGACCTTGATGTGCGTCATGCTTCTTGAAGGGTCTACTACCTCTTTAGGTGGCTGCAGCTCCCTGTTCAATGGACAAGTTGTCTTTCAGGAAGCAGCGAGATGCTGACTGGCATGCTATCTCATTTGGACTTTGGCTGGCAGGAACTGTAATGAGCTTGTTATGGTTCCCTGTAGATACCAGACAAGCTCTCAGTGAACAGGGCCAGGAACAGCTCATGATGCAGGCCTCTGCTTCTGAGTTCCTGGGCAACACAACACACAGTGTGGGGCCTGGGTGCAACCTCCCACTGTGCCACCTCAGCCAGGTATCTTGGCTGCACCTCTATGGAGTATAGTGCCAGGCTGCCCCAGGGCCTGCTTGTGATGCATTCACCAACTCCTAGGGAGCACTTGGAAACGATGACTATACATGAGCCCACCCTGAGCTCTGGCTGCTCCAGAAGCAGAGCACCATGCCCCATGAACCACAAAAGGGCTTACTTGTGCTCTGCAGAGGGTGACACAGGAGTCTTTAAAAACATCTCAGCCCTTCCTCTGCCACTGGGCAGAGATCCTGCTATCCGGTCTTCTCCTGTGGGTAGCTACCTCAACTGTCCTTTCGGGCCCGAGGAGGAGAGTCCTTCTGGGAAGCAGAATGGGATAAGAAGATGGAGGCACATGATCTGGAATCCCAGCTCCCTACCTGGGTCGACCTAGGTAAGCATCTCAGTCTCCACATGAGAATCACCACCATGAGCTGCATGAGAATACAGTGGAGGCATAGCATGGGTTGCCAGGGGGACATCTGAGGTGCTGACTGAAGCCTTGGGAAAGCCAATGCCTGGCAGGGCTGCGATAGTCACAGACTATCGCAGTTGGGTCTGTCTCTTCACAACTCTTCCCCCAAACAGATCTCTGGACTTACAGAAGATGAAGTAAATACTATCCTTCATGGGTGGTGAGGACAGAGGGGCCCTCTCTCCTGTCCAGCGGGCACTAGCAGCTGTGGGTGCCCTCAGCTTCACTTGGGACAGTCCCAAGCATAGAGCCAGCTCCCGAGGTAAGAGGCAGCCATTGTTCCCAGTCTCCCAAGGGCAGGAGAATGTGTGTCACATGGCCCACCCTGTGCCAAGCCCCCATCCATGAGGGTGGCAGTGAGGAAGGGAGAAGATTTCCACCCCACATTGGCTGTGCCTCTGACTGGGGTGAGGCAGAACAGAGAGTGGGCCTCAGGGAAAGGAGTTGTGAGACGGGAAGGACCCAGCGAACTCAAGATATGTCTTAGAGTAGGGACAGGATCACCTTATCCTCTGAAAATCTGGCCACTCAATTTGTGTCGTCCCAAAGGCTTCAACCCTCCACTCCACAGGAGGACAACTACCTGGGGTGGGGGTAGGAGAACCATAAATCCTGACTTGAAGGGCTGCCTAGTATGGGGTGGAGACTAGCCCCTAGACAGCTGGAGATAATAACTCCTCACATCCTGACCTAGGGACCCCTCAAAACTGGACAGAAGGAAGGGATGTGGTAATCTAGGATCTAGGACGGACCTATGCTGTCAGTTCCCAAGGCTGCCATCACAATGTGCCACCAAACAAGTTGTTTAGAAGTGCAGGCACATGTTGTCTTAGCTCTGAAGGCTTGAAGTCCTGTCTTCGGTGTCCTCAAGATTGGCCCTTCCTAGGTGTCTTAGGGTTTCTATCGCTGCAATGAAACACCATGACCAATAAGCAAGTTGGGAAGGAAAGGGTTTATTAGGTTTACACTTCTGCGTTGCTGATCATCACTGAAGGAAATCAGGACAGGAACTCAAACAGGGCAGAAACTGACACAGAGGCCATGGAGAGGAGCTGCTTACTGGCTTGTTTCCCATGGCTTGATCAGCCAACTTCCCAGGAACAACAGCCCAGCGATGGCACCACCCACCATGGGCTGGACCTTCCCCCATTATCATTAAATGAGAAAAATGCCTTACAGCTGGATCTCATGAAAGCATTTTCTCAGCTGAGGCTCCTTCCTCTGATGACTTTAGCTTGTGCTAAGTTGACACGCAAAACCACTAGGGCTGTGAGGAGTACCTGCACTGGGTTTCTCTGTGCCTTGTAGGTGACTTTTATCACTCCTCTTTCTCTTCAGTGTCTGTCTGAATTTTCCCTTTCTATAAGGGCACTAAGTTAGGCCTCTCCATAGTGACCTCAGCTTCAGTGAATATAACAGTTCCTCTTTCATATACAGTCATGAGTCGAGGTACTTGGAGTCAGGGTTTCTCAATTTCTTTTTTTTTTTTTGGAAGAGATGCATCAATCTTTAACAACCAGCATTCTCTGCCTTTTGTGAGCAGTGGCTTTATTCTCCAGCGTGCCCATTACTTCCTGACATGTATATCCCTCCTCTTTCTCATCAGTTAGTACTTCTGCCAGCCAACTGCTCTTCCAAGGAAGATTTGTGTGTATTTTTCCAGTTCTGTTTTCCAAGCACCTTATAAAAGCCTCGTGCATAGCTGGCACTCCAAACCTGTTAATGATGAATAGGTGGGTATAAAGAAGGAGGGGCTAAATAGAAAGCCCTATGTCCCATCTTCTAGGTAAAATGGTAAACCAGAACCAAAACTCCATGTCTGGAGAAACCCAGAGGTGACTGTCGCTCTCCCAGTTCTGACAGACGTAGAGGGGGAGCGTCCAGCATTACAGTTTTACTCCTGTTTCCATCCCTGAACAGGACAGGGAATGTTGTTAATAAATGGGATTGTCATAAACTGGAAGACATAAATGAGTTTAATTGGAGCACATCAATAGTTTTAACCCAGTAGTCCATAAACACATCTGTACATCTGAAGGGACTCTGGCAGGCCTTGCCCTTCCCCTATTCCCTCTGCCTTGCGAAAAAAAAAAAACCACCCAAAAAACTGTTATATTTCATTCCTAAAGCTGGGCACCAGGTCTATTCTCTTATTTGACCACTTCGTCCTCCTGAGGCTGACCACCAATGTCCAGCTATCAAAAGTACTGAAGTCCACAATCAAAAGACCCCCTGTGGCTGCCCTAATTAACATATCTAATCGAAATTAATCAATATTAAACACCTCATCCTAACCCAGTGTTTCCCCTTTTACCTTTATAAATTGCCATTTGCTTAGGACCACATCTGTCATCTCTTCCCAGAGGCAGTCCTTTGTCCCTCTAGGACAAATATCACTGTCCCCTTTCCCTTGATCCCTTTCCCTTCTTCCTTGTCCTCTGTCTGCTGTTTTTGTCTCTTATTCTCTATCCTTTGTCCGTCTGAGGCAAATAAATCTCCCTTGTGCTGAGAACTTGGTCTCGGGCTATCTTGGGCCAAATACTGGTCCCTTCAGCATCAATGAGCTTTAAGTCAGTATTATAAAATATCGGACCCAGGTTAACTTTGTAAAGGAGGTTTGTTTAGCTCACAGTTTTGTGCAAACAACATGGTGCAGGCTCTGGTATGGATCCTTCTTGGCTATAGTGCCTCACAGTATACAGTAATGGTGGAAACATGTGTAGGAAAGGGTGATCAAATACCAAACCTAGTGGCATAGAGAGCTGGGAAGGGCCATGCTTGCTTCTTTTATAACAATTACCTTCAAGCAACTCCAAGAATTACCTTAGTCTTTTTCAGAGCAGAGGCCAAAGGAGCCCCCACCAAATGGCTCTTAAAAGTTCTGACACACCCCTCCCACCATCCTGGAAACTAAGTTTCTAATATTTTGACCCCCACTTCAATAAGTAGAGTGTGCCAGAAATAGCATGCTGTCTTTTGGACAATAGATGAACTTCTTGTTGCTACCACCTTGTCTCAGAAGTAAACCATTTCAAAGGCTGTTCTCCTCAAGTTATGGCCACAGAAACATGTCCCACCATGTTTAGGATGTCCCATGGGTAGACCCTACAGCTGAGGTACCAGTGAAAGGCTAGATGCTAATATAACACATATCCTTACCAAAGGGCTCTATCTTGGCTTAGTCACTGCCCTATTGCTGTGAAGAGACACCATGACCAAGGCAACTCTTAAAAAAAAAAAAGAAAGCATTTCATTGGGAGCTTGCTTACAGTTTCAGAGGTTTAGTTCATTATCTTCAAGGCAGGGAGTATGGAGGCAGATGCTGGAGGAGAAGTTGAGAGCTACATCCTGATCTGTAGACAGAAAGAAGGAGAGCCTAGGCATGGCATGGGTTTTTGATACCTCAAAGTGCACCACCAATGACACGCCTACTCCAACACGGCCACATCATTCTAACAAGGCCACATTTCCCAATCCTTCTAATCTGTTTAAAGAGTTCTACTCCCTGGTGACTAAGTATTCAAATAGATGAGCCCATGAGAGTCGTCCTTATTCAAACCACGACAGTGTAACAAGTCTTTTCCTGTCCCACCAACCAGCTCCCAAAGAATGACATGGAGACTTACTATTAATTATGAAAGCTTGACCTTAGTTTAGGCTTGCCCCACTAGCTCTTTTAATGTAAATTAACCCATTTATTTTAATCTGCATTCTGTCACATGGCTCATTACCTCATCGCCCCATACTGCTTATGCTGCTTCCTCCATGTCTGGCTGGCAACTCCACCTTCTTCTTCCCAGAGTTCTCTCTCTTCCCATAATAAGTCCCACCTATACCTCCTGCCTAGCTATTGGCATTCAGTTTTTTTTATTACACCAATCAAAGGAATACATTTTCACACAGTGTACAATATCCCACAATAACACATACCCCAGGAAAGTTTAGGAACTCAGGTATAGGTGACATTTGGGGGCTCCCATGGTTTGGGAATACCAAGACATCAGCTTTAACCAGGTGTGATGGCTCATAACTGTAAACCCTAGCACTCAGGAGGCTAAGGCAGCTAGCTGGGTTGCTGTAAATTTGAGGCCAGCTTGGGCTCTGCAATGAATTCCAGAGTGAGACCCTGTCTCAAACACATAGACAATGTCTTCTGAATAGGACAGAGCCATTGCACTTATGAACATTCAGTACAAGATCAAGCCAGTCAACATTCCAGCATGGACAGGAGAAGGGCTCATGAGGCTGTATCCCTAGCTGAGGAGCTATTGGTAATTGGTGACTGCTGGGGAAGGAAGAACCATTTCCTTTGGGAGTATGGCTGCTGATAGGTTGCCCATGCTTCAATGGATAGGCACACACTTGCCTGCAGTCAGCACTCAGTGTATTTTTTTTAGAAGACATGAAGGTGAGGGGGAAAATATTGGAAGTGCTCTAAGGGATAGGGAGGGGGGTTTTAGTTGAATATGAAGAAATTTTTTAGGTGTGTGAAATTGTCAAAGAATAAAACATCATTTTAAACAAAAACCACACATGCATGCACATACACAAAAAGCAAGCAACCAGATAAAAACATTACCTCTAAAGAGAATCATAAGCCATCCTTAAAGTAGTGCAGGATTCTAATCTCAGCTACTTGGGAGACTGAAGTAAGAAGACAAAAAGTTCAAGGCCAACCTGGCCAACTCAATGAGACCCTATCTGAAAATAAAGAAGTCTGGGGATATAGCTCAGTGGTACAGTTCTTGCCTAGCATGAAGAAGACCCTAAGTTCAGGTCTTAGTACTACAAACAAAAGAGTGCTGCATGGCGGTTGAACATCTTACCACTAGGACATAGAACTCCCAATCAGATGGTCTGTAAGGTCCTGGTACAAGCATATGATCTGTATTTTCCCTTTGAACTGGGCTTGGGCATACCCTATAGTGCAGTATCATCCAGGGAAGAGGGCCAAGCTTGAACTTGGGGACTGCTGCACCAGCTAGTATGCTCAGGTACACCTTACTCTCCCCTGCTTCCCACCTACACAATGACCTCATACTTATGCCACATTTTTAGACACTTGTAAAATGTTTGTGTGATCTATAATGTTGTGGGCACAGGTGAAAAGCATATATGACGGTGGTCCCATAAGAGTTTAATGAAGCTGAAAACTAGTCTAGTGATGTTACATCTTACATAATCCATTACTTGTGTTTGCGATGGTGTTGGTACAAATGATCTGTTTAGATACACAGACTCTACTATGTTCCGGTTGCCTACAGTGCAGAGTAACATCTGTACAGATTTGTTTCTCAGGAGCAACACCTTACACCTTGTAGTCTGTGTGTAAAAGGCCACACAATCTAGGTCTGTGTATGGGATAAAATGGCCTAACAAGGAAATTCTCAGGATGTAACTCTATTATGAAGCAACATATTACTGAATTATTATTCTCATTACAATGAGAAGAAAATGGAGGGCTGGAGACTGCCTAGGGGTTCACAGTGCTTGCTGCTCTTCCAGAAGACAGGAGTTCAGTTCTCACCATTCACACTGGGGAGCTCACAACTACTTGTAACGAACTCCAGCTCCAGGGCATCTGATGATCTCTTCTCAAATGGCAAGCACGTGCACGTGCGTGTGTGCACACACACAGAGACAGATGGTGGCAGTCAAAAGCAGGCTGGTTTACCAAGGACTGATGCTCCTCCGCAGCAGTGGACAAAGGAACATTGTAAGGCAACCAGCGGATGGTTGGCTAAAAGCAAGGTGGTTATGGGGTGGGGGAGTTATTCAGTATGACCATGGGCAGCCATGTGAATGGAAATGGAGGAGAGCACAGACCTGATTTCCTCCTGATATAATCCTGATTAGGTGACTTTCCTCTCTCTAGGTATTTCCTTCCTCACTGTTTCATCTCAGGTATCTGTTGGTTGTCACCAGCACCCATCCCCTCCAGGTGCCTATAAAGGAGGAATGGATGGGAAATCTCCCAGATTGCTAGAATGGTTCTTTTGGGAGGAGTGAGTACCATTTCAAGTACATGTATATGTACAAGTATATGGCACCTGTATTAGAGTGGGCAGATGGCCTGAAGGTATTATTGGTCTGGTGCCCACAATTCATGACACCCCACTGAAGACACTAGTGAACTGAGTTGTTGTGATCCCTCTGCTCAAGTGTGTGATCCTGGGAGCATCTCCACAGTGAAGAGGAGAATGGAGAGCCAGTCTTTCACAGTTACTCACTGAGTTCCTGATACTGGTCAGGCTCTGGAAAAAGCTACCAATAGGACAGATATCCAGGACAATGAGGAGACTTGTGGCATCCTGGATGATAGTCACCCAAGAGCCAGAGGGTACAGCTCAAGGAGCAAGGGGACAAAAAGGGGACAAGCAAGTCCACACGGGTGGACAGTTGGGGTGAAAAGGAACAGACAGCAAAGCAAGGGGACACAGAAGAGGCAATGTGGTCAGAACAGTTCAGGTAGAGGCACTAGGTGGGGCAAAGATGGCTACAGGGTTAAGGTGGCTAACACGAGGGATATAAACAGTCAGGGATGAGGCTCTGCGGAGGAAGGGGCACATACTCGGGGATGCACTCTGGGGTTCAGAGTATTCCCAGTTCAGGGACACAGGGTGGGGGCCACTCTGGGGTTCCAGGCACTTCTGAGTCTGGCACTCCCAGGTCTGGGATACTGGGTTTCTGGATACTGAGATACTGGATACTCAGGTTCCAGGAATTTTCAGATTCCTGGGGTCTGTGCATTCCGCGGATTAGGGTACTGTGGGAGAAAGGGTCACTCCTGGGGTCCGGGCACTCTGAAGTCTTGGCACTCCAGGGTGTACAACACCGGGATCGGGTGTGCTCCAGGGTCAAGTTCACTGTGATGTTACAGGCACTTTGCTAGTCTGGGGCATTCCGGAGTTCCGAGCAGTCTTCGGGTCCTGGGTGCTCTGGGGTCTCAAGTTTCGCGGTGCCGCAGGTCCCGCCACTCCAGAACAGGTACTCCTGGGCGGGGCCGCAGGGGCCGCTGGGACTACGCGTCCCAGCAAGCCGTGCGCGCGTCACTTCCTGCAGCGGGCGGGAGCCATCGAGTGTTTACTTCCGGCCGCCGGCGGGGCTGAGGCCGAGCGAGGCGCGGGCCCCGCGCAGCCATGGACTGGCTCATGGGGTGAGTGGCGGCTGCCGGCGCAGCGCGGCGCTGTGCGGGGCGGCGGCGAACGTAGCGAACGCGGGGCGGCGGACGGCTGGCTCCAGGAGGGGCGGGGGCTCGGAAGGACGGCCAGCCGCTGCGGGACGCCGGGAGGCCGGCCGGGCGGGAGGGCGGCGGGCGGGAGCGAGGCCCGGTCCCCAAGGCGCTGTCCCGAGAGGCCGCGGCCCCTCGCCGCGGGATGACGGGCCGCGAGTCGGACGCCGGGCGCCGTCCTTCGTCGGTCTTCGCGGGGCCTGCGAAAGTTCTTCCGCCCAAATGACTTTCTTCTAATTTACTTTTGAGGAGAGTGAGAGGCGGGCGCTCCTGGCCGCGCGCGCTCTTCCAGCTTCTCAGTCCCCCGTCCCTGTGGCGGTGCCCGCGGCCCTGCTGCGGGTTCAACCTAAGCATTCTGAGCCATGGAGTTGCCCGCCTTTGGTTTCGGCAGTAGGATGGCTGCGCGGGACCCTGGAGTTAGAAGCTGGGGAGAGGCGGAGGGCAGAGTAAGCGGTGGTACTTTCAGGATGACTGAGGTGATGGAGACGGGTTCTGACCTCCCAGTGCGTGCAGCCTAGGGAGAGGGCGGACCAAGAGGACAGGCAACCCCATGGGTAATCAGGAGACCAAGGGAGGCCAGGAGCCACATTGTACCACTTAGGTGACACAGGGGACCAGGCCCATCTGGTTTCTCTAAGAGGCAGCACTGTCACCGACTCCTCTCTGCTTACTAGCTGTGTCCTCCTCACAAGCCTTGCTTTAAAGCATTGCGTGTTGGATGGAAGCTGTGGAATGTTCAGTACAGGTATATGGAAGGGTGAACAGAGATAAGGGCCGGCACATGTTTGGCATACAGTAGGCATTGGCCTGGGATCTGTCCTGTTCATTTTCAAGGTCTCTGAAGCCCAGGGATGTTAAATGCAGGACACACAGCTGTGTCCAGCCTCTTCAGTGCAGTCTCCCTTTGTGCCTCTGTGGAGGGAGCCGGCATTGGAGATAACTTGGCCTACCTGCGAAAACGGTTCCACTGCAAGAGACCTGGATCTTCAGCTGAGTCGCTGAGGAAGCTGTCCACTTTTGTACGTGTTATTTTTACAGGTCCATGCCCATGAGTGGCAGGTGCCTTTTGCCTACAGACCGACCAGAAGCCAGTCTTGAAACTGACTGAGGACTTTTGTGGGGGCTGAGTCAGCATTGCAAATAAGCATACATTAACCATCATCGGCCTTTGGAGGCACTGGTTCTTGTGACTCCTTGGGAACAAGGAGCCCTGTGGGAAGGGACAGCTGAACCCTTATCTCTTACCCTAGGATAGGGTCTGTCTAGGCCCTAGAGCATATAGCTGGAAGCTGCTTCTGCTTTTGGGGCTTTAGGAAAGGAAGGAATCTCAGCTTCACTGTAAAAAATAGAGATGTGGTTGCAAAGGGCAGTGGAGATTTTTAAGAGGGATCTGGTTGCAGGGTAATTATCTTTGTGTTCGTGTTCTTAAGTGTCACAGATTGCATACTGGATATTGGCATTCCTAAGTTCTTTTATACAGTACCTGTCTAAAAATCCTTTTTTTCCCCTAGTGGTCAGATACAGTTCCTCCTTGATGTCTTTGGAGGATAGAGGCACGATACATAGAGGAAACATCCTGCTTTCATTGTATTGCTATAAAAGTAGGAAGACATGAAAGTTTTAGAGTGTGCTTCAGAGATCCCTGTCACTCCACACACACCCAGAGATCTCATCCTCTTTGTCTTCTGATCCCTGGGTGAGAGCTGGCAAGGTGGCCAGTAAGGAGTGAAGCCATTTTTTCCTCCCGAGTGCCCATTGTTTGCTCAGGGCTGGAACTTTATCTGCATTTAATCCTTTAACTAGTTTTCATCTGGAAGAATTGGAGAAAAGTATCATCTTTTACTGTATCTTGATAATTTTCTTAATTCCGACCATACATTGTCACTGAGGAGTTTAGAATACAGTGGTTGTGTTTTGAGAAGGATTGTTTGCTTGCTTGCTTTAAAGTAAAGGTTTTGTTGGATTGCTTCATGTTGCATGGACCAAGTAATGGGTGTGAGAGTAGCGTTCTTTTCCAGCAATTGTTAGAGCCAGCGCTCTACAAAAATGCAAGTGGAAAACCACATCTTCCTCTTAGCTGGATGAGGATCAAGCTGGGACTGCGAGCATGAGCATCTCACAGCCTTATCTTTTGCATTCAGCTGCTCAGAGGAAGGGAGGCCCTACAGGGAAACATGCTTGGGATAGCCAGAGCAGAGTTTGGCACGTTGGGACTTGGTAGTGGACCTGCTGGGACTTTTCTGGAGAATGTTGTAGGTGTGGCTCTTAGCTGCCTCTTGTGCTGTTGGTTTCCTCTGCTTGGAAAAACTTTGAGCTTCTTGTTAAGCAGTGTATTTAGTCAGACCACCTTCAGCTCTTTTTAGAAAAGGTTACAACTTTTGTATAGTGAATCTTTGTTCTGTTCTGGACACCCAAGAATGCGTAACACCTAAGGAGAAGCTGCTCAGGATTTGGAAGAGGGAACCTCAACAAATTGTGTGATACTTTAGAAAACTCTTGAATCTTTCCTGTCAGGGGCTGGCATTTGAGCAGAAGGTCTGAGTGTAGTTTGGATTTTATCTAGTGGAAAGCAGTCCAGAAGCTCCTGAATTCCTGGGACTCAGAAGTACACACTTTTTCCTCTTCCCCTGAAAATAGCAAATTGGCCCTCCTGCCCAGCAACCCTTACTGAACCTCTCTTTGCCCCCTCCAGTAGTCATTCTCCAGCCTGCTCCTGTGGCTCCCTTTCCACATGTTCCTGACTCTGCCCCCTCCAGTAGTCCCTCTCAAGCCTGCCCTGTGGCTCCTTTCCACATGTTCCTGACTCTTGTAGAACTACAAGTGCCCTTCTCAGTCATGCTCTCCTGTTACTCTTCAGGCATTGGGTGCTGTCAGGAGATTAAACTTGGTGTTGGCGGTTCATACAGTGTACATTTGGAGGTCTGCTCTTGCTCAGCTAACAGGTAAAAACTAAATGGCCTTAGGGCTTTCCAGCCTTTCTGGAGCAGCTTTCAGTAGTCTTCTACTCTGAGCAGTTGTGTGTAGGTGTCTGCAAGTTTGGCATGGGGTAAAAGGCTTTATCTCCTGGGAGAGTATTTCTGGTGACTGACTTCTGACTGGGCTTGCCAGAGTCTGTAGGTTTTGTTTGAATAGCCTCATGTGGTATGGTTTACATACCACCAAGTTTGCTTGTTTTAAGTATATGATTAGGTAATTTTTAGTAAAATTACAGATTTTTGTTACTAAGACCATGATTTAATTTAGTTTACAAAATTTCTGCATATGTGTGTTGCTAGGTGTGGAACCCACAGCCTTCAGCATCTTGGGCAAACCCCCTACCATGCCATCCTCAGCCCATTATGGAACATTACCATCATTCTTTGAATAGCTCTCTAGTTGCTGCAGATCCCCACCCCCACAAGAGGCCGCATCAATCCACTCTATTCCAGTGTAGTGTATAAATGGAGTCATGAGACCTGTTCTGTGATAGATTCAGTGATGGATATCAGTAACTGTGTCCATTTGTTGTTCCACCAGGAATTGTGAGGAGACTTGTATGTTCTGTTGTTGTTGAGGTGGTTGTTGAAAGTTTGCAGTCATGACTGATGATGTTGTAACCCAATCTTTTAGGACAGTGAACTGTACTCCTTCCCCAGCCAAGGATCCCATACCCTATGCTGAGGGTAAGGTTTTCAATGGCTCCAAGGTCAGTGTTTTGAAAGCTAAGGCTAGCAGAGGAGGACAGGGCAAGCACAATAGAAGTATCAAGGATCTGAGTGAGTGTGAAGTAGAGTATAGGAATCTTCCTAAAAGATTGAGGCATAGTTAGTGGAGAGGATATCTGCAAGAGGCCTAAAGGCATGATGGAGATGCCATCTCTTGGAGCCAGGCTCTCTAGTAGATTGTCCCACTGAAAGATGTGATTCTCGGAACACCCCTCAGGAATAGCTTCTTTCCATGAGGGCTGCCCAGGTAGTCATCTGGGTTGGGGTTGCAAAAGTATCTGCTTGGGTCTTTTGTGTTCCCATTCCCTTAAAAAACAAAAAACAAACAAAAAAACCCCAGTGATTGTGAGTGCTGTGTACTTCAGGACACTCTTGTTTGCTTAGAATGTCCCCTAGGAGTTCATATACAAGCATCCTCAAGCTGGCCAGCATTGAGTAGGGTGAGGCCAGTGGTGTGTTGAAGAAGAGCTCTCTGTTGACTGGGGACAGTTAGATGGCACGGCTGTGCTTCCCTGTAAAAGTGTGTGAGGCCAGTGCTTGCTTTCCTTAGTGGGTCCTCAATCCAACTGTTGATTCATACTGCCATACTCTGTACCTGCCCAGCAAGGCATCTTCTCAGGCTGCCTTTAGACCTTGCTATCATTCATTGTTGCTTGTGGGATGACAGTTGAGAGTACTTACTTGCAAGACTTCCTCTCAGGAGGAGCTGTGGTCTGCCACGGTCATTTGGTATAGCACATGTTAAAGGCCAACTCAGTTGGGAACGCCTATATCAGTGGTCCTGGTAGCCCAGCATTTCCTGTATCTTCCTTGCAGTGGCCATGGAAACAGACACACTTAAACCCCGCTTCCTGTGTTTGTATAGACGTGCTGTACAGCCCTGAGGGAAGCTCAGCCTGTCGGCAGGGTGGACAAGCTCAGGTCCTAGTGGGCACCATCTACCCTCTCTTGCTCTACTATGTAACCGAAAGAGTGCGGTAAGGTCGTTGGGCATTTCTTGGTGGGAATTTCTGTGCACCCTGTCTTGTGGACCAGTCTGGCAGAAGAAGGTGCTAGCTGCTCCTCTCTGCCTTGCCAGAAGTTCCTTCCATTCTGTGCCTACCTCCTGTTTGTTTTTCTTTCTGTATAGGATTTCTCAGCTAGGGCACGCCCGCTGGAGTTCACTGCAGCTTCATGGGATGGTGCCTGGGAACACGGAAGTAGAAACAATTGAAATAAAAACAAAAGGTTAAAGAGAGAAGGAAGAGGTTGTTCAATAGGGCATTCAGACCAATTGTGACCCACGGCCCCTCCACTTGGCATTGTCAGTGTCTGTGCCATGGACCATAGCCACACCTGTTTTTTTTTTTTTTTCTCTTTGAAGGTTTTCTTTGCCAGCATGCTTGACCATCTGGGCTGCAGTTTTCATCCAGTTGCTCCCACAATCCTTAGTGGGCACATTCCTGCCAGGGTCATGGGGCCATGTACAGTTAAGTCCATGTGGTTATGTTGTGTTCTACTTTGGGCCCAGTGATTTTTGGATGATGTATTTTGTTGTTTTGGTGTGTCAGGAAGGCACAAGACTCACTTCTGTGTATGAGCTTGTCCCCCAGAGGTCATGGATGGTGAATAGGTAGAAACAGGAGGAATGGCCTGGCCTCTGGCTTTTGCCTGTGGCCTTTAGGGTCAGGCACTTTCTTAGTTGCCTTTTCAGTGGTACTCCTTTTCTTCCCTCATTGAGCTAGCAGAAGAGACACAGTCTCAGCAGCCCTCGACAGTTTTGGACTGCAGTGTCCCTACTGAAGGTTCCTGCCTTTACCTTGTGGGACTGTGTCCCAAATCTTTGAAAAGGCCTGACAATGCCAAGTGTCCCCAAGGAAGTGATGTTTGAGGCTGGCCTTGGGATCAAGCCCAGGAATGTAAAATTAGTCTAAGCATGGTGTAACACACAGCTTGTCTTGTCTGCATGGGACCTTGCTGTGTGAAGTCCTGGCTAGGTCCCCAGCCCTGTGTCAGTGTTCTCTGCAGAACTTCGTGCCACCAGCATACTTGCCTTTCTACTCGTTAGCCAGTTCTTTCAGTGCCATATGTGACAAGGCAGTTTGTGTGAGCACTGGTGTTGTGAGATACAAGGTGTGAGCCAGACTCTAGTGGAATCAAGGAGCTGCCAAAGGTGAGTGCTATATGAATAGAGACAAGAGGTCTGCTACTTAAAGGGAACGTAAGGAAACTGGAGTATGGTGGATGTGGGGCAGGAGAGTAATTTTAGTGGAGATCCTAGGGTTTGAGAAGGTGCCATGAAGATGGAAGGCTGACAAGGTATGGATATTTGCACAGGAGGGCTGCCTGTACTGTCTTCCCTAGGTCACCGTAGACTTGTTCAGTATTCTACAGTCAAGTACAGTCTTCATCATTTATTACTTTTATTCTTTTTTTTTATTTTGATGAGTGAATTGCCCCAACTTTAGCTAGTGGGAGTACTTTTGAATTAGCTCTTTTATCCCCTGAACAGGAAAAGGGATTGGGAGAAGTGGCTGGAGGATCAGGGCTCTGACCGGCACTCTAGGGCAGCAGTTCTCAACTTGTGGGGACGACCCCTTTGGAGGTAGAATGACCCTTTCATAGTAATCACACATCAGATATCCTGCTTATCAGATATTTACATTACAGTTAATAATAGTAGCAAAATTACAGTTATGAAGTAGCAACAAAAATAATTTTATGGTTGGAGTCACCACAACATGAGAGAAACTGTATTAAAGGGTCACAGCATTATGAAGGTTGAGAACCACTGCTCTAGGGGATAATGGCAAAGCATTTTGTCTCATGATTTGGCAACTGTCTTTTGAGTATTGTGGATTGAAACAAGTACATACATCATTGTCATCAGGAAACAAGTTAGGTTTTTTCCCTCTCCTTTTAGTTTTGAGAGTCAAGATCTTGCTTCAACCAGCCTCAGTATATGAGTAGTGGAATTCTAAATGTCTTGAGAGTGTGCCTGGCTTTATTACCAAGTTCTTTTTTGATGAGGAAAAAAAGCCAGTATGAAATAATAAACTAACAAAAACCCCTATAATGTTTCATTGGAGATGCTATGAATTTACAGTTCTGTATAGGTATTCCTTAATATTTTAAGGGTAGTGCTCCCTGGGCCACCTCAAGTACGAAGCTGCTCAAATGCTCAAGTCTCTTACGTAAGTGGTATATTTATATGGAACATGGCCACCCTACTATGTACTGCAGATCATCTCTAGATTTTCTTCTGATATATGACAGGTCCAACTGCCATGTAGATATTTGCAAGCTTGTATTATTTAGGAAATAATGACAAAGCCTGTCACCTGCTCAGTGCAGATACTGTGTTTTGTTTGTCTGTTGTTTGGTTGGTTAGTTTGAAACAGGGTCATATGTAGCCTGAGCTGGTCTACACCACCTCCTGAGTGCTAAGATTATAGGCATGTACCACCACACATTATTTATGCCCTTTGGGGGATGAACCCAGAGCTTCATGCATGCTAGATAAGTGCTGTACCAACCAAGTCACATCCCCGATGCCATGTACATTGAAAATTTTTTTTCTTATTTTTAATGGTGTGTGTGTAGCTGTCTGTACATGAGTGCAGGTGTCCACAGAGGCTAGAGGAATTAAATCTCCCCAAAGCTAGAGTTATAAGATGTGAGGCTTTTGTTGTGGGTGCGGGAATCAAACTCAGGTCCCCTGCAAGAGCAGTATGTGTTTTTGACTGCTGAAGCATCTTTTCAGCCCCTTCCAGATAGATTTTTTTTGTTGTTGTTGTTACAGGGTTTCTCTGTGTGGTTTTGGAGCCTGTCCTGGAACTAGCTCTTGTAGATCAGGCTGGCCTCGAACTCACAGAGGTTCACCTGCATTTGCTTCCTAAGTGCTGGGATTAAAGGCATGTGCCGCCGCCACCTGGCGAGGTAGATTTTTTTTTTTAAGTTTTTTGTTTTGCTTTTAAACTCTTATTTGAGTGTATCTTGGATTTTTCAGATCACTATATTGTTTCATGGCTATGATTTACACTTTGCTTGTACATGAGGAGTATTATGGGTTGGCCTTGGGCTTTCCTTGTGCTTTGCCAAAATTGTTAGGAAAGAGCCCTCCTTTCTTCTTTCCATGGTGCTCTTGGCCACATCTCTTTAAAGCAGTCTGTTCTCAGCAGAGGCCACAGCTGTCTACTCATTGTACTCACTGTTTCTGTTGTGACAGGGACACTCAGCAAGGGTAAATATATGTCTTATGGCAGCTCTGGGGACAAGTGCCTGTCCAACTCTGCATCTCTGACTGTGATTTTGGCTCAGCAGCTCCAGATGGGGCAAGGATTGGAAGTCTGCTTATCTGTTGCTGCTGCTCCTTCCTGATCCTTAACCTTTGTGCTTCAGACAGGGTGTTTTCACCTCGCCTCATCTAGTTCTTCCAGGTTGCCTGTGTTACCTCCATCTGTCTGGGAGTCCAAGAGGGCCTTGCTTTCTTGAGTGTCTTGGTGTTGGCTGGCTATCAGAACATGTTTCCCAATGTAGCCTTTCTTACAAGAAGTTTCCTCTTTGGCTTAGAGCAGCATTCTCAAACTCTTTGCTCCCTTTAGACTCTAAGTCTTAATTAGATGTGTGTTAGTCGTGGATATCAGGACTTAACCATTTTAGACATTAAACAGAAATATCTTTAACCATTTTAAAAGGATAAGAACTAAACATAATTTAATATAAATAACTTTTTAAAAAATTTATTTATTATGTATACAGTGTTCTTTCTGCATGTATGCCTGCAGGCCAGAAGAGGGTGCCAGATCTCATTACAGATGGTTGTGAGCTACCATGTGGTTGCTGGGAATTGAACTCAGGACCTCTGGAAGAGCAGCCAGTGCTCTTTAACTGCTAAGCCATCTCTCCAGCCCCTAAATAACATTTTTTTTTTTTGCTTTTTTCGAGACAGGGTTTCTCTGTGGTTTTGGAGCCTGTCCTGGAACTAGCTCTTGTAGACCAGGCTGGTCTCGAACTCACAGAGATCCGCCTGCCTCTGCCTCCCGAGTGCCCTAAATAACATTTTTAACTTGAAAAAGAACTGTTTTCCAAAGTGGAAAAACTGGCAAGAACAGCCTTGCTTTTTGCCACCTGTAGAGCTTGGGTCCCAGGGTGGTTTGTGTTAGTTCTGGTGGGATTTGGCCCTTACCAAGCCTATGCATAGTTGTATTGAACACTAGTGGGGTAAAGGTGTGAGAGGCAAGTCATATTCATGGAACAGAGAGGGATTTTTGGTTAACTTCTGGGCTTAGATGCTACTTGAGGCTTTGTAACTCTGGGGCTCTTCCCTCTGGGGGAGCTTCCCACCACAGTGAAATGGCCTGGAAGGGGAGAGCAGCATTCTTGTCAGTTTCTGTTGGTCAGAGTTACAGCTGCCTGGGTATGGGGGCGGGGCTGGGAGAAGAGGCTGCTCTTTGGGTACAGTGAAATTATTGTTGGTCTTGTTAGCCCTTGGTTCTTATCCCAAGGTTTGGTCAGAAGGCACTAGGATCACCAAGGTGACACAGAACTCCAGGTGGGTGGAGTTCTGTGGCAGAGTAACTTCAAGTTGACCTCCAGGTAGGATGAGATAGACTTCCTAGATTCCCTGATACCTAATCCATGGCTAAGTGACTAGTCCCTTCTGGTCTGTGCCTGCAGTTGTAGTCTTTAGGGTCTCTTCTGCTGTAAACAATGGAGAGCCTCTGAGGCCTGACACCTGACCTTCTTACTGCTGGAGATAGAAGGGACAAACTCTGATAGTAGTTTGTCCTCAGAAATGTGATTGGGTTCCTTCCTGGCCCCTTCTCTCTACTGTATCTTTTTGCTGTGACCTTGTGAACTTTCCTTGTATGACATCACAGGATGTGATGGACCATAGTATTCAAGGCCCAGTGTTCTTGGTAGCGCTAGCAAAGGGAGTCATAGACGCAGCCATGTCGACCAGAGAATAGGAGTCTGCTTTGTCTCTAGTCTGCCTATCTCTGGGCTTTGCTTTTTATCAAAATAATTGTTTCTTAGTGGAAGGTTTTATTTTTAAATTATTATTTTTTCACTTATGTGTTTGGGTATTTTCCCTGGATGTACTTCTGTGTACCATATGCATGCCTAGTGCTGTGGCGGCCAGAAGAGAGCATCAGATCCCCTGGAATTGAAGTTACAGACAACTGTGAGCCACCAGGTTGCTGGGAATCAGCCTGGGTCCTCTGGAGAAGTAGCTAGTACCCTTAGCCACTGAACCGTCTCTCCAGTCTCTAGTGGAGTGCTTTAAAAAGATCATTCTTTATGTTTTTAGCAATCTCTTGCTAATGCCCCTCTGCCTCTGGGACTTGGTAGCCTTGACATGCTGACCTGCTCTGGCCTTTTGGTGGAAAAAAAATTCCTATATGGAATCTACCCTTCGTTCTGTTCTCTTGCTAGGGTCATTGCCTCCTGGTGTCTTCCTTTGGGATCTTACTTCTTCCCTCAGCTTGGCCACTCAGCCCAATGCTAATAAGTCTTCTTTTATTCTGGCTTGCTTCGTCCATTCAGCATGGCTTCCTCCAGGTACCTGGTTGGCCTCTCTAAGGCCCCAGCCCCTTTTCTTGTCCCTCTCTGGGTAGGGTATGGCTACTTGTCTTTCCTGACCCTTATTTCCTCCCTCTTTTCTTCCTATCTGTACTTTCCCACAAGGTTCCTGTGACTCCAATAGCAGCACAAGACAGTGAGTCCATGAGTAGCTGCTGTGCCCATTGCTCTCCTGTTCACGTTCTTCTAAAAAGGGATACTTCATATTATGATAGAACCGCATACCAGATGGAGGTGCCACTGGAACCACAGAGGCCTGCTCAGGATTGAACCCACTTTAGACACTCCTTCACATTTTTCATGAGACTGCCTTGAAGAAATAGTTGCCTTTCATTGTGAGATTGATTCTCAGTATCTGGAGGGAGCGAAGAGGGAAAGTTATCACCTTCTTTCACCCTGCCTTTCTACCTGTACCTCTGTGGTTACTGCTGTGTGAGGGCTTGAACTCAGGAGCCTGACTGAAGCTTTAAACCTTGCTCCTTATTCTTACTCTAGAATAGCGATTCTCACAGGGGTCACCAAAGACAACCAGAAAATACAGATATTTACATTATGATTATAACAGTAGCAGAATTACAGCTATGTAATTTTTGGTATGGAGTCACCACAACATGATGAACTGTGTTAAAGGATTGCAGCATTAGGAAGATTGAGAACCACTGCTCTAGAACGACAAGTCAGCATAGCCCTACTGCTATAGAAGGCAATACTTGCTGTATATAGCATGAAGCAGCAGCTAACCCACTGTGTTTGCAGAAAGAGTAGAGGCTGGAAGGACACTGTGTTAGACTTGGTGTGTGGGGCCATTACCTTCACCTGATGCTTTGACAAGCAGGTGTTTGGTAGGGACCAGGTATCTGAGGAAGGCTTAGTGGATGAAAGCTTTGCTTCAGCCTGTGTAGCCTCAGGGCTTTCTGCCTTGAGGAGTACCTGTCCCAAATTGAAGTATTAAAGCACTTTTAGAACCACTTATGGCATCATTTGGGTTTTGGTTTCTGAACTTGACTAGTTCTCTAAATGCCCTTAGGTTGCTCTTCAGGTACCTCAGAAACTGGGAGTCAAGGAGAGCCAGCAGAGAATGACCTATCCAGGAGGTAGGAGGAACCTGTGATTACCATCCAGTCCCAGGTAGTCAAGAGTCAGAAGCTTTAAAGCAAATATACTGTTCCTTACCTGGTTGGGTTGTCTCCCCTCTCTGTTGTCAGGTGCTGGGGGAAGCAGGTGAGAGAACATTCCCATTTCTAGAGCTAGTGCCTTGAGAGTACCCAGGGCTCACTCATATCAACAAGGGTACTGCCAGCCAGTGCCTGTCAGTGGGTGAGATGGGCATGTAGTCTGAAGCTACCATCCAACCTGAGTGCTGTCTAGGTGGTATGGGGTCTATTTCTCGTCTGATTTAGTACCTACTGTGTGTGGGACTTGGCCTGGCAGATTTGTGACTTTAGTGGAAATCCTCTGACTTCCTTATGGCTTTACTCTGAGTGTCATCTCCTCAGGGCTTTAACAAGGCCAGGGAATACCTGTTGTAAGAGGGCCACTTGTTTGTTCCTGGCTACTCAGCCCTGAAATAACCACACAGAAACTGTATTAATTAAATCACTGCTTGGTCTATTAGTTCTAGCTTCTCATTAGCTAGCTCTTATATCTTAATTTAACCCATTTCTGTTATTTTATACTTTACCACAAGGCTTGTGGTTTACCAGCAAGGTTCCAGCACGTCTGTCTCCAGCGCAGCTACATGGCTTCTCCCTGACTCCACCTTCTTTCTCCCAGCATTCAGTTTAGTTTTTCCTGCCTACCTCTTCTGCCCTGCCAGGTCCAAGACAGATTCTTTATTAACCAATGGTATTTACAACATATAGAGGGGAATCACACATGAAATACCCCTAGAGATAGGTGTTGGGATTGCCCACTTATGAAGGGTTACTGAACCCCCAACCTGGTCTGGATATTTAGCACCTCCTACATAGCCTGATTGATTTGCCAGCTGTGCTGCCTGGCACCTAGTAATTGGCAGAATGGTGCTGCTGAAGGAGGGAAGAACATGTGACGGCCAGGACAGGCAGTTGGCTCTTGTGGGACAGTATGCCTCCATTCAGTGACTATATCTAGCCAGGTTTCTCTGGGAGCTGCTTACCCTGGCTGTGGGCCTGCACATGATAGGCTTTAGAGGCTTGCTGCACTCTCTACAACAGCAGACCCCACAGGAGCTTACCAGTGAGTAGGATCTATATATATATATATATATATATGAGGTTCAGTGGCCTCACAAGGAGAGTAGGGTGTGGTGCATAAGAGACTGTATCATTGAACTGGACCTGTTATAGTGGGGTAGAGAATACCACAGATGGCAAGCAGTCGGACACTCCCTGTGCTCTGGTGACACCTGAGTGGGTGGGCTGAGATGGGAGGGGTCAAACCATAATCTTGGCTCTTAACATGTGGTCTCTCTCTGACCTGCATTTTTCCTGTAAAATGAGAGTGAATCATTATCCTTGCCTCACTGAGGGTAGAGACAAGTCAGTCTGAAGTGGACCCCACACAGTGTCTAGCACCTGGGAAGTCAGCAGGGGAAGTTAGGTTGCCATTTTTCCATGTCGCATTGTTACTGTTTAAAGACAAAGAACAAAGGGTACAGGAAGGGCACTGGGCTCTGCTTATGTGTTGACACAGAGGGAGAAGAATCTGAGCCAGGAAGCCTGGAGGGCATTGCCACTCCCAGGTGGAAATGGGGTCAGGTCTGGCTATTTGGAGAGGTGGGACTGAGACACACGTTTTCTTGGAAATGTGAGTTTCTCTGTCTTGATTAGCTGTTCTCTGGTGGTCCGTGCTGCTACCATGGGGTTTTGGCTGGACTGGACCTGGTTGGTGTTCACAATGGGGACAATATTGGTTTCTTTGTCCACCTCTGAAGAGTGAAGGTTGGTGGTCATGGCACTTCTGAGAACTGGGTACACAGGCATGTTTAGAACCCTCAGTTGTATTCACAGTCCTGTATGCCCAGAGCTTGTGGAATTCTTTTTTTTTATTTTTAATATTTTATTTATTTATTATGTATACAATATTCTGTGTGTATGCCTGCAGGCCAGAAGAGGGCACCAGATCTCATTACAGATGGTTGTGAGCCACCATGTGGTTGCTGGGAATTGAACTCAGGACCTTTGGAAAAGCAGGCAGTGCTCTTAACCACTGAGCCATCTCTCCAGCTCCCAGCTTGTGGAATTCTGATGGGTGTACTTTGAATCCTTGTATGGGTGTCATGGGAGAGGGAGGAGGACCTCTGTTCTTGTGAAACTTGGTATTATGTGTCTATTGTAGAAAGACAAAGCACATCGAGAAAAAAAAAAGCAAAAGCTAATGATCCCACCACTTAGGTAGTTCAAGCTGCCACACTCTGTCCTGTTTCCTGTGCTTGGTACATAGAGTGTTTCCAGACCAGGTGGTGCCTTTTGAGGTCCATACTGCTGTACCTGATGGTTTCTTGAGTGGTTATTGGCGTACTCCAAACAATTCTTCCATGCTTCTCCCACCTTTCCTGCTAGCAGTAGGCAAAACAGTGTCATTCTATAGCACTAGGAACTTGTGGTTTTATTTTCTGATCATTGTCTTTGCCTTTGCCTACTCTACCTTGTTTGGTTCTGTCATTTGGTGGGCATTGAGTTCTCTGTATGGACAAGCTCCTGAAAATTAGGAGTTAGCCATAAGTAGGTTCCTAGACACAAGTGTAAGTCAAGGCAGGAACCATGGGGTTGAATAGGGCCAAAGCCTATTGCCACTTGGAGCTGCAGTGAAGCAGAGGATCTAGACCAGAAGGCAGAGGTGCCTGAGACCAGACAGTGGTGGCTGGAAAGGTTAGGGATAACAGGGACAGGCCATGACATACCTGACATCTTCTGGGCCCATGTCTGTCTTTTCCTTCATTGACCCTTGAGGGGTGCTCTGCTTTTGTTGTACCTTGCCTTCTTTACAGCCTTCTCTCTCCCCCCTAATTGTTGAAAGTGTATACTTGTTTAGTTCCTCAGTCAGGAATCCAAGGTCTATTTGCTTTTAGCACCTCACTGCCCTATGTGTTCAGTGCTGAGACTGCATGGGGTTTTGAGAACACACGGGGTGCAGGACATTATGGAAGGCCTACAGCAATTCCTCAAATTGCCTTTCAGGGAACACTTCCCTACCTCTATGACTAGGTGAGTGTAGTAGGCCCTGGAGTTCTGCTACAGGTCCAGGCATGGGTTCTTTGTATGGTATGGTGTTAGTCCTGAATATTAGGATTTCATCATAAGTTGATTCTTGAGAGACAAGTGAATGGCAAGGTAGATAGGTAGGTTAGACTGAGGGTGTCTGTCTCTACCACTCAGTGCAGCAATCAGAGTCATGGGGACATCAGTGATGTCTGGCTGTGCCATGTGTTTGTCATGGACTTCTAGGGCCACCATATTTTATGGTTGACTAAATGCTAGGGTCATTGGTCCATGGGTGTTTATAATTGACTTCTTTCCTGTAGGATCTATATATCATGAGGAACAGGAGGTTTTGAGAGCAGTCTGCTTGCTGGATCAGCTTCTGTTTTACTGGATGGGCACTCTGGTCTTAGGTACTTAAGTACGTTTCCTAGGAATGTAGCAGGGCCTTGTATTCTCTAGCTAAGTATTCCCTGTCTCTCTAGATGACTGTGTGAGAAACCCCAACGGTACAGGCTCTGCTGCCATCTGGGTGCTCACCAGGAGCCTTTGGAGCTCACATTTCTGCTTATACAGGATCTAGCATTACTGTTCTAGTCCTGGAGCCCTCAGCAGAAAAACTGGGTAGGAAGCCTGTTCTGTCTATGCCCACGATATCCCCTGTGCAGTAAAACTGCTGTCTGGCAATACTGGGTGGGACCCACAGCTGCCTTTTCCCAGTAGGCTCCTTCCTGTCCTAGGTATTCTATAGGTTGAGTGTCTCAACTGTGTGCACTAGTGCTCAGTGTTCCAGGCAGGCAGTGGTTTCAGCCCTTGCCTGGGGCATGTGTTGGAGTGATGCACAAAGCAGCAGCAGAGTGGTTCATTCGGGGCAGCTACTGGTTCATTCACCTGTGTCTATCTCTTTTTACACAAGTAATACACATTGAGGTGAGGCTGGCCAGTCTAGGAACACAGAAATTTTGCCTTGTCTGTCCAGTGAGAGGCTGCAATTGCTTGCCACTCAGGAACTGTGATGTTGGGCTGTTTTGATGGATCTGGGTATCTTTCACTATACCTGTTATATTGGTCCTTAGCTGCTAGATGGTGATTGTCTCTGCTTTGACTCCAGTAGGGATCCTGGTTATGGAGACAGGTGTGATGATGAAGACCTCAGTAGTTGTTTCCACAGTGACTGGGAAAGAGGGCAGCATTGTCAGCCCTGGGGGTGATGGTGGAGGTGTTGTGCTCAGGTGTGGGCTGTGCCCACAGATACAGTGAGGTAGAGAGTTGGGTCACTCCAGTGATGCTGTTGTCCTGCTCTGCCTCAGAAAGATGAATGCCTCTTGACTTGGTGATTCCTAAGTCAGTCTGCCTTGCCCACGGACCAACTGCTGCATTTTAGCTAATAGTCCAAAAGTGAGATTAGGTGGTACCTACAGCTGTCCTAGGTCTCTGCTGGCTCTGTATCATTTAAGTAAAGGATCAAGCAGATGAAGGTAGAAACGCCTTAGTGTCCTGCACTTTTGAAGCTGCTGTCCCTACCAAATGTGGCTGACAGGGACATTAATATTGGTATGGTCTTATCTCCTCTTGTACTTACAATTTTTTTTCTTATTAATGAATTAACTTACTTATTTTATGTGTTTGGGTATGTTATCTGCATGTTTGTCAGTATACCATGTGTATGCCTGGTGCCTGGGGAGGCCAGAAGAGAACAACAGATCCTCTGGAAATAGATTTTCAGTTGATTATGAACTGCCATTAAGGCAGTCCTGGGGCAGATCCTCTAAGATTGGGACTCTAGATGTGGGAGGATCCCTGGGTTTGTATAGTGTCCTGCCAGCCCTGGGCTCAGTTAGATCTTCAAAGTTGGTAGTGAATTGACAACTTGTTGCATTTAGGAACATGGACCAAAATGGTCCTATGTGACCTGAAATAATGCAGAGTGGGTTCCAACCAAAGTAGTATTAACCTAAAGCTTGACAGAGGAAACTATATAAGAAACCAAGTGCACTTCCTAGTAACCTGAGTGGTAAAGGATCAGTGAAGGGAAATAGGAAATATCTTTAGCCAGAAGATAACATGCACAGTATATGCCCAGACTTGCAGAATGCAGATAGACCAGAAGGTGGCTTGGAGGCTTGCATGTGCAAGAGGAAAGTTGGGGTTCTGACTCACTGAGTTGCAGCACCAGCCAGAAAAGGTGAGAATGAAGAAGGATTAGAGCTTGGGTGAGGCAGTCGAGGCAGGAATAGACTCTCAGGGAGAACCAAGCTGGGGGACTCCGAGGCCAGAGGCTGACTCTGGAAACTGGAAGAAAGTGAAAAATCCCTGGATGTGAAGAAAGAAAGGAGAGATGTACAGACACTGGACTTGGTAGAGCATCTCACTGGAGCCTCTGAGGTCCACATGTGGGAGGAGGTGGAAACTTGTTTTTTTTTTTCTCATTTTCTCAATAAAAAAAAAAAGATTAAAAAAAAAAAAGAAAAGAAATTGACCAACCTCCTGTTACTGAAAGATGCACCGAAAGGTATGTTTAGGATGGTCTTTGTTTGGTGCTCTGACTGTAGAAAGACTGGACTTTGAAGAAAATGATGTAAACTCTTATCAGCATTTTTTTCACATTAGTTGGCTGTTGCTATTTTAGTTATCTGGGATTAAATAAAATATATTGACTAATTACTGGTTTCTTTTACTTGTTCACCCCCTTTCAAGACAAGGTCCCATTATGTGGTCCTGGCTGGCTTGGAATTTTCTGTGAAGAACAGGCTAGCTCCAAGTTCACAAAAACCAGCCTGCCTTTGTCTCCTCAGTACTGGGATCAAAGATGTGTTCCACATCTGCAGCTTTTACTTTTTTAATGTAGCTTTTAAAAGTGTAACATTACACCTAGTGCTGCAGCTCATCGCACACTGCTTGGTGTGCAACTCTTAGTCTTGGGGTAGAGCAGACAGATAGGTCACTACTTTGGCTACCTCCTCTTTCCTCATTCTGAAGGTCTCTGTTTACATGGGTGACAGGACAAGCTATGACAAGTTTTTGCAGTGACTGGAGCTGAAAGACAGCTCCATTGAGAATATAACTAACTTACCTCCTAGGTCAGAGTTGGACTCAGGTTCTCATTTACTTTGTGTCTGGTCTGTTCTGTGTTCAGAGAGCAAGAAGGTGCATCCTTTACTTCTCCATCTTCACTTTTCTGCCTAGATCTTGGGGCTTGGCCATTGGTGCTATTGTCTGATCTGTGTGCTTAGCGGTTAACTCAGGAAGAACCCGAGGCTGATCCTGGTTCTACTCATGTCTTAATTCCTTCTCCTTCTCTGGGTAAGGGTTGCACACCTGGACTGTCCTGTCACATCTCCTCAACTCTAGACACTGACTCCTGCCTTCACTCACCCACCGCCTTGAGCCATTAGGACTCCGTGAGGGCAGGTATGTGCAGAGATCAGAACCTGTGAGAAAACTAAAGGGAACTTGCTGCTTGTTTACTAGGCAGTTGTGGACCTGTTAGATCCCCTGCAGGAAGCTCCTCCCTCTGGGAGACGTTTCAAGAGCCAGGGAGGTATTTGGGAGCTCTTCAGAAGTGAAAGCCTGTAAGTCTTAGGCCAATTGCCTGCCCAGGATGGAGAGCCTCCAGGAGTCCAAGTCATATTTTGCCCCAAGACCTTGCATGCCTGCCATGAGACTACCTCTTGGTCCTTGATTGCTACCTTTTTCTAATGGGAGCTCCAGTGTCTTCAACTGTGTGTGTATGGGTGTGGGTAATGCAAGAAAGTGCCGCTTCTAGATTTGTCATGGTCAGCACACACCCATGGTAAGTGTTTCCACAGCTGTTGTTCAGGAAGTGTGGTGGATGTGACTGGCTACATTAAGTTGTGTCCTGAGGTTGGTGGGGGTGGAGGGCTCAGAAGGTTTTTTTCTCTTGTGGAAGCTGCTTGTGAGGAAGGAAGTGGCTATGGCCTCATTACAAGGCTAGCTCCAAAGACAGACCAGGCAGGGCTTTCAGGTCTGTAATGAGCTAATTATGCTGGCAAAAGAGTCACTAAATGGATGTCCTGCATCCAGGAGAGTTGTGTCAAGGTGTTTGGTACAGTGGAAGGGTGACCCTGAGAGGGTTTTGGGCCTGTCCTCCTTTTTTTCTTCTCCTCTCCTTGATGCAGTACCACCCTTTCTAGTCATGTCCAGATCATATCTACATGGGACTCTAATGGAGCCCAAGAAGCTGAAGGACACAGCCCTTAACGTGAATGTTGCCCAGGCCACAGAATCAGAGGGTGGTGTTGATGACATCAGCTTGTTGCTCAGTTCCTGTTCTGCTGTCTGTAGCTCTCTCTTCCTGTCCAAGCTTTTGATGCACTTTATTTCTGTATGTGGTGCTGGGAAGCAAACTCGGGGCCTTACAATGTGGGCAGGTACTTTAGCACTGAGCTATACATTCTCCCAACCCTCTGCTGAAACATATCGAAGTCTTAGTATTCTCGTGTAAGTATTTCATTGTACATCTCTGAAAGATGAAGAGTGGTTTTTGTTTTGTTTTAAGATAGGGTCTCAATTTGTCACCCAGCTTGACTTATAACTCTTAATCCTCCTGTCTCTGCCTCCTAAGTGCTGGGGTTGAAGATGTATGCCACTACTCTAGTCACAGGGAGTCTTCTCGCAGTGTCCACTTCTTCCTAAGAACCTCACACATATCTGCCCCTTTCCTTTCCCTCCTCCAGCTTTTCATTTCTTTTTCTTTCCCTTTACTCATCCCTCCCATGTTCACTCCCTTCTTGCCTCCCTTCACTCTGAGACCCAGATAAATCCCATGGGTGGCTCTCTTGGTGTTGCCAGGTGCCATATGAGCTGTAGGAGCACCTTCTTTATACTTTTCTGTTGAGGAAACTGGTTTTGCTGTGTGACTGCCATTTGTACTGTGCCCTTCACAATATTTCTCTTTGCTTGGGCAAACTGTCCATAGGTATCTTGATAAAGGCCCATACTCCTTCACTTCCCCAGTTAATGGTGACACTGTCAAGCACTGGTCATTGGCAGGATCTATGAAGTCTTTGGATGCCACAGGATGTTTCCTTTGTCTGCTTTTCTCACTAGGTAGACATCTATAAAGAAGTGGCTCTTGTAGCTGTCTGGCGCCCCCAAGAAAGTCAAGTACATGTTGTCTTTTCAGTTTTCCAGCTCTCATAATGAAGGTTCTGACCTAAATGCCTTTCAGAAGTGCCAGTTTAAGGTTCATATATCTGTAAGCATTCTTGATCACCTGTTATGGCTCTCACCTTGTGATCTCCTGCTCAGCTCCAGTGCCTACTAGAGCCCTCATGTGTGTGTCCCTTGGCCCTGCCCGAGTTCCCTGCTGCTATCTTCAATCTGCAAAGTGGTCACAGAATGTTTAAGCCTTGGCTCAGTGCTGCAGGATGCAGGTAATGCATGTAGTAGATAGACATCATCAAGGCTCATCACTTAAGCCTCCCTGAAAATGGAAACCTGAAACAGGAAAACTTGGGAGGTATAGGAAGGAAAACAAGCTAGATATTATTTTTTTCAAGACAAGTGAAGGCTACCAGTGAGGGACTTCAGACACCTTGGCAAGAACTAAAACAACAGACTTCATGGGTTCAGCATGACCAGGTATGCATTTTTGCAAGTCCACTGTGTTAAGTGTGGCTTGTTGGGGCTGTGATCACATTCTACACACCTACTGTAGAGGCAGTCTCTCATTGTTCACTATGGCTTGAGATACCTAGGCAGGGAGATGTCAGTTGGGTAGTGAGCATAGGATAGGTCAAGCCATTGTCCTAAAGCAAGAGTAAGATGAGCAGGGGTGAGGTAGAGAAGTGGGACCCAAGAAGGGCCTGCATGATCAGAAGTAGGGTGCAGAGGTGGAAAATAAGCACCAGCAGGTGATCATAGTGCTTCATAGGTGTATGCCTCTGCAAACAGAACTGGCTGCTGATACAGAGGTGACTTGTTGGGTTAGGCTTTCCTTGAGGATAGGACAGGGTTGGCCCTGTCAACGTAGCTAGTACTTGGCATCCTCTGTCTGGCAGCTGGAAGATTCCTCTTCAGGTAACTATTCAGAGGTCGTTGCCCAGACAAGTCCCCTCTGCGAGGGTTCTGTTAGATTTGAAACACTACCTCAGTCTGTCCAGAAACCCTTCAAGTATTGATGGCCTTTCCATTTCCAGGTCCAGGTCGAGCCAAGGGTGTCCAGCTATTGCCAGATTTCTAGAAAAAATGCTGTATTCTGCTCACTTAAACACGCCTGAGCCATTTTGTCCTCACATAACTAGTGGGGTCATGGAGGTTGATGAGCCCAGGAAGTCTGATTTTACAGAGCCCATCTGGTCTGCATGGAGGACTACAGAAGAACATTCAGGCAGTATCCAAGAAATGGCTAATCCAACCTTATTTTTTCTGCCTGTGGTCTTCAGTTCCTTGAAGGCCTTAAAGGATTGTAGGCCCTGGACACCAGACCAGGGTGACTCATGTAGAACTAACCAAAGCCGATTGAAAGGACTATTTGTCCACATGTCAGCATGTCCCATCCGTATATGTGTCACCCCACCACCACCACATCAGGATGTAGTTGCTGGCAGGCTAAGCTGAGCCCTGTTTCCACTAGAGGGCACTCTTGATCACTGAGGACCCCACAGTGATTCTGTTCAGTACAAAGAACAGTGCCTCCCCTGAGTTACTGTGGGGTTAATGAGAGAAGGCTGAAGGAAGCTCTGCATAGTGAGAACATATCCAATACCAAACGTGGACCTGGCATTGGAGTCAGCACCTGGTGTGTTTGTACACATGTGCACATGTGACTCAGGAGCCAGGCCCCAAGACCTGTGCTTTGTTCCAGAAGTGGTGGGAGAGTCTGAGTGCTCACTTGTGCCATCTTAGGGTAACACTGTTATTTTCATCTCTGACATTTCAGTGGGTGAAAGAGATTATTCTCATTGGGTCACTTTGGCCTTGTTTTATTTTGACCCATCATCCTCTTTGCTTATATTTAGTTTGGTTCCAGGATGCCTGTGACCACTCCTACATCTCAAGAGCAGTCAGGATAGTCATGGAGAACATGCCCATTCTATCTGTGTCTGGTTCTTACCTGAGTTCTGGGCTCTGTTAAGCAGGCACAGTCCTTGGCTCATCACGGAATGGCATTTAGGTAGCTTTTTCTGAAGGGAGCACCCAGAGGTAGGGCTTATAGTTTACTACATCATTGATGCTATTTAGATAGCAACCATACTTAAAGATTATGGTCTGCTATTATCCCCTCTCACAGAGTGCCCTGGGTTTGAGTCATGTCACTGCCAGAATTGGGATTGGTGGCTCTGCACCAGAGGAAGAGGGAGCTTTTGAACCACAAACCCACCTGAAAGTGGTTGTAGGATTTTGTGTGTGATGGAATGAGATAGGTACACAGTAGTAGCCTGTGGTGGGTTTGCTCATCAACGGTGTGCTGGTTTGCTGCATCCTCCCCTGTGTATATTCGAGAGACAATGATTGGCAGCCCTGCCAAGTGGATAGAGAACACATTTGAGTGTCAGAGCTATAATCTTGGTCCTTGGTCACTAGGGCAAATCACTATGCAAACAGTATATCAGGGTTTTGATTTCGTTTTATTTTCTTTCTTTGTTTCTTTTTTCCCTTTTGGTGCTGGGGTATGGGGTGGGATCCACGGCCTTGTGCAAACTGGGAAAGTATCCTATATCTGAGCCCAAGTACATCAGTTCTGAAACCTTAAACCAGGACTCTGATATGGTCCACGAAATTGGACAAGGTGGAGACCCTGACCTTAAGGGTCACAGTAGTGGCACTTATTATGGGATAGGCCCGGAGCAAAGCCTCTGCCTTAGGTCTGTTTGCTGATTGGGAAGTGGGGCAGGTGTGGAGCCAACCCACCTGCTATGGGAGTCTGTATAACAGGTTTCCTCTAGATGCCTTAGAGTCTACCTGAGTGGGGATCAATGTTCCTGATGGCACAGCCTCCTCATTACACATACATGACAAAGCAGACTTTTAGCCTTCATGAGGGGAAGGGCTATGTTGCTCTTTCTGGTATGTCATTCTGTAGTCAGCAATCAGTGCTTCGTTCAGTCTCGCTATTTGAATTGTTAAAAATCAGGCTTTCTGGTCCATGGGTCTTCATGTTTTGCATGCTGAAGCATTCTACGAGGTGGCTTCTAGGTAGGGAATTCCAGGCCTGCTGTAATAGAAGATAGTGATAGCCATTGTCTTTAGTTGTTTCTTCTTTTCTTTTGTTTGTTGACCTTTTGCTCTTCCCACCCTACTTGTGTATTTTTTCTTCCTTGTATTGCAGTTTTTGGGTGGAGTAGACATCTCTTTGGTGTTGATTTGCAAACATTTAAACCTATGGAATTGTCCCCCTGCTTCTTGGGCCCTTCTCTAGGATGCAGGTGATAACATATAGACCAGGCAGGATAAGGAGGACAGCATTCCTGGGTAACCTTGGAAAGAGTCATAGAGACCTTCAGAATGGAAGTGGGGGCCTTCTGGACAGAGGGCATGGCAAATGCTGGGGTTTGAAGAAAGCCTGTCTGTGCTAGCACATATATGTCAATGGTAGGTCTTAGGGAGCTTTGGGAGTCTGAGTCAGAGCAAGACAGCCACTGCTCTGGTTTAATATGCTAATGTTAGTAGTGCACAGGCAATACTGTTTGTTTTCTGTCATTTCTGCCCTTCTACTTTCTGCAGTGGATGCCAATGCATGGAGGCCCTCACCAGAGGGCAGCTTCTTGGACTCAGGAATGGAGAGCTGAATAAGCCTATTATAAATTTCCTACCCAGGTATTAGTGTGTTACATCAGTAGGAAAAGGAACAAGATGGGCTTTGGAGACGTATCCAAGAGTGACTTGAGCAAGCTTGGCTTTGAGAAGGCTTCTCTGTCTGGCCAAGGGCCAAGACTGGGCCAGGGGCAGCGAGGTGGTGACTGCTAAATTGCCCTATCATGTCTGGCTGGTGAGGTGGCTAGCAGTGTTATCAGGCCCTTTTCACGGGTGCTGTATGCCAAGAGTCTCCCTTGGAAGCCACAGCCTCTCAGCTCGGTTGCTGCCTCCTTGAAGAATGTGAAGGATAGTCTCTGGTACCTGCCCTGCTGTTCTTCTCACTTTCAGAAATTAGGCAACTCCCACATCTAATGCCTCCCCTCCATCTTTAAAGACAACACTATTTCTAATTAGAGAGGAATGTGCCTTTGAGGGTACAGCCTGTCTGTCTGGTGACCTGCAGCTGGTGGTCAGCGAAGGACCAGTGTCCTGTGTCTTTTTAGAGGCCAGCCTCCTGTCCATCCAGTCTTTCCCTGTACAAAATGACCAAGACTGGTAGAGCCCTGACATGGCCTCCTGGTTCTCTTGGACATCTCACCTGGTATTTGTGACATAACTGAGCTAACCTCTCAGATCTTAGAATCCACTTGGTGGTTTGTGACTCCACTTTAGAGCTATAGGTCAGGCACAGTTCGTGAAGGGGTATATATTGTCCTGTGTGATTGAAGCTGCACTTCTGCAGCAGTGGGCCTGGGTCATGTTTCTGATGGGATAAGGCAGTAACCAGTTCTCAGTGGGACCCCTTGTATCAGAATCCCCTGCATTTCCTTCTGGAGATGCCTCTTATCTTTCCATGGGGGTGCTCTTTCATTTTCCTCTGATAGGCAGTTTCCCTGTATTTCTCTCTGAAAGTCCTACATCTCTGTATTTCAGATTTTTCTTTTGGAAAAAATAAAAACCACCCAAACCCTATTGATTTTCAGTTTTTTGGTTTGAGTACTACAGTAAGGCCACTGTGGGGGCTTCCTTGCCTGGCATGTAATGTGGAAGGACAGGGCTGGAGGGGCCTCATAACCCAATACTTAGGGAGCAGGCACCTGGCAGGCTCTGAGCAGCTCTATCCATCTAGCCAGTTGTGCCAGAGCTGCTGCCTCCCTCTTGGGCTCTCTGCCTCCTTCCCGTGTACTGAGCCAGGCTAAATTTTGCAGCTGAGGTTTTTATACCACCAGGCAGGGAGGAGCAGCTTGGCAGGGTTGGCCATCACCCTTTCCTGGCTGCCTGTGCTCAGGGCCTGGCTTGGTGACATGCCAAGGGTGTGTGATAGGCAGGATGTTACAGTCTTCCTGCTGTGAGTGGACTTTGCTTTAGAACCTACAAGCTCCTGGGAATAGTGAGCAGTCAGCTTAGTGGGTGTAGAACCCACTTGTGATTGCAGGTGAGCCTAGAGCTGGTTCTGTGCCTCTCCAGTATAGGGCATGCTTTAGCAATGAACACAAGTCTTCCTTCCATCCTAGACCTCCTTCCCACTTTGCCATGTCTGTGAGTGTAGGGCATCAGAAAGGAAGAGATGTGGAAGCCTCTTAACACCCTTGCCCTTTTGTTGGTACAATAGCTAGGCCAGACAGGATGACTGTAGCCTCCAACAGCCTCTGGTTTTTAATTTTCTGGTTTTGGTGGGACATGAGCTTGAAACAGAAGGATTTGGGTAGCATGATGGTGCATTTCTCTGCCTTCTAAATTTGTCGTAGAATTCTGGCCTTCCTCCTCTTCCCTCTTGATTGTGCCAGGCAGTACTTTCTTTCCAGCCTTACTTGGCTACTTACTACTTCCTCACAATCAGTGCCTCACCTTTAGGAGGGTGTTTGACCTCTAACTTGGACCCTGTGAGTCCTCTGCTTACTGCCTTGGAGGTGGGACTCTTCCTAATTTCTTCTGGCTGAGTTGTGTCAGTTTGCAAGGCACATAGGGGGTTCCACTTGGCTTCCTCTTGGAGCTGAGGCACCCTGGCTTGTTGTCTATTCCTTTATATATTTTACATTGGCTTAGCCTGTCCAGGTCCCAGGTTGACAACTGTGGGAGACTTCTCCTGACTTGGGAAAGGATGTCCCTGTCCTTGTTTTTCTCAGTTCAACATGTGAAGAAATAGGTGCTGAGTTCCAGCATCACTGACTGGCTTGTGGGAACAGTGGTGGGTTTAAAAGGGCAGAGCTCTTAGTTGTTTCTCCTCTGTAGCCCAGAGAAGGAGCGGGATATCTCATTTAAGTAGTAGTCACATGTCTCCTGAGCCAAGCACAAGATTCCTGGTGAAGGGCTTTGGAGTCCTGGCACAGGAGCATCACTCTGGCCACATGGATGTGCACTTGTCTCCTTGGAGGTAGTCAAGGGAAAAAGGCTTCAGTGCTTATAGTGCCAGTATAGAAAACCGTGTAGAACATCCTTGGAGTGTAAGGCTGGGTCAGATCCAAGTGTAAGGGAGCCTCAGACAGTTTCCTCTCCTCTGGTAGAAGATACTGGTAAGTAAGCTAGTTCTAAAAGCTCTCCCTGTGTCTCCCTCTAGCCTGAATGGCAGCTCCTCTTCTTGTGACTTTTAGGATGTTAGTAAACAGTTGAGGCTTTTCTTAGGTTGCTTCTGGGCCATGTCCGTCAGTGGGACAGTGACTTCTCACTCAGGAGCTAGCTCAGTTTGGATACAGAATGTCCCATCCACCCCCTGGGGCATGTTTACATTGGAGGGTGTCTTAGTTTAGGGTTTCTGTTGCTGTGAAGAGACACCTTGACCGGGCAGCTCTTATAAAGGAAAGACATTTAGTTGGGGTAGCTTACGTTTTCAAAGAGTCCATTTATCATCATGGTATGACATGATAACTCGCAGGCTGCAAATTAAGGCATATGCTTGGGCATACACACTTACAAACCCATGTAGCCATGAGCCACACCCCAGAAGACAACATAGAGTAGGAAGAATTTCTGGAACCATTCCTAGCTTCACCCTCAGCCACTGCCCGCCTGCCTTCAGTACTTCATTTGTTTTTGCTAAAATGTCATAGAAAGGGACTTCTAGGTTGCCTTGGTTTTGATGCCTCAGCTTGGGCTGTGCAGTTGGCACTTATTTTGCACTTTATGCCCGGGGTTGCTGTAAGCCTACTGGGAGGCATGTTGAGGTACTTTTCCCTCTGCATGGGTAAACTGACCATATCCATTGATCTGGAGCCTTGTGCTTCTTGTGTCAGTTGTACACAAATGAAAAAAAAGGCCAACAAAATTTGTCCATTGACGCTGTCAGTGGTGAGTTCTCTTTAGCAGGAAAGTTGACAGAAACCTAGACAGTCATGCACATGGGGGTGAGAAGTAAGAGCGTGTCCAGAGTGCCACTGTATAAAAAGCTGAATGAGGAAATTGGTCAGCACACAGTTTATACACTCATGACACCACCTCATTCCCACTGTTACCTTAGGTGTTGTGGTGGTCAGGATGAAGCAGGTGATATACTTCCCCTTGGGCCTTACTGATGGGGTGATGGGACAGGGCAGATAGTTTGCAACTCCCGAGTATGTGACTGTAGTGAGGGAAGTGAGGAAAACACTTGAGAGAAAATGGTTCAGAGTCCGTTCTGAGGGAGCCTTCACAAAGCCCTCAGAGCAAAATAATTTGGGGTCCTGACCTGGCTCTGTGACATGTCGAGAGCCTGAGAGGGAAGGACACGCATGGATGTACACAAGGGCTGAGTACGGCTTTGCACACAGCTTTGTCATGTATAGCCCTCCCTAAACACCACATGGAAGAAAGAGAACTATAGATCCTGTTCTGTTAGGCATCACTTGAGAAAAAGATTATAATGGGACTGGTTGATTCTCCAGATGGTTGGAGGCCTGCCATGGACATGTGTCAACTGCCCTATTCTGTGTGTTAGGAATTTGAGAAATTGGGTGTGTGATAGTTGTAACTGTCTACTTGAAACAATCTAGATTCACTTGGGAAGAGAGTCAAATGAGGGGTTCTCTAGATCAGGGTGGCCCATGAGCAGATCTGTAGGGGATTATTTTGATTATCTTAGTTGAGGTGAGCAGACCGTTCCTTGGGTTTGGATCCTAGACTGTGTCAGAATGGAGAAAGTGAACTAACCAGTTAATAGTGCATATATTCAGTCTCTCTGTTCTTTACTGGATATGACTAGGTGGCTTGACTTCCTCCACAGTGATGGACTGAAACCAGGTAAACCAAATAAGCCCTTTCTCCTGTGTCTTAGTTAGGGTTTCTGTGGCTGTAAAGAGACACCATGACCACAGCAACTCTTATAAAAGAAAATATTTAATTGGTGTTGCTTCCATCCTAAGGGGTTCAGTCCATTACCATGGTGCTGGAGAAGGAGCTGAGGCATTGGGCATGGCTTGACCATATAAGAGACCTCAAAGCCTACCCCTACAGTGACACACTCCTCCAACAAGGCCATACTTATTGTGACAAAGCCACACCTCCCAATAGTGCCACTCTCTTTGGAGGCCATTTTCTTTGACACCACATGCTGTAAAGTTGTTTTTGTCCAGTATTTTATCACAGCAACAGGACAGGAAACTAGGACAAGAGGTCTCTGTGTTTCTTTTTGTTTTGTTTTTCTGAGACAGGGTTTCTCTGTGTAGCACTAGTTGTCCTGGAACTTGCTCTGTAGACCAGGCTAGCCTCAAACTCAGAGATCTGCCTGCCTCTGCCTTCTGAGTGCATGCGCCACCACCCATCACCAGGCCATGGGTCTTTTTTATTTTAAACACCCACTGTGGGTATGGAAATACCCGCTCTGATGTTCTTATGGGGTTAGGAAGATCCACTGAGATGGAAGGGTGCTATGCATGCATTTCTGACAGGCAGATGTTCCTCTTCAGTGCTAGCTCTATGTCAGCTGTTATTGATAAAAGAAAAAGAAGGTCTTTGTCCCCATTTCCAAGTTTTCCTTCCTGAACTTTGTTTGGAGTCCGTGGTTGTACAATGTCTATAAGACTGCCGACCGTGTCAGAGTCCTCACACTTCCTCTTTGGGTCAGATGCTAGAAAGAGTCTTCTCATTTGGTGTGAGCAGCTCCTTCCTGGGCAGTCTTGCTGAGCACCCCCTTCCCGGTGTCTGCTGTTATCAGAAGCCATCTGGGGGTCCTGGGACCCAAGTGCACAAGCAGTGCATGTTTGCTCTTGAAAAGAGGACAGCTTTCCCCATTGGTTATTTTTCAGTGACTTCAATTTTTTTTTTTTTTCCACCAAGGCCAGTCTTGAGAGGAAAGCAGTCTATTCACTTTCCAGGGGTCTCATGTGAGCTCTCCACTCTTCCAGTAGCCTGGAGGGCTTTGGTGGGAGCTAATGTGTTTGTGGTCATTTCTTGCTTCTTTTCATTTCTTTTCTTTCTTTCTAGATGAGATGTAGCTGAGTTTTAAAATTATTTTTTAGATTTTTTTATACATACATACATATATATATATATGTGTGTGTGTGTATATATGACTTTTCCCTCATATGTATATTTCTCCATCATTGGTATGCCTGGTGCCCAGAAGAACAGGGCATTGGATCTCCTTGGAACTAGAGTTACAGGTAGCTGTGAGCTACCATACGGGTACTGGGAATGAATTTAGGTCCTCTGTAAGATCAACAAGTATTCTTACCTGCTAAGCCATCTCTTCAGTCTTATGCCAATTCTTGTATTACCTGGCACATGAAGTAGTCCCAAGGAGTGGCCTGTCCTAGAATTTCACCCTGTAGTTTGTATAAAGTTGTCAGAAAACAACTGTTTGGTGTCCTTGCCTGACCCCTGCACAGAGTAGTCCTTTCCTACCCAGTCCAGCCTTAGTTACTCAGGGATTAGCAACTAGTTGGCAGCAGGGTTTGGGTCTGATCCAGGAGCCTCTTTGTAAAGGATACCATCTAGCATAGCAGGTGTGAAGCCCTATATCCTGAAGTTCCATGGGACTCTACAGTTTCTGCTGTAGTCATATTGGCTATTTCCACCCTTCCATTTATTCAGGCTGCCTATTCCCCCTAAAGAGAGCTGACAGGTTCAAGCTCCTTAGTGGGATGGTTTTCTGCTACCTAGAATCTCTTAGTGTAGTCACATAGGGTGGATGAGATACTTGCATGCAGGTGAAATTGGAGGCATAGAGAAGACTTGGGGGGTGGGGATCTTAGAGAGCCCTCCTTCTCCTGCAGGAGAGGTATAGCCACCATTGTGGTTTTGAACCTTGTGGCATACCAAGAAAAGGCTCTGCATTTCTGGAACAGAGACTCTCACTGTTACTCACAGCTTCAGGCTCCTGGGTTCTGGAGGATCTGGAGGAGTGCTTGCCAGGAGACTGGGACAATGTACTCTTCCCCCCAGGAGTTCTTACTCTCTGGCAGTGGGCAGGCTGTGTTCCTTCTGCCCAGCCTTGGCTCTCTGGTTGCACTGCCTGGGAGTTGCCTCCGGTCCTTTGCAGGCTCTCCATAACTGTGCGGAGGATAATAGACTACTACTGTTGGTCACTCTGGATTTCTAAGTCTTTTCCCCAGGTGTGTGATTTATGAAACATCACTCTTGCAACCTACCTGATCAGGTGTGCTCCCAGCAGACTGGGACATGATGTGCCTCTGCTCTTTCCAGGCTAAGGTTGTGTGGCTAGTGGGAGCAATATGTTTGGGGGCCACATTTGTTTTGCTTGGGGACACCAGGGCACTGAGATGACAACTTTGTTACAGAATCTGTGCTCCTGGCCAAAGTGGACCCAGGAGCTTCTCAATCATGATGTTGCCTCAGGTATATAAGCTGAATGCAGGTGTGAACATGAGGGTACTTACTTATGGGCACCTCTTCTGTGGGTAGGGGTTTCACATGGGCATCTGCTGCACCTGAATCTGCAGTGGGGAATACTTTATGATGACATCTGCTTGTTGGTTACTCATGCAAAAACAGCAGTCATCTGGATGCTAAGCCCTGAGTCTCAGGAGAAAGCTCCCAGGGGCATTGCTCAGCTGACAGGGGCAGGTCTGTCTCCATCTCTTGTGGGACCAGGGGAGGACAAGGCTAAAGCCAAGGCTGATGCCTCTACATCAGGATGTCACCTGAGGTAATAATGTTTCTGTTTCTGTTTTTGTTTTGTTGTTTTTCAAGACAGGGTTTCTCTGTGTAACTTTGTGGCATATCCTGGAACTTGATTTTGTAGACCAGGCTGCCCTTGAACTCACAGAGATCTGCCTCCCAAGTGCTGGGATTAAAGACATGCACCACCACCGCCATGCTGCAGTAATGTTTCTACTGTGTGATTATCTAGGATGTCTGAGTGTCCTTGGATCTCTTGATCCTTCTGCCTCTCAGGGCAGTCTAGCTTTGCCCCATAGTGCCAGTGAAATCTCTGTTCTACAGGGGCTTTCTGGATCTTCAACCTCACCTCAGTCTCTAGAGGTTCCTTCCCTATATGCAAACTTTCCCCTTTACCCCTTCTCTGACTCTTCCCAAGACTCTTGTCCCTGGTCTTTTCCCACTTGCTTGTGTAAAAGCCTGTTAGAGTTGAACCCTCAATATAGGCTGATTGCCCAGTCTAACCAGACTGGACTGGTTAAACTTTTGAAAAAAGGACCTGGGATCTGGGCACGGGATGGAAAGCCAGATGTCTCACACAAAGGACTCTACATTCATGACGCAAGGCCCTGCCTCAGTCTGTGGAGAACTGTGTTGTCCTCCTACCTTGTGTGCCTGGGCACCAGAGGTTGCTGGTTAGAGTTCTCTGAATGGGCTAGTGCTGTTCCATGACAAGCTCATTTCTGGAAGCATCTTTAGGAACTCAGATGCTTTGGAACCCCAAAGTCAGGAGCAAGTGAAAGACTTTCTACTCGAAGATAGCTAACAAGATACTCTGTATGTCAGGGTCTGCAGTGTCTTGTGATTGTTCTTATTTTGAGACTAATCTCAGCACTGACTACTAGACGTTCTTCCCTCTAGTAGTTCCATCCCTGCTTCTGCTTGTGGGACCAGAGAACAGATTGTTCTATGGAATGGGCCTTCTAGCCTGGGCCTGAGGGTCTTGGCTGGCTATGTAAAGCCATGTGTCTGCCAACTACAGTATCGTGGCAATAGAACCCTGGAGGTCTTTTTCTGGGTGGCCACAGCAAAGAGATATCTCCATGTTTTCTGTCCCATTAGCTTGCCTGCCTCAAGAAACATTTCAGCTCTACTAGTACCTTCATTATGTGTGTGGTGAAACCCTGAAAAGTGGCAGGAGACTCACTTGCCTCTCAGTTTTGCCTTTCTGAGATTTTTGCTTTATGGGGTGTATTTAACCTGCACTAGGGATTTTGCTTTGGAAAATAGCTATGTCTTCTATACCCAACTCCAGTCTAGTGCATAACAGCTTCCCCACTTGTCCAGAGGGTAAAGGTTTGTGTGTGTGGCTGTCAGGGAGGGGTATGTTTGCTTGCATGCATGTGTGTATGTGTAATAAGGGAATGAAAGAGAGCAAGGATGAATGGCTGGAGCTGTGAGCTGAGCACCACGAGTCTTGCATTTTTCTGTTACTAACTACAGTTGCCATCAGTTACAAAGTTCAATTCTGTTGTCTCTACTGAATCACTGGTATAGTATCATTGTTACAACTGAGTGCTATCCTGGTGATTCTGGTTTGCATGGAAGAGAGCACAGAATTAATCTGTCAACATAACAGGCACTGTGGGGTCAGAGGCAAATCACAGAAGTGAAGAGACTGCCTGGGGAAGTGTTTATAACTGAGGAGCTAAGGTTTGGTCACAGGTGAGTGTTTGGGAGGGTAGCTAAGCCTGTGGTTTGCAGAGGATCAGCCCTGGTGCCCACCTTACTGGAGTGGTCCTTGAGTGGGTTAAATCCTACTTTTTCTTTTTTAATTCTACTTTTTTATAGACTTTCTCCTGTCCCCTTAACACAGCCATTGGTACAGTGCAACAAATTTCATAGGGACAGACACATGGCTTCTAAGGTCAGCTTTTCCCAGATGCCAGTGTGGCTAGTTTAGAGATGTAGTACCCTTAATCTGGGTCTCTGTGGGCATCCCAGTCCAGTCAACCACATATGTCACAGAGGTTACTGTCTTGAAAAAGGCCACCCTTTCTCCATTCCTGTCTATAATTAGAGCTTTGTACTTAACCACGTCAGCCTGAGACTCTCAGAACTGTTCTAGATGCCATCAGGGAACTGCAAGGATGGAGCATGGAGTTGATTCAGGCCTCATGGACTGAGAACACATTGAAGCAGGGTAGGTAGGCTCATTTGACTCACTGTCGTTTGACTCCCTGACTTGCCCTTGTCTTCTCTGTGCTATAAGAATTAATTTTCTCCCCTCCCCCCCCCCCCCAAAATTTTTTTTTTCTGAACCAGGCATGGTGGTGCATGCCTTTATTCCTAGGTAGGTGGATCTCTGAGTTTGAGGACAGCTTAGTCTTCATAGTGAGTTTCAGGACAGCCCAGGCTACATATGGAAACCCTGTCTCGAAAAACAAAAATATTTTCTGACTATGATACTAATTTAGAATTTCTTTCATTTGTTGCCAAATACTGATTCCCTACTGGTGCTCTATTCTAGGTACTAGGGCTGTAATGGACATAAGGCCCCTGCCCTATAGTCTCTTTTCTGACAGGACAGATGCGCCTGAGGAGTGCTGGTGTCTGCACAAGGCGGGGACTATAGCGGGTACTCTCTAGATCTGACCCTATGCAACTTCTAACAGCAAACAGGATCAAGATGCTGTGGTTCCTAAGCCCTTGCTTTCTTTGATGTGAATATGCTGAGCTGTTTAATGGCAGAGAAAAGCTGGGTTTTGATACCAGAAACATTCTCTTTGAGTTTGTGTCTCCAGTGCAGAGGTGCTACAGTGCTCCTACAACTTGAGCTACACGTCTGCTGCACTTCTTGCTCAGAATCATACTATCTGTAGCTGGTTTGTACTAGCTCTGCAAAAGAACCTTGCTGGTCATGGGCAGCGGCATTTCAGTAGCAGGCCTTACTCCACCTTTTAGAGCAAGGCTTCTGCTTTCTAGCTGCTGCCATGTTCTTGCTAGAACCTTTATATGGGCATTTATGTTTTCTTTTGGGTTAGTGTGTAGCTGTAGCACTACTTACTGGCTTGGTATAACTTTAAAAGAAGCTGCCAATTGTTTTCCAATTTAGTCCTTCTGCTTCATGTCCCCACCAATGTTGTGCCCCTTCTCTAGTTGTCTTCCTCCTTTTCTACCTTGTCTACATTTGCATTCTATTTGGCTTAAGCCATTCTGTCTCAGGGAGCATGCAGTTCCCAGCAATCAGCGCTGCTAAGCACTCTTATGTATAGCACCCTTTGTCTTAGTTAGAGTTTCCATTGCTGTGATAAAATATTGTGACCAAAAACAACTTGGGGAGGAAAGAATTTTATTTTCATCTTATATCTTATATAGTCTGGTCATCCAGAGAAGTCAAGGAAGGAAATCAAGGCAAGAATCTGGAGGCAGGAATGGATGCAGAGGCCATAGAGGAGTGCTGCTTACCAGTTTGCTCACCATAGCTTACACAACCTACTTATACCATCCAGATGGCATCACCCACAGTGGTCTTAGTCCTCTCATATCAATTTTCAATCAAGTAAATGTCCTACAGACTTGCCTACAGAAAATGTCTAATTTTTTAGGTCAAGATTTCCTCTTCCCAGATGACTCCAGTTTGAGCCAAATTAACATAAAATTAACCAGAAGACTGTGGGATTGTCTGTCGTTATAATATGTCTTGTTCAGTCTTTAACTCTTGAAAACAGAATTGTCTTTTCTTTAAATCATTGAGTTATAGGACTTCTGTACTTAGTGCAAATAAGAGTCTTCTGTTAAGTAATGCAGCCTGTGATAACTACTATGTTCAGCTTTTTAAAGATTTTATTTTATGTGTATGTATGTTTTGTCTGCATGCTTATCTATGTGCCATGTGTGCGCCTGGTACCTGCAGAGGACAGAAAAGGGTATCAGGGGAGCTGGAGAAATGGCTCAGCGGTTAAGAGCACTGCCTGTTCTTCCAAGGGTCCTGAGTTCAATTCCCAGCAACCACATAGTGGCTCATAACCATCTTTAATGAGGTCTGGTGCCCTCTTCTGGCCTGTAGGCACACACACAGACAGAATATTGTATACATAAGAAAGAAAGAAAGAAAGAAAGAAAGAAAGAAAGAAAGAAAGAAAGAAAGAAAGAAAGAAAGAAAGAAAGAAAGAAAGAAAGAAAAGGAAGGAAGGAAGGAAGGAAGGAAGGAAGGAAGGAAGGAAGGAAGGAAGGAAGGAAAGGGTATCAGATGCCCTAGAAATGAATTTCAGATAGTTGTGAGCTGTCATATGAATTCTGTGAATAGAACTCAGGTCCTCTAGAAGAGTAACCAGTGCTCTTAATAATTGAGCTGTCTTTCCATCTCCAAGTATCTTAGTTGGGGTTCTGTTGCTGTGAAGAGACACCATGATCATGGCAACTCTTAGAGAGGAAAACATTTAATTGGGGCTGGCTTATAGTTTCAGAGGTTTAGTCCATTATCGTCGTGGTGAGAAGCATGGCAGCATGCGGCAGACATGGTTCTGGAGAAGGAGCTGAGAGTTCTACATCTTGATCTGTAGGCAGCAGGAGATTGAGACACACTGACTAGACTTGTGCTTCTTAGACTTCAAAACCCACCCCACAGTGACACACTTCCTCCAATAAGGCCACACCCCCTAATAGTGTCCCTCCCGCTGAGCCAAGCATTCTAACACCTGAGTCTATGGGGCCCACACCTATTCAGATTACCACCCCAAGTCCATTTATTTCATACAGACACATGAGTCTATGGGGGCTGTTCCTATTCAGACTACCACCCCAAGTTCATTCATTTCATACAAACTTTAAAAAAGAAGTTTGTGTCTGTTTAAATGTTGGTGAGATTCTTTTTTCTCCTTTTAATTTAGTATTATTTGTATTTTGAAAAACTTTGCCTTTTCTGAGCTTGGCAAAGGCACTGATTATTAAGGTTTGTTTCTCTTTAGTTCTCTGATGCATCTGGGTGTGAGGTAGGGCTTACCACTGTTTCTTACCAACACATTCCTTTCTCCACTGAATGATTTCATACCTTTGTTTTGTCATAGTTTTCATTTCTGTAGGTCACATGCCCAGGAGAGAAGTAGTTGAGTCACAAGGTAATTGTATTTTAACTTTTTAAAATACATTCGAATTGTTTGCTAGATTAGTTGGCCATTTTGGATTTCCTCCAGTAATGCTTAAGGAATCTACTTTCTCCATGTTAGCACTTTGTTTTAGCTATGCTGATAGGTGCTGCTGTGGTCTGGATATGGTTTGAGTATGCCCCCCCAGAGCCTGTATGTTGACTTTAATCTCCACTGTAAGACAGTCAGTCATCAGTGGAGACTGATTCTTACCATGGTGTTCAGAGGCAGGAGCTTCAGTGGGTGAATAGGGATAGAGGAATCTCTCAGATTGGAACCCTGACCAAGTAAGAGTAGAGGCCACACAGATATACTCTCCCCATCTCTTGCCATGTGATGCCCTATGACACCTTGGACTTCAGCTAGCAAAAGGCTAGAGAAATGGCTCAGTGGTTACAAGCACTGGCTGCTCTTCCAGAGTACTGGAGTTTGGTTTCCAACACCTACAAGGCAGCTCACAACCATTCAGGGAATCCTATGCCTTCTGGCCTCCATGGGTACAGATACACATGTGGTACAGTCATACATACAGACAAACACCTATACAATAAAGTAATAAAAGTAAAAAGGAGCTGGGTGGAGTTGGCTCACACCTTTAATCCCAGCACTTGGGAAACTGAAGCAGGTGGATCTCAGTGAGTTTGAGGCCAGCCTGGTCTACAAAACTAGTTCCAGGACTGTTACACAGAGAAACCCCATCTCGAAAAACCAGATAGCTAAATAGCCAGCCAGCCAGATGAACATTTTAGGTTTGTTTTTTGTTTTTGTTTTTGGCAGTTGCCGAATAGGGGCTCCCGAACTTCAAAACTATAAACTAAACAAGCCCTCTTTTTAAGATTGCCCAGTTTCCATCTGACCAACCCTGCAACTACCCAGGCCCAGAACCAGGCCTATCCCAACATCTACCCTGTCTGTGATCTGCTGGAACACGTGGGTTGGGGGTCCTGCGGACCCAGGCCTACAGGATCTCCATGACACAGGGCAGCAATGGCATGTTCAGGAAGAGTCCCAGTGAGGGCTCAGTGTCAGTAGTGTAGCAGAGACCAGGGGCCTTGAGCCTAACCAACAATTCTTTATGATGACTGCCTGCATGTAAAGATACATGGATAGGGGGTTGGGTTTACTGTGTGACTCGTTGTGTCCATGACAACTTTTATGATGAGATTTTCCCTTTTTTATCTTAAATTCTATTTTATTTTATTTGTGGGGGGAGGTTGCAGGGGCAGAGGGCAGATACGAGGGAATGGGAGATGAGTAGGATTGGGAGGCGTGATATGAAAGATACAAAGAATAAATAAAAAAGAAAGTTAAAAAAATTATCTAGCTTCAGCTTATTCTTTTTTTAATTTATTTTTTAAAACAATCTTTTCTCATTTTACATACTAATCCCAGTTCCCTTGCCCTCCTCTCCACTCCTGTGAGGCAGGACCAAGGCCCTCACTCCTGTATCTAGGCTGAACAAGGCATCCCTTCAAGATAATGGGCTTCAAAAAGCCAGTTCAAGCACTAAGGATAAATCCTGGTCCCACTGCCAGTGGTCCCACAGACTGCCCCAGCCACAAAACTGTCACCCACACTCAGTGGGCCTAGTTTGGGCCTATGAAGGTTCCCCCACTGTCAGTTCAGAGTCAGTGAGCTCCCACTAGCTCAGGTAAGCTGTCTCTGTGGGTATCCCTATTATGGTCTTGACCCCTTTGCTCATATTCTCTCTCTTCGATTGGACTCTGGGAGCTCAGCCTAATGCTAGCTAGATGTATCCCTACATCTGCTTCCATCAGTTGCTGGATGAAGTTTCTATGATGACAATTAAGGTAGTCATCAATCTTTATTACAGGGGAAGGCCAGTTCAGATACCCCTCCACTATTGCTTAGGGTCTTAGCTGGGGTCATCCTTGTGGATTTGTGAGAATTTCCCTAGTCCTAGGTTTCTTGCTAGCCTCATAATGGCTCCCTCAATCAGGATATTTTTTTAAGATTTTTTTTTTTTTGAGACAGAGTTTCTCTGTAGCTTTGGAGCCTGTCCTGGAACTAGCTCTTGTAGACCAGGCTGGCCTTGAACTCACAGAGATCTGCCCACCTCTGCCTCCCAAGTGCTGGGATTAAAGGCGTGCACCACCACCTCCTGGCTCTTTTTAGGTTATTCTTAATAGTAAGACAGAATAAAGTGATACCGGTTGCTAGAAGCCATATTGGATGCTATCTCTCCCTTCATTGATACCAAACTCATCGTCAGACCCTGGTGCTATCTCCAGAGCATGTTGGGCAAGTGCTTCTTCCTACTCCATGTTCCTCAATGTTTGTAGAAGCTGCTAGCCCAGACTTCTTGTTCTATCCCCATTAGTACATGTCACCAGAGAACCAGAGACACCTGTGAGGAATATAAATTAGGTCATGCCACTGCCCTGAGTAAAGCTGTTGATAATTTTCTGTCCTGATCCCCTTCCAGGACTTTGGGCCGGCCAGGTCCAGCCTCTTTCTGTGTCTCTACCATTACACACCACTGATGCCCCCTTTGGTTCTGGCCTTCTGTCTGTTCTTTAGCTAGCTGGTCGGTTTGTTTTCCCTTCTCAGTGTCACTAGGGTCTCATCTCATAGTGTGACAGTTTGACTTACAGATTTGTGTGTTCTTATTCATTTGGATACTGTTTTTTAAATTCTAAAAATTGACACATAATCAATTTGTGGGGTCCAGTTACTATTGTTGGCATCTCAGAATCTGTTTGCACTAGCATTCTTTCCTGGTCGTGGTTTGTTTTTCTGCTTCTTTACACATCCAGTACTTTTTAAAAATACTACTCCCTGGAACTATATTATTCAAAAAGCTCAGTTTCTTATAACCAGACTACTCTCCAGGAGGTAGGAACAAGCTTATCAGCAATTACCTACTCACCTGTGGCTAAACAAAGCCTCTTCCTTCCTGAGAGAGGCTCTGTGCAGTGGAGACCTTGCAGGTAACCCAGCCAGGACAGCTAGGGCTCCTGGCTCAGAGACAAGTCATGTGGGGGACTCTTGGTGGGAGGTTAAGAGGGCCATCTGCCTTCCTTTCCCCACAGCTTCTGTCTAACCCTGGGGAAAATATAAAACACCCAAGCCTGGTTCATACCTGTCACTTATGTGGAGAGGTGCTGTAGAGCCTATCCCTTGATTGGCGGCAGCATGGGAGCTTGACTCACACCCAAACTATAGTGGAGTTTGTGGAGCAGAACCTCCCTATCAGTCCATATTGGCTACTCTGACACCACAGTGGAATTCAGGATGAGATGGAGTGGGAGTACCACTCCCAGATATTTGATTTCTATGGCTGGGCAGTCTCCTGTGTACAGAAAGCCATAAAGAAGGTCTTGGCTACACAATTTGAGAGCACATGAAATGATGCAGATATTTCTGATGCCATAGTGGCAGTGGTCCTGGCTGGTAGGCCTAACAAGCAGTCCAGAGCCAGCTTTGTGCCCTCCAAATTCTCCAGAAGCCTGTTGACCTTTTCAAAGCTTGTCTGAAGCTCACCTGCAGAGTAGCAGCAGTTGTGCCCACTCCGGAGGGAACCTCATGGCCTGTTGATCCCTTTCCTGAGCGTGCTTGCTGCAGAAGCCTTGCCTGCCTGCTAATTTCCAGGCTTTACTCCTCAGGACTGTATTCAACCCTAGGCCTAGGTGGCAAGGGAGGGCCTCCAGGTGTGACTTGGGCTTCTCTGGCAGGCCCCTCCTACTGCTGTCTGCCAGGTCTCCTCCCTTCTGGCTTTGTTGATCCTACCCTGCCCAGCCAGCTCTTCACCACTTTGAAAAAGCAGTTCAGGCACTCCCCTATTTCGCCAGCCTGGGCGGCCCTTGCTGTGTAAAGAGAGCAGCTGTTTGTCTCTCCTGTGGTCCTCATTGGCCTAGAGCAAGGGCGGAGGGCACTTCCGAGGGAGGGAGCCCAGATCTGCATTGCCTGGCCTCCACTTTCCCTCACCAGCTCTGCACTCCCCACATCATGTTTGGAGAGCACTGCAGTCTCCCTTCAGAGCGAACTCTGCTCAGCCATCCCCCCAAAACTGGACTCCGCTGCAAAATGGTGCTTCAGGCCGTCAGCAAAGTGCTCAGGTAACAGGCCCAAAGGCAGTCTGCCTGGGAGGCAGTTGGCTGTGGCCCTGATTGCCTTCTCAGCAAAGCAGCCTGCTGTGCTGAGCCTGCAGTGGGGTGGGTGTGCCTTCCTGGGCCTAGAGCTGGGCCTAGCAGCCAAGCTTACTGCTTGCTGCCCAGGAGCAGCAGTCTGCATTAGATCTTTGCTATGTGTGGCTCTCCTTGAGGTAAAACGAGTCCTACCTTGCTCCCTCTGGAGAGTGCTGGACAGTGAGTGAGAGTGCCTTTATCACCAGCAAGTGTGTCTGGCTGGGCTTGTGTTTTTTGGCCAATGACTGTCTCTTGAGCATGGGCTTTGGCCAAGGCAAGGATTTCCTGGAGCTTGTCCTTGTGTGTCCAGAGAAGTGATGGTGTGTGCTCCAGGTGCCTGCAGTATGTGAGCTGCTACTGGGTGCTGCCAGGAAGACTTTTCAGACATTTTTAACCTGCAGTGGTGCTCTTTCCCCAATTCTGGGGTGTGTGTGGCATGCAAATGGATGGGTGAGAGGGTATATGCGTGACTTGGTGGGGTGGCAGTTTCAAGGCAACTTGTTGCTCAGCCACGAGGGGAGAGGCACTGCCATTTAGAGTCCAGTCAGTTTTCCTTCAGTGATAGAATCTTGTATTTGCCTCTCAACCCAATAGGTCATCTCCCTTCCCTTCCCCTCCCTCTCTCCCTCCCCCCTCCCTCCCTCCCTCCCTCCCTCCCTCCCTTCTTTTCCTCCTTTCTTCCCTTCTCTTTCCCACTCCCTCCCTCTCTCCCTTTCATCCATCCTTCCTTTCTTTGTGACAAGGTCTCAATATGTAGCCTTGGCTATCCCGGAACTCACTGTGTAGATTGGCTGACTTTGAACTCACAGAGATCTACCTGCTGAGTGCTAGGATTAAAGATGTGTGCTGCCATGTCCAGTAGAACTGTTATTTAAAATGAAAGTAAGTAGTATTTGCTTTTCTAGTGCCTCTTTTGACTGTGAACTCCTAAAACAGAACTCTTGGTGAGGCTTTTGACATGAATCCAGTCTCTGGTAGCTCCTTGCAAGTGGCTGATGAGTTTTGGGATATATGTGTCTGTGCATCTGCCTGTCTCTATTCACCTCTGACCCCACCTGTTCCCCTGGGTCACTGCCCCACATCATTAACTGAGTACCTGAACAGGGAGTATCAGCAAAGTGGTGATATCACCTGCCCTGATTTGGAATATTATTGATGGTGACAATATACACAGAGGACCACACACATGTCAGTATGTGTGTTTCTACATGTGTGTGGATGGCAGATACCCTCATTAGCTCCAGGCAGGCTAAAGAATGGCACTTACCTGCCAGTGACTCTTGGCTGTTTACTCTGGGTAAGGTCCCGTTGGAAGACATCTTAGCCTGGCCTTCCTGAAGATCACATTGAGTTTAATAGGATAAGTGGGTACTGTCTAGGCATACCTCAACCCTGATGTGTCTGTCTCTCTACTGCCTTGTTCTTCAGGTGAGTGGGTCTTTTCCTGGGTTAAGGACACCGGTAAAAGTGTGCCTTGTCTGTGGCTGCTACTAACCTTTTTGGATAGGGGGCACAGAATACTCTTAAGAGAGAGCTCCAGTAACCTTCTCCATTGCTTATGACCCCAGCCAACATGTGTAGTGAGATGGTCTGGGAGAGTCTTCCCATCTTGGTCTCTGAGGCCAAGTATTGGACAGTGGAGTTAGTGAGGACTTAGTCCAGAATGGGCTTTCCAGTATAGAAATGAAATTTTTGGGCCCCACAAAGACCTAGGCCCAAATAGATGCTGCAGAAGAGTTGATAACCTGAGGTAAGTATCTTCCCTGTACTCACAATTCAGTGGTGGGAGACTAGCTGTTGAGGGGCTGGGGAGAGCCTGGGAGTATTTGGCTGGGCTGTGAGGGCTATGCTGGCTTGGATCCTTTGTCACAGGGGCCCTACACTGGGAAAAAGTATCATTATAAACTTGAAGTTAGTGCTTTGAGTAGACTGTAGCCAGACTTCTTAGCATCTAGTTGCACTCTGCCTGAATAGTAGTGTTTCTCAGATCTGGCCTGGGAGGAATTGTATCTATCTTTAAGCTCCTCATTCTCCTGCTCCCTTGCCATACCCTCCTCCAGTGTTATCCCCCAGCCCCTCAGTGTTAGCATCTCCTTCCTTAATGTTGAGCACAGGCCTCTAGATGTTAACTTCTGACCCCTCATTGCTAAATCCCCACTCTATCCAGCCCTTCAATGTTAACCCAGCTGGGACTGGTCAGGTGGCAGGGTGGGAAGCAAACACATTCTCTGTTTCTCTAGAGACCTGAGCTGTTCACACTCAATATTTCGTACTTCCTTGGAGTGATATACTTTCCCACAAGACTCTTGTATCCCCTCCCCCACTATCCTCAGACTTTAGTGTTCTTAAGCCCTTCAGCCTCTTGACTTGCTATGTATACTTCCCCCAAGTCTGAACATCTTTCTCCTGGAGCACTTTGCTTCATGAGCATCTATGTTGGGTCAGAGGCTGGGGGAATCTGGGTGGTGTGCTAAATGGGGGCTTGTGGGGAGGTCATGTAGGCTAAGCAAGAGCACATGCCAATGTAATATCTCACCATCCCAGTCCCAGAAAGATGCTGCTAGCCTAGCTCCCAGTATAACACCCACAGCCATCCTAGCCTCATGCTTGGTACCACAGATGCCACAGAAATTGGTTCTCTCTTATTTTTTTTTCCTGCAAATTTCTGTTTCTCCTCAGAGGTCAGACTATCAACCAGGATTGATTCATACCGTGTGTGTGTGTGTGTGTGTGTGTGTGTGTGAGAGAGAGAGAGAGAGAGAGAGAGAGAGAGAGAGAGAGAGAGAGAGAGAGAGATATGAGGTCTTAGAGGACCAGTGGAGTTTGCAATGTGGGCAGGAGGTGGACAGAACACTGTGGGCAGCACAGGCATTGGAGCAGGGGGAAGGAGGCTAAGGCCAGATGGAAATGTGGGAGGCAAGAAGGTGATTCTGGTAGAGCCTGGATAACTCTTAACGTAGGTGTTTTACTTTATGAGTAGGTCCACCTACTCACTGGGGGCCAGCCTCAGCCTTACTGTTGGGGACTTTGTTTTGGCGGTGTCTTCCCAGGAGCTCATAGCACCTGTGTGGATGTGGTGTTGCCTAGACTCACTAGTCCCTTTAAGACAGTCTCTGTGCTGCTCACACTCAAGGCCTTGGCTGCATAATCCTCCTTTTACAGAGTAACTGTGGTGAGTGGTCTAAGGGGAGCAAGAAGAGTCTGTAACCTCAAGCTTGTATGCAAGCATGGCTAGCCACTGATGCCATGGTCTCTAGCTTTCCTCGGATCCTGGAAGATGTTTGCTCATCCTGCCAGGTGAACACAGAAACACTGGCAAAGGAGCTAGAAGTGGTTTTCTAAATGAGTCTAGTGCCCTGGCTAAGCCCCACTGATTCAGGGAAATGAGAGAAGTTGGAGTTTGGACTTTGATGTCCTGCAGAAGCCTTTCCACTAGCACCTGCCACATTCTTCCTCAAGTAGAACCTGGGCCCTGGGCTGCCTCTTGTTCCTCTTGCCAGAGTGAGGGCTCTGTGACTATGACTGGGAAATTTAGGTTGGCAGGAGAATGTCGCTGAGTGCAATATGCTCTGGGTCCCAGGTTGACCCTTTGTGATGGGGACAGTAGCTAAATGGGGATGTGACTGAAATAGGGAAGACTTGGGGCCTGGTGTAAACATGCTGGTGTCTAGCATGCCATCTACTTGCCGCCTTTTGACTTCACCCCAAGCCTCTGTGGCCCATTACAGAGTGAGGCAGGCCCTTCAGGAACACTTTTCCTCATCAGGGTTGGGGAGTAGCTTCTGCCTGAAGGAACTATCTCCTCCCTTGCAACTGTGAGTGGGTGTGAGGGCAGGATGTTCTTCATAGTACGTCCTCCCTGAGTGGGTCCTGAACTGTGCTCAGGAGCTGTGGTGATGGCTGCTTCTTACCATCAGCTCTTCTTAGTTGTCCTATTTTTATTTCCTTTAGCTTTTAAGTGAGCATCTCAAGCCACAAAGCATGGACATTGCTTGACAGCTTGACTTTTACCAGCCCCTTTCTTGACTTCTAGGATAGGACACACAGAAGATAGAAGGTAGCTTGCTAGTCTTGAGGACACTACAGGCCTAATCCAGCATTAGAGAAGCAGATCTCTGTGTTCTGACCAAATAGCAGGTGAACTCAGTAGTGGGAGACAAAGGTTCAGAGAAATGCCAAGGACAGGGAGTGGATGTGTCCCAAAGACATTGGTAGAGCCCCTCCTAGGGTTTATCTACAACTCCTGGAGTTGTAGAGTCCCATACTGCTGGGCTGCAAGACTCAGAAGCCCCTGTCAGAGGGACTTGAAGTACCCACTTTCTGTATGGTACACCCACACCTGTGTTTCGGCCCTAACAGACTTCTGTGCTGTTTCCCTTAGAGCTTGTGCTGGTTCAGGAACCTCAAGGCTGGGCTGTGCCCTGTCCTGTCCACTGCTTGGTTCTGGCTGCTCTTGGCCCTGCCCCGGAGGCCGAGCACACATCGCCTTTTAAGGCTAAGCTCTGCCATGAGAAGCTGAAAGGAAAACATTTCCCTGGCATTCAGGGAACATTTTTCTTTCCTCTTTCTCTTAAATAAACCATCAGCAACCTTTCAAAGCAAAGAAAGGAAAAAATAGGTCACAGTCAGTTAGAAAGACCTTTCACCCCACCCCCATCTAGCCTTCCAGAGCTGTGGAAGACAGGATTCAGAGCCAAGTTAGGCTGCCTCCTAATGCTATGCATGGTAGCTGGTCTAATTGCCTGTGTTATCAGGTCAAAAAGAAAGGTATATAAGAAGTGCCCTGGCCTGAAGCCTGCATTGTACTTCATCTGGACAGGCAGGGCTAACCTGGAGTGGGCATGGTAGGAATCTGAGCCAAAGGCCACCTCCTACACACACCCCACCAGCCCTCGTGTTTGCAAGGAGGCCATGGTCTTAGACATATGCCTTTAACACACTGTTCTTCCTTGCTTGATGCTCTGACTTCTTACCCTTGTGGAACAGAGTGGGCATTTCTAAGGAGACTGCTTCTGGGACCCTCTGTTAGATCTGTTCCTTGTAATCCCCTGGTTTGTTATAGGCTCTGTATAGCCCAGTGCTCCTTGCAATTGGTTGCCTTATAGAGAAGGCCTGTGTTCCTGTTCTTGGTCCTCCAGCTGTCCAGTATCTCCCACTGAATCCCACATTGAGAGTTTCTGATCAAAATTATCCTTTTCTGATCATAAGACTTCATGCCAGTATCAATTTACGCCTGACATGTTAGAAGTCAGAATGTTCACTACTAAAGAATTTGTTTTATTACATGAGGTCAAGACTCAGCTTTACTATGGGAACACTCATAGTGCTTCTCAGGTTTCTCATCCAGTACTCTCATTCTGAGCCTGAACATGTTAGACATGTGTGGGTGCCAGCTGGCAGTTCAGAGATTGGTAGAAACTCCTTTGTTTCTAGCATTGTATGGTCAGTGCCTAGAAGAACCTGATTTCCAGTGTGTGGGTCTGACATGACCAGCCAGGAACCTACAGACTCTTTCACTTGACTGCCTTGAGGAGCTCACCAGGGAGATTTCAGGTCAAAAATCTTTCTGACCAGGTACAGACTTAGCTACGTAACAGAGATTTCAGCAGAATCATCTGTCTTCTGGTGGGCTAGTGCCCCATAAAGCACTCAGGCCAGGTAGTTATTGCCAATGGGGCACTGCAGGCCTCCTCTTAAAGGGCACACCCTATCTCAGTGCTCCACCAGTGTCTGGGGAGTAGCTGGCCTGAGGGAATTGCACATATATGTCGTTGGGGTGCCATTCCATGGCTTTAGGATTTCTATTGAATGAAAACAGGTCCGTCTGTCCTTCCTTCCTTCCTTCCTTCCTTCCTTCCTTCCTTCCTTCCTTCCTTCCTTCCTTCCTTCCTTCCTTCCTTCCTTCCTTCCTTCCACTGGTGCATGCCTTGAATTCCAGCACTCAGGAGGCAGAGGCAGGTGGATCTCTGAGTTCAAGGCCAGCCTGGTCTACTGAGCAAGTTCTAGGACAGGCTCCAAAGCTACAGAGAAACCATGTCTTAAAAAAAATGTAATAATAAAATATTTATTGTTCAAAAATAGACATAATAATTCCACTGTTAACAGAACAAAATATTTTATTAAAAAATCTTCAAAGCAAGGTAGAAGCTTAGCAAAGAGTCCTGTGCTGTCTGGCTTGGGAGGAGACTGGATTTTCTTATTGCCTCTGCCTTTACATGGGGACTAGTGGAGGGAGTCTCAGTGCTGAGGCAGAGCCTTTACCCTGGGGGTTGTTATCTCTTGCAAGGTCACTCCATGAATGGTGACAAGGTGGGGGTGTTGTGCCCTGTGTGGGTATGGCTACACCCTAACTGCTCAGTGGTAGAACATATCAGCAAGACCTAAAGGAGGAGCTAGTCCTTTACTGGGGAGAGTACTCTGTCTTTGGGTACCCTTTTATGGGTTGGCAACCTACTACCTCCCATGGGTGGTCTTTTCTCTGAAGCTTTGATGGTAGCTGTGCATCCTCCTGGAACTGGCTTGCCTGGAAGGTAGAGCTTTGGTGTAGCCTGTGGGAGCCTCTGCTCAGAAAAGCTCTTGTGTAATGTTACAGCTCTGAGGGCAGAGGTATCCTGGCAATTGGGAACCAAGGAATACCACAAAGTAACACCACACAACAAACCTCACATAAGAGATTTATTGGGAAAGGAATTAGAGAGTGGCTGCCTCTGCTTAGTTGAGAAACAGCAAAGAACTGAATAGGAGGCAGGCTTTATAGGGCAGTGATTCTCAACCTGTAGGTTGAAATCTCCACAGGGATTGCATATCAGATATCCTGCATATCAGAGATTTACATTACAGTTCACAACAGTAGCAAAATTACAGTTATGAAGTAGCAACGAAAATTATTTTATGGTCAAGGGCCACCACAACATGAAGAACTGTATTAAAGGGTCACAGCATTAGGAAGGTTGACAATCATTGATGTTGGGTTTCTTGTGCGGGGGGGGGGGGGCACAACTTTCCAGGTTGGAGATTGGTGGGATTTCAATTTATAAGGCAGGATGTAACTAGTAGGATTCCCAGAGCTTGGGCTTTTTAAAGTGTGTAGGTAGGAGCTTGGCCACCTGCATTATAGATCCTTAGAGTGTTCTATGGGTGGAACCTGATGGTTGGAGGTCCTCAGGGGCTGTGTTGTGTATTGGGGGGGGGGAGCTGGCAGATGGAGGTTCTCAAGGGCAGGACTTGACACTTAACACACCTCAAGGGGCTTACAATCCCCCTTTTTTGTTTACAATTGATAAAAAATCAGGGGCCAGGAAAGGGGGGCAACAGTACCATTAGACTACTCTCTGTTGAATGGGGGCAAGCAAGGTATAATTAGGAGTTGTAGGCTTCTGACTCTACTGTAGCTAGGAGCTGGTAATCCTGTAATAGCAACTGATTAAAAGTCTGGTTAAAATCTTTTGGATCTGTTGTTGAAGAAATCTAGACAATAAATGTATAAGGCAGGATGTGACTAGTAGGATTAAGAAAAGGAGGAGAAAGGGGGTTAAAATTCCCTATTGGATTGTCAATGATCCACTAGCCAGAGGCATCAAGCTGTTTCTTATGGCTTTGGAATCTGTCTGGAGTTGTTAGATCTTATTTTTTACTGTACCCAACTGGTTGACATAAAAGCACATTTTTCCTTAAGGAAGGGACAAAGACCACCTCTGTCTGAAGTTAGTAAATCTAACCCTTGTGGATTTTGTAGTATTACAGTGGCCAGTGAGTTTATTTGGCCCTGGAGAATAAAGATGGTCTGAGCCACCCATTGGAGATCCTGGATGAAGTTAGGGGAAAACTGGTGGTAAATAGCTAGGAAAGAAGTCATTCTCTCTGCTCTAGTGGCGATGCCAATGGTTATACCAAGGACTTTGAGAAAGCATAGGACCTGAATCATTGATTTGTCATGCCATGCTGCTATAAACCCTGTGATGTGAATTGGCAGGGGTTCTTCGCCGGGTACCGCCTGTAGTTTTGGAAAAAAGGACACAAGGGCACAATTCCCAGACCACCCAATGGGTAGACAGCAGGAAACTTGAGTGCTGCAGGGAATCGAGAAATTTTGGGGCATAGGACCTCAGGTCTGTGGAATCGGGTGTGCCCACAAAAGTTAAAGCAATCTGTGATGTCAAAGAGAGAGCTGTGGGAGATGGGGTGGTAGTGATATTTGGCAATGATTGGCGAAATAAGAGTCTGATAAGCCGATGGGCAAGGCCACAAATGGTGGTTGTGAGTTTGACCCAGGAGGGACACACAGTCAACATTCTCCCAAGCAGTCAGAGTGTTATTCAGTAGCTGATATATAGAGGGTAAGGTCTGAAACAAAAGATGGTGTGACAGGGAGGTGGGATCTCTAAGAGGGGTATTATTAGAGATATCAGGAGCATTGGACCATTTCTGCTATGTCTATACCTAGGGGCTGAGAGTGTGGGGTGTGTACCCTCTGTACTTTGATCATGCCTGATGAACGGCTGTGATAATACTATATAGTAAAGTTTACCAGTGACCGCCATTTTCTATCTAGGAGGCCGTAGGTTCTTAATTAGGATGTAAAAGATCCTCCATTCTGAATAAAAGGTAGAATGCCTTCCTGAATATGCATTATGTCTCCTACAGGACCAATAAAGACAGTCTCCATAAGTTCTGACCAATGTCGACAGTAATTTCTAGTTTGATCATAGAGAAAACAAGTACAGGGGACAGGCATTTTAGAAAGTGATTGAAGTGTTACAGTATCTCCTTTTGGCAACCTGCTGGTGAGCTGTCTCCAGACCCCACCTTGTGAGTGGTCTGGTTGAACCATTGGGTATAGGTTTCCTGAACCTTTGAAATCTTAATGTAATAATAGCATAAAGGGGAAAGAAATCAGAAACATTTTTTCATTACCTTAAATCACTTCCTTATACATTCAGAACTTTTATTTACATGCACTAAAACACTTTCTCAGACCCTCAGACCTTTATATATACACTTCTTAGACCCTCAGAACTTTCACCTTGGAAGAGCAGCTTTTTGAAAGAGGTTTATGTTTCAGGCACCAGGTGCTGCCCCCTGCTGTCATGCCTGTGTTGCAACCCAGGTCCACAGTACTGTCCCCCAGAATGTCTAGAGTCATGACCGTTTGGATTGGCCACTCAGTTGCCCTGAGCAGTCTGGCCTTTGGTGGTCTCTCCTTGCCTGCATCTGATTTAATTAACCCAATGTGTGCAGGGTCCTTCCCCTGTGGTTTAGGCCCACATTGGGACATGTGGTGACCATGAAATCCTTTCTTTCTTGGCAGGAAATCTAAAGCTAAGCCAAACGGCAAGAAAACTGCTTCAGAAGAGAAGAAAGTATACCTGGAGCCAGAGCACACCAAGTCCAGGATTACCGACTTTGAGTTCAAGGAGCTGGTAGTGCTGCCCCGGGAGATCGACCTCAACGAGTGGCTGGCCAGCAACAGTGCGTGCGGGTGGGGAGGCGGGTCCAGCAGCTGCAGGGCAGGGAGTTTCTTCCCATCTCCAAGTACCAAGTACCCCCAGAGCAGTGGTCCATGGACAGGCTGAACTCAGCTGAACCCACTCCCTATCACGCCAGCTGGAGCAGGGGTGTTTACTCACCTGGCCCTTTGCTTCTCTTCCAGCAACAACATTTTTTCACCACATCAACCTGCAGTATAGCACAATCTCAGAATTTTGCACAGGAGAGACGTGTCAGACAATGGCTGTGTGCAACACGTGAGTAGCAGCCTGGCCATAGCACTTGTTGGGAATGTGGGATGGGTTGTGATTGACTTTGCTGTCCTGGCTACTAGGCTTCTCGGACTCCATTCTTAAGTGGAGTCCCTGCACAATCTCAGGCTAGGCAGAGTTTTTCTATATGTGAGGGGCCAGGTGTCCAGCGTGTCTCTGCTGAGACATAAAAGATGCTAAAGAGCCATCAGGTGCCAAGGGCAGGTCATTTTTAGATGGCCCCTGAACCTGCAGAGTGCTCATTGTCTCATTCTATTAGTAGAGGTGTCTTATTGACAATTCCTGAACAGGTCTAGTGCTGACAGCTCTCTTCCAGGTATATGTGTATATCCAGTGCTGTAGTATGCAGGTGCCTTCAGGGTCTCCAAGATAACTCACCTTGCTTTTTGCATAGGAAAGCCATTGGATGGCACATGTTTGCCCACAGCCCTGGGTTGATGGTACGAGTGACTATGCTAATGCACACAGAAGGCTGAGTCTGGCAGCTGAGCTTACCCTTTGCTCACTTCGTGGAATCACTTAATAATTCCTACTATAATCCCTTTGCAGGAATCATGTGAGACCAAGGAATTATGGAAACTCAAAATTAGTTTGAAAGGAAAAGAGGGTTAGTTGTAAATCCACAGAACTTCTTGCTGTGCATCAGCCCTGGAGGTTTACCGAGGTTGGAGAGGATCTTCTGCATTAGGCCAGCTCTCATTTTATCCTTGCAGCACCTGCAGGATAACCCCAAAAGGCCAGCATTGGTATCTAGGGAGATAAGACACATTCAGAAACATGGCTAAGCAGCTCCCTCAGAGACTCCTTTACATTGACAGAGTTCAGTGAATCCTTAAGGACTGTCCTGTGAAATAGCCCAGACACCAAGCACAGTAAAGGCCCTGTAGCATCCAAGGCAGTACTGTGGGACTTGGGGGAAGCACCCCCACGTCTCACGTGTCACAGGGAAGAAGCATTACTCCACATTCCACATCCAGCAGCCATGCCCTTTAGGAGCACAATTGAATGGACCACTGCAAGCTGTCTGACCTACTGCCAGAGAGTTCCAACCAGTTCTTCAGCTGTGTGACAGCACAAAAGGATACAGCAACAGGAGAACTACAGATTCTTCTCTGGAGCTCTCAGAAGTTATTGGAGAGTGAAATCAAGTGTGGTCTGACACATTCTCGGAATTCAGAGAAAGGACATGTAAGCAATGGCCATGAGAGGCGAGAGGTGCCCACTTCCTGTTAGTGACCAACTTTTCCCAGCTGACACCAAACTCAAGAGTGAAATGTTGAGCATGAAAAGTCATGCATGTACTTTGAAATTCTTTAAGCAACTTCAGCATTGACATGAAAGCATCCAGTCAGAACTATAATGGAACCAAATTGAAATGGAATCGTTAAAAAGGTGGGGGTGGGGAATATAGCCCCAAATACAGCACGAACACAGAAGTATGAAGATCAAAACAGAACAAGCAGAAAACCAACATGGTAATGTAAATCCAGCAGCTGAGTGACCGCCACAATGTGAGCATAAGAGTTTCCAAGAGATTTTTATGAAAATAGTCTTGTAGAATTAAATCTGAGCTTCCCCATGAGAAACACACTCACCGTCATCAGTCTGGACTGCCGTAACCAAATGAGGGTCCTGGAGGCTACTGAACAGCACTGGTATATTTCTCATGGTTCTGAGAAGAGCTTCTCAGTTCATGAATAGCACACTACCTATTATCATGACCTTAGGAGTAAGGATCATTATAATGATTTGAGGGACTTATATGCCATTCATTTTGCTGGTTAATTTATGCTGAAACTCAGCATTATGCATGCTAGCAAATGAGCCACATCTCCAGCCCTGTTTAAAGTTTTATAAGAGATAGAATTCTGCCATTCTGTCCAGGCTGACCTGGAGCTGGCATCCTGCCTTTATCTGCCAAGCTGAGATCACAGGTGCACTCTACCCACCTGCTCCTGGCTCATAGCAGCACTTTAAATACAGTAATGTAGTAAAGTTAACCATTGCAGATGGGAGATGGAACCTAGAAAACACTAACAAATGGAAGCTAAAGTAGCTCTATTCATAGCAGTAGAGACTCAAAATCAGCCAGGTTACAGAAGGAACCTGTGTTGTGAGTTGGAAAGGGTTGTTCATCAGGCTAGTAGTGTTCCTCATTGCCTGTGTGCTAGATGGCAGAGCTTCACAAAGCATACCACCAGCTGCAGGGGGAAGGGCAGGGGCAGAGGGACCGAGGTGCCATGTAAGGACATTCCAGTGGATTTTGATTGTGTTTTTATAAATAAAGACTGCCTGAAGATCTGAGAGTAAAACAGTCCCACTGGTTAGCCTTCCAGACCAGATTATGATGACACACACTTTTAATCTCAGTAGCCATAATGGCACACGCCTTTAACCCCAATATCCATACTAATTGCCATAGAAACTGGGCGGTAAATCCCTTTAATCCCAGCTCTAGAGAGGATTATAAAATGGGAGGAAACAGTTCTCAGTCACATAGTCTCCTACTGAGATTCCAGGAGGTAGGATCACCATTTCAGACTGAGGTCGAGGTAAGAGCCAGTGGCTGGCTGTTTTGCTTTTTGGATCTTCAGGTAGTCTTTATTTATTAAAATCCACTATACCAGCCTAGCAGCAAAATGCACCTTCTTTTCAACTTCACAAGGAGTGTTCACCAAACATAATGCCCTGGCTCTCAGAAGAGCTCTTGGCAACTTTTAAAGAGTTGAAGTCACACTAAGTAAGTTATCTGATCATTGTAGAGTTAATCTGGAAATCAGTGTCAGAGAAGTAACATAGTTCTAAACACTCCTGAATTATCCACGGGTCAGGGGGGGAAAAACAATCTCAAGGGCAATGAGAAGTTCGTTTGAACTAAACACAAGTAAAATGCAAAGTATCAGAATCTGTGAGATCTAGTCAAGTGTGATAGCTTGCATCTGTAATCCCAGTACTTGGGAAGTTGAGGCAGGAGAATTGTTTTGAGTTTGAGGCAAGTCCTGACTACAAAATGAACCTGTCTAAGAAAATGCAAAAATAAAGAAAAGAAAGAACAATTTGTAGCAGGGCAGTGAGAACAGTTTATAACACCAAGTGTGTATTTCAGACAAAGACTTCAGAGCAAAACCAAAACCAACCCAGGGTAGACAGAAGAAAGGAAATCATAAAACAAGAGTGGAAGTCACTCAAGTTGAGTTCTAGAAACAATAAGGGGAATGCATGCTTGCTTGGAAAGAGCAATAAAACTGATACTAGATGAGACAGAAGATCGGAATTATAAACATAAGAAATCGGAACAGTTCACTGTGAATCCAACAGTTGTTACAGAGGTAATTAGGAAACTGCCAAATCCTCTCCAGCTATAATACAGCTGGCATGAAGTCCACTGTTCTTTGGAGAAGAAAACTTGAGAGCTCATCCAGTTCAGTGAGATAAGGGAGAGGGAGGAAAAGTCCACATCCGAAAAGAAGAAATCAGTTGTCCTCCTTGCAGAGAACACAGTTGTGAGACTCTGAAGGAGTCCAGCAACGAAATAAACTGTGCAAAGTCAGCACACAGAAACAGTCAAAGGTCTGCATGCTAGCTGTGTATGATTGAAAGCCTAACTAATCAGAACCATTTACAATAGCCCTAGAAGCAACAAAATGCTTAGGCATAAACTTAGCATTCATAGGGCTCTGTTTCTGGAAACCACAGAAGTCCAGGACAGTGAGTCAAAGACAACCACACTGTGTTCATGGATGGGAAGACAACAAACTGAACATACAGATCTATGTTCAATAAATCTGTGGTTTAATGTGTTCCCAATTGAAAACTCCTCAGAGATATTAGCTGCTAGACTGGTATGTTCTGGAATTTACATGGCCACGGTAGCTGGAGTAGCCACAACAACAGTGCAGCTGGAGGAGGCACAGTTTGAAGTTACACTGCCAATCACCGTGATATAAGAGTGTAGTGTGGATCAGAGGTGAGACAAACGGTAGTGGGTCAGAGCAGCAACCAGAGGAAAATCAAAAGCACAATTGTTGATTTCTCATGAAGGCGGCCAATGAAACTGAATGGAGAGAGCACAGTTTTGTTTCCCAACGGTGGCTCTGAAATGCAACTTTGCACAGAGGAAAGGAAAAGTACCTCAACTTTAAGCCTCACGCGTGATGCAGAAATGGCAAAATACAAAGCTTTTAGAGGGCAGGAGAACATCTCTGGACCTAGCATTAGGCCCCTGGACATTACGTCAAAGGAACAGCCCACTGATGAAAAGGACTCAGCCCATTGGATTTTATGATGATTCAGAAATTTTGCTCTAAGAAACTGAGGAGAAAGAACAAACACAAACTATGCAGAAACATCTGGGAAGCACCTGTTGCACAAGAATTAGGATCTGGGACATGCAGAGAATTCTTAGTGCAGCAGCATGCAGGTAGCAGTTTGATTGACAAGAATGGGGAAGGACTAGTTGCCCCAGTGACAGTATGTCTGTAAGCCACTAAGAAGATACTCAGCACTGGGGTGTTAAAGAAACATAATGAAACCCACATTGGGTATTGCAGAACACTAGGTGTTGGGGAGCACACATCATACTGGTAAGGTACAGGTGACATAACATGTGATAACATTGACACACTCTCATGAGATGATGTACAAACATGCTGTAACAATAACCCTGTCCTTGGCTTTTGCTTTAGAGACATGAAAACTTGTATTTACATATTCTCCCCATGAGAACATTTGTAACAATGTGGTCAATAATTGTCCCCAATTGGAATGAATCACAGGCCCTCAGCAGGAGCTTGGAGGAGCTTGCTGTGCCCTTGAATCCAGGTCACCTAGGTGGTGTGACATCCCCACAGCATGGCCAGATAGCAGAGACTTGTGAGAGGCCTTCATCCAAGATCTCCCAAGGAGATGCCTGAGGGGGCAGCAGGCAGTGCATCAAGGGTAGCACCAGCTTCTCTTGGCAGAACACAGAATAACTGTGACTTTGCACATGATTGAGGCCCAGGAACTCTATACACCCAGTATCTCCTATCCCTGATGTTGATCTTCTCAGAACTGGCAGTCATATGAGGACTGGCAGCCCCATGCTAAAGAGTATTGGGGTGGGCCTCCTGGGGTCAGGTCACTTTACTGCAAGCATCTACTATTTCCCCTGGGGAAAGTGTGACTTCTTATTCTAGGAATAGGGCATCACCAAGGATCTAGGCTCTCTGATCAGTCTCAGGCCACCTCCTAGACAAATACCTGTGCCCAATTAATTTTAAGAGGTTTATTTATAATAAATACAGACTTATTTAAAAGAAGTAAAATCTGCAGAACTAAGCAAAATGAAGGTGTCACATGGGGCTCCCTGCACTCTTGGTTCTGTACATGAGGCCTTTGCTTTGCTCAGATGCTGTTCTGAGCATTCTTTGTGTCCTGTTGGAACAGTTGTATATAGCTTGCCCACCCGACTGCCACTGCCTTTGTATTTGTGCTGTATGAGTGGGAGCCTGCACTGGGGTGGGTATTTGGCAGGGTTGTCACCCTGACCAAAGTCTCTGTCCCTACAGACAATACTACTGGTATGACGAGCGGGGGAAGAAGGTCAAGTGCACCGCCCCCCAGTATGTTGACTTTGTCATGAGCTCTGTGCAGAAGCTGGTAACTGATGAAGATGTGTTCCCCACAAAATACGGTATGTCTCTTGCAGCTTGTACCCAAACCCTTATGCAAAGCCAGCAGGTTCTTCAGCACTGAGCTAGAGAGTGTCTGGAGTATGATTGCAAGTGGGGTGTAGAAGGGCTACCTCCAGCTTTGTAACTCTGGTTCCTGCTCAGCAAAGGGGGCTGGGCTAATGAGGGAGGGAGGTTCCCATGCAGGGTTCAGCTCAGTTAGAGCCAAATACCCACCTACACTCTGGGGACCCAATACTTGGCCCCCCTTTGGCCCCTGCTACCATCTCTGCACAATGAGTCCATCACAGTCCATCTTGCTGGGGTTGGTATTTCCAGACCTGTCAAGGTCCTAATGAGGGCTCAAACTCATCCTGAGCAGCAAAAAGCCAGCACTGTTCTACAGGTATCCTCGTGTACTTGTTACTGCTCCTCTAGCTGGTCTGCAGATAGCCCTGGGGTGTCTACTGAAGGAAGCATATGAAACCTGAGGGCCCACCACATATTCTTTGCTGTGCAGGTGGCCAGCATGGCTTAGCCAGTGCCTGTTACTCTGGGCACATGCCACTCTGGGGGACAGGTTGCTGGGAGCGCTGTGGAAGAATAATAGCAGGTGTGAGCACTTCAGGCCCATCCAGGAGAGCCTAGTTGTAGGAGCCTGGCCTCATTGCGGGTCTATGACATGTGGCTTACCCCTAGGTAGAGAATTCCCCAGCTCCTTTGAGTCCTTGGTGAAGAAGATCTGCAAGTATCTGTTTCATGTATTGGGCCACATCTACTGGGCCCATTTCAAGGAGACCTTGGCCCTTGAGCTGCACGGACATTTGAACACACTGTACGTGCACTTCATCCTTTTCGCCAGAGAGTTCAACCTGCTCGACCCCAAAGAAACCGCAGTCATGGACGACCTCACTGAGGTGCTGTGCAGCAGCCCAGGTAGCGGTGGTACCACTGGGGATGGGGCTAGCAGTGGAGCTTCCGGAGCACAGAACCACGTGAAGGAGAGATGAGCCTCCAGGGCCAGATGGATGCACATGTGCAAAGAGACAACTGTGTGTCTGTGTGTGCGCACACATTCCCCGGGCGTGCTGGTGGCAAGGTCTGAGGGCCCCAGGCTGCGCAGAGTGTGGGCTCCATGGATGCCGCTGGAGTCAAGGCGTGTTTCCTGACTTTCCTGTTGGATGGATGAGTGCTGTTTGTAGTGAAGAGCCTTTGGAGTCATTCATTCATTCAACAAACATTTATTGGACTGATGTTTTGATTTTTCTTCTGTGGGGCTTTCCTTTCTTGGGTCTTCCATGTGGCTCTTGCCCTCCCCTCCCCTCTCTCAGAGGGGCTCTGCGGCTTTGAAAGTAGCACCTTGTGAGGTGTCTCCCCCTTGTGGGGCTTGCTCTGCAGACCTGGAGTTCTGCTGTGCTTTGGGGATGGGCTTTTTACAGAGGCCCACCCTACAGCTTCCCTCCCTAGCCCTTGCCTGGATCTTGGCTCGGAGCCCCTAGGGTAGAGAGGCCTGGGGTGACCCTTGAGGGCCCACACCTGCTGCTTGCTCCTGTCACCCCTTCTTGCTGCCTCCTCAGTGCCCATGGAGGTCCCATTTGTGCATAGGGGCCAGGGTAGCATCAGGACCTGGCTGAGTCCCTGTGTGGAGACAGGGCTGTCAGTGAAAGGCAGAATCTGCTTTAGTTCATCTGTTCGGTCATAATAAAAGAATTCTCTCAGGTCAGAGCCTGTGTCCTCTCGGTCTGCTCTTTCATATTGCTTTTCTGAGTCTTCCCTGAGGCTCCTTGACCTTATCCTCACTCATTGCGCCTCCTTGAGTGAGGATGGAGGCCTTCAGACCTGTTTAGATATGGCTCAGGTTCAACATTAGGGGTCCAGAAGGAGGCAGCCTGCTGCTTAGGTGGGGACTGGGCCTAAGCTCAGGCCTGGAGCTGGCCCTGCGCCCAAGTGGGCTAAAAGGGGCGGGGGCAGGAGACAGGCATGGTTATGGCTTGTTCCTCACAGACAACAAACTTGAGTCTTTGGATTCTAGCAGCCTGTTTGCTGTGCTTGCCAACAACTCCTGGGATGCTCTGCCACGACAGGTTTCCTTTAAATTGTGGGCCTTCCTGGGTTTTAGGGTTCACCGGATCTTCTGGTTCTTCACTTACTGAACCATCAGCAGCCTCCTGGGAGGCTGAACTTGAGGCTGGAAGCTCTTCTGTTAACTATGGGGATTTAGCTCCTGTAAACACCTTGACCAACCTCATCTGTCTTCTGACATTCTCAATAGCTATCTGCCACTGTCTAATGATGGCCAGAAAATTCCAGGGTACATGGAGTGTTCAGTCTACTCCCTCTCTATAGGCACCTTCTGAGCTTGAGGCAGGAAGATGGCATGTTTGAGTCCAGCCTAGGGCTATACAGGGAGTGCCTATTTTAAAACAAAAACCCTCCCTGAACCAGCTTAAAGCCTTCAAGCCATTAGTCTTAGTTCCTGGGAACAGAACCCATCAGACTATCTGAGCCTCTGCCCCTGGGTATTGCCCACCACATCTCCTGTCTTAGCAGAGACCCCTTGAGTGGAAACCCAGGGTGCCCATGAAACTGTTATGTCTAGGACTACTATAAGGAGCCTGTGCTGGGGCCTCAGCTTGCTGGAAGTACCAGGGGGAATCATTGGGGCAAGGGAGTACAGGAGCAAAGTGGAGCTTGGCTCATTGAGACTTCCCTCTCCACAGCTCCCAGGGAACAAAGCTACCATAGCCCTGGCCACCCAGTGTGGGGGAGGGTGCCTAGTGTAGATAGAGCCCATGGCTGGCTGCTAGGAAGATGGGCTTCTAGCTGGAGCTGCTGTGTGGAGTCTGAGACAGAGTCTAAGTAGCATGGTATACCTCCCTATCTCCGGGTGGTGGGGTTTGACCTGACAGGAAAGAGTGGCAAGACCTCCAAGCACATGGTGTTGCCACACAGCCTTCTGAAGGCTATCCTTGAAGGCATGGACATCTAAATGAGGGCTGCCACCTGCTGAGCTTTGTGCTGGGGCCCAGCTTCAATGCTCTGAGGCACACAGGGCAGTTGTGTGTGCTATCTACCATATGTAGATGGCTTCTTGCTGCCTTCTTGTCCCTGTCGTGGTTCTCACCTGTACAGGGGGAGTTGATCCATGAGGCAGTCCTTGGATTTAGCCTTTGGTGAAGTTGAGCTCAGATAGAGGCTCACTGCTGATAGAAAGGCATGTGTGGGGCTGGGCGGTGGTGACACACACTTTTAATCCCAGCACTCGGGAGGCAGAGGCTGGCGGATCTCTGTGAGTTCAAGGCCAGCCTGATCTATAAGAGCTAGTTCCAGGATAGGCTCCAAAGCTACAGAGAAACCCTGTCTCAAAAAAAGAAAAAAGAAAAAGGAAAGAAAGGAAGGCATGTATGGAATGCCTAGAGGTCCCTAAATGGTAGCAGAAGTATGGTTGTAAGTGGGGGTTGGGAAGTGAAGGAAAGGGTCCAGCCAAGAAAACCCACTCCACCCCTGAGAACGCTGAGTTGCTGTGACTGGTTGGTGAATGGAAATACAATGTGAGCAGCACTGCAGGTGAGGGCTCAGGAGAAAGACATGCCACTGGGACTGAAAGATAAGTGTAGTAGGAGAGTGACTGCACAGCTGGGCTGGAAACTGGCAACTGGAGCATCTGGCAGAAGTTTCCAAACAGCATGAAAGGCAAAGCCTGGTCTTGCCAGTGTGCAGTCTGAGGGAAAGAAGACAGAAGAGCTATCGCCCAGCAGGGAGCTAACATGCTATGTGAATGACAGATGACACTCAAGTTTCACTGTCAGGACAATGTGCTCCAGAAATAGAAGCCCGAATGAAGCTGGGCAGTCCTTTGAGAACCTCACAGCTACTAACACCTTTGGTCAGCACCCTGGCCAAAAGCTGAAAGTAGAGCAAAGATTATTTGTGAAGGACTTGCTGGCCTCACCATCTCCCCCAGGAACTGTGTCATTCTGCCTTCAGGATGGAGACTCACCAAGGTAGAGAGAGGTTGGGTTTTGAGCATTTCTTCCTGAGGGTGCCAGGTTGTGCTTCACCCCTGGGGTCTGAAGCGCCCATCAGAGTATCCCTCTGTTCTGCCTATACACTTACTGCTGGGCCCAGTTATGTCCTGAGATGGGGGCTGGCCTCTAGAGGCCTTCTATTTACTTTTTGGTAGTCCTCTCCTCATTTTAATTTCTTCAGAAGAGTGTGCAGACCAGTAAGTTTAATACTCAGTGTGAACTGCATGAGGCTTCCTTTATTTTTTTATGAATAGTGGGCTGAGCTTGTTTTGCCTTATATACAGTTAGGAGTAGGATTGTGGAAGGTTCCTTCATGGGCCCTGAGGGTGCAATAGTGTGCAGATAGGAAGCTGCTGGCCTACTTAGTGCCCACCAAAACTCACTGTAGCCTATATATCCAATGGGCCAGCTGGAGGAAGATTGACTGGGGGTGGGTGGGTTGTTGTTCTTAGCAAAGCAGATGCAGGAAGAGAAGACACGGGAAGACATCTTAGCACCCAGACCCAGGTAATCAGGCACCTCTGGATCAAATCCTTACCTAAACAAACATTTCAAGCCAAAGTTAACTGAAAAGCTCAGATAAGAGCTTGGTCCCTTGTCCTCGCCAAGTACCTTCAAAGTACCACACTCCTTAGAAAGCACAGAGACCTCCAGAATTAAGCAGAGAGTGACCCTAGCTTTACTGTGTTGCTTTCTTATCCTGGGTTTTGAGCTTGATTCTGCAGAGTTGCCTGCCTCCATTAGATCACAATAAAGCTAGGCAAAAATGGCTTAGATGTCTCTGGTAAGATTGTGTGTTAACTAGGTCTTGTGCCAGGGCAGGACCTCATTTGGGTCTACTCCATCCCCAGGAAATACACAGTAGTGTCAGAGAGCCCCAAAAAAGTAAAAGTAAGCTGGCATCAACTAGGCAGAGGCCAGGGATGCTGTGAACTCCTACAGTTCCAGGCCCATTAGCCCTCCCCCCAACTGTCAGTATGCTACATAGTAGTAGAGCTCTGCCACCAGGCAGTGTGGCACAGGTGTGCCAAATGCACTTTTCATGGTCTGGGCACTTTGCTCAGACTCTTGAGGATTGTCCAGCCTCGGGTTCCTGGCATTCAAGACATGAAACTAGACCTGTCCTACGTATACTAGCAGCCGAGAGGTGGTGAGGCTACGGGAACATGGAAGAGACTCTTAGTGGAGAAAGTCCAAGTGCTAGATGACCTCAGGCATATCTGGGGTGATGCTGAAACTGCCATGAGGAAGAAGACAGCTCTCCTGTCACCTCTGCTATCTTCCTAGCAGATAGCCTTGCCAGCCTATGTCTCTAGACTGCTCTTTCCTTAACTCTGGTTTTCACTGGAACCCATCTTTGGTGGAAGAGCCCAGGGAAACGCCCCAGCCTGTTTAACAGACCCCCTTCCAGAGGTGGAACTCTTCCCTGAGCACAGCCCAGACAAGTACAAGTTGGGGACAAGAGCCACTTTCAAACATCCTGTGCCCTTTCCCATGCCCGCCCAGCCCTGACGGAGACCTTGCATCACGTGTCTTTACGGAAGGAATTTATTGTTCCAGAACTGAAATTGCTCACAGTTATTTGACAGGGGTTACACCAGATGGGGCTTGTCCATTTCTGTGATGTCTGCGAGTCCGCATGTGTCCAAAGTACAAAAGAGGAAGGCTAACAAGAGGTATTGCTTTCAGTATCCTGACTCCGTGGATAAGCCCCTTCCCACTTGTACTGCGTGGCTTTGCTGTTGTTACAGGTGTTTGATTTTGCCCTATGTATGGGAATCCCAGCCTATGGTGGTTGAATGTAATAGAAGCATTAAAATCTGTACATGAGGGGAAGAGCAAAGGCATGCATGAAACCTGCCCCCCGGCCCCTCCTGCTGCTACGCTGGGCACCTTGGGCCAGCTGGGAGGGACTGGCTCAGCCAGACAGAACGGAACACAGACAAAAGCTGAGGATGAAGAAAGTGAGGTGGGCTTCAGTGGACAGCAGGCAGTGGTGTGGGCTCCTTGCCCTTGCCACCTCCAGGAGGAACCCACTGCATAGCACACTGCTATCTCCATTTCTGGCTTTGATTTTTTTTAACTTTTAATTTTAATTTTAAAAAAGCCCGAGGTACCCCTGCCATCCTATATGTGAGTAGGGTGCCAGCTCAGGGTCTTCTGCCCCTTCTCGCTCAGACACCAAACCAAGATCACTCTCAGCCTGGTGCAGCAGAGAAGTACTGGTCAGTGCCTCTGGGAAGCAGGCACAGCTGGCCAGTGCAAGCTGATATCCTGTATCCTGAGCCCTCGTGTGGAACTGGAGTTGCTGCTAAGTAGTAATAAAACAACCCGGGACAGAGCTAACCACATCGTTCTTTAAATATATATATATTATATATATGTATATGTGTATAGAAATAGCCAAGAGCAAGGAGCCGAAACACAAACTCTAGCTCTGCCCCAGCGGCCCCACCCCACACCCTTTTTCCAAAAACAACCAAGAAAAGAAAGTTTATAAAAATATCTTGCAGGAATTCTTTTAAAGTTTACAGTAGCTTGCCAGTGCTGCATCCACTGGCCGGCTCCCCACCGTTCCCAGCCCCAACGGCTCTGTCCTTAGAGGGAACCTGGGCTCTGGACCCACCCTGCCCAAGTCAGACAGACAGAACAGACAGACAGATGGCAGGAGGGTGCTGCTGCTGCTCCCCCTTCCCTGAACAGAGAACAGAGACGTAAAGAAACTCAATAAATTAAAACAGCAAATAAATAATACTGGTCTCAGCCCAGCCCCCACAGTTGGCCAGCCCAGGCAGCTCTGGAGCACCCAGGTCTCTTATTTCCACTTCAGCCCGAGAGAACCATCTCAGCCGGAGCTCTGCAGCCTGACAAGGTGGAGCAATGGATGCAAATGAGAAGAGGTGGCCCTGGTGAGGCCAAAGTGTGGAAAAGGTGAGGTGAGTGGCCCAGGAGGCCTCCAAATGTGGCGTGGAGGACAATCCATTCCCACTGCTTCTCCCACCATGGTCCCCTACCCTGGAAGATGGTGGACAGGTTGTCCCTGTCAAGGGTCTGGTCACTGGGAGTCCAGGGTGGCTGGGCTAGAAGAAGAGTCCCCCTGGGAGTCAGGCCCTCCTCCCTTGGGCCATGCAGAGCTGCCTGGGAATGGGCAGAGGTGGACAGTGGGCTGGCCTCTCTGCCCAGCAGCAGCAGCAGCAGCAGGAGGAGGGGAGGTGGTCCGTAGCAGCTGCCTTCGCTCAGCCAGTGTCCACACGCAGCACAGAGGATGGCCTCGTGGAGGTGACATGTTAACTTTTCGGGATAATTCCTGGTATCAGAGCGGAAACAAGCGATGCTGTCAGAGACAGGCAGAGACAGACCGCAAGAGAGAAAAGAGAGTAAGCCCAGCAGCCCAGCCTGTGGGCCGTGCCCTGGCCACTCTCCTTTCCTCCCAGGCTTGAGACAAGTTCTGGGCAGGCAGGTGGGGCCTGGTCCACACGGTGGCAGAAGGCCACAGTCAGTGCTGTGCTGTGCTGTGCTGTGCTGTGCTGTGCTGGGGAGGGACTAGTGTCTAAGGCTGCTCACGGTGGGCGGCGGGCGGCCCCATCTTGGCCATGTCCTTGCCCATCGGGTACTCGGTGTCCCCTCCAGGGCCAGCGGCCGCGGAGTCACCCAGGGGGCCGTGGGCACTCCGCTTGGCGGGTGTGCTGGGGGCCTGGGCCGCCTGCCCGTTCTTCTCGTCTGAAAAAAGTTGTTTAATTACGTCAAAGAAGTTACTCAATGGGGTGCCTGGGTACACAGAACAGAAGACAAAAAGAGAGAAAAGAAAAGAAAAAAGGGGGAAGGGGAGAGAGGGAGGGAAGGAGAGAAAGAACAAACAAATGAACGAAGGGGCCTTGACAAGAGAAAGAAAAACCCAATGAAATGAAGTCAGATGGAATGGCAGAGCAAGGATAGGCGGGTAGCAAGCAGGGCGGGCAGGCGGCCAGTGGGGTCCCTATAGTGCCAGGAGCAATGCAGTGGGAGAGGCTGCTGTGGAACAGACCCTGGGACCCTCCGTACCTTCAAAGTAGATGGGTCCTGGGGGCTGCTTCTGAGAACTGGGGCCCAGGACTGGCAGTGAGATTCCTCCCTCACCCAGTGTAGCCCTGAGTCTTCCTTCCCAAGTGTTAGGGCCACGTAAGCTGGCCAACCCCAGGTATAAAAAGAGCAATGGAAAGACCAGGGCTGAGTCAGACCCTGGGGTTGGCTGCTGCTCTGTGGGTAATGATTGCTCTCAGAAAGGGTGGCCAGAGCCAGTGAGCAGCAGCATACAGGGAGCGCCTGGCCCTGGCTAGCACAGACAGTTTAGCAGCAGACAGACAGGATGAGTGGTCAGCGGGCAGGCAGGGAGCTGGGGACAGGCAGCCACAGCTGGGTTTCTGGTCCTGGAGGGCAGAAGTAATGGGTGACCCTCCACCCTCCTGAGCCTCTGCTCACTACCCAGCTGTGCCAATTGGATACTTTGGTTCCATTCCCTCGCCTGACATCAATCTGAGCCCAGTGCTGCATAACCCTCCTCTTCTGACTGGCATGGTCTGTGGACAGGTGTCATCTTGCCCTCCAGGGCAGTGCTACATATAGGCAGTGCTTTTATATATAAGATCCTTGTTGGCCTCAAGCACAAGGACCTTTTCCTGCTCTGAGCATTGAAGTCCCTCCTCAGCCTGGCCTGATTGTAGAAATGGGGAGCAGGAAGTGGTTAAGACCACTCTGGGTAGCAGATGGGGCCCAGGGGTGGTGGGCGGTCCACTGCCTGTGCATACACAGGGGACCCAGTACAGTCCAGGGACAGTGGGACAGCACTAATCAGGGTAGGCTGTGGGGGCACGCAGTGGAGGTGACAGGCTGGGGGCCAAGTGAGCGTGAGGGGTTCTTACCACATTTGGAAAGCCGCCCCGTCATCACCTCCATACAGTTAGTGTTGTCTGGAGCACAGAATGGAAAGAGGGAGGGAGAGAGTAAACAGGCTGCCCACCTGCAGCCAGCCACCGTGGGACGGGGCGGGGCCTGAGAGGGCTGAGCCAGGAGTCGACAGAGTTCAGAGGGATTGGGGCTCATAGAGGAGCAGGGCTTTGAGTAGGCAGGGCCCTAGAATACTGGCTGGCAGGAAGAGAGGAGCTGAACCTGCAGAGACAGGGTGAGGGATCAGGCAGGCCCAGGGAAGTGTAGAGTTTGGAAGGGGCAAAACTGAGAGCTAGGATCTAGGTCAGAGCAGGCCTGTGACTACAGTTGGGTAGGAGCCAGGCAGATAGTGGAATGTCACCTTCAGTAGCTAAAGCCAGAAGACTGGGTGTGGTCTTTTCCCATCACGGGCCTTTCTCCCCTGGGCTAGATAAACCGCTTGCTCTAGCAAGGTTTAACAGACCACCTACACAGTGCCTGTCCCTCACCACCCACTGGCATCAGACCTGGAGGGGGTGTCCATGGGGCCTACTCATTAGAGGTTCCCAGCCTTCTCTCCCTGAGTGGGGTCCATGACTGGATGGTCACCAGGTATCCTGGAGGTCTATTTCTGTTCACCCCCAACAGTGTCTTTGGAGCCAAGCTCATTGGACTAGGGCCCAGGACACGGACCCAATGGGAAGGTATGGGAGGGGCAGGCTGCCAAGAGTAGGTGGTGCCCAGCAGTCCTAGGGTGAGCTCCAGCACTGACAGAACTGGTGAGTGGGTCCTGTACATGACACTGTGGGGTATGACAGAACATCTTATAGGACAGGGCATGGAGAGCTGTCCAGTACTCAGGAGTCCAGCATAGTTGCAATGTCTGAGTGATCACTATGAGCAGAACCCCAGCAGCATGCTAGCCCCTGGTTTCCTTGCCTTGAACAGTCCTGGCCTGCTTCTGCCTCTGCCACTGCCTGACATTCCTTGATCTCAATTTCCCATTACTGTTGCTATTTCCAAGCATGCTTGCCTCTTTCCAAGATGAAAGCCTAAAGCCCCGGGAAGACAAGATTGACCGGAGTACAAGTGCCTACAAGAGCATCTGACCCTGCCTACTCGAGAAGAGAGGAGAGCTGAGCCCAGGGCTGCTGGGCAGCCCCACCTGCCAGGAGATGATAAGGCCCATGTTGGGAGCACATCTATAGGCGATGGGATGAGGATGGGATGAGATGAGGAACAGGTGGAAAGGACCTACACACACGCACGCCCACACACACACACACACACACACAAAGAAGTGCCTAATAGGTAGGTGTGCACGCAGGCATGCACGCGTGTGCATGCATACACACACATAGAAGTGACTAACAGGCACACGCGTGCACACACACACACACACACACACACACACACACACACACACACACACGAGGTGACTCTAAAAGGCCCCAGCTGTGGAAATAGTAAGCTGGGAATAGGGCTCGGAGAAGCTGGCCCTGAGCCACATCCCATCTCTTCTAGACTTCTCAAGAGTGTCTTAAGTATCCCCATGCCATTCACCATCAGCTTGCCCCTTTGCTAAAAGATAGCCCAGACTATATCCTAGCTATTATTCTGACACACAGGTCCCATGTGTATGCCTGTGCATAGGGCCAGACACACCGGTACTACCTCCTCCCATAGACACCAGCAACCCAGATACCTTTCCTAGCACCCTGCTGAGATCAGACCCCCCCATCCTGCTTAAGGCAGAGCTCTGGTAGTGGCATGGGGGTGGCAAGTCCCAGCCACTGTAGAGTGCTACAGGGGGAGCCCCAAGGATCAAGGCCTTGGGCCTTAGTCCTAGAGCCTGCTCAGGCTGCCCTCATGTCCAGCTGCCTGGGTGCTGAGCCTGCAGGCCTGTCCGGAGCCTGGCCAGGTGAGTGGCCACGGGAAGCCCCTCTTAGGGCAAGCCTGGCTCCTGCAGAAGGCCCTGCCCGCAGCCCCTCCCCTCCCCGGCAGCAGGCCGGACACCTTACCTGCCAGCGTCAGAGGCTACTCTCGTAGCTGGTGGCCACCTTCTGGCCCTTAAGCCCAGCACCCCAGCTTAGTCCTGGCGCTGGCGGGGGTGGTTCTACGGTGGACAAGAGGCGCCTTTCAGTGTGATGCAGCCCACCATGCCCGGGGAGGGGCCCTGCTCCCTGAGGGGTGCAGCACTGCTCAGGGCAGGGAGGTGGGCATCGTCAGAGTAGGAGGCCATGTCAGTCCTCATACCTCCCATCCAAGCAGCACTAGCCACAAATGCTATGCCAAGCCCCCACCTCACCTGACAGGTGCTGGGCTGATGGCTGGTCATGGGTGCTCAGCAGCTGGGCCTGGATGGTCTCCACCACCCTCTTGAAGCGGCGACTGGGGCCTGGGGGAAGAGTGGCAGTCAGGGCACTGGAAGGACCAGTGGGGGTGAAACACAACTACCAAGTCGGCTGGCTTACCTGAGAGCAAAGTGAATGTGACTGAGTAGATGCCATTCTCCTTCTGGGCCTCTCCACCCTCAGTGTAAGTGATATCCACCTGGAACTTGACTGGCTTCTGGAATACTGCTGGGCCCCCTGTTGCTTTGTATTCAGCCCGGAAGCTTGTCTGGGAGATGACGCTGTGGCTGAGGCTGGGTATCTGTGGTGTGCACAAGCTGGACATGAGCGCAGCTTACCAGCAGGCCCCACTAGCCCACTCCTGGACCTATGGGAAGGAGACCTCGGAAGAGCCAGCACTATGTGGGCACCAGACACATACCCAGCCTTCCAAGCCATCTCCAGTTTTGAGAACCAAGTATAACACAGAAGACTAACAGAGAGAAACTTACTTCAGAGCCCCCTTGCTCAGTCAGCCAGGGTGCACACTAGCCACTACCCTGGGTTTCCCACAGAGAAGCTTACACTGGAAGGGGCTAGATGACCTTACAGCCCTGAGTCAGGAGCATCACAGTAGTGAGCAGGAAAGCTAGGAGCCTTCTGCGGATGTGGGAGGCTGTGTGTGAGTTCACAGCACTGAGGGCTGATCACATGGACTGGACAGAAGTAAGAGCAAAACTAGAAAGCAGTCAGGGTCACCACAGTATACCGGACTAACCTCCATGGGAAAGTACATGGGGGCCCAGACTGGCCTGGTGACCCAGGGGCCTTGGGAAGGGATGTAATGGATGGAGGTGAGACGTGCTAAAGAGACACAGCAGGCCAAGAGTCTGGCCAACCTCAAGTGTAAGTACTCCCCTGGCTTGAGGCTTCTGGCAGACATTCTCAGCTGTCCTCAGGGTACTAAGGAAATCTTTCAGCTGTAGCCACAGATATGGTAGCCTAAAGGACTCCAGGGCAGAATGTCTGATGAGGCAAGGGCACCTTGGAGCAGGACCTATCTTGGAACAAGGCAGGCACTTTCTGATGGATGACCGTAGAAAAGATGACTTCCCTGAGCAAAAGTCAGTGCACTGAGTCCTGAGTGGGAGGTCCAAGCAAAGGAAAGCCCCAGAGAGGCCTAGCCCAGCATAAGGCAGCCCCAATTCTGAGGTTACTCTGGGAGTCCATATCCTGGCTGGAAAGTCTCATCTCCAGTCTTTGGGTCCCTTTCTGTTTCTCAGAACCTAGAGAAGCTCATGTTCTCTGAGAACCTCAGCATCTTCAGGAAGTTTGGGAGCCACTGGAGGTCACAGACTTCAAATAAAGAAGTAGTATGAGAAACAGACTATGGGCTTCAAGATGTTAACTGAGTGTTATCAGAGTCCACACAGATCCCTCAGGTCACAGTGTCTTTCAGATTCACATGGCCACCTGTGTTTCACCCTCAGTCTCAGGGAGGCTTCACCTGAAGACCAGCACACCCTAGCCATAGGCAGCTCCCCACTCCCAGAGGTGCTGTGCAGTTCCCAGCAGGCTGAAAGCCTAGGCAGACAGTGGTGGTCCTGGCAGACGCACATAAGGACAGGTGGGTGCCCAGAGTTAGTGTGAATGAGAGGTCCTGTGTTCTGCCTGGAAGCTGGGCCCATGGGTGAGGGTGGCTGGCTCTGCCGTAAACTTACTGACAGGAAGGCATGGACGATGTCAGCCTTGATGGAGCTCAGGGGCTTGTCCTTGATCACCACAAAGATCTGTTCCTCCTTCTCCAGGTTAATGAAGTTCCCGAACCATGATTTCTTGGCCAGCCTAGGCAGAGCAGAGGCTCCAGTGATGAGAGTGTGATGCCTGGTCTGCTCCTGTAACCCCCATAGGGGCTAGGGCAGTAGAGCCTCCCTGCAGAGCAGCGCTGAAGCTCCCAGCAGCCCAGAACAGCTCTGTAGCCCCAATGCTAATAACCACACCACTCCTAACTCCACAGTCCAACACCAAGGGCATCCCAACTCTAAAACTTAACCCACAAACAAAACCTAACCAAATATCTTTCACTGTAACAATAAACCAAAATCCTTAACCATAACCAAACTCTCCTAACTATAACCCCCAACTTTTTCCCAGCATCCATAACCTAGACCTATATCCCAGCCTGAACCCCATGTCACTAACCCAGACCCCATGTTTTTTAACATGGACCCCTTGTCCCAACCTTTACCCTATAACTCTAACCCCAATCCTATGTCCTTCACCATAAATCCACCCCAACACCAAACCACACATCCTTGACTCCTACAGAGATGTCTGAGTGGCACTTGCTAGACATTCCACTGGGTAGAGCAGGGGACAGGGGAATGTCTAGGTCTCACCCTCTTTTGGGTCCCTAAATTTTGGAGAAGCCTGCTTTCCAACTTCCTGGCAGAAATGTTCCCAGTTTGTTGCAAGCTGGGGCATGGTACAGAGTCTGGTAGGGTTCTCTGGGGTGAGGTAAAGATTATGTGGTTCCACACGCAGCATGTAGAATAAGATCCATGGCAGACCTTAGGGTCAGTTTGGGAAGGGCCTGCCCATAGCTCCTACTGCCACAGCCTCATCTAGGTCTGGCACCCATCGCCCACCTGAATACAGGACTTGTTTTCCTCCTATGGTAGCTTGGCCTAATGCTAGGCTACCACTCCACTGCTGCCCAGCTGGCCTCAGCTGTCTGACAGGATACAGCAGTACCACCCCAGCCCCACTGCGACACTCCTCACTGCATACACCGTCTCCTAAGTTGTGAATACTTTAGTCCGAAATAGAATCCCTCAGCTCCTGGGCCTGGGAATATCAGTCCAAGGGGACAGAAGGCAGATATCAAGCTTCCCAGTCTCACCTGCACGTTCCCACCAACTAAATGTGCATCGAAGCTCTTGCCACCAACAGCTGCAGAGACGGCAGCCCACCCCACCACCATGGGCAACTACAAGATTCTTTCCTAACCCTAGAGACCACCACAGCCTACTGACACTTGGCTTGCAGCCTTGAGACCAGAAAGCAGAATGCCCGGTCAAGTCATTGCTAGATGCCTGTTCAAGAGATCCTAGGGGAGGCTGAGCTGTAGGCTATCTCATGGCAACTCCCAGTCAACATAGTCAGGGAGACTTGGCTGCAGTGGGGGCACAGCACCCCCAGTCAGATGTACCCCTGTACAAGTGACTCAGAGAGTCTAGAAATAGGGAATGGCCAGAGAAGCACTGGTGGTCAAGGACAGTGTTAGCATGTGGCCAGCATGAACAGGAATATCTATGCTGAGCAGCATGGAGCCTCTGTTAACTTGGGCTGGGTATAGATTTTCCTGGCTGTGTGACTCCCCCCTTCTTTTGCCTCTGTGGCAGAAACAGACCCCCAGCCCCTCCATGCTTCTGCTGTCAGTTCTGGGTGTATGTGTCCCTCATGTAGACCCTTGTCCCCCTATACCCAAGGCCCACACCTGGGCCTAGAGACCAGCAATGCTTGGGATATTTCAGAGCAGCCAAACGGTTCTAGAAAACACAGGTGGAGTTTCTCATGAAAATCACAGATGTAAGCAGTAATACTTGGCTGATGTGGCACTAGAGGCGTGGCCATGACTTAAAAAAAAAGCCAGAGGATCAGAGGGGATTGCGTGGTCCAGGGTGACACTGCCCACAGTAGTGCTCTGGTGTCCATATTGCTGGGCCCAGATGCTAACCTGGGCACACAGAGTTCTGGGTATGGGCCATAAAGGTGCATGAGAGAAGGACCTACATCAGTAGGCAAAAACCATTCAGCTGGGTGGGCCCCAGCTTGCCAGCTAAAGGGAAAGAGAAAGGCTTTGGAGGAGAGAATTCTATAGATTGCTGTCGCTCCCATGGCTTCCAGCCAGCCGGCCTGACATGGACAACCAAGGGAGTTAGTTCCTGAGATACCTTTCCTCTCCTCTCCCAGTTATAGTTCTGTGGAGGCTCATGACCAGTGAGGGGCTGGCCGGTGAAAAAAAATGAGGGTGTTAAGCCCTTCTGAACCACCGTGCAGGGCTTGGGGGTGGGGGCGTGGGGAAGCTTCCAAAGGGTCTTGATCAAGGTGGTGGTGGAAGACCAAGGCTTTCTCCTTGGCCTTAAGCTACTGCCACAGATTTTCTACTTTTCTTAAAAAAAAAAAAAAAAAAAAAAAAAAGGTATTTCTAAGCAGATCTCTAAGACCTTTGATCAGAGCAACTAAAAGGCCTAACCTAGGCAAAAATGGTCCTGTGCTCCAGAGCTTCAGGGCAGTTGTGGTTATGGAGCCTCTGACCTCCACCTGGCCAAAAAGCCTGCGCAGCGATTACCTCTGCAGACGCTGCTCCCAGTGGGTTAGCACACAGCGAGCAACCTCCCTCGGGTCCTTACTGAGTGCTGGCAACACAACTCCTCTCTGGCCACTCTGTGAGGTTGTATAGCTACAGGATCTACACCATGCTCCCCCCATCTCAGTCATATGGCATTTTCACGCTTTCGCACCAGTAGCTACCAAGGAAGTGACTACCGGAAGGCCACTGTTAAAGAAACAAAGAAGCCACACCGTACAGGCATTTTGTGTTTGCAGGGTGGCAACACTGGGCCCACCTATTATATTCCCTTTCCTCCAGCTGAAGGCCAGGGGTACTCTGCCTGTCCCAGGCCTCTGCCAACTCCCCATCCCCACAAGCATCACAGGTCGACCCCATTTCTCCTTGTGTCCAAACCATCCCTATGACCCCTTAGAGTCCTAGGAAGTCCAGGGCACAGTCACTAGCCCCTAGCCAACTTCAGATGCCTCTGATCAGAGTTAGGACATGTCCTGCCACTGACATTCCTCATATGGACAGGACCTAAAGTCCATAAAAATTCACGGGCTAAAGAAAGCCCAAGGGGTTCAGGCCAGAGACCACTGCCCAGTGGAAAGATCCTAGGTCCCTCTCTCACCAGCCTCAGGCAAAGCCACTTACTCTGGAGAGGACTCTGGGGTCAGGTTGGACATCTCCTCTGGCGTGGGAACTGTGTACAGGAAAGGACAAGGGCAAGGTTGGTGAGAGCTGCAGATTGTACCCATTTTGCCCCTGGCCCAGTGCGCTGTCCATGCTCTGGTGCTGAACCCCCACTGTGCCTCTCCAGGCCCCAGCTGAGCAGAGAACTGGCCAGGCCAGGCCTGTAGACTTTCCTGACTACCCAACAGGCCTCACTGAACATAGCTGCTGCTCAGATGACAAGTGAGGGCACAGGGCAGACGTGGAGACTTGTGGAGAGGCCCATAGAGCTGCCAGCTGCAGGCACACTCCATCTCAGCTGTGCACGACCTCCTATGCCGATCCTACCACCTAACCGGCCCCATATCTGTGCTAACCTTGCAATTTCCGGCGGTGGAAGCGAGGTGAGCCCAGGAAGCTATTCTTGATGGAGTTGAGCCGTGTCCGCCAGGGCACCCCTCCAACACTAGGACTGGATGGTGGTGTGGGGTTTGGTGTGCCAGCTGGGCTCTCCTTTGGCGTGTGGACAGGCGTCCCTTTGGGGGTAGGAAGGGGACTACCCCTTGGTGAGGGGTGAGGGGTCACCTGTATGGTGGGGACAGATTTGGTGTTTGATTCAGTCCCAGTTGGCAGGAGCTGAGCAGGGGCCGGCAGGGTGGGGGGCCCAGGGGACAGGGCCAGTGGAGAGCCAAGACTGGCTCCAGGAGGCCGGGTCTGGGTGCAGGCCGGGAGCGGATTGGACTTGGTGCCCTGCAGTGGCTTGTCAGTCAGCTTGGCCTTGCTCGGCAAGGTCTGAGTCTTGGGGTTGGGCCGCAGGGCGGCCTGTGGAGAGAGGATGTGTCCAGGCCGAGAGGTGCTCCGACAAGCTTCGGGCTCCGAGGAGGTGGCCGGGGGACAGGCCACATAGGGAAGTTCAGGGGGCAGAGGGGGCAAGGCAAATTTCCTAACAGGCTACAGTGGCGCAGAGTAGGGGCAAGAGGGGTGCCGCAAAGTGGAGCCCATGCACCCCCCCCCCATCCACATGCACACACAGCAGCCAGGACCAGCAAAATCATTCAAGCAGGACCCCAAGCAGGACCAGAGGGAGGGGGCAGGCAAGGGGAGGGTTTGCCACAAAAGAAAACAAGTGACACACAGGAAAACGGACAACACAGAACAAAAGAACATGCAGTTAGCCAGAGCCCAGCACCAGAACAGCAGCCAGGAGGGTGCCCGCAAAGGATGCCTGTGTGCAAGGCAGGGACGGGGGCCTCTTCCCAGGCTGTGGAGGCCCTGTTCCCCACCCCGGGTACTTTGGCTGGGGTTCCTTTTATTTCCTGAGGCTAGCCCTGTAACCTGAGACTTAGGTGGGTTAGTCACTCACCCGAGGACTGCTGAGAGGACTCGTAGAAAGGCCTGAGGAGGCACCGCTGATGGAGCGAGACCTGGGGGTGCAAAGCAGAGTGCTGATTCAGCAGAAGGCTTCCGCGTTCCTGTCCCCTAGGTGGCCTTTTCAGGAGGCTTGTGGTCCTGGCCCAGAGCTCCAAGGCTCCTACCATGCCCAGGAGGGTTTCTGGAGGCACAGCTGTGTCGGGGATCATTCTGCTGACCTTGGTAGTCACCACCAGTATGCAGCCAAGGTTCCTGGGGTTCCTTCCCACTCAGACAAGCCACCCACCAGCGACCCCAGCCCAGGCACAGGAAAGGTACAAAGGGGCTCTCAGTGAAAGTCCACAGACACTGTGTGGACAGAGGTGCAAGGACACTCAATGGAGGATTCCCACGAACTAGATACAACTTCATGCATTCTGTGATCCTGGCACCCAAGGCCAGCCTCTCCAAGGCTGTACTGTACACCGTCCAGTATGTGGCTTGCTACCTGGGCACTTGCTCGGTCCTTTTACATCCACAGCTACCCACAAGAGAAGCCCAGGGCCATCCCACAGCCTTCATCTCAATCCACTATTATCCCACTGGGCTGAAGACCTGGCCTGCAAATAGCTAGGGGCAGGTGCTAGCCCAGCGTGTTCATTTCTACACGGGTGAATTGCTGCCCTTCAGGTCAGAGACCAGGACTTCCTTCCAGCCCACCATGAAAGGACACAAAAGCACTGGTTAACCCTTGGCAGTGGGACCTGCCATCTTTGGAGGGAAAAGTGAGGATGGGATGCAGCCACAGGAGAAAAGAGGACAGAAGAGCCCTAGACCAGCCTGCACTGCTCTGGCCTGCCCACCACGAGCCAAACCATACACAGTGGGTCTCTGGTCCCCACCTGGGCAACTCTAATCTCTATTGGTTTCTTGCCAGCTCCTAGAGCACTTGTGACCAGAGCCAAGTGTCCATGATCTCCAAGTCTCTCCCCCCACTGCTAAAGGAGCCCAAGAAACAATGGAGACCTATGGTCAGGGCAGCATGCCTGGGTCAAAGTGGTACCAGGCTCCCCACTGGGACAAAGGTCCAGGTGTACAGCTAGGAGCCAGGCTCTGAGAAGATGGAGATGGCCATACCAGGAGATGGGAGAGGGGATACAGGCACGAGCAGTGAGGCCTAGGCTTTGATCCCACCATGGCAGATAGGAGCACATTGCTGGGCACAAGGGAAGAGGGAAGCTGAGGCATAAGCATGGGAGCCAAATCAACCTCTCCTCGGTTCAGCAATGCTGGAGTTGAGCTGCAGTTTGTCCGAAGTAGGAAAGATGACTCCAGCCCTGAGGACAGCCAAGTGGGCAAGAGGCAAGCAGGAAGGGGCACAGGCAGGTACAGGGATAGTGTGCTACTAAACAGGATGTGGCCCAGCCAATCAGCAGCATGAGTGGGCAGTAGATGTTACTGGCCTGCGGTCACCTGTCAGTGGCACGGTACACTTAGCCACTTAATCTAACTGGCCAGTCCTTGGAGCAAAAACATCCAAGGCCACTTGGACAAAAGAGTGACAGAGGTGGCAGGCCTATACCCAAAAGGCAGATAGTTCTGTTCAGGGTGCAGGGTTGTGCCCCTGTGCTGGCCCTATGCAAACCTGGAGTATGTGGCCCTCTGCCTTGGGCTGGCCATGGGCCTTGCCCCAGTAACCCCACCCTTCCTTGACTCCTCATAGCTGGCCAGGCTTTTCCCCTGACCTGCTGGATGGTTCCATTCCCAGAAAGGAGAGGTGGAAGTGTCTGTCAGTAAGCCCTGCCTCCAGGCCTGCCTCTGTCTGCCTGGCTCAGGCAGGAGTCCTGCATCTGGGGCTGGGAGGACGGGATGGATGGGCAGGGTGTATACCTGTCTTCTTTGCTGAATTGGGGATGGGCTTCAGCGATATCCAGGCTTTTACTGAACACTGCTTTACTATAGCAGGAACAAAGCGAGAAAACAGAAGTTACTGCCCTGGCCACACGCACGCAGGTCAGCTGCTGGGCCATGTGCTGCCTGGCCACACCGAGCAAGCCCTCCAAGCATGGCCCGCCAACCCCAGGCCACTTTAAGGAGATGAAGAGAGAGGAAGGGGACAGGAGCCACAGCACAGCCTGCCCTGGTGACCTTTTGGGTAGGGAGGCAGCCAAGCTTAGAGATATCTACACTCACCACCAGCCACAGGATCCCTTGTCCCATCCAGTGGTCCCATCAGAGCCCAGTGTCAAATGGCAAAACCAGAGCAGAAGCAGGCCAGATGTGCCAGGACAAAGGGCCTTCCAGATTCCCTTGGAGACAGCCACCACCCCACTGATGGGCCCACCCTGTAGCACCCAGGGTGCTATTAGGCCTAGAAGGTGTATTAGAAGCCAGGGAAGCTCACTCAGGCTTTAGATGCTACTGGCCCTTAGCTACCCTTTGGGGTTCAAGGGAGGCCAGGGAGAGGCAACCATCTCTTGAGTAGATGGTGTGCACTAGAGCTATTGGGAGAGTCCTGATGAGGTGAAGCATATCCACAAGAGGCAGAATCCCAGAGAAGGGCTAGGTAAGAGCATGGCCAAGAGGGACCCTTGTCGTCCCGCCTTGTTGCCAGAAGCCGAGTGACTGTGTGGCCTGGCTGGCTGGAAAGTTGGAAGAAGTTTCTCAAGGAGTGAAACTTTGAGGCTAGAGCATGAGTCCGCCCAGATCCATGGGGAGGACCTAGCAGGGCAGAAATACCTGCACACGAAAGTCAAGGCAGAGGACGCTCTATCTTGATGACTACCTAGCCGCCTCATGGCTCCCAGTTCCTGACAAATTCGGGGCAGACCTGGCCTGCTTCATTCAGCACGCAACCTCCCAGCAGGAAGAGTGAGCAGTGGGTGCTGTGTGCAGAGTCCAAGGCTGACCTCTGCTGGCAAGGCCTGTGGGATCTCCCAGCTCCGGGTCTGTTCACAGATGACCAAAACCCCACTCAGCCAGGGCAGACTTTGCGGGCTCTAAGTGCCCTTCTACTCATCTCTCTCCTGAGTTATACATCTTGCCCACAACACTGCTACTGGCTACCAGGGAAGCTCTGATAGGCAGGGGGCTCTGAACAAAGCTGTTAACACACCACAGCCCAGCTCAATACAGATCAGAGGCAGCCAAGCATCAGGAAGGGACAAGCCTGCAGATCAAGGGGCTCTGAACATAGCTGTACCATATCACAGCCCAGCTCAAACAAGAACAGCCCAGCCAGGTACAGCCCAGGTCAGCCTAGTCCAGTCCACCCCAGCTCAGTTCAGCCCACTTCAATTTATTCCAGTCTAGTTCAGTAACGCCCAACTCAACTCAGAAGACTCCCCAGCTTAGTACAGGCAAGACCAGCTCAGTACAGACCAGTTCATTCCAGTCTAGCCCAGCTCAGCCCAGATCAGATCAGCTAGTCCAGTTTAGTCTAGGGCAGCCCAGCTCAAACCAGACCAGACCAGTTCAATTTATCCCAGCTTAGCTTAGTCCAGACCAGCACAGCTCAGTCAAGTCCACCCCAGCTCACCCCAGTCCATTTCACAGTAGTCCAGCCCAACTCAGTCCAGTTCAACTGAGTTCAGTATAGCCCAACCCAGCTCAGTTGAGAACAGTTCAGCTCAGCCTAACCCAGTTCAGTCCAGTCCAGTCCAGCTTAGTCAGATCAGTCCAGTGCAGCCCAGTTCAGCCCATGCAGTCAGCCAGCATGCTTAGCACAGTGAACTCCAGCCCAGTCTAGTGGCCTCAGTCCAGATCCCAGGGACAGTGGACAGAGACAAGCAAGGCCAGACTAAGGGTAGGAGGCTAAGAACCTGATGCTACCCTGGCCAGGGCGATAGGAAGGAGGCTTGGGCCCCAGGCAGGCACATACCTCTGGCCGTGCTGGGCCATTTCAATGGCTCTCCGTGCAGGCACCGGGGAGCCACCATCTGTTACACTGAGCACTTCCATGGACTTGCGCTCAGGTCGTCGCTTGCCATGCCGGTTCAGCATCGGGGAGTCCACACGCTTCCGGGGAGGGTCTGTGTGCAGACTGAGGTCAGGCTGTGCCAAAAGCCAGGGATAGGGGCACAGGGTGGGCTGGAAGCTTTGTACCTATCTCATTCCTGGGAGGCAGGTCCTCATCCTCATGGCTGGGATACCGTTCTTTCCGGTCCAGGAGGAGGAAATAGATCATCTTTTCCTGATTCTCCCTGCAGCAGGTGAGAGGTGCTAAGAAGGTGGGCGTATGGTGACATGGAATACCTGACAATGGCCCTGTAGGAACTCTGGCTGTGGTCACCTGCCTGGGACAGTCCACAGGGATGCTCCCTAGAGAAGCTAGAACTTGGGGCATGAAGTCCAGTGACTAAACCAGCCCTGCCCCCACTCCAACATACTCCTCAGATAGCAGGTCCTGCAGCAGCTTGTTGCGGTCTCGGAAGCAGCCCAGAGAATGCATGCTATCCAACACATCGGGATCAATGTCTTCCAGGCTGGGCAGTGAGCGGATCTGAACCTTGCGTGGGATAGGCTGTTCCGGCTCTGGCTCATTCTTGCCACCTCTGTGGACGACAGGGCACCCAGCAGCAGTCACTCATTTCTGGCCTAATCTGAAACCATTCCACCCACCCTGAAGTGGCCAGGAGGGTGAGAGATCACCCTCACGCGAGCCCAAGTCCTGCTGCTGTCCCTGCACCCAGCCCTGCAGACCTCCTGTATCCTGCTACAGCCGCTCAGGGAGGTGGAGAGTGAGGCCAGGGAAGCCCCGAGCTGGCTGGCACCCTCCCCCCTTCCTAGCAGGCCCTGCAGGCCACAGCAACAGGCAAAGCAGGCGTTAGTGGGCAGAGAAGCTACTTACATATACCATATGTGTTTCTGAATGTGCTCTAGCTACAAGGAAAGAGAAACAGGGGGTTAGTACCAGGGGGAGCCCACGTTAGGAGGTAGGGGGCCAGAGTGGGAGAACAGGAGAAGGCAGGGCAGGGGCTGCATTCCCAGAGGCTCAGGCCAGCATCCCTACCCCTGCCCCACCCCAAATGCAGAGGAAATAAAGCCAGGGAAAAAGAGGCTGGGGGTCAAGGGTTCATGGAGAAGAGAGGCAAGGAAGCAAGCAGCGCCCTGGGACACCTGTCCTGCCTGGTTGGGCCCTCCCAGATCAGAGGGCATGAGTGAGGAACCAGTCCAGGAGGCAAAGCCAGGCGGCTGGGAGGGGCTGGGTGCAGGTGCGGGCAGGAGGCTGAGGTAGCCCACTACACCTTTCTCTCCATCCTGACTCAGAGACAGGGATAACTAGATTTGTGGGAGGGGGCAGATGATATCTATTCTAGAAAGGCCAGCTCACAGGGCACCTTGCTTCCTTTACATGGGCAGATGCTGTGTGGTTCAAAACCAACTGCTGGGGCTTCCCTCACACCTTTTCCCACCTCATAGCTGATGGAGCTGTGAGGCTTACACTGCCAGAAGGCATTCTACAAGGATGTCAGAGGGCAGGATGGCAGTAAAGGGGAACAAACTCTCAACCACTCACAGGCTCCCAAAGATTAGTCAGAGTCCACCCACCCACCCACCCACCCACACACACACACACACACACTTGGGTGCACACACAGCTGTGTACAGATAATTCACACAGGCACCTTACACACCTATGCACATTTGCACCCACATACTGGTGTGTATAGATGACATACACCTGAGGACTCACCATGCACATAGCTGGGCACATGCTTCCCAAGCTGGGCATATACTCTCCCTCACAACAGCTGGTAACAGCCCCCTAACACACACCTAGATATATACAACTATATGTGTAAATAACACACACATGGGTTCACTCACCCTACATGTAGCTGTGCAGTCTCACACACAGCTCCCCCATATACACCTAGGCACACATGCTAGCAAACATGAATCCACGCTGGCTCATATCCACCTGGCATGACACAGAGACTCATCACTGTGCATGTGGCATGCCTGCAGTACACACACAGGCACAGGTGGGAAGCCCCACCCTCAGAGACATTTTTCTCCCTAAAGTGCCCAGGAGCAAGTGCTAGAGATGGAAGCTTGGCCCCACCAGGACAGAGCTGTCTGAGGAAAGGACAGGTCCAGAGATGGTGTGAAGAAGGGGCAACAGGAATGCAGCAGGGCCTGGCTCCCCGTGGGTACCCAAGTTCTGGCTAAGGCAGAGGAATTAAGCAGGACGCACCGTGAGGCGCCGAGCTGCATCCACCTCAATCATGCCACGCAGGAGACTCTGGCAGTCTGGTGGGATAAAGTGTGGCATGTGGAACACGCCACGCTTGACCTTCTCCAGCAACTGCCGCAGGTTGTCATCATCGAAAGGCAGAGCCCCCTGTGAGTAAGCAGGACAGAAGGACGGCACTCATCATGGGGAGGTAGCATAAGAGGAGGGAAGGAAGAGAGGATGTGGGGAGCGGGGGAGTGGAACAAGGTGAGGTGAGTGGGGCTCACCACCAGCAAGGCGAACAGGATCACACCACAGCTCCACACATCTGCCTTGCGGCCATCATACTTCTCGCCCTGTGGGAGGAGAGCAATGCCAGGTGTTGGCAATATGCAGAGTGGGGCTATCTAGTGGGGGGGGGGTCTGAGAAAGGCAGCTGAGCTGTGACTCGCTCAGCAGTAGCAGGATAAGGGGCCCTTCCACCACAGGGACCCCAGTGGCTGCTTACCCGAATCACTTCCGGACAGGCATAGTGTGGGGATCTAAGGGCAAAACAGCAGGTCAGGGGGCAGGAGGCCAGGGTGTACAGCCCATATCTTTACACCCTCCCTGAGGCTTTTTCCACATGAGTCCTGCCCTAGGAAGCCCGCATGTGAGGTCCACGGGCCATGGCTGGGCTGGCCCCAGAAGGATGAATGACTTTGAGACCAAGTCCCCCAATCTAAATACCCTGTATGCTCTGGTAGAAGATGGAGCCTGGGGACTCAGACCTGCCTGCCCATCTATCCAGACCCAGGAGAGAAGGCCCAGTAAAATGTTTCCCCAGATCCTACCACTGAAAGAAGATGCTGGTGCCAGACAGAGTCCCCACATGCCTACTATAAGGACAGGGGTCCTGTCTTCGGCCCCCAGTCCAGCTCTAGTGCTGGGAGAAAGTCCTTGGGCTTCCCACTAAAATGTCCTGTGGCTCTGCAGTCACAGGCCGGTCTCAAAACGTGTCCAGACTGGGCAGCAATGGCTGTGGTGCCTTGGGCCTGTGGGGCACCTGTCACTCACCCACAGCTGGTCTCCAGCAGGCTGTCTCCCACCTGCAGGGATGCCATGCCAAAGTCTGCGATACGAATGTTGTTTCTCTCATCCAGCAGCAGGTTCTCTGGCTTCAAGTCTCTATGGCTGAGGAGTTAGACCCAGGTGAGCCTACATGCAGTCCTCCATGCGGCCCCTTCCCCACTGCAACTCCCTGATAGGGACCGCTCCCCTTTCCAAACTCCTGAGATGTTCCCCTGTCCTCCATAGGGATGAAGCCTGAGTGGGCTCCTGGCAGCCTTTCAATGCCCATAGGAACCCCACTGCCCTCTTGAGATGCAGGCCTGACCCAGCCTGGCCTGGCTCGCACCATATGGAGTGACTGTGGCAGAAGTCCAGTGCAGAGATGATCTGCCGGAAGAACTTGCGGGCTTCCTTGGGGGTCAGCCGTCCCTTCTTCACCAGGTAGTCAAACAGCTCCCCCCCAGACACATGTTCTAGCACCAGGTATCTGCGGAATGGGGCAGGGGAACATCAGTGCCAGCATCATGGCCTGATACATAGCCCCTGCCTGCCCTCCTGCTATCTAGTCAAAGAAGCCTGGTGCAGGGCTCAGAGCAAGGCCTTAGGAGGGCCCATGCAGGATACCTGCTGTGGCTCCTGGTGACTCTCACACCAGGCAGCTGGTCCCAGTGAAGACCATATGGACCCCCTGGAGCTGGGCAGAGGGTTAGGTGTGGAAACGGCAGAACAGAGTGAGGCTGACCCAGCAGGGCCTGCCATCTCCTCCCTGCCCAGTTTGCATCAGTCCCTTAGCGTGGTTTCTGTGGGGGAAGTGAGGATAACTGGAGAATGACATCCCAGTCCCCTAGCATCTTAGCTATATAACAGGACTCAAGAAGTGACCAAGAAGATGCAGGGGCTGCAGGGGATATGGTCTGATGGGGGAGGCAAGACCTCCGAGGGAGGGAACAAAGAGCAGCCAGTAACGTAGACGGGAGCTATCTCATGTGGTGACAGGCATCAGTGGTACTGGACAGAAACCCAGGCTGGGATGGGGACCTTCCAAGACGTCAGCTGACCTGGGGTCCCAAGCCCTGTAAGCGAGCCTTGTGGGATCTAGTAGGAGTTGAGGAGGCAAAGCAGATTGTACAGCGGAGCCACACTGGGACCAGCATTGGGGGATACAGTGGCAGAGGCTCAGCACTGCCTCAGCAGAGCCCCTCCCCAGGACCCTCCTGCTTGTCATGGAGGTCCGGGATTATCAACTGCCCAACCTCCAGACTTGTGGAGGCTGACACTCTGCTCACTCCCACCACACAGCCTCAAAAGGGCCAAAATAAGCTTTTCTTCCCTCAAGGTGCTTCCTGTAAGGTATTTGGTCAAACTCACCCTTCATGCAATGCCCAATCTGCATCACTCATGGCCCTGCTTGCTGGCCTCCTAATGACCCTGGCAAGCTACAGCTCCACCCTCTCCCCAGGCTGTTTTACAGGGTCTGGGCCTTGCAGGGCAGTGGGAGGTGGAGACTAATGTATCCCCACCCTATTCAGAAGGGGGTAGTATTAGGAGGGAACAAGCTCTACTGGCCCTAGACCCTGGATTCTCCTCCTCCAGCGAAGCCCTTCCCATTGTTGCCCTCAAGTTAACAGTGTGGGGATCCCCAGGAGCACCAGCCACAGCCTGGTAATGAAACTGTTGCCACTGTGGCTAGGGCTGAGAGCCCCTCCTCCGCTGGATGGCAACACTGACACAGCCAGCTCTCCAAGCACAAGAGCAGCCTGGGCCTCTGCAGCCACCCACCCTGGCCTCCCCAGCTCTCCAGGCCCAGCAATACCTACAAATATTTTTTGTTTTCATAGACGTCATGCAGCTTCAGGACATGGGGATGCTCGATGAGCTTCAGGATGGCAATCTCTCGCTCCACCTGCAGAGAAACCATGTCACTGCCCTGCAGCCGACCACGGCCGACTCAACAGGCCCTGCAGTGGCCTATATGCCATTGTTTCCCAGGGTTATAGCATTGCATTTGGGGCTGAGCTCTGGAGAGAAGCAATATCTACAGTTTGGATCTTGCTATCCCAGGTACCAGGATAAACGCCTTGGGCAGGGGTTCTGCGTAAGCTGGCAGTGGGGACCAGGACAGAGCTGCAGGTGAGTGTGCTGTGTATATGTGTAGGGGGCTGCTTGTGTGTACAGGGGATGTATGCACCTGCACATGTAGGGTATGGAACTGTGTGGCAGGCCCTGTGTAAGAACACAGGTCCCTCGTCTATAGGCTCCACGATGTCACTGTTCTTAAAAGTGAAGGTACAGTCTGTTTCTGAGCTTAAGCCTAGAACTCTGATGAGCATAGCTTTGCTCAGTCATCTTGGCCCCATATAGGTAACAGCAATGAGAAGCTATTAATAGGCACTAACCTCTCATAGGCCTCTCTATCCTCAGAGTCTTTAACCCCCATATGATCCAATGGGTATAATGTCCACAGTACCAAAACCCTGCCCTTTACCTCAGGACCCCTGTGCATTGGATATATCCATCCAGTGTGTCTCCAGTTCAAAACTGATCAGCCCACCAATGCCCCAAACCCTCCACTCCACCTAAGCTGTTGTCTTCTCTTACAACCGCCACCCATTCAAGTCTCTAAGCTTCTCCACATCGGGAGCTAGAGCTTATCAATCCCTCTTCAAGATAGCCTGGTCCTGGCAGGAGGGGTCTCAGAGGCAAGGGGCACTTCCTCATTCTAATTAGAGGACTGATGTCCAGTCTGCTGCTCCAGTACTACCACTGTCCACTGTAGGACTGCTCTCCGGGATAACACAGTTAAGGCCAAGTGGAATCCTTCCTGAGGATGGAATAGCCCAGGAGCTAATCTGCTATTGCACCAGCAGCAATGGGTAGGATCCCATGGATTAGCAAGGACAGAGGCCACCCATGTCAGTCCCAGATACCTAGGCCCATCCCTCCATGTGGTAACCCTTCTACCCCAGCCCACTGCCTCACCTTCATCAGCACCGACTCACTGAGCTTCTCACGGTTGACAATTTTGATGGCGACCTTCTGGCAGGTGACACAGTGGATTCCCAGCTTCACCAGGCCTGTAGGAGAGAGGCCATACTCTAATCCCAGCGCCACTTCATCCCGACCTTAGATAGCAGGGACCACATCCCAACTCCTGACATGCCGTTTCCAAGTCTGTCAGATCCTGGCCATTAATCACCTTACCTTGCTCACTCATCAGAATGGATCCATGGGAAAGTGGCTTACTGCACTAAAACCAGATTCCTCCTGAAACCTGAGGTCTTCATGTGCCACTGTCACTGCCCCTGTCCCAGGTCACCAGAGCCCTTCCCCTGGGCCAAGCATATTTCCAGCTGAAGAGACAACATGCTCTGAGTCCAGAGACACTCTGACCTCTAACACAATCTTACTCAAGATGCTTCACCTACAGACTGTGCCCCAGAGTCCTGTCAGGCCCAGTCCTTTGACATGCTCCCCACGGAGGAGTCTACCTATCTTGAGGCTGGTGCCCAGAACTGGAGTCTCATGAGGCACATAGATGTTAGGCAGGCTGGAAGAGGTAGCAGAGGTCCTCTCTGGGACCCATGATGGTTAGTGGGAAGCAAAGCTGGACCAAGATCTGCAGCCATGAGGCAGAGACTGCTCTTTCCAACTCAGGCTGTGTCCAGATACTGTCCCAACAGAATGAGCCACAGCAGGACACATGGAAATAGTGCAGGGCAAAACCAGGGGAAAAGTAGTGTAGGGCTAGAGGAAGCATTTCTGATGTGGACAGCTGTCTCCCTTCTCCACAAAAGATTAATTTTCCAACCAAACCAAATCAAAGGGCTCTTGTAAATTGATAAGAAAGCACATATGCCATGCTCATAGACATGTGCATGTATATGCATGTGCATATCTCATGCAAATGGCAGTAATATACAAATGGGCAAAAAATGAACACAAAGCAGATATATGTGTAGAAAGACAGTTCATGTTTTGAGTAAGGTCACAACAGAGATGTGGTTTCAGAATGCAGCTGGAGCTGGGGTCCTGGGTATCTAAATGCAGAGCTGAGTTTTCATGATGGGGAAAGCCCAGGCTGCCATGTGAGATCCCAGGCTAAGAGGTGGCCACAGTGGGACACCGTAGCCAGGGAAGTCATCTCTGAGGGCTGGCACAGGCTCTGGTGCCTCCTGCTGGCTGTCTTTGATCCAGCACGAATGCCTGTGAGTCACACTCTGATGGGGAGAAAGAGAACTAGCCAGGAGGGCAAAGGTACTGATCATCTGATATTATAATTCAGTCACGAATTGGGCTGTGGCACTGGCCAAGGCACTAAGGCGTGAGGTCACCTGCTCTTGGCCAGAAGGTACTCAAGACTTGGTAAAAACTATCCAGTCCCCCAAGAAGACTGCAGGTGCAAGAGAAATGAGGAAGGACAAGTGATAAAGCCTCCTGCCCCAGGATGAAGTACTCTTGCAAACCTAGAAGGCCCACTTGCGGAAGGACAAGGCCACAAGGGCAAAGCAGGTGATGAGCGTGACCCAGAAACAATGTGTCCCCTCAGGAGAGCTCAGAGGACAAAACATGGCTGTTCTGCCCACAGGTGGGATAAGAGAAGACTGGCGGGGAGGACAGAGCATGGCAGGCTCCTCAAATGTGTTCCAGGCAGGTAGGCTGTCTTTCGGCTGACTGTATGTATCAGCATGCGAGGAAGAGGGAACAATGGAGTCTCAACAGGAAGAGTTCCATATCTCATCACAATCCAACTGGCAAGCATACCTGGTAGCCATTTAACCACTAGTGCAGCTAAACCATGAGCTGTCCACCAACTGGCCTCATGGGACATACCGGGCCCTGGCAGATATGGCACTCGCCTCCTCTCTTAGTCCACACCACAGGCACACTCAACCTTATATGGCTATATGCACACCCACACCTCCCCGATAATGCACTTATGCATATCCAGTCAGATACTACGTACATGCCCTTGTCCTCACTGTCACAAACAGGTGACATACACATTCAGCCTCCCATGTATGTGCACATACAGCAGAACCCTCACATGGATGGGCACACATACCCACACTCAACACATGTGTGCGCTCATACTCATGCAGCCCTCCAGCCAGACAACAGGCACCATGAGAGACATGGAGAAAAATGTCGTCCTGCCTCAGGAACTGGGAGGACATGGTGCTAATATGGAGTGAGCATCAAACAGTAAGAGGACAATGCTGTCATCTCCATCCAGTGTGATTTCCAACGTCTGCCAAACACAGCTGTGTATCAGACACTGTCTCACACTTAGAGGTGGGGAAACTGAGGTTGTGGCATCTACCTAGCTGGCTTTTTAAAAGCCAAAAGGACTAGAACACGGTGTCCCTGACCCCCAAGTTTTCTTTAGGGGCTTCCTGGGAATATGAGATTATGACCCCTGCTCAGGGAATGAGTGACCAACGAGTAGCTCTAGATGCAGTAGGCTAAGGAGTGGGCAAGCTGTCCTGGACCCCTCCCTTCTTTCTTCCACTTGCTTCCAGTATGCACAGAAAGCCCATTCCTCATCACTGTATATGGAATATTCCTACATAGCCTAGCATAGCAATGCTTCTCCTTGGTAAGGGTCTCCTGATAATTTAGGCCACCCCTTCCCTGTCTCATGAGGGAAAATGGGGTCCTGCCTCAGGAATAGGGGCAGATGGGGATCTTCTGGGGTTAGATGTCTGGGTTATGAGTAGTTCTGCTCCTTCCTGTTGCAGTGAGTAGGGAGTATGCCTTCAGGAGCCTTGCTGTCTGGCCTGCAGCCTCAGGGACAGGCGGCTTTCTGGCGGGAAGCCCATGATCACCCCTCATTACCCAGCCCTCTAAGTTGCTGGGGCTTATTTTCCAATTGTGATTTTATCTCTAATTATTGTCTTCACACAGATGCAGCCTCACATAGAAAAGGAAAGTATACCATGTCACACATAATTACACGGGGCCCTTGCCAGGGTGGGGCTGAGCTGGAAGCAAGAGGAGCCACCAGCTCCAACCGTGCCCTGCTTCTGCAAAGGCAGCAGCAGGTTCAAAGGGACTGGGGCTTCCAAACCTCTAAGGAGGGTCCCCAGGCTTCTTCCAGTGGTGACTCTGACATGAGTGTGAAGGGTCCAGGCCCCTCTAGAGCTACTCCCACCCACAGGCACCTGGGACTTCTGAGCCTGACTAGGGAATGGGGGAAATAGGCAGATATACAACTGTAGTCGGTCAACTCAGGCGTTAGGCAGGCCCTGACTGGGCCCCCAGTGACTGGGTTCTGAGCAGTGACCCTCAGTAGAGGCGGAGTCTAAGGACTGTGGCAGAGTGAGGGCAACAGGATGGCCTTCCAAATATACCTGTCCTCCTCCCAGCTACACAACACAGGGGCAGGACACTACCATGTGGGTTGGGCATTTTCTAGGGGGTGTGGAGTAGCAGCTTGGCACTCTGCTTTGCCCTTTGGACTCCAATGACCCCAAAGAATTGCTCAGTTGGGGAGAGGAAGGAACAAGACTAATTGTGGATCAAGCCAGGTGATCTTCAAGAATACCCCGGGGATAACTTTGGATAGTGGAGATGGAAGAGGATTTGGGAGGCAGATCTGGCTCCCTACAAACTTGCAGGAGTCCTTGGCTGATGGCCAAGTGCCTAAGGGCACTGGACACAGATTAAGATCCAATGCCTCTTCCCTCCTGCCCTGCCATTGCTGGCCTCTTATACAACATGATCCTTCTGAAGACCCCAACTGGGCTGAGCCCTGGGGACCATGAGTGCAAAGGCCAGAGAACATGTCTCACTGTCCAGTAACAGCTGCCAGAATAGTCTGCTGCTTGGTGATTTGGATAGTGTACACTAGGTAGGTGACAATGTCAGCACGGGGAGGGACCCTCTGTAACTCCCAGCACCTCAGGCCATAGCAATGGGGTTGGAGAGGTAGAGGTGGCAGTCTACAGATGTTCTGTCCTGAGATAGATAGAACGTCCATTTGGGTGGCAGCACCAGTCATGGGTGAAGCATGTGCCTGCATGTCTCATAACTGACGTCCTCCTCAAAGTGAGGAGCACAATATGTCTGCAGAGGTATCAAGTCAACTGGGAAAGCACGGTCCATTTATAACCTACTGCCAGTTTCTTCCCTCAGTCTTTCCACACTGGGCCAGGGCACCTAGAAAATGCACATGGCTGCAACTTTCTGCTTGTTCCCCAGGTTCCAGTGCTACCTTCAAGACTGTACCCCCACCCCCACCCCGTGGTGGTTTGAGGAAAATAACCCCCAAAGGAGGTATGACCCTGTTGAAGTAGATGTGACCTTGTTGGAGGAAGTGTGTCACTATGGGGTTAGGCTTTGAGGTCTCATTTGCTCGAGCTACACGCAGTGAAACAAACCATTTCCTGTTGCCTATGCAAGATGCAGAACTCAGTTACCTCCCCGGCACTATGAATGCCCGCTTGTCACCATGTGCCACCATGATGATAATGGACTGAACCTCTGAACTCTAAGTGAGCCTCTAATTAAATGTTTTCCTTTATAAGAGTTGCCATGGTCGTGGTGTCTCTGTACAGCAATAGAAACCCTAACTAAGAAGAAATTGGCACCCAGGACTGGGGTGTTGCTGCGATTGGCCTGACCATGCTTTTGTTTGAAGGAATATGGACCTTGGCACTGTGGATTAGAAATGCAGATGAAAGCTTTAGGTGCTGCTTAATGGGCCATACTAATAGGAACACGGAAGACTGTGGTGTTGAGTGTGATTTGAACTGTGGGTGCCTGGATCAAGAGGTTTCAGAGAAGAAGAATGTTAGTATATGGCCTAGAAACCAGTCTTCGATACTTTGGTGAAGAACGTGGCTGCCTTCTGCCCATGTGTGAAGAGTCTGCCTGGGGCTAACATGAGCTGCATCCACTCGCACTTACATTTCTCAGGCCCTCAGGGTCTCCTGGTGTACACTGACTCAACAGACCTTGGCTTAGGGTCAAACTCCCCAGCCCCAGCTCCCCTCTGTGAAGGATGCTGGTTTCTCCAAGTCACCCTCCTTACAAAGCCAAGGTATGACCTGTCTACCATCACCTGAGAGGAACAATGACCATCAGCCCTTCCCACAGGGTCCTCTCAGGCCATCCCACCCACACCGCTCTACCTCCCCTCTTGCCAATGATGTGACAGGCACACAGCCCCCATCTGTTCACCTCATGGGGGCCTCAGTGCAGGGCTGGCTAGGTTACAGCATACTGCCTACCCTATGCAGATGGGAATCCAGAGGTCACAAGGCCCTGGGTGTGGCACATGCATGTGGGCCACCTGCTGTTGGGAGTATATGGCCCAAAGAAATAGCCTGGATAGGGAGGCATGACTGCCACAGACTCCCAGGTCACTTCCCACAATGCCGACTTCCTAGAGTTTTGTCCAGTGGCGCTCAGGTACAGGGCATGGCTGTCTAGAAGCCACCAGTGTCGCAGTGCTGCCCAGATCAGGCTATCCCCATGAGCACTATGGGACCAGTGTAAAGGAAAGGCAGCACCTTAGTCAGGGCTTCCAGGAGCCAGGTCCAGTGAGACCCGGGCCAAGTGCTCTTCCCTCCTCTCCTATCCCCTAGGCCGTCTCTTACCAGTCATTCTAAAGGCTCATCCCTTCCTAGTACTCCCAGAGGGCCATCAAAGAGGATACTCTGCCTAGTGTCCTCCCTGGCCTCTCTGGAGCCTTGTCATATCTCAGGAACACAGGAACAGCCAGGTGTGGGGGGCACCTCTCTTCTAGGCACTTGTCTGCACACACTTGGGTGCATCTGCCCTGCCACTACTACCCATGAGGTTGCTCATCAGCCTAGAGGTCACCCTGGGGACCCACCTGGCTTCTGCCAACTCCTTTCCTAGCCAGGGTTGGTTCAGAGGGTGGAAAGGAGTCAGTTCTGCCCAGGGCAAAGTGCCAGTAGTCAGATGCAACACTAGGGCAGAGGATGGAGGGGGAAGGCTGTGGCTGAGCTGCCTCCTGGCTGTGCTGGGAGGATGGAGCTGCACTGCTGTCCTTGGTGCTGAATGCAGTAGGCTGGGGGGCAATGGTGCTTAGCCTGTGGCAGCCTTGGGGGCAGGGTCTTGCACAGTTAGCTCGTGCTTGGGTGCAGTGTGTGAGTGGCTGGCAGCAGTCTCCTCTGCAGGTTTTCAGGAGTGAGGTTTATCACCAGGCAGGATGCACCTGAATGCTGGCCCCAGTCAGCTGATGAGCATACAACCTCTAGTTCCAGTGGAGCCCAGCACAGAGTACCTGTCCCAATCTTAGGTTTGAGACTAGTGCTCATGAGAAGAATGCTTCAAGTATCACCTGACCTCCCCCCATAAGTGACCAACTTGTCTCTGGGACCAAGTGCACCTTATCCTAAGACCCCTGGCTCTATCCTGGGAGGCTCAGCTCCCAGGGCAACCACTATAGCACACGATGACCCATTTTTCCTTTACTTCTCTGTAGGCAGCACTGTGGGCGTGTGAAGGGGCAGTGGCTCCCATTTTCCTGAGGTGACAGATGGGACTCACAGCCAGCCAGCCTATGTGGGCTTGGCAGGGGGCGACGCCATCCTGGGAAATAGATCACAATGCAGAGTCCATCTTGCCCTGGCCAGGCTGCCTAGTCCTTGAGGAAGTGTCTGCTAAGGTGCAGGACAGACACCTGCCTGAGAAATGGAGTCCCAACCCTTGCCAGAAGGGGGCAGATGTTCTACATCATGCACAGAGTCTCACTGACAGCAGAGAGCAGATGAAGCCATCCCTGCCAGCCCACAGCTGTCCTTGAATGTCCTGAGAGAATTCTGCAGGCTCTGCTCAGAGAGCAGGCACCACTAGTAGTCTCATAGCTATTACTGCAGGTCACATCCCCAACACAAACACACACACACACACACACACACACACACACACACACACACACACACACGTGTGTGCTGGCTGGATTCCCATGGGTTCCTGAAAAGAGCTGACCCTAAAGTTGAGGAGGACGGCCAGGAGGAAGCATCCACCCAGGTCCCCAGCCACCATGCTGATGAGAGAGGTTAAGGAGGCAGGTCCTTTGGGCATAGATAGCCACAGCTGCCCTATGGGTCAACCTTCCTGGTCTCAGCTCTCCCATCCACTCAGTCACTGTTCCAGCAGGCCTCCCTAAAGCCCACAATGAGCCAGACTGCTGGAGCCACACCCTACACAGGCCCCTCTCTGCGCCATGGGTCCCTGAAACATGGCCACCATTGGGGAGTTGCTCTGCTGAGAGCCTCCTGCAGAGGAACAAGGGCTTTGTACAGCAGCTCTCTGGCCCTGAGCAATGGAGGGAGTGGCCTTCACCTCCCAACAACATCCCAGCTAAACCTCATCAGACTGTGAGCCAGGACCACAGCTAAGGCACAATTAAGGCAGGGTCACAGCTAAGTCAGGGTCACAGCTAAGCTGGGACTGCAGTTAGGCCAAGGCCACTGCGAAGCTTCCCCAAGTCCTGACACCAGGGACCAGGAGATGATGGTGTTTGCCACCCTAGGTCATTCAATGTCAGGGTGACCAGTCATACAACAACAAGGAATGTTCAATCCCTAAAGGGCTCCAGATGACAGGTAGACATGCATAGGGGCAGCCATTCACTGCAGCAGTGCCCTGGCCAGATAGACGGTCAGCAGCCATCCACTGCAGCAGAGCCCTGGCCAGATCGACAGGCATGGGGACAGCCATTCACTGCAGCAGAGCTCTAGCCAGATCAAACTTGTTTTCACCTCCTCCCATTCCCAAGCCCAGGAGGACAAGGCTGAGCTCTTCTTTAGCAAAAGGAGGCAAGGTTCAATGGCAACAGCTTGCTTAGCTCCCCTTCACATCCCCAGCCGTGACTACAGCCCCAGAATCCTTCCTGATGGGAGTCCCATAGCTAAACCACTCCTGGGTAACAAGGGACCACAGTGCTCACTAATCCCACCCCATCCAATGCCTGGGCCTCTCAGGCCAGGATAGAGGACAGAGGGTCAGCGGAAAGGATAGGGACACTGGAAGGCAGCATGGACACTGGTGGAGGGCAAGGGTCTTGGCCATTTCTTGCCCTTGCTGGATACCAAGGTTTTTTGGAGCGGGGGAGTTCTGTATCCCTCTTCCCTTTTACATGCTGGCAAAGTTCCCACTTCTGGGTTCCCACTCTAGTAAACGGGCTCCTCATCCTGCCGCATCTCTCATGAAGATTCCACAACTCCTCCGCTGGCTGCTTGGAAGGCAGGGTTGAGAGTGAACTGGAGCTCCCCCAGGAGCACCTCCTCCCTGCTTGGCCCTCCCTACTCTTGCCCAGCACCGAGACTCATCTGATGCTAGGGAACCCAGAGTGGGAGGCAGCCTTGAGGGTATGGAGGTGATAGACTTGGTGGAGATGGTGCTGTCATGTACTCATTGCTGACGCCTGCACCCATCCTGAGTGCCAACCCTCAAAGGAGGCACACGGGGAGAGGTGATGGCCTTGGGAAAGGCCTTCGCACCTTAGTTCAATATCCCAATGTGAGGTATCTGTATTTGGGGGTACCAAAAACTACCAGTGACCCCCCCCAACACTGGAACGAAGCTAGAAGGAATTCCCTATAATCTCAAAACTCAGCCCTGCCTACCCCACAGTGTGAGAGATCACATCCTTTTACAGTGACTTCTGTCTGTAGGCCCAAGAAGCTAACACATGACACCTCGGCTCACATGCACTTGTACGTTCTTCATCACAGACCTGGTCATGTCTCCACAAAGGCTCGTTCACAAGACATCTTTGTTTATTGCAACGACTGACATCAGCACCTGCACTGGCCAGAGGCACTAAGACCTACTGCCAGGCTTGGACATAGAGGACAGAATGGTAGTCTGAGCAGGTGTCCTAGCAATGCTACCGTGTGACCAGAACTAGGCTCACAGGCACTTTCCTCTTTAATCATGAAGCTCTGCTCTTTTCCTCAGAAGGGAAGTGGGCTCAGGGCCCGGGGTCACACGCCCAGAAACTAGGTTCACCAGACTTCAGGCCTCATTCTCCTGCTACGGCACCAGCAGTCAAGGCTTCCAGCTAGGTGGTGTCCCAAGCATTACCCCTCAGTCCAGGCTCAGGATGGCTACCATGAATGGACAAAGGGGCAGACAAAAATGAGAGAAGACAGAGGGACCATGTTTATCCGTAGTCAACCACACTGAGGAGACGAGATAGCCCAGGGATAGCGCAGGTGGGAACATAAGGGTCCCAAAAAGTCTGGGGTCATGAGAAGATCTTTGACAGCCACCAGCTGTCAACACAGACAGTGCAGTGCAGCTGCCAGCCAGAGGGGCTTCCTACCACACAAGGCTGAGCAAACTGGGGGAGCAGACTTTCCCAGGGCTGAGCTTGGGGTATCCTTGGAAGTTGGTTGCCAGTGTTCCAAGTCACCAGAAGCCCCTAGGTCTCCAGAGCCCATGTTCAGTGGGACTTCAGGACTCCAAATCTCTAGAAGCTGACCCTTCCTCTGCCTGCTGAGAATGACAATGCTCTAGAGAGTCTGGCACTTTAACTACAGTCCTGGAGCCTGGCTCCTGACCCAGGAAGGCACCTAGATTTCCTCACCCCTAAGCCCCGACTGGCCCCTCTTCTGATCCTGATGACAGATCATGTCAGGCTGGAAATCAAGGCTGGTGGGCAAAGGGATTAGGATGCCTGGGGCACACAGAGGGGAGGGGATTTGGCTCCTGGGTTGGGGGTGCTCAGACCCAGGGGGCAGCTTCAAAGGCAGACTGGCTTGGAACATGCCTCTCCCGCAGCTGGGCTGTGGAGACTTTGAAGTTGTAGACATCAAAGTGTTCGTGTTCTCAGCAGCCACACAGTTGTGGGTGCCGAATCTGCCTCCCCAGCCACCCCTCACCTCTCAGTCTCTACCCCACAGCTTGGGCATCCACGTCTCCAAGCCATGACTGTGATCAGGATTCCCCAATGCTAGGGAGGCTGACGACAGGGTACAGGCAAAGCTCCTCCACACAGATCCTGAGGACGCCCACCAGTGCGCCAGGGAAGGAACACATCTCTGGGGAGACAACTGTTAACACTCCGAAAAGGAATCTCTCAAATTAAATTAATTAAGCCCTGGAATATTTCACATGCCAGAGGCCCTTTAGCTGCCTCTGTGCACTCCTTCTCCCCCTGCCTATCACCAAAATAGGGGGCAGGGGTCTCCAATTCTTAGGCAAAATGTGCCCCCAGGTCAGTGCCCACTAAAGGAGGCTCTGACCCAGGAAGGGAAGGGATGTGAAAGGGGAGAGGAGCATGAGCCTCACGTGAACTTGCTGTCCTGTATCCCAAATCCCTTCCCAGACAGAGTCATCTCTATAGCCCATGGATGGGCAAGGAGAGCTGGGAACCTGGCTTCACTGTAACTTGGTCTGGCAGGGTCTCCCAGTATCCTTTCCTGGTAGTAGACATCAAATGTGAAGACCCCACATTTGAAGGACCAACAAATCTGCACTTGCTCATCTCATCTCCCATTGAAAGGTGGCTAGGAGCTCACCAAGGAAGAGGCACAGGCAGGGGTGAAGCCAGGAGCCATCCCCACTGCCCGAAGGCATCCTGGAGGGTTTCAATACTGGGCACCCAGGCCTCCAGGGACAGGCTGGCAAAGGCTTTGAACAGACGGGAAAGAATGGCAGTTTGGGCCAGGAGTGGACACAGAGGCATTTTACATATCAGGCCACAGTCAGGTGAGGATACAGAGGTCACAAGAGAAGCTACAGGAAGGATACTGCTCCCAAGAGAACGTTCCAACCCAGGCAATGGGGCAGGGGGTGAATGCACAAAAATGGACCTGGAGTTTATAAAATCAAGCTTATAATACGTAGACAATGCCACAAAATAGAAAAAAATAAAGGCAACTTAGAACTCCAGGAAACTCAAAGGCCTCAGAGACATGGTGAAATATAAGTGAACTACATCATGAATTACAAAACAAAACAAAACTACTCAACAGGTGTCCAGCCCCCTGACCTCCCAACTCTATGAAAATCAGGTCTCAATACAGAACCACTAGGCACACAGGTAGTGTCCTTCCAGTGGGTCACTGATTCCACCCTGGAGTCAACCCTGTCCCTCATTCTCCCTGTCCCATTCTCCTGCCATCTAGCAATAAGAAAACAGTGAAATTAAATTGACCCATATAATGGGAACATTCTACCAAGTGGCGAAGAAACCCCTTTTGATCCCCTACTGGGGGAAAGATTAACCCTGTGCCTCTACCCCACTTCTCCACATGGGCCCTAATGTTAGATGTTTCCAACAGAGAGCTCCTCTCACACCAGGTCCCAGAGGACCCAGGTCCCTGAATGCATCCCTTTCCAATCAGAGAATGGCAGGAATGGGCAGCAAAGGGAGCCCAGCCTTCCTCCACATCAGGCCAGGGGCTTCAGGGAGCTCTGAGGCCAGCCTATGTCACTCCTGTGATGGCTACCCTGATAGCAGGCAAAGCCAATGTGATCCTCTGCAAGTGGACACCCACCAAGCAATGAGGCACTAAGTACCGATCCACCCAGCCTGCCAGCCCCAACATGTCCTTTTGTGACTCATCAGTGCCACTTCCCACTGTCAGCCCAGGAGAGGAAGGCCATGCTTGTATGCACCTGCGCAGCAACTTCCTGGGAACCAAGAGACACAGACTTGGGACTAGCAGGGTCTCTATATTAGAACAATCAGAGGGACAAAGCTCAGGTCCTATCACAGCTGCCTCTCCCTCCTCTTTGTCTGGCCCAGTCTCTGTATAGGAAAGGCCTGGCACCTTTTCATCGAAGGAAGTGATATCCTTAATTTTCCAACATACCTGAGGACAGGGTCACTCTTCTCTGCCAACACCAATGCCAGAGGCCTTCACAAGCTAAAGGGACCCACGTGGACTCAAGACCCTGTAATGGTCCTGTAGAACTCACAGCCTCTTGAGGTGGTCCATCTCCCTTGAGCACCCTCTAAAGGCCCACAGGGACCATTACTGTGTGGGTCTTGGAGGTAAGACCAGAACCCAGGAACTGGGAAGGGCAAAATTCTCTGGATTAATAGGGAGGATGGTGGGCTTTGGCATGTGCTCGTCTCTACCATGTCCTAGTGAAGTCATCTAACGCAGTAGACTGGAAATTGGAGAAAGCCCTGTCTACAGTGGAGTACAGGACCACCAGAGGTGCTTATAGCCAATATAGCCAACTGGTTCCAGCCTTAGTGTGAGCTGGGGTAGCTATGAGACAGATACCCACTCTACCATCCTCCCTGGGAGACCCGGCTAGAACACCAACCAGGCTTGTGGCAGGGAGGAAGGGGCATGTAGTGGAGGATCATGCATTGGCTGGCAGGTAAGCTTATATACTATCTTTTGCTGTTTGGGGTCCAAGGAGATCATGATCTATATCCAACTCTGGAGAATGAGGGACCACATGGTGGTGGCCTGGGAGCCACAGTCATGGTAGAACACTGTGTCACTGTGTAGTCTGGGCCCTACCGCCTACACTAGGCAGGTGGGCAGTGTTGGATCCAAGGTAGAAACTACCATGGGATCCTTACCACTGTCTCCAGTTGAGCACTGACACCACCCCCCTTCCTTTCTGATCCCCTCTGAGGTGCCTACTCCCTTGCCACTGCACCTCACCTAAGGAAGCCGTACCCCAGTTCATTGACTGTTGATGCAGCAGAGAAAACACACTGGGGCTAGAGGCTGTGCTCCAGAGGGAAAGGCAGGTAGGGGTTTCTAAAGCCAAACCAGGTTGGCAAGTTGCTCCTGGGTACCAAGGTCAGGCTTATAGCCAGTGATGCCCTCCTCCCCAGAGGCCCAAGGCCTCAGCTCAAGTGCCAAGCTCCCACAGTACTTGGGAATGCAACAGCTGACAAGGGCTGGTCTTCCTCTCCACAGTGAAAGTTCCCACTGTTTGCTCAGGAATTTGTCTAGGCCTTCCCAGAAGCTCAACTCCCTCTCTCACCCCCTCATGCACCAATATGAACTTTCACAGGCTGTAAATGTCCCATGCAGGGTTGGTCCAAACCTGCATGTCTATCCTTAGCCCAGCCTTGAAGAGATCAGAGTACTGAGAGCTGAGCCTGGGAGAATAGCCAGGTGGTACTCCACAGCCCAGCTCTACCTGCCAGGTCAGGCCAGGAAACTCTCTGGGGAGGAGGGGAGAAAGGGCTCAGAGACACCTGGGACATGACTATCTATGGATGAGGTTGGTGTCCCAGGGAGGCATTTTCCTGGCTTCAGGATGTGTGAAAGAGTCATGTCCACTGTCAATCTCTCTGCCCTGATGTTCACTTCAACAGAAGCTCTCCAGGTGGAAGCATGAAACCCTTCCCAATCTGCCATTCTGAAATCAGAATGGGGCTGAAAAGTGCTTTAAAAAAAAAAAGAGGCTCATGAGTAAAGCCCACTCACAAGTCTTGGGGGTCAATGGCCCCATGAAGAGGTCCTGAGGTCATATCCCTCCCTCTTGAATGATCCTTGGAGCATCCCTGTCTCCAAATCTCAGGCACCTCATATAGAGTCCTCCTTCTCTTCTTCCAAACCTCCATCTGTTGCCATGGTTACAGGAGCGATAAGGCAGGAGCATCCAAGGCTCCCCTTTTATTCCTGCCTCCTTTCATTGGGGTTAGGTTCTGGTCCTCACTGTGCCCCAGACACTTTCCTGGCCACTGAGTCCTGTGAGCACTGAATTTCAACTGTCCACTGACCCAGGTCCCTTGCTGTGCCCTCATCTGCCAACACCCAAAAGAAGGGGTGCCCAAGGACATCCTGGCTGAGGTTCATGGATAATGCCAGCCCCCAAAGTCAGAGAATATGGCTCCTTTTATGTCTGCTACCCATAAAACTTCCAATGGCCCAAAGAATAGAGGAGACACCCAGTATCCATCTGTGCTTAACATTGGGGACTCATTACTGTCCAGGACCCACAGCAGCCAACAATCCACCAGTATGCTGCACAGGTCTTCCCAGCATCACTCTGAAGTTCACGCCACTCTACAGCAAAGAAAGCAAGGGTATCCCTACTATAAGACACCCGAATCTCAGAAACTACAAAGGCTGCATGACAAGTGGTAAGAGGGAAGAGGATATGGATCCATCCCTAGGGTCTTCACAGTCCCTGTCTTCTGTTTCGAACTGTTGATGTGTACCTCCACACACTGAGACTTGCTGTCCAGCATTCCCACCTCACCTACATCCCATAGCACTCTCAATAGACTTGACTTACAACAGCTACAAGAAATTCAAACTCATTTGATCTTGTATTCAGCACTCATGTACTAAGTCATCAGCCAATCAGGAAAGCCTACACAGCCTTCACGCCCCCGCCCCCCAAAGTATCCTTGCATTCTTTGCAACCATAGCTAAGTTCCATCACTGTCAAGGTCTGCCTTCTGCCACTTCACAAACTAGTTAGCATGGCACATTATCCCAGCCTTTGGAACAACACATGGACATTAGTATGACTTCTACAATCTAAACACACAGAGTGACAGGCTGGTGTGAGTCAGGACATCACCAGCACCCGTAAGACTATGACAGGTAATTCTCCAATGAGATGTAGATGGCCTAACACCTGAGCTAAGTGGCTCCACATGCCCTGCCCGGGAAGTTTCATGGAGAAACTGTCCTCACCTGCCAATACATCTAGGACAGGCTCTGAACTCTGACCAGAGTTCAGAATGCTCCAAGACCAGGTCATCCCCTCAGGTATTAGAACAGACTTTCAGGAAAGGGGGAAAATTTTTGTGTAAAGGAAGACATAAAGTGATAGAGGAATAAGAAAAAAAAACAAGCATCACATCTGTAGCCTAGGCAAGGCCATCTCTCCAGGGGCCCAGCCACCAGTCCAGCTCTTCCAAAGGCTCTCTTGTTCCCAAGATGGAGTCAGCATGAGAAGCAGGAGGAAAGATTTGACTTGGATCTAACTCTGAGGCCAGGCTAAGGTCTGCAGGTAGATTCATAGTCAATACTGGACTGGTAGTGTGGGTGTCTCCAGTGGGTGAGACCCAACACCCAAGCCGGACAACTGGCTACAGCACTCGGGTCTGGCAATAAGCATGTACTCAAGCTAAGGGACAATAAGGACATGGATTCTCTACAGTTGTTTCAATAATTCTGCCCTGGGCTCTGCTCCAGGCCCCTTATGTGCATTGACATGTGGTCCAGGCACTGAACACCAACCCCCTAACGCCAGGATTCAGGATAGGTAGGTGAGCCTCCCTAAGGGCACTAAGAGTACTAAGAGTAGGACCATAAACATGTGTAAGAATGAAAAACAAGGACTAGACTGAGGAAGTACCCCATAGCAAACTGTAAGCCCCACAGTGGAGGAGGCTCGAGGAAATCTAGGCCAGGCCATGAACTGGGTATCACAATAAAATACTCCATATTGGCAAGAAGAAAAAGCAGACTACAGGTCCTGGAGGAGAGGGTTTGAGAGGCTATGGGGATGTTGGGGGAGGGGTGTCCTGAGAGCTGGACTTTATGGTTAAAGGATCTAGGTTCCTGGCACATTCCAAGATCTACCATCAATACCCTATGTGAGGGATGGGGGACAGTTCCATGTCTTCCATTCATAGAGGAAGAGGGGCCAAGAACTTGTAGCAGAGTGTTAACCCCATGTACACCCCCACAGAAGCCCAGCAGCAGGAAGGATTATACAAGAACCCATGTGGAGGCCTCAATCCCCCACTAGTGTGCACCACGGGCATCCTCTGCAGTCCCCTCATGTTGGTCAACCGCCCCCTAGCACCCTTATCTGGGGTCACAAGTGCTAGGAAACTGGGAATTTCGGGGCACACAAGGAATCTAGCAGGACATCTCCCGTACGCCACTTCTGTTATCCATGCTGGAGACTCAGCCAGGTCTGGGAACTCCCTTCCTGCTGAGGCACGTCCCTAGAGGTTGGAGAGGACCTCCCACTCCACAGTGCCAGATGATCACATTACACTTCTATTAACTGGGCTCCGCAATTCAATACTGCAAAATTATCCCGATGAGGTATTTTTGATAAATCCCTTATCTATTCAGTAATTCAATTGAGTGAACCGTTCATCTAAGCTGGTGTCCTAGTTAAGGAGACCTTGCTCTTCTTCCCTCCCTAGGTGCAGGACCTAGGGAATGGAAGCAGGCGATTAGGCCACCGGCTGAGCTGCTTTCAGAGTGGCAGGCCTAGAGACCCCAGAAGGAGAAGGTTCTGACTGAGCAGCATTTTCCTGGAAGGTATGTTTAGGGTAAAGGTGGAACAATGAGCAGGGGCCAGGTGGAGCCTGATAGAGTGAAGGGGGTTGATGCCCACACCCAGGGATCCAACACTGGGAACACCCATTGGCCTCCATGAACGTGAGGGCAGATTCCCACCTCCTGCATGCAGACCGTGGTACAGTAAAGGAGACACAGCTAGTGGTAGTACTCTGACCAGCAGCTGCCTAGCTTCTGAGGGACAGGACAGGCAGGGCAGAGATGCAGGATTACAGAGATGGACAGTCTGTAATGCTCTGGGAAGGCGGGGGCCTGGAAGGAGCAATTACAGCCTGCAGGCCTGACTGTGGGAGTCCAGACAGATATCCACTCCCATGCTCCCCTGTGTTGGCAGAGCTGAGTTCTGTAGCTGCTATCTCCTGCTTTGCACCTGCCAGGCCCCACCCCTTCAGTGCCCAAGGGATGGGCAATGGGGTTGCCATGGTGATGAGGTTGGGGATGCCTTCCTTGGGAAGCCCCAGGGAGTCTCTGACTGTCATCCCACACACAGGGAGACATGAGAGTTCAGCTCTACACACACACACATACACACACACACACACACACATCTTGTACACACTTTCACACATGCCTACATGTACATAGGTACACAAGCCTACAAAACATAGGACACAGACACACACGTGCACACACAGATACACAGGCCTGCAGATCTGCATACACCCTCAGGCCACATTCTAAAGCAGAAGGCTCCAGGTCTCCCCATCTGAACATCTTGCAGGCTTTTCACTCAGGTCCTCTGACAGCCAGCGATGGGCCACCCAAATGTTCTCCCAGAAACCCAGACATTACTAAAGACAACTTGCAAAACCTACAGATGTCCCAATTCCACTAGCTCCTTCACAATCAGCCATGAGTGTCCCTTAGCAGCATCCTCCACAAGCATGTGAGGTCCTGGCAGGACACTCTGGGCTTTCTCACCAGCAGAACCCTAGTAACTCCTTGAGAAATTCAAGGGCAGAAAAGGCCTCGATCCTTAATCTTTCCAGGGATGCTTCTGCCCATTACTACTGGCAGCTATGAGCACCAATGGGCCAGAATAGGCAAATCTACTCCATTTAGATGGGACTCACCTGCCTCTGCCTTCCTCCATGTCACTTAGCCAGTGTTCACCCCATGCCTGCCCTGTACCATCCCTGTGGCAAGAATCCACAAAGCAGTAAACTAAGACAGAACCTATGAACTAAGAGGAAGCTGAGGAGTCCAGCTGTTGCCTAGGTGTCCTTATAGCCAAGGAAAGGGAGACAGCCTGGCCAGTACTACTCTCATGTCCAGGGAAGCAACCTCCCTTGAGAAAACATACACAGTTCAGGGACCCCTCCCCCCACCAGGGGGACACGCTGCCCAGATAATCAGAGACAGGGACAGATGGACCCATGCCTGGCCTACAATGCTGATGGGAGGCCACTGTCAGGGAAGGGAGTCACGCTGAGTCCTGCAGTCACCTGCTGTCAGGGACAGAAACACTGGCCCCACCCCCGCAGCAGTGCCTGCCCATCCATCCTCAAGCAGGAGGCCAGTAATCTGCAGTAAGGTAATAATAGAATCTGCTTAGTGGGCAGCGGGCAGGAAGGACAGGGAGAGGAGAGAGGCAGAGTTTGCCGGCCCACACTCAGTACTTCCAAACAGCAGCATCTGTCCCCAAGTATCACCGAGCTAGTGTCCAACTGAGAAGCCCAGCATTATGTCTGCCTCAGCCACCTCTTCCTCTCCAGGCTGCCACTCAGGTTGGGGGCTGCCTTGTCCCAAGAGCTCTCCCTTGTCCTCATCCCAGTTCCCAATCGATGCTAGAACCTGATATCAGAAGGCCTGATTCTGTGCAGAGGGGTCTCTATTCCCGTGTCTGCCTCCCGGGCACTAGGCAGGGCCATCTGGCTGGCTCTGTCCTCATACACCCACTCTGAAGTCCACAGTTCTGGGAGGGAGCCCCTGGAGAGGCTGGGACAGAGGAGGAAGGACCAGGAAGAGCATGGTGTTGCAAATGCGAGCAGAGCTGGGAAGGCAGACAGTGAGAGGCACGGGCATAGAGAAGAGAGGCCTGCTAGAAGGAGCTGATCACCACACCTCAGGTCCCATAGCCCTAAAGGCCTTGGGGTGCTGGAGGTCAGGAGGCAAACCATCTGACCCTGGCAAGCCTCCCAGAGTAGCTGAAGCCTGGAGGAAAATGCTGTAGGAAATGCAGGTGCTTCTGAAGGGCTGGAGAAGAGCACTAGCTCTGGAAGCTTCCACCTAGAGAGTGGGTCAAAGCACATTGGGCAGTCAGACCCAGCCTTGGCAGCATGAATGAGCCTGCAGGCTGGTAATTACTTGTGGAGATCCCCCTCCTCCCACCCCAGCCATGCATCTACTAGCAAAAGAGCAGCTTCAAGAGCATCCGACTAGCACATGTCCAACCAGCAGTGCTGTACTAGGGAAAGTGGTATCCTATCAGCTCAGGACCCACAAGAGTTCTCCCTGGTGGAACTGTCATCCCAGCACCGCAACAGAAGATCCAAGGCAGAGATCCCCATCAGTGGTCTGTGAACCAAAGACAATGTAGCCAGGGGTGAGAGCCATCATCCTCCCTTCTCGGGCCTGAGAACAACGGCCACTGGCCCCAAAGTGACCTAACCAGGCTCTGTGTTCCTCTTCTCCAGATGATGCTAGGGTACATGCAGGAAGTACATAGGCCCCAGAGGTATGTGTATCAGGGAAAGCAGCATGACACAGGAGAGGGGTTGGGGCAAGGGTACTTCTGCAAACCCACTCCTGCCTGCATTTGTCAGTGTGTCTAGGACAGTAAGCCAAGCTCTGGGGGACAATGGGACTACCAAGTGCCTATGCCAAGCCTATAGCATAACCCCTTCCCCACAGACACTGGGTCCTGATGTCACTGGATTTCCAATTTGCAGCCTGGGATAGCCCTCAATATATCCTTCCAAGAATGGGACAGGACAGTGGGCTTGTGAGCTCTTTCAGCGAACACAGCTGTGGCGGTTACTGTGTGCTGTCAGACTGCTTGTAAGTCCTCTGAGATTTGGGGTTTGGCACCCACAATCTTCCAATATCAGATGAGCCCGCTTCTTTATAGATACCCCTGCAGCTGGTTCTTCATGAATCCTCTGGCTCAGCAGTCCCTCCTGAGACCCCCAAGGCCTCTCCGTATTGCAAATGTCACCTGTTTCCAGGAATTCCCATCTCTCAGTTAGCCTGAGGGAGGTGACAGGAAAGATGGACACTGTGTGCAAGGAGCCAGTAGAGCTAGCCTAGGATCAAGCCCTGAGGAAATGAAGGACTTGGGCTGGAGCAGCCAGAAGCGAGCACTAGTAACCTCTCACCTCCATGGGTAGGGTGCAGGAAATCAGCCTGGCCTACAGTCAGTCTCTCCTCACTTCACGTCCCAACAGCTACCCAAGACCATCATCACATCCTAGCATGCCATCCACACTCAGAACTCTGAAACAAGCCACACTCATCAATGGCAGACCTACCCCAGCCCCGAGATACCCACGTGAAAGGCTATGTCCACATCCTCCTGCAGTCAGAGCCACTCACAGGAGGATCTACCACCTGGTGAGGAAGCCAATGTCAAAGTCTGTACCAATGAGAAGTGTCCTCCTCCAGAGGCAGTCGGAGGCCTGCACCAAGCACCCTTGAGCACACAGGCCAGGCCAGGACTGGCAGCAGGAAGCCCAATATGTGTAAGTTTCCACTGGCCCATAGCCAGGTCCATGTCCCAACAGCAACTCAAGGCCATCACAAAGCCCAAAGCCATATCTGGGAGACAAATCTTGAAACTCACCAAAGACCTCTGAGTCCCTCACACAGCTCAGCACAGCTAAAGCTTGGGACTGAAGACCAGAGGCTATCAGAAGCACGCTCCCCCCAACACCACCTGGCAGAAGTTATAGACTTCAGCACAGTTATGCTGGACAGCTCCCAATTAGTGACAAGCAAAGGCGGAGCTTAGAGCAGATTCTCCACAGTAGAGCAGAAGGCCCGAGGCTATCCCCCAAGAAGGATCCAGGAATTTGAGGCCCCTGCACCACTTGGCTTTGCCAAAGGCTTTCTCTGAAAAGTAGGGTGGGCAAGGGTCACTAGATGCTGGCACCCAGCAGCCAAGGGCTCTCAGTACAGGGTGGGCAGGGGTCTGGGGCTGCTCAGGTAAAGGGTAATAGTCCCAGGGACTCCTGAGCCCTGACGCCTCCCATACATGGACTAACAACAGGCTGAGGAAAGGTGTACTCTTCTAAACTGCCACAGTTGCATGCATACCCAAGAGACCTGTGATCTAGACATGTATCACAGACACTAAGCTTAGCCTGCTACAACAGCAGCTCCAATGCCAATGAAAATACTCATTCTCCAGGGATGCCCATGCCAGTTTCCCTGCATCTGCTAGATGACAGGCAATATGACCATGATTGCCACTGCCCACTATCTCCCAACTCCTGGCACAGCCTCCTGAGCCACACAGAAGCCATAAGTCAGTGCGTTAGCACAAGAGCTCCATGAAGAAAGGTGCTAGGATGTAGGGCCTTGGAGCAAGGGGCCTGGGTGGGCTGGCTTGCTTAACCCAGCTCCATGCCTACTGCACCCACTGTCCACCTGCTGGAAATGCAGTGTCCCTAGTGATGCTCACAAAACCACATTCTGACTGCATGGAAGCCCTCCTCTCTGGAGACGGAAGCTGTATCATGAGCCAGTGGGCACTGAGGGACACTGCTGCCCTGCCTGGCATATATGAAGGCTGGCTCTGAGCAACAACTCTGACATCAATTACACAGGAGTTTGAGAGACCTGGCCTAAGCTGGGATGCCATCCTTCTACCCATACCTCTGTCTACACCTGCTGAAAGGCTCAGGACAGATGATTGGATCTACGGCAATCCCAATGCCCAGAAAGAGGCCACTCTCACCCTTGAGAGATCCATCCACCTAGGTTTCCGGAGGAACAGATCAGCAAATGCAAGCAGTCAGTGGAAGAGGTTCAGGCCCTGGAAAGCTTTTTACTCTCATTCAAGTGCTGGACCAGCTTATGCTGCTTTAGAAGGAGAGTTACTTCTGGGATGGTAACAGCTCTGTGATCCTCCAAGTCTGTCTTTTTGATATATACACTGGAACATTACCAGGTATGATTTCTTTCCAAATAAATAGGATTGAAGCAAAACTGGGTACACATTGCTGGGGGTTGCAGCTGGGAATGTCAAGAAGGGGCATACTGTGTTTTAGAGACCCCTGTACATCCTACATGGCAATGCATAATCCAGTACTGGCCCAACACAGGACAGTTTCCATAACAGCCCCAAACAATAGAAATCCCACAGGACATCCTTTAAGCTGAAGACCCTCTGTCGGCTTGCTGCCCAAGTCCCTTTCACCAATGCCCAGTATGTTGGAGACAGGGTCAGAGTGAGATGAGCTCAAACCAGTAGGAATCTAGGGATTTGCTTGAGACTTCACGGGCACATGAGAAGAGACAGAATCAGCCTGCCTGCTCACTAGTCCAGAGCCTGTGAAGGTGGCAAAGGTGCCATTCTGAGTCTCAAGAGACTGGGCCTGCCCAGAATCCCCTTGGCTAGGCAGAGATGACCATAATCCCATCATCTCTCTCTGCCTGCTGCTCCACCAACAAGGGTTCCAGGAAAATCTCCTTGGTGGAAGGGGTAAACAAGCAAAAAGAACCACTTATCTTCTTTCCCCTTCTTTCTCAGGTCCTTTAGCCTGCACATCACTGACCCTGAAGTTGTCACTGACACATCAAGAGGCACAGAACTGCTCAGTCCCATTTAAGAAGGTCTTCCTGGCATCTTCTCATTATCTCACCCCCACTGCTACATAGACATGTACATAGACATGCTACATAGGCATGAAGAACAAAGAATTCCCTATTGTAGTCTGGTCTCTCAACTAAGTCCTCGGGATAGACCTGCCCAGAGACACGGTACACAAACTCTGCCATAGGACAGTTGTGACGCCAGGGCTTCCAGACATGTACAAACACTACTTGCTGCAGTACAGGATGGGGCTTGCCCAGCTCCTCGTGAGATGGACTTGCCTTTGGGGAGTGTCAGGTCAGTGGGATCATGTCTGCATCCCCATCAGCCCTGAAGGAAGGTGACACAATGAGACTCTAAAGACTAGGAACCTACTTGATGTTGTGTGTATGAGATCCAGAAACAGCCAGAATAGAGGGACACTGCCGCTTCCGAAAGCCAGCAAAATTCTGTGCCCCTCAATACGGTCTAAAATGAGAAGGGTTGGCATTCTGGGTATTTGGGTCACTTCTGAAGGGCCTACTAATCACACCAAGACAAGCCTGGGGCTGTGTCTGAAAGTGAGGTTGAGGGTGGCATTTACAGCTCTTTTATTTGAGGGAGGGGCTTCACATGAGGAAGCTGAACAAATCCTTACCTGTCCAATGGACTCCACTCCCAGAGCATGAAGACCTCCACCTCAGGGACAACTTCCCCAACCCCAGCACCAATAATCCCTCAAAGTGGCCCACTCTGGCCAGTATCTTTCCTTGGGTGAGGACTTGTGGTCAGGACAAGAGAACTCTCAGTTGAGGACAGAAGCCACATGCTGAGTAAATCAGTATCCAGGGGCCCAGGAACCCAGGAGAGCTTGTAGCAAGTCAACTCATGTGGCAGTAATCTTACCAAGTTGGCTTCACCCTGGCCATGGGCTCTTGGAACAGGTTCTCAAGGACCCACAGCCACGTGATTAAACCCAGCAACCTACTCCCTGAGCACTGAGGGCCCCCCAGGCACGACCACCCAACTCCTATCCTGATACTTTCACCCTCACAAGGGTTGTAGGCAGCTGGGGTAACTGGGGCTCCCAAGCGCAGTTGCCCCTCAACAGCCACATTCATAGCCTCCTTGCGCACACCGCCCACGGCTCTGAGCCTCAGCTGACGTGTAGCCGCCTCCACTTGCGTCACTGGCCCTTAGGCAGCTGTCCAAGCTGCCCTCAAGCCTCTGCCCCTAGGGCCAGGACCCAGAGTGGGCAACTGCAGAGTGAATGCGCCCAAGGCACTTCTATCCCCAAGAAGGCCAAAGACTTTCTGTGCCAGAGAGCCTCCAAATAAATGAACCTAGAATTCCCAAACCGGCTCCAGGACCAGCTCTGTGCCTTCTCTAGCCATCCCAGAACCACAAGGTCCCCAAACTATCCATTCGACCCTGGTCGGGTTCACAAGGATGCTGTGGCTACCCAGAGAAGGTGCGTACATCCTCCCACACAATTAAGAAGTGAAGACTCTACATGGATTGATCACTCACCCAAGAAGATGCTGTCAACCTCTAGTCCTGGAACAAGACCCTAGACCCAGTCTGTGACCAGCATGCCAGAATCCACCCGCAAAAAATGGGAGGTTTCTTATCAAACAGATGGACTTTCAGGATACTGTCCAGCAGGCGGGGCTGGCTCCCAGCTGCTAGGATCCAGAACACTGACTGTTCAGAAACAACAGAACAAGGCCTGAACCAAGAGGGCTGGGCTCTGAGTGGTGGCCCCTCTGGTACAATCCGTGCTTTGTCCCTGAAGCCTAAGTCAAAGCCCAGCCTCCATCCTGTTCAGAACCCTGGGCAGCCTGGTTCAGCTAGCATCTCTGGGCAAGGTCTTGTGGAGGCCTGTGGGCAGCTGTGGCCACGTTAGGCTTGGACCTGAGTCACCAGGCATATTAGCTACTAAGCAGGTGAGCTCAGGTCTTACTTCTAATCAAGGAAGCCCACTTATGGGCCCATAAACTTCCTAGAGAGTACAGGGCAAAATAAGGGACCCCTTCAAACAGAGGAGCACCAAGAGACCCTCATCTACCATAGCATCCCCAAGAAGGGCCATGACAGGCACCCTTACTTGCTCTTACCAGACACTGTATTCAGCTTTGGAGCCTCATAAAAGTCCCAAGGAAACCTCATTCCCAAACCCATTTGTAAATGAGGTCAAAGGCCTAAAGCCCTTCTGCTATAGTTAGCAGCCAGCATACAGCCTTCAGAATCAGTGGCATAGAATTGCCTCCACTAAATTCCAGGTGACTACGGGACCTCCGGACCTGATCCACCAAGGACAACCTGAGACTCTCTGAAAGAAATACCCCCACTAGGTCACTGTGAAGGTACCCTCACTACTCTGCCAGAGTTCAGAAAATGGGACTTTCTAGTGACATGAGTCACCCTTAATAATAGCTGCTGGCTATCCTGGGGAGGGCCAGCTGCCCACTGTGTGGTATAGAAGCAGGGTACCAAGGTAAGAAGGGGTTAAAGTGATATGCTCTCCCTGGCACACTCCACAAATACCAGGGAAGAACCTAGGGCAGATAGAATGGTCAGGGCACCAGAACACACTTGACAGGCTGTGTCCAGGAATGGGCCTGGCTGGTGTTGCTAACAGGTGGGATACAGGGCTTGCCAATCTCACACTACTGTTTAGGTGACTTGACTAGCCTCAGAGAAGGGCAGTGCGTGGCAAGTTAAGGGGCATCTACACACCAATGACACAGACGACGTCTGGCTACCATCAGAGTAAAGACAGCCAGGGATATGGTGGGACCTAGAGCCCCCAGAGCCTCAGCCCACCCACCGCCTACTGCTGTGGTGGCTATGGCTGGCCACAATGGCATTCACCTCTGAGACCTGCTGATGATCTGTCAGAAACAAAGCCTGGAGAGCAGTGGAAAGAGCTGATTCTGCTTCGAGTCTCGGCGAAGGCTAGGCCCGCACCTACTTCAGCACGGCTGCACAGGACAGTTTGTGCCTCTGTTTCTAGACACAGTTCTCCCCTGGGCAGCAGCAGGGCAGAGACCTAGGCATGGCCCACTCTGGAAGTCAGCCCTTCATAGGCCTATTACACGAGGGCTCTGGTGTGTAGCCAGGCCCTGGGCAAAGCCCACACAAGAGAGGCCCATGAGCACACCAAGGAAGGATCTGTGCAGGCACACGGCACATCCTGAGTGAGCACCTATAGTGTGCCTTTCCAGTACAAACATGCCCCATCCCATGGCAGGAAGTTCAGGAGTCCATGAAAGGTTCATGCCAGCTTTCATCAGAGTAGGCAGAGACCCATGTGCATGGGGACACAGATGCACTGTGAGCCACCTCAGTGAGCCAGGTCAGGATGGTTCCCCTGTGGTTCTCCAACCTCTACCAAGAGCACTTATCCTTCAAGCACACCTCCGCTTCCCTGGCCTCTGCGTCCTGCTGCCTGTAAAAGCTCCCAGAGAGAACAGGAGCTCCTGAGCAAGTATGAACTGTGGAAGGAGGGCTGGCAGTGCCCAGGTTTAGCCAGAGAGGAGCTGAGCAGGGCAGAAGACAGGCAGGAGAGCTGCATGACCCATGCAGCTCCCAGACCTGCATACCACCTGATCTGAGCTCTGAACAAAGCCCTGGGCAGGAGATAAATCATCCCCTGTTCCCAATAAGTAGAACTCTAACAGAGTGCTAGTTCTGAAGCCATGGTACCCTCATCTGTACAACTAGGTCAGATGGCCAGAGCCAGATGTGGAAGAAGGCTGTATAATTCCACGAGGGACTCACAGCAGGAGCCAGACGAACCTGGTGAGTGGCAATCACCAGGCACGACATGCTACCCACTTTCACCGCTGCAGAAGCCACCAGGCCCTTTCCACCCAGCTTGAGGGGCCCTGGGGCTTGGCCCCACACAGCTTCCCCTCAGCTCCTCACCAGCATGGCTCATCTACAGGGCCTGGCACAGCAGCCACTCACTCACTGCGTGACTTTCAAAAACTGACCTGGTCCCAGCAGCCACCTTCAATCCTGCTTCTGTTCACTGTGTTGCCCTCTACCCATGAATATCAACATTCCTGGTCCTGTGACACCTACGGGTCTGCTACATCCTCACCTGTTTCTCTACATCCATCTCCCTTCTCACCTGTCTCCCCCCTTGCCCACCTATCCCACCCTCACAGCTTCTTCTACCTCAAGATTCCCCTGTAGCCTGTCAGTCATCAGAGCTCCCATCCAACCTCTTTTTTTTTTTCTTTTTTTTCTTTCTTTTTTTTTTTTTTTTTTTTGGTTTTTCGAGACAGGGTTTCTCTGTGGTTTTGGAGCCTGTCCCGGAACTAGCTCTTGTAGACCAGGCTGGTCTCGAACTCACAGAGATCCGCCTGCCTCTGCCTCCCGAGTGCTGGGATTAAAGGCGTGCGCCACCACCGCCCGGCCCATCCAACCTCTTAAAGGCCATTCGTAAGTGTGAAATGGGTATTTCAGGTTTCTCAATCTGGCAGACCCTCCACTGACCTGTGAGCCCATTCAGGTAAGCTTGAAGGCAATCCCCCACTCATCCCCTTCTCTTGGCCTGACTGACCACTTCTTGCAGGGTAGGGGGCCCTGTCATCACCTCCTATAGTAGGTCTGTGCTGGCTAGTTTTTACATCAACTTGACACAGACTAGATTTGGGGAGAGAGAAGAAGATCAATTGAGGAAAAAAGATGCCCCCACCAGATTGGCTTGTAGACAACCATTTTCTTGGTTAACGATTAATATGATAATTGCCCATTCCATTCTGAGTGATGCCACTCTTGGGTAGGCAGTCCTGGGGTGGTATAAGAAAGCAGGCTGAACAAGTCATGAGGAGCAAAACAGTAAGCAACATTTCTCCGTAGCCTCTGCTTCAGTTCCTGCTTCCAGATTCCTGCCTTGCCTTAAGTTCTTGCCATGACTCCCTTCCCTGATGGACTGTGATGTGTAAGTTGAAATAAACCCTGTACTCCCCAGGTTGCTTTTGGTTATGGTGTGTAGCACAGCTATAGAAATCCTGACAAAGACAGGATCCTACAGGCCTTCCTAGGCTGTGGGCCCACGAAGGCAGAGCTTCAGCATGGGCAGAAGAGTAGTGAGGCTACACAGCCTATGTAACCCTCCTTCTGGTCCTGGTGCTACCTAGACTTGAAGCATCTCCCATTCCAATTCAGTCTCTAGGGGTGCCTTCAAAGGGAGGGATTGTCTCCCATTTCTGTAGGGGCTAAGTTTGGAAAGAACTAGGGGGAAAAAGCGCATCTTAGATCAGGGGAAAGTCCTGCAGAGTCCTGGAATTCCCAGCCCAGCCCAGGAACCCCCCAACTCCTGAAGAGCTTCTGTTGGTCAGGGTTCCAAGCATTCCAATGTCACTCAGCACCTGGACCCAGGGGGAAAGTCATCAGAGGATATACTCAAGGCCTCCAAGGGTAGTTTAACAGGAAGAGAGATGATTGCATGACCACAGCCACAGCAGCCAGGTGCAAGGCCAAACACCAGCAAAAGTGATAAGAGAAACTCCCTGGGCCCAAGCCACCACCCCATGGGTAGTCCAAAAGAAGGGGCAGATTGGATGCTCCAGAAAGCACAGAGGAGCCACCTACCCCCTACCCCATCTAACTCCATGGAGGCAACATCTTGCGGTTTGTCTTCCTCTAGGTAATGTGCTTACACTACTCCACAAGGCTCACTGCCACCAGACTATCCCACAGCCCCAAGAAGCAGCTTATGTGTGGATAGGCAGATACAAGCAGAAAGAAGCAAGGGTTAGTGTTGAAATGAGCAGGTGGGTAGGAACTGCGAGCCATCTGTGTGTGTGTTCCCATGACATGTGGTCATGCCAGGAGAAACCCTCAGATCGGCATGTAAGCAGGGCAGAAGTGGACAGAGTCGAGCCTACACGCCCCATCAAGCTTTCCTGGCAAGAAGTTGGACTCTGCCTGATCCAGGGGTAGCACAGAAGGCTGAGACACAGCAATTCGGCTGACATCTAGTGTTAAGTGGCCAGGCCCAGCAAATACAGTCAGGACCTACCTACATCCACCAGGATGACCTTTCAATAGCAGAGCGGGAAGACACACATGATGAAACATGATGAATAGTCTCCTCGGCTGCACATTGGCACTCTGGTGGTCAGAAGTCAGGAGAGAGGGTGTGTCCAGACGGCCCAGGAGCAAGGCTGCTCAGGGTCCTTCTAGATCACTGGCCATCATGGTGCCATTAACTACACGACCATGTAACGCCACAGAGAAAACAGGGAAGCCAGCCCCTACCCACAGGGTCCACAAGGCACCATGCATCATTCACTGCTATCATCACTTATACGCCCAGGGCTTCTTATAACAACGTTTTATTGGTAGGATAATTAGATTATTTTAATGCCTCCTGCATTCTGCTGCTCCAGGCCCTTCTCTCACACACTACAGTTGCTCATCCCAGGAAACATGCATATCCGGAACTCAATGGAACACCACCTGCCTATGCCTTACCCTCAACCCCGAGTCCCTTGCTCAGTGACTTGGTGTTGACTGCTGAGTTTAGGGGTTGACTCCAGGGTGGGAAGATGTAGCTTCTGGGGTCCAAATATATATATGCCTCCGTGACATCACAGTTGCAGGCCTCTAAGGGAACTCAGCCTGGCCCATCTCCTTCCCAAACATCGCCTTTACCACTGCCTCCCTGAAGCCCTGGGGTGCTTCTAGAGGGCCCCTAAGCCCCCACCCGAACCATACCGCACCCTCCCGCTGTCCTCCACTCCCAAGCCTGCACTGGCTCTGGGGAACTTTTCCAAATGGAAAGGAGATGTGGGCAGTGCCAGTTGGACCTCTGGGCAGCCGGAAGACAGGCCAGTCCTGGGAGAAGAAAGAAAATGGCTGAGTCCCAGCCTCCCACAAAGACGACTGTGTGAATGCGCCTAGCTGACCAGATGAGGGGGCTGACTAAACCCAGCCCGTTCCAGAAAGCTGGCCAAATTCAAGGTAGCCGGGTTCTCTGCTAGTCTACGGGAAAGCTGTGCAGAGATGGAACCTGCCCAACGAAAGACAGTGAGGACTCTTGGGGAGGTTCATCTCTGCTGTAGGCCCAGGTCTGTTCCAACCGTCAGACGGGGATGTATGGCTCAAGCCCAGGAACTGTCACCCTCTACCTCCCCAGGGAAGCCCAGTGTCGCAGACACTCAGACTTGAGGCTGGGTGCAGAAGAAGGCGCTGTCCAGCTTCCCTAAGGTTCCTGAGCTGTCACCCCCAACCTGAGCCGGAGGTCAGGGCTAGGAAAGCCAGGCCAGGTCCTGCCGGGCGGTGGCCGTTGCCTGGAGGTGGGGGTCATGCAGCCGGGACGCAGCTGCTCAGGCAGCATGCCTATTAGCGCGGCAGACGGCAGATGGGCGCCCGCTCGTCCCCCTCCTCCCGCGGCACAATGGGCCCGGCGCTAGCTCGGGCGCACAATGCGGCCCCGGGCCGCGCACCTGCAGCGGGACTGCCGGGAGCAGCCAGGCCCGGCTCCTGCTGCCCCAATCGCCGTGCGCCCCAGGCCGCACCGCGTGCCCTTGGGCTGCGCCCGCCGGCCCGCAACCGGTGGGCTGCGGGGCTCCACCACGGGACCCAGGAGTGCGGCGGACGTCGGCGCACCGCCGCCCATTGTTCGCGGCCGCCGGGCCGGGCCTGCAGCATCCCTGCTCTGAGGCCTCCCTCAGCCCCGCCCGGCCGGTCAGCACGGTCTCACCGGCCCCGCGGCCGCGCGCCCGCCCCCCACCCCGGCCCCGCCCGCGCCCCAAGCAGCCGGCGCGCACGCACCTGTCTGCCCCTTGCCCAGCGTCTTCTCCAGCCGGTAGGGCCCCACATACTGCGCGTGCTGCGCCCCGCCGCCGTCCTTCCCCGTCGATGTCATCGCTCCCGGGCCCCGCGCCGGCGAGTGGGCGCCCGGGCGCGCGGGCAGGGAGGGGCCGGCCAGCCGTGCGTCCGAGTCCGCCAAGCGCCGTCCGCGCTGACCCGGCCAGCGGCGCCCCCGGGCGGGCCGCGCCGCTCTGCGCCCCCGCCGCCCCCCACGCCGCGCCCGCCGCACCCGTGTGAGGCCGGGCTGCGGGGATGCTTCTCTGCCTCTCTGAGAGGACCCGGCGGGCGGGGGCACCAGGCTTCCGCCGCCACCTCCGAGGCCCGCGCCCCGCGCCCCGCGCCCCCCAGCGCACGCCCGTCCGTGGCCGTGCAGCCGAGCCCCGCCGAGCAACCGAACCGAGCCGCTCAGCCGAGCCCAGACGAGCAGCCGAGCAGCTTCGAGTGCCGCCGAGCCCGAGCCGAGCCCGAGCGGGCGCCACCGGCCGCAGCTACCGTGACAAGTGGTGCTTGCAGCTGTCAATCACAGCCATGGTCCAATCAGCGCCGTCCGCCTGGACCGCCCCGCCAGTCTCCAAGAGCGCGCTGGGCCGCTGGGCCGGGAAAGGCGAGATTGGGGTGTCGATGGGGCGGGGGCGAAGTGGAGGCCAGGCTAGGGCCAGGAGCCTCCCGACTGTGCTCTCGCTGCCGGAGATCTTGTCATTAAATGGAATGCTAGGGCGGTGCAGGCAGCAGGCCTTAGGGAGAAGTCCATGTGGCCGCCCTGGTCTGGGGGTTTCTCCCTGCACCCCTGGGTTTTGGGAGGAGTTTTCCGCCCCTCTCGAGAGTTTTGTATATAAAACTCAGCCGTTGAACCGTGGTAGGGTGCCGCAGGCAGGTTTGGAGTGCTGGTCACCAGGCACAGGTGCTCCCTGCAGGGTGGGGATGTTCAGCATTGGCGAGGATACTGCTTGCGGGCCGGGTTTTGCAGACGGGGTGGAGATGCTGCTTTTACGTTGAGGTTCTGCATACAGCGTGGGTGCTATGAGCAGGCTAGAGCTCTGAACACAGGTAGTGTTCTGCATATGAGTCGGAACGCTTCATGCGGATCGAGAGAGCTGTACACTGCAGTACCTAGAGTGCCCTGGATGCCATTCTCTACCGGCTGTTTCTGTTCCCGTGAGAAAGGGGCCAACATTTTTTGCGGTGTGCCAGTAGACACCAGTACAGTAGGATCATGAACTCTAGCAGAGGCACTCTGCGGCAGGGCCCCCTGGTGCCTCCAAGACCTTAGCTGCAGACATTTCTATATTTAAGATAAGCTGTGAGCCTAGGGGCTTCATGGCACCTAGGATCCCAAAAAGCCTCTGAAAATTGTATGGCCTTAAGGCCAGTAGTGGAAGCAGTCAGACCTAAAGGGATCCTCCTTTTCTTGCATGAAACCCTTGTATTTCCTTAAGATGTGCTGTGGGTGGAAGATGGTGGAAGAGGTGAAATGAGGCCCAGAACTTTCCAGATGTGGGTTATACTTCTTGTGCACCTCAGTGGAAGCTGCATTAGTCCACGTGCCAAGTCAACAAGACCCTAGGTGTGAAATGTCACCTTCACCTTCAGACACCTGCTTGCCCCTGCCCACCCTAGGTGTCATAGTGTCAGCTGAAGGAGGGCCTCACTCTTTCCAGCATGACCAGGGAAGACCAACGGGGAGTGAGAACACTGTGGTCTGTTCATATGTCCAGTGTAAGAACAAACTCTCAGAACCACTTCCCCTTCAAAGAGCTGGCCTGATCTTCAAAAGAGGTAGATTTAGGGTCACTGGGTACTAAGTGTTGTCCCGGAATGAGCAGCACTGGCCTGCTAATGGGAACACACAGGCAATCTCCGAGGTTAGCCTCAGGCTGATGCTGGCACCACTGGGAGATCTTTCAGCAACGTATAAGAGTATTTGAGACCTTGCAGTAGAGAATTCAACAGAATTTGGACAGGGGCGATCAGTGGAAGTAGAACATGGGCAGGTGAGTAGGAGGACCAATGATCCTCAGAAGAAAGAAAAGACTGTGCCCGGTCCCTATTCACTCAGGCCCTCCTGGTCAGCTGGGCCTCCTTGTCTACATTCCTACCTTTCCAGTGGCCTCAGCAGCCTTTGGTCTGTGGCTTTCTTCATTTGGTTCCCAAAACTTTTATCTTCAAGACTGCTCTCTCCCTACCTGCAGTCTAACCTCTGTGTCTCGATCTCTTCCCCTCTCTCTTGCTCCCCATTTTTGTGTGTGCATCCAGCCAGCACCAATCAGCAGGTCTCCAGTGTCAGGTGTAGAGCCTCTTCCCTTGGATGTGCCCTCCAGGAGCAGCTGTGTCCCTGCTGTACCTTGGAAGCCCAGTGACTCTCTACTGCCAGGACTACCCGGAGCCTAGGTTCCAACCAAACCTGCTCCATAAATCCTCAGATTCTACATCTTTAGAACATATGTCACATCCCCTACCCCATCTTTGTGAAATCACGAACACAAACTCTTTGACCAGTCTGCCGTCACCCAGGGTTAGTGGATCTGAGACTGAGGGGCATTCCAAGTAATGGTCAGCTAAGAGGCACTTGTGACTGTGGGTGCCATGGCTAGTGGGGCCCACTTGATCTTTTGTGTTGTGGGGTAGAAGTTGTGAGGGATCCAGTGCTATTGAGCAAGTTGACCTGCTCCAGAATTAGAAAGGGAGACCCCTGTCAAAACCAGGGGGCCTCTCTGGCAGATTAACCTCCCACTACACCAGTACATCTAGAATTATTTAACATAACCCAGGACCAATACCAGATAAAGGCAGGTTAAAAAAAAAGGTAAGTGGAGCCCACTACTTCCAAGGACCTAGAAACAAAAATCCTTAACAGAGAATCAGCAAATTGATTCCAGCGATACATGAAAAGAATACTTGTGAACCTATAAGACTTTTGTCTAGGAATGCCCAGTTAATTCTTCAAACTAATTTTAGTAGGTTAGGCCATTATGCCAGGAAAAAAAACCCTATAATACACAGTCATTAAAAAAATGTTTCCCATTGCCTTATCTAGTGTCAGAGAGATCCCAGCACTTGTAGCGTGAGGGTCCTAGGAAAGTCCTCTTTTTCACCTGCTTCTTTTTGGTTTTGTTTTGAGACAGGCTCTCTCCGTGTACTCCAGGCTGACCTCAAGTTTGCAATGATTCCCCTTCCAAGTCTTGAGATTACAGGCATGTACTGCCATGCCTGCTTCTGCCTGCCCAGGGAGAGAGGCTACAGAGCATTTGGGGGGACAGTCAGGAGGGAGACAAAGAAGCCAGGAGAGGCTCAGAATTCCTGCAGACTGGGCTTGCTTCTCATTAGCCTGGCTAACCTAGAGAAAGAGAAAGGACTAGAAAACCCCAAGACTAATGAACATAAGTCCCAGGGCAGAGGCCACTACTTCGGAACTGCTTTTACAGTGATTCAGCTGTGGGACCTGGGCTTGGGAGGGGCTTAGAGATGGCAGGTGGCCAAGCTGTAGGCCCATGTGGAGTGCGGTTGGGAAGGTGTACCTCCACTTATCTTCACTTGTTCCTCCATCCGGCCTATTATTCCATTCACATTTGTCCAAGAAGAAAACGAGGCTAAGAGAACACAGCGCTGGCCTTGGGAAGGGTTGTACAGCTCTCCGAATGCAGATAAGAGACTGGCGTGTGGATACATCTGAAGAGGACCACAAGGTGCTGTGTGCGGTTGTGAGAGCCGGCTAGAGAGTCTCATTTTAAAATTGGTGCTTTTGTTCCTTTCCTCCTTTACTTTCTGGCACACGGGATATTGTTTTATGACATCTGGGGCCCCCCACTGCTATGGCAGGGGAAGCCAGAGTCAGATGCAGGATTATGGGGAGCAAGGAAAGGAGACATTGTTTCCAAAGCCTCCTAGATCAGTTTAAAGCATTAATCCATTTCCTGAGAAACAGCCCAGGCCCCGGAATGCATTCCCTAGGAGACAGCACCAGGGGGCCCTCATTCTGGCTCCTTACTGTCTTGTACATACAGTAAGGCAACCAGAGTGGAGGGCAGGCTGGGAATATGCACCCACACCCTCCCTGGAAGGAAGAGAAGGAAGGAAGTTTGCAGTGGCGGTATTAAACAAATGCAGTAAATGCAAGTGCTGCAGTTGCCAGGAGCATGCATTATTTTCTCTTCCCTCCACTCCTTCTGGAGCAAGCCATAAAGAATTGATGAAGAGAGAAACTGTGTCCAAGGCAATTGAGCAAACACTGTCTGCATGGAGTTTTCCCAGACCACTGGTTACAGCTGAATCAAGACAGAATGGTAAGCTGTCCCTTCCTCCACAGCGGATTTTCAGTTCCACACTCCTTGTATTGACTCATTTAATGAGATGGCTTCTGAGGCAAAGGTGAGGCCCCAGCCACAGACCTGCTTTGAGGAAAGGTGCCCTGCCTAGCATTCTCATCCCGCCTGCTCTTGCTTGTAATGAGACTATTTATGCTTTCAATTTAGTTTTTATTATTATTGCTGTTTGCTTTTCAGAGTTTAGAGATGTACATCAAGGCATCTCCCGCCTCAGACACCTCCAAAGCATTCCTCAGCTGCCAGGGAATAGCGTCTCAGTCATGGTGAACACTGATAATTAAAGTCAACATCTCAGCACATTGAGTCAATTTCTTGAAAGTCTTTTTTTCAACACCAGGTAACCCTGTGTGTCAGTTCTCCATACCCAATAGCTGGCAGGCTTCCTCTTTTGCAAAGTGAACGGCTCTCATGAAATTTGCATTTAATAAAGGGTTTTTTTTTTCTTGCCTTTCTCAGGAACCTCTGATACCATGGTCCTCTCCTGGTCCTGACCTGACCATTTTCCAAGTGATGACCATTTTCCAAGTGAGGGTAAGGAGCTGCCTATGGTTGTCATGGCTACTGAGTGTGCATTGAACTGTCCCATGTTTGCTCATACATGAAGAAATATGAATCCCGTTTCACCCGAGCAGTGTGATCCTTGAACCTCCAACTCCTTCTGTGAAGAAGCCACAGAGCTCTGTCCTCCTCACCCCCTTCCTTAAGGTCCAGGGTGGGAACAAACCTGGGCTGTGAGCTGGAGCCTCACAGCACCCCTGAGGCTCGGTGTACTTCAGACATCAAGCCTTTTATGGCTGGGTATAGTTGTGGGGTCTCATAGAAACCCACAGTCCTTCCTCTCAGGTAAGGACCTCTGCAGAGAGACTGTAGTCCAGGCGGTTATAGGATGCTTGTCTTAGAGGGCACCCTGATACTCAAGGGGAGGGCATTGATGGTCCTGCAGTTCTCAAGGGCTTGAACTTTCCTCTCCACCCCTGACTACCCTCTGCTCAGTAGTCATTGTCCCTCACTTCCTCCATGGTATCATTCCACACAACAGCAAGGCAGATGAAGGTCTCCCACATCCTTTGAGGTCCAGCTCCACCATCCTCACCTTGAGAGCAAAGGCCAGGGACTTGCTCAGTGTCAAGGCCACCATCCCTCCTTGTCCCTCTTAGCCCTGACCCTCTGGGAAGCTTGAAATCTGCACAGTGCCTCCTTGTAGTCAGAGTCCCCTGTATATCCCCTAATCACCATTTGATCTCTTCCCATCTCACTCCAAGTCCCTACTCTGTGAGCCTTTTCCTAACATGTACCAGTGTTAAGGTGAATGCCAAACACACCCTGCGCACCTCCTGAACAGTTGTGTCTAGGTCCTTACAAAGCCAGGGCTCAGACAGACCCATGGCTGGGAGAGGAGTGTTGTTCCCTGGCTTTCCCTAAGGCTCCGTCACAGAACCAGCACCTCGTCCTCTGAGTAGGCACCGGTGCTGGATGTGACCAACAGACCTGCCTGGCTAGTGCAGCGTACAGGGAGTGACCACAGACTTGCACCTGACAGACTGCTGTGTTTCCCTCACAGCTATAAGGGGGACATATCTCTGGTGGCTTCTCCAGGTGTGACACAGGGACAGAGGGACTCTAAATGACACCCTGGAGTCACAGCACTGAGCCACAGGCCAGCTGTCCTGCACACATGCTTCCACTGCACACATGCTTGTACTGCACACGGACACGCCTGGGGTTGTTGATGGCTGTGTCATACTATGTCTCTGGTGACAGACTAGGGTTCCTGCCACCCCTCCTACCCCAGCCTGGTGACCCTGGGCCACAGTCCAGACAAGCACCAGAGCCCCTTGGCAACTCTGTCCATTTCTATTTCCCACAGCCCATTTCCCCTCCTGATAGGTCTTTCAGTCCCAATGTCTAGAAGCAGCAGAAAGCGTCTGACCTCCCCATGACAAAGACAAACAGCAGATCAGAAGGAAAATTGAGAGCATTTTATTTTCATTAAAACATATCGGATACTAAGAATTGTGTTTTCCTAATCACAGCGCTGGGCTTGAAGCCAGGGCATCTCTGCTGACGTCAGCTGTGTGTGGAGGCAGGCAGGACCAACCCACTGATGGTTGAGCTGACTCTTTCGGAAGCTGCTCCGTTTTCCTGCGAAGCTAGCATGGCCTAGGGTTTGGGGGTTCATCCCCTCCACCTGTGGCTGAAGCTATAACTCTTCTTGATTGTAGACTTCTAAACACCTTGCTATCCACCCATAGTTGAGAGCTGCAGACACTGCTGCATATAGTGCCTGCCAGGGACTAGTCAGAAGGGGTCCAGGACTACAACAAAGACCGAGATGCCCATCAGGTGGCTATAGTCCATGGGTTTCTAGAGCCACAGGATTCCTGAGCTCATGGCAGAACCCCAGGAAACAGATGTTACTGCCATCTTACCTCCTCACCGTGCAGATTCTGTCAAAAGCCTGCTGGGGAGGCTGGGCCTGGGGTACAGCAGCCGCTTCACTCCTGTCCTCCTTTGGCTATGAGGCTTGTGTCGTCATCGTCCCCCCCCCCCCCCCCGCCACATGCCTATTGGTATCTCAGTTTCCATAAAACAGGCTAATTCTTCACAAGGTTCCTCAAGGCTGGGGTGTGGATAGGGCCAAGGCAGAAATGGGGAGTGAGAGCTAGTTGGCTGTTCTCGTTCGAAAAGACCCAACAACAACCACAAAAATAAGGCTCTCCTGCCCCATCCCTGAGCTTAAAAAACAATCTTTCTTAAAATCAGAGTTTGCTGTCCTGTTCAGCAAGACAGGCCCCATGATCAGGATGAAACACAATTCAGGACCTCAGTGCTAACTGGCTAGACTGTCCCAGGCAGGAAGCAGCCAATGGTTTGCGAGTGGGTGTCCTCAACACCTCGTAGGCCAAATAATCATTGTCATCATGACTAAGGTAGAGGTCAGGCAGAGGAGGTCCTGGGAGGCTCAACAGAAGTTCTAGGTAAGTCCCATTTGGTTCCTTCTTCCTTCGGGTCAACCAGTGTGTATCCCTGAAGCTTTGTAACTTGGGTGAGAAGAGGTCAGCCTCCTGCTGTGACACAGATCTCCCAAACAATGGCACAAAACAACTGTTTATGACACTCAAGGGTATGAAAATCCAGCCCAGCAGGCCCAAGCTGGGAGACAAAAGTCTGGGTCTGGAATCTTCCAATCATAGGAAAGTGTGTTCTCATGCTGCATTTAAAACAACAACAACAAAACAAACAAACAAACAAACAAACATTTGACTGGGGTCCTTATGGCTAAAAATCTGTGGGCAGGGAAGGAAAAGCTCTTCTAGTGCAGGTAGTCCCTGGCTCCTGAGTGCCCAAGACCTAGGGTGGGCTGTTCCAAGCTTACAAAAACTCAGGCCCCGAGAGCTGAGGGTGTAGTGTTCCAAGCTTTAGAAACCAGAGACTTCGGTTCTCTATACACAGCTCTATTACTCTGCACTTTAACCTTCAGTGACCCCAGTATTTGGCAGCGATGCTTGCTGCCCCACGCATCATTGTTACTGAAGGAAGAGGGCCCCAGTAACAATCGGGGATTCCCTGGCTTTTCCATCTGGTGCACTGGTTTTCCTTTTTTCTCCTGCTCTTCCTTCTCCTGTCCTCCCTCCCTCCCTCCCTCCCTCCCTCCCTCCCTCCCTCCCTCCCTCCCTCCTTCCTTTCTTTCAGAGGAGACAAAGCTTCATACATACAGCCCTGGCTTGTGGCCAATTTACTAAATAACAGAGGGTGTCATTTAACTCATAATTTCCTGTCTCTGCTTCCCAAGTGCTGGAATTATAGGCATGTGACACCATACCTAGATCACTGGCTTTTCTTAAAATGAGAAGAAACTGTCACACCCAGTGCTTCCGGTGAAAACGATGCCATGCCCAATGTCTCACCCCAGAGGAGCTGAGGAATACCCTGAATGTCTTACCAAAAGTCCCCTTAGGGGCTGTAAGATGATTCAGGGGATAAAGGTACTGCCATCAAGCTTGACAGCCTGTGTTCAATCCCTGGCACCCAGGTTGTGGAAGAGAGCCAACTCCCGTGAGTTGTCTTCTGACCTTCACATGGGCTCTGTGGCTTTCACCTCACACAGACACACAACAGACATCAAATAAACAAGCAGAATAAAGAAATTAAAAACAGAGGCTGGAATTCAGCAGGTAAGAGAACTTCCTGTTTCGGGCAAAGGACCTTGCTTCAGTTCCCAGAACCCACGTAGCAGCTCAGGATCTGACGTCATGCTCTCTTCTGGCCTCCACAGGCACCAGGCACTCATGTTATACACATACATACAATAAAAATGAATAAAATTTCAAATTAAAAATATGTATAAAAATAAAAATATATGTATAAATGTTCTCATCTTAGCCACTTTCAAGTGCACAGCTCAGCAGCATGAAGCTCCCTGTCCATCCACCTCCAGAACTTTCCATCCTTCCAAGTGAAATTCTGTTCCCATTAAACATTTCATCCCTGCCCCTCCCCAGCCTCTGTCAGCCCCATCCTACTTTCTGTCCCACCAGTGTCATTGCTGGAGAAGAGCCTTGTGTAAGGGCGCAAGTGGCCCAGGCTTTCTGTCATGCTTCCTGACTTTCATTGCATTATATTCATGGGATAGGGGCTCAAAATGTGACAGGAGCAACCCAAACCCGCTGGGTTAAAGTGAGAAAAGTCACCCATAGGTTCAATGTTTGAAAAATTGGTTCCCAGTTAGTGATGCTGCTTGGGGAGGTAATGGACCCTTTGGGAGGTGGACTCCTGCCAGAAGCGCGTCCCTGGAGGTGGGCTTTGAGACTTTATAGTCTCACTCCCACTTCCAGCTCACTTTCTCGGCTTTTTGCATGTGGTTGAAGATGGATCTCTCAGCTTCCTGCTGCCAAGCCTCCTCTGCCATTATGTGCTTTCCCTCTAGACTGGAAACCCAAAATAAACTCTTCTCTAAGTTGCTTTTGGCCGTGGTGCTTTATCACGGTGACAGAAAATTAACTAATACAGCTGGGGAATGGCTCAGTCAGTAAAACGCTTGCCACACAAGCATGAGGACCAGGGCACCCTCTCAAAAAAAAAAACCCCAAAATATGTGCGTGGTCAAAGCATTTGCTCTGGGGTTATAGAGTAGAGACAGGAAGATCCCCACGCTCCCTGGCCAGCCCACCTAGCCTAATTGGTGAGTTTTGGGCCAAGCATGAATCTGTGTCTCACAAAATAAGGCTCACAGTGCCTGAGGAAAACCATTCAAAGTTAACGTCTGGCCTTCGAGTATAAATGCACACACGCGCGCACTTACAAATAAACATGGATGTGTGTATTTGTGTGCTCACACACACACAGAGAACATACTAGGACAGACAAACAGACACAAAGAGTGGGAGAGAGAGAGTTTGAGAAATTGCTCCAACTGCTCAACTGCTCCCAGGCCTAGGACCAGAGCCATGAAAGGTGTGGCCAAGCCTGGGCAATGTCTTTCTGGCCTCCTCTTTGTGTTCCTTGATTGTAACCACATCATTCCAGCCTCCCCCTTTGCATTCTCACAGCCCATTCCTTTCTATCCACTCTTCCTTGATCTCTTTTATTAGCATATTGTCCAGGGGCCGCCCTAACTCAGGACAGTGTCACCCTGAGCTCCTCCACTTGATTACGTCTGTAAAAGTCCTTTTGTCACACAGATGCCCTTACAGAAGCTGGGATTGGACACAGGTGGATCTTTAGGACCTCCCCATAGCCCACTACAACTCTGTACAACCCTACAGTGTTGATCAGAGACCCAGACCCCTGGGTGGGGGCCCAAACAGGATATACCCGTGGGGCAGTGGCCCTTCCCCAAGGAGTGGAGGATGGGACTGGGTCCTGTATAACATTTGTAGATTGGAAAAATATGGTCCTGGAAGCCCATGCTCAGGAACACCTAGGACATGGACCTTTCCAGAACCATCAGGATGTGATCCCAGTATCAACCTGGGTGTCAATGGTTATGAAAGAGCTACTCTAAGCAGCAGGTGCTCCTACTAGATCTGTTACCCCCAGGTGAGGGCTTGGGTTGGACCCTTGCAGAGCACTGAGCGACACCACACTCACCCTCTGCCAAGGAAGAAGACCCAGAGCATCCAGGGGAGAGATGGCTCTGAAGCCCTTTAGGGCTGCAGGCTGAGGCCTAAGGGTGATATCTGCTCCCACAGGCCCAGGGGTTAGGAAGGACCGGCTCCTCCACCTTCCTGGATCCTGGATCGAGTTAGTGCAACAATCCTAGCGAGATCATCCTGGAACTGCCTGGAAGTTATTGGCCTCTTGGTACAGCACCTCACCCTCCAGAGGCTGTGGGCCAGTGCAATAGGCAAGCAGATGGTCCGTTTTGCCCTGGGCGTGAGTGACAGACTGGTCTACCAGTGTCTCCGAGTGTCCTGGGAGCTCCCAGACCAACAGGAAGACAAAGTACAGGGTAAAAGATGGCATAGATGATAGAGGCCCCTGCAGGACAGGGCTAGAGGCATGTGACTCTCCTGGAAAAGGCTCACTATCCAGCTTTTGATCAGACCCTATCATCCCGGCCAGGTCCCTCCACTGAGAAGTGGAATCCCACAGTCTGGTGAGTGATAGACAAAGAGAAGGCTGGCCAGCAGCTGGCCGCTGAACCTACCCCCACAGCAGGCAGCCCAATCTCCCAGTGTCAGACCAGACGGAGCAGGTGCGGGGCCACCACCAGGAATGGGGCTTTGTGCTGTCAGCCTGGGGCCTGACATACGTCATCCATCATCAACCTGAAGGTCCCTCATCTGCATTCTAATGAGAAAGGGGGTGGGAACTACATGGAGCAGCTGATCCACCAGCCAGGGTCCCAGGGCCCCGCAGGGCTAGGCAGTGAGAGGCTGCTTCCCAGAGAACAGAAGCATGAGTGCTCATGGCTTTCCTGGAGATCTACTCAGATTGTACCACCTGCCATGGAAGGAACTGCAAACTGCCTCTGCCTGATTTCAGAGAGGCCTTCCTGGACACTGCCCAGCCCTGCTTGGCGAGGACTGAGTTCTCCTGGGGTCCTACTCTATCTGATACAAATTTTCCCTGCTATCAGCTGGCCGTGTGTATAATAAGGAATAACAGAAGCTCCTTCCCAGACGAGTGCAGTGTCCCACACAGGGCCCTGCCTGTGCACTGACTATGTGTGTGTTGGTGGGGGCGGTTACGGTCTGACACTCACTGGGATCCCAACAGGGCCACACATCTGCACCTATGTGTGTAGACAAGAAGGATCTGGGCCTAGGTTTTGAACCCCCGCAGTAGGAGAAGCAGGATGAGTTTAAGATGCTGTGAAGAGGGATGTGAAGGGGATGGGGTTTGCAGGAGAGATTCCCAGAGACATGGAAAGATCTGCAATCTTATTCCAAAGGAGCATTAATTCACGACCAGGCAGAAAGGCAGAATCTGGGTCAAGTCCCGTGCTGGCCTCCCAGCAAAGCTGTTCTGGTGAGGTCAGATCCACTGACTAAGGTTCCCAGCTGTCTTTCTGCTTAAAGAACAAGGTGAGGAAGGGTTCACTGCAAGCTCTGGAGAGTGTGTGCTGAGCCCGGACAGAAATCAGCCAGAGAGTGGGGGGGGGTGTCACTGTAACTGTTATAAAACTGGCAACGTTTCCAGGATATTTACATGTCTGTCCTGACCCTGGCAGAGGTGTATTTGTTTGAGACAGGGTCTCTTTACTGTGACCCTGGAACTCCGTGTAAATCAGGCTGGCCTTAAACTCATAGAGCTCCACCTACCTCTCTGTCAAGCACTGAAATTAAAGGTGTGTCCCACCACACCTTGAGTGAATTAAAAAAAATCTTTTTAAAATTTAAAAATTACATTTATTTATCTATAGTGTGCATACGTGTGTGTGTGTGTGTGTGTGTGTGTGTGTGTGTGTGTGTACATGCTGTGGCACACACGCGGAACTCAGAGGACAACTTTTAGGAGCTGGTTCTCTCTTTCTGCCGCCTTGTGAGTTCTGGAGGTCTCACTCAGACCCTCAGGCTCAGTGACAAGGACCTTGACTCACCTTGCTGGCCCAGTCAGGAGTATTCTTAATTAGTCTGGAGCATAATTCCATGATCTAAGAACTATACCTGACATTTTGAAGAAAAATAAATGGAAGCATCTAGATCTCCAGAGTCAAGAGGCACCCTTGACAGTGGTCCACCTCTGTAGCCACATCATGCATTCAGAATTCAGAGAGAACCACTATTAATAAAAACAGCCCACAGCAATTTATGTGGGTTTTCGGTTTTAAGTGTCTAGAGAGCAGAGCTCAGAAACACAAGAGAGTTGCATAGGCTCTATGAAGGATTAGGCTATCTTATCTACAGAGTAGAGTTGTCAGCTTCACTGACCTTGGGCACAGTTTACTCTAGAAACTCATTTTTTTTTTCAATAGAAAAGATTTACTTGGAGGTTAGAGAGATGGCTCAGCAGTTAAGAACATTTACTGGTCTTGCAGAGGATCTGAATTCAGTTCCCAGCACCCACAGGATGGCTTATGACCTTATGCAATTCTAGTTCCAGGGGCTCTGACACTCTCTGATGGCCTCCATGGGTACCTACAGGCAAATGGTCCACATAAACTCTTATAGATACATAATAGGAATATACAAACAAACAAACAAATACAGATATTTGTAAAAGTTTGGTTCAACAGGGCAACATGAGAGAGGTGGTAGAACCAGAGCAGGCGTCTGACCTGCTCAAAATCCACTTAAAAACAGTGCTTCCCTGCCTTGTCCTGCTCATGGGGGAGTCTGGCCCAGATTCAAGGTGTCCTTCTCCTCCCAGCACCTCTCAACATCACGGTGTGTGGAGCATCTGCTCCTGAGGGCTCTGCCTGCCGCACACAGCCCAGCACACCTTGGATAAGGTCTACACTCTCTCGCAAAGGCTGTGGGTTATTTCAACATATCTCTGTTCATGGCTTGTAGCATCCAGTTATCTCAAACATCTGGTCTGCATCTTTCCCAGAGGTGTGCAGAGAGTTTCCAAGTCTGTGCCATCTGGTTCCCTTACAAGTTTTCATTCTCTTCTTTAATTTTTTTCATTTTACTTTATTTGTGTGTGCATGTATGCATGCAAGTGAAGGTCAAAGGACAACCTATGGAAATCTGTTCCTTCCTTCCACCACAGGGGCCCTGGGAGTTGAACATAGGTCATCAGGCTAGGCAAAAGGTACCTTTACCTGCTGAGCCCTTTTGTCTGGCCTCCGTCACAAGTTTTCCACCCTGGCTGTTCAGATACAGGGGTTTGGGATTCTTTGCCAGAACCTTAGGGTCAACTTGTCTGATTCCACTACGTGGGTCCTGAATCTTCACCAGAATTGCACAGAATTTCCAAATTAACATGGGAAGAGCTGACATTAACATGGGACTTGGTTCTTCAGTCCACAAGAAGGAGCTACTTCTTCATTCACTCAGGTGATTTGTTTATCTGTCAGGCATCTAAAGCGGCCCCTCCTACAGTTCTTAGAGTAGCAGCATGGCTCATGGCAGCTGCCACTGTCTTCCCAGGGAGGTTTTAAGTGTCAGGAACCCCATGTTGTTCTAATCCTGGCACTTAAGAACTCCTCGGAGACCCATCCCTAACCCCACGCCTCCTCCACACATCCCTGTACCTGCCAGAGAGACCCCAACCTTGCCTGTGTCCTAAAGGCAACCCTGATGCCCATCACTGCGCAGAAATGAAGATCTGGTTGTGACAGGGCAAAGGAACTCCAGAGAATGAAAGGATATGTGCCTGGAATTTACAGTACACAGGATGCCGGGACAAAAGACCCCTGGAGGTTTCATTGGCAAAGCTCGTGTGTAAACTGAGGGAAGGGAGGAATTGTTGGCTCTTCTCAATAGATGCTGGTAATGCTCTCAATAAAGCCTAACATTCATTCATAAGTAAAACAAAACAAAACTAGGACTAGAGGAAACTTCTTCAAGCACCCTGCTGAGTCACATAGCCACCCCTGACGTGATGCATGGAGCTGAGGCTTGTGACGAACCTGCCTTCAATCCTGGGCTTAGGAGAACACAGGGAAAAAGCAGTGTTGCTCTTACATGTGACATAGTTGGACACATGGAAAATCCAGCCTCTAACCTGCACACTGTGTCCCTATGATGGGGCCAGGTCAGACGCCATGAAGTTATAGAGAGGTTGCTGGGGTGGGTCCTGACCCATAAAACTGGAGCCCTTGGAAGAAAAGGATTTCAGGGCACTCCTTCTCCTATAAGTCACCATAACGAAACTCACTGGGTCCCCAGGGAAAAATTAAAGAGAAAGTGGAAGAGGTATTAGTTGTGAGAAGAAAGGAAGTCAGTGGGAGTAGGAGGGGACAAAAGACAATAATGAGGAGATGGATATGATCAATCTAAATTATATACCTGTATGAAATGTCATAATGAAAGCAATTTTTATAAAAAATTGCTATATGCTAATAAAACATGTTTTGTTTTGTTTTTTTAAAAAAAAGGCTGGGAAGATGGTTCCATGGGTAAAGCACTTGCCGCACAGGCATGAGGACCTGAGTTCATTGTCCCCAGAACCCACATAAAGCTGGGGGTGGGAGCATGCAACTGTTATCTCAGTGCCCCGTGGCTGGATGGGGACAGAGACACAGAATACCACGGAAGACTGCAGGCCGGCCTACCATCTGTACCAAGGGACAGAGACAAGGTAGACGGCAAGGACTGAGACTCCGGTTGTCTTCTGACCTCCACATACATGACTGCACCCACACACATGCCTGTGTGTACACACACACACACACACACCAACAGAAGAGCATTTCAGGGCGCAGACAGCAGGAAGGTGACTGTATGAAGACAGAAGATGCCATCTCAAGCCAAAGAGAGAGGCCTTGTGGGAGTCATCCCTGTGACACCCTCATCTCTGACTTCCAATCTCTAAGACTATGAGAAAATAAAGTTCTGTTCAAGCTCTTGGACTATGGATAGCTCTTTGGGACACTTGGCTGAAGCAAACTGCGAAATCAACATAGAGGGATCAGCTTTAGCTCAGGGAGTAGAAAACCTGGAGATGGATGGCCACACAGCAACGTAAAGGTGCCTGTTGCTGCTGGGCTGTGGACTTACAATGCCTGGATTTTATATCATGTATATTTTGCACCACTAAAAAAAAAATCAATGTAAGGTTGATAAGAGGGTTTGGCAGGTAAAGTATTTTCCATTCAAATGAGAGGACTGGAGTTTGGGTCCACAGAACCCACAGAAGTGTGTAGAAGGAGCAGCGGGCTGCGTTCCTGCCACCGGGCTCCCGGCTGCCTGGCTAGCTTATGTCCCAAAATAATTACACGGAAACTGTATTCTTTTAAATACTGCTTGGCCCATTAGCTCTAGCCTCTTACTGGCTAATTCTCACATCTTGATTAACCCATTTCTAATAATCTGTGTAACACCACGAGGTGGTGGCTTACTGGGAAGGATCTTAACCTGCGTCCATCTTGGAGAGGAGAGCTATAGTGTCTGCCTCACTTCCCTTCTTCCTCCCAGCATTCTGTTCTGTCTTTCCTGCCTACCTATGTTCTAACCTATCAGGCCAAGCAGTTTTCTTTATTAATTAACCAATGAAACAACAGATAGATAGAAGACCTACCTACATCAGAAGTGCCAATGGGTGCAGTGGCCCACCTATAATTACAGCCTTGGAAGGCAGAGACAGGTTGGCTAGTGAGGAGACAAGCCAAATCCAAGAGCACAAAGAAAACACATAAGAACGCTTAAGGAGGAGTCTTGACACCAGCTTTGGGCCTTCACATGCACTCATATACACATGGACACATGACCCCCCTGACAAGTACCAGTGCAAGTTCAGATATATACATATACCTTACACACATATACATGAAACTACTAAAGAAAAAGGAAAAAACAGTTGTGAGCCAGGGTGGGGGTGATGCTCTCACGTACTCTCAACACTTGAGCGGTGCAGGCAGGAAGACCAGGAGTGCAAGGTCATCCCCAGCTACATTAGACTGTGTCTAAAGCAAACAAACCATTGCCACCACCACAACAGGCAAAACTGAACTCAAACTAAGCTAGAGCAAAACCTGCTGTTTGCATGTTGGCATCGAACCCCTGGCAGGTGGAGACAATGTTCCTGATATCCCCAAATATCAAACACCTATAGATGAATCCAGCAAGAGATGTGGGAAAACTGTACAGAAATCGTGACAGTCTGGGAGGATTTAATTCATAACTAAAAGCAGAGAAAGACACTGCAGCTATGGGTCCAAAACTTGGAGCTGAACATGTTGAATCTCCCTAAATTCCCCTTTGTGCTTTATTTCAGACATAAGGAATGGCCCTGCCCATCTGACGCGAAAGAAGTCAGGGGCCATTGCTGGGGGGGGGGGCGTCTCTGAGCCACATGCTGGGCCGCTAAGGCAGAGATTTCTATTCCTGATGAACTTCTCAGCTCTGTGTGTGGAGCTGGTGCAATAATAGACTTCCTAAAGTTGCCGCCCTCGCGCTGAGATAACCTGCTTCCCACCATGACTAGCTGCTATTTTCATCCTCCGCTGGGTCCCGTTCCTAGTGTCTTATTTCGGAAGCACAAAGGCAGCTCTGTGCATTTCCACAAGTGTAGAGAACCCACAGTTCCAAGTCCAGAAAACCATTTATCTTGGGAGGGGTGAGGACAGGTCATAGGAGGCAGCCTTGGGGTGGGGGAACACCTCCTGCATATGTGGCACATGGACTAACATAAACTGCAGAGTGGACCTCCTTGGAGTGTTTGTGTCCACCTCCTCTGAGGTATTTTTCTTTCTTTTTTGTTTTTGTTTTTGTTTTTTTGAGACAGGGTTTCTTTGTGGCTTTGGAGCCTGTCCTGGAACTAGCTCTGTAAACCAGGCTGGTCTCGAACTCACAGAGATCCGCCTGCCTCTGCCTCCCAAGTGCTGGGATTAAAGGCATGCGCCACCATCGCCCGGCTCTCTGAGGTATTTTTCTGTGGTATATTTCTTTCTTTGTGTGTGTGTAGAAATACGTGACATATGGACTGTCTCATGCATGTCTATGTATATGTGTCTCTGTGTTTGTTTCTCTGAGCCTGTGTGTGAGACTGTGAATGTTGTCTAGGTCTATCTGTGTGTGTGACATGTGGACTGTCTATGTGTCTATGTGTATATCTGTGTGTATGTCTGTGTATCTATGTGTATATCTGTGTTTGTCACATGTAGACTGTGTATCTATGTGTATATCTGTATGTGTGTGACATGTGGACTGTCTGTGTGTCTATGTGTATATGTGTATGTGTGTGTATGTGTGTGTGTCATGTGGACTGTCTGTGTATCTATGTGAATATCTGTGTGTGTGACATGTGGACTGTCTGTGTATCTATGTGTATATCTGTGTGTATGTCTGTGTATCTATGTGTATATCTGTGTGTGTGACATGTGGACTGTCTGTGTGTCTATGTGTATATCTGTGTGTATGTCTGTGTATCTATGTGTATATCTGTGTGTGTGACATGTGGACTGTCTGTGTGTCTATGTGTATATCTGTGTGTATGTCTGTGTATCTATGTGTATATCTGTGTGTGTGACATGTGGACTGTCTGTGTGTCTATGTGTATATCTGTGTGTATGTCTGTGTATCTATGTGTATATCTGTGTTTGTCACATGTAGACTGTGTATCTATGTGTATATCTGTATGTGTGTGACATGTGGACTGTCTGTGTGTCTATGTGTATATCTGTGTTTGTCACATGTAGACTGTGTATCTATGTGTATATCTGTGTGTGTGACATGTGGACTGTCTGTGTGTCTATGTGTATATCTGTGTGTATGTCTGTGTATCTATGTGTATATCTGTATGTGTGTGACATGTGGACTGTCTGTGTGTCTATGTGTATATCTGTGTGTGTGTGTATGTGTGTGTGTCATGTGGACTGTCTGTGTATCTATGTGTATATCTGTGTTTGTCACATGTAGACTGTGTATCTATGTGTATATCTGTGTGTGTGTGTATGTGTGTGTGTCATGTGGACTGTCTGTGTATCTATGTGTATATCTGTGTTTGTGACATGTGGACTGTCTGTGTGTCTATGTGAATATCTGTGTGTGTGACATGTGGACTGTCTGTGTGCCTATGTGTATATCTGTATGTGTGTGTATGTGTGTGTGTCATGTGGACTGTCTGTGTATCTATGTGAATATCTGTGTGTGTGTCATGTGGACTGTCTGTGTATCTATGTGAATATCTGTGTGTGTGACATGTGGACTGTCTGTGTGCCTATGTGTATATCTGTATGTGTGTGTATGTGTGTGTGTCATGTGGACTGTCTGTGTATCTATGTGTATATCTGTGTTTGTCACATGTAGACTGTGTATCTATGTGTATATCTGTGTGTGTGTGTATGTGTGTGTGTCATGTGGACTGTCTGTGTGTCTATGTGAATATCTGTATGTGTGACATGTGGACTGTCTGTGTATCTACGTGTCTATCTGTGTGTACGTGTGTATGTCTGTGTTTATACATGGGTGTGTGACATGTGAACTGTCTTTGTGCATGTCCATTTCTATGTCTATGTGTGCTTCTCTGTCTCGTTTGTGACTATGTGAGATCCAGGACCGAGGGAGCTGTCCACAGTTTTAGGGACACTGTGTTCATATTTAGACAGAATATACTACTTAGATACTCACCGAGCCTGTTGTCGGGTCCCCACGGTGTCAGTGTCAGGCAAAGTTACTACCCTCTACTCTCCTGGTTGCCGTCATCCCGGCTTTCTACCTCTCTGGGTCCTGTTGGAAAGTTGGAACCTCGGGGGCAGGGGTCCAAGTTTATCTGTCCCAGCTCTATCTAGTCAGTCTGGCTCCTCGGATGGTCAATTTATCAAATGAGCCTGATGTGACCCCCAAATGGCCTTACAAATTATCCATTTCAATAGCTGCAAATTTATAGGCATAAGCAGTAAATGTGTGTAATGTCCATCCTTTCCTCGCTTTTCTCTACTCTTGTTGAGTTTTTACTATTTGGTTTGTTCGTGGTTTTTGTCTGTGGTGGGTGTGAGTCCCTGTTTGTTTAGTTTTGTTGAGATAGAGCTCACGGTATAGTCAGGCTGGCCTTAAATTCTGCTCCTTCAGCCAGGATTACTGATATGCACTATTACATCTGACTTAAAAGTTTAGAATATATTGTTATTACATTTTAGTGTGTGTGTGTGTGTGTGTGTGTGAGAGAGAGAGAGAGAGAGAGAGAGAGAGAGAGAGAGAGAGAGAGAGAGCATGTTCATGTCATAGCTCCCTTGTCAAGGTGAAAAAACAATTTGCAAGAGGCAAATTTCTCATTCTACCATGTGGGGTTCCAGGGATCAAACTCAGGTTATTAGGCTTGGCATCAAGATCCTTTACCTGATAAGCTATCTGTGACTGTGAATCAATCCATAGCTGACATTTAATATACATACATATATACATACACACATATATAATTTAATGTGTTTAAATTTTTGTCTGAATGTATGTAAATGTGTCTGTTGCCCACAGAGGATACAAGGGGGCCTCAGATCCCCTGGAACTTGAGCTACAGATGGTGTGGGTGCTGGAAGCTGAACCCAGGCCATGTAGAAGAGCAACCAGTGCTCTTAACCACTAAGCCATCTCTCTAGTCCCACATCCAACTGTTTAAATGAATATCTCTTATACGTATTTATAAGCATGGTTGTTTTCTGTTTGTCTTCATGCCTGGTTGCCTAATCTCTGTTTTCTCTTTTCTGTCTTGGTTGTTTTCTACTGTGTCTATTGTAAATGGCATATTGGCTCTGGTCCCCTTTCCCCACACTCTTAAGTCTGGAAAAGTTTCAGTAAAAACGGAGGCCTGGACCCTGTTCTGTGATTGCCAGTGCCTTAGCATCTGCCATTATCATCTACTACTTCCTGTCCCCTGAGCTGGTCTTTTTCTTTCTCCAACTTTGGTGGTTTAATTAGAATGGTCCCCATAGACTCATACTTTTAGATACTTGATCCCCAGTTGGTGGAACAGTTTGGGAAGAATTAAAAAGTGTAGCTATATTGAAGGAGATATGCCACTCAGGGTAGGCTTTGAGTTTTTAGAAAGACTCAGTCTTCTCTCTCTCTGCCTCATGGTTGTGGATCAAGACGTGAACTCTCAGCTGCTTCTTCACTCCACCATCACGGACTTGAACCCTCTGAAACAGTAAGCCAAATTAAAGGCTTTCTTTTATAAATTGCCTTGGTCATGGTGTTTTATCACAACAGCTGCTGAAAAGCTAAGACATTAGCTCTCACTGTATCAACTGAACTTTCTTTGTTCCACTTTCCAGGGTTGCAAGTTTTATGTCTGATATCCATTTTCTGGTACCTACCCTTCACATCTTATACACCCAAAAGGTATTTCTACCAACGTCAGAAGTGATCCCTTGTGGTCCACCCATTGTGCTCCATCATTTCCCTGAGGGACAATAACTCACACAGCGTTTGAGTCAGTCATGGTCTGGTGCCAACACACACACACACACACACAATTGGTGTATTACTGATTTTGAATCCTCTTAGCCCCTGTCTCTTGATAGGTGGCTGTCATTGGCCAAGGTCCCCTCAGAAACAAGAAGAGTCCCATACTCTGAATCAGAAAGCCTCCACATACACAATGCACACATGTCCATACACACAACTACACTTTGATAACTGCATAACTGTATGCCCACATATGCCCAGTGCATACTACACATGCATGCATGTGCACACAAAACACATTCCACCATGCTTGTCTATATCTACAGCACATACTCTTGTGCCTATATACATACTCATGCATGTGCTTGAAATGCACACACGCATGCACATATTGTCCCCTTGTAGAATCCCTACACAGATATATGAGGACTAATCTTGTACCACAGCTACACACAAGCATGTAGGGAACACCTCACGTACCTCAGGCACATATGTGTGTACACTCTATTGCTCACTCCCACATGGCCTATCATGTCTCTCCTATCTGCTCTGGCTTTGCCCTCCATGTCCTGAGATGCCAGGTCCTGGGCAACACCTGACAGTGCCCTAGGGATAGAGAGTTGTGGTGTGTGACTGGTGCCAATGGAAGCAGGTTACAGAGCCCAGGTGGTCATCTTTGTCCTCTCAGGGACTGCTATGTCTCTGTCCGCTAATGACCAGAGACTCAGAAAAGGGACAATTACTGTTAGTGCTTGAGTAGCTACAAACAGCCCCCATCCTGAAGGCTGTGTCCATTGCAGCCTGATGCTGCCCAGTGGGTCACACAGCCAGCAGTCACTGGGGGACTCTAAGCCAGAGGAATACTCCAGCTTCATGGACAACCTCTAGATCCTAAAAACGAAGCCTCGGGAGTAAATGAGGAAAGCCAAGGTGCCAGTGTAGATCAGGAACTGGGCCTCTCCTTGCTGTGGGAGTGAGGCCAGGTAGGGGAAAGAGGGACAGAAGATCAATAGAAGGCATGTTTTAAAAGGAGGCAGGAGGTGAACTGAGAGAACTAGTGACGAAGACGGACACAGAGACAGGGAGACAGAGAAAGAATAATCGAAAAGGTGAGGGTAGGTGGTTGGGAGCCTCAAGAGCTGGAAAATACCCACCCCCATCCTGGCTGCCCAAGCTTGCTCCATCTCCCTTCTTTGCAAGCTTCGGGGGGTGAGAGAAGAGGACTTTCACACCTAGACCGGCAGGTGGCGATAGAGACACCCTTCCCCGCTCCCCCATCCCACTTCCCACTCCCCACCCCCGGCTTGGTTTCTGCAGGCAGGACCATGGTTTCTATTTTGGGGCCCCACCTCCCTCTTATTTAGGAACTGTGTCCCGAGAAGGCTAGGGGACAATGAAGGATACGGGGTGGGAGGAGGGAGCCTTGAAACAGGCAGGCTCAACACTGTGGGATCCTGCAGAAACAAGCATTCTCTGAGGCTGGTTGTCCTAGGAGGTGACTGGAGAAGCTCCAGGACTGGAATCCCCACTTCCCAACCTGTCCCTAACGTCTCCTCCCATGGAGCTAGGATCAGGGGACACAGTTGATTGTGGACGTCGTCCCTCCACAGTCAGCTGACATTATCAGTAATCTTTCCCAGGGATTCTGGAGTCCCTTGAGTCACGTGAGTCACAGCCCGATACATCCAGTTCTGTGGGGCTGTCCTCCTTCCTCCCTCCTGTTGTTGGGACTTTTTCTGGGGAGATGAGAACAAAGCATTTGTTCACCATAGATAAGGCATCAAGGACAGATCGAAGAAATCATTTCCACCCAAGTCTAGCTTGGTGAGCCACGGACTTAGTCTAAAGCTTGCTTCCTAGAGCAGAAGCTGCAGGCAGTGCTACTGAGGCATCTCTTCTCCACGGTTACTGGGGTCCTATAGAATCTTGGATAGAGATGTGAGCCCAGGAGTTGGGGAGCTCTCCGCGTTTTATACCTTCGGTCAGCTTCCTGAACTTCCTGGGTCTTAGGACCCTCCCCCCTCTTTCCAGGATGGAATGTTCTAATTCCCATGGTGTGTATGCCTGGTCACTCTACATGGAAGTAAGCTGAGTTTTGAATCCTTTATCTGTGCTGTTTAATTTGTTTGGTTCAGTAAACGATGTTTCCCAGGTAAACATGAAGTTTTGAGTTGAGTCCCCAGCTTCCACGTAAAAAGCTGAGTATTGGAACTGCAGAGGTGGCTCAGTAGTTAAGAGCATTCTTCCAGATGACCTGTTTTCAGTTCCCAGCACCCACACGGCAGCACATAACTGTCTGTAATGCCAGTTCCAAGGGACCCGACACCTTCTTCGGACTTCCATGGGTACTGTATTCTCATGCATCACCCAGGTAAATACTCATACACATTAAAAACAATAAAAAACTAAACATGATGGTGTAAACTTGTTATCCCGGATCTGGGGAGTCGGAGACAGGAGAATCCCAAAGCTTGTTAGCTGACCAGTCTAGTCTAATTGGCAAGTTCCAGGCTGGTGAGCGAGGCTTAGTCTGAAAAGGCTGCGGAGGTGGCTCTGTGGATAAGGCACGTGCACACAAGCGTGAGGACCTGAGTTCAGATTCCTAAAACCTATGCAAAGCTGGGCACAGAAACACACTCTAATGTGAGACTGGAGGCAGAAGTGGGAGGTCCCAGAAGCTCAGGGAGCTAGCCTGGAGTGTGTAGCAGAAACAGAGAGAGAGAGAGAGAGAGAGAGAGAGAGAGAGAGAGAGAGAGAGAGAGAGAGAGAGAATGTCTCAAACAAGGAGGAAAGCAGTGACAGAGATCTGAGGTTGTCTGCTGAGCTCTCTCTACACACGTTATGGCATGCATGTGACCACACCCACACTTAAGAATAAACACATACAGACATACATACATATGGGGTTAGGAGGCTTTGTTTTTTGTTGCCTTTTTGGTCTGTTTTATTTTTCTTGTTGTTTTATTTTGTTTGAGACAGAGTTTCACACTCTAGCCCACGCTGTGCTCACAGCAATCTCCTTGCCTCAGTTTCCGAGTGCTTGGAATTGCATGTATTAGCCACCACACCTAGAGCGTTGTGAGAAAAATGTGTGGTTTTCCCCATGGCTGAGATGTTCTACAAATTAACATGGGAAACTGCATCCCCACTCATTGCCCCAGTGCCCTAGAAGGGACACTGTGCTATGCGGAGCGTGAGGCTCTTGTGAGGAGTGGGGAAGACTGAGTTTACTAGAGCTTCTCCGTGGATGTTAGCTATATGCTCATCAGCCACTCAGCCCTGTACATGTGAGTCTGTGAGTGGGGATATTCCTGCCAGACTCCAAGACGACTAACATCAGTACTGGTGCAAAGACCTAAGGCATGAGCCTGCGTCCCAGTCAATCACTAAAGCTGCCCAGGACTGTGGAGACAGTCTTAACCCAGGTCTGGTTTTATCTTTTATTTGTTATTTTTATGTTTTCAGTGTGTGGGTGTGTATGCATGTGGGCACATATGTGCCAGGGCATGAATGTGGAGTTCAGAAGACAGCTTGTAGGAATAAGTTCTTTCCGTTCTGTGGGTCTCAGAGATGGAACTCAAGTCCTGAGTCTTAGCAGCAAGTAGCAGCTTTTATCTCCCGAGCTGTCCTGCCAGCCCCCAAGGCTGGGCCTTGCTAAATGAACAAGAGATTTTCAGGTGGTGGAGAGGACTTACAAGCAGAAAAATAAAGGAACAAGACAGTTTAAAGGCCATTAGAAAAGGACAGGCACCTCGGGTCACAGGCAAACATCTGTGCAAAACAAAGCAAGCTAGCCAGGCAGAGGGAAAATGGTGCAAACTGCAAGGCGGCTGGAAGCTGATGTATCTGTAAAACTCTGTTACAGATGGGCCACTTGAAACTGGGGAGGATTAGCATCACTCATGAGATGACCAGGTACGGTCAATTGCTTGGTTACCATATTATTTGAATTGCAACGTCACTGGTTGCCATCACACTTCTAATATTAGAATACATCCAGAAAACCCCATCAAGGGCAAAGGGGAAGTGCTATGATTTGAATGTGAAATGTCCTTGTAGAATCTCCTAGATGATTTCAAACTGTCAAGATGATGGCCAGTATTAAGCTTCACAAAGCCTATAGCCACATCCCACATCCATCTCAAGCTTTCTGCTTCCACAATGACCAGCACAAGTTCCCTCCTATACAGGCCCAGTGCTCTAGAAAGGCCTGCCAAGGAAACCTCAGAAAGTTGTTGGGGCTTTGCTTTCCCCTTTCCTCTTAGCTATAAAGTACTTCTGGTCTAGAATACACACAATGTCAGTTCAGGCCCTGTGACTAAATCCTAAGAAGAAGGGACAGAAGGGTGTAGCCCTAAGCAGGAGTTCTTGGCTTCTCTCCTTTTCTGGATGGGGAGGGAGCAGCTATGGGAAGAAGGGATCTTGGGACCCAGGAAAAATACCTAGCTTTGTCCTTAAAAGAAAGAGACCTTACTTTGCTTGAAGTTAAGCTCCTGGGGCACCTTACTATGGGGCTGAGCACAGGAAAGGATACAGAAGCCAAGAAGGAGAGGAGTGGCTCCCTTTCTTGCTTCTCCCTCTACCTTGAAGATCTGACCCTTCACACACCAGAAGCTTCCATCGGCAAGACAAGCCCATGCTTTCGAAAAGCCCACACTACTGGGTTTACTAGTACATACATGTAGTCCCAGAACTCAAAGGGTTAATGCAGGGGAGTTGCAGTAAGGTCAAGTCTAGCCTTGGCTACATAGTGTGAGGACAAGGTCTGGCAAGATTATATAGCAAGATCAGATTTCAAAAACAGAAACAAAAACATAACAACAAAAAAGGAAGGGTCAAAATTCAAGATTGATGACCGTGGTGGGTTCCATACCTATAATCCTAGAACTCAGGATGAGGCAGGAGGATTGCCATGAGTTTGAGGGATGCTTGGGTTATAGAGTGAGGCCCTGTTTCAGAGAGAGAGAGAGAGAGAGCACCACATTCCCTGTGCTTGGCCCCAGACAGCAGCCCAAATGGGCGCTGAACCTTTTTAAGAGGCACTGCTGTAGTTTTCCATCTCCGTGTCTCTTGTTTCTTAATTTAAAGGCAGAATGAGTCTGTCCTCTAGGGACCAACTCCTAGAGGCAAAACTTCCCCTGTAGCCTGTCCTTCCATGGCTGGCTAGGACAGTTGAAAGAACATTTTTGTCAGCATTGTATTGATACTCCCAAAAGAGGAGGGCTTGTGGGGAGAGTCCCTGGACCCTTACCTAATCCCAGGAACTCTCCTGCACCTCCCAGCCAGCTCTGCATAGCTCTGTTCTTGGATTTGTGGTCTCTGAAGGTACTGGAACATACAGACTGTGAAAGATTAACTGAAGTGAGGATCCCATTGATGCAGCTAAGAGGACATCGTCATCTGTACCAGGGGGAGATTTTCCAGTGTGTGTATGTGGATGATCTGGGGTCACCCACAGCCTGTAACCCCTCACCCATGCTCTGTAAGTAAGCCAGACTCTGGTGGAAGCATACTTCAGCTTGTCATCTGTATTCTATAAGGACAGGTAGACAGTTGTTTGCATCTCCCCAGGACAAGAATTCCTATAACACCCCCCCCAAGTGGTGACTGTGCCTTTGTCATTGTTCTGGAAAGATATCTTGACCAATTTACAATGCAGACAATGTACAAGAGTGAGATGAAGAAGCCCACCAAGAGGTACTGTGGTAGAAACACCGTGACCATGGCAACTTAAGGAAGAAAGAGTTTATTTTGGCTTCTGGTTCCAGAGCAATAAGAGTCCATGATAGCAGTGGGGAGGCATGACAAGAACAGGAAATGGAAAGCTCTCATTTTAAACTGTAAGGACAAAGCAGAGAGAGAGAGAGAGAGAGAGAGAGAGAGAGAGAGAGAGAGAGAGAGAGAGAGAGAATATTGAGGAGAGCGTCATGCTTTAAAACTTCACAGCCCTACCCCCACCCCCAATGACTACTTCCTATACAGCAAAGCCATATCTCCTAAACCTCCCCAAACAGCATGGCCAATTGGGTGCCAGGTGTTCAAATGACAGAACCTATGGAGGACATTTCTCACTCAAACAACTTCAACTTGTCTCCAAATGTGGTGACATTCTGAGGTGTTAGGGGTTAGGGCTTCAGCACACAAATTTAGGACAGATAGGATTCAGTCTGTGACATGGCTTTGTTGAGGCCACCAGCCCCAGAAACCTGCAGGCTAAAGCAAAGGGTCAGTTCTGCTATCGGGCGGGTGGGACTTCTGAGGCATCCTAGAGACATGAGAGGAAGCATGGACAGTTTTGTATCCATCCTGTGAGAAGCCACGTATGCTACGAAGTGCTGTAGTTCAAATCGGGGCTTTGACGGACGAAGCTGGACCAAGCCACTGAACAGAATGTTTGTCCACAGCTTGAAGGACAGCCAGCAGAGAATGGCGTTGAACTCATGATCCTCCTGCCTCCGCCTTCCCAGTGCTGGGATTACAGGTGTGTGCCACTATACATTGTCCACATCTTTTGTCTGTTTTAGTTGAGATGTTGATTTTTTTGTTATTGGTTATAAAGCGTTAATGATATATTCTGCATAAGAACTCTTTATCTGGGGCTGGAGAGATGGCTCAGTGGTTAAGAGTATCGCCTGCTCTTCCAAAGGTTCTGAGTTCAATTCCCAGCAACCATATGGTGGCTCACAACCATCTGTAAAGAGGTCTGGTGCCCTCTTCTGGCCTGCAGGCACACACAGAGACAGAATATTGTATACATAATAAATAAATAAATATTTAAAAAAAAGAACTCTTTATCTGATCGATAATTTGCAAATATTATTTTTGTCTCCAGTGTCTTTTTGTTCCCTTTATTTTTTAAAAAATTATATTTATTTATCATGTGTGTGGGGAGGGGTGTGACTGTAGAACAGTTTGTGTGAGCCAATTTTCCTCCACCATGTGGGTCTTGAGGATTGAACTCACGTCATCAGTGTTAACAGTAAACACCTTAACCTGCTGAGCCATCTGGTTAGCCTATATCTGAGTAATTTTGCAGTTACTGTAAATCGTACCTTTAAGTTAAATTTCTGAGTATTACTGCTACAGAAATACAACAGTATTTTTTGCTTTTCTCAAATTCTGCAATTGGTAAAACTCACGAATTCTAATAGGTATTTTGTAGGTTTTCTCACATGTATTTTATCTGCGAATGAAGATAATTGCTCCTATTATTTTTCAGTTAGGACACCTTGTGTTTCTTCTTCTTGTCTACTTAGGCTGAGCTTGACCTCTTTTATTGCCCTGAATAAGAGTGGCAGAAGTGGCGTTTGCACCTGGGCGAAATGTCCCTTGTTCACCGCCACTTGCCTTGCTTGCTGCTCAGTGTCAGACAGAAGGCGTCCTTTCTAACCTTACTCCGCAAAAAAATAAATAAATAAATAAAAATAAAAAAAATTAACTACTAACCAGGTATGGGTTGCTTTTTCTTACTCTCCTCTAGGTTCTTTCTGCATCTCTTCAGCCAACTATCATCCTTCTTAGTGTAGCATATGAGAGATTACACTGAATGATGACTTTTAGATGGAAATCACTCCAGCATACCTGAGAAAGATCACTCTCTGGTCATGTTCTGACCTTTCTATATATTAATACTTGCAATTATCAAGACGATTTTAATTTTTTTAACAGTTTGTAATAGGATTTATTTCTTCTAAAAAGTACACCTCCTTTACCTTATTTCTCAGTGTGAATGTCACACTAATAATGGGCAAGCAGTCTCTTTCCTTTTTTATTTATTTATTTTTTTGTCTTTTGTTCTTTTGAGACAGGATTTCTCTGTGCCGCTTTGTTGCCTTCCCTGGAAGTAGTTCTTTTTTTTTTTTTGTATTTGCTATTAATAAACTTTTCTTTTTTTCTTTTTTGAAAAAATTTCCACTTCCTCCCCACCTCCCATTTCCCTCTCCCTCCCCCCACTCCTTTTCCCCTCCATCTCTAGTCCGAAGAGCAGTCAGGGTTCCCTGCCTTGTGGGAAGTCCAAGGTCCTCCCCCTCCATCCAGGTCTAGGAAGGTGAGCATCTAAACAGGCTAGGCTCCCACAAAGCCAGTTCATGTAGTAGGATCAAAACCCAGTGCCATTGTCCTTGGCTTCTCATCAGCCCTCATTGTCCGCCATGTTCAGAGAGTCTGGTTTGATCACATGCTTTTTCAGTCCCAGTCCAGCTGGCCTTGATGAGCTTCCAATAGATCAGCCCCGTTGTCTCAGTGGGTGGGTGCACCCCTTGCGGTCCTGACTTCCTTGCTCGTGTTCTCCCTCCTTCTGCTCCTCATTTGGACCTTGGGAGCTCTTATGAGTTTCAACTCTGTTGAGCTGTAGTGATGTCTCCTTGCCCACTTATGGTATTAATAACTTATGTCTTCTTTCTCTTGTTCCCAATCTGCCAGATGTATATAACTCCACTTGTCTTCTCAGGGTACGTGATTTGGTTGTTGATTTCTTCTATGACTTGTATGTTTCCTTCTCCACACCCCTGCTTACTTAATATTGATTTTCTACCAATTTTATGATGTATAAAGGAGAATGCTGCTCTCCTTATTTTCTAGAGCAGATCTTATTTACTAAATACGGTTTCAGCTCCATTCTGTAAAGCATTTTATGTTTTATTTTGTTCACTACAAAGGACAGTGTAGTTTCCTTTCTTTTTTCTTCTCTGAATAATGGGTTGTTTGGTTGCATTTAGTTCACAAACACTGAAAATTTCAAGATCTATTTAAAAATATTTTCAAAGGTTTTTATTTTATTTTTAATTACAAGCATGGGTATGTCTTTGTGTGAGTATATGTATGAGTGTAGTGCCCAAGGAGGCCAGAAGAGGGCGCCATATCTCCCTAGAGCTGGAGTTACAAACAATTGTGAGCTACCAGTTTTATGGGTGCTGTGAACAGAACTCAGGTCCTCTGCAAGATCAGCAAGCTCTGTATTAACCCTAAACCATCTCTTGAACCCCCAGACTCCTCCTCTCTCCTGCTCTCTCATATTCTGATTTCTAGTTTAATTCCATTTTTACCAGAGAATATATTTCTTATAATTTTATGATTTCAGACTTGTTTTTTGGTCCAGAATATGGTCTGCTTTTGTAAATATTCGATATGCAACTTACATGTTCTGTTGTTGGCTAATATATAAACTGACATTTTTTTATGAACGGTGCTGTTAGGGTCCTTTACACCCTCACCACCTTTTTCTTTGCTCTATTGAATGTTAACAGAAGTGTGTTAAGAGCTCCAGGAATAATTTGGCATTTCTTTCACTTCTTGTGGGTCCATCAATTTTGGCTCCAAGTATTTCAAAGCTCTGAACCTAGTGTATGAACTTTCAGGATTTTTATCTTCTGTTATGAAACGACTCATAGGTTCTTAGGAAGGTGCCTGTTACCTTTCTGAGCTCCTTTTGTGTGGTCTCTTATTCTAACTGACAGTGGAGAAGCTTTTCCTGCCCCTTGTGAGCCCACGATGTTAACTCCATTTCTTTCCTGGGGTAACGGCATGAGATGCCTGTATTGCTCTGTACTGAGTCTCAGAGAGTCTCTGCAGATCTCTGTTGCTTGTTCTCTGTGAAGAACTCTGCTCCGTGATTCTGTCCGCAGAAAATCCAAGCCTTTCTGGTCTTCTCAACTGAGGGAGTCCCAGTCTTTGCCTCAGTTTCCCTTTGTGCCGTAGCCTGGAAACTCTCCAGGCAGTAAACAGGGACAATTATAGGGCTCTCATTGCTTGCTGCTTGTCTCACAGGGAGATCTGACTTTCCTCCCCTGATACCTAATGCCCTGAAAACTGCTGCCTAACCTATTTTCCTGGATTAAAAATAAAAGTATGCAAGTTGCTCTGTAAACATCTGCTTTGTTGCTTCTCCCTGCTGTACAGTGTTCCATAGTGAATACCCATCGCAGTGTGCTTATTCGGGCCTCTAAAGAGGGGTAATTAAGCTACCAACTCCTGCTACACAAACAACGGTGCAACAGTCTGAAGTGTGTTCCCTTGTGAGTCCCTGTGAGAGTGTTTACCGAACAGACTCCAAGGGAGCTCATTAGGGTGTCTTTGACTTCCCTAAGCAAGCCTATATCATGTTTTAGAGATCCTATGCTTTCTGTCCCTCCCCCAGATCCTCCCCTCTCCACAGTAGCCACCACGCTTGCCACCCTCTCTTTCTAATTGTTATTCTGATAAACACAAGTGGAATCTCATTGTTGCATAATTTCTCTTCTTATCGGTGAGTTTGAGAGCCCCTTGATGTATCTGGGAAGCATTGGGATTCACCTCTATGTTATCAATTTACAACACAGATTCATTTAGCTGTTACTTCTTTATATTCCTGTTGATATTTAGTAGTTGATGGCATGTTGTATGAATATGGATTATTTATTGGATTTGGACATTGTAAACATTCATCTTTCATCTGCTTGATGCAGATGACCTCAAAACACGCTGCAACATGGCTGTGCTGTCCATTCGCTGAGACGACAGGATTGAGTTAGAGCAATGCCTGGAACACGGTTAAGTATTCAAAAATGCCATGCAACATTTTCAGCACTCAAGAAGTCCACTGATCTAGGCAAGAGGTCACACGCCTGTAATCTCAGAACCAGGAAGGTTGAGGATCTTGAGCACAGGTCAGCCTGGGCTATGTAGTGAGAACCCGTGTATGCAACCTAAAGATACGCAGGAAATGTATCTGGGCTCTCTGAATGCTTTGCAGTCCCATAAACATGAACGCACCTGTGCCACTGCAAGCCTGGGATAGAAACAAAAAATGAGACAGAGTAGACTTTTGCAGGCAGCATAAAGATTCATCATCTCCTTAAGCATGAGGCTCTGAGTACTGGCATCAGATGTCTAAGCGATGGCAGGCAATTCGCAGAAACTACTAATGTTCAAGTCAGAACTCCTTACAGAATGGACACCAAGGACAGAGATGCATTTGGCTGGCCTCCTGGCCTCCACTACACCCTCTTGTGTAGTTTTGCCAAATGCAATATCTCTGCTTACCAGAATGGGAGGGCATCATTCTCACTAATCAAGATGAGATGTCCTCCATTGATTCCCTTTGACATTTAGTAGTGGATAATGAGGCGATGACCTCTTCCCTGTTCACCTTGTGAGAAAGTCTTTTTTTCTTAAATCAACAATGGTTAGCCCACCAAGGGCCCATATTCTATAAACCCACCCATCTTGTGAAACTCTTGTGTACATTCCTGAAACTTAACTCTCTGTCACACACTTTCCCTTCATGCTGATTGTGAATTAGCTAGCTGTGTCAGACTGTGAGGTTGGGCGTCCACCAATGGGATGAGACACAGTCAGTACTTGGGTTAGGATAAGAACTAAGCCAGCTCCCCGCCCCACTGTACTTACTCGTCTGGTTTGGGTCTCAGTGTATCCTTCTGCAAGAGTAAAAATTGCCTTGCCAAGTTACTTTGACTTAGTTCATCTGTTTCTTTGCAGGACACTAAGAATATTCTTTTCCAACAACCTGTAAAGGGCATCACCTTACCTGCTCACCTGGATGGGGTAACATCTAGACAGAAGGCCATCTCACCCACTCACCTGTATGGGCAGACACTTCCCTGTTCACATGTGTAGAGCTATACTTTTGCTTATATCTGTCCACTCCTGAGGATCTGTCATGAGCACATCGCTGTGCCTGTGATGGCTCCTACTGTTGTTCCCTACCCACGTGGGAAACTTTTCTTGGCCCACCTAACCCATTCTTCTTCCCAGTGAACTCCACCTTCTAATGTACTGCTTGCTACTCGGGGCCCTGTCAGGTTGTCCTAGGCTGCTGGGTACCTTTCTGCCATACTTGGCTGACTAAGAGGCTCCACTTTCAACATACCTATTGTTTCCCAAATGAGTCACTGTAGAGGTGACTTCCTGGTCATATTTCACAAACATGATACAAATACTGAATTCAACTATTTATTGGACCAACTCTATTAGGAATCGTTTTTCTGTTTTATTAAAAAATATTTATTTTTATATATGTGCACATGTATATGTGAACGTATATATATATGCATATGTGTGTATATATATCCCTTTTGAGATTTTATATATGTATATATTTTTCTAATAAATATAAGCCTTTTTGAGAAATTGAATTTTATAGAGCAGTTTGGAGAATACTAAGTCTTCCATTATTTCTCACCATGATAGACCTTATCTCCTTAAACTTTAAGCCAAAATAGTTTTTTTGCCCTTAAATTGTTTCTGTTATATATTTGTTACAAAAAATGAGAACTAAAATGTATATTAATTGTACTTAGAAAAAACTCTTAGTGGTTGCCCTGCAGTTCACAACAGACAAATGTTTACAGCTAGCATTAGACAGCCTCACTGATGGCATGGACACAGTAAAAGAGATAATTCTGATTCCTCTCCCAAACTTGTATGACCGCTGCCGTTCATAAAAACTACATATAGACTGAAACCCTCAAAGACACCATCATAAATATATTTGAATAAACTTACCAGTCTTGTTTTTGGTTTTGTCTAAGCTTGTCTTTTTTCTTTTTCCTTTTTTTCCTTCCTTTCTGACCAGGCTGACCGCAAACTCACAATCCTTCTGCTTCAGTTTCCCAAGTGCTAGGATTACCAATGTGTTTCACCAGGACTGACAACTCTTGCCTAAACTAAATATCAACCAAAAATAAGGAAAATAAGAAGATTTTATTTAGCCTTCCCTAGTTTCTTCTTGGGTCTTCTTCCTTTAGAGGGGTCTGAATTCCTGACTTCATCACTCCCCCTACCACCTGAAGAACTTGCATCAGTATTTTGGGGCTAAGAACACAGGTCATGCCAGGCAGTGGTGGTGCACGCTTTTAATCCCAGCATTCGGGATGCAGAGGCAGGCGGATCTTTGTGAGTTCTAGGCCAGCCTGGTCTGCAAAAGCTAGTTCCAAGACAGGCTTCAAAGCTACAGAGAAACCTGTCTCGAAAAATCAAACCAAACCAAAACAAAAAACCCAAATAACAACAATAACAAAAAAAAACAAAGAAAGAAAGAATGAACGAACGAACATAGGCTACTTGGTACAGTATTTGTCTTCCATGCATGCAAGCCAGGGTTCCATTCCCAGCACTTCAAAATTAAACTAGGCTAAAAAGAGAATGAAGAACTTCTTTCAGTGTTCCCGGCAGGGCAGGGCCGCCGTGAGTGTTCCTGTTGCTTTCTGGGGGATTTTAGAACTCAGACTCAATCCCAGCATGGGATTTCATTCCACATCACTGTCTTCTTCCTTGTACAGTTTCTGAAACAAAACTGTGTGTAATTATCATCTTTGTTCTCTGTGTGAAGGATTTCCCTCCACTCTCAAGAATTTTAGGAAATATCTCTTTGGTTTGTTTTGTGCTTATCCTGCCTAATGTCTCTTGAGCTTCCTGTGTCTGTGGCTTGATATCTGATAGTGATATTGGGAAATTTTCAGCCATGTGCTTCAGATGTTGCTTGTTCCTTTCACTCTTTATTCGTCTCCTGGTTTCCCCATCAGAAGTATCCACACCTTCTCAGTTGCCGACACAGAGTCATCAGAGAGGAAGGAGCCTCAGTTGAAGAAATGCCTCTATGAGATACAGTGGTAAGGCATTTTCTCAATTGGCAGTCAACAAAGAAAGGCCCAGTCCAAGGTGGGTGGGGCCACCACTGGGTTCTTTTTTTTTAAATAGATTTTTATTGAGCTCTACATTTTTCTCTGCTCCCCTCCCTGCCTCTCTCCTCCCCTTCAACCCTCTCCCAAGGTCCCCATGCTCCCAATTTACTCAGGAGATCTTGTCTTTTTCTACTTCCCATGTAGATTAGATCCATATATGTCTCTCTTAGAGTCTTCATTATAGTCTAGGTTCTCTGGGATTGTGAATTTTAGGCTGGTTTTCTTTGCTTTACGTTTAAAAACCACTTGTGAGTGAATACATATGATAATTGTCTTTCTGGGTCTGAATTACCTCATTCAAAATGATGTTTTCTAGCTCCATCCATTTACTTGCAAATTTAAAGATGTCCTTATTTTTTCCTGCTGTGTAGTACTCCACTGTGTAAATGTACCACATTTTCCTTGTCCATTCTTTGGTTGAGGGCATTTAGGTTGTTTCCAGTTCTGGCTATGACAAACAATGCTGCTATGAACAGATTTGAGCACATGTCCTTATGGCATGGTTGAGCATCCTTTGGATATATACCCAAAAGTGGTATTGCTGGGTCTTCAGGAAGGTTGTTTCCTAATATTCTGAGAAATTGCCACACTGACATCCAAAGGGATTGTACTATCTTGCACTCCACCAGCAATGCAGAAGTGTTCCCTTTTCCCCACAACCTCTCCAGCATAAGTTGTCATCAGTGTTTTTGATCTTGGCCATTCTTACAGGTGTAAGATGGAATCTCAGAGTTGTTTTGATTTGCATTTCTCTGATGACTAAGGATGTTGAACATTTCCTTAAGTGTCTTTCAGTCGTTTTAGATTTCTCTGTTGAGAGTTCTCTGTTTAGGTCTGTACTCCATTTTTTATTGGATTATTTGTTCTTTTGATGACCAATTTCTTGAGTTCTTTGTGTATTTTGGAGATCAGACCTCTGTCTGATGTGGAGTTGGTGAAGATCTTTTCCCATTCTGTGGCTGTCATTTTGTCTTATTGACCGTGTCCTTTCCTTTACAGAAGCTTTTCAGTTTCAGGAGGTCCCATTTATTAGTTGTTTCTCTCAGTGCCTGTGCTACTGGGGTTATATTTAGGAAGTGATCTCCTGTGCCAATGCATTCAAGTGTACTTCCCACTTTCTTTTCTATAAGGTTCAATGTGGCTGGCTTTATATTGAGGTCTTTGCTCCATCTGGACTTGAGTTTTGTGCATGGTAATAGATATGGATCTATTTTCATTCTTCTACATGTTAATATCCAGTTATGCCAGCACCATTTGTTAAATATGCTTTTTTTCTATTTGATTTTTTTTGCTTCTTTGTCAAATATCAGGGGTTTAAAAGTGTGTGGATTAATCCCAGAGAACTCAGACAACATTGAGGACACTAAGAGAAACTTACATAGATCTAATCTATATGGGAAGTAGAAAGTAGAAAAAGACAAGATCTCCTGAGTAAATTGGGAGCATGGGGACCTTGGAGGAGGGTTGCAGGGGGTATGGGAGAGGCAGGGAGGGGAGCAGAGAAAAATGTAGAGCTCAATAAAAATCAATTAAAAAATAAAATAAAATAGAAAGTGTGTGGATATCTGGGACTTCAATTCGGTTCCATTGGTCCTCCTGTCTGTTTTTATGCCAATACCAGACTGCTTTCAGTACTATAGTTCTGTAGTAGCGTTTGAAGTCAGGGATTGTGATGCTTCCAGAAATTCTTTTATTGTACAGGATTGTTTTGGCTATTCTGGGTTTTTTGCTTTTTTGTATGAAGTTGAGTACTGTTCTTACGAGGTCTGTAAAGAATTTTGCTGGGATTTTGCTGGGCATTGCATTGAATCTGTAGATTGCTTTTGGTAAGATTGTCATTTTTATTATGTTAATTCTACCTACCCAAGAGCATGGGAGATCTTTCCATTTTCTGGTGTCTTCTTCAATTTCTTTCTTCAAAGATTTAAAGTTCTTGTCATACAAATCTTCCACTTGTTTGGTTAGAGTTACTCCGAGATATTTTATGCTATTTGTGGCTATTGTGAAGGGTGATGTTTCTCTGACTTCATTCTTAGCCCATATATCATCTGTGTACAGAAGGGTTAGTTCCCTCATTTCTCTGTTAATTTTTTGTCTGACTGACCTGTCCAGTGGTGAGAGTGGAGGGTTGAAATCTTCCTCTATGAGTGTGTGGGTTTAGTATATTATTTAAGCTTTAGAAGTGTTTCTTTTACATATGAGGGTGCCCTTGTATTGGGGGCATAGATATTCAGTATTGAGATTTCCTCTTGATGGAATTTTTCCTGTGACTAATATTAAATGTCCTTCTTATCTCTTTTGATTGATTTTAATTTGAAGTCTATTTTGTTAGATATTAGGATAGCTACACCAGCTTGTTTCTTAGGTCCATTTGATTGGAATTTTTTTCCCCAACCCTTTACTCTGAGGCGATGTCTGTCTTTGAGGTTGAGGTGTGTTTCTTGTATGCAGTAGAAGGATGGATTCTGTTTTCGTATCCAATCTGTTAGACTGTGTCTTTTTATAGGTGAGTTGAGTCCATTTATATAAAGGGATATTAATGACCAGTGATTGCTATCTCCTGTTAATTTAGTTTTCATTGTTGGTGATGTTAATTTGTGTATTTTTCCCTTCTTTGGGATTTGCTGCTGTGAGATCATCAATTGTCTGTGTTCTTATTGATGTAGTTATCTTCTTTGGGTTGGAGTTTTCCTTTTAGTACTTTGTGTAGGGCTGGGTTTGTGGCTAGGTATTAGTTAAATCTGGTTTTGTCATGGAATATCTTGTTTTGTTTGTCTATGGTGATTGAAACTTTTGCTGGGTATAATAGTCTGGGCTGGTATCCGTGGTCTCTTAATGTCTGTATAAGGCTTGATCATGAACTTCTGGCTTTCATTGTCTCCAATGAGAAGTCAGGTATAATTCTAATAGGTCTGTCTTTATATGTTACTTGGCCTATTTCCTTTGCAGCTCTTAATATTCTTTCTTTATTCTGTATGTTTAGTGTTTTGATTATTATGTGGTAAGGGGACCTTTTTTTTGATCTAGTCTATTTGGTATTCTGTTAGCTTCTTGTATCTTCATAGGCATATCTTTCTTTAGGTTGGGAAAAGTTTTCTTCTATGATTTTGTTAAATATCAAAAATCATTTCCTGTGCTTTTGAGTTGAACTTCTCCTTCTTCTATACCTATTATTCTTAGGTTTGGTCTTTCCATTGTGTCCCATATTTTCTGGATATTTTGTGTTAAGCTTTTGTTAGATTTAATGTTTCCTTTGACTGATGAATCTATCTCTTCTATGTATTGTCAGCGCTTGAGATTCTCTCTTCCATCTCTTGTATTCTGCTGTTTATGTTTGTATTTGTGGTTCCTGATCTTTTCTCATAATTTCTGCTTCTATAATTCCCTCAGCTTGTGTTTTCTTTATTGTCTCTGTTTCAGTTTTCAAGTCTTGAATAGTGTCTTTCATATGTTTGATTGCTTTTTCTTGGTTTTCTAAGGGATTTGCTGATGTCTTCCAATTTTTTGTTTGTTTTTTCCTCCATTTCTTTGAGGGAATTTCCCTTTAAGAGTTTCAAACATTCTCCTCAAGTTATTTTTCAGGTAATTTTCTTCTGTTTCATCTATATTTGGTTGTTCAAGTCTTGCTGTTGTAGGGTCACTAATTTTTACTAGTGACGTGTTGCTCTTTGTATTGTTGTGTGTGTTTTTATCTTGTCTACCCATCTTTTCCTCTATTTGGTGTGGTTGGGACTGTCTGTAACTCTGGTGATTAATCTTCTAGGTGCCAATAGATCCAAGGCTCAGATGGTTGTTCTTCTTGGTACAGTCAGTGCCACTATTCTAGTTACCTTATTGGTCACTCCATGTTCCTAGAGGTTGCCCAGTGCTTCCAAGGTTTACTCTGCTTATGTAGAGTTTGCTGTCTCAGGCCTGCTCTGGTCTAGGTTGCTGGGTCAGACATGTTTCTGTAAATGTCCCTAGTCTGGATCTGCTCCTGCAGAGGTCCCTGGCTTGGGGTTGGTCCTGCAAAGGTCTCTGGCTGTGATCTTCTCCTTTGGAGGTCCCAGACTTGTGTGTACCTGGATTCACAGAGTACCTGGCTCAGGCCTACTCCCTCAGAGGTCTCAGACTCACGTCGGTACCCACAGAGGTTTCTGGTTCCTGCCTACTCCCTCAAAGGTCCCAGACCAACGCCTGAACCCACAGAGGTCCTGGCTCAGGCTTACTCCCTCATAGGTCCCAGATTCACAGCCGGCTCTGGCCCACTCGCTCAGCAGTTGCTCCCCTGTACCTGCTTCTGTGGAGTTTGTTGTTTCTGGTCTACTCCGGCTTAGGTTGCTGGCCCAGTCCTGCTTCTGCAAATGTCCCTGATCTGGATCCACTTCTGCCCCTGTAGAGTTCACTGTCCCAGGCCCGTTCCAGCTCAGGTCACTGGCTCAGTCTTGCTCTTGTAGAGTTTGCTGCCTCCCACCCCTGGTTTCTATAAGAAAGGCCGAGCAAGCCATGATCAGGAAGTCATTGAGCAGTTTCTCTCCATGGCTTCTGCATCAGCTCTTGACTTCTTTCAGTAATGAAGAGCAATGCTAAAGAATAAACCAAATAAATCCTTTTCTCCCCAACTTGTGTTTTGGTCATCATGTTTCACCACAGCAATAGAGCAATTTTCACTTCTATGATAATTTTTTCTCTGTGTTATTTTCTTTTGATCCTTTCTCTGCCTGCCTTTCCCACCTCTTTCATGTTTCCTGATCCCATTACAACCTGATAATAGTTAGTCATAGTTGTTTTGAATTCTGAGTATCTCAACATTCCTACTGTATTTAGGTCTGGCTATGCTTGCTCTGTCTCTCTGTCTCCCTCTTTCTCTTTCTCTCTCATTCAGGTGGTATTCTCTGCTTTCTAGTGTGCCCTGTAATCTTTGTTGGAAAAGCTGACACAGTGTACTGGAAATACCCATTGCCAAGAGACCTGTCCTGTGCTGAGGGCTCTGTGTCAGTGAGCTTGTGGCCTAGAGCTGTCAACCTCATCAGAGCTTCTTAGGTTCCCACACAATTTCATGTTGTGTGACATTGACAGATCTGAAACTGGGTGTCTCCCTTCTCTTATGGGAAACTAGGCAGAGCAGGATTTGCACACAGGCCAGATGGAGTGGTAACACCCTGGTTGAGTCAGTACTGGTAAACTAGTTTCTCGTGGGGACAGACTTTAACAAAAGCAGAACCTGTGGCACAATTCACAACAGAATCTTTCTACCTTACTGTGGATGCTTGGGGAGGTATTTCTCAGATCTCCCCAGGGAAAACTGGGTAGAGCCCTCGAGGATGAGTCTCATAAAGCACGTAGCTTCACATCAGGTTCTCTTGGCAAGCTGGGCCTCCTGCACTTCATCAGCTAGGTGCCAGGTTCTCCTGTGGCTTCTGCTTTGCTGAGTTAGAATTCTTTGTTTTCTTGTCTGTCTTTCTGGTGTATCTGGTGGAGGCATTTGCCTGTGACCTCACTTCTCTGACAGATCCTTAGATCTGCGGATTTTTCTAGGTGTCTTATCAGCATGTTACTTTGTGGTTGCTAGGACGGAGTGTCCCCATTAAATATCTTTCTGGGCATGCCATCTGTTCCCTGCTGGGATCCCTACTAACACAGTAATTGGTAGCAGAAGTGGTCCCAGGAAACAGACTCTTGGAGTGGGATTCCAGTACAGAGTGATGAGCACATGGATATACTCCTTGCTGGGGTGAGTGAGACATTGGGATTGGCATCTTATGTGACAAACTACGGTCAAGGATGACATGGGACTCGGCATAAGCAGAGGACTAATAGGTGGAGTAGACCGGGACTAAACCATTTAGTTGCTATGACAAAGAAAAAATATCTAATTCAGAGGATGGAATGGTTACTCCTGACTTTTCTGGAAGCTGTACAGACAGGACTGGGCAGTTTCAGCCTTGGGTTTGCCAAAGTCCTCTGGCCACTTCCAAGAGCACGCCTGCAGCTGAGCAAAGCAGGGTCATGGCTCACTTTTGTGCAGGACAACACAGACCATGGAAACTGAAGAGAGACTTTAGGAGGGCAGTATCGTGGGCTAACCAGATGTCTCAGCTGGTAAAGGTGCCTGCTGCCAAGCCTAACCTGAGCTCCATCCCTATGACCACTGGAGGAGGAGAAAACCAACTCCCACAAATGGTCCTCTGACACATGCGCACATGCAGGATGGCAGGCATATACTCACAGTTGTGAGACAGATTTTCCCTTGGGAGATGCAACACAACACACACCCCTACACCTGCTTGCACCAGAAAAAGAACCCACAACAGACCAACGGGACATTTGAACCAAACTTCAATTTGGTGAACTGATGAGTTTTTATTGAGGTTACTTACAGCAGTATGGGTAATGAATTACTTACAAGGATCAAAGATACCCCAAAAGCCATTGTATTACTGAAAAGCTCATTCTAATATAAAAGCTGCAATCCCGGAGTTCTTGCGGGTGACTTAACAGTTCAAGAGTCCTCTTCTCTCTGCATTGTAGCTCAGCTGGTTAGAGTTTCCTTTCCCAGCAGTTAATTCTGTTTATACTATCAACTGTATACATGTGCACATACAAAATAAATAAAATGTAATGAATAACAAAGGCATGAAAAATATTTTTCAGCCAAAATTAATCATTCCAATAAAAGTTCATTATTTCCCAAACTTTCTCCTTTCCCCTTTACATCTATTAGCCAATGGCATCAGAATGTAAAGTTGAGCTCCCACCAATGGAATGATACCTATGTCGGGAATAAATGACAGAGATCATTTTGGTGAGTGTGCTCAATATCTCTGTTTGGGTTCTGGCACACTCTTTTTGCAAAAAGAAATCACCTTGCCAAATTCTTTCACTCTGTTCATGTGTTCCTTTGTGCAACATCAGAATTAGTCTTTTCCCAATAAAGATGGTATCAGACTTATGGGAGACGGTTTGGGAATGGGATTTTGCTCTGGATTGGATGCTCTGAAGAATGAGTCAAGTCTATCATTAGAATTCTAGAAATTCTCTTGTAAAAAGAATATGAGACAGACAGTGTTGGTATACACCTTTAATCCCAGCACTCAGGAGGCAGAGAGAGTTAGATCTCTGAGTTTGAGGCTAGCCTGGTATACAGAGTGAATTTCAGGACAGTCAGGAGAAACCTTGTTTCGGAAAAAAAAAAAGAATAAGACTATGAAGCTGAGGCTAGTCTGACCCCATGACTTTCATATTAGTTGGGATGAAAACCTGCTTATTTGGCTTGAACGGTATCCTGGCTTGCTTTCTATTGCTGTGATAAACACTATGACCAAAAGCAAACCTGAGAAGTAAAGGCTTTATTTGGCTTACAGGTCCCAATCATATTCCAACATCTAGGGAAGTCAAGTCAGGTACTCAAACAGGGAAGAGACCCAAAGGCAGGAACTGAAGCAAAGGCCATGGAGGAACAATGCTTACTGGCTTGCTTTTCATGGCTTGTTAAGTTTATTTTTCTATCCAATCAAGGACTTACGCACAGTAGGCTGCCCCATCCCACACACTATCAATCATTAATCAAGAAAATGTCCCTCGATTTGCCTATAGGCCAACCTAATGGAAATGTTTTCTCAGTTGAGGGGTTCTTCTACCCATATGACTTTAGCTTCTGTCAAATTAACAACAACAACAAAAAGCACAGACAGTATTCAGACTGATTGTTTTCATGTCACACAGTGGCCTTGTTCAGTTAACTTGCTCATGTTCACCAAAATACCACAGTGGGAACCAGAGGCTATGTGCCCTCTGGGTGACTCCACTTCCAAACAGCGTTTGGCACCATTTTGAGTGCAAATGAACAGGCAGACTCTTTGCTTGAGCACACAGACAACACTGCCTATTCAGTACCACCTACAACACAGAGACTGAGAAGTCACTTATTTGTGCAAGTAAAAGAGTACCACCTAGGAATTTATCAAAGTAGACTTGGGACACAAGGGCACATGGTGTATTAAAATATCTTTAGAGGAAACTGGAGCAATTGCTCAGTAGTTAAAGAGTCCTGGCTGACCTTCCAGAGGACCCAGGTTCTCTTCCTAGAACAGACACTGTGGCTCATAACTGCTGATAACTCTAATCCCAGGGGACCTGAAGCCCTTTTCTGATCTTCTCAGACACCAAGCATACATGTGCACAGACATACATGCAAGCAAATACCCATTGTACTAGCTGGTTTTGTGTGTCAACTTGACACAAGCTAGAATCATCAGAGGAAGGACTTTCAGTTGAGAAAATGCCTCCATGAGATCCAGCTATAAGGCATTTTCTCATTTGGTTATCATTGGGGAGGGTCCAGCTCATGGTAGGTGGTACCATTCCTGGGCTGCTGCTAGTCCTGGGTTCTATAATAAGGTGGGCTGAGCAATGTGGCAGAATTTCCTGCCAGCCTGGCATCAGAGGGTTAGCAGACAACACTCCCTACCCCAACTCCCCACCCCCACTAGCTGTACCCCCCACTGGGTCATACCTGGCCTAGCTCCGGGAGTTATCACCCAGCCCTACTCCATCCTTTGCGTTACAGATACCTTTTATTGCCCTATGTGGATCTTGTCTTAGAGTTTTTCATGAACACAAAGCCTACGCAAAACTTGGTTAGGGGAAAACCTAGAGAAAAACTGTGCTACCTCCTGAATCAGGTATTTGCACTTGGCATTGTATTTTTGGTGCCTTCATTCAGGTTGTTTTGAGGGATGGAAATCTACTGGCTAAAGTGGAAACATAGGAAGAAATGTTCTGTAAACATAGGGGAAAAGTTATGGGCTAAAGGAAATTGCTTCAGTCCACCGAGGCTGGAAACCCCTGCAACCGCTAAGGCTAAGTTCATTCTCAAAGTATCTCTGAGTCTTCATTTCATGGACCCACGTGACCCCACACACCTGCACCATGCTACCTGCACCACGCTACCTGTGACAGAGCAAGTTATGGGAAGCAAGCCAGTAAGCAGCTCCCCTCCAGGGTCTCTGCATCAGCTCCTGCTTCCAGGATCCTGCTTTATTTGAGTTCCTGTCCTGAATTCCTTCAGTGATGAACAGCAATCCTGAAGTGTAAGCCAAATAAACCCCTTCCTGCCCAACTTGCTCTTTGGTGATAGTGTTTCGTCGCAGCAATAGAAACCCTAACTATGATACCCATAGACATTTTTGTAAGCCGGGCCTGTAGACTTACTGAACATACTAGACCAACAAAGGATGCAATCCCCTCACCATGTTAGAAATAAGATAACAAATTCAAGATACATGTGAAAACAAAGCTGTTGTTAATATATAGTTCTGCAGAAAGGGCTGCCAGCAAAAACCTCTACCAGCAAGCAAATTCATCACAAACAGTGGTTTTTTTTTTTAAATGTTTATTTATTATGTATACAATAGTCTGTCTGTGTGTATGTCTGCAGGCCAGAAGAGGGCACCAGACCTCATTACAGATGGTTGTGAGCCACCATGTGGTTGCTGGGAATTGAACTCAGGACCTTTGGAAGAACAGGCAATGCTCTTAACCTCTGAGCCATCTCTCCAGCCCCAAACAGTGGTTTTTTAAATCCTCCAACTGCTAAAAATTCCTGACCTTGTCTTCTGTAGGTCAAAACGTGCACCCCTCCAAAATTCTTCATTTCATTGGTCTCAGATACAAAGTATCAGCCAGTGAAATATCTGGAGCTTGAGACTGACCCCTTCCCTTTCAGCTCCTGGGCTCAGTAAAGTAAAATCTAAATTTCAACATCTTGAGATGCCAGACACCTGGCTAGTGCCTCCTATAATTCCAATCATCTCAAGTGCACCTCATATTGCTACATGAACTATACAATCTATTTCTTATGCTTGGATCATATAAAAAGAGAGTCAGTTAGTACCTATCAGCATCAGCCTCTGCGTCCTGAATGTCCCGGGGCTTCAGCTCAGCATGGTCCTTATACACCTTTCCACCCAAGGCTCAGTTCCTCCTGGGTCTGTTTGCAACCTCCTAAGTCAGCTCCCCAGGTGGAAATAGAGGTGCCTGGGGTTGTTTTATATCCCTCTGTACCGTGCTCTTAGTGCCTCATGGTTCTGCTTTTTTTTTCTTTCCCCACTCCCCTCTTTTGCTATAGGGTCTCACTCTATAGCACTGGCTGGCTTAGAACTCACTACATAAACCAGACGGCATCAACTCAGAGATCAGCTTGCTTCTGCCTCCTGAGTGCTAGGGACTGGCATGCCCAACTACCCCATATATTTTTATCCCTGCTCATATTCTGGTAAACAAGTGCTTGATTAAAAAAAAATCTTGAACTATGCTTAAGTATGATACTTGGCACCTACTTGCACCTGAATATTTGAGTCTTTAAAATCCTTCTTTTATTTTTTAAAGAAAAATACTTTCTAGTCCAGGTCTTCTTGTATATTAAGCCATGAATTCACAGTGCATGGGCTTCTGCAACTCAAGCTCCTGTGTGAGCTCTCACAAAACATGTTTCTCTGGATGGAGCAGCCGGTGCATCTGTTGAAGCCAGGTACCTCTCTTGGGCTTCCTTTTTCCCTCCTGATAACTCTTATTCCTAAGAATTTATAGAGTTGTGTGCTAGTTACTTTTCTCATTATTATGACCATGCACCTGACAAAATGAAAAGACAGGCAGGGCTTCTTTCAGCTCATAGTTTGAAGGTACAGTCTGTGTCAGGGGAAGGTGGGGCAGCAGGAGAGGGAGGCAGTTGGTAGCAGAGAGTGGACAGAAAGTAAGACCAGGCTAGAAACCTCAAAGCCTGATTTCAATGACACACTTCCTCCACCTCCCAAAGGTTCAGCAACCTTTCAAAACAGGGCTGCCAACTGGGGACCAAACGTCTAAACACATGAGCCCATGGCAAATAATTTTACAACAATGGGTATGGAGACAATCATATTGCTTTCAACTAGTTTCTTCCTTCTTTTATTGATTTTTTTACTTTTTTATTATAAATTGGTCAGGCTTTTTCATAAATTGAGACTAGCAACCTGTCAGATGCATAGGAGATGTTTTGTCACCAACTTTTTAAATCGTTGAGGTAAAACTTGCATAGATCAAAACACACAGATCACAAGGACACACTGGATGGCTTTTGATAATCTTCTATGTTTATATAACTACCACCTGTCATCAGATGATTTGATCTTATAGTATAGAAGCAAAAACAATGTCACCAAACACAAAGCGATGTACAAGAATGGCAAAGCTTTACTGAGACTTCAGCTCCTGAGCAGAGGGACTTAATGCCACCTGAAGAGGTGACTGTGCTGTTCACTCAACCAAGGAAGCAGTGGCTTTTATTTATTTTTCTGGAGAAGACTAAACTTTGGTAACTTTTCATTGTCCGTGGGCATGTTTTCCTTCCCCTGAAAAATTACTCTGGCCCTGAAGTTTACTCAGTTGTCTTAATCCTAGAAGTAATCATTTACGCTTAGAGCTAGTGTCCTGCTTAAACACCCCGCTCTTGTGATTTGGTCTGAGCCTTAAAAGGTCGTGGGACCTAAGATAATTGAGTCACTGTGGTTGGGTCCAAAGTAGCCCTGGACACAGCAGTCTTGGACATAGCTGTTTCCCCCCCTTGCTTTGTAGCACAGGCTGGCCTCCTCAAATTTCCAATCCTCCTCCTGCCTCAGCCTCCTGCTTGTCAGGACAATAGATATGTGCCTACATGAAGAATTGAATAGAACCTTGTAGTTAGGTGAGCTCACAGGCCTGGGTTTGAGTACTTGATCCCCAGTTGGTGTTTTTGAGAAGGATTAGGGGGTGTGGCCTCACTGGAGGAGGTATGTCACTGGGGGTAAGCTGTGGATTTTCAAAAGACTGATGCCATTCCTAATGTGCTGTCTGTCTCCTGCTTTCCTCTCAGCTGTTGCTCCAGCTACCCGCTAACTGCTACCTCTGCTACCTCCACTATCATGGACTCTAGCTATAAGTCCAAAATAAACTCTACCTTAGGTTGCCTTGGTCTTATCATATCAATAGAAAAATTCTACAAATCTGAGTCAAGATGAAGGTAACAAAGGGGACAAATACAAGATGATGAAGACAGAGATGCTAAGCCTTTTTTTTTCCTTTTTCTGTTACTCATAACACCTCTCCACTGAGTGGAGAGTTAGTACTCACAACAGAGGTAGTTTTCAAGCTTCTGCAAAGTAACCCAGGCAAATTCTACCACAGCCCACACACACCAGAGCTGCTGCCATCTACAGAAAATCTAGTAGAAACAGGTAAGGTTATGTCCTGCCAGATGACCACCACCATTAAGAGAGCTTTAAGTCAACAAAGAGCAAAGGTTGTGATTTTGCTCTGACAGACTGTGTCATTGGATTGACTTTGGGGACTTACTGGGAAATGTTATGGGAAGGGATCATGGGTTTCTTAAACTCTGTCTGCCACATTGGGTGCTGAGTCTTGAGTCCTCCTCCATCTGAGTTTCATCAGCAGAGAGATAACATTTGGGGCAACAGGAGCTGGAGACCAGTGCAAACTGGAGAGACAGTTGTCCGTGTGGGACAGAGTCCAGATGCAGTCTATGTGATATCAAGGAAGAGACTGGTAATGGTGGTAGAATGTATGATCTTAGAGATGAAAGAAACACAAGAGAAGATGGTGAGTGATGAAGCGTACTAGAGTAATGGCAGCACCAAGTCTACAGGAGCACACATGCAGAGGGTAACCAGCACAGGGTAAAACTCCAAACAGGAACTACACCGAGTCTATCTGGCCAGACGTCCTTCTGAGGAGAGTGCTCTGAAGAGGCAAGAGTGGGTGGCCTGGGTTTCCTAGGGCTCCATCTTCCATCTCTTCCATTCATCTAGCAAAATCCAAGGCGGGTGGAAGTGTTCCAGCCCACTCTTGCCTCTCCTTCGGCTTGGTTTCTTTTTTTAAATTTTAAATATAAATGTTCTTCCTCCCACAGCATTTTGAGGTAATTCAAGGGCTCGAGGGTAGCTGGTTTTACCGCCATCTGTTTTCTCAAGCTGCCAAACACCAGTTTTCTTTTTTCTAGCGGATCAGGCACCTGCAGGTGGTGGTCTCATAGCTATCTTCAGTTAGGGAACTAGACGCTGTGGTGACTCGACGGATATGAGACGAACGTCCCCGTTCTGGGTGCCCGCTGTGGGCGAACAGGCTGGCACACGCTAGGAAACACTCAGGCTCAGGCATGCGCAGATAGTCTGGCAGCCATCTTAAGGGGTTACTAGACTCCAGGAGTGAGTCACTGCGCAGGCGTACAGGGAAGACTTAACCCGCCCCCTCCGAGCCCGGAGCACGCATGCGCGAATGAGCCGGAAGGGGCGGGGTCAGCCATTGGGAAGAGCCTGCGCTTTGGAAAGGCCGGGGTGGGGCGGGGCGGGGCGACTGTCAGCTGACTGAGGCGCAGATCGCCTCGCGGGACAACGGTCGGCGACGCAGGTTGTGGTGGGGGCGGAAGAGCTTTCCCGGCGGGTCTCCGTGCAGTCGGCGAGGCACAGGGCCGCCGCAGCACCATGGCGACCACCGTCAGCACGCAGCGCGGGCCGGTGAGTTCCCTGAGCTAGGGCCGGACGAGGGCAGCGGAGTCTGGGATCGGGCTCCTCTTCTCAGCTCCTCGCGGGGACCCTCGCGAGTTGCTCGACTGTCCTGGTGCTGCGCGGGTCTCACCTTCGGGTACCCAACGGAGTAGCGACTCTGGTCCTGAGGGTCTCGCGGGTGGAAGAAGGCAGAGAGGTTGATGGTTAACCCAGGATGCCCACGGGTCCTGAAGCCTCCGGGCCCCTCGATGTAGAGGGGCCCTCAGTTCCTTAGTCCCCCACACAGAGGAACCCTGACCCCATTGTTCAACCCAAGGGAGAGTGGCTCCCACCCTCCTTGGTTCCCCAGACTGAGAGGGACCCAGACATCCCTAGTTCCCCAAGTGGAAAAAAGGCCCTGAACCCCTCGCTTCCCAGATGAACCAATCCCCTGGTCTCCCAGATGGACATGGGCCCTGACACTCTTGGTTCCCCGCGTGGAGAGTGGTTCTGACCCCGTTAATTTCCCAAACTGATAGGAGCCTTGGTTCCCAGGGTCTCGCAGAGGAGTGGAGCCGGACACCCTCGGTCCCCCAAAAGGAGAGATGACCTGGTCACCTTGGTTTCGGAGGTGGTGACCCCACTTCGTAGTCAGCCCTTAGTTGTGCCTGTTTCCTCCTCTGGCTGCACCTGTAGCGAATAGGGTACTGCCTCTTGAGCCCAGTTAGTGGCCGCCTTTCCAGGCCTCATTTGTTAATCTGTCAGTGAGAAGGGGGCAGAGAACTTGGGAGAGCCATCAGTGATGTCTCCTAAGGATTGCCGTGGGCTCCACGACACTGCCTGTCTCCCCTACCCCTCGTGTGACTGTCCTCCCAGTAGCTCTGAGACAGGTGTGGGTCGGATGTTGTTGGCTCACAGCAGCTGTGTGTAGTAGAACACAGTTCTGATGGCTCCATCCACCGTCTTTTCTCTGAAGTTAATATTGAATGTGTTTGCAAGTTTCCCAAGTCCCTCACCCTGACAGCTTGGTGTTGACGTGTTGACATACATTCCGTGTATGTGTGTGTATGTGTGTGTGTGTAACAGATAATTCCTTGGGGCAGCTGACTGATTTCTGACTTTGAAGAAAGCCCTAGGCTTGCTTAGATGCTTTTAAAGTAAGTTTTGTTTTGTTTTGTTTTGGAGAGCTTTGACCCCCTTTCAGTCGATAGTGAGCTTTCTAGAGTTGGAGTTACCTTCACGTTCAGCGATCCTTCTCCATCCTCACTGTGTCTCAGCAAACTACAGAAGATTGGTGGTGGCTGCTAGAAGAGAAAGGGAGCCAGTACTTGCCCTTTTCATGTCCCCTGCCAAGTGGACACACGGCCAGGCAGAGCGGACCCTTCCTTACTGTGTGGTCTGAGGGTGTCCTTACTTCTGTGGTGAGCTCATTGTCTGTCATTAATTGAGTAAGAAGCTGCTGAGGGAAACCCTGGTGCGGTGTGTACAGAGCAGGACTAAAACACTGTGATGAGTAATTGGGAGTGTCAGGTGACGTCCATACTAGCAGAATCTGTGCAGTCAAGTCCTGATGTTTGCTCTTTCCACTTGCCCAGTGTTCTAGGGACCACACTGTCATAGAAATAAATATAGGCAGCTGAGTGGTTTTTAGGAGCACTCTTGATGACTGTAACCTTAAGGGGGTCTGGGCTCTGAAAATTGTCATCAGTGACCAGTATATCAGGCTTTATGTGGGATGTGCAGACTTCATTGTAGTGTTAGTAGCCACAATATTTAGAGCAATTGGAGAGATAGTGAGCTACAAGCGTGCAACATGGGGACATAGCTATGCATGATGACCCATGTAAGCCAGAGAATAACGGTTACCATCAGGGCTGTGCTCCGAACCATTGAAAGCAGGAAGGTGTGGACTTGGTGTGGGAGGGCTGCATGGGTCATGGTCAGGGTCTTTTACAATAGGTCTTGACCTTCATCTGGTGAGTGGCATTTCTCAGAGTGCATTTCTTTCTCAGTTTTCAGCTTTTCACTGACTCCTTCACCTAGAATGATCTACCCATATGCCTCTGGATTCATTAATATTTGCAAAGGTTTTTTTGTTTGTTTGTTTTTTGCTTTTGTTGTTGTTATTTTTTTTTAAGCCAGTTGTCAGGGTCTAGTAGAACTGTCAGAGTGTGGTAGTTCTCTGCTATTCATGGCATCCTCAGGGTTGTGGAGCTGTAAAGATAAGCAGAATGCTGGCTTCCAAACATAGATAAAGTACACATTTGTTCAGTACTGAGTTCTAAAGCTTTCTTTGTGTAGACCCAGCAGGGAGTTAGACCTTGGCTCAGAGACCCCATCCCAGGAGCCTGGACTTAGGCTTGGGCGGTTGTCTCTGCAATTACCCTTCACCTCGGTGAGTAGGGAAGGGCTGACAGTGTCCTGGCAGGCTGTAGAAGGCAGGGAACACTCATCTGGGCAAGGGGGGTGGGGAATTCTCTGTTCTTGGTTGAGAGTTTAGGGGGGCAGGTGTGAGGAGGACAGCCAACACTCCACATAGTCGTAAAGGAATGTTTTTCCCTGGGACATTAATATTTTACATTTTTAGTTTTTTGTTTTGTTTTTAAGTAGCCATCATAGGGCACTACACCCTAACCTGTATCCATCTCGCTTTTGAAAATGCTGGTATTTTGAAATTACCCCTTTTGCTACCTAGTCCACACACCTATCCTTTACTGCACCAAGTGACTTTAAAGACTCTGCTTCTTGTGGGGACGCATGCAGAAGGTCTTGCTTGCCTGGAGGCTGCACCAGATAGATGTAGAGGGGGACATTTTGAAGGTCTTTTTTTTATAGATGTGTTCTGTGGAGTCCGGCAGTCGCTAACTTGTCCTGCTTGAGATGCTGGTTAACCAGTGAGCCTTGGCCCTCCTCATTCTGTGGGTGGTCCTTAGTGCCCATGCCTGTCTAGACCCCATCAGTCCTGTTCTTCTCTGATAATTGTGGCTGAGCCAGTGACTTGATTAGAGATGGCAAAAGATGATTTATTTTTATTTTTTAGATTTTTTTTATGTGTATGAACATTTTGCCTGTGTATATGTAAGTGTACCTTGTGCATTCTTGGTGCCCATGGAGGTCAGAAGAGGGGATCAGATTCCCCGGAGGTGAACCATGTGGGTGCTGGGAATTAAACCTGGGTCCTCTGAAAGAGCAGCCAGTGTGCTTAACCTCTGAACATCTCTCCAGCCCCAAAAGGGTGATTGAATTTGATCATATGTTCTACACTTGGTAACTTGATCTGTTGTTAAAGATAAGATTTTCCCATCAGCCAGAGGTGCCTGGGTTGTCCCTAAACAGTTTTTAAAGTAAGGCAAAATATAGGCTTCTTATTTTCTAGTAATGGAGGAAGGAGTTCACTTCTTTAGGGCATATGTCGGCTTTCTTTTTGAATGCTATTGCATACCGATAGCTTTCAATCCTCCTGTGTGAGTTAGCAGCCTTTGTGTCCATGCATCCTCACAGAGCAGAGCCTGAGCAAGAGGTTGTGCTCACTAGATGGCCACTAGGCCTGTATCTCTGGGTCCCTGGGAATGTCTGCTCTGGATTCTGAGATGAGGCTATGCCTGGGTACAAGTCTAGCATTCCTACATCAGTCTGTAGCCACCACATAGTGACCTCCACTGACCTCTTGCCTTTTACTTTGTATGATAGTATGGCTTTTAGTAATTATTTTTCCTTTTAGTAATTATTTAACAGGGTTTTTCTTTCATTTATTTTTTTTTTGCTTTACATTTTATTCAACATTTATGTTTAAGAGGGATCTACCTACAGCATCATACAATTGTATCCTTAAAAGTCAAATCTAAGAAGTGCCAGTTTCTATTAGAATCTATTAAATAGCTTTATTTTATATAGGATAATATATACATTTTTTTAACACTTTAGGCTTCCATTTGTCCTACATGTTTCTATTCTTGCTTTGATTCATTGAACATAGATCTTTTAAAATTCAGTTCAGTAGTAATTTCTTCACTAGTTTGGTAAAGGTTTGGTGTATTTCTTTTCTCTAGGGAGTTACCCTAGGGATTTCAACATACACTATTGTAGATTTGAAGTTGGTTGCATATCTCTCTCTCTCTCTCTCTCTCTCTCTCTCTCTCTCTCTCTCTCTCTCTCTCTCTGTTAGTCTGTGCAAAAACCATAGCTGGTGCTGTTGTGCCATATGTGATGGTTCTCCTTTCCTTTGAGCAGCAGTGTTTTTATGTAGCCAGTACTTGCTCAGATCTGAGATGTGTCATTTTCTTCCCAATCCTCTTTAGTCTATTGTCAGGATCCCTTTGCCTTACTTTGAAGTAAGAATCTTTTAGCATCCTTCGCTGTAGCTCCTGGGGGCTCTGTGAAGAGTTGCAGTGGACAGGAGCTTTTCAGTCTTCTGTAAGTCTGCCCCGCTGTCATCCCAGTCACTATTTTACTTCTCTTCAGAGTTTCAGTGTAAATCTCTGAATGCCTTTAAGTGCAGTTCTGTTCTGATTGAGATCCAGTTACCATTTATAGAACTGTTGTCAGGGCTTGTGAGGATGTGCCAAGTTTATGTATAGAGAATGCACCAGGCCCAGTGTGTGGGAAATGAACTAGTGAGATACTGGGTCCTTATGAATTATTTTTCATTTCTCAGAAAACATAATTATTTCTGTGATCGAATCCTTTTCAGATACCATTTCTGCTTTAACATCAGAGAGACGGTGTATCTGGGTATAGGTGGATTGTGTGGTAGTTGCTAGGTACCTGTTGAAGGCAGGGATTGGGGCTGGCTTTGGTGACTGTGGGGAGACACAGCACCAGCTAGTCTTGTGTGTAGGAATCTCTGTGATCTCTGACTCTGGAAAGCTCTCCTGGCCTTGGCACCAGGCAACAGATCCACCTCTGCCCAGCTACCAAAAGTGCACTAAACTGTGAACTGGTGCTTATTCAAAATCCTCCCTTGCTTCCTCTAGCCTTTCTGGTGCCACTGCCTCACACTGATGCACACACACACACATTTGCACAACCACCCATTGAAGTAATTGTGTTCTTGTTTATCTCTTCCACCCACCCACCCCCAAACTCTAGAGTAGTGGCTTCTTGCCTTTTTGTTGTCCCAGATATGCTGGGCAGGCCAAAAGCCTTTGGACAACCCTAGGAGAGACAACTTTCTTCTCTGACTGTGGGGAAATTCCATAGGCTGTGTCTCAGATGCAAGGACTGGGTGTTGTGTTTGCCCTCATTCACTAAATTAGTCTGTTTGTTCCTACTTTTACTTGCCATCAAGTGCTACACAGAGCCGAGGGTGAAGCCAAGTGTGCCCTGCATACTGGCCCCTCCTTTTGGACAGGGTCCTGGGGCTTCCTTGCATTGTTTTAGGGACACAGAAATACTCCATTTCTTTTGAGGAGTATGGGTCGGGGGCACACAGATGTTTCTGACAAGGGAAGACAGACATTGCTTGGTGGTTCTTTTCTCTTTCCTGAGCCACAAGGAGTGAGCATACCTATGCTTACACTCCTGCAGCTTTTCCATGGGACTGGTGCCTGGAAATTGTTTAACACACATGCTTAAAATCATTTGTTAGTTTGTACTCAGTTTAAGTAAAACTGTAAAAAAGATCCTTTCTGAGTCTATTAACAGAACTCATCATTTAATATTCCTAAGTCTTTAAGCCTTGATAAAAAAAATATATTTTCATGTGGCCAAACATTTCCTCCACGAATATTTGGCAAGAATACATTTTAGCACTAGCCCTGTATTTTACAGCTTCACTAAAATAGCTGTCTATTATAGATGGTATTTTCCCATGGAGTCATTGGCTTTACAGGAGTTGCACCAATGCCTGGATTCACCTTTTGCTCTTGAAGCATTCCTTACTATGCTGACAGTGGTGGCTTCCTTTAGGTGTAGCATGAGGTGTCCTCATTTAGACAAATCATGAGGGATCTGCAGCAACAGGCAGGCTTGTCTTTTCCCTCCCAGGACAAGCAAGTGTTGGTTGTATAACCTGATTGTCATCTGGTTTGGGCTGAAGTCTTCCATCTTTTCCTGCTCCCTCTTTGGGTTAAGACAAAACTTTTTATACTAAATTTATGAATTGAATAATTTTATATTTAAGGAAAAATCTATAGAAAAAAGTTTCCCCCTTTATCATTCCATTTCCTCTAACGCCCTTGCCACAGACCATTGTTACTGCCATGAAACTGGCTTCAGTCCATGCTCCAGATTCAGCTTTTTTTCCTTCCCTGCTGTGGGCACCTTCAGCACCTTGCCTTTGCCTTTGACCATCTCTACTTTGGCTGCTTTTTTTTTTTTTTTTGAGGAGGTACATTATTCAGGGATTCAGAGTGGTATGTCACGTCCTTGTTTGAATGATGGTTCACCTCGCTAAGGCAGGGTGAGTTAGCTTTCTCTACCATAAGGTCGTTTTCTGCTCATTAGTAACACTATTAAACTCACATTGTTAAAATTTTCCTTTCCTATTTATAATTTTATGGTTAAATCCTTATTGAAAAATAGCACATTTGAATTTGATCTTTTTAGGGCAAGGGTATTAAACCTTTGGACCTAGCGCATTGTGTGTGCTTGGCAAGTGCTCTTCCTCATAGCTGCACCTCTTGCCACATTTTTTCCTAGCCGTTCCCCACCCCCAATAGTCTCTTTCTCTTTAATGAAAGCCTGAAAGAGTATAATATGAAATCGCAGTGTCTGGAGGTTCCAGTCCCAAGAAAGGGACAGTTAAGAAACAATTTAAATAAATAAATTAAACAACCCTGACCTGCTTCACATGGCCTTCCTGACTTCCATGTTTGAAGCTGCTCCCATGATTGCCTGTATCGTGACCTATTACTGTAATACCTACTGGCCTGTCTGCTCTTCTGGGTGTATCCCTAGGAGACACAGGTGTGCCTTGCTATGGTCCTACAGCTGTAATACATGGCATACAATTGGTAGTTGTTCCTATGGCAAGAACTTGACCTATATAGGTTAACCCCAAGAACCTGGCTGAAGAAAGTCTGGTTTTGCTAATAACCCACTTTTAATGCATAGATAAAGCTGGTTATACATCTTGGAGGAGCACTCTCTAAACTACTTGCAACTAGCACAGGTGTGAGTGAGAAATTCCTCTGGGAGGAACCAAGTGTTTCTGGTTCTTGACTCTTGTGCCATCACCCTTTCTTTTCCTGGTCTCCCTGGAAGTCTGTGTGATGTGCCTGGGGAAAGGCTGTCCATCCCAGAGAGGCTTTGGGCTTTGAGAGCTGTGACTTTCTTGGTAGGAGAGGGTGTCACTGGCCACAGCTACTTTCCAGGAAGCCTCTGCCAGTGAGAGCCTGGCTCTGAACTGAGTGACCCCAGAGGTGCAGAGGGGCCTGCTGCTGACTAGTTACCACTCACAGACCACAGACATATCCCTTACCAGACAATGAGGCATTGTTAGTTTTTTTGTTTTGTTTTTGTTTTTTGTTTTTTAAATTAGAGAAGAGCAGTGGGAACATCATCAGACCAACTGCTCAGGGGTGGCCCACAGAGAACTCTGGGCTATATTCTTGGTTGGTTCTAAACTTCCGACTAGTCTATATTTGCTGGAAATTCATAAATGGGGAAATGATAAAGGCCCAGACTCAGGGATCCAGGGACTTTTGCTTGCTTGCTTTATTTATTTTTTGACACAGGTCTTGTGTATAGCCCAAGGTAGCCTGCAACTCACTATGTAGCCCAGATTGGCTTTGAACTCACAGTACTCCCCTGGCTCAGTCTCCCAAGTGCTAGGATTGCAGGAGTGAGCCATCATATCTGCCTTTTTCAGGGATCTTTGAAAAGAGCACCCAGAACACTCAGAGACAGGTGCTTCCCAGGTGCTGTGAGCTGAAAAACCTGCAGAAACTGGAAATCTATTTGATGCATATCAGTGGGAGCCCACAGTTAGGCGGGATAGGAAGTAGTGTGTGCGTGTAGGTCATCAGGGCCTGAGTGACACTGGCTCAAGGCAAGTAGGTAGTCCTGTGAGATTGCTCAGCTACATGCTTTGACTCTACTCTTTTCTTTTTCCTCTCCGGAAGGTGTATATTGGTGAGCTCCCCCAGGACTTCCTCCGTATAACGCCCACGCAGCAGCAGCAGCAGATCCAGCTGGATGCCCAGGCAGCCCAGCAGCTGCAGTATGGAGGAGCAGTTGGCACCGTGGGCCGCCTCAGCATTACTGTAGTACAGGTTGGTCTCAGTTTCCTGTTGAAGACTGGTGGGACTGAGGAGAAGAGGTGGTAGGCTGTGCTTGGGCATGGGACTGGGGAGTTCAGCCTTTACAACTCATTTCCCATGTGGACAAATAGAACTTTTTTGATTCTGGTTACTCCTGAAAAACATCTGATGATATTTATTGATTTCCCAGGGATCTGTCTAGGATACTTACAATCAATCACTATTGGTCCATGCTGGGTACTGTCCTCCATGAGGATGATTTCCCTAACCCCTTTGGAGCAGCTGAGGTTTACAGTTGCCCTGCAAACTATGGTTTCTGCTCAACTTAAGCTGCATTCTAAGGCCTAGCATGTGCACAATCAGTGCACAGTTAGATTAAAGGTCTTGTCTAAATTGCTCACTGCCAGGGGTGGCCAGGTTCCAAGAATTGTGTGAGTCCAGCAGTGACTAGCACCACGTTTAGGAGCTGGTTACTGGTAAGGTTGGGTGAACTTGAATGCTGTTTTTTCATGCAGTGGGAAATAACCTATGAGATAAGCAGTTTTGGTAAGCACTTGCCTTCCTTTCTTCTGGTAGATGCCTCCTTTTCTAAACTTGATGTTATTTCAGGCAAAATTGGCAAAGAATTACGGCATGACTCGCATGGACCCTTATTGCCGCCTGCGTCTGGGTTATGCTGTTTATGAAACTCCCACAGCACACAATGGTGCCAAGAACCCTCGCTGGAACAAGGTCATCCAGTGCACGGTGCCCCCAGGTGTGGACTCGTTCTACCTTGAGATCTTCGATGAGGTGAGGGACATCCCAGTGTCCAGATCTGCCAAGTTTGGGATCTAGTAGATTTGGGGGTGCTGCAGTATACCTAGCAGTTGTGGTCATAAGACTACTCTACTGGTGCTCAGGCCTGTGTACCTAGCATTTAGTGGCCAGGTGACAGGGTGTAATCTGCCTGGGCACCTGGCATTTTGTGGCTGGATGACAAGATACAGCTTTTCTCTCTCAGCTCCTTTGACAGTGTCCATTGGGAACCATCACCAGTGATACAAGTATGGGCAGGATATGAAAATAGCTGTTCATGGGTAGGTCAATTTCAAGCAAATCAGGCTCCACCAGTGGTGGGAGCACTGTTTTTGCAGGCATGAGTGATAGGCTCTGTCAGCAATGTCCCATGGCCATGCCAGTAGTTAGATATTGCAGCTTATTGCACCTGAGTCTAGAAACTCAGGTGGCTGAAGGTGTTTTCTGGTAGCTTAGATCTAGAAACATGTGCCTGTCTCCTTAAACCAGAGCAAAGGGTGGTAGGAAGAGAATGAGAACATTGTGGGCCAAAGAGGAGTTGGGCATGGGCAGCCCGGCTAGGAGGATGCAGCCTCCTCCTTGTATTGTCTCTCTGCCTCTGTTTTTTTTTGTTTGTTTGTTTAGTTTGTTTTGCTTTGTTTTGTTTTTGTCCCTTTCTCCTTCTGTGTCCTCACAATAGTAGGAACATATAAAAAGGAGGTTTGGGGCTGTGAATGATGCGTTGGAGCTCTTGCCTCTTCTGTACCTACTTGGCGTGAGACTTGCAGCTTATATCTGGTGGATTAGAAGTAGGTCCAGAAGAACTGGGGAAGACAGGACTCATCCCTGAGCCCGATGACAGCCCAGAGATTCTTTCCCATCCTTTGGCCTGGTCTTATGGTGGTCACTCAGAAGGTAGAAGTGGTGGTCAGGTTACAGATGATCCATGTAGGTCTGGGATTGTAGTTTAATGGGAAGCTCCTTGAAGGAAACTGGAGCAGTGAGGAGAAACCCTGTCCTGTCAAGAAGACAGAAGATGCAAATAACAGTCCAGGTCAAGTTACAGCCATAGGGAAAACTGGTCTCCATAACATGGGTCATTGTGGGCCATGACAAAGTCACTTCGCTTTTGTCCTCCTCAGCGAGCCTTCTCCATGGACGACCGCATAGCTTGGACCCACATCACCATCCCTGAGTCCCTGAAGCAAGGCCAAGTGGAGGATGAGTGGTATAGCCTAAGTGGGAGGCAGGGTGATGACAAGGAGGGCATGATCAACCTGGTCATGTCCTACACGGTGAGTCCACTGTCTGGAGAGGCCATACTCAAAGAAGTATGGTACCTCCCTGAGGGAGCTATGACTCCCAGAACATTGGGAAGTCAGGGAGGCAGGGTTGGGGGTCTGGGCTTCTACTCTCTCCTTTGTATTACCCAGGCCCTTTTCCTTTTAGGCTACTGAGCCTATGAGAACATGGGAGTATAAAGCACCCTGTATACAGGCCTCCTCAGCTTGACCATCCTGCATGTGTCTCCTTCTGGTGTTCAGTGTTGGTTACCTATTTTTAACAGGCATTTTATGTAACACAAGTCCATTTTGTACTAGCTCACCTACAGTTCAAGATTATTTGAGCTGGGGCTGGAGAGGTTGCTCAACAGGGCAGAACCTGACTGCTCTTTAGAAAGTCCCAGGTTTGCTTCCCAGGACCATATGGTGGCTAAACCAGCTGTAACTCCAGTTCCAGGGAATCTGATCCCCTAACCTAACCTTCACTGGCACCAGGTACATATATGATGCACATACATACATTCAGGCAAAATACTAAGACGCAATGAATAAATAAATTTTAACAAAACAAAACAGTTAGTACTTCTGTGAGAAGCTACTGATACCGATGCAGTCTCCAAAATAGACGCCGAAGTGAGCTTTGTGTGAAGAGTGGTGGTGGTGGCAGCTCACAGGAGGTCAATGACTGATACCCTAACTTTTGTTCTCACTGAAAGTGGGGCTCATTTATTCCACTGGATTGGCTGGCCAATGAGCTTCGGGTATCTTCCTTTCTCTCCCTCCCTCGCCATGGAATTATAGAAACGTGCCACCCAAACTGACTTTTTATGGGAGCTGAGGGTTGAGTTCAGGTCCTTATGCTTATAAGCACTTTCCTAACTGAGCTGTCCCCCTAGCCCAGAGTGATTCTAGATCGCATTTCAGTTGCTGTAGTTCTGTGACTCTATAGCATGTGTTAGCCCAAGTCTTCCAGCCAAGGGGAGGTGGTGTGCTGGAGTGCTGGTGCAGATGAAGCCAGTGGCCAAGGCCACTACATTCTGCCTTAGGACTCCACCGTGTTCTTGGTGTTAATGCCTGGGCTGTGGCTAGGACTGTTACTGTGCAAATGGAAGTAACAAGATTTACATATGATATGATCCTCCTTGACCCCCATATTTTTCTTTGTTGTGTTTCAGTCCCTCCCAGCTGCCATGATGATGCCTCCTCAGCCTGTGGTTCTGATGCCAACTGTGTACCAGCAGGGTGTCGGCTATGTGCCCATTGCAGGTGTGTGCCTCTTCTTTGGTAGGCAGTCCTGAGACAGAGTAGGACTGAGGAGGGTGAGGCCCAGCATCCCTCTGAAGCTTAGGTAGTGTAGAATTGTGTGAAGATGGCTACTTCAAATGAAGAGCCTTCTGAAACTGACTCCAGTGTCATACCTCAATTATTTATGCATACATAGGAAATGGTGTTTTCCCTACTGCTGGCACATGTGAGGTGAGTTGTAGTTTTTGGAGGTGTAGAAATGTGGTCCTGTACATTTTCTTATGTGGTCACTGAAATGAGAAAACCTGGTTCCTGTTAGGCAGGGCATACTGCATCTTTTTCTTTTGTTTCTCTGTGTAGCTTTGGAGCCTGTCCTGGAAGTAGCTCTGTAGACCAGGCTGGCCTCAAACTCACAGAGATCTGTCTGCTTCTGCCTCCTGAGTGCTGGGCTTAAAAGCATGCACCACCAGTACCCAGCTGGCATACTGCATCTTAAAAAACATGACTTCATTTGAAAGTATTTACCCATGTAAATTAACATCTGCTTGGGTCATAAAGTCAAGATGTAGCTTTTATGTTTTTTTTTTCTTTCTAGTCTTTCTTTGACTTTCACAGTGCCTAGTACCCAACTGGCTCTCCCACTAGAACAGGACACGCCGGGTGAGACCATAGCTGCTTCAGCCAGTGGGAAAGACTGTGGCTCTGAGAGTAGACATCAGGGCAGGCCTGCAGTGACCCCCATTCTCTGCCAGAGTCCAGGGAACTGTAGTCTAAGCAGACTGTGGTGATCCTGCTACCCAAAGGAGATCAAAGGCTAAGGCAGTTGGGGATGGCTGGATCTATAGGGCAAGAGGAGATAGGAGGTCCTGGGTGGGAACTGTTCTGCGTGGTCCCTGGTTGCTAGTGCTCAGGATGGGTGTTATCTTGGAGCTGGGACAGCATAGAGGTGCTATGGCTTAGCTCTGTGGGGTCTGAGAGTCCTGTACAACCAGAATGGAGTGACTCGTTAACCTTTCAGTCCCTATGCTAGCTGAGCTAGAGAAGATAGTGCAGGACTTGGGAATAAGATCCACCCACATATAGCCTGAAAACAGCCCTGACATAGCTCAGGCCTTCTGCCTGAGATAAATCTGCCTACAGGAATTAAGGGCAGCAATCTGCAAAGGAGAGGGAGGGTACGTCACCAGGCCTCTGGACCCTTGTTACCAGTCCACAGAGACCAGAATATACAACCTGTAATAGAGGGCAAACCAGTTAAATGGAGCATGACCCAGGACTGTAAACAGTGTGGTTATTCAATGAGAGAACCTTAGAAATCTGAGAATGGGGTCTCAGAATGTGTGTTCTCTGGAGTCCTGACCCCAGTTCAGTGACTGGATCATGAGGTCTGAGGATTGGATTCCCAAAGTGATTCCCAGGTTTCTTTCTGAAATGCAGTCCCCTCCGTGCTCTGTGCTGTGCATCACTGGTGTATACAGAATTGTCATTGAGCTGTCCTGAGGGGAGAGCCGAGTGGAATGCAGTGAGCAAAAAGGGTACCCTATTGTAGCAGAAACAAAGGGTCACAGGTGGGGACTGTGCAGCAAAAGTATGTTCCCCCAGTTTCTGAGTCCAGAAGTCTAAAACGAGGGCCACAATCCCTTCTGAAGCTCCAGAGAGGGCCCTTTCTACTTTTTCCAGCTCTTGGCATTATTTGGTTTCTGGCCACATCTCCCCAGTCTGTTTTTATTTAGACTCTTGTGGTCACCATCCTCTTTATGTGTTTCTGTCTCTTATGCTCACTGGACAAGGACTTTTCTGCTCCTTTATGATCTCATCCTAACAAGGGAATACCTCTTTCCAAGTAAGGCCTATCTGCAGGCACACGGGTGGACTTGAGCATATCTTTAGGTGGGCATATGGGTAGGGAGGCAGCAGAGACAAACTTATGTCCAGTTACTGACACCAGAACTTGTTCTGAATAAAAGATAAAAGTTGTTGACCAGTTTCCTGTCCTTCCTTCTCTGTAATGCCCCTAGACTGCTCTAGAATATGTTTGTTAGGGAAGACTCCTCTATAAATAGACTTTAATCCTTGCTTTTGATGTACGTCTTGAAAGTTAGAAGCAGTCTCCTACTGATGGAAAGGCTGCCACAGAAATAAAAGAATATTTTTTCCTTTGGAGACCAGCCTCTGATGTCTGCTTTGTCCCCATGTAAGCATGCTTCCAGGAAGTGAGGACACTTGCCAAGGGGAACCTACTGCAGAACTGCAGCCAGGTTCATCCCCATTTGTTCTCTGAAGGGGCTCAGGCCCATGGGGCTAGTGGAGCTAGGTCTTCCCAAAACCTGTGACAGGCCCTGCCGTTCTTTGTGTTGCCCTGTCTATCTGGCCAGGTGTACCCGAATACTGCTTAGAACTCTGCTCTTTTGTTACTGCTGCTCACACAGTGTGCCTTTTCAATCTCTAGTATCTGCCCAAGGCTTATATTCAAGGTCACAGTTGCTGCCTGTGTTTTTGTCAGACTGAACTGTCCACTGATAGCTGTAGCAATGTGGGCTTGAGGTTTGTTTTGTTTTCTGAGCTATAATTTGTTACTATCTTGTTTTGTCACTCAGTGACTCCAGATTGGCCAGCCCTTCAGTCTGAATTGTGTGCTTTTTGATATCTCACAAGCTGTGTGAGCTTCCTGACTTTGACACAGGAAACCTCTGGCTGTGTTGTACATTTCCTTCCTCCATGCTGGAATTAGCCACTTCTCCTTGAACCCAGGTTTCCACTAATAGAATCAGTTCTAGAAAAGTTCTTGAATTGTTTTTTTGTTTTGTATTTATCTTAATCATTGGGAGGGTTAATAAGCATTCTGCTTCACTGAAACTTGATGCCCAGCTTTGGTTCTTATCATTCCTATATGTTTGTGATGACAGAGCCATCCTATCAGATTACTTGGGGTGTCCTGTATAGAGACTGACAGGGGCTGCCATCTGGTTTATGTAGCTACTTTCAGGGTATCGCAGGCCACAGAAGTAAGAGCAGCAGTTCCTGTTGCTCTCTGGCTTCTCAAAAGTGAGGTCAAGTCACATGATACTTCTTGTTTCACATTAGCGCCAATTGCTGTCCTGCAGAGTTTGCTCTCTTGGGAAAGACTCACACCCTTGACTATTCAGGGTGCTAAGTACATGCACACAGACCATGCATGAAAAAGGACTGCACTCAAGCACCTGATCCTGAGGTAAAATAAGTCTGTGAGCAATAGAAGAGGAATGAGGAGTCTCAAAGTTAGCCTGTTCTCATTGTCCATTGGTCCTCCCCTGCCATAAGCCCAGGGGGCAGTGCATAGCCAATAGGTACCAGCTGCCTCTGCATATCAGGAGACATAGACTTTGTTCTCTGTGTCTGAGGTTCCAGATTGAGCTGAAGCTGAAGGCTGAGGATCAAAGGTTAGCTGTGTGTTTATGAATCCACTAATTTGAGAACTTAGAAATGTCCCATGCTATGCAGCCTGCTCCTGAGCCCATGTAGCCAGCAGGAGAAGCCTCAGGGATCTTTGGCTGTTGGTGTCAGTTCTGGCCTGTTGCTGTGAGGCCATTGTGGGGCCCAGGCTGTCTGTGCTGTCAACAGTTCTTCTTGAATGGAAAGCTCCCTTGATTTTGTTTTCTGAGTGGCCTTCTATTTATTGGTGAAGAGACTCTTGTTTCACTGAATTGTGCCTGCCCACTGTCTCCATAATGTGTGCTTTGTAGCTAAATGTTCTTCTATTGGAAATGAATTGTTCCTACACCATCAATTTGTGTTCATGATGAAGAGGAAGGATCTTGTCATATCACAAGATAATGCCATTGATTGGCCCTTATTGAACAAGGTGCTTTAGAGTGGGGCTATGGGTTCATTTCCATATTTATGGCTTCTCCCTATACCCACTTGAACCTACAAGGACATTCTTTGGAACCCAAGGCTGCAGGGCTCCTGTCCATCTTTTACCTACAAAGTTGGCTAGTCACTCCACATCTACTCTCACAAATTCAAGGAAGTTTTGATAAACTGGACCACACTTAGTCATGGTGACAGGTCAAACTTGGATTGGGACTCTGGTATCCACTCTGGAGGAAGAAAGATACCAGGGTCAGTCTTACTTCTTTGTATGTATTGACCTGCTCCTCAGGGAGCTGATTTATAAGAGCAGATGGCTGTAGACAGCTCCCCTATGCTGACCCCATGCAGTTGGTCTATAGGTTTTACAATAGTTCTCAGTTCTTTCTTCCCTGTACCCAGCTAGGTTGAAAAAATGTTGAAACAATCTGAACAAAACCCCAAGGGAACTGCTGTTTATATTTTTGGTTGTGAGCCATCTCTCCAGTGCTACCTGTACTGTTTGTAGTCATGTACTTTCCTTGTGTAGTGGCTGTGTTTGTGTACAGGCACTTATCCATCCAATTAAGGTTGTTTGAGTCCTTTTAGGAACAGACTGCTGTCTTAGACCTGGGCCAGGCAACATACAGTCTACTATCCTCAGTGAAGGTGGCATTCTGTCCCCTTCTTTGTTATCACTGAAAGGCTGAGCAGCATGGCATTATGCTAACAACTTGTGAGATATGTGGTTGCAGCCTACCCAGGTCAGTCAGGACAAAGGCACAAAGGTAAAGGCCTGGCCCACAGGGTACTTAGGAAACCTTCTGTTTCTCAGTTTGTGTCCTTTCATCTAGCACAGGGTGCAGGGGTCCATGTAGCATCAGTACTGAACCCTCTGCCAGCAGCCTTTCGTTGCTCACATGGCAAAAGAATTAGCTCCCCTGGTACCTTAGGCTGCTGAAAACTGATGTACTTTCTGATATGTGTATTGTCTTCATTGTGAAAAGCTAACAGCCTTTCTGAAATATAAATGTTTAGTGCCTATTGTATGTAGCTTTACTGTAAACAGAGACTGCGCTTATGTGTCCCAGCTGCCCAGACCCGAATAATCACACAGAAATTATATTAGTTGTAACACTGCTTGGCCAATAGCTTAGTTGTATTCCTAGCTAGCTCTTATATCTTTAATTAACCCATTTCTGTTAATCTATGTATCATCACAAGGCTGTGACCTACTGGTAAGGTTCTGGCTCATTCTGGCATCCTCCTTTGGCAGCTACATGGCGTCTCTCTAACTCTGCCTACTCTCTCTGTTCTGATTTTCCACCTGACTTTACTCTGCTAAGCCATTGGCCCAAACAGTTTTATTCATCAACTAATAAAAGCAGCACATATACAGAAGGACACCCCATATCACTTTATCTTACCAATGCTTGCATGGTTACTGTAATGTCTTTGCTAGGTTGTAAAAGTAAATTAGAATGTTGATGGAAGCAGACTTTGGAGTGTGGGGTGAAACAAGCAATAATACTTTGCTGTTCCGATTCTTAGTAAGGACGCCTGTCTATGGGGAGTCTTCTAAGTTCTTGAAGTAGCACATATGGCTACCAAATTGTCATTTTGCTCCTGTAACTTCTGATTGGAAAGATCCAACTTGAATTTTTGTTCAGAGAGAAAATACATCAGAAGAGGAGACCTCAGTGGTAAGGAGGATGGCCCAGCCCATCTGCCACAGGCCTTCTTGTTGGGTCTGTTTCCAAGTCAGACTCAAGGTAGCCTTTACCTTTGAGGCAAGTCAAATGTATTGTTTCTTCCTTCGGCACTGCAGCTTTGTAACCCCACTGTTTTTGGTTTTTTCAGAACAGGGTTTCTCTCTAGCCCTGGCTGTTCTGGAACGTACCCTGTAGGCCAGGCTGGCCATGATCTTAGAGATTCACCTGCTACCTCTCAACCGCTACAATTAAAGACATGCATCACCACACCCGGCTGACCCCCTCTTTTTAACCAAACTTCATCTTTTGTTTTCAGGGATGCCTGCAGTCTGCAGCCCTGGTATGGTTCCTGTGGCCATGCCCCCACCAGCTGTGGCTCCTCAGCCCCGCTGTAATGAGGAGGACCTCAAGGCTATCCATGACATGTTTCCCAACATGGACAGGGAAGTAATCCGCTCTGTGCTTGAAGCCCAGAGAGGGAACAAGGATGCTGCCATCAATTCCTTGCTGCAAATGGGTGAAGAGTCCTAGACCCACCTGTGCCCCGTGGCTCACACCACTGACCCTTGGACTTGCCCACCCAAGGCTCCCCAGGGTCACCATCCCCAAAAGATTCCAATGAAAGACCATCCACGTACCCCTTCCTTGGACATCTGTGCTGCCCCTTCCTACCTATTTTGGGGATGCATGTGGATTTTTGGTTCTAGGCAGGCAGTCCTCTTCATTGTTGGTGGGGAACAGCTCCCTCCTTGTCTCTAGTTGGGTGATGGTGGCATGGCCCTGTTACTGCACGGACCAATGGTCCTGTTGTTTGGGGACCTGCATTTCCCTTTCTCACCCTGTTCTGGAAAGCATTCTTAAAGAAAACAGCTCCCCCTGCCAGGACATTAGAGTTTGTACAGCATCCTTCCGAGTTGATGGATGTCATGAAGTTATCAGTCTAACTGGGATGGTTGTTGATGGTGCACTAGGTTCATGTGCACTTATTTGCAGGTTAGTTTTAGAACTTACTCTGGTGTTGTATGTGAACCTGGGCCCTCACCTAGTCCTGGGCCAATGAGATACACTTCCCAGCCATATCTAGCAGGTCTGACCTCTTGTCTAGATCACCTGTCACTGTCTGGCTAGGCTTCAGCCACAGAAATCCAGCTTGAATATAGAAGGTGTCCAGACCGGGTGCTTAGCTAGACAGGCCCCACCTAGGCCCTCACTGCTAGAGTCTGCTTTCCACCTCATTCTGTTTAGTACCAGCACTATGGAGTTACTCCAGGGGCTGATCTTGTTGATAGGCTTTTATCATACAGCCCAGAGTCAAGTGAAGGACAGAGATGGGCAGGTGTGGCACTGTGTTTACTACTAAAAGGCATTCAGGCAGCATGACACTACTGACCTGCAGCAGACTTTGTTGACCCATACTGTAGCTCTGCTTGAGTGATAGAAATCCCATGCTTCAATTAAACCTTCATGGAGGTAGAGGTGCCTGTACCTGTCTAGTGGACGTCGTGTATTGTATTTTGTTGCAAAGCTTTGGGCCCATGACCTGGCTATAGATCAATTTAGGGACAGAATGGGTGACACCTGGTCCTAAGATTCAGAACCTTGAAAACTTTCTCAAAATCGATACACTGTACAGGTAACATTAAGAAGCTAGCAAGCATCATCATGTTTATGGTGTTACAGTTTTGCCTTACATTGCAGTTGCTTCTTGTTTTTCCAAGAGTTTGTACCCTGCCTTTGGATATGTGATCCACCAATATGGGCATGAAGTAACTTGTAGTAGTTGGGACTTTTTGTGAAAGACTTAAAATAAGAAAGTTAGTGCTTCGGTTTGGGTCTTTTCCCCTCTAAAAACACAGATTAAGTTTTAATGTCAGCTAAAATATACTACTTTCTATCATCCATGGGGGTGCTTTTTGTCAAATGTATTGTTCATAAGTATTTATTTTTGTAAGCCTAAAGGCAATATGTGGTGATAGTGAGCACCAGATGGTGGTAACAAGCACTTTTCTTTAGTTGTAGGTTTTTAAACCTTTCTTTTTATCTGCAAAATGGAGAAGAAAGACCAATGTTTGTTAAATAAATTGAACCACTCACTTTAACACAGCCAGGCACTGGAAGTCTCCATTCTAGACTGTTGTGTGACCTTGTGCTTGAGAAACAGATGCCCTCTTGTAGTCTGGATGAGTCAAGCAGGCAGGACCTCCTTAAGTGGTCCACTTGGTGTTACCAGCAGACTTGAGACTCTGCAGAGCAGGAATCTCAGCGCCTGTCTCTAGGTCTCAGGTGTGGCTATGTGCATCAGCTTCTGTCTTAAGGAGATATGGGCTGAGCAAGGGCTACTTTGTTCATGTAAGGTTCTGGGGGGAGCATCAGCATTTGCCGCCAAGCCCTGAGCAGCCCCCAGTGCACTCAGAGGCAGCATTCACTAACTTGTGTTTGCTCAGACGGGGCAGAGTGATGGTTTTAAGACAGATTTAAGGCTTGAGCTGAACAAAGACTCTTCCCTTTGTCATGAACATTTTATTTTTTTAATAGATTGAAGAAAGATCACATTTTATAAAACCTGAATGAGACCCCACTCTAATAGGTTTTGTGCTGTCTTGTCTTGGACTTTCATGTGACAGAGCCCATCTAGTGCAAGGGAAGAAGCAGTGCTGGCAGGACCTGTCTCGGAGCCTAGACATCAGAGCGTGGCTTGCTTGGCCTTCCATCCCATCCTGAGTCTTCTTGAGATAAAAAGTTGTTACAGCTGGAAGGAGTAGCTCCGAGGCAGAGGCCATAGCAGTGTAGACAGGCTTCTGGGTGGGGACCAGGCTCTCATTGGGTGACACTGCTGCTCTTGCCAAGTTTCAATATTCAAGGTGGTAGCAAAGTTTCACAAGGTGATCACTGGAGCCCCTGCCCTCAAACCAGCTCTTAAGGGTGGGTATGGGTCTGGGTATGGCCCAGGCTGTTTTCTTCTCTGGACATGCTGGTTGACTGAAGTTGTAACCTGCTGCATGTCTGTGGTCTGACATGGCCACTGGCTTTCATCTCACCATGTGAATGACGCCTACCCAGTTGAGAGAAGTGTTGTGTAACTGGGTTCTGCCCTTCCCCTCCCAGGTCACTCTTTACAGATACTGGTGTCATCTGAAACACTGTCTGGAGGTTGGTGGGAATGGTTCTCAGAACTCTGTGTCTGTGGTTATCTTGGGGATGGGGTTCAAGTCCAGATTTTTCTTTGATTATATGATATATTTTTACTTTTCAGCCTTCTTATTTAATAAGTGGTCTATATAAAATAGAAAAATAAAGTCCTATAAGGAAATGTTTACCATATTTGTTCCTGAGTGTTTTTTAACAAAGATCACTTTAGCCGGGTGGTGGTGGCGCATGCCTTTAATCCCAGCACTCAGGAGGCAGAGGCAGGTGGATCTCTGTGAGTTCGAGGCCAGCCTGGTCTAGAAGAGCTAGTTCCAGGACAGGAACCAAAAAAAGCTACGGAGAAACCCTGTCTCGAAAAATTAAAAAAAAAGAAAAAAAAAACAAAGATCACTTTATACTAGTACAGGGAACTAGTAAACTCCCTTGTTCATGACCCACTACAGGGTTGTGCTGAGCAGCACTGAAGGTGATTGAGAAGACAAGCCTGAGGCTCAGTGTGAACCAGGTGCTCAGTTTGGGTGTTTCCAGTAAGAAACAGGGCTCTGCAGGGAGTGGCAGCAAGCGAATACTTTGGCTGTTATTGGCTCTTCTGTGAAAGTATCACTTCCCGACTTAATATACTTCTAACCTTTCTTCTCCAGGCCATTTTTGGTGCCCACCATTTCTCAGAGAGTCGATTGTATCTCCCCACATAGTTATCAATACCCGTGTGATAGTCTTCTCAAGCTCTCTTTAATCTCTGAAGGCAAGTAAGGTACACACAGCTTACCTACCCCTCTTCTCACTGGGCTAGGTAAGGAGGTGCTGATGGAGTTTCATGGTCATTATAGCTGTAGGTTATGTGCTGGGGCAGCAGCTGGTATAACCTCTTCCCTGCACTCTTTGAAGTAGGTAAGTAGATAGGGAAAGCACCTCCACGGGGGAGGCCACCCTGGGTGGTGAGTGTCACTGCTGTATTAATAAGGGTCTCCCACTTAATCCTGAAAGCAGTACTCTGCAAAGTGTGATCTTCAGGCTTTGATTCTGTGCTCCAAACAGCTGACAGAAGTTGTGTGTCAGGACTGGATATGATGCTGATAAGGGACATTTATTCTTAAAACTTTTCTATGACAAATGACACTTTCCTAAGTGCTCATCAGGGTAGAGTGAAAATTGCATTAGATTTCAGCAGGCAATTAGGGTTTGGCCTCTGCTGCTTTTCCCCAGATGAGCCACAGTGCTGGGCATGTGTGATGGACACAGGTGTGAAGTCCCAGGTGCAAGGTGTTTGATAACAGGTCCTGCAGCCAGGACGGGGCCTTGGCTCAAGAACAGGACTGTTGTCAAGCTAGGATGTTAGAAAAGTAAGAGCCTCATCCCCAGGTCAAGCTAGGGAAAAGACAACCTGATAGGACAAAAAGTCAAGGAATGATTAACAGAATTCATGATTTAGCTTCTTCCTACTGTCTTAAGTTGTGGTCTACAGTCATTTAGTCCAGAATCTGTCTGGGGTACATAGAAATAAAAGTGTTTCTTCTGGAGAAGCAGGGGTTGATGCAGGCCTACCAGCATTCAACACTGACCACATGTGAGTGCAGTGGGAAGTTAGGAGCACTAAGAAGCAAGCTGTCAGCTGGGATCAGCAGAAGCAACAATGCTTCCAAATCCTAAGTATGTATGCTGGATTTTTTTTTAAGGTTTTAAAAATAGGATTAAAAACATTGCAAGCAAAAATCAACAGACTACTAAAAGCACCCAACAATGCCAAAAAAAAAATGAGTTGAATATTGAGAGTTAAAAACCAAGCCTTAGGGTGAATTTCTTATATAGGTTGGTCAAGACTGAATGACGAGCTGGAAAATGGAGCCACAGAGAGGAAGCGCTGTGTGAGTAGATTAGAAACTAGTGGCAGAGACCCTGCTCTTCATGGAGTCTCAGGGTTTAGAGAAGGAGGCAGCATGTCAAAAGGACAGTGGTGGAGAACTGACAAGATGCAAGGATTGTTGAGAAGCCCGAAGCGGGGGAGGGGAGGACTTGTGTGAACAGCACAAAACATTTTATTTAACACAGTATTTGATGTCTGGCAAAAGTAATGTGAAAGATGGGATTCCCTAGAGGCAAAGCAGAAGAGATGACTAGCCCAAGTGTGAGCGAGCATGTTAAATTTTAAGAGCAGCTGCTGAAATGGTAAGATCCTTACATTGCCGTTTCAGGGCTCTGCAATGATTCAAATGTGTGTGTCCACACCATCATGCTTCTTACAGATGGAGGACTACAGCGTCAGTCTTAGTCACATGCTCCCTCTGGGCTTTGTAGGATCAGAAAGATGAGGTATATAAAACAGGTGAGTTTTCTATCCTAGGGGTGGCCCTACTTTGAGCTTTATACTCCAGGCTCCAACATTTGAACCATGGGCTCTCAGTTATAGTCTATATAGGGACCCTAGCATCTTGACTCTGGACTTTAAGCTTTTGTTAACTTAAGTCCCAATGTAGACTTGATTTACCTGTTTTGGATCCTGCTTGCCTGTCAGCTGTAGTAGTTCTTATTAAACAGGCCAAATGGCCATGGGTGCACACCAGCTGCTGAGCATCCAGAGTCATGGAAAATGATCAGAGTTCTGTCATGGGGTGGACAGAAGCAGACCTAATACCTGATTCTACAAAGGCCTACCTAGCATGGGCACAGTGGTATGCCACATAACCCCAGTGTTAGCAATGGCCTGACAGACTTGATCTCATATTCTCACCCATGCATACAGTAGAGGGGAGGCTGGAGACCCAACACCTTGTGGTATCTCTAAAGATGTTTCTCAAGGGAGTATTGCCTCTCCTTCAGATATGTGTCCATATTAGCCTGACGCTTGCCAATGGATAAGACTTAGAGCTTTCCACTAAGGAGGTTGGCCTCAATCTCTGCTGTCCAGTTGGTGCTTGGTTCTGAGTACATGTCCTTGTCAACTTGTTCTTGAAAATTATATGATCCAGGGCCAGTCACCACTGATTCTGCGCACCACAATCCTGAGATGCCCCTGGACCCAGAACTTATCAGGGCCTCTGGAAGAGGTTTGCTGTTCATTTCTCTGCTAGCTTAGAGTCCTGTTGTCCCTACTGTTTCAAGAACCCAGTCTTACAATGTCTCTTCAAAGACCATCCCACGTAGGACAGCCCATCTACATGTTCTTTACTGCTTTCTTGAGCAAAACATCCTCCAAGACCTGATGGAGAAAAGGTCTCTCCCCTCACCATCCATAAAGCAGTACTGGGGTCTTTACTGGACACTGTTCACAGCTCTAGGAGCTAGCAGCATGCCAAGTCAGTGCTGAGTGCATTTGTTATATTAGCAAACTCCCGTTTCCACCATGCTATACCCCCACCAGCCCTCCAGGCCGAGGAACTTAAATGAGGCCCACTGAGGCATATTACTTTGTCCTACTTTCTCTCAGTCCTAGATTAGACTCTTAGGTCTGGCCTCTTGATCTGAGACTCTGGGCCAGCACTTAGAACTGTCTTGTCCTGAATATAAGTAGTGGCATATTTAACCCCATAGGGAGACCTGTGGGTTTTATACCATGATATCACCTGTGTCCATGCCAATAGCACCTCATATTCCATCCTGTCCTGACTCAGCACAGGTGACTATCTCAAGATGGAGCACCTGAGACCATTGTTGTCATCTGACTGGGAGGGATCCAGGTTCTTCCCAGAATTCCAGTGCCACCACCTGTTCTCTAGGCTGGTGAGGCTTTTTTGTTGTTGTTTTATTTTGTTTTGGATTTTTGAGACAGTTTCTCTGCGTAACAATTCTGACTGTCTTAAAACTCACTTTGTAGACCGTGCTGGCCACAAACTCATGGAGATCCACCTGCCTTTGCTTTCCAAGTGCTAGGATTAAAGGTGTGTGCCACTATTGCCCAGCCATTAAGGATGCTCTCCCAGTAGAAGTTAGTGAGAGACAGTGATGGAGGCCATCTAGCCAAGTTGCCACTTCAGAGAAAGGCTCTGCTCGGCCAGGTCAGCAGGGACATAGTTTGTCCATTTGCAGATCATGGTAAGAGCCCGTTTCAGCCAGTCCTTGGCTTAAGGACCCCTTGAGTCCCCTAAGGAAGTTCCTCCCAGGAGTGAGCAAGGAAATAAAATGCAGGGACCAGGTAGTGAATTTCTAGTATGGGAGCTCAGGACACATGGCTCTCTGTCATGGTCCTTACCAGGCTGCCTTGCAGTTAGCTATCTTGGGGCACATGGCTTCACTGGGGACTATCCAGTCACTGCATGAAGCCATTTGAAGTCACTTTACATGCTATGCATTTGGTGACATAGGTACATTTGTTGATGGGGGTTTTCAAATATTCCTTGGCTTTGCTTTGGTATTGGTTTTGTTGAGTATTGATCATATAAACTATTTGATTCAAAGTCAAAGTGTAAAGATGGATCCACAGAGATTGAATTCTCGTCACACACACCCCCACCCCGCATAGGGCTTACCTGCTATAGGTACCCATCTCAGTGTCCTTCCTTGATACAGTGTATACTGAGTATCAGCAATCTACACAGATTCAGCCTCTTTCCCTTCTGCATATTTTGCTTAAGTTCCCAGAAGACCCCAGCTGCCATCCAGACATCCTCTTTTCAGCTGCAAACCATACTGCTGTAGTGTCTCTTCCTGGGAACTTGGCTGTTGTCCCCAATGTGGCTGTGACATGCTTATCTTAGGGACAGATCCTTAGGTGATGCAATAATAAGCCCAGGATAGACCTGGGATGTGCAGACTCTCCAGGTTCTGTGACTCCCCGGTAGGCCCTAGCAGGCCGGCTGTCATCTGAATTTCTCTGACCTGGAACAAGACTGAGCAGGTTCTGTGCATTCGAGGAACATTTGTTGCTTTCCTCTGAGTCTCTTCTCTATTCTCAGCTTCTTTTTCTGTATTGTTTCCACATTTTTATTCACAGTTAGGAAAGCATTTTCTTTTTTTCTTTTTGTTTGTTTGTTTTTAGATCTTGAGTGGAGTTTATTTGAGGTAAAGGGAATTGGAAGGTGATGCACACTTAATAAAAACTCGGGATCAGAAATTGGGGTTCAACCTGAAGAGCCGAAAAACAAAACAGCCAGCCATTGGCTCTTACCTTGACCTCAGTCTGAAATGGCGATCCTGCCTCCCAGAATCTCAGAATGAGACTGTCTGAGAGCTGTCTCCTCCCATCTTATAATTGTCTCTAGGGCTAGAATCAAAGTTGTGCACCACTGGGATTAAAGGCATGTATCACCTGATTTCTATGGTAACTAGGGTGGCTACTGGGATTAAAGGTGTGTGTCCTTGTGACTACAGGGATTAAAGATGTGTGCTACCATAACCTGGTCTATAAAGCTGGCCAGTGGGACTGTTTTACTCTCAGATCATCAGTCAGTCTTCATTTATTAAAATACAATTGAAATGCTACTACAGGAAGGGAATAGAGAATGGGAGAGAGAGCCAGAGAGAGAAAAGAGAAGAGACAGGGAAAGTCCCCCCTGCCCCTTCAGAGGAACACTGAGAAGAGAGCCTTTTTTTTTTTTCAGGTTTTAAGGAGACTTACCCATGTTTTCTCTTAATGCATATATAGTTTTTAAGTTCTTTTACCTCTGTCTTGAGTTTTCTGAGTTACTATTATTCTATTGCTCTGAAAAGACACTGACCAAGGTAGCTTATAAAAGGAAGCATTTAATTGGGAGCTGTTTCAGAAGTCGTCCATGTCATTATGGTGGAGATGTGGTAGCAGTCAAGCCAGCCAGCAGGCTTGATGTGACAGCTGTAGCTGATTTGCAGGCAGGAGGCAGAGAGAAAGAGAGCCTGGGCCTGGCATGGACTTTTGAAATCTCAAAGCCTACCCTCAGTTTCTCCTACAACAAAGTGGTAAACCCTTTGTAAACAACCAGAAACCAAACATTTAAATATATGAGCCTATGGGGGCCATCCTAATTCAGACCTCCACAGTTTCAGCCAATGCCTGTTCCTCAGAGGATGTGTGATTCAGCAGCAGAGTGCTTGTCTAGCATGCATGAGTCTGTCCATTCATCACCCACAGCAAAAATGACAGCGAACAGAGAAATATGTAGACTAGATCCAGATGTCATTTCTTGGTCACTGTCCAGTTAGCTACAAATCTCCTTTGCTTTAGCCTCCATGCTATTGTCCTCTAAATCTCTGCACATACAGGGACTGCATCTTTTCTCCTATCCATGTTTTGTCTACAGGACACTGACCACTTTAATCTTCTTTCTTACAATCACTTCTCTTTTCACCGTTCTGGCTACGTTATTATTGTTGGGACTCATGTACACACTTCACAGTAGGTAGGGTTAGACTTTAGGAAAAGCATGGTAACATTGTGCTAGAATTTATGCAGTCAACATGATAGGAGGCAAGCCCTCCTCTGCTGCAGCCAGTCTTCTGTTTAATAAGCCTCATGTATGCTCTGAGCACCATTGTTGCCTTTCTGCCTAGGCTTAATCATACTTTCATTTTGCTGTCTTGGAGAATTTTAAACCCATCTTCTCTCCTAAATGTTTACCCTTGGGGTAGATGAAAACACAGGCGTCTGTTGATAGTATCTGCACCTGCTCTCTGCCCTCATCCCAAAGTCTCTCTGGCTTCTCTGTTGATTCTTTACAAATTTTCACAACCCATGAGCTGAACCTAGAGGTGGTATCCATTCCTCACCAGTGGTCACCATTTTGGTCTCTCTATAAAGGACATAATGATGATTTCATTCCAAGCACATCAAGGTGGGATGATATCACCAGGAGAGAGCAGAAGACTTAATTGATAATTGTCTTATTGCTGTGACCAAATACTTGACAAGAAGTAACTTAAGGCCATCATGGAGGGGAGGCATATGTGAGCATGAGGAAGCTGACCACATGAATCTAGTCACAAGCAGGCAGAAGGTCTGGCTGGAAAACCAGTGCCTTACTTTGAAAAATCTACCTCTTAAAGATTCCACAACCTTCCAAACAGTACCAATAGCTGGGGATCGAGTATTTGAACACACAAGTCTGTAGAGAACATTTTGAGTCTGTAGGGAATATTTCACATTTAAACTACAACAGGATCATAGAAGACTTAGGCAGGTGTGGGGGAGGAGTAGTCACATCCAAAGGGACATCAGAGAGCATGAAGTCACATTGCATCACAGGATGGCTAAAGGACTACCATGTCACTGTGTGCCTCAGGCTCCAGAATAGCTGAAATACCAGAGAAAAAGAGTCCTATCTGGCTTCTAAGGTTCAGGGAAGGCTCAGCAAGGTGTCAACCCAGACTCTGCTGGACAGTGGAGGAGCTGGGAAGAAGGTTCCAGGAGGCAGGGCACAGTCAACCTGATATTGTGGAGATATAGAAAGCTGGATGCCCCTGGATCCAGGACATCGGCAGCAAGTTGGAAGAATAAACACAATGCCAGAGCACAGCAGAAAGCTAGGATGGCTCTTCTGGGAACACCCTGTGAGTGCAGGCAGAGTAGGGTCCTGTGCTAGGGATGGAGTGCTGGGTTCATGTTTCTGTTCTCTGACAGCTATACCGCATTCTATACCCCATATTTGTCCTACACCTATTTAGGTAATACCACTTCCCCCATGACCCAAGTTCCTTGTCTCTTCATCTTAGTGACTGACAGAGAGATGGGAGTTGTCCTCTGACCTCCACATGCACACAATAGCATGCCTGTGCCCATACTTACATACACACCATTCACTCAGACACAATATTAACAAATGAAAGATAAAACTAACTAAATGGGGGATGAGAGATGGCTCAGTTGGTAGAATGCTTACCACATAAGCATGGGGATTTGAGGTGAATCCTCAGAACCCACATAACAGCAGGACTTGGTAGTGTGTAATGTTAATATCAGTACTGGGGAGGTAGACACAGCCAGGTTCCTGGGACTCACTGACCAGCCAGCTCACTCTGCTTGGTGAGATCCAGGCCACTGAGGGGCTTGTCTCAAAAAGGCAGTGCCCAGCTTCCTAACAATCCTCTTGTGGGTGCGTGGCATGCTCTTCTCATGGCCTTTGAACTTGTTCACTTGTGCCTGTAGGGCCACTCAGGGCTCCTTCTTCAAGCTTCTCCTTCCTGCCTAGCTTTATATGGTGATTTGACTGAGAGTGGTTTCCAGAGGCCCGTAAGTTTGAATGCTTGGTCCCCAGTTGGTAAACCATTTGAAAATGATTAGGAGGTGTGGTCCTGTTGGAGGAAGTGTGTTCTGGGGACTGGGCTTTGAGGTTTCAAAAGCCTGTACCAAGCCCCAGGTTTCTTCTCTGCCTACTGCCATTGGATCAGGATGTAAAGCTCTCAGCTACTGCTCCAGCATAGCAGTCTGCCTGTCTGCTTCCTGTCTTGATGATGATGGACCAACTCTGAAACTATAAGCAAGCCTCCAATTAAATGATCTTTTGTAAGAGCTGCCTTGGTCATGATGTCTCTTCACAGCAATAGCACAGTGGCGAAGACACTTCCCTCTCCTTCCCAAGCATCCTCCCTGTCTCTGGTGGAGGCCTTACCCAGCCATGCTTGTGAGCTCACAAGTATGTAGTAGTGTGTTCCTCCTACTATCTACTTTGTTCCCACTGCAGGGCCTTGGGCAGGTCCCCCAGGTACACAAGGCAGAGTTGCCAAGTGCCCTTTCCTGGAGTGATTAGCTCCTGCTTAGCAGGTTAGGCCCTTAAGACTCCTTTGGGTGCTTAGGAGATAGCACTTGTAAGATCAGGCAGAAGGTCAACATGACTCTTTCTATTTTTTCATTCTTGATGCATGTGTGCGCCGATACCTATGCATGTGGAGGTTAGTGGTCAACCCTAGGTGTTGTCCTTCAGGTGCTACCCACCTTGAATTTTGAGGCAGGATCTCAGTGGCCTGGACCTCATCAAGTAGACTGGACTGACTGGCCAGTGAGTCCCAGGAACCTGTCTCCAGTTCGCCAGTACTTGTAGTTGGAGGCTGCTTGTTGGTTCCCCAGCTGCTCAGCCCCAAAATAATCACAAGGAAACTATATTATTTAAATCACTGATTGGCCCATTAGCTCTAGCTTCTTATTGGCTAACTCTTACATATTAATTTAACCCATCTCCATTAGTCTGTGTATCGCCACGTGGTAGTGGCTTACCTAGTAAAGTTCTGGTGTCTGTCTCTAGAGGGGCTACATGGCTTCTCTCTGACTCCATCTTTTTCCTCCCAGCATTCAGTTTAGTTTTCCCCATCTACCTCTGTTCTACCCTATCGGGCCATGTCAGTTTTCTTTATTCATTAATGGTAATCACAACATACAGAGAGGAATCCCACATCAAGTACTGATACTAAAGACACACATTACCAAATCCTGCTGTTACGTGGGTTCTGGGGATTCAACTCAAATTCTCATACTTATGTGGCAAGCATTCTACCAACTAAGCCATCTCCCCAGTCCACCATTTAATTAGTTTTAACTTGCTTTTGTTAATATTGTGTATAGTGTATATGCAAGTGTGGTCATGTGCATGTCATTGTGTGTATGCCATCATGTGCATGTGGAGGTCAGAGGGCAACTTTGAGAGTCAGTTCTCTCCTGCCACCTTTATGTAAGTTCCAGGGATTGAATTTAGGTAGCCAGGCCTGTGTAACAAGTGCCTTTACCTGTTGAGCTATGCCCCAGCTCCTCACTTATGTTTTTAAATTTCTTATTATTTATGTATATGGGTGTTTTGCCTATGTGTATGTACGTCTGTGTACTATGTGCATGCCTAATGCCCATGGAGGTTAGAGGAGGGTGTCAGATCCACAGGAACAAGTTAGAAATGCTTGTGAACCGCTGTGTAGTTGCTAGGAACTGAACCTGGGTCCTCTGGAATAATAGCAAGTGCTCTTAACTACTGAGCCTTCTCTCTGGTCCCTCATTTATACTTTGCAAACAACTCATGAGCATCCTTTTGAACTGTAGACTTCTACTGTGTTATCTATGCACAGCTAAGATCTATTTAAAAGCTGCGGAGTGCAACTAAGACCCTAAGCAGTACTGGAAAAGGTGCTGGAACTGGCCTTCCCCTGTAATCAGATTGATGACTACCTTAATTGTCGTCATAGAACCTTCAGCCAGCAGCTGATAGAAGCACATGCAGAGATCCACAACTAAGAGCTGGGTTGAGCTCCCAGAGTCCAGTCATAGAGGAGTGATAATATTAGCAAAGGGGTCAAGACCATGATGGTAATACCCACAGAAACAACTGACCTGAGCTAGTGGGAGCTCACTGACTCTGGACTGACAGTGGGGGAACCTGCATAGGCCCAAACTAGGCCCTCTGAATGTGGGTGACAGTTGTGTGGCTGGGGAAGTCTGTGGGACCACTGGCAGTGGGACCAGGATTTATGCCTAGTGCTTGAACTGGCTTTTTGGAGCCCATTCTCTTTGGAGGGTGTTGAAGGAGCTGCGGGCTGCGTTCCTGCCACCAGCTCCCAGCCACCTGACTAGCTTATGCCCTGAAATAACAACACACAAACTGTATTCATTTAAATACTGCTTGGCCCATTATATCTAGCCTCTTCTCGGCTAACTCTCGCACCTGGACTAGCCCATTTCTAATAATGTGTGTAGCACCCCAAGGTGCGCTTACCGGGAAGATTCTAGCCTACTGTCCATCCTGGGTCGGAGCTTCATCGCGTCTGCCCCAGAGAGGAGAGGAAATGGCGTCTTACCTCACTTCCTCTTCCTCCCAGCATTCTGTTCTGTTTACTCCATCCACCTATGTTCTAACCTATGAGGCCAAGCAGTTTCTTTATTAATTAACCAATGACCTTCCTCCATCAGAAGGGATTCTTTGCTCAGCCTAGATATTGGAGGGAGGGTGCTTGGTCTTAACCTCAAACTGATGTACTAGACTTTGTTGACTTCCCATGGGAAGACTTTCCCTCTCTGAGGAGTGGATGGGGGATGGGGTGGGGAAAAAGTGGGGGAAGTGAGAGGAGGGGAGGGAGTGGGAACTGGGATTGGTATATAAAATGAGAAAAGATTGTTTTGTTGTTTTTTGTTTGTTTGTTTGTTTTTTAAAGTTGCTTGGTGGAAATGTGGAAGCAGAAAGGATTATCCTACGTGCGACAGTTTTCCCCAGGCTGAGCAGCACCCTTCCTTGTGATTATAACCCCAGCAAGAACATTCCAGTACTCATCTCTAGGCAGCCTCTTTTCTCTTTCTCTCTCTCTTTTTATATGGGGGGGGGTCTCACTATATAGCCCAGGTTAGCCTCCTCATGCCTTAACCTCTAGAGTGCTGCATTGCAGGTATGTGCCACCTCACCTCCAGCTCCCTTTCAGTTCTTTCCTTTGGGGAAACTTCAGCTATATTCCCAATAATCTGAAATCATTTCTTTGAAATCACCCTGTCTTACTTGCAAATCTGAGTGCCTGGTGCTTGATCCCTTTTTGTTTACTGAACTCTGCCTCACTTGGGGACCCAGAAGCTTGGTGATTTAGGAGCTAAGTGTACATTCCTACAAGGAAGGGTGTTGGGCCTCCTGATGTGGACCCCTGGGCTGCCCTGTCATTGTTGGTATATTGCTAATGTCTTTTTCTTTCACAGAGATGTCTGCTTTCAGCTTAGTCCACTTAGTTTAGTGGTTTAGTTGCAGTTTGTTTTGGTCAGTCTGTGGAGAAGAGATGTCCACTCTCCCATCTAGGAGGCAGAAACCCTTTTAGAATATATTTGAAGTGCACCCAGAGCTGTGGTTTTTTCATTGTGTCTCATTGTGATTCTCCGTGGGTCCAGGTCAGCCCTTGTATTTTCAGAGTGGACTCTTAAGTTGTTACCCTGGCTGTAGCAGGTCTTGCTTCCTGATAAAGCTCTTCGTCTCTTTGTGCCTGTTTCCTGACAGGTAAAGAGGACCACTTTGTATATATGGCCGTAGTCAGGAGCCTCCCCAGACATGGAAGACCTCCACATTTTAGAGTGTCTCTGTTTAGTGATGCTCTTGACTTCAGTGATGATGCTTGAAATGACTGAGGTTGAAGAAACAACACTTTGATGTGATTTCATGAGGACAGGGACTGGAATTTTCTGTCCTAGAAGCCACACCATGAGATCAAAGGTGAGCTTGGAGAAAGAAGCTGGCCCCAGTAGCCTTCTGCTGTCCCACAACACACCTGTTGCCTTGTCAGTCTCTGGACCATGTTTCCCCAGGGGGCTGCCTGCCTGACAGACTTCAGCAAGTACGTGTGAAAGGCAGGTTCACTAGCCAGACCCTGGACCCAAACACCAGGCACAGGAGCTCTGCCATACTGAGTCTGTTGGCATCTACTTCTGGAGAGCAGGGTAGCCCAAGCCCATAGCAGGACCCCTCTACTTACTTCTCCAAAGGCTTTTGGGGCCATAGCTAGCCACTGTGTTCTTATCTTCCTAGGTCACAGCCCCACCATTGAACACATTCTGTACCTTTGAAGGTCATTTTTATCCTTCCTGCACAGTCAAGCCAGGATATTCTCTGTCTCACTCCATATGTAGGATTCCTCTTGACATGCTTCCTTCCTGCCTACTTCTAGAACCCAAGTCATAGAGTTCCACATTTCCCTGGCCCCTGTGGCTCCCTGCCATACTTATAGAATGTTTCCTATTTTGGACAGAGGGAGGGAAAGAAAGGCACCAAGGATAGCCACTTGTATGGTAAACCAATAATCCACAGGTATCTTGAATATAGTGCACCTGAGGAGGCAGAACAGGACCTGGGGTCCCAGTACCACGGCAGCCACAGCCCCTTGGGGTCTGAGCAATGCAGAGCACCCTTCTTTTCTGTCCATTGCAGCCACCACACACTGATGGGTGCTAGGATGGCCTCCTTAGTCAACAGGCCCCTCTGTCTGTCTAGGCTGCCCTGATGCTGCCCCTGGGTTCTGTGGCAGCTATACTGATTTGTGGTTCCCTGGCTGGCCTTGCTCTCAGTGTCCAGTACCTCTTCCCTATTCCTCATCCATCATGTTCCTGTTGATAGCTCTAGCTTCATCTCTGGCAACTCCAAACCATAAGCAGGGAGCCATGTAGAGTGGGCAGGAAAAGACACCAGGAGGAGACACATAGTACCAGGGTTTATTACAGCTTCGGGCTGGGTGAGCACAGGCCCCTTTCCAACCCCAGATCCCAGGGCCCCTCCAGCAGGCAGCTATCTTGCCTGACACAGCTCTCTGTTAGCTTGTCTTTCTTGGGCAGTCCTATCCGCCTGTGTGCACTTGAGATGACCGGCAAAGGGCTTCTTTATGTGATGAAGGGCATACAACCTTGCTGTGGGGAGTCGTATAGCCACAGGCTTTTTGTTTTTCTCCAAGACATCTATATGTCACCACAGAGGATGAGCCAAGACAGCCAAGAGGGTCTCCAAGGGCCAAATTCTTCCCTGGCACCCTCCTCAAGTGGATCTTAATTGTCCCATTACCCTCCATCATGCTGGTTTCACCAAGTGGCAGGCAGAGGGTGGAACAGAGACAGTGGGAGCCACAGAGGGTCCTTGTGGGCCACATGGAGCATGCGTGCCCAAGGTTTTCATTGTCAGTTGTGCAGGTTCTGCTCCAGGTGAAGGGACATGAGGGGTTGGGGGATGCAATTGCCTTCCAGCTCTGGGCTTTAGGGAGTGTTCATGGATGCCATGGGCAGGGAACTGCAGGCCAGGGCACAGCTACACTCATCGACGTGGGTATAGGTGTGCTGGATGACTGTACCGTTGGGACACTGCATGGCCACAGCTACGTCATGGACCTTGCTCTCCTGGCAGCAGGTGCACTGATGCTCCATGGCCTGGACCTCCAAGGAGTACCTGTGGACATGGGAGGTCAGCGTTTCCCATCCATGGTCCTCTTGGCAGTATAGTGATTTGTGGTCCTCTGTGGGCTCTTGAAAGCTGTCTGGCTATCTACCACGACTACTTTCTTGAACACACAGCCTTGCTCTTCCTGGGCTTTTTAAAAAACCACCTTCATCTTTCATCACCTCCCATGATTCTCCTTTCTTTCCATCCTGCTGACCCTGTTGAGACTCTTCCTCTGGACGAGTCACCTTAAGTCCTGGAGCCAACCTGGTACTCTTCCTCCTGCCTTCTCTAACCACAGATTCTTTAACCTTCCTGGCCACTCCTGCTCACAGCTGACTGCAGCCTGGGGCCATCTGGGGACTATAGAGGGATCTAATGCTACCTGTTTCCCTAGACACTTTGAGATTCCTGGACACAAGTCCAAGGCGGAAGCCCAATTCTGTATAGCTAAGCAAGGTTTGCCCCTGATGTGACTGGGAGGTGGGCCATTTATTTTATGCAGACAGGTATGTGTGACCTCTGGACACCAAGAAGGAGACAGTCTCTGTAAGGCCCAAGGTGACAAGGTAGCACCCGATTCTGCTACACTCTTGGGGAGGTAAGGCCCCCACTCACTTGGACGTTCCAGAGCAGGAACCCTCGCAGAAGGTGACATTGACTGCCATCTCTGTTTCACAGCCCTTATGCCGCAGGATGGTTGTGCTTACACGCACTTGACATGTACTTGAGTCTGCAAAGAAGACAGGCCATTGCAGAGACCATAGACCCTAACTCAGAGACCCTGGACCTGGTAAGGCTGGCCCTCTGTGATGGTTAATATTGACTATCAACTCAACAGGATCTAGAGTCACTTAAAAGACAAAGTTCTGAGAGCTTGTTTAGATTAAACTAACCTCTGAGGGAAGCCCCACCCTGAATGTAGGCAGGACCTCCCGTGGGCTAGGGTCTCAGACTGACTGAAAAGGAGAAAGTGTGCTGAGCCCTAGCTTTTATCCCTGTCTGCTTCTTGGCTGCAGACATATATGACCATCTGCTTCTGCTGCTGCCATGTCTCCCTGCCATGGTGGGACAGGAGGCAAAGAAAGCCTTTCTTAAACTCATTTTGTCTGGTATTTTGTCATACTCTCACAGCAGTGAGAGAAGTGACTGACACACCTTTCCTGGGTGACCAGCCTGGGACTTTGGTGGGATCTGCCACTCATGGGAGAAACTTGGATTGCTTTTGGTGGGAACTGGATGGAGCTGGAGGACTAGATGAGAGTTATCTTCAACTTACCTTCTTTTTCACAGGAGTAACAGCAACCTATTTTCCTTAGGGTTCCCTGCAGGGCCAAGAACAGAGCAGAATAGGACTGGGACAGAGCCAGCATGTGGGGTAGAAGCCATGGAGACACAGACTTCTTGGGTCAGAACCTTCCAGGGGCATGACAAGGGTGGACCACCCAAAGGCAGTGCTTCCCAAGTACATACCCTACAGTTGGACACATCAGGGCAGGACATGGGGAGTGGAGTCAGTACATGGATTCCATTCTCAGCCTTACAGAGGTACACTGTGCAGTTGTCAACATGGCTGTTCACCCAGGTTTCATGGGGCTGAAATCAAAACACACAATAGAGGTCCAGACAGGAACCCAGTTGTGGATGAGACCAGCTCAGGGGAGGATCTCTTACACCCTCTCCAATTACCTGCACTGTCTGGCCCTCTGGTGTGAAGCAGGCATCCTGTACACACTCCCCACAGCACTGCCCCGGCACCAGTGTGTACTTGAAACCCTGTGGGGACAGGAGAGGTAGTCAGGTCTCTCATTCATCCCAGACACCCTTCTGAGTATACTCTAGGGGTCCTGGGCCTCCTTGGCAGGAACTCCTAAGAGATTATGTCTTTGTTCTATGTTATACCCCCCTTCCCAGGTCTTACAGCTTAGCTCACCCTGCTTCTTAGCCTCTCTGTCTACTGTAGTGGTTCTTAACCTTCCTAAGACTGTGACCCTTTAATACAGTTTTTCATGTTATGGTGGCCCCCAACCATACAATTATTTCGTTGCTACTTCGTAACTGTAATTGTGCTACTGTAGTGAATTATAATGTAAATATCTGACATGCAGAACATCTAATATGTGACCCCTTGTGAAAGGGTCATTCAACCACAATGGGGTCATGACCCACAGGTTGAGAACTGCTGGTACCATACTGTATCTCTTTCTAGTCAGCTCATCAATCTGTAGGACCTGTCCTCCAGTGCTCATCATCCTCCTACTTTTCCCTTTAGAAAAAAACAAGACCTCGAAACTGTAGTGAATTGGAGGACTCTCAATGATGGACTGCCATGGATAGTCTCTCAAGATGTCTGCTGGGCCACAGACTCACCTGGGGGCAGAAGGTGGTACAAAGGATCTCTCTACACTCTACTTTTGGTTCTTGATTGCCCACAGAGAAGCAGGTGCATGTTTGGCAGGGAACATCCCCTGGGAAGTTTGCACCAACCTATAACAGATGAGGAGAGCAGCTCTAAGAGAAGGTGGGGGCAGGGGTGAGCACATATCAGGTCAACTCAGCTGGGTCCAGACATGTCCCATGAGCCCAGTTCTTTTCCCCACAGTGTAATTGTTCCCATAGTTGAACACAGGTATTCAGTGGGTGGGGACAGTAGTAAGCTGGGAGACTCAGAAGCTGACCACTCAGATGTAGCAGATGTGGTAACCCCTCGTTCCACAGCTCCTGCATGCACACAAATGTGCACACTTGTGCACATGCACACATACACACACATGCAATGGCCTTATGTCCTATGTCTTAAGGGCCCAGACCCCCTCTCCAGATCTACTTTTATGGCAAGGATGCCAAAGCAAGGATCAGGAACTGGGGGACATGGGCTTCCCACCCACCTCGGCCTACCCCTGCTATTCACCCTGCCTGGGCTGAGCCCTTACCCCATAGAGGGTGTTATTGTGTGTGCACATCATGGGTCCTGAAAGGAAAGGGGGTTGATTACACATCTGGACAGTGGGGCAGAAACCCTGTCTCCTCCCCATCCCTGAACTCCCCTGCAGCCAGTCTCAGTGCACCCTCCCCTACGCTTCATCCCATTCCTACTCACTGCAGATGGAGTTGGGGCAGCAGCTGCCCTCCTCGTAGATGCGGATCAGCTCGTGCCCTGGCTCACACTTGGACAGACTCTTGGGGCAGGTGGTTGTATTGCAGACTGTAGAGAAATGACCATGTCAGGATGCTGCCCATTTTGTCATCCCCCTCCCCCCCACCATCTTCTCCCTTTTGGGAAATATTAGCTTCTAGTGTCATTTTTCTTTGGGACCTAGTAGGCTTCATGGCTTTTCTGGTTTCATAAGGTTCCCTCGCGCTCTCATCTCCTTGGTCCTTACCAGGTCTCTGCTCTGTTAGGTCAGACCAGAGGTCACCAGTGGTACTTTTAGGTCAAAAGCTGAAGCATCTTGAGACATCCCCCACCTGATTGGTCCAGTGCAGCTAAGCTAGAGTATATTTCTCTTATGTCCCAGTAGGTGCTCACCACAGACTGTCTCGGAGCAGCATGGATTGTCAGCCTTGGGCCTGGTCATAGTCACAAAGCCAGCTTTTGTGCACTGTGGGAGCTCCTGGCTCTCACACTGCACTGGCTCACACTGTACTGACACAGCGCTGGGGTCGCACACGCAGGACTGGCAGTTGCTGATCCAGTGTTCTCCCGGCTGAAACAGGCCAAGTCAAGATCTCTGAAGGCTCTGAGGTTCTAAAGTCCCTGGCCTCTCTGCCTGAACTCAACTCCAAGTCCTTGTTTGCCCTCAGCAGGTCAGCCCTCTGCTGTCCAGGGTGAAAGCAGGAAGGAAGCCCAGGAGCCCCACATCAGCCTCCTGGGCTATGAGGAGTCAGCCACCCTCCCTCTTTCCTCCCTCCTCTTCTTGAGCTCAAGTGGGGGCAGGGGAGCAGCACCACTCACAAACTTGGGTAGTCCATCTGGTCCCACGCAGGCTAGAAAAAAACAAGAAAACTGTTACTGGAGATGCTGGGGTTTAAGGTGAGGCAGAAGGGGATAATAGGCTGAGAGAATTGTGCTTAGTCCTGGCCACCTGTACCCCAAGCCAAGACCTCTGTCTTCTCCCAGGGTGGAGCAGAAGGCCCTAGAGAATTCTGAGGGTGTCAGGTCCCTGAAGCGGTGGTGAAGTTGGATGTTGAGAGTCTAGCACTTGGCAAAGGAAGGCAGCTTCTCTGGCCAGCTTCAAGCAGCAGAGTTTAGACAGAATGGTGGCAGGCTTACAGAAGGCCTTTAGACGTCTGCTTTAGGCTCCTCTCACATACTAGTCAGGCAGAAGAGGGTCTGCAGATGTCTGGGATCTTGGCCTGGCCTGGAAGGTGAGGACCCTATGGGGGACAGGGGTGGGACAAGGCTTGTCCCGTGGTAGGTGAATGGCACTTACGACACTCCTGCACACAGATGTCCATGCGGGAGTTGAAGAGGAGCTGATTCTCAGGGCAGAAGCAGCCCTCTGCCTGCATCTCAGTTGAAACACTCAGGGTCCTAGTGTGAGGAGGGGCAAGCAGCAGAGTGAGGATCAGAAATGAGGTGATACCTCCAAGAGCCAGTCGTGGGGGTCCCGGAGCTTAGACCCTTCAGACATGGAAGGCCAGCTGCTATACTATTACTTAGATTGTACTCACCTGGAGCTGCAGGATGCTGGATGCAGGGGTCCACAAGGCCTGTATTCCTTAGTGGGTGGACAGGAGAGGTCTGTGGGTGCAGAGAGCATCATCAGACAGGTTTGGAAGAACCAAAGAGACTGGAGGCCTGACAAATTGGATACTCCCTACTTACCACATAGCCCTTCAGTGGCATTGCGCCAGTTGACGCACACACCCCGGGCCCGGCAGAGTGTTGCGTAGGCCTCCAGGCTTTGACAGAGCATGTCAGTGACATTGGCATTGCAGTGGTCATTGACACAGGAACTGAAGAAGGTATCTGGAGGGATGAGCCTGTGGCACTCAGCGAAGACCCTATGACAGTGAGTGGTCAGGACTGGGAGCTCAGAGCCCAGCAGGGAGGTTAGCCAAGGGGACTGCTGCCCAGGCCCACCACCCCAAAGGCCGACTCACTGGCTCAGCATCAGCTCACAGAGGGGTGCAGCGGGACATGGGGTAGAGGTGGATGTGCTGGATACTGGGGGCTGGGAAGTGGTGCTTGGGGGAGGGCTAGGCTGAGCTAAGCAGCTGTTGTTGCTGTTCCTGGGAACCAGCCAGTCTTTGGCCATGTCCTGGCAGTTGGAAGCTATGGTGCCATCTGGCCGGCGGCAATCATCTGTCTGGCTATTGGTGCAGGTACCTGGTGAATAGGGTAGAGGTTACAATCAGTTTCTCGTTGTTTTCCATAGACTCATTCCTTCCCCCGACTTAGGGATGCAGAATGAGCCTGGCCATGCCTACTCACCACACTGGCCCTCAGTATTGTTGCTGAAGTATCTGTAGGGTAACCATATCTGGAAGATGTGTCCATCAAAGGTGATGCTGGTGCCAATGGTGGAAATGTTGACACTCATTGTGGTGGTGCCGCTCAAGGACACTGTCACATCATTCTTAGTGTAGCCTGAGCTTATCAACATTTGGTCCCATATGACCTAAGGATGTCCAGAGGGAAACAGTAACTAGGGAGCCAACTAGGCAGCAGTGGATGCTACTTGCCAAACACTAAGGACATTCTGATTCCTCAATCTAGATCCAGGCATTTATTCTTTGCCTAGGAAAGCTCCTACAGGTCATATCTGCAGAGGGGAGAATACTCTTGGTCCTGAGGGCTTTTCATCTTTGCCTGTGTTACCCCATGCTTGCAGTGTGGCCTTGGGGCTCTGCATGCCGGAAGACTCACCAGGCTCTCCTCCTTCCCACTGCCAGTGGTGGTGATGGTGAGGACAATCTCCATAGAGTTGTAGTTCACACTGAGGGCACGGGGACAGAAGGTGGCATTGGTGGTAGCCCCACAGTAGTAGCTGTGAGCAAGGATGCTCAGGTTGCCATGGCGAGGGTGGATCTCTCTCATGAGCACCGAGGTACAGTTGTCCAGGAAAGTATAGGAGGTGCCATCAAATGTCAGGTAGTGTGACTGCCCCCATCCACTGCAGAAGCCTATGGGAGACTACAGTTGAAGGCTCCCTTCCCAGCCCTGTTACCCAGCACCACCTCTGGATGGTTCCTTCGGGGGAACACAGTTGCTTCATCTACAAAGTAGTTATCTCCCAAACCATATCTACCTTGGGAATTGTGAATATGATGTTGGTCTTAAAATGGAATAATCCCAAATTACCTGGGTATTCCTTGAACCTGATGATAGTGTACTTAGAAATGGCAGGAGAGAGACATGGAGCAGAAGGCCATAAGAAGGTGGAGGCAGAATAGAGTGATGAAGCCACAGGCCAAGGACTCTGTAGCCCTTAACTGGCAAAGCCAAGAAAGAAGGATTCTCTATAGAGATGCCTTGCCTGTCTTGATCTGACTCTAGCTCAGGGCTGTGAGACCCTGAGTTTGCTGTTCTAAGTCCCGAGTTTGAGTCATTTAACACTCAGTAATAGAAGTTGTCATCAGGACTGCAAGAAAGAACTCCCATTGTGGCTTTTTGCTCCCTACCCCTTCCTGGTCACACAGCCCCTTCCTCTGCCCCATCCATGTTGCCAGCCTCCCTGTGCACACAATGCTGTTTGAGACTGACACACTGAGATCAGATGCCTCAATCCTGTCCCATCTTGCTGCACTGTCCCGCGCCTGCCCTCTGCTCACATTCGCACTCATAGTGGAAGTGGCAAGGCTCCTGGTCCCACACTTTGATGGGCAAGTGCTTGTTGACACAGGTGACATTGTCCACAGGCTCTGGCTCTTCAAGGATGATTTGGTTATTTCCCTGGCACCTAGCCACTGTGCAGTTCTCCAGGGTCCAGGACTCATTAACCTGAGGCAGAAGATATGCAGGGTGTTCACCTTGAGGTCATGGGGAGACCCAAGCTCTGTCCTTTCTGGGCCCCCATGTCCCTACAGATATGAATCACATAAGGCAACCAGCTTCTTCTGCTGATCAAGACCCCAGATCCAGTGCGCCTCTCAACAGGAGCCACTGGAAGCTGGGTCACTGAGATAGGCTATATGGTTGAGGTGGTGCTTTAGGTGAACATTAGCCATGACTCAACCCAAATGCAGTTGTCCCTGAGAACCCATATCCGCACCACATCAGAGGGAGGTGGAGGGAGAAGGGAGGCTCACCTGCCGGGGAGGGCTGGCATTATCACAGCCAGGAAGCAGGGTAGACAAAGGCATATGGGTAGAGGGCACTGGAGGTGAAGAGGAGGGACAGGCACCCTGGAAGCGGTCAAGCTCACAGTTTTGGTTGCAGGTGGCATAGAATTGGCAGCCAGCTCCATCAGTCTTATTGTAGATAACATCTCCTGTGGGAAGGGAAAAAAGACACAGAAAGACATAGCCACACCCTATCTGAAGAGGCAGGGTAGCATCAGGGGGAGACATAGAGGCAGCCTGCCTAAGGGAGAAGGTTGTCCAGAGAGGGCATAGACTGAAATTTACATGTGCAAAAGGGCTCATAGCTCCCAAGGCTGACAGACCCAGGGGACAAGGGACATGAGATAGGGAAAACATGGATTTTCTACTCACCAGGTAAGAAGAGCTGTCCAAATGCCCGGCAGAAACAGGGTGACGGGGAAACTGATTGACTGGAAAAGACAGTAGACCTAACGGTACTGAGGCCCAAGGGAGAAACAGACATGCTGAAGGTCACCTGACTGCTGGGGGAAAGTTCAGGGGTGTGGGTGGTCTTTGTGGTGGAGGAGGGGGCCGCAGTAGGGCTCGTGGCTCCAGGTGAAGTTGCTGTGGTCAGAACTGGAGAGGTGGGAGTGGGCACTAGGGAAGACGAGTGGGGCACAGTGGAGCTCATGGCCACAGGGGGAGAGGTCATGGTGTTCGAGATTGGGGAAGTGTGAGTGGACAACAGGGTAGAGGTAGAAGGAAGAGTGGAGGGGGTGGCCATGGGTGGGGTGGTACAGTGGGTGGTGTTGTCACAGCAGAGGAGGCGCACATGGTAGTTGTCACAATATTGCAAAGGCCCCGATTGGTTGATATTCTTGCATATCAGCCCAAATCGCACATCACACTGGACCACCTGCTCTAGAGATTCCAGGGGCTTGTCTGGCTCCTTCTCAGAGCGGCACTGGATGTCCTTGGGCTGCTCACAGAACACAAAGCCAACCTCACGTAGCACTGCATAGACCTCAAAGTCCCCGCCTCTGGGGCCAGGGTTAGGGAAGTCTGCATCAAACCAGTCTGTCCATGTGCATTGAGGTGCACAGCCCGAGTCAGTAAGTGTGGTCCATGTGGATGCTTGGGTACTTGGCACTGGGGAGCTGAAGGGATGCTTGGTCTGAAAGGTGGACTCAGTGCTTGAGGCCACTGTGGTTGTGAAAGGGACCAGAGGAGTGTGGGTAGACCAGGGTAGTGCTGACGTTCTGGTGCTGGAAAAGGTACTAGGGCAGTGACTATAGTCATCACAGCAAAGCACACGGATGCGGTAGTTGAGGCATACACTAAAGGGCCCTGGCTGGTCCAGGTTCCTGCACACCAGACCAAAGTTCACACTGCAGTTGATCACCTGATTCGACTCCTGCTGAGGCACATGGGGCTGGTCAACAACATCACATTCTAAGTCCATGGGCTTTTCACATATAGCAATTCCAGCTGCTCTAATGTTGGCATAGGTCTCAAATTCCCCTCCAGAACTCCCAGGGATGGGTGAACTATGGTCCAGCCAATCTGACCAGGTACATTGAGGTTTGCAGTGCGTGGAACTGGAGAGTGGAGTAGAGATGGCCGTAGTCCTAGTACTCGCCAGAGAGGAGGACTGATTCTCTTTGGAAGTACTGGTGGGTGTGGAAGTAGCTGAAGTGTGGCTGAGGGTACTAGGAGAAACCCAAGAAGTGTTTATGGCAGTACTAGAGAGTCTTCCAGTGGTGGCAGTCCGTGGTGTGGGGGGTGAGCCCGCAGTGGTGGTCGGTCCCTGACAATGGCTCACACTGCAGCACAGCACCCGGATCATGTAGTTGTAGCACATCCCAAAATCACTTTTCTGGTCCCTGTTGCGGCACACCAGACCGAAGTTGACATCACACGTCACTTCCTGACCCAACATGTCCAAACTCATGTCAGGGTAGTTCTGGGCCACACACTGGATGCCCTGAGGCTGTTCACAGATATCTGCCCCAGTGGCCCTGATTCTCTCATATGTCTCAATGTCTTCTCCCTCGCCGTCTGATGTGGGGTAGTCTGTGTCAAGCCACCCTGTCCACTGACATTGGGGTTGGCAGGTGGTAGAGGTCACAGGCGTGCTGACCATGTGTGTGACCGTGCTGGCTGCTGAAGTGGACGTGGTCGGTGTCTTGAGTGGTTCTGTGGTGCTGGCTGAAGGAGCTCCAGTGAGCTCTGGGGTAGTCTTGGAATGTGTAATTGCTCTGCTCGTGGAGGCCGCCGTGGCTGAGCTCATGCTGGTGCTTCCAGGAGGGGAATAGGATGGTCCAGGGGTGGTCAGAGAGGTAGAGAAGGTTGTCCCTCTGGCCAGGGAAGTCCTTGAGGTTGTTGCTGAGAATGAGCTGGTGGCATGGGGACTGCTGGGAGGTAGGGAGTGCCCTTGAGAGGTGGACCTTGTTGTCACCACTGAAGGAGTCCCAGAGGATTCTGGGCTCCTGGGATGCTGAGTAGTCTTTGAGGTGGCTGTCAGAGAAGTGCTGGGTGGGGATGACACACTTGCAGTCAGAATCCCAGAGGTGGGCATCTCTGAGCCCTGGATGCTGGTGGAGCCTGAAGGAGACCAGGTCTCAACTGGACTGGTTTTGGGATAAGGCTTGGAGGACAGGGTCTGGGTAGCAGTGGTGGCGGTTTGTGGTGTGGGGGGTGAGCCCGCAGTGGTGGTCGGTCCCTGACAATGGCTCACACTGCAGCACAGCACCCGGATCATGTAGTTGTAGCACATCCCAAAATCACCTTTCTGGTCCCTGTTGCGGCACACCAGACCGAAGTTGACATCACACGTCACTTCCTGACCCAACATGTCCAAACTCATGTCAGGGTAGTTCTGGGCCACACACTGGATGCCCTGAGGCTGTTCACAGATATCTGCCCCAGTGGCCCTGATTCTCTCATATGTCTCAATGTCTTCTCCCTCGCTGTCAGACGTGGGGTAGTCTGTGTCGAGCCACCCTGTCCACTGACATTGGGGTTGGCAGGTGGTAGAGGTCACAGGGCTGCTGACTGAGTGTGTGGAAGGTATGGATCCTGTATGGATAACAGTGGTCGTCAGGCTGTCTGAAGTCTTTGAAGGTGTGGTAGCTTTGATGGAGTGTCTTTGTCTTGTTGATGAACTGGTGGCCATGGTGGGGACCTCATTACTTGCTTTAGGCTTGTTTGTGGTAGATGTTGGTGGAACAGCCGTTGTGCTAGGGCAATGGCTATAGTCATCACAGCAAAGCACACGTATATTATAGTTAAAGCACATTTTGAAATCATCTGTCTGGTCCTCATTTTTGCAGACTAACCCTTTCTCCAGGCTGCAGCTTACTACTTGGCCAACCTTATCAATGCTGACTGCAGGATAGTTCTCTGCCCGGCACTCAATCTTTTCTGGTGCCTGGCACATCTTCTTACCAGAAGCTCTGATGTTTTCATAGGTCTCTATGTCTCCTCTTATTGCCCCTGAGGTTGGTGAGTCTACATCAAACCATTCCGTCCATGTACACTTGGGCTGGCAGTGGGTTGTGCTCTGGCTGGTGCTGGCAGTAGTCATGGTTTCTGGTAGCGTCTGTATCCTTGGTGTACTGGTAGACAGCTCTTCTATGACTGTAGTTAGGCTTGTGGGTGGAAGTTTTGAAAAGGTAGTGCCAGCTGTACCAGTAGGTATTCTGGTCGAGATTCCAGTAGAGGAAGTTTGCTTTGTTGTCAAAGCAGGTGTCGATGGCTGTAATGTTTTAGGCATGATGGTGAGTGTTGTATGGATAGAGGAGACCGTTCCTGGGCTGCTACTTTCCGTGACACTTGAAACATGTGGGGTGCTTCTGGTAGAGGATGTAACAGTAGTGGCCGTGTAGCTAGATCCAGGTGGAGTTTTTGAGAAGCTTGTTGCTACCGTGGTGAAAGCCGAGTAAGTTCTGGTCAGAGTTGGACTAGTGTTGGGATAAGGCTTGGAGGACAGGGTCTGGGTAGCAGTGGTGGCGGTTTGTGGTGTGGGGGGTGAGCCCGCAGTGGTGGTCGGTCCCTGGCAATGGCTCACACTGCAGCACAGCACCCGGATCATGTAGTTGTAGCACATCCCAAAATCACCTTTCTGGTCCCTGTTGCGGCACACCAGACCGAAGTTGACATCACACGTCACTTCCTGACCCAACATGTCCAAACTCATGTCAGGGTAGTTCTGGGCCACACACTGGATGCCCTGAGGCTGTTCACAGATATCTGCCCCAGTGGCCCTGATTCTCTCATATGTCTCAATGTCTTCTCCCTCGCTGTCAGACGTGGGGTAGTCTGTGTCGAGCCACCCTGTCCACTGACATTGGGGTTGGCAGGTGGTAGAGGTCACAGGCGTGCTGACCGTGTTGGCTGCTGAAGTGGACGTGGTCAGTGTCCCTAGTGGTTCTGTGGTGCTGGCTGAAGGAGCTCCAGTGAGCTCTGGGGTAGTCTTGGAATGTGTAATTGCTGTGCTCGTGGAGGCCGCCGTGGCTGAGCTCATGCTGGTGCTTCCAGGAGGGGAATAGGATGGTCCAGGGGTGGTCAGAGAGGTAGACGAGGAGGACTTTCTGACCTCCTCTGTACTTACTGCTTCAGGAGAGGATGCTGTGGTGATATGGGTTCTAGTGTGACTGTTGGACGTGTGACTTGTGATCAGTGTTGGAGGGTTCTTTGTTGTCATCAAGGTAGAGTTGGGTTCAGTGGATCTGGTAGGTGTGGTTGGGGTGCTAGGGGGCAAGCTGCTCCAGAGTGTGGTTATGGTTCTAGAGAACCCTGTGGAGGTGCCAGTGGACGTTGTCAGCTTGGCAGTGCTGGGAGTGCTGGAGGAAGCTGTCCATGAAGTTGTGTTTGGTTTACCTGAGTGTTGCTCTTTTGACGTTTGGAGGAAGGTAGTTGGAGAGGCTGAACTTGTTGACAAACTAGAGACAGACAATCTCTCAGTAGTCCCAGTTGTGCCAATGGAGACAACCTTGTCTGTCCTAGGGAAAGAGATTCTCCTTAGTGTTGTGAGTGAAGTTGAGGCCATTGGCTCCTCCGATGGCCTCTTGTTTGTGGACATGGAGACTGTACTGGGAGATCCAGGTGCTGCTGTATGAGGGGATTCGGTCACTGGACTGAAGGTGGTGGACAGTGATCCCGTTGTGCTCAAACAGCTCATGTCTTCCTCACAGCAGAGCACACGGATATGGTAGTTGAAACAGGTTTGGTTGTTGGCCTGCTTGCTATTCCTGCAGATGAGTCCAAAGTCCACATTACACACCACCTCCTGGCCCAGCTGCTGGAAGGACATGTTGGGGAAGAGGATGGCTTCACATTCAATGTCCACAGGTTTCTTGCATACCTGGACACCTGTCTTGTTTCTAATATGATAGTAGGTCTCAATATCTCCCCCAAACTGGCCAGGTTGAGGTTTGTCACTGTCCAGCCAATCTGTCCAGGTGCATTGAGACTTACAGCCTGTGGAAGTGGTCCTTGTAGTTGTAAGGGATGGGGAGAGACCAGTGGATAGCCATGATGAGGTTTGAGTCTCCCTGGGTGTGGTTGTGGCTGTGGAAGAAGCCATGGTGAGGATTGTGGTTTTTCCAGGGGATGAAATAGATTCTGTGGTGCTGGTGATGGTGGATATGCTGGACACAGGCCAGGAAGTATGTGTGATTGACCTGGAACTGGCAGTGGTGGCAGTCCGTGGTGTGGGGGGTGAGCCCGCAGTGGTGGTCGGTCCCTGGCAATGGCTCACACTGCAGCACAGCACCCGGATCATGTAGTTGTAGCACATCCCAAAATCACCTTTCTGGTCCCTGTTGCGGCACACCAGACCGAAGTTGACATCACACGTCACTTCCTGACCCAACATGTCCAAACTCATGTCAGGGTAGTTCTGGGCCACACACTGGATGCCCTGAGGCTGTTCACAGATATCTGCCCCAGTGGCCCTGATTCTCTCATATGTCTCAATGTCTTCTCCCTCGCCATCTGATGTGGGGTAGTCTGTGTCGAGCCACCCTGTCCACTGACATTGGGGTTGGCAGGAGGTTGAGGTCACAGGGCTGCTGATTATCTGTGTGACCGTGCTGGCTCTTGAAGTGGACCCTGTCTGTGAGTTGAATACTGATGTTGCGCTGGATGTGACAAGGCTGCTGGCTGAGTTTGTGGCCCCAATACGATGTGAAGTGGCCCTTCTTTTTGAGGTGAAGGTCACTGTTTGTCTTGAGCTGTGAATTGTATCCAGAGATGTCTCTTTCCCTTCTGTGGTCCACAAAGGTGTGGACCTGGACACTGAGGATGCTGTCTGAGTACTCTGAGTGGGCCTCTGAGTACTGTGAGTGGGCCAAGAGGACTCTCTGCTGATCTCTGGTCGGGAGTGAGTGGTGCTTGTGCCTGAGGTCAGGGTGGAACTACAGGGCACGTAATCACAGCACAGAACCCTTAGCTCGTAATTGTAGCAGAGTGGCGGACTCTGCTCACTGTTAAGACATTTCAGCCCCCAGGATGGGTCACAGTTCACCTTCTGTCCCAGCTTCTGTAAGTCCATGCTGGGGAACTTCTCAGCACGGCACTCAATGGCAGCAGGGCTTTGACACACCTGGTACCCTTTCTGCCTCAGGTTCTCAAACGTTTCAAAGTCCCCACCTGTCATGCCAGGCTCTGGATGGCTTTCATCATACCAAATGGACCAGCGGCAGACCTCGCGGACACACACCGTGGACACAGTGGATGCAGTGGGAGCTGAGCCTGCGTGAAAGTGATAGAAGCCCTTCTCAGCCCCTCTCATCTCAGGGCAAGGGAACAGACGACTTGACCTTAGCATATGTTAGGCCTAATGCTGGCTTGGTCCAGGACCCAGCTAACAGTCTTGAGAGAGCTCACTAACTACGGTGGGCTACACCAAGGGCAAATGGAGCCTGGGGATTTCTGTTTCCCTGATGGCAGCTCCAGCAGTTGTGCCAAAGCTTCCTGGGAAATCATAGAGGGGTGAGGACCATGGACATCAGGCAGAGCCTGGGCAACTGAACAGTAGATCAGGACCCAAGATATCTTCGTAACTGGAGTTCCCTGCATTGGCCACTTGTCATCTTCCCTTGTGCCAATGTGGCCAAGCCTCTCTCTGGGTTAACATAATAGTTTCTTGTTCAGGAGCTTCCAGTGAACCTGGTATGGTCTCACCTGTTGTGGTATGGGGTGCCAAAGTATTGGTGAATGTGAACGGTGTGGTAGACAAGACTGCAGGGCACTCTTCTGTTGTGCGTATGATTGTCCCATTGTCTTTGCAGATGGCCACTAAGCATGCACCAAGGCCATCCGTGGTGTTGTAGACAACATCATCGTAGTGGTAGGTACGGCCCTCATAGGTGCATATGCAGGCTGGGGGTTAGATGTATTGGCTCAGCTTTCTCAGCCTTCAGCCTTCTTCCAACCCCAAACCCAAAGGCTTTGCTTACCTGTAAGGTTGTGAACACACTTGAGGCCATCAGGGGTGCAGAGACTGAGGGGAAGACAGGGGCTCTGAGGACCCATGAGCATCCCCTAGCTGATGCATGCTTTAGCCCTCCCCTGCCCTTTCCCAACACTCTGGGTCCCTGTCCTCTTCCCTCCCTGGCCCCCCTCTCACCAACTCTGGCAGTTCTCTGCTGTAGGGACCTGTGTGCCAATATCGTGGTAGTTTCCATCATCATCATAGCATCCACACTGGGCCACACACTTCATCTGGTCCTCATTGAAGAAAGGCTGACTGGGTGAGCATTGTGGGTAGCAGCCTAGAGCCGGCAGGGATAGCATTGACTTTTTGTCCTCTTGGGCATGTATCCAACTGCCCAGTTCCCAATCAGTGGCAGAGAACCCCTAGTACACTGGGTCTACCCTAGTACCATGCATGGGGTTATGGGTCTAAAGGCCTCCACCAGCACATTCCGCCCTTACCTTCCAGGCCTGGCAGGTCAACAAGGCAGCGTCCAGCAGGGTTTCGACAGGTCTTCAGACAGGGGGCTCCACAGGGCTGGTAATGCCACTCACACTCCCCATGAGGGTTGTAGTAGTCACAGAAAAGAGCTGAGGACAGAAGGCAGAGTCTACTAGACCTCATGACTATACCCAGACATACAGGCCTTGGGCTAGGCAGATGGCCTCCTTGGGTCCATTCCCTAACTCAGATCCTGGGGCCCCCAACCTCAGCTGCTTCGTATCATGTGTCAAAGAACCACGTGTGTATATAGATCTGTGCACACATGTACAAATACATACATGCACACATACACACATCATAGTGGCCAGCATCTAAGCCAGGCGGGAAGTACAGAGGCCCACCTCACTCACAGACCCACCCTTCAGTACCACGGACAGTGCCCTACTCACGGCAGATGTCTGGTGTTCTCCAGGACAAGCACACGCCCACATCACGGCAGGCCTGGGCATAGGCAGCCACAGCAGTGCAGAAACACTCGCAGTCACCCCCTGAGTCGCAGGCACACACATCATGCACACAAGCTTCGTAGTACTTGGTAGAGTCAACCTGGAATGGAGGAGCCAAGGTACCACTCAGGGAGGACAGCGATGTCTGCCCAGGGGACAGATGAATATGGGGGAGGATACGGAGCTAGTTGTAGTCCAGCCCCCACACTATGGGAATGTTGATTTGGTACTGTGGCTACTATCAGATTGTCCCAAGTGGGAAGTGTCCAACACCACCTTTCCAACTCACTGTGTACCCACACACTTGTACACCCACATACCCATAACCTGCCACTCATGTGCCCATACATGTGTGCAGCCGTTCACCTGCCTGAATATATACGTGCATACCTGTCCACATGTATACCTATCTATTTGGCCATCTGTGTACTTGCACAGCTGGAAAACTGTGTACCTGCCCACCTGTGCACGTACCTGATTGTACACCAGTGTACCTGCCTACCTGTGAACCTTCACATTTGTCTGCATGTGTACCTGCCTACCTAACTACTTGCATATCTGCCTGTTTATTGACCTGTGCACTTCCCCTCCTGTCCATATGTGCACCCATCCACTTGCACAGCTCCTCACCTACATATCACTGTATACCTGCCTACCTACAGCTGCACAGATATCTACCTGCACACTCACCCATACACTGCGTGCCTACACATCTGCCCACCTCTACACCTTCTCTAGTACTCTTTAGGTCCTTTGACTTGGGTCCCGCCGCCCGGTCTACGGGCTTCATACCTGCAGAGTCTTGCACTGCGGTCCTACTTCTGTCCTTCTACTCAGTGCACTGGCCCCATCCTATAGCTTCCTATAGCATGCCTTCCTATAGCTGACTTGTCCCCTGAATTGCTGTTCCCATGACCACCCTGCCACCTCACTCCAGTGGAGGATCACTAGGAGACAGCAGATTTCTGTCTCTTATCCGTTTGAGTTAGCTGGTACCTGGAACCCACCTGAACTTCCATACCCCTGAGAACATGCCCCAAGGAAATAGTGCTGGTGACTCTTTCAGCTGGCATTGCTTAACAGAATTCCAGACTGGCGCAGCTGTGGGACATGTGGTTAGCCCGCCCCAGCATGGGAGAGTTGTCTAATTCTGTGGAGCAGAGGGCCCACCACTCACACTGTGCCAGCTGGCAGTTCAGTGAGACTCAATTCCTCCCAAGAAGAAGCAGGCAACTGCAAGCCCTAGGAACCAAGGCCAGGTCCTACCTGGGAGTGGCAGGCTGCGAAGGTCGCGCTGTTGATGATGCTGCACTTTTTCTGGGCCCAGGACTTGCGGTAAGGGTTGGCAGTGCAAGGGTCCTTGGGAACTGGGGCATCTGGGCAGGATGGGGAGAACTTCCAGCTGTTTCCAAACTCCAGAACATCACTCACCACAGACTGGCTGCGCGTGGTGAAGTCATTGATGGCATTGTCGTCAAAGTTCCCACACAGGCCACAGACCCTGCCCTGCAGACACACGAGCAGAAAGAATCCTGAGCAGGTTAGGGGAGCTGGCACAGAGCCTGGCTTGGGAGGAGAACACAGGAAGAACCCATTTTCCCTGGATTGTGCCCTGTGAACTTGCAAATGGATGTGGGAAGTGGGTCCTGGGGCAGGTGGGTGAACTGAACTTATTCTCCTTAGAAGATTCTGTGTCTGCACAGACCTGTGTGGGCTGGTTTGTCAGTCATGATTCCAGTACACCCACTATGCATTGCAATTTCAACTTTTCCTTCTTGGAACCTGGTGTTGTGTGTGGTCTTGGTAGTGAGAACTTTTCAATGTCAGCTACCAGCCCTAGACCTATCTTAGCTGGGTCTAGAAACAGGGTGCATGGTGGCCACACTTGCCTTGTAATGCTGCTGCAGTCGGACAAACACACTGGTCTTCCTGTCCCAGGACACGACTATCCCACTGCGGATCTCAATGACCAGAAAAATGCCCATGTATCTGATCTTGTATGGAGGGTCCCCACTTGGCCCTCTCTCTACCACCTTGAAGTTCCCCTCATGAAGAATCAGCTCGTAGCTCTGTAGATGGAGAAATATAAGGCAACAGTGTCAGGGAACTGGGAGACTGGGAGCTTGCCTGCTGCCCTTGGAGGACTCCTCAACAGATGAAGACTCACTGGAGGAGTAGGAAAACTCAGGCCGCACACCTACAGATCTCCAAAGGCTCACATGTGCAACGCTGCCTTATACCATCCCCCACCCACCTCAGAGGGGAAGAGCCAACTGAGGAAATGCTTCATTGAGACCCAGCTGTAAGGCATTTCCTCAATTAGAGATCAGTGAGGGAGGGCCCAGTCAATGGTGGATGGTGCCATCCCTGGGCTGGTGGTCCTGGATTCTATAAAAAGCAGGCTGAGCAAGCCAGGGGAAGCAAGCCAGTAAGCAGCATCCTCCATGGCCTCTGTATCAGGTTCTGCCTCCAGGTTCCTGCCCTGCTTGAGTTCTTGTCCTGACTTCCTCCAATGACGGACTATGATCTGGAAGTGTAAGGCGAATAAACCCTTTCCTTCCCAACTTGCTTTCGGTCATGGCATTTTATTGCGGCAACAGAAAGACACACCGCAAGCCAGCCGCTCTGCTTTCTACTTTGAATTCTGACTTCCTTTTGCCAGAAGTGGGGTACTGAGTATAATATCCCTCCCAAATATACACATTATTCCGAAGACTTTAAAATAACACTTTCCTAGAAAAAGAGCCTTTGGAGGATCTTGAGATGGGTTTTCTGAAATTACCTGGGTGTCCCCTAAGCCCAGTAACTGTCCTAACAATGACCAGAGACATAGACACAGAGCAGAAGGTCACGAGTAGGCCGGGCGATGGTGGCACACGCCTTTAATCCCAGCACTTGGGAGGCAGAAGCAGGTGGATCTCTGTGAGTTCGAGACCAGCCTGGTCTATAGAGCTAGTTCCAGGACAGGCTCCAAAGCCACAGAGAAACCCTGTCTCGAAAAAGCAAAAAAAAAAAAGGGTCACGAGTAGACAGAGGTAGCCTGGAGTGATGCCCCAAACCAAGGCCTGCTGGAACCTCCTGATCTACAGGGAACACAAACCTGCTCACCTTAATCTAATTCTGGCTCCAGGTTGGAAGACGGTAGTTTGCTATTATAAGTCCTGGGTTTGGGTCACTTGCTATCCTGTCCTTGATGTTCTCCAGCTGATGGCTGGAGAACCAGAGGTAACACTGCAGAAGGAAGGACACAGTCCCCGGTGGCTTTAAGTATACTCTCACCTCCACAAAGATCTTGATGGTCTTGGAACATGTGGTTCCCGTGGTCCCACAAGGGACATTCTCAGTGATAATACGAAAGGTCCCATCAGTACTGGTGTTGCCTCTGCAGTAGTCCTGAGAAGGAAAAAGACGAGGCTCTGGTCACAGCTCAAAAATAACTGGTGGGAAGGATAGAGAATGGTGACTCATTGGCAGGGGCCAGGGACCACACACCTGAGCCAAGGTGTACTCGCAGCTGCCTTCAAAGATGTAGCGTTCACCATCAAAGGTAACAAAATGGCCATCCCCATAGGCCACACATGCACCCATACAAGGTTGGTCAGTGCACTCCCACCGGCGGTTCTTGCAGGTACTGTGAAAGGAGAGGTCATTGCTGACAAGGGTATTGTCCCCTGAGATTGGCTGTCCCAGTCCTGAGCCAGTGTGCCACTTCACTTGGGGAATCAAGCTCAGACTATATCAAGCTTTGGTCTTGTGTGGGTGTGTAATCCAGTCACCCCCGCTAGAGAAATAGCCCTTCCTTCCCAGAATGGGGTCCTCTGAGTACCTTGGCTCCCAAGACACATGCTGAAGCCCCTGACATGCCAAGGCCGCCTCAGACCAGTGTCACCGCAGATACCCTCTGAGGGACCCAGAACCTACCAGTTATTGCAGTCTACCCGGATGCTCTCCCCAGGTCTATAGGTGGCCTCATTGTGTATGCAGGGGCAGTCCTCCTCAGCAATGCAGCCCCCATTCCCGTCTGCTACCAGCCCTGAGGGGCACACACAGCCAGAGACGCAGTGTGTGCTGAACTGTGGACACAGGTAGTCTGGTCAGGGACTGAAACAACATCCTGTTCCCTCAGCCCTATTCAGGTGCCCAGGACAGCAAGCAAGGAGACCCTGTCCTTTGAATGCCCAAGAGGAGGCCAAGACCCAAAGCCACTGGCCTTCCAGTGATATCCACCCCCCCCCCCCACTCTTCCTGTAGCTTAGAATGGTGGATGAAGGTTGGTGTTGCACCAAGAGGACTCACACATTCCACATCCAGTGTTTGGCAGCTTCTGAGGCATTCAGATCCTTGGTCACCAACTGAGGCATTGTTACAGTCTAGATATACCATAGGTGCCTGGCACTCTGGGGAGGACAAGCATGTAGAGAGGCCTGGAACAGGACATTCCTGGTCTCTATGGTCTCCTGACCCTGTCTTTCTGCTTGGACTGTAGAAAGTTTGGGTGCTCTGTACCAAGCACCCAGTCTGTATGGATCTGCCCCAGAGGGTATATCCCACATCCTCAAGAGCCCTACAGCCACACTGCCACGGAGCCCACAAGCCCTCTTCCCCTAGAGCATCTGGGCACAGCAACCATGGTGAAGTACAGGCTGGTCAGGGTGGAATGATACCTGTGTTCTTCTGCATCAGGGCTCCAAGACAGGTCAGCTTCCCCTTTTCACATGAACTGCAAGAGACAGTAGGACCCCTGCTCCAGGCCCAGGACCTCTCACATTCTACCCCAGTACTCTCCATACCCCACCAAGGTCTGGGCCTCCTTGCCTCCTCCCAACACCAAGAGGATGCCTGCTGTTAGGGGTCCTTGGGAAGACCCTGGACCCCATGTTCCCATACACTAAAGGTTTAGTCACTAGCCTATGCTAATACTAGAAGGCCACACAAACTTCTGGGTATAGAAGGACCACTAGCCACCCCCCCCCACACACACACACAGATCTGTGAGCAAAGGAGATGGGTAAGGACGATCTTTCTTACCACACCACCCCATTGTCCATAACGAACTCTCTGGCGGCCACCACAGTTCCATGGAAGAAGCAGGGGCACTCCTCATCACGCACACAGTGACCCTTGTCATTCAGGAAGGTGCCTTCAGGGCAGGTGCAGCCATCCACGGGCACAAAGGAGACACCACAGGTGACATCAGCTTCACTCAGAGAGCGGCAGGTAGGCTCGCAAGTGCTCACTGCATAGGAGTAGCTCTTGGTTTTGGGACAGTTGTTCATGTACTTGACTATAGGAAGAAGAAACGGTACAGAGAGATCAATGACTTTGTGAACTGACACGGCCCTTGTTCTTCCCTGCCATAGACTAGTGACACCATCATTGACACCATAGGATGAAAGGTTCTTGCAGACATGGGACACAAGATGATAGCTACTGCTGTCCAGGGTCCCAAGTGCCCCTATGCCAGAGTGACAGGATCCAGATGGCTACCGTGGGGAGGCCTAACCTGTGCCAAGGAGCCTTGGTGGCCCACAGAACACTCACAGCAGACATTGTCTCTCCAGCCACTGAGCAGCACCCCTTTGGCGGCACAGGCATGCACATAGGAGGACAGGGCGGCACACATGCAGTCCTCGCTGTTTTCACAGTTGCACGTGTCAAACATGCAGTTCTGGGAGATAAGACGTCAGGAAGTCAGGTACCTCTGTCTCCTAGGTTCCTTATTGCTCATTGAACTTTCCCACCAGTATCCATCAAACCCTGCTCAAGGCCTGGACCTGAGGCTTCCCAGTGGGAGCCATCCCGTCAGAAACTTTGACGAGCGGGGTCTTCAAGATGTGGCCTGGGATTCGTGTTAGGGACAGTGTCAGAAGCCACAGGGTAAAATGGCAGCCAGAATGGAGAACAGACCTGGATTCAGGAAGGCCTGAAGCCTAAGGCAGGGGCCCTGGGGAAGAATCTCCACAAGACAAGGGCGTTGTTCTAACCCAGCTGCACATAGGGGGCTTGTATGAGTTGGGCTCAGCAGGGTGTGTCCAGTGAGGCATCATGGAAGTAGGTTACCTGGAGACGTACCCTCGGGGATGGAATGATGTACTAAAGTTTAGGGCTTTGGAGTGCTATTTAAAGCATGTCCCCCAAAAGGTGCTCTGCAGTGCTCTATCACGTCTGAATGCAGTCAACATAGAAAGAAGCCTTTAAGGGGGAGCCTAGGGGGACAAGGCCGTGAGGTAGCTTGGTTCCAGCACCTGCTGTCCTTTCAAGAGGGAGGTTGGGCACACACTAGGACCACTAAGGACCTTTCTGAACTCCCAGAATCCTCTTTTTCAGCTTCTCCGTTGGTGAGCCCTTTAACTGACAAACACCAGCATGGGTAGTGGTGGGTGGACCTGGGAGTCCAGCTCCAAGGGCTCCTATACCTGCCCCACCCAGGTCCAGCAGACCATGGTCTCACCGAGTAGAAGGGCACCGGGCTGACGGTGGCATGGCAGGCCGAGAAGACTCCTGAGCTTTCAGTGAGCATGGAACACCACTTCTGGGCATAGTTCTCTAGGGAAGGGAGAAATGTTGGCTGCCCCTCACCTGCTTCCTCTTCAACCCTAATGCCTCATGCCTTTCCTCCTATGTGGGTATTCTCTGAGCCCTTCCCCCAGGAGTTGATGTGGCCACAGAGATCAGGAAGGGCTGTTGGAATGGCCAAAGACTAGAGAGGGTGCTTACCCATCTCCACGCTGTACGAACAGGGGTCCTCAAAGGTGTTCTTGGAATTGGGGCAGGAGGCTTGAGTCTTCCAGGTGTTGGAGAAGGCGGCTCCTGTGCCCTCCACTACCCCACTGAGGGCTGTGAAGTCATCAGCCTGGTTCTGGTTGAAGTTACCACACAGGCCTAGTGACCGGAGTCAGGAGGTCAGCAGGTTGTTCAACCTGGCCACTTTCCCCAGGGCTGTCACCCCTCTAAGCATGATCAAAGGAGGACTGGGAAGAAAGACCCTCCCTAGTGCTTCATTCTACAACTGCTCACAGATGAGCCCCTAACAGGGCTAGCCCCATCAGGGGAGCACAGCGGATCTGTCCTCCCGGGTCACTCCACGGGTTACTGGGCAGATGTCAAGTGTGCTGGGTGGTGCAGGGGTCTCCACTGAGCTCTGGAGCCAGTGCTTCCCAATCCCCTTCCACAGGGGATCCTATTTCGCAGCCTAGAGTTAGGGTGGACCTGACCCCCACCAGTCTCCCCGCCACGGTCCCACCTTCAAACCCGCTGGTGCCTCACCACACATCTGGCCATGGTAGGAGGGGTCCAGCCTGACAAACACCTGCATGACGGGCACCAGCTGCACCTGCAGCTGCAGTCCCATGCCAGTCTGCACCACAATGAAGAAGGATGATGGACTGAAGATGGTGACGTTGGCTGTAAGGTGAGAAGGGTTAGACACGCTGGGAGTTGGCCCACCAAACACCGCAGTGCTGCTGACACGGGAGGGGGCACCAAAAAAAATCCCATGCCCAAAGCTCCCAAATGTGCGTGGGTTATACATGGCTGCCAGCTGCCCCTGAGAGAGATGGTTGGCACTGCCTGACGTAGGATTCACATTGAACCAGGGGTAGCAACTCGTCATCCCAGGGGAAACACTAGAGCTGCCTGAGGCCACGAAGAGCTCCCCAGGAGCTAGACTCTACTCAGGGCTGAAATATGTTTGCCCACTGAAGGTGCCAGCCTTGGCTCTGCTGTCCCAGGGAGCCACACACCTGCTGACATGGGAAGCTGAGTAAAGATGGAGTTCAGGAACACAGCACCGTTGGCCTGGATCCGGATGACCTGGTCGCATGTGGTGCACACAGTCAGTACCCACAGGGCCCATACAACCACTTATAGGAAGAATTCTGACAGAATCTCCCTCCCTAACCCAGTGACAGAGCCAGGATGGAAGCTCAGGCCCACCCTAGCAGTAGGTTCTCTCCACAGGGATGGTGACCACTCCTACCTGAGGAATTAGAGAGGGAGTAGTGACCTCTCTTTACTCTGGCCGGTCACTACTCCACATGCTCCACACTCCCTAATCTGTCACTTGCAGCCCATAAAGTGGCGGTCATCAGAGTCCCAGTGCTCACCATGTCCCCACTATTGAGGTTGAGTGTAACCGCTTTGAGGCAGTTCTCAGTGTCCGTCAGTCCACACTTTCGCAGATCGACTAGCACAGTGAAGCCGCTCTCTGCACATTTCTGTCAAGAAACCCAAGGTGTGGAGTTGGATGTGGAGTTCTCTTATGCATAACCTCTCAAGACCTGGAGGGGTTCTGGGGGTATCCTCAGGTCCCTGGTTCACCATAGGGAGCTTGTCATGGGCCTGGGACTTCCCAGTCCTCAAAGAAGTTTTCCATGACCTTTGCCCCTGCGGTGGACCCTCACAGGACCCTGTGGACCAGGATGGCGGCCATACCTTGGACAGGACGTAGCTGCAGTCTCCGTGCACATTGTAGAGTTTCTCGTCATAGGTGAAGACGTGGGACCCACCCTGCACAGAGCAGGTGCCGGGGCACGGCAGGTCCTGGCACTGCCACAACCCCCCAGAGCAGGTGCTGTGGGGGAGTCCATTAGCAGAAGGGTTTACAGCGGTAAGAGGCAAGCCTCCCCTTGCACACCTCCACAAAGGTGGTTAAGCTTACCAGGAGCTGCAACTGGTGTTGAAGGACTCTCCAGGGGCATAAGTGTGCCCACCACGGGTGCAATGGCACTGCTCCAGGGGCAGGCAGCCCAAGTGTCTGATGTCATCCAGCACAGTGCCTGGAGGAAGGGACAGTGGTTACAGATGCTCCCGGTACAGGTAACATGAGGCAGCTTGCCTCCAAGACAATCCTAGTCCTAGGCAGCGGGAAGGGCCGCTCGTCTAGAATGCTGCCCCAGCCGGAACTATTTGGTATAAGCTCCTCTGGGCCTTAGTTTCCCCACCTGACCTCAAGGACTAAAAACACCTGTTTTCTGTGCATAGCTCATCAGATCTCGTCCTTGTTAATAATCAGTGTCCATCCTGCCTGTAACCTTGGAATGCAACCCCTAGCCAGGCCTATTGCCATTAGGAGTGGAGAGGATCAGCTGATGTGGAGACCATGATCCTAAAGGTAGCCATGGAGGGGCACAGGGCCTGCCTGGGGGACAGAAGCAGCCATCCATGCAGTGATCCTCGCAGAGTTGAGAGCGTTGGGGGTTGGAGCAGGTATCCACACAGGACGAGCTGCACTCCTGGTGTTCCATGTTGAAGGGGCATGTCCAGTCTGTAATAGAGATAGCTCTTGACCTAGGAGAAGTGGGTCCTGACTGCTTCAGTCAGTGGGAGCCATGCCCACTCCCTGCTCCCATGTCCACTGAGGTCCCAGAGCGCCATCTGCTAAGTAAAGCAGCAGGGTAGAGAACAGGGACCCAACACTTCTCATACTTCCTTCTCTACCTATGGCCACCTGAGGCCACTGCTCTCCAGGAGATCCTGCCCCAAGGTTCTGGAGCCATATCTTGTTGCTGTGCTCAGGGACACAACTGAGTCCCCACTCTGAGACCAACATCAGAACCCTCAGGTACAGCATCTTCCCCTCAGCCTCCCCACTACCTCCTCTTTCCCTGACATTCACCCTCTCTGGGGCCCTTCAGTGATTCTCTTATCTTGACTTCCTTGCCAGGGTCTAAGCTCAAGACTGGGCTATACTCTAGTGATGATACTCACTGCAGAGATCAGGACTCCTCCAGTTCTGCGGATGGCCTCCTGCATGGGCACACTGGCGGGAATATTCAGCAAAAGTGGCGCATGGGCATGTGGGGCAGCGGCACAGATCCTGGACACAGGCATCCAAGTACATGTTGACATCTACCAGGGCAATGCACTCGGCAAAGGCAGGGCCAAGCAGGATGCGGCTGCAGATGTCCTCCTGGGGAGTACAGAGAGGCTAAACATCTTCTGACCCTCAAGCAGGATTGCTGTGGCACTTGTAATAGGAACCCTGCCCTTCCTAGGCCATACAGGAAGCCCCTTCTTCACCTGGAGGTTCCTTCCACCTATACATCCATTTGTCTGTCTGTCCATCCATCATCTATCCATCCATTCATTATCCACCCATCATCCATCTACCATCCGTCTATCATTCATTAATCGCTCATCTACCCACCCATCCATCAATCACCTACTTTATTCATCCATCCATCCATCCATCCATCCATCCATTATCCATCCACCTTCCTTATACATTATGCTATCTACATACTGTGCTGTGCCTGGGTATAGAGCTCTACTTGGCTCTAAGGGAGTGACCCAGGGCTCTCTGTTCCTCCCATGTCCTATTTCAAGGCTCCAAGACATGCTGACTTGTGACTTGTGCACTCAGGAGAATGCAGAATGCACTCCTATGTTGTGACTCAGAAGACAGGGAAATAAAGATAACACCAACCCTCAAGTGGCCCTCATGCACTCGGTACTGCTACTCAACCGCTTACTACCCCAGTACCCCTGACAGGCCGGGATTTGACAACATTCTCGTTCACTTCTCAGTTTAGGTAGGAATCAGGCATTCTACTAGTTTCAGGGTTTCTGGAGTCAGATCCTAAGGATGAGTTCTCCCTGCTCATAGGAGGGACTCCTTGAGTGTTCACCTTGGCCCTCTGTGTGATGGTGGGTACACATCTCCTCCAAACACATCACCTACACACAGAGAACTTATGTGCCCTGGTGAGTGGGTTGTGAATTCCATCAAAAGTGTGAGCCATTTGGTCCCACTGGAGAAAGCCAACTTGGCCTGCCTCCTTCAGGCCCCAGCAGCAATCTCTGAGGGCTCAGAGGCCATTCTCTGCCTGCTCAGGAGCAGGAAAGCTCTCACTGTCTTGTCAGCCGAAGATGTTCCTCAGCCTTTGGCCAGGAAGTCCTCTGGTATTCTATCAGTCTATGTAGGCCTCACACTGTCCCCAGCCTCGGGAGATGCGGTCTGATCAAGGTGGTCACCCTACAGGCCTCGCACTGTCCCCAGCCTTGGGAGCTGTGGTCTGATCAAGATGCTCACCTTATCTGTGCAATTGCTGACCGCTGAGGGCAGGGTGTCCTGGCACTGCTCAGTAGGACCATCGAGCTTCTGCAGGTTTCCAAACTGTACAGGGGTCAGCCTGGTGTCTGCAGGAGGGAAAACTCACAGTCAGGAGATAGACTTCCTGAGGTGCTCTCAGAGGACTCTATCTGGATCACACACACACATGCGCGCGCGCGCACACACACACACACACACACACACACACACTTCCCTCCTCAATGTCTCGGCAACACCCCCGTCCCATGTCCCGCCTGGATTTCCTTGATTCTCTGTCCCTTGGGACCACCTAGCCTGAAGACTCAATGACACTCACTGTGGGCGTAGAACTCGTTGACACCTGGGAGCCCATTGAAGTCGCCGCACAGCCCACACGTCTGGTTAGTATATTTAGAGTCCAGCTCCAGCTGAGAGGGAGAGACAGAGCAACTCCAGCCTCAGGGCTTCTGCTTTGGCTCCAAGGCCTACCTGATAGCTTCCCACCCCACTTGCCCAGGGGACCATAGAAGATATTCCCCCGATAGTCTGTAGGGTCCCTATCATAGGTCCCTAGAGAAGCTGCAGGTGAACTGTGAGGATATGGGGGAGGCTGTATCGGCTGTGCAGGAAGCCAGGAGTGACTCTGAGAGTTTATGAAATCTATGGGGAGCTTGTGGGGCCTATGGTAACTGTGAGGGGTTATAGGGGAGAATGGGGGACTGTGGGAGACAGGGGATTCTCGGGATCTATGGAACTGAGAGGGGATTATGTGAGGCTGTAAGGGCCTGTGTAAGGCTTATGTAGGGTTATGGGGGTCCGTAGGGAACTGTGGGTGAGTGTCCTTACCAGAGCACTGTCTTCATTCCACAGGAAGGTGAGGACTAGCCGGATGCTGAGCTTCACATACCCACTGGTCTTCTCCATCAGAAGACCTGCACGGCTGTAGGGCAGCTCCACCCTAGGCAGAAAGTTCTAGTCTTCCTTCAGCGGGGTATGAGCAGGGGCTGTCCTCCCCACTTGCTCTGCTCCTGACCCCTCCCCCAGAGGACCGAGTAGGGACAGAGCAGGGTCTAAAGGCCTGGCTTGGACATGCTTTTTCCCAAGACCCAACTCACTGCTGTCCGTCCACCAGGACAGAGCCATTGGCCAGCTCAATCACCAGCCCCTGGGCCCTGAGGACCACATGAGTGACCACGGGCCTGGAGCCCTCAAGACCACGACGCAGTTGGATGTTGAAGTCCTCATAGGTGGCCCCACAGTGTGAAGAGAAGACATAGTTACAGAAGCCGGGGAAGTGGAACATGTCACCATCGAAGGTCTTGTAGTGGAAGTCACCCCATGTGCTGCACACCCTCCCATTGTGCGCCAGGTTTGCGGCTACAGGGAAACCAGATGGAATCACCACTGAGAGCCAGCACTCCATACCCAGCTACCTAAGGGGCAACCTCCTGGGGCCATGGCAGTATCTTTGGAGCAGAGAACCCAACTACCAATAGCTTCATGGGCCAGTTCTCTGCTATTCCACCCCCTCAGTTGCTTGGATAAAACCTAATGACCCAGACCCACCCCTCATCCATTTCATTTGCTACAATCCAGACACTCAGTCAATGGATGTTCCCAGGGCAAGTTCCAGACCCTTTTCATAGCTGTTCAGAGGCCTCAGCCTATGTCAGCTTCAACCAGACTGGCAAGCCCCGCCCCCCCATTCTCCTTGGCCTGACAGCAGTAGGTGCTGCCCACTTACGGCTCATGGTCGGGAAGACTGTCATGGGCGGGATGAAGGTGACGTGCCAGGTGGACGAGGATGTGGGAGCTGCAGTAGGAAGGCTGGGTCACACCAGGGCTGTGGCTGGGGATCTCCTCCCTGGCCACCCACTTTCTTCAATGCCCACCTCAAGGGAATCAGGAAGCCTAGGACTAACGGGTAACCATCCAGTTTCTCCATGGTTATCCCCCAGACCCTCTTCCTGAAACCTTCTCCTGTCTACCCAGGAGCCCTTCCTCTCCTGGGTGCTCCTGTCTGTGTGTGCCCAGCGCGGCCTTCAGACAGAATGGACTAGTCAAGAGTCTCACTGTGTTAACTGGTGTGGGGAGACCATCTGCCTGTCCCACCTGAGCCCCACCCCACTCCCTGCTGCCCCTGCCACCAGAATATGACTCCCCAACCCAGAGCCTGAGCCACGTACCACTGTACACTTTCTGACCATCTCCTGTGAGTTCGGGGTGTTCTGAGCTCAGTTCTTCTACCTGGCTCTGGCTCTCTGCAGGATAGGAGAACACAAGTCAAGAAGAAGCCATCAGACCGTGGCCATTGCTCTGGCTTAGTGTGAGGCTTGTGGACTTGCTCTGCTCCCAGGTCAAGACCTTCCTGTAATCTCTAAAACCCTGAACAGATTTGGGCCTGGCGATTCCAACCCCATCAGCTGTAGTAGCCTTCAGTCACTAACCATCACCAAAGAGCCAGGTGTCCTCGGGAATTCTGACCCTTCCAGCCCAATCAGTCCTTCCCCTGCAGTGGCCCTCGCCACCTGCACCTATGGAGTGACACCTGGTCTTGCCAGTAGTGGGGGCAGATGTGCCTAGTGGCTTGAAGAAGTCAATTAGGAAACCATATTAATATTGGAACGGTGACCATCTGTCGGGAGGTGACAGTCAGCCCCATCACTTGAGTCCCTTGGAAGATGAAAAATGGCTTTGTTAGAGAGAATACAGTCAGAAGTTCCCAAGAGGGACACAGCAGAAAGAAACCTATGATCAGAGGCAGCCCCAGTCTGGAGCTGTGGGTTGGGGCAGGTGGCATGAGGGTGCAGTTCTTGGTGCAGGATGTCCACTCTCAGCAGTCTGGATGGTCCATTGCCTCTGGGCAAGGCCACCTCCACAGCCTCACTGCTAGAGGTCCAAGAGACAGCTTCAACCTCCACAACTCAAGCCTCCAAAGCCCCATGGCTCCTTAAGGCCAGCACTTTGCAGGAGACCATGTCCCCCAGGCCTTGACCCAGATGGCCACTCGCTCCTGTGCCATGGGCAGCGCGGCTTCCTGTTTGATTTTCCCAGCGTGTCCAGCTGCATTTGGAAACCGCAGGGACTGTCCTGTGCATTAATCCTTCCTCAAGGGCCCCGCTTGACTGCATTCCCCAGAGGGCATGGCCTCTCCCTCTGTCCATCACTGATCCCGGATCCACAGCCTCTCCTAATGGTCCTGGCCCAGCCTTTCCGCTGCCGTCTGCTGGAGGGCCCCACGGGTGAGGACACCACCCCCACCCCAAGCACTGCTGCTCTATGCCAGTCTCCCTCAGGCTGAGATCTCCCCGTCTCCACTTAGCTAGAGAGTTGTCAGCCACCCCCCATAACATCTTGGTCTGGGTTACCGCCTCCCATCCGGACAAACACCAGATCCCCTTTATGTGAGGGCCCAGCCTCTCGCCCTTACCCCAGGCACAGCTGTCACAGAAACACACTCCCCCAACCCAGGGCTTACAGTTGCCCTTCCCAAGTAAAGCGAGTGGGAAGGAGGGCTGACTTCACCAGGTAGGCGCAGCACTCTGACAGACAGGACCTGGCTTAGGGAGAGCCACATTGTGGAGGGAGGGAGAAGGCCCAGGAGGGCAGTTCCCAGCCAGCAGACAGCCTTTGAAGCACGAGAGACAACCATGGCCTCTCTGGCTCTCCAAGAATGGGCTTTGGGGACCCCCACCCTCCCTTACTGTCTGTCTCCTTTTCACAGATACAGGAAGCCTGGAGCTGAGCTTCCCTAGTCTAGAGAGCAGAGCTTGGAGAGGTCATGACACCTGGGGGTTCAGGCTAGCTCTGCTTGCTTACAGCTGAGTCCTGTGGGAGCCATCTTTCCAATACTGCCGACAGCGCTAATACTGCGGTTTTCTCAAGAGCAAACTAACAGGGAAAGCAGATTTGCTGATAAGGGTCACACAGCCTACCTGACTCAGTTCTGGGTTCAGACCACAGCTCTGGGTATCGGATCCATCTGATCCGGCTCCAGCCCTAATACCCGGAGGCAGAATCCACTTCACCAAGGAGACCCCAGCCTTGGTGAAGATCACCTCGGTACTTGTGACCCCAGCAATTGGTGGGAGAGCAGGGCCTGTCCTTACTAAGAGTCTCTGTCCCTTCTAATTCTGATACAGACCTCTCTGACTCGGAAAGACCTCAGTCCTGTTTCATCTCCAAAGCCAAGACTGCCATGGGGTTTTCACCCACGAGGGTGCATACCTTGAGGCTTAGAGCACCTAACTTCATCGAAACACCTCCATCAAAGCCAGGCCCTTAGGCTGCTGACGGAGCTAGAGGGTGGGACATAGGATCCAGAGCCCAGAGAACCACAAGACCTGGGACCACGGTGTCGGGGACAGTGGGAGATGCCTGTCGTTTCAGGAGGGAAAATCCCCAGGTGGAAGTCATTTCTCTGGGAAGATGGTTTTTAGAGGGCAAGGGGCTTTGACCTTACCTGCTGGCCATACCGTGAACAAGGCCACAGAGGCCCAGACCAGAGCCCAGTTCCAGCTCCTGCTGCCCATCCTAGGGACAGCGCAGAGGGCAGGCAGGAGGGACTGAGACAAGGCACTTGCTCCCTGGGGGCCTGGACTTATGTAGCAGAAGACCTTGGCCCAGTGCCCAGTTCCTAGGCCAGGTAAGGCACCGTCTATTCCCTGCACAGCCACGTGTGTTTGCTCTTGGGGAGGGGCTATGGCAGGAAGAGGCCGTGCAGGAGGAAGGATTTGCAGCCTTGTGCCACCAGACAGAGGGCCCCCACCCCCTGCGGCTTCTGAGAATTGGGAGGGAGTAGATAGGGCAGGGAAGGGCCAGCACTTGGCCAGGGGGTGGAGCTAGCTACTCTGGATTTGAAGTCCTGGGCATATGGAGTTGGTATTTGGTCAGGAGTCCTATGCCAGCTCCTGTGGGAGCCTGGACACTACAAGGATCAGGGTTAGAAGGTCGGCAGCCTTGCCTTGTGTTTGCTCAGGAAGCTGACCCTAAGTGATCGGCACTGAGTCCCTGAAGAATGGGCAAGGCTTGAGGGTGGGCCTTCTCCTCAAGAGTATCCCTCAGCCTGGAAACTGGGATTCTGGTTGCATTCCAGATGGCCATGGATCTGGTAGAGTCTCTGTAGCTTCTCGGGGTCCCGGGAGAAGGGAACCCCTCACCGACTCTGAGAAAAGATGCATCTCTGGGCTCCTGTCTGCTGCTGAGCTCAAGCACGTGATGAAAATGAGGTCCTGTACTGATTTTGGCCAACGTAGGCCACAGATTTCCCCTAGTGAACTCTACCTCTTCCCAGGGGCGGCTTATTAACCCTGGGTCTTGACAAAAGACCTACCTGGGGCCACAGCTGGTGGAACTGGTGAACCTCGGGGGCACAGTGGAGTGAGGGAATGACTGGGACTTTCCTGACACTACCGCCCACCCTGAAGGGGAGTCCCAGAGGCTAAGTTCTCTCAGTTGTGTTGATTGGGTTTCCTGAGGGTTTGGGGGAGCCCTTTCCTTGACCGTGAACAAACCCACCAATGCCACTTCTAGGCTGTGCAAAGAGCAGGATGTTCATATCGTAGCACCGCTTTTCCGTTAGATGCGCAGACTGGGTTTACATCCCTTCTCTTTCAGCCGTGCAGCCTCCAGCAATGCGCACCAGATCACAGCAGCCTGAGAAAGTTCCTAGGGGTGGACCAGGCTGGGGGAGTGTCGGGTGTTCGAGTGACTTCAGTATCCTGGAAGTCCCTCCCTGACTGTCCCCGCACTTATCTTTCTGAGGATAAATTCCTAGAGATGGAATGTTGGGAAAGGGAATCGTTCGCAGGAAAAGCCTTGAACTGTCTCACCACCGAGAGGTCAGCTGCCATCAAGCAACAGAACACAGGTAGGGCTGGCGAGGATGGGGTGAAGTGGGAATCCCGCTCAGTCAGTGGGCAGCCAAGTGGGGCTTAGGTTGAAAACTAGAAATGCTATATAGCCTAACAGTTCTACCGTGAGGTACACCCCCAGAAAAAGAGAAAACAGTGACTAATACTGTCACCCCTCATCTAGTGACCCCATCCACGGCTGCTAAAACAGGGGTGCCCCAATGGCTTGGACAATGGCTGAGCAAGCAATGGCGAATCCCTGAAGTGGAATCGTATACAGACTCAAGCAAAGAGGGGCATTCTGATACCCACCACAACCTGGGTGGACCTTGAGGATTCCGGGCCGTAAAGAGAGAATCCTGCAGGGTTCCCCTTCTGGAAGGACCCCAGAGTTGTCAAAGTTGCAGAGACAGAAAGAAATTTGGGATGCCGGAGGCTGAAGAGTGTCTCTTTAATGGGGACAAGGTGTCTTCTGGGAAGATAGAACGTTCTAGAGGTGGATGTGGGTGGCTGTGCATGCCGCTAAGCTGTGTCCTTGACCCTAATCAGCATGGATAAAAGTATACGATGTGGACTTCATCAATAATGATGTCGAGTCTGATCTCATTTTCTCCTGACATGGCAGATGCCCCCAGGTCCCTGGGTGTGCTCAGGTTAGCTGCCAGGCTGGCCCCTGTTTTTCATCTTTGTATGTAATTTCTTTAATGCCCAGTGCATGTGTACAGCACGTGGGGCCCATGGCTCCTGCTTAGAGACCCGGTGCTGGGTCTGGACTGCATATCGGACCTTTGCTCTGAATGCTGTGCATCAGGACCTTCAGATCTGCAATGTCCTCTTTCATGCCGAGTTCCCCTTTCCACTGCCAAATGGTGCTGCCGAAGGACACCCAGGGATGGTCTGCAGAGTGGACTGTCCCCTTCCTAGGTGGTTGCCAGTCGGGGCTTGCCTAGGCCTCTGCTGCAACCTGTTCTAGGCCTTCCTACCTGCTCCCAGGCTGGACAACAGCTAGGGCTCAATTTCACTTTATTCACTGTTGAGCTGGTCTCACAGGGAGAATCCCGTAGACTCCCATCTCTGGAGTGTCCCTGGCTACCTTACCGGTTTCTCTCCCATGCCCAGGACCTGGCACCCTGTGTCCACTGATCTGGGCCCAGTGGGCCTCATCCACCCCCGGCTCAGGTGACATTGCCAACTCCTGTCTATCCTCACTCGGAAAAAAAGAAAACAAAACACTGTAGCCTTTGTGTCCACAGCAGCACACAGTAGGCGCCCAATAGATACACACATCACACCGGGGGAGCTGCAGCTCCCACCTAAGTCCTTCCCTTGTTCTGGCACTGGGCACATCTCTGGGGACGGAGGGTGACAGCTTGTTGGGGTCGTGGTTGTTGAGACATCCCGGATGTGGTGGCCACCCGGCCTGTTTGCACAGCCTTCCGAGTTTACCTCTTCACAGTTGAAGGAGTTGGAAACTGTGGACAGGGAGGAGAGGGATGGGAGGGATATGGTTGTTCCTGCTTGGCAGGGGTGAGAGGGGAGCAAGCGGATGGCCAGCCGCCTCCTGGAGTGCAGAGTGTGTGTGTGTGGGTGCCTCAGCTATGCCAGGAACCAGCTCTGTGGTTTTGACCACAGAGCCTGGGGCGGGACCCTGTCCTTCATCTTGGTCTCCGAGTCCAGGGCCAGCCAGGACAAAGGGAACTGCACTGGGTCACACAGAGCTCAGGGATGAACATGGTCCCTATGGACAAAGATTCCCCAGGGCCACAGAGAGCCTGTGTTGACCCATCCTAGAAACAGTGCTTCTTGTTTTGGGCACTGTTGGGCCCATGCACCCAATACATTCAGAGGTTTCTAGCAAGACCAGTCTTCAAGAGGAAACAGATGGAGAATACATGGCTTTCATGGCCTCCAAACTCTAGCCTGTCACCACAGACATGACACTGCGTGGTGACACTGGAGAAGCTCTGGAGGTTACACAGGTCACCCTGACTCTAGCACCCTGCTCCTCTGAGTCGTCATCACATGAGGAAGGCTCAGTATGCACTTCCAACCCTGGATCCGGGTTTCTCGAGCATGCCTGGCTCCCCCTGCCTCCTCCAAGGACCTTGATCTCCCTGGCTTCCACCATGGACCTCACAGAGTTGCTTTCTGGTCTCTTTCCCTCTGTACCCTTCTAACTGATGATCTGGCTGTGAGCTGGTGCTGACCCTGACAGGGATATGACAAGATTCATGGGGTCCCTTTAAGTCCTGTACCAAGGCTGGGCGGTTTGAGAAAGGAGCCAAGAGAAGGTCACCCTGCTTTAGGAGGGCAGGTGGGTGATGGGCAGCCTCCTGGAGACCAGAGGATGGGGACACCAGAGATCAAGCAGCAGGGCAAAGACCCCAGCAGGGACTGGCCGGTGTAGGGGGCCTTTAAAATGTGTCTAGGGCTGGCGCACAGAGTGAGGGAGCAAGACAAATGGGCAGGTCAGGTAACAGGGGGGCTTCAGGGTTCTTCTCTAGTTGGAGAAATTAAGGATATTAACAACAGGAATGTTTAAGTAGAACTATATGCCATATGAGTTAGGTGAAATGGATCTAACATAAAATCCCCCGTTTCTCACACCTAAGCATACAGCCAGGAGCATGAAGTGTATTTACAGTGCCGTGAAGACATCTAAACCATCTTCCTCCAGAACTTCCCATCTTCCCAAACTAAAGCACATCTCGCTTCCTCCGGCTGTGACAACCCATCTGTGGCAGTCTGAATGTCATTGGCTGCCATAATTTCATAGCGAGTGACACTGTTAGGAGGTGTGGCTTTGTTGGAGGAAGTGTGTCACTGTGGGGGCAGGCTTGGAGGTTTCCTATGCTCAAGATACCACCAAGTGTGTTAGTTGACTTCCTGTTGTTTGTATGATGTAGCAATCTCAGCCTCAGCACGTGACTGCCTGCATGCTGCCGTGCTCCCTGTCGTGATGGTAACGGGCTGAACCTCTGTAAGAGAGCCACCCCAATAAAATGCTTTCTTTATAAAGACACCACCTCTTCACTGAATAGAAACCCTAACTAAGACAGAAGTTGGTAGCAGGATTGGGGTGTTGCTGGGATAGGCCTGACTATGTTTTTGTTTGGAATAATATGGACTTTGGGACTGTGGATTAGAAAAGCAGTTGAAAGCTTTAAGTGCTGCTTAATGGGTCATACTATTAGGAACATGGAAGACTGTGGTGTTGAGTGTGAATTGATAAATTGTGGTGTGCTCACTCAAGAGGTTTCCTAGGAGAAGAACTTCAGTATGCTGCCTAGAGACCATTCTTGTGATATTTTGGTGAGGAAAGTGGCTGCCTTTTGCCTTTGTTTGAAGAGTCTGCCTGAGGCGAAAATGAAAATTTTTGGATGAATTCCACTGGCAGAGAAAAGCATAAAATAACCTAGTATAGACACTGCTGTGTGATTACTAGTGATAACTCTCATGACGATTTATAATGAAAAGGGGCAAGCTGAGCACGGTAAATTACAAAATGAAAAATTTCAGGAAAAAAGAGCATCAGGAAGTGGAATGGAGGTAAAGTTTCTGTTCACGGAGATAAATGGATTAAGAACTGGAATATAAGGAGCGGTGACCTCAGGGAACCCACTAAGTTTCCACATTGTGGGAAGGAACTAAAGAAAAGCTTAGAGCTGGGTGTGATGAGGACACTTTTAAACCCAGCACTACGAAGGCAGAGGCTGGCAGATGTCTGAGTTTCAGGAAAGCCTGATCTACTGAACAGCCAAGCTTAGGCAGGGAAGGACAAAAAGTTGGTGAAGTTGTAATTGAACGAGGAGTCCATGTTCCAGCCCCAGTGAGCTTCAGAACTTGGCAGCTTCAGCTGCATGGTTCTGGAATTTGCCTCTGTGACTAAAGAAAGCCATTGAGGCCAGGCCTGTGTCAGGGATGACCCTGAATAGAGGCTTAACAGAAAGGCCATTGTGTGAATCTTTGAAGTTGAAGCCTGAATTGCCTTGGAGAACCTAAGATGTTAGAGATGCCAGAGTCATGGGATACCTGTCAAGGGGAGTTGCTAACTGGGAGCTCAACCAGTCCAAGAGAAAGAAAGGTGTTGCAGTCAACAAAGCTGAACAGAGCTGGAGATCTGAGGAGCATTTTGACATCAGCCATGGAGATGCAGAATTTGGAGTTTGCCCAGATGGTTTTCAGTCTTGCTTTGGTCCAGTATTTCCTCGCTATGCTCCCTGTCCTACATTTTGGAATGGAAACATATATCCTGTACCATTATATGTTGGAAGTATGTAATTTGCATTTTTGATTTTGATTTTTTTCAGGTGATTACAATTAAGAGATTGCATGAATCTCAGAAGAGACTTTGAACTTTGAACTTTAAAGCATTATTGAAACTGTGATAGACTCTGGGGACTTTTAAAGTTGAACTAAATGCATCTTGCATTATGATATTGTTACAAGCTTATGGGGGTCAGGAACGTGATAGTTTGAATGTAATTGGCACCCATCATTTCATGAGGGAATTAGGAGGTGTGGCCTTGTTGGAGGAAGTGTGACACTGTAGGGGTGGATTTTGAGGTTTCCTATGCTCAGGATGCTGCCCAGTGTGTTAGTTGACTTCCTATATTGCCTGCAAGATATAGCTCTCTCAGACCCAACACCACATCTGACTGCCTCCACATTCCCAAGGACGATGATAATGTGCCAAACTTCTGAAACTGTAAGCAAGCCACCCCATTTTCCATACCACGGTGTTTCTTCACAGCAATAGAAAACCTAAGACACCGTCCTTCATCTCCTGATGCTCTGGAGGCCTCAGAAGAAGAGAGTGCAGCATGTGTCCTCTTGTGACTGGTTCAATTATCTGAGTTTGATGTCCTCTGAGTTCGCCCATGCAGTGGCATTGCTAGAATTTGTTCCCTTTTTAAGGCTGAGTAATAGTCCATTGTGTTAGTCCACACCTGCCTGTCCGTTCATCTGTGGTGGGGACATGCTTGGTCTGCTCTTGCCTTTGTCTGTTGAGTAACAACACTGCCATGGATGCTTATGTCCAAGTATCTAAATCAGTACTTTCTAGTCCTTTGGATAAAGACTAGAAGGGGGAGTTGCTGGGCTGTAGGATGATTTTGCATAGTCTCTCTGTTGAACTGTGAGAACCCCACTGACTGTTTTTGTCTGCAGTTGTACCACCTTAAATTCCCACCAGGCATGTGTGAGACTCCAGCCTATCTGTAACTTTTCCAACCCTGTACCCCAATATTCCCCCTGATAACAGCCACCTTGTTGATGTGAGGTAGTGTCTCACTGTGACTCCGTTTACATTTCCCCGTCTGTGGGTGACAGTAAGAACCTTCCATGTACTCACTGGACCATCATACCCCTTCTTTGAAAATGTGTGTGTGTGTGTCCTTTGTCTATTATTAACTTGGGCTTCCTGGTTTTGTTTCTCCCAACTGTCTATTGTTGTTGATTTTGTTACTCGATATTTTGCATATTCTAGGTATTAATCCTTTATCTAACGTGATTAGTCATCTTCCTCTTCTGTGCTTATCTTTTCATACTTGGCGAAGGAGGATTTATTTTTATTTTATGTGTATGAAAGTTTGCCTGGATATATATCTCTGCATCATGAGCATGCAGTACTCTTGCAAGCTGGAAAAGTCACCAGATCCTTGTATTTGGAGTTGCATATACTGGGGAGCTGCCATGTGCATGCTGGGAACAAGACCCGGGTCCTCTGCAAGAGCAGGTAGTGCTCTTAACCACCAACTTCACACTGGGGCTCTGCTTCAGCTGGTAGAATGCTTGCCCAGCATGCAGAAGGCCCTGGAGCCCATCCCCAACAGCGCATGAAGTAGATATGGCTGTGCACACCTGTAATCTCAGCCGTTGGGAATTGGAGACAGGAGGATCAGAAGTTCAAGGCTAGCCTCAAACATAGAGAGTTTGAGGCCAGCTTGACTACATGAGGCAGCATTTCTGAAAAAAAGCATCAGGAATTAATTTTGATGAAATATGACTTTTCTGTTTTTTTCATTCCCTGGGCTTTGCTCCTGAAATCTTTATGCCTGTGTGATATGTGGCATTGGCTACATAAAATTGGTACAAATCAAATAATTACTGATGATAACCTATAAGGAAATTTATTTAAAAGTAATTCCTGGGTAAACATATTTTATCATGTATTAAAGATGAAAGCAAATTTACATGCTAATGAGATGAATTGCTTTGGCTTTTACCAAATATTTAATTTTATTTTAATTGTGTAGGTATGCATATGCATGTGTGCATGCATGCATGTGAGTGTGTGTGCGCTTGTGCACATGTGTATATGTGTGTGTAGGTGTGTTGTGTTCAGAGACCAAAATAAGTGGTCCAGTTCTCTGAAGCTGAAGTTACAAGGTGGTTATGAGCCTTCTGGTGTAGGTGGTAGGAAATGAACGCTGGTCTTCTAGAAGAGCAGTTAAGTGTTCCCAACTACTAAGCTGTCCCTCCAGCCTGGGTATGCTTGTCTTTGCATGAAGAATTGCATCTTGGCTAAACATTTGATACTGCAAGACATAGAACATCTTTGATGGTTTTTAGAGTTTGTCGATGCTTTATTTTAAAATAGTCAAAGCTTAGAACATTGCTTTACATAAATATGCTGTGCAAGATGGGTATGGTGGTGCATTTTTTTAAATGGCAGGGATAAATGAATCTCTGTGAGTTCTAGGCCAGCCTGGTCTATATATAGAGTTCCAGGTGAGTCAGGCTACTTAGAGAGACCCTGTCTCAAAAACAAAAAAGCTGTGGGATAAATCATTGCCAAACTCAATGGTTTAAAAGTTTTTCTGTTTTCTCCTAAGCACTTTGTAATATTGGCTTATTGGCTCTGATGTTGATGCTTTGGTCTACTTGGAGGTCATTGTGCCACTAATGAGAAGTAAGGGTCCAACCTCACTCTCTGGCTTCTGTCTATTTCTATCCATCCAGTTTTTCCTGCACCATCTGTCAAAAAGACCTAGAGTTCTTAGCACAAAGATCAACCATCAACAGGCAATGAGAGCCTGCCTCTGAATGCTCAGTTCTAGCCCTTGACAATGTGTCTGTCCCCACGATGGCAAGATGCTGTCTTGGTTGTTAATATTATTCATTTTTAAATATATATATATATACCGTTTTCACATATATAGAACCATCTTGGGGTCTCCTGATATTCAATATGAATTTAGGGTGGCTTTTCAACTTATGAAAAAGATACCATTGTGTGATGTGCATGTATGTGTATATATGTTTGCAAGTGCGGGGGTACACGTGTGTGCATGTGGAGGCCAGCGGTTGGTGCCAAGGATCTTCCTTGATGGTTCTCCGCTTATATCTCGAGCGATGGTCTCTCGTTGAGCCCAGAACTCCCCACAGGTAGTCTAGTTGGCCAGCTTGCTCCAGAGATCACTCCTGCCCAATGCGTATGTGGGTACTAGGGATTCAAACACGCCCCTAGCACATGCAGAACAAGTCTTTTAACCCTTGAGCCATTCTCCAGTCCCCAGCATTGGAACCTGGCTAGGGATGGTATGGAATCGCAGCTTCTGAGCGACATTCCGTCAATACTGTCTTGAAATCTGCAAGTGTGAACGGTTTCCACTGTGTCAAGTTACTCTCACTGTGCTCTCAGTATTACCTCCTCGATTAAAGTCATCCCTAAATATTTTGTTCTTATTGATGCTGTGAAAATAAAAAAAATTAAACTTTTTAAAGATGTTTCTTTTATGTGTATGGGTGTTTGTATGCATGCAGAGCCGTGGATGCCAGATCAGGTGTGTTAGCCCCTGGATCTGGAGTTGCGGACAATTGCGAGCCATCGCATCTGTGCTGGAAATTGAACCTGGGTCCTTCGCAAGAACAATTTGTGTTGTTAACCACCAAGCAACCTCAAAATTGTTTTTTTTCCAATTTCCTTCTCTACTTGTTCTTTGATAGCACCCAACTTCTGCTTTTATCATCTTGAATGGCTCTGTGGTGATGTTTCTATCCACTGAGGAATCTCACTTCTTCTTTTCCAAGTCAGTAACTTTTAATTCTTTTTCTTACCTTTCTCTGTCAAGAAATTCAAACACAACACTAAACAAAAGTGAATGCTGGGTGAGGTTTTTGTTGCCCTGAATATGAGGTTAACTGGGGAGTTCACACATGATCTCTATTATGTCTGAGCCTTTCCATCCAGTTCCTACTCCATTGAGAATGTTGTTAAAAATGATAAAGTAGTTTTGAAATTTTGTAATTTTTTTCTGTATCAGTAGAGGTGACAGCAGTGACTGTTCTTCATCCCGTGGATGTGCCTTATCTCCCTGGTGGATTTCTCATATCCACAACCATCTTTGCATCCCATGAATGCAGCCCTTGGTCATGCTGCACAATCCTTTTCTTTTAAATGTTATTCTTTGGGAATCTCATACATGTAGACAATTTAATTCGGCAATATCAGCATCTCATCTCCCCCTCCCACTCCTTCCAACCTTGTCACACGCCTGCTCTCATGTCCTCCCCATCATGATGGAATGCATCTTCAAACAATGAGCCAAAATAAACCCTTTGTTTCTTACGTGGTTTCTTGTCAGGTATTTGACCTCAGTAATTACCACCCAGATGTCCACTGGTGTGAAGCCACTACTGTGTAGTTGTTACGGCCTGCTGGATTCACTTAGCTAGTTATTATGACGGGGAAACTTTCTACATCAAAATTCATAATGGGATACTCGGGGTCTCGGCAGTTCAGAGTGAGTCCTACTCTTGCAGAGGACTGTAGTTCAGTTCCCAGCAACCACACAGGTCAGCTCGCAACTACATCTCACTCATAAATCTCTCTCTCTCTCTCTCTCTCTCTCTCTCTCTCTCTCTCTCTCACACACACACACACACACACACACACACACACAATCTTTTTAAAAAAGATTCATCAGTGGAGTGGACTGGAGAGATGACTCGGGGCTTAAGAGTACTTGGTGTTCTTGTAGAGGACCTGAGTTCTGGTCTCAGCATCCATATGACAGCTCACAAGTCTTTGTAACTTTGATTCCAAAGGATCTAATGCCTCTTCTGGTCTCTGTAGGTCTTCTTTTTTTTTTCCAAGACAGGGTTTCTCTGTGTACCTTTGGTGTCTATCCTGGAACTAGCTCTTGTAGACCAAGCCGAGCTCAAACTCACATACATTGTTCAGAATATTCTCTTTATCATTTTTTATCTCTGTAAAGTTGATAACAAACCCTTTTTCCTAAGTTTGTAGCTTGTCTACTCTCCCGTCTCTGTAGCTAATCTAACCCGAGACTTGCTGTTCTTCCTGAAGAGTCAGCTTTGCTCCTGAGGGTTCCACAGTGATTGTCTGTGCTCTGCCCCGTTGGTCACTGCTCTAACTTCCAATGCCACTTCCCCTTTGCTAGTTTTCAGCTGCATTTCCTCTTCTTTCCTTGGCTCCTTAAAATCCAGGGTTGGGTTCTGAGGTAGGACTATTCTTTCTAGTGCAGGCACTCTGTTGAGGAATATTATTTTAAGATGTGTTACATTCGTTTATGCTGTGGAACATTTGTTTAATGATGCAAAGATGTGTTGTGTTCTTTTCTGTTGCATTTGTATAACTCTGTGAGACTGTGTTACTTTGCCTGCCTAAGACACCTGTTTGGCCTAAAAAAGAGCTGAATGACCAGTAGCTAGGCAGGAGAGGGATCGGCGGGGCTGCCAGGTAGAGAAAATAAATAGGAGAAGAAATCTAGGGGAAAAAATAGCAAGGAGTGAGCATTAAGAATAAGAGGAAACGAGGGCACCTGGGGCTGACCAGCCAGTGACACTGTTAGTCACAGAGTGAGAAGGAAAGATAATGTAGAATAAAGAAAAGTCCAGAGGCAAAATGTAGATAAAGAGAATCGGGGTACTCTAAGTTAGAAAAGCTGGCTAGAAGGAAGCCAAGCTAAGGCCTGGCATTTATAAGTAAGAATAAGTCTCTGTGTATTTATGTGGGAACTGGGTGGTGGGCACTCAGAGAGAAAAAAACAAAACAAAACAAAAGAAAACAAAAAAAAACCCAAACAAACAAAAACCAACGACAGCACTCAATGTTCTGTTTCCTTTTTGCTTTTTAAAGGATGACTTACAGGAGCTGGTTCTCCTTTTCCACCATGTGGGTCCCAGGGATTGAAGTGAGGTTTTTAGGCTTGGTGGCAAGCACATTTACCAGCTGTGACTTGCTGACTCTCCTCTCTCCTCTTGCTTCTGTCTAATGTTGAGTTTGGGGTTGTTGTGTTGTGTTGTGCTTTTATTTTCATTTAGCTTTCAGTATTGTCCAGTTTCCCTTGTGATTGATCTATGTCCTACTAGATCTGTAAAAGCATTTTTTATTTCTACGTATTTGTCAATTCGGGTTTTTCTTCAGTTATTGGTTATTTTATTCCTTTATGATTGGAACACATACTTAGTATGATTTCAATCTCTTTTGAAGATTTACTTGTATTGTTATTTAAAAATCATATATATGCATATATGTATACATGAATGCAGGTGGGTGTGGAGGCCAAAAGAGGGCATCAGATTCCCTAGACTGAAGGTGCGGGCAGTGGTGAGCCACCCAACGTAGGTGCTGGGAATCAAACTCAGGTCCTCTGCAAGAGCACTGTGGCTCTTCACCACTAAGCAATCTCTCCTCCTCCTGCTGCCATGACCCTCCAACTGTCAGCTAAAAGAAACCCTTCCTTAGCTTACTTGTGTCTTGCCAGGTATTTGAGCTGACAATGAGAAAGGTGTCGAATATATCCAGTAGAGGCTGTGGAGAATGTTCCGCCATAAAATGTGGCGCCTGCAGTATCCTGTGTGTGCACATTGCGTCCAGGCTTACGGTCTTGTTTGAGTCTTTCTGGATATTCTCTGTCCTTGATCAACCTATTATTTGAAGGTGTGATATTGATATCTTCTGACATCATCCCCATTTCTCCATCAATGTTACGGGTTTGCTGCACGTGTTCTTTGGTGCATACATGTTCACAACTGAGTTCTGCTGAGTCATTGCTTTTGTCAACACACGATTTCTTTATTTGTCTCACATAAACTTTTGTTCCTAATTAGCTTCGGTTGTGAACTTGACACAGCCTAGTCACCCGAGAAGGAAGTCTCAACTGAGAGATTGCCCGAATCAGATTGATGTGATCGGCATGTCTGTTGGGGATTGTCTTGATTATTGATTGATGTAGGAGAGCCCAGCACACTGTGGTTTCACCATTCCCTGGAAAGCTGTTTGAGGTCCTGCCCTGGTTCCTCTCAATGGTGGACTGTAACCTGGAAGTTTAAGCCAAGTAAACTCTTCCTTCCTCAAGTTGCATTTGGCCAGAGTGTTTTATCGCAACCAAAAGGAAACGAGAACATTTTGTGTAAACTGTCTTGTGTGGCTGTGTGACCCCTCAAACCTCCTTTGGTCATGATTTGTAAGAACTGTCTCTTCCATTGCACCGCTCACAGCATGCTTGTATCTTTAGGACTAAAATGAAGGTCCTGGAGATTTCCTTCACGTCTGCTGTGATCAGCAGTTTTTAATCAATTCTGCCTGGCTCTGCCTGCCTAGGAGGAGTTTAAATGCATTCACTTTTAAGGTAATTACCAATGAGGATATCTTTCTGGCCTCCTGGATTCTGATGATAATCCTTTGCTGGTTTTCCTGAGAATCCCTGGAGTTTAAATGCATTCACATTTAAGGTAAAATTACCAATGAGGCTATCTTTCTGGCCTCCCTGGATTTTGGTGATAATCCTTTGCTGGTTTTCCTGAGAATCCCTTGAACATGATAAATCATTCCTCTCTAGCTTCTTTCAAGATTCTTTCTCTGGGGACTGGAAAGGTGGCTCAGCAGTTGAGAGCACTTGCTGTCCCTGCAGAGGTCCCAGGTTCCTTTCCCAGTACCCACATAACTGCTTGGCAACTGAGAGTAACTCCAGCTCCAGGGGTTCTGATACCTCCTCTGGCCTCTGTGAGCCCCTTTGTATGGTGCATATGTGTGTGCATGCATTCTCTCTCCCTCTCCCTCTCTCTCTCTCTCTCTCTCTCTCTCTCTCTCTCTCTCTCTCTCTCTCTCTCTCTCTCTCTCTCTGAGAGAGTGAGAAGTAGAGAGAAAGAGAGAATAAAAGTTAAGTCTTTTTAAAAATTAAAGAGGTTGGAATCGCCTCTTCCATGTTGGTCGTCTTCTAGCTTCTCTGCTCCTGATTCTGTTTGCTAGTCTTTGGGTTTCGTTGGACTTTGAAGCGGCTCTCTCTGACGTCCTTCTCATCTCCTTTTGTATGTTTCCTGTAATCATCTCAAATCAATGCCAAATTAACTTGAACTGCAGGAAACTCTACCCATTGTCTCCTGTGTGGCTGGTGTTATAATTTTATCGTTATAACCTTGCGCACTCAATGATTTATAACTATTTTATGTCTTTGTCTTCTAAAGCCTGCTGAAAACATAAATGGAGTGATGGAGTTACAACCCAAAATTATAACAATACCGGCTTTTGTCCTTGTCCACATATTTAGTTTCATAGATGATATTTATTTCTTGGTCCAGCTCTGAGCTGCTGTCTAAAGGCTCCTATTTCAACCTGGGGACCTCTGTAGCTTTTCTTGCAGGGCGGGTCTGGTGGCAGTCAATCCTTCAGTGTTTGTTGGTCTGAGAAAGTCCTGACTTCTCCCTGTTTTCTGAAGGGTCATTTTGCTAGAGCCTTGTCTACCAGCACAGCATCTGAAAATAACCAAGGTTCCTGTCAACTTATGTGTTTTTTCAATTTCCTTCTTTCTTTATAGGCCTTATGATCCTCATGTAATATTTTTGTTAACCCTTTGAGAATTTCACACACACATACAATCTATTCCCCACTCTTCCATCAAATCCACCCCATAGCCCTACCCACTGCCAACATCATGATCTCTTTTTCTTAACCTATGGGATCCAATTTGTACTTCCCATATCCTCTCGGATATGAGGCCATCATTGGAGCATGTTTGACCTAGGAGAAGCCACATCTTGAATCAATTTCCATTAAACCTTGTTATTTTATGTTGTAAGAATGTGGTGACTACAAAACCAATTCTGCCTTCAAGTGTTTGCTGTGCCTTTTCTTCTCTTTCTTTAACATTGTTGGAAGTTACAGTTGTTCATAGATGTTTTTTAAATTAATTAATCAATTAATTAATTTTCCCAGGTCGATTACAGTTTCCCCTCGCTCCCTCCCTCCCTCTCTTCTCTCTGCCCAGTCCCTCCCCACAACCTCCCCACTTTACCTCCTACCCACTCCCTCTCCCTTCCTTTCAGAAAAGTTCAGGCCTTTTGTGTATATCAGCCGTCTGGGGGATATCAAGTTGCAGCAGGACTAGGCACCTCCTCCCCTATTAAGGCCAGACAAGGCAACCCAGCAGGAGGAAAGGGTTCCAAGAGCAGGCACCAGAGTCAGAGACAGCCTCCATTCCCTCGGCCAGGAGTCCCACAAGACCAACCCAATCAACCGCATGTGTAGAGGACCCAGGTCTGTCCCATGCAAGTTCTCTGTTTCGTGGTTCAGTCTCCATGAATCCCCATGAGCCAATTCCTTGGTCCCACTGGCTTCCATAATCCTTCCTTCCCCTCTTCCACGGGATTCCCTGAGGTCTGTTTAATGCTTGACTATAGGTCTCTGCATCTGTTTCTTCTATCAGTTCCTGGTTGAAGCCTCCCTGGTGACAGTCGGGCTAGGCAATGATCTATGAGTATAACAGATATCATTTCATTGACCTTTTTCTTTTCTGCCAGTCATGTTTAGTTCTATCCTAAGTCTCTGAACTGTTCAGCCTTGGGTCCTGACCCTCTAGGCACTGGCAGGAGTAGACTCTTGGATCTCAAGTTGGACCAGTCATTGGCTGACCACTCCCATAATTTCTGCTCCACCTTTGTCCCATCAAATCTTGTAGGCAGGGCAAATTTAGGCAAGAGCTTATGTGCCTGTGTTGGGATCCCAATTCCTCCACTGGAAGTCTTATCTGGCTACTGGAAATGGCCAATTCAGTCTCTGTATCTCCCATTGCTAGGAATCTTAGCTAGGGTCACTCTCATAGATTCCTGGGAGTTTCCACTGAGCTAGGTTTCTAGCTCATCCCCCAAGATGTCCTGGATTCCAACTGTCTTTCCCAGTACTCTCTCCCTCCATCTTTCCCCAACCTGATTCTTTCTGTCTCCATGATCACCCCACCCTCCACTGAGACCTCTCTCCCCATCAGCCTGTGATGGCTATTCTATTTCCCCTTTACAGTGAGATTCATATGCCCCACCCAAACTCTAGGGTCTGTGGTTTGTAGCATGGTTATCCTGTGCTTTACAGCTAATATCCACCTGTAAGTGAGTACATATCATGGTCATCTCTCTGAGTCTTAGTTACCTCGCTCAGGATGATCTCTTCTAGTTCCATCCATTTGCTGGAAATTTTCCTGATGTCATTGTTTTTTAGTAGATGAGTAGTTCTCCATTGTGTAAATGTACCACATTTTCTTTATTCATTCTCCAGTTGATAAACATCCTTATTGTTTCCAGTTTTGGGCTATTACGAATAAAACTGTTATGAACACAGCTATGCAAGTGTCCCTGTACTGTGGCAGAGCATCCTTTGGGTGTATGTCCAGGAATGGTACAGCTGGGTCTTGAGGTAGATCGATTCCCAATTTTCTGAGAAACTAACATATTGATTTCCAAAGTGGTTGTACAAGTTTCCACTCCCAACGGCAATGGAGGAGTGTTCCCCTTGCTCCACATCCTTGTCAACATGAGCCGTCACCTGTGTTTTTTATTTTAGCTATTCTGACAGGTGGAATCTCAAGAGTTTTTGATTTGCATTTCTCTGATGGCTAAGGATGTTGAACTTTTTTTTAAATGGTAACTTGGTTTTTTCTTTTCTTTTTTTAAAAAAGAAAACAAATTATCGCTTTTCATTTAACATACCAATCCCAGTTTCCACTCCATCACCTCCTCCCATTCCTTTCACCTTTCTCCTCACCCCAACCCCCATCCACTCCTTAGAGAGGGCAAGGCACATTGCTTTGGGGAAGGTCCAATGCCCTCCCTACTATATCTAGGCTGAGCAAGATATCCATCCAAAGAGAATGGGTTCTCAAAAAACCAGTACAAGCCATAGAGATAAATCCTGGTGCCACTGCCAGGGGCCCCCACAGTCTTCCCCAGACATACAACTGTCACCCACATTCAGAGGGTCTAGTTTGGTCCTATGCTGGTTCCTTCCCTGTCCAACTGAAATTGGTGAGCTCCCATTAGCTCAGGCAAACTGTTTCAGTGGGTGTTCCCATTGTGGTCTTGATCTCTTTGCTCATGTTCTCACTCCTCCCACTCTTCAGCTGGACTGTTGGAGCTCAGCCCAGTGTTCTGCTGCAGGTCTCTGACTCTGTTTCCATCAGTTGCAGGACGAAGGTTCTATGGTGACATTTAAGATACACATCAATCTGACTACAGGGAAAGGCCACTTTGGGTATCCTCTCCTCTACTGCTTAGGGTCTTAACTGGGGTCATCCTTGTGGATTTCTCGGAATTTCTATAGTGTCAGGTTTCTTGCTAGTCCCATAATGTCTCCCTCAATCAAAATATCTCTTTCCTTGCTCTCATCTCTGTCTTTCCTCCATCTCGACTATCCCATTCCCTCAAGTTCTCCCCCCACCTCGCCTTCTCCCCTCCTCTTCGCCTTCCATTCTCCCTTCTCCCCCCACCCCCATGCTCCCAATTTTGTCAGGCAATCTTATCTATTTCCCCTTTCCAGGTGGCTCTATATATGTTTTTCTTAGGGTTCACCTTGTTACTTAGCTTCTCTAGGGTCATGGTCTATAGACTCGTTATCCTTTGCTTTACAGCTAATATTCACTTATGAGTGAGTACATACCATGTTCATCTCTCTGGGTCTGGGTTACCTCACTCAGGATGTTTTTTTCTAGTTCCATCCATTTGCATGCAAATTACAAGATATCATTGTTTTGTTTTGTTTTACTGCCTAGTAGTACTCCAGTGTGTAAATATACCACATTTTCCTTATCCATTCTTCGGTTGAGGGGCATCTAGGTTGTTTCCAGGTTCTGGCTGTTACAAATAATGCTGCTATGAACATAGTTAAACAAATGTCCTTGTAGTATGATTGAGCATCCTTTGAGTATATGCCCAAGACTGGTATTGCTGAGTCCTGATGTAGGTTGATTCCCAATTTTCTGAGAAACCACCATACTGATTTCCAGAGTGGTTGTACAAGTGTGCATTCCTACCAACAATGGAGGAGTGTTCCCCTTACTCTGCATCCTCTCCAGCATAAGATATAATTGGTATTTTTTATCTTAACCATTCTGACTGGTGTAAGATGGTATCTCAGAGTTATTTTTGAATTGCATTTCATGAATGGCTAAGGATATCGAACATTTCCTTCAGAGTCTTTCAGTCATTTGAGATTCTTCTGTAGAAAATTCTCTGTTTAGTTTTGTGCCCCATTTTTAATTGAATTATTTGGAATTTTGATGTCTAATTTCTTGAATTCTTTATTTGTTTTGGAGATCAGTCCTCTGTCTGATGTGGGATTGGTGAAGATCTTTTCCCATTCAGTAGGCTGCCTTTTTGTCTTATTGACTGTGTCCTTTGCTTTACAGAAGCTTCCCAGCTTCTGGAGGTCATACTTATTTATTTTGCTCTCAGTATCTGTGCTACTGGTATTATAATTAGGAAGTGGTCTCCTGTGCCCAAGCATTGAAGGCAACTTTCCACTTTCTCTTCTATCAGGTTCAGTGTGGTCACATTTATATTGAGGTCTTTAACCCATTTTGACTTGAGTTTTGTGCATGGTGATAGATATGGATCTATTTTCATTCTTCTACAGGTTGACATCCAGTTATGCCAGCACCATTTGTTGAAGATCCTTTTTTTCCATTGTATAGTTTTAGCTTCATTGTAAAAAAAAATAGGTGTCATAGATGTGTGGACTAATATCCAGTTCTTTGATTTGATTCCATTGGTCAACCTCTCTGTTTTTATTGCCAATACCAAGCTGTTTTCATTACTGTAGCTCTATGATAGAGTTTCATGTCAGAGATGACATTGCCTCTGGAAGTTCCTTTATTGTACAGGATTGTTTTGGCTATCTTTTTTTTGTTTTTCCATATGAAATTGATTATTGTTCTTTCAAAGTCTGTGAAGAATCATATTGGGATTTTGATGGGGATTGCCTTGAATCTATAGATTGCTTTTGGTAGATTGCTGTTTTTATTATGTTGATCCTGCCTATCCAAAAGCATGGGAGATCTTTCCATTTTCTGGTATTGTCAGTTTCTTTCTTCAAAGACTTAAGGTTCTTGAAGCACAGGTCTTTCATTTCTTTGGTTAATGTTACCTCAAGATATTTTATGTTATTTGTGGCTATTGTGAAGAGTGACATTTCTCTGACTTCTTTCTCAGCATCTTCATCATTTGTATATAGGAGGGCTGGCTACTGTTTTTTTTTAAGTTGATCTTGTATCCTGCCACATTACTGAGGGTATTTATCATCTGCAGGAATTCCCTGGTAGAGTTTTTGGGGTCACTTATGTATAATATATCATCTGCAAATAGCGAAAGGTTGACTTTTTCCTTTCCAATTTGAATCCCCTTGGTCTCCTTTTGTTGTCTTATTGCTCTTGCCAGAATTTCTTCAAGAACTATGTTGAATAGATATGGAGAGAGTGGACAGCCTTGTCTTATTCCTGATTTTAGTGGAATCTCTTTGAGTTTCTCTCCATTTAATTTGATGTTTGCTGCCAACTTGCTGTATACTGCATTTATTATATTTAGATATGTTCCTTGTATCCTTGATCTCTCCAAGACCTTTATCATGAAGGGGTGTTGGATTTTGTCAAATGCTTTTTCAGCATCTAATGAGATAATCACATGTTTTTTTCTTTCAGTTTATTTATATGGTGAATTACATTGATAGATTTTCATATGTTGAACCATCCCTGCATCTCTTGGATGAAGCCAACTTTATCATGGTGGATGATTTTTTGATGTGTTCTTGAAATTGCTTTGCCAGTGTTTTATTGAGGATTTTTGCATCAGTGTTCATGAGGGAAACTGGCCTGTAATTTTCTTTCTTCGTTGAGCCTTTATGTGGTTTGCATATAAGGGTAAGTGTGTCTTCATAAAATGAATTTGGCAATTTGTGTCCTTCTGTTTCTATTTTGTGGAATTTGAGGAGTGTTGGAATTATCTCTTCTTTAAAAGTCTGGTAGAATTCTGCACCAAAACCATCTATTTGGCCCTGAGTTGGGGTGGGGACTTTTAATGACCATTTCTATTTCCTTAGGGGTTATAGGTCTGCCTTAGTTAGGGTTTCTATTGCTGTGACAAAACACCATCCAAAAGTCAGGTTGGGAGGAAAGGATTTATTTGGCTTACACTTCAGCACTGCTCATCACTGAAGGAAATTAGACAGGAACTCAAACAGGGCAGGATCCCTGAGCCAGGAGCTGATGCAGAGGCCATGGAGGAGAGCAGTTTGCTTCCCATGGCTTGCTCAGCCTACCTTTTTATAGAACCCAAGACCAGCAGCCCAGAGATGGCACCACCCCACAATAGGCTGGGCCTCTCCCGTTAATCTCTAAATGAGAAAATGCCTTACAGCTGGATCTCATGGAGGCATTTCCTCAGCTGAGGCTCCTTCCTCTGATGACTCCAGCTTGTGCCAAGTTGACACACAAAACCACCCAGTACGAGGTCTAATTAGGCTGTTTATCTGGTCTTACTTTAACTTTGGTAAGAGGTATCTAGTGAGAAAACTTTTCATTTCTTTTAGATTTGTCCAATTTTGTGAAATACATGTTTTATTAAATATGGCCTAATGACTCTTTGGATTTCCTCAGTGTCTGTTGTTATAGCCCTCTCTTTACTTCTGATTTTGTTAATTTTAATATTCTCCCTTTGCCTTTTAGTTAGTTCACATAAAGGTTTGTCTATCTTGTTGATTTTCTCAACTCTTTCTTTCATCTACTCTTTGGTTGTTCTCTTTGTTTCTATTTTACTGATTTCAACCCTCAGTTTGATCATCTCCTGACGTCTACTCCTCTTGGATAAGCCTGCTTCTTTTGGTCTGGAGTTTTCAGGTGTGCTGTTAGGTCCCTACTGTAAGATCTCTCGAGTTTCTTTATGAAAGCTCTCCCAGTGCTGTGAACTTTCCTTTTAGGACTGCTTTCATTGTGCCCCATAGGTTTGGGTATGTTGTGCATCCATTTTCATTGGATTCTATTTAATTTCTTTATTTCTTCCTTGACCCACTGTTGATTCAGTAGTGAGTTGCTCAGCTTTCATGAGATTGTCGGCTTTCTGCTGTTTCTGTTGTTGAAATCTAGCTTTAATCCATCGTGCTCTGATAAGGAACAAGGGGTTATTTCAATTTTCTTTCATCTGTTGAGACTTGCTTTGTGACCAACTATATGGTCAGTTTTGGGGAATATTGTGTGAGATGCTGAGAAGAATATATATTTTTTGTGTTTCGGTGAAATGTTCTGTAGATATCTCCTAGGTCCATTTGAGTCATAACAACTGTTAGCTCCATTATTTCCCTGTTTAGTTTTTGTCTGGATGACCTGTCCATTGGTGAGAGTGGGGTATTGAAGTCTCCAACTTTTTTGTTTGTCTTTCCCCCAATTTCTTTAAGAGATTTTTTTTATCTCCTCTTTAAGGACCTCTTTATAAATTGCTTTTAAGTTCATTTTCTTTTTTAAATTAAATTTATTTTTTTTAAAAAACCAATCTTTTCTCATTTTACATGCCTATCCCAGTTTCCATTCCCTCTCCTACTTTGCCTCCTCCACAATCCCCCCACCCCAAGCCCCCATCCACTCCTCAGAGAGGGTAAGGCTTCCCAACTAGAGTCAATTAAGTCTGACACTTCACTGTGAGGCAGGACCAAGGCCCCCCCCCATATATAATCTGAATAAGGTCTCCTTATAAAGAGAATGGGCTCCATTCTCCATCCGAAAAGCCAGTGGCTGCACAGACTGCCCAAGCCACACAACTGTCACCCGCATTCAGGTGGCCTAGTTAAGTCCTGTGCAGGTTCCACTGCTATGAGTCCAGGGTCAGTGACTGTTTCCGTGATCAAGTAAGCTGTTTCAGTGGATGTCCTTATTATGGTCGTGACCCCTTCACTTGTATTATCGCTCTTCACTCTCTTTGACTGGACTCTGGAACCTCGGTACAGTGCTTAGCTGTGGATCTCTGCATCTGCTTCCATCAGACGCTGGATGAAGGCCCTATGATGACAATTAGGGTCGTCATCAATCTGCTTACAAGGGAAGGCCAGTTCAGACTCCTTCTCCACTATTGCCTAGGGTCTTAGCTGGGATCATTCTTGTGAATTTCTGAGGATTTCCCTAGTACCAGGTTTCTCTCTAGTCCCATAATGGCTCCCTCAATCAAGCTATCTCTTTCCTTGTTCTCCCTCTCTGTTCTTCCCCCATCTTAACCATCCCATTCCCTCATGTTCTCCACCTCCCTCCTTCTCCCCTCCCCCTCCCCTTGTACTCTTCCCCCCCACCAATTTTCTCAGAAGATCTTGTCTATGGATCCCCCTGGGAAGGTCGTTTTTTTGTGTTTCAACTGTGTTGAGTTGTTCAGTTCTTGCTGCCCCAGGATAGCTGTGCTCTGGTGGTGCTCTATTGCCCCTTCTGTTGTTGATTGTGTTCTTACACTGGCATTTAGGCATCTGGGTTGGGGATGATTGTAAGTCTAGGTGTTAGTTCCTGAGTTTGTCTTTGTTGAGTTGGGCATTTTGTTCCTTGGTTTCTGTTTTCTCTCTGGTCTTCTGGCCTAAGTGACCAGGGGGTTCTGGTCCAGTAGGGTGTCTCCAGGGGGAGTTTTGTGGCTTGCAAGACCTTTGGCGTTTTGAGTGTTTACTTTGCCTCTGGGGTTCCTAGTGTAGTGTGGCTTCCTGCATGGTAGAAGTTTTGTGCTGAGGTTGTGGGCTGGGATATGGGGCTCAGGGGAGGGGATACAGTTGGAGGCTGTTAGCTGGCTTATGGGCAGCGTTTTACCATGAGTCCCTAGTATTCACTTGACCTCAGGTAAGGCAGAAGTGTTCTGCTGATGCTGTAGGACCAGAATATTGAGCCCAGAGGAAGGAGTGCAGTCTAGGGCTGTGTTAGCAGGGAGTTGAGCCCAGAGAGAGGAGTGCCGTCTGGGGCTGTGTTAGCAGGGAATGGGTGATGTCTTACATGGACTCCCTGGGATCCACTTGGCCTCCGGGAAAGCTGTCAGGGTTGTGGACTGGAATACGGGGCCAAGGGTATTGTTGAGGGATGCTGGGAGGGCTTTAAGGAGTGTTAGTGAGCTCCACTAGTGTTTTGACAGATATTTCCTTGAATTCCAGGGGCTTCTCCCAGATCTGCATCTTGGTTCTAGGCTGAGACCCCCTACAACACTGTAGTCAAGCCCAAGGTGGGATGGACCCTAGCGGTGAATTTTCTAGTACATAGATGCTTGTAGACGCTCTCGGTTCTCAAGGACACCTCCTCCGGCCCCTCCCCCAGGTCTCAGATGGTTTACAGGAGGCTTTCCAGCTGTGTTCCTTGCTCCAGGAGTCTGTGATCTCTAGAAGCATTTATAAGCGGTGCAAGCTGCTCTTCCGGCCCCAGTTCCAAGTCAAGCAGAACAGAAGCGACTGTGTCACCTTAGTACATGCTGGCAGGTCAGAACACACGCGCACGGTGCCCTTTACCCACCATCTGCTTGCTCTTCCTGGGTGTAGGGAGATGGAGGAGGCAGGACCCTGGTGCTCAGTGCCTGATCTGCCAGTACACAAGTACAGACCTGTGACACTGTTTTAGAGATGGAGTCTTCTTGATGCTTTGCTTTATTTCTGGAAAATGGACAATTTTCCAGAGCCCCGGGCCAAGTCATTTTAGGCAGTGTCTTGATTTTACTCTGACCATGGCATTTCTGTGGAATAAGGAGTGCAAAGTTTTCCAGTATGCCATTTTTGTTGACTGGCTAATTCCTTCTAAAGATTATAAAAATAAAAAATTATGAATCTGGGTAAATAAATAAATAAGGCCTAAACTTCTGGTGTCTACCCAGCTTCTGCTGCTGGCAGGCATGGGCGCCTCAGAAATTTGGTCAGAGAGAAGCCTGTCTTAGAGTTTTTATTTTGCTGTGGAGAGACACCATGACCACAGCAACCCTTATAAAGAAGATATTTAATTGGAGTGGCTCGCTTACGGTTTCAGAGATTCGGTCCATTGTCATCGTAGTGGGAACATAGCGGCAGACATGGTAGGCAGACATGGTACTGGAGGAGTAGCTGAGAGTCCTACATCTTGCAGGCAACAGGAAATCGACAGAGACACTGAGAAGCATCCCGAGCATAGGAAACCTCAGAGCCCACCCCTACAGTGACACACTTCCTCCAACAAGGCCACACCTACTCCAACAAGGCCACACCTCCTAACAGTGTCACTCCCTGTGAAATTGTAGGGGTGGGTCATTTAGATTCAGACTACCACTTTTGTTTTGTTTTGTTTTGTTTTGTTTTGTTTTGTTTTTGGTTTAAAAAAAAAACAGACTAGCACTTTTGATTTTGTAGCAGACAACAGTCAAGGGAGAGACGCATCACTACTCACAGTTCTGAGGACCAGTGATTGAGTGCTCAGCCCTAAACAGGACGTCTAGATCACCACCCACTCCTAAGGCCCAGGGAAGGTTGTGGAAGAGGAGAAGGCAAAATGTTAGAGTCAAAGGAATGGAAGGAATGCCGGGAGATGCTGTCTGCTAGACACAGCATGGCTCCCACACTCGTGAGCTCGCAATGGCTGTCCGTGGTTATCTGCACCAGATCCAGGCAGCCAAAATTCCGGCACAGAGGCAGAAAGTAGAGCTATTGACAGTTATAGCACCTGAGGGAGGGAGAATCATTCTTCTTTGAGAGCATGGCCACTCGTTAGCTTCCCGTGATCCAATGGATGCTACACACCCATGCAGGCATTAACTGGACTTAATGGGTAATCAGGAAATAAAAAAAGACATGTTGAGGGGTGTGGTAAGGGGATTAGAGGGGAGAATCAGGAGTAGATATGATTAAATTTCATTGTTTATATATATGAAACTCTTAAAAATATTAAATAAATAAATAAACGGGATGAAAGGGAAAATCTTTCCTATAGAAGAAAGCCAACAAGAAAAGGGGAAGGATCAGAAAATCCTGGTGGGTGCTACTCAGGCAAAGCCAGAAAGGACATTGATAGGCCCCACATATCCCCAGACACTTCTACATTCCGGGGGAGCAACTTCTCAGTGAGGAAACCGTGAGCCAAGTGACATAATCCAAATGTCCCAGTGACCGTCTGGATGGAGTGGGGGGGGCACCCCTGGACTTGAGAAGGAGGGAAGATCAGGCTGAACTCATGCCCCCTAACACAGAGAGCCAGATCTTGGGGTCCTATGCAAAACCCTCCACCCCTCAAAAGATCAAGGTTCAGAAACACAGAAGCAGAGCTGGAGAGGTGGCTCGGGGGTTAGGATCATGTACTGCTCCTGCCGAGGACCTGAGTTTAGTTTCACCCATGTAGGGCAGCTCACAACCACCTATAACCCCAGTCGTGGGGAATCCGATGCCTCTGGCCTTCAACAAAAAGAAAGAAGAAACAGAGTAGCGCTGAGGACAGATCCCAGGTCGAAGGAACTACGCACAGGCACTTCTGACTCTAGTCATGAGTCAATGACCTTTACAAACTCAGCCACAGCGGCTGGGGGAATGGCTCAAAGCCTTGTAAAGACTCTCAGCAATGGGGTAGCCTGGCCCTAGCATGGATGAGCAGGTTGGGGTGTGGGGTACAGAGGACAAGATGAGAGGCTCCATATGGGAGTGAGCAGCTACAGTGACAAATGAAGCCACGGTGGAAGGTCTGAATGGTGGCATTGTGGTCAAGTGAGCTCCTCTGGTGTGACCCCTGTCCTGTTTCCAGGAATACACACCCGTATCTACAAGGTGAAGGGGCACACGTCTTAAACTCTGGTGGTTTAGAAAGAAGGACAATTATGTACAAAGAGAGTGTGTGTAAGCAAAAGGTGACGCATGCGGCAAGGCACGCATGGGCGAACCCAAGGAGGGAGCACACGGGAGCTCTTGGTTCTATTTTTGCAACACACCTGGAAATTCAAAAATCCCATCAGGATTAAAAAGTCCCTCAGAACGTACAGTGCTGGCTGTGATTTGAAGAACAGGTGGATAGAAGAACAGAAAGGGGCAGCCTCAGACCTCACCTGGACATGAATGCCCAGGTGAGATGTAGACAGGGCCAGGGAGAAAGTGGGGTCTCAGAAAAGGAGGGGGATATGTCTCCAGGCTGACATCCAGGAGTGGATGGTGCTGGAGTCTGAGGCAGTTAAAGGATGGGGCAGGTGTTCCAGGCGTCCTAGCTACGGCCTAGTGCCCCTTCCCATTCCCAGCATGCCTACCCAGGGCCAAGGCCACCTCTGACCCCAATGGGCAGATTGCAACATGTGTGGGGTTGGTGTGGAGGAAAAAGTGAGAAGCAGCCCCCCGCTACTGGGTTTGCTCAGGATTAGGCAGATTGAGGGAAGCAAACAAGAGTAGAACCTCAATGTCCTGTCCCTGAACAGAGATGCCAAGTGGACAAACAGGCCCTTCCCTCCCCTCCAGGAACCCCGATGTTGACTTGCTACCCGCGAGGTTTACTGAGAGGCCAGTGATCTCCTCACGCTATGGCCCTGTGCTGAGAGAGATGTCTGGTACAAAAGCCAGCTGTATACCCACACCCAGGCTGCACTGGCCTCTCCCCAACAAGCTCATACCACCTAGTCTCGGGGCCCCTGTGGTGACTGAGCTATGGAAGCCCCAACCCAACCAAAGGACACACCCCATGCAGGTCTGGGCACTGGGAAAGGGAAGGCATAGCCGTCTTGCACAACTGGTCTCTTGTCAGAGACATGGGTCGAGAGAACTCCACTATCATGTTCAGATGCTCCCTGTCCCAGGGCCCTCTCATGTCCCCCATAGCAGGGAAGGGGCGAGGAAAAGAAGCACATTGCCTGTGAGCTCATGCTCCCAGGGACACAAGGTCAGAGCTGCCTGAGGCCAGTGTGTTCTGAGCTGTCACCAGTGTCGTCATGAGAAAGCCAAAAGGATACAACGGATACCTGAAGGGATGACTTAGCCACAGGGTCTCTTGCCCAGACAGTTCAGACTCCTGTATCTGGAGAGGGGCTGCCAGCGGAATCCCAGAGATGATCACCTCAGAGCTACTGCCACGTCCCTCCTTGAGAAGAGGAGAAATTGTGTTACTGTCTGAGGAGTGGAGGGAGTTCCTTCCTGCGGGGCCCAGACTGCCCAGGTGAGCCTGAGCATCCACATCCACACATCAGCCTGAGACCTGCAGGTATGACCAAACACATCCCCACATGCAAACAAGTGAAGAAGAATTTGCAAACCAGCCCAGTCATCACTGCAGAGATGTTTTGGAGGTGTGGATGCAATCTCAGGACAGCTGTTTAACATCCCAGGTTTCAGGGAGCTGCCAGGGACTTCCTAAGATAACACAGGCTCTGGTCCCACCAGGGCTGCCTTTGCAGGGAAAGGAACTTGGGGCCTAAAGTGCATTCTGAGTACATGGTTTCTATACTGGGGTCCTTCTTCCCAGGTCCCCCAGGGCTCACAGCAGGAAAGGGAGTCTCAGAGGTGCTCATTAAGGCCCGAGAGCTGCCTGCTGAAGACAGGCACAGCTTCAGACTGCGAGAGTTTTTGGGCAGAGGTCAGTAGGAAACCGATGTAGTCACAGAGGAAACCCCAGACCTGGCTTCATGTTGAGCAAGGCTGGGTGGGGAGGGAGCTGCCCCCATCCTGGTATTACTGGCTGGGGTACAGGAAGAAATCTGATTCCAGAAGCGACAGGAACATCTGATTGTCCCATCCCCCTACTGTGTTTCAGTACGTGAGGTAAGGCGTCCCTATTCCCTGAGAAATGTCAGAGGTGTGGTCTCTGGGGGGCTAGCCCACTCTTCAGCACAGCCGAGGTGCTCTCTGGGTGGGAGGATGAGAACGGAGCCAGGGTGTGGGTACAGTGAGGCTGTCCTGGCAGGTGCCCTTAGATACTTCTGCCACCCTCAGTGTCCCCAGCTCAGACCTCTAAGGCCCGAACCCTTTGTACTCTTAGATGGGGAAATGGGCTGAGACACCATGGAAGGATATCGTCAGGTGGGCCTGAGCTGGGCACAGGCTTGGGGACCTGCTGATGGTCACAGAACCCCTTGCCTTGAAGGAAGATGGGTTTACACTTGGCTATGTTGGCTGTGATCTGTCCTGGGGACATTTGCATGCTGATACTCTCCCTGACAATCCCATCAGGTCCCAGAAATTCAGAACTCAGTAGTGGGGTCTCAGGGGCAGACCTAAGTGTAGTGCTGTATCCCCACTTCTGGACATAGGCATAGCCTCAAGTGCCAACCCTTCATTATCTTAACCTTTGGAAGACCACAGATCCGCTGGTGTTAGGCAATGGGACTGAGGAGGTCTTTCTCCTCTGACCCTCTGTGGGCCACCATCCCCTCTCAGCTTTGTGCTGCTCCCTCTTGCCCACAGACAGCTAGACTGGGGTTCCCTTTCCACTCTGCCTTCCCAGGACAGTCACAGGGAACTGGCCTCAGACTAAGCAGGTTTCCCACTGTAGGTGAAAGCAAGGTGCTGGGGGTATTGGATGAGGGGTCAGGAGCCTACCCTGCCCTCTGTCTATCCTGTTCTCAACTTGGAAGCTCCCAAAACATGGAGGGCAGAACTAAACTTTGTGCCTCCTACAAAGCTCCTAAAGTTAGTTCTTCTCAAGACCTCGTGGCCTCTGGAGCAGCTGGGCAGCCCAGGTCTATGGGGCCTCATTCAAATATGTTTTCTTGCCCTGTTCCGTGTAAAGTCCAGGGTGTGGGGTCAAGGGGCTACCCCTGCGGTCAGGGTGTAGACTACCAAGGTGTGTGGGGGCCCCCATCCCGCTCTTCAGCTCTTTCCAGAAACAGTGCATTGCACAACTTGGCTGAGGCTGTGGTGGGCAGGGTGTGCAGGTAAAGAAGGTAAACCACTCCCACCCAGAGGCACGCGATCTGGTTGCTTCCTGCCAGCACACCTGCCATGGTTCTAAGCAGAAGTGACGCAGACGGAGGACCTCGGCCTACGGGTACTCCGAGAGCTAGGGGATTAGTCACCCCCGCACTACCCACTCTGAGAGGAAGAGGCGGCTCTCTAGATACCTGATCCTCTCCAGGGGCAATGACACTGATTAGAGCCTGGCAGCCACTGAGAGGTCAGTGAGGTGAGCCAGGCGGCCAAGCAGACCTGCAGAGCTAGTGAGCCTCAGGGTTCACGCAAAGGGTCACAGGGTCTCGGCCAGGGAGTGGCCGTGTCAGCACTGCCCGTGGATAGGAGTCAGGCTTTGAGGCAGCCCACACCACTGAAAGTAAATAGCCCAAGCAAGTAGAGAGGCTATAGGACTCACCTAGAAGTTTGGAACTCCTAAAAGCACACAGGCAGGACTTGTATGCCTGAAACCCAATGCCAGGAAATATTGTGAGACCGGCCATTAGGCCAAAACCCTTTGTGACCTAGGGACCCGATAGGGATTGGGTATCTCTGGTGACCCCTGATTTCCTAATCTTGAAGACTACACTAAGGCAGAAAGGACCTGAAGGTGCCTTAGGGACCAGCCCAAGTCTTACTGGCAGAGCAGGCAGACAGATGGAAGGACTGTGGTTCTCCAGCTGAACCCAAAGCTTGCCTGTCCAGTGGGAATGCTTGGGAAGAACTGAAGGGCTGTCCTTACCCTCTCCTCCAGACCCTGGAGCCCCAAGATCCCGGGAAATGCCTGTCCCCTCTAGCACTTCAGTTCTACTTTGGGCTGTTCTCAGGGAACAGTCCACCCAAGAACAAAAGCCCAGATCCAGAACACTACAAAGGCACAGAGCTGAGCTTGCACCACCTTATGGCGGCTTTGAGAAACACAACTGAACTCCCAAAGCAGGTTTCCCAACAGGCCATGAAGGGTTGCAGGCACCTGGGCCCCAGACCAGACTGACTGAGCCTGGTTCTTGTATCTGAGGCAGCATAAAATAGAAGCAATGGGCATTGGATTCGTGGAGGCTGGGTTTGGATGCAGGAGTCCGGACTCCCGTGTACACTAGGCTGGCCACCAGAATGCTGCCTTGGTGGGTGAGACAAAGACCTGGATGTGGGAACTGTGTTCTTCCCTCATGCCACACCAGAGACATTTGGACAGTCTGAACACACCCCACAGGTGTCCAGTGACTGCAGGTCTGAAAGACCCTTGCCTGAGCCCCAGGATCCTTCCGGCCATCCAACAAGGTCTGTTTATCTCCTGCCCTGCCAAGAGATAGCTCAGTCTCCAAGCAAATGTCTGGGTTCAAAAGGCATATAACACCCCCCCCCCCAGTGCCTGCTCTGGGGATGCTCGCCCTGCATTCCCCATGAGCCGGCTCTTGATGAGGTCTGGAGCTCCTGAGCACTGGAGTGTGGAATGTGCTTGATCCTGGGCTGCCCATGGGCTACTCAGGCCTCACTTCAGGCCTCTCTCTCTCTCTCTCTCTGGACAGCAGGGTATCTAGACTTGCTTGACTCAGCCTGGTCACCACCAGGTCCCTTTCATTCATTCCTACATTCATGTACATCCTCATTCACCCAATCATCTGTTCACCCACTTGGCCACTCGTGCCTTCGTCCACTCATCCACTCACCCACTTGGCCACCCATGCCTTCGTCCACCCACACATTAGTCCACTTGTTAATTCATTTATCCATTGGCTCGTTCATGAGTCTGCTCATCCATTTACTTGCGTATTCAATCATTTATCCTCCCTAGGTCACTTCGCTCTCCACTCAATCACTGTGCACTCATCCACTGCCTCCGTCATCCAAGCACTTCCTCACTCACTAATTCTATCAGTCACTCATTCACTAATCTCCTCAGCCACTAGTTCATTCACTCATTCACTCACTCATTCATTCTCTCCCTCATTGTCCTCTCCCAGGATGCTTCTGACTCTGAGCTTCATCCAGGCTCCAGTTAGCCCCTGTGTAGCTATTGTCACCGTTAGGACATATCCTCCCAGCAAGTAGAGGCCGAGAACTCCCCAGTGGCCCTCACCAGGCTGGCACGCCCCTAGTGAACAGCCTGAAGGATAAGACCCCCCTGAAGTCCAGGCCTGTCCTATATCTATGGACATGTTTTAAAAATAATACACACACAGAGATAATTCACAAATGCTCTGACTGTATTTATAAAACAAATTGGCCATTTCCTGAAAGGGGGCACAGGTACAGGGCTGAGGTGAGAGTGAGGCCAAGCAGGTGATACCGCATGCAAGTGACTCCTTCATGGGACCCTTTGGTGACACTGAAGTTCTTTCCAAAGGAGCCCGGTGCCCGTATGCTCCTAATCGGTGGATAGGACTGCTCCCACCCCAAGGACAGCTGGGGTCCATGTCCCTCCTGAAGAGGAAGTGGTGGGCAGGCAGAAGGTCTGGAATTCAAGCCACTTGAACAAGCAGCAAGTGTCCTTCTGGCCTCGGGAGGACTTTGGGTGGTGTGTTGGGACAGCAGTGCCGCTCAGCTCTGGGAAAGCCCAAGCACCTCCTTGCTGGCCCTGAGTGCTTACTGCTGACCGTGTCCCTTACTTTCCTGGGACTTGAACTCTGATTCTGAGGACTCTGGGTAGCTCGTGTCACCTGGAGCATGGCACCGCTGGCCCAGGCAGCCGCACTTCTCAACCTGGGTGTAGCTGAAGGTGCGGCTGGAGCCGTCGTCACAGTGCAGAGTCACATTCCTCTGCGAGATCTGCAGCTCCTGGCAGCACTCACACTTGTGCTCCACAGTGTTGGCCTCCAGGGAGTACCTGTGAATAGATCTGCTCAGCGCCCAGCCCTGCGGGCCGCTGCGTACGCCTTCCACAGGCTCTGCAACGCAAACGGCGTGCACAGTGCCGAGCTCCCGAGGTCTTTGTCACCCTGTGTTCAAAACCCTATCACTCTCATTTGCCAGTTCCCTGAGGGGCAAAAGTTTCTGCCACAGCTGCCCTTGGCCACCAGGTGTCCTATGTCTGCAGCCAGATGCACAGCAGGTCATTGCTGTGGGGACTGGGGCTTTCGTAGGTCTGAGATATTTCAGCAAACAGAAATCCTGCTTCAAAAGTAGTCAGTATAGCCCAAACCCTGCTGACGCCACCTTGGGATGCTCAAGTTATCATAACAGTCTCCTCCAGTGCCCCTTTTCTCCCTCTCCTGGTTCTGTCCCTCCCTGCCCTGCTTCTGGACCTCGATGCACCAGACACCCCACCCCACTCCACCCCACCACCAATTGCTTCTCTGAACCTGCCCCCTGAGGCTCCCTGGGGTTCGTACATGGAGGTGCTGTCCCCGCAGTTGCCCAGGCAGTAGGAGAGGCTCACTGGCCCCTCGGAGCTGCAGTTTTGCTGACGGATGATCTGCTGTCTTTGGTGTACCGCGCATTCTGGGAGGACAGGAAGTAAGGCAGAGAGAGGGTCAGTGTCTGCTCAGTCATTTCCTGGGTGCCCCAGGCTGGGATCAACTCCTTCCTTGTCAAATCCTCCACTTACTCTGCTGGGTGTTGGGACAGTCATAGCAGCAACCATCTTCTCTCAGCTGAGCCTGGCCCTGTGCCAACAATGGGCCATTGTGAATGGCAGGAGCAATGAGGCATCCAGAAATGGAGGAACGAGACATGAGGCCAAATGCAAACAAGAGCGGAAACCCCCTCTACTGGAGGGGATAAGCCTCACGGCCATGCAGCACCAGCTTCCCCTCATCCAAGGTCAGCTGCCACCTTGGCTGCAGTGGAAAACCCCAAACTTACCAGTGGACAGTTGATCTTGGGGCACTCCATCTTCATTGTCACGACCGTGAGTGTATCTTGGAAATTCTCACACTTATGAGTCACACAGTTGTTCCCAGGTTCTGGCCAGGACTCACCAGGCTGAAAGGAGGCCCAGTCTGCATAGTGAGTGCCCAGCCTCTGTCTCCCCACTGCCTACTATCTTCCAGGGAGAGACCAGGCCTATATCCGCCAGAGATGGCTTCTCAAGTGCCCCCCAAGGTTCCAGGACCCTGCCTAGTCAGCCTGGAGTCCCCAGGATCCTATCTCATCATCCCTGAGCCCCCAGGATTAAGGCCACTCAGGGTCCAGTGCCCCCAGGACCCTGTTTGCTCGGTCCAAATGCTGTCTGTTTCACGCTCTCTATACCCCGGCCTGGGACTGTGCGTAGTTCCTTGGAGAGCATGGTGACTTTGCCCCAGCCTGTGTGGAGCCTCGCAGAGCCGGTGGTCTGTTGCTTCTGTCCTCTATTCCCCTCTCTGAGGTAACCTATCTTAGTCCCAGGTACTCACAAGGTAATAGGAGACAGAGCTGTTGCTGTGTTTAAAGGAGCAGGCCTTCGGCACACACCGCCCACAACACTGTCCTGGCTCGGGCTGGTACTCGGAGCCCTGCAGGAAGAATAGTATGCTGCCTAGGTTCAGGCCATTGGCACCCGGTGATGAGAGCAGGGATGGGGCCAGTGCTCACCTTAGGACATTGGGTATTGCAGAACTCATTCTTACAGTTGACCACAAAGACATCTGAATGGGGATTGCTGGGCGCCTGACACACGCATGTTTCACATAGACTGGAGGAGATCACAGCACCGGGCTGGGAAGAGTCAGGGCTGGGCATTAGTGGGCTCAAGCTGAGAAGAGATCTGCCCTGTACACTGACTGGCCAGTTGCTCTGGCTGCCCACCAAGCTGACCCATTCTCTAGGAAATGATCCTTACCTCATCGTGAAGAGACCATAAATCAGGTGCTGTCACAGGGCAGAGCTTATAACTATGTCTCTATGTCAGGGGACCCAAGATACTACATACTTGGGGAATTGGTGTGGGGAAAGGACAGCTGGGGGAAACGAGGTGCTGGCATCCCCCGTATGACACCAGGGAGCAGAGAACTGATAGAAATCCTGATGTATCCAGACACCAGGTATTGGCGGCTGCAATGATCCTGGGGCCAACCTTAACTGCGCTGCTCTGAACTACATCCACAGAGGTTTGTGTCATTGGTCTGGGCAGGAGCTCTGTGCCAGGGACAAGAGTGGCTCAAGAGCTCCTCAGCTTCTCAGACCCCCAGCTATGCTCCAAAGGGTTGGTGGAGAGCCCCAAATGGGAAGCTCAGTCCCTGCAGGTTATAGGCCTGAGCACCACTGGTTCCTACCTGATATAGAGTCCCGTTGACTTCACAGCCCTTCTGACCTGTCCAAAAGACATACTGGCTGTAGCCTGGGCCTTGCGAGGACACAGCCTGACTCTTACTTACATCGATAAGTTCTGCTGTTAGATGCTGGAGCACCTCGGGCTTCCTTCCCACAAGGGCTCCACCCCAAGCAACAACCCATCTCCCACCATCAGCGCCTTCATCTGGCCGGTCCTTCTGGGAAATTCCAGGTATAGGTGTGGCTTGGTGGAAGGGTCAGGGACACTCACTGCTGCAGTTTTGTCGTGGGCAGCAAGCTCCTTCCTCGTAGACGACCAGCAGGCTAGAATTCTCCGGGCAGTTCAGAGGAGGAGGGCAGTAGCTGGAGTTGCAGACTGTGGGTAGAGAAAGCTGTCAGGGGCTGGGCTTGCCCTGCTTCTTTTCTGCTCCGACGGTCTACCCCACCACAGGATGTCATGACGGTCCCCAGGACCCCAGAAACAGGCTCTGGTCAGGCGGGGCAGAGGAGTCTCCACTACACACACCTAAAGAACACCTGCTAGGGCGTTACCAGACAGGACACAGCAGGGTCCCTATACTCAAGCAACGTGTAAACCCTGGGAAGCGAGGTTTCTATTCCCTTCCTCCTGGGACTGTGTACACAGAGCTGGCTGCTGACTGGTACACCTATGGCTCCTCAGGAGATTGTCCTACCTATGGGTACGGGGACAGAAGCAAAGGCTTACCACAGCTGAACTGGGAACAACACTGGCCAGCCTGCAGGGCTTCGGGCACTGGCACAAAGCCAGGCTCTGGACAGGTGGTCTGGGGACAGGACTTCCTTTGGCAGGTCAGCGTGCCCCCCTTACAGACACAGTCCTGGCAATCGATGCTGATGCTATGGCCCGGCTGTGGAGGAATGGTACGTGAACCTGACCTCTGAGGGAGCCACTCAGCCCAAGGGCAGCTACAGCCAAGCCTCAGAGTCAGGCCCCACATGTGCTGAGAAGGCTGTGCTGCAAGCCTCGGGGAGGGGGCTCCAGGAGCGCCAGGTCTGAGACGCTGAAGGCCAGGCACAGAGGCCAGGAGCAGAGGGGGGAAGAAGGGCTTTGTTTGGTGAGCAGCCCTTCCCCTCCATCCTAACACAACTCTTCAGGATAGGAGGAGGCCTGGGGAAGAACAGGGCTGACCAGTCCTCATGGGTCACCCAGCAGCTCCAGAACACAGGCAGGGCAGCCCCAGAGAAGATCTTCCCAGATCCTGTTCGGACACCAGCTCTCTCCCTGCCTTTATCTGGCCTTTGGCACACTGCAAAAGCCCCAGCTCGCACTGCCCTTGTTTCCAGGACCTCCTGCCTCAGGCTCTGTGCCCCTGCCGCAAACCACCATCATCCATACCTACCTCCACAGGTTCTCCATGAGGCCCCAGACACCCTGTAGAGAGAGGTCCTGTCACTCTGGGTGGCCACAGGGATGGGGCAAAACCAGGACCCATGCTGAGTACTATAGTGGGGTCTAGGGTCAAGCCACATCTTGCCCCCCAAGCCCCACCCCCATGCCTATGGGGACGTACATTGGCAGGAAGGCACGCAGACAGAATCATTAGTGCTGAAAAGTGTTGTGTTATCTGGACAGAAGCAGCCCTCTGAGAAGGAGCCAGCTTCTTGAAGGATCCTGTAAGAAACAGAATTGATAGGCCCTTCACCCCCAAATAAGAAAGAACCCAGCCTAGGAAAGCCAAGTGCCAGAACCAGACACGCAGGGGTTGTCAGCCCTGGGAGCAGATTGCGGACACTTACAAGCTGGTGCTGATGTCATCGTTCCTATAGCAGTAGTGAGGGTTAGTTGGGCCACACGGCTTGTATACTTGGTTATCAGAACAGGTGAATGCTGTGTGGAGAGAGAGCCACCCCTGAGAAGCCATTTCAAGGCCTCACTTTTGGGACCCTCCAAGCCCCAGCTGCTGCTGAGTGCTGATACCCACTCAGAAGCCTTCAGTATCTATCTACAACCTGCCCTCCACCTCCACCCCACCCCCAGGTCCGTATGCTTGTCCAAGACAGCTGGCACCCCAGGCCCTAAATCCACAGACACCTCGATTCAGATAATCCCCCTTTCCTGAAAACAAACCCACAGCCTGGAGCTTTTCCCTCTAGGGAAGACTAGATTTGAGGCTCCAAGTCCTCATCCTTTCCCAGGCTGTCTGCCTAGTGCCTCTAAGTTCTCACAAAAGAGGACAGGAAGGTGGCCCAGGCTAGACACTCACGACAGGTGTTGTTGGTGTGGCTTCTCCAGGGGATGCACTGGCCTTTGGCGGCACAGAGTGTCGCGTAGAGCTCCAGGCTTGAGCACACCACCTCCCAGTCCACGCCGTGGCAGGCGTCGAACAAGCAGCCTTCGTAGAACGGCAGGGGAGGGATGACAGGGTGGCAGGACTGGAAGACGCTGTGGGCAAAGACACACGTGACGGTGTGTGCATCCATTCTGCCGGGGTCACCACTCGCAGTGGGGGCTTCCACATCCGTGATACCCCCTCGGAGGTGAGGTTCTAAGAGACTTCGCACCTATGACCCTGTCATCCCGCCTCTGGGTGTGTACCAGGAAAGGTGTCAGCCAGAGCACTGGTCGCTGCAAATCTCTCTCCCCTCAGCCTCCCTTATTCTGCAACACTGTGTGCCGCCCAGGTGCAGGCAGTGACTGCGCTCATAGCAACGAGAGGAACTGACGCAGGACTCCAGAGACGAGTCCACCTGGCCACCGCATTCCAGCAAGATCCCTAGAGACAGTGCCCAGACCCTAGAACAAGGCTACAAGGCTGGTCTCATTATTCTTAGGAGCCTTTTGAGGACCCCACACCTTTTGGCAGATGGGGCCAGCAAGGCTATCACACTTTCTAAAAACTTACTTGCTTAGGATGAGCTGACAGAGTGGTGATGACGGACACGGGGTTGGTGAAGGACTGGGTACCACTGAAGCTGGTGTTGGAGGAGGCCCTTGGCAGGCAGGCTGGTCGGGCACCTTCCAGTGGCCGGCCATCTCAGAACAAGAAGAGGTTACTGCCCCTCCAGGCAGGCGGCACTCGTCCTTCTTGTCGTTGGTGCAAGTGCCTGGCGGGCGAGATGAGGGTCAGCCAGCTGAGCAGCAGAGCTGTGCCCAGTGTACAGAGAAGCCACCATGGAACAAGTAGATGTGAACCACATGTGTGCACAGCCAGAAACCCCTAGGCCCATGGGGAGGCTGCTCCTAATACCCAAACAACATCGAGAGTGGAGCTTACCACACTGGCCCTCTGTGTTGTTGGCGAACAGGTTGAAGGGCACCTCAACAGAGAAGATGAGGCCTGAGAACATGACCTGGACACCAATCTCCTGAATGGTAACGTACATCTTAACACCCACACGGGAGACGACAATGCCATTCTGCTGGAAGCCTGGACTCACTACCTTGTTGTTGAAGATGATCTGGATACAGACAGCAGAAGGATGTTTAGATCCCCGATCCAGACCAAGCCTGCCACAACCCCGTACACACACACCCATGTGCACTCACACCCACACACACAGGCATGCCCACCTGGTTGGTCATGATCCCGTCAACTGGCCTGCGGGTCAGCACCACACGGTCCTGGTGGTACTCCAGGATGATGGACTGTGGGCAGGAAACACTGTCACCCAGGTCACAGAAGTAGTTGTCGATGAGCACACGGAAGGGTCCAAACACAGGCACGATCTGCTGCACCAACACGTATGTGCAGTTATCCAGAAAACTGTAGTAGGTGCCATCAAATGTGATGTAGTGGGGATCACCCCAGCCGCTGCAAACACCTGTGGGCGCCAGGGAGCTTGCCTTATAGCTGGCTCTCATCCAACTGCTCCAGCCCCTCCCCCACAGCCTCCTAATCAGGAACTCTTGAGACCTTTGTACCCTCGTGACACATATGGATGGTCCCTTCAGATACTGCCTGGCCGATCCTTCATAAGCTGCTAGGATTCTGAGACACAGAGAACCCTCCTCTTCTCCCACTGGGCTCTACGGCTCTGGGACTCAGTTCTCTCCACTTGGCATCCCGACATCCCCGATAATGGAAAGTCTTTCCTAGAGTCCTCATTCTCTCCTCCTCTGTCATACGTCCCCCCTTTTGAACCATGTACCCACTCACACTGGCACTGGTAGTGCTGGCAGCAACCGTCCTGGTCATCCACCTTCAGGGGTGGGTAGCCGTTGGCACAAGATGGTGCCTTCATCTCTGGACACTGGCGTGGACTTAGGGAGACGACATTGTTGCCCTCACAGGTGGCTTGGGAGCAATTAGGCATGGGCCAGTTCTCCCCTTTCTGCAGAAACAAAGCCAGCTGTGGGTCTGAGCCCTGGGCCAGGGAATCACCTCAAGGTTCTATAGCCCCATTCCAGCCCCTGTCTTAGCCTCATCCCTGCCAAAGTATGGACCTGGCTACAAGGGACCACAATGTGGAAATGCCCCACCCCTGAGGTTCACCCCTTTCTATGTGTCACTACATCCATGGGATGTACCATCACCTCTGATACCTTCATTCTCATTGGGGGGAGTTTTAACCTTCAGGCCCAACACCCAACTACCCAACTATCAATACCACACTGGTAGAACCAGACACGCAAAGCCGTAAAAAGACTCAGCCCGAAACTCATCCTGTATCAGCTGGGGGTTGCTGATCTTCATGGGAACTTAAGCTGAGGTATAATTGCAAATGCACCGAGGTCTTCACAGTGGCCCTGAGTCTCCAGGAAGGATAGCAGATAGACTTACCATTCTGGGAGGGAACACATTGCACCGATCCCTCTCGGTGACAGGGACGATGGGAGATGTGGAGGTGGACAGAGCTGCTGCAGGGGTCGGCATGGTGGAAGGGCAGTCCTTACTAACCCCTCTGTCCACCTGGCAGGTCAGGTTGCAATAGGCATAGTAACAATGCCCGTCCAGATCTGTCTTATTGTAGATCATAGATCCTGCAAGATCAAGATAAGTGAAGGGTTTGTGGAGGCACTGGGAGAAAAGTCTGCTCCCCAAAGAGTGGTTGCCAAACTAAAGGCTTCCACTCAATGAAAATAGGAAGAGACAAGAAATGTTTGAAGGCGATTGTGGCACGATCTGCCAAATCCAAGAACTTTCACGGAAGAAAATCAAGGAACAGAGTACCTTAGGAAGCTGCATAAAGACACTCCACTTACCGATAGGATATAGTTGGCCTGACACGTTGCACACACAAGGAGTGGTAAAATGTACTGCAGGGCTCGATGATGATAATGGGGACACAGATGAGGGTGACACAAATGGAAATGAGGGCTTGAGGGGTGTGGTCACAGAGGGAGTCCAATAGGTATCAGGGCAGCCTTCAGGCACGCGGCAGCACAGGACTCGCACCTCATAGTTGAGGCACATCCCGGAGATGTCCTGCTGGTCCCGGTTCCTGCACACCAGGCCCACAGTGGGGTCGCACTGCACCACCTGACCCAGTTCCTCCAGTCGCACCTCAGGGTGATTCTTAGCCCTGCATTCCAGCTGTGTGATCTCCTCTGGCTGGTGACAGATGCTCTCTCCCTTCCTCAGGATGTTGCTGTAGGTTTCCAGGTCCCCTCCATGTGGCCCGGGCACCGGGAAGTCAGTGTCAAACCATTTGGTCCAGTTGCACTGGGGCTGGCAGTGGGTGGTCAGTGGGGAGGAAGTCATCCCAGGATGAGGCCCAGCGCCTGAGGTGCTCAGAGGAGCTGAGGTGGCTCTGGTTGCAGGCACAGAGGTGGTGCTGGTTCTTCCCATGGATGTCATGCTGGCTGTATGCTCAGAAGTGGTTGTGGTGTCCCTGGTAGACATGGTGCTGGCTGGTTGCCGAGAGGTGGTTGTGGTGTCTCTGTTGGACACGGTGCTGACTGGCTGCCCAGAGGTGGTTGTGGTGTCTCTGATGGACACGGTGCTAGCTGTATGCCCAGAGGTGGTACTGGTATTTTCTGTAGAGGTTGAACTGGTCTGAGTTTTGAGGGTAGAGCTCACTGCTGCTGTAGAGGGTGAGCTTGTTTGGAGTGTGTCGGTGGTACTTACTGTCTGCTCAGAGGTGGCGCTGGTGCCCTTGGTAGACATGGTGTTGGCTGTGTGCTCAGAAATTGAGCTGGTTTGGGGTTTGGTGGTGGTGCTGACTTTTCCTTTAGATGTTGAACTTGATCCAGGTATGGAGGTGGTGCTGGCTGTCTGCACAGAGGTGGTCCTGGTGTCCCTGGTGAAAATAGTCCTGGCCGTCTGCCCAGCAGTAGTGCTGGATTTTTCTACAAATGGTGAGCTTGTTTGGGGTGTAGAGGTGGTGCTGGCTGTCTGCGCAGAGGTGGTTCTGGTGTCTCTGGTGGAAATGGTCTGCCCAGAGGTGGTGCTGGATTTTTCTATGAAGGATGTGCTTGTTTGGGGTGTGGAGGTGGTCCTGGCTGTCTGCTCAGAGATGGTGCTGGTGTCCTGGGTGGACACTGTACTGACTGTTTGCCCAGAGACTGCACTGGTTCGAGATGTGGAGGTGGTTCTGGCTTGCTGCCCAGAGGTGGTACTGGTTATTTTTGTAGAGGTTGAACTGGTCTGAGTTTTGAGGGTAGAGCTCACTGCTGCTGTAGAGGGTGAGCTTGTTTGGGATGTGGAGGTGGTACTTACTGTCTGCTCTGAGGTGGCGCTGGTGTCCTTGGTGGACATGGTGCTGGCTGGCTGTCCAGAGGTTGTTCTGGAATGTCCTATAAGTGTTGAGCTTGTTTGGGGTTTGAAGGTAGTATTGGCCGAAGGCTCAGAACTTGGTTTGGGTTTAGGTATGGAGGTGGTGCCGGCTGTCTGCACAGAGGTGGTTCTGGTGTCTCTGGTGGAAATGGTCTGTCCAGAGGTGGTGCTGGATTTTTCTATGAAGGGTGAGCTGGTTTGGGGTGTGGAGGTGGTACTGGTTGTCTGCACAGAGGTGGTTCTGGTGTCTCTGGTGGAAATGGTCTGCCCAGAGGTGGTGCTGGATTGTTCTATGAAGGGTGTGCTGGTTTGGGGTGTGGAGGTGGTGCTGGATTGTTCTATGAAGGGTGAGCTGGTTTGGGGTGTGGAGGTGGTGCTGGCTGTCTGCACAATGGTTGTCCTGGTTTGAGGCATGGACGTGCTGATTGCTCTATGAACAGAAGTGGTGCCAGGCACTGAACTGGTGACGGTCTCACCTGGAGAGCCGGCAGGAGTGGCACGTGTGGTCTCAGGGCAGCCTTCAGGCACGCGGCAGCACAGGACTCGCACCTCATAGTTGAGGCACATCCCGGAGATGTCCCGCTGGTCCCGGTTCCTGCACACCAGGCCCACAGTGGGGTCGCACTGCACCACCTGACCCAGTTCCTCCAGCCGCACCTCAGGGTGATTTTCAGCCCTGCATTCCAGCTGTGTGATCTCCTCTGGCTGGTGACAGATGCTCTCTCCCTTCCTCAGGATGTTGCTGTAGGTTTCCAGGTCCCCTCCATGTGGCCCGGGCACTGGGAAGTCAGTGTCAAACCACTTGGTCCAGTTGCACTGGGGCTGGCAGTGGGTGGTCAGTGGGGAGGAAGTCATTCCAGGATGAGGCCCAGGGCTTGTGTTGCTCAGAGGAGCTGAGGTGGTTCTGGTGGCAAGCACAGAGGTGGTGCTGGTTCTTCCCAAGGATGTCGTGCTGGCAGTGTGCTCAGAGGTGGTTGTGGTGTCTCTGATGGACACGGTGCTAGCTGTATGCCCAGAGGTAGTACTGGTATTTTCTGTTAAGGTTGAACTGGTCTGAGTTTTGAGGGTAGAGCTCACTGCTGCTGTAGAGGGTAAGCTTGTTTGGGGTGTGTCGGTGGTACTTGCTGTCTGCTCTGAGGTGGCGCTGGTGCCCTTGGTAGACATGGTGTTGGCTGTGTGCTCAGAAATTGAGCTGGTTTGGGGTTTGGTGGTGGTGCTGACTTTTCCTTTAGATGTTGAACTTGATCCAGGTATGGAGGTGGTGCTGGCTGTCTGCACAGAGGTGGTCCTGGTGTCCCTGGTGAAAATAGTCCTGGCCGTCTGCCCAGCAGTAGTGCTGGATTTTTCTACAAATGGTGAGCTTGTTTGGGGTGTGGAGGTGGTGCTGGCTGTCTGTGCAGAGGTGGTTCTGGTGTCTCTGGAGGAAATGGTCTGCCCAGAGGTGGTGCTGGATTTTTCTATGAAGGATGTGCTTGTTTGGGGTGTGGAGGTGGTCCTGGCTGTCTGCTCAGAGATGGTGCTGGTGTCCCGGGTGGACACTGTACTGACTGTTTGCCCAGAGACTGCACTGGTTCGAGATGTGGAGGTGGTTCTGGCTTGCTGCCCAGAGGTGGTACTGGTTATTTTTGTAGAGGTTGAACTGGTCTGAGTTTTGAGGGTAGAGCTCACTGCTGCTGTAGAGGGTGAGCTTGTTTGGGATGTGGAAGTGGTACTTACTGTCTGCTCTGAGGTGGCGCTGGTGTCCTTGGTGGACATGGTGCTGGCTGGCTGTCCAGAGGTTGTTCTGGAATGTCCTATAAGTGTTGAGCTTGTTTGGGGTTTGAAGGTAGTACTGGCCGAAGGCTCAGAACTTGGTTTGGGTTTAGGTATGGAGGTGGTGCTGGCTGTCTGCCCAGAGGCGGTTTTGGTCTTTCTGGTAGAAATAGTACTGGCCGTCTGCCCAGCGGTAGTGCTAGAATTTTCTATGAAGGGTGGGCTGGTTTGGGGTGTGGATGTGGTCCTGGCTGTCTGCTCAGAGATGGTGCTGGTGTCCCAGGTGGACACTGTACTGACTGTTTGCCCAGAGACTGCACTGGTTCGAGATGTGGAGGTGGTTCTGGCTGGCTGCCCAGAGGTGGTACTGGTTATTTCTGTAGAGGTTGAACTGGTCTGAGTTTTGAGGGTAGAGCTCACTGTTGCTATAGAGGGTGAGCTTGTTTGGGTTGTGGAGGTGGTACTGGTTGTCTGCACAGAGGTGGTTCTGGTGTCTCTGGTGGAAATGGTCTGCCCAGAGGTGGTGCTGGATTGTTCTATGATGGGTGGGCTGGTTTGGGGTGTGGAGGTGGTGCTGGATTGTTCTATGAAGGGTGGGCTGGTTTGGGGTGTGGAGGTGGTGCTGGATTTTTCTATGAAGGGTGAGCTGGTTTGGGGTGTGGAGGTGGTACTGGTTGTCTTCTCAGAGGTGGTTCTGGTGTCTCTGGTGGAAATGGTCTGCCCAGAGGTGGTGCTAGATTGTTCTATGAACGGTGGGCTGGTTTGGGGTGTGGAGGTGGTGCTGGCTGTCTGCACAATGGTTGTCCTGGTTTGAGGCATGGACGTGCTGATTGCTCTATGAACAGAAGTGATGCCAGGCACTGAACTGGTGACGGTCTCACCTGGAGAGCTGGCAGGAGTGGCACGTGTGGTCTCAGGGCAGCCTTCAGGCACACGGCAGCACAGGACTCGCACCTCATAGTTGAGGCACATCCCGGAGATGTCCTGCTGGTCCCAGTTCCTGCACACCAGGCCCACAGTGGGGTCGCACTGCACCACCTGACCCAGATCCTCCAGCCGCACCTCAGGGTGATTTTCAGCCCTGCATTCCAGCTGTGTGATCTCCTCTGGCCGGTGACAGATGCTCTCTCCCTTCCTCAGGATGTTGCTGTAGGTTTCCAGGTCCCCTCCATGTGGCCCGGGCACTGGGAAGTCAGTGTCAAACCACTTGGTCCAGTTGCACTGGGGCTGGCAGTGGGTGGTCACTGGCTGGGTGACCATGGGTGGACTCTCTGTGGCCAAGGTCTTTGTGTGTGTCATTGCTGTGTGAGCACTGGTGTCGGTGGTGGAGGAGGAATGCAAGCTTGTGGTTCCTTTGGTCTTGGTTTTCGTGCTTACTTCATGTGGGGTAGCATGAGTGGCAGCCGAAGCGGTGGAGCACATGTCCACCACTGTGCAACACTGTATCCGGATCTCGTAGTTATAACAAATGGGTGGCAGCTGGTTCTTGTTCAGACAGATCAAGCCTTCCTCTCGGTTGCAGGTTACATCCTGGCCCAGCTCCTCCAGGGGTGTGTTGGGAAAGAACTGAGCCCTGCACTCAACATTACGCGGATTCTCACAGAACTTGTAGCCTCTGGCTCTCAGGTTTAGGAAGCTGTCAAAATCTCCACTGTTTCTGCCGGGCCCAGGGTAGCTGCTATCTATCCAATCAGTCCAACTGCAGTGCTCCTGTTTGCATTCATGGGTAGTCTCCAGAGAAGCCCTGGTGGACCCTGAAGTTGATATGGACACAGATGATGTGGCTGAAGTTGGTTCTGGCGTTGGGCTAGTAGTGGACAGAGTTGTCTTAGTTGTGGTAGAACTAACTGGACCAGGGGTGGAGGGCCTTGGAGCTGATGAAGAAGGATGTGAGGAAGAGGGGGAAAGACCTGGTGCATGGGTAGAGGCACCTGACATCACCGTGCTCTCTGTGTGGTCAGGGGAGGTGACAGGGGCTGAGGAGGTTGTGGTCCCCATTGTCGTTGTCCTGGAGGTTATCAAATGGGTCGTCTGGGTAGGACCACCAGAGGCTGGACAGCTGATGGGGGTGCAGCACAGAATTCTGATCTGGTAGTTGTCACAGAGCCCCGACACCTGATCCTTGTTGTGACAGGTCAGCCCTGCCGTTGTACTGCACTCCACACGCTGCCCTAGGGCGTGAAGCGGCACCTCGGGGGTAGCCTCAGCACGGCAGTCCACTTCCCTGGGCACTTGGCAGATCTGGTAGCCATGGGCACGGAGGTTCTCCAGAGTGTCAAAGTCACCACCGTCAATGCCACGTCCAGGACGGCTGGCATCCATCCAGGGAGACCAGGAGCACTCCTCCTCGCAGCCTGGCGTGGTTAGGGTGGAGGCTGTCGGAGATGCAGTCAAGGTGGAGGCTGTGGCAGGGGTCTCGACAGACAGCATGCTGCTGGTTGTTGGTGCTGCCCTGCTTGGGGACCCTGTGTACACGACACTCAGGGTAGGGCTGGGATGTGTGCTGGGGGGTGGCACTGAGGTCATGACTGTGGACAAAGGTAACAGGAGTCAGCATTAGGGTGTTGGGGCTGGCTACCTAGTCCCTGGTCACATCCTCACTCGGGTCTCATCGCCATGGTTACACTAACTTTGAAAACTGAACACCACAGCCACATCCCTCAGCCTGTCTCAGAACCTACCTCTGGGTGGACAGAAGTACAGTATATTAGGTCTACAAACAAATTAATCTCATCTAAACAGAATCTTCTGTCTTGGCCATGCCCCGAGCAGAATCTACACATTCATACCCTTCAAAACTAGGCTGCGGGGAGGGGGGGTGAGACCTGAGGGATATCTATCGATCCACACAGTGTAAGGCAAGCAGGCAGCTATAAATTCTGGGGAAAATCTCATGTTCATCCAAACTACTGGCCTGGGACCACTAGTGGTTAGAACCTGTAAGCTAAGGCCCTCACTCCCTTGGGATCGGGTCCAGTAGCTACAGAAAGTGGTACCATGGGCACCGGGCCTACCAGAATGGGCCAAGGAGACTGATCCCTTCCTGCCGTGGGATGAAAGCAGGCTACCTATGTTCCTGATGTTCAACTCTTGGGCCCCTCCTTGAGTTTTGTGGCCTGCCACCAAGACCACGAGCTAGCCACTACCTAACATTCAGCAAGAGAAGCAGTACCAGTCAACAGAAAGAGAGACAACCCCCAGGAAGCCTAGCATTTTCTGCCACGGGTCATTTCTGCCTTACCAACTGGTGTGGAGAAGGAGAACGTGGTCGGGGGCACGGGAGTGGTGGGGCTGCAGGTGTCGGTAATCCTTTCGATGGTGCCGTTAGCCCCGCAGTGTGCAGAGATACAGCCTCCCATGCCATCTGTCGTGTTGTAGATGACTTCCCCGTGATGGAAGTCCTGCCCACTGTAGGTACAGACACAGGCTGTGGGAAATAGATGTTTAGCTTGTTAGGGTGCCAAGACACTGGCAATGACTCTCCTGCCCCCTCTCCTCCCCTCCCGCCCATCTCCAGCTCAGAGAAGGCTGCAGGTACTCACCTGAAACATTGTAACTACAGCTAACACCGTTCTTTGTGCAAATGCTGTTAAAGGCAGAAAGAAGTGGGACTGAATGCATGGGAACTGAACCTGCCTGCACTCAGGGGGCTTAGTGTCGGTGATGAAGCAGCCCAGTTACCGCCCAAGCTGGAGGCTACGGTCCAACCAGGTCCTAACCTTCAGCCTTTCAGGATCTGCTCCACTAAGGTCACCCTCTCTCAAACATCGCCCCCATCCATACATAACCAATGGAGACAAGGTGGACTTCCACAGACATTGTCCCTTCGTCCCTGGGAGGACACTTGGCTGAGAACACCATCACTTTCACACACAGCTGGATTTTAGGTCAAGGATGTCCTCCCTTTAACATGAGCCTTAGGCTATAGTCATGCTCCCTCCCAGCTCAGCCGCAAGTCCAGGATGTCCGTCCTCTCAGCTGATCCTAAGACAAGAGTGTTCTCCCTCCTAGCTGAATCTCTGAAGGCATGGGGCCCCACAGGGCTGGTGGTGTCACTTTCCCCTCAGCGCAACCTCAGGCGGAGGGTGCTTCTAGCTGAGGCTGTAAGTTTGGCTTGGGCTCCCTATGGCGTTCCAGGTTCTAGGCCACTCTAACTGAAGGACTTACCAGAAATGGCAGTTCTTGTCTGAAGGTACCGTCGCACCTGCTCGGTACGACTTCCCATTGATACGGCAGGGTGGTAGACGTGAGCGGGGGTGGACTGTACAGTTGGATACACACTGCATCGTGCCCTCATCAAAGATGGGGGCTGTTGGTGGGCACTTGGGGTAGCAGCCTGTGGACCAAGAGACCTGTGTCTTAGACAGTCCCCACCCCCAAGTCCTCTGACACCAGGGCCCAGGTCTGTCCTCAGTGCCCAGCTTCCTCCACACTACTGTTTGAGTTTGAAACCCTAAAGGATCCTCATGGGATGAGGAAGAATTCCTCACAACCAAGGGTCCCATCAGAAGACCCCAGGCCTTGGATCCCAGGATAGATCCCAGTCCAGATCCTAGGAACCCAACAGACCCTGCCCCTCCCAGTTCAGCCTTCCACCTACCTTCAAGGCCACGAAGATCTTGTAGGCAGTCTCCACTAGGGTTCTGGCAGGTGCGCATGCAGGGGGCCCCACACGGCTGGTAGTGCCACTCACACTGACCCTCTGGGTTGTAGTAGTCACAGAAGAGCGCTGGAAAGCAGGGAGATTTCCTGGGGTAAACCTGAACCCCACCCTGAGAGAAGGCGGCTCAAATAAAGCTTTCCGGCTAATAGGGGTGCCAGCAAGGCAAACACCGAAGGGGGCTCTCCAGCTCCAGCAGCTGCCCCCAGGCACAATGGTCCCTCAGGGCTTCACATGGACTGTGCATAAGAAGAGGTACTGATGCCTCCATTGTAGAACATTCTCTGAGGTCAGCCTTCCTCCCACAGATCCTTACCCTCATTCTGCTTCACAAGCCTTGGGAAACTATTGGCCCTCCCACGCAGCCTGGCAGACCTACGGAGCTGGCCTCTCCTGCCTGGAACTATAGTCCCTCCCGGAGCACTCGCAGCAGGACATCCTCGCTCAGCCCTCGGAGCTGCTACAGTGTTTGTGTACTTGGATTGCAGGACACAAGCAGATGCACGCACACATGCACACACATTGGAGGGAGGTGTGTGTGTGTGTGTGTGTGTGTGTGTGTGTGTGTGTGTGTGTGTTGTGCTGGCCAGAACCAAGCCAGGGGAGAAGAGGAGGCTATCACCAACTTTATCCCCAGTTCCACATTGGAGGTATGCATGTGCGTGCATGTGTCTGTCTGTCTGTCTGTCTGTGTGTGTGTGTGTGTGTGTGTATATATGCATGTGTGTGTGTGTGTGTGTGTGCTGGCCAGAACCAAGCCAGGGGAGCAGGGTAAGCTATCTATCACCCACTTCCAGTTCCATGCTGGAGGTGTGTGTATGTGTGTGTGTGTGTGTGTGTGTGTTTGCTGGTCAGAACAAAGCAGGGGAGCAGGGCAGGCTATCTATCACCCACCTCCAGTTCCATGCTGGAGGTGTGTGTGTGCGTGTGTGTGTGTGTGTGTGTGTGTGTGTGTGTGTGTGTGTATGTGCTGCCCAGAACCAAGCCAGGAGAAGCAAGGGACATCATCCCCCACCTTACCCCCAGTTCCACCCTTTGGCAACGCAGACAGATTCCCACTCACGGCAGATGTCCGGTGTCCTCCAGGACACACACACGCCCACCTCGTGGCAGGCCTGGGCATAGGCAGCCACAGCAGTGCAGAAACACTCGCAGTCACCCCCTGAGTCGCAGGCACACGCGTCACTCACACAGGCTTCGTAGTACTTGGCAGGCTCCACCTGTAAGAGACAGAAGCTTCAGGCTCTGGAGACTCCTGTCTCCCTCAGCTCTTAGTGCATATGCTGACCTAATAATTTGGACCAGTTTCTACCAGTGTTCATGGTGACAAATGTATGACCATGAATGTCCAGCCAGGACGTCATGGTGTCCATAGACTGGCTCGATATGGAGTTGCCGCAAGCTTCCTCAGTCCGTGTTCAGAGTTAACACCCCCCAAACCGTGCCCCATTCTCCTGTACACACGTGGGTTCCCCTCCGACACACACACCCTTGGTTGATGGTTTCTCCATCCTAAAGTTCAGAGACCACCCAGCCCCATGCCGTACATGGGCGTGGCAGGTGGCGAAGGTCGCGCTGTTAATGATGCTGCATTGCTTCTGGGCCCAGGACTTGCGGTAAGGGTTGGCAGTGCAGGGGTCCTTGGATACCAGGGCATCGGGGCAGGATGGGGAGAACTTCCAGCTGTTTCCAAACTCCAGCATGTCACCAACCACAGACTGGCTGCGCGTGGTGAAGTCGTTGATGGCATTGTCGTCAAAATTCCCACACAGGCCACAGACCTTGCCCTATAGAAGCACAGAGATTAGAGAAAAGGGCCAGAGCCCTTTCCTGGAGCCTGATATACACTCTGCTCTATTACCACCCAACTTCCTGAAGGATGAGCGCAGGAAGAGCAGCAAGTGTGAGTTTAGAAGACCTTTGGTGTTTAGTGGTGGTGTGTGGCGCTTGTGCCCATCTTTGTCTGTCCCCAGGACACAACCCCTGCCGATGATGTCCCAGGAGGCCTGTGAGTCCCCCAGCTTGGCAGCCCAGGAAATCTCACTTTCCATTATTCCTATTAGACTGCTTCACCCTTCTTTCCTCCACCCTAACCTTGGTGTCAGCTCTTGGTCACTTTGTAGGGTGAGCGTGGGGCTCTGGCATTCAGCTTAGAGTCTGTCTGAGACAGCAGTCTAAAACACTGCAGCAAGCTGGACAGTGGCCCCATGTGTGTCCCTTTCTAACCCTGGGCTGTGAAGGGAGCCTTCTTAGGAACAGAATCTTTGAAGGTGTGGCCAAGTGAGATGAGGTCTCACTAAGGCAGGGGGAGTCCTGGCTTTCCTGTCTAGTGTCCTTGTTAAAAAGAAAAATATAGGCAGCTACACAGTCACCCACGCAGCAAAAGACAGAGACTAGGATAATGAAGCCGCAATCCAAGGACACCTGGAGCCCCAGAGGCTACAAAGGCGAGGAAGGCCCTCCTGAACCTCCAGAGACACAGCAGCCCTGTTGGCATCCCTTGGGTTCCTAGGGTCCAGATACAAAAGAGAACTGGCCACCCAGTTTGTGGTCACATGTTACAAAAGCTGCAAGATACACAGAGAAAGGGCTCCTCACTGCTCTCCTAAATGTCCTTCCCATCCACCCCCCCTCCAAATGTATTATGTTAATTTTATTGTATGTGTGTATGTGAGGGATGCATTGCCACAGAGCTCTTGTGGAGGTCAGAGGACAGCTCGTGGGAGTCAGCTCTTCTACCATGTGGGTTCTGGGGACTGAACCTCAAGCCTGAGCCATCAGGCATATCAACAAGCACTTTACCCACTGAGCCACATCCCAGCCTCCCTTCTCTGTCTCTCTGTGCATGTCGCTTGATCTCTCTCACTCTTTCTGTCCATCTCTATCTCCGTGTGTGTGTGTCTCTCTGTGTCTCCATCTTTCTCTCTCTATCTCTCTGTGTGCTTCTGTCTCTTTCTGTTCATGCCTCCAGCCCCATGAGTGCCCCAGCCCCTGAGAGGGTTTCCCTGGCTCAGCCTCACCTTGAACTCAGGGCTGAGTCTGAGAAAGATGCTGGTCTTCCTGTCCCACTGAAGCACCAGGCCAGCTTCGGTTTCCACCACCAGGTAGATGCCCATCTGGTGGACATAGTAGGGGGGCTCCTGCCCGATGCCCTTCTGGACCACCTCCACCTTGCCATCGGTCAGCTTCAGCTCATAGTTCTGTGTGACAAGGGGTCCTCAGGGGCTAGCCAGGGCCACACCCCCTCAGGTGTATCTCTGCCCCCACTGTGGAGCCCCAGGGTGCTCTGCTGCCTCCATCCCACTCACCCCCAGGAAGATCTTGATGTCCTTGGAGCAGGTGGTTCCTGTGGTACCACAGGGGATGTTCTCGGTGACAACACGAAAGGCATCCTGGAAGCTGCCGTTCCCATCACAGTGGTCCTAGAGGAACAGAAGGCCATTAGGGGACAGGGAAGGGTGGTGAGAACCTGGGGTTGTGGATGGCCACGGGTGAGGTGGTCCGTAAGGCGTACCTGCAGCAGCGTGTATTCGCAGTTCCCACTGAAGCTGTATCGTTGCCCATCGAAAGTGATGTAGTGGCCATCCCCGTACACAGCACAGGTGGCCAGGCAGGGCTTGTCTGTGCACCGCCACATCCTGTTCTCACAGGTGCTACATAGAAGATGGAGGTCAGCTGAGCGCTCCCAGGGAATGGGAACCTTCCCAGAGGCTCTGTGGGGACCCCTTATGGGAAACCAAAGCAGAACCCAGGCGCCTTGAGAGCCTGTGCTGTGTATGTCCACCAGAGGCCATGCTGGGGCTTAGTCCGTTCCTAATAAGGACCTCTGTGCCAGGACAGCCAGGATACCCACCCCTCCTGCTGTGCCCCTCACATACCAGTTGTTGCAGCCCACTTGGATGGTCTCCCCAGGCCTATAAGTGGCCTCGTTGTGCACACAAGGACAGTCTTCAGCAACAACACAGCCTCCATTACCATCTGCCACCAACCCGTCCGGGCATACGCAGCCAGGCACGCACTCAGAGCTGTACTGTAGGACACATGGAGAGGGAGAGTGGGATTGGATATGGGTGGATGTTTGGAGCTGAGATGTCCTCTTTGCCTGCAGAACTGCAGGTGTCATGGGAGCAGAAAGCTCAGCAGAAGGGTATCCAGGGGTGCTCTGGGAACGCAGTCTAGCCAGCTGCCCCAAAGGCCCTCAGCTCGCTTTGAAGGTGTCCAAAGATACCATAGCGGGAGAGGTCAAAGAAGTAAGGGGGTCATCCAGGAGGTCCTAGAGCAGGTTATTAGGGAGCAACCAGCTCACTTACACAAGTCATGTCCAGGGTGTGACAGCTCTTCTGACATCCAGCTCCAGTGTCTCCAGACGTGGCATTGCGGCAGTCAGAATAGATCATGGGTGCAACACACACTGGAGAAGAAAGGGGACCAGTGAGGCGATGCCATCCGGCCCTGCCAAGCTTTCTCTGAGGGACACCAGTGCTGTAATGTCTCAGCCTTTTGTGTCCAGACAGCTGAGCCTGTGGCTGCCCTGTGGTGGGGGCAGTGTGCACATCTCTGTATTAGGGTGTGTGTGTGTGTGTGTGTGTGTGTGTGTGTGTGTGTGTGTGTGTGTTGGGAGTACACTGAGTGTTTTCATGACTATGTGTGCACAGTGTCCATACCCTCGTCTCCCCTGCTCCTGAGCCCAAGGCACAGACTGTACCAGACACAGTGAGCTGATCATTAACCCCAGCTCTGTTCCTTTGGGAAGGGTATCAGCACTGACACATCTTTGGATGTATTCTCCCAGAGTGGACAGGCTCCCTCATATGCTCACCTGGAGTCGGGGCAGGACCTCCGATGCAGGTCAGTGTCCCTTGGGTGCAGGTGCTGCGAGGAGAGGGCTGTTAGAACATCATCCACTCTGGACTCCCCCGGAATCCCTGCCACGTCCTCCTTGTCTGCACGGCCACACGTGCATGGGAGCAGGGTGACCAGGGGCCCCCTGAGAATAGAGTCTGCCAGGCCTAAGGATCTTACCAAACGGTCCCACTCTCATGCACAGACTCGCCGTTGGGAACTGTGGATCCCCTGTGGTAGCAGGGACAGCTGCTGGCCTGCACACATTTGCCTGAATCATCCAAGAAGGTGCCTGCAGGGCAAGCGCAACCATCTACAGGGCTGAAGTTGACATGGCAGGTGACATCTTCCTCATTCAGAGCTCGACAGGTGGGCTGGCAGGTGCTGATGTGGTATTGGTAGGTCATCGACTTGGGGCAGGTAGTTGTAGGCTTTGCTGTGTGGGAGCAGAAGGAGGGGGACACTTAGGACACTGGTGGACACATAGCCCAGCAAACAACGACAGAGGGTCTAACAGTTTGAGCCTTCCCAGCTCCCCCGACAAGCTCCTGATTAGAGCTCTTAGTCACAATAGATTGGGTCTCCAAGTTTCAGAGACCGGTGTAGTGATAGGACCCTTAGAACATCCAATCAGCTGCTAGGCCATAAGTGGGGCCCTGTCCTGTAGAGAACGCGAGCCTGGCTTTCCCACAGAACACTCACTGCAAACGCCGTCTCTCCAGCCACTGAGCAGCACCCCTTTGGCGGCACAGGCATGCACATAGGAGGACAGGGCGGCACACATGCAGTCCTCACTCTTCTCACAGTTGCACGTGTCAAACATGCAGATCTGGGGGTGGGGACATCAGAGCATCAGGGAGCCAGCTTCACATCTAGGAGCCTGGCATCCGACTGGGATCCACACCCCACCACACACACACACACAACTCAACATATTCCCACCTTCCTTCCCTTCCTGGGGACACTGCCCATCCCCCATGCCCCTCTAGTTTGTTTAGTGTTGGTAGCTCCCATGTAGCCAACCTTCTCTCTAGGACATGGATTCTGGGAAGAGCCTGGCCCTTTATCTCTGTGGCCCACCAGGTCCGGCCCTGGAACACTCTGTCTTCCTTACTGTTCTGTTACTCGCATTTCTCAAAAGCTTCGTGTTTAGCCCTGTTTCTAGTGTAGACCGGAGGCTTGATGTAAACTCAGTGAACAATGATGATTGGACACGTGAAGGAACATGGATGTCAGGAATGGATTCCGAGAGACAGACTGGGAGAATATTCCTGCCACCTGCTGCCTCTCAATTGCCTCTCTCCAGAGTCCTCTGATCCTCCCAGAAGGGGACACACAAGGCGGTGTCGGAGTCCTAGCTAGCGGAAGACAGGCATTACCGAGTAGTAGGTGCTGGGGTTCACGGTGGTGTGGCACTTGGAAAATGGGCCGCTGGCATCAGTCAGCTGAGAACACCAGTGCTGAGCATACTTCTCTGTGGATGGAAGAGAACCCATCAGCTACTTACTCATGCCAGCCCTGGCTTCCCCCATCTCGTGACATCCTGCATCTCTGTGCAGACAGACATCATGGGTGCTGAGTCATACTTCAGGTGACATCACGGGTATTACTGCGACACACACGAGGCATTGGAAAGCTATAGTCATTGTTTCTCTTCTTTCCTATGTCCCCAGAGCCCTCACCTCCTAGGAATGGGAATGGCCATCACCGTGGACAATAGTCAAGACTTCTGGACCAAAATACAGAGGCAAAGGGGGCAGTACCAGCTGATCCTGACCCGCACCCCCTCAGCCCTACTTGGGAGCCGGACGGTGTCACATCACAACTACATTAGAGTCTTGTGTCCTTTCTTTGACCCTGGAGCAGGGCCCCTAATGTCCAATGCCCTGTGTGCATACTGCAGCGGGTGCGGTCCCTAGCCATCTGTGACTCTGTGCTGGAGATCCTCATATCCTCCCTGCCAGTTGGTAGGCATGGGTGCTGGTCACCACTCTTTCCTGAGGCACCCACACTTGTCTCACTTGTACTGCTGTATGCTATAAACTGCAGCAATATATTTTCTAAAATACCGCTTGCCTTCAGGAAGACCAAGCTATGGCAGGAGCTGAAGCCGAGTTAGCAAATAAGCCTTGCAATCACTTAAGACATGGTGCTCAAGTTGCTGTTCTGCTGTGTGGTCAGCCTGTTTGAGAGAACAGTGTCACTGACCTGACCATACCTTGGATTTCCTCTGTAATTACCTTTACTACCTAAGTGAAATGTATAGTTTTAATCTTGAAGCATGTACTTCTCCATGCCCCGGCCCAGAATAATGAAAGTGTAATCGTTTACTGGAAGCAACTAACAGGTCAAAAGCAACATTGCAAAAAAAAAATCCCCCATAAATTCTGGCAGCAACATTCAGACCCAGACTGATAAGGTCTGTGTGGTTTTGAGTGTGGTCCTGGGTCAGCTGGCGTCAGTAAAATAAGTTTTTCCTTTGTAAAACTCTGCTAAACATTTCTATGGGAAAGAATCCTTCACTCACTCCTCATGCCATATTTTCCATGCGGCTCAATAAATATGGGGCAAAACCCTTTGTTACAGAGAGACAACACGGAGATCAAATACTCTAGATGGGCCTCTGACTACAGACTGTAGACAGATGGAAAACACCAGGAGAAAAATGGAGAATTCAAATTTAGTCGCTTTCAGTCAACCTTTCCCAAGAGGAAGCTTCCCCTTTTCCACTCCTCAAGATGACATCTACAGGTTTTGGTGCCCTCTCTGGGTTTCTTTAACATGTGATTAACACAACACACTACATACTAGTTTACGCACTCACCGCCTCAGGGTAGACGACTGGACACCAGGCCAGGTCAGAGCTGGCTGAAAAAATGCTTCTTGGGGAAGTAACCAGATCAGAAACGGAAGCAAGTAAGCCAAACCCTGAGCACCCAACAGAACATAGGCTCACCATTCTCCACGCTGAGAGAGCAGGGGTCCTCAAAGATATTCTTGACGTTCGGACAAGCCGCCTGGGTCTTGAAGGTGTTGAAGAAGGCGGCTGCTGTGCCCTCCACAACCCCACTGATGGTCTGGAAATCGTCGGCCTGGATACTGTTGAAATTCCCACAGAGCCCTAGGAACAGGAGAGCAGGTTGAGGTCCCAGGTGGGCTCTAGAATGGAATGGGCTCAGGTCCAGAGTCAGGGCCTCTTACCACAGGTTAGACCCCTGAGCTCAGGTGCCAGCTGCACAAACACCTGCATGAGGGGCACCAGCTGGATCTCAAGCTGCAGACCCACGTGGGTCTGGACAATGATGAAGAAGGTTGAAGGCCGGAAGAGGGTAACATTGGCTGTGGGCAGAAGATAGGAGTTTCAGGGTGGGGGTGTCCCGTGGGATGGAGATACACAATTTAGAATCATAAGCAGCCCTCACCTGTAGACACCGGCAGCTGGGTATAAATCTGGTTCACAAAGACCTCTCCAGTGGCTTTTACCGTGACCACCTAGAAGCAATGCCGGAGTCAACTGGGGTCAGTATGGGACCAAGGAAGTGTCTCCCAACTGTCCCCTGGCAGCCCACACAGGCTGTGGTGTGTGCTTGCTAGGTCTGGGAGGTTCTGGGCTACAAAGCTGTAGTCCCCATGTGGTTAACTTACGTCCTAAGATCTATCCCCATACTTTCCCTGATTTTCTAAACTTTGAAAAGAATTATAGTCTAAGTAATATAAAAACAGAAATTAATGTACAAAAGTAACTTCAATGGGGTTGTATTGGATGGATACTTGAGTTCTCTTCTCTTGGAACCAACTGGTACAATCGCAAAAGTACCAGAGCCAAACAGTTGCAGTGTTCCACTTGAGGGTCGTCCCCAGAAAGATCCACAAATAGTGCATGCACTCTCTGATGGGAATGTGTATGCAGGCGACGGCCCATGTGAACACGTCCCTCCCACCCGGCCTCAGGACCTGCCTCTGCCGGAGCTCCCCTCAGCTCCCGCCATGTTACTCACCGTCTGCCCCCCACCCAGGCTCAGCGTCACAGTCTTCAGACACGTCTCGCTGTCTGTCAGCCCACACTTTCGAAGCTCAGCCAGCACAGTGAAGATATTGCTGTCACAGGGCTGCAGGGGGCGATACAGGTCCTGGCATACTGCGCAAACCCCGGCCCACCTCACCTTCCCTCTCCTGCAATCAATCCATGCTGCCTCCCCTTGCGGGAATTCCTCATCTGCCACTGTCATAGACTCTAAGAAGCAGCCATTTGGTTTCAGGAGGGAGGGGCCCCTTGGAGCCCATGCCATGAGTCTCCCAAGCCCCTGTCAGGGGGCTTAATGCACCTACTGAGTACAAGGATTCTAAAAGAGAAGTTGGGAGGAAGATGGGGTAGGGGGAGACAGACTGAGGGGAGTTGGGAGGGGGGAGGAGGTGGATGATTGAAATACATTGTGTACATACATAAAATTATTAAAAAAAAGTATTTTAAAAGAAAAACGATTGTTTTTTTTTTTAAAAAAAAAATCAGTGGTTTCCAAGGTGGGGAGGGAGATGCTCAGGGGCAGTCTAGGGTGTCCAGCACGGTGAACTTCTGAGTGGCACTAGAGTAGTAGATACAGGACAGTTCACATTTGTCACATCCTGGGGCATGCACATGAGTGACCCTGACAGACACTGCCGTGGATGGTAATGGCTGATTGGTTTTCAGTCGTAACCCAAATACCACACTAAAGCAAGATGTTAGTACAGGGAGACTGCTGGGGATGGTGAGGCTTGGGAATTCACTGGGCATTCTATTTCATTTATTTGGCATAAAACTGATATAAAAATAAAATAAGACGGGGCTGGAGAGGTGGATAGATGATTAAGTGTGTTCTGTTCTTGCAAAGGGCCCAAGTTCAGTGCCCAGCACCCAGATGGTGGCTCCCAACCACCTCCAGGGAATCTGATGCCTCTTCCGGCCTCCATGGGTACCATGCTCATGTTCACACAGAGAGACGCAAGCATAGACAGAAGTGAAAGTATATAAATAAAACAATAAGTCTCTTTAAGAAGACAAGATTAGAAGGGCCAAAGCCACGAGCAGGAGTCATCAGCACTAGAGGCTCCATCAACAGCTGAATGACCCCATGGAGCCCTGGGCCACTCGGCAGAAGTATTCCTTCATTTTCACCATGAAGTTCCCGAGGTCTCCCTGGTGCAGGAGTGATGGGCGGCCTAGACTAGTGATAACTGGGGAGCCCCCCGACCCAAGTCAAAGGCCCCATCCAGGGCAGCATAGGCCTCACCTTGCTCAGCACGTAGCTGCAATCCCCATGCACTGTGTACTGCCTTTCATCAAATGTGGAGAAGTGGGAGCCTCCCAGCACGGAGCAGGTGCCAGGGCACGGGATCTCCTGGCAGCTCCACCGCCCTCCAGAGCATGTGCTACGGGTGGCAAGAAGGACATACTGTGTACTGCTCCCAGGAACAGCAGTCCTGACATATTTGCCATCTAGACTGAAGGCTTCTGCCCAGAGGGCATTTACCACAGCAGTCTGGGACCTAACCAGTCCACAGAGCCTGGGGAAGTAACCCTGACATATGGCGGGCTCTTGAAAGGGGAGCTCAAAACCTACCACTTGGTGCAGTCAGTAGAGTAATTGGTACCAGGCGCATAAGATGTCCCATTGTACAGGCAGGCACACTGGGACAGGGGAACACAGCCTGTCTCGTTGATGTCATCAAGCACCATTCCTATAGAAAGCAAACCCATGTGATAGGTGTCATCTAAGAGCCTCAGTAAACCTTGGCAGCACAGAGACGCTTGGGACCAGGGTCTTAGGGTCTTTCACCAAGGCTGAAGAATGGCAACATGACCACCCATGCAGCTACGCGCTTTGGAGGTCCTGTGTCTGGACTGGTGAGGTAGAGACTCCATCTTACCCTTAGGACAGAAGCAGCCAGCAATACAGTGGTCCTCACAGACCTGGGAGCGCTGGGGGTTGGAGCAGGTGTCCACACAGGGTGAGCCACATTCCTGGTGTTGCATGTTGAGGGGGCATGTCTGAGCTGCAGGGAGACCAGAGAGAAAGCTCAGATCAAGCCAGGTCCCACTTCCCTGCTGGAGGATGCTCTGATGGTGGGGAAAGGGGACTGAGGGCACTTACAGCAGAGGTTGGGACCCCGCCAGTCCTGGGGCTTTCCTCCAGCATGGGCACACTGCCGGGAGTATTCAGCCACAGTTTGGCAGATACAGCTGGACAGGTCGGGGCTCTCACAGAGACAGAGGTCCTGCCTGCAAGCCTCCAGGTAGCTGCTGATGTCCACTAGGGCCGAGCAGTCTGAGAACAGCTGACTTTTCAGGATCTCTTCACAGATGCCCTGGACAAGGGGGGGTCCATGCTGGGTTCAGACCCCAAGCTTCCCAGAAGCACCTGGGTTATCCCGGAGCCCAAAGCCCTCCTCCCCACCCTTCCCATCCATTTCTTTCAAGGCTCACAGATTTGGTGGAGCAGTTCTTCTGGGGCACAGGGAGGGGGTCCTGGCACTGCTCTGTGGGGCCATCCATCTTCTGGAGGTTCCCAAACTCAAGAGGTGTCAGTCTAACATCTGCAGGAAGCCCAGAGCACATCTTTCTACAGATCCCAGGCCCCCAGCCCATCATCCCAATAGCCAAGTCCAAGGCTCCCCTCCCCCTTGGAGAATGCCCCTGTGGTCCTGTGGTCCCTGCCTAACTTCCCCAGTCTCACTCCCTGAGATGCTGATATCTGGAACCCATGAGAGGAGCCTAGAAAGAGCTTGGAGTTCCTAGGGCAACAGGATTAAGGTAGAGAGGCCTTAACAGATGCATAGCCATCAATCCTAGCCAGGCTGTGACGCAGCTCAGAGGACTGTAGAATGATCCTGACATCCCACCAGCCCTCAGACTCTGGCTGATCTTGCACACAGCCTGGCCTGACGGGCAATCATATGCATAGGCAGGCTCTGTCACCCACAGCTCATATGGGACTTGGGGGGACTGACAGAGGAGGGATGTTGGAGTATCTGGCTGATGCAGCCACATTTGTGATGCCACTGGTTGGAGATAAAGAAGTGTGACCCTCCCAGGGTGAAGAAAGAAGGAGGGTTTGTGTCCCCAGAATAGGGATACCAAGAACGAGTGGTCTGACAGGAAGCTTGTTTCCTGTATACACCCATGTGCATGCACACAAGTGTAGTGTGTCCAGGTGTGTGTGCGCACTTCTGCATGAGCTGTAATTGTGGGGAGGGAAGCCTGTGTGGGTATATGTGCCTGTGTGAACAGCAGGGGGGTGTGTGTGTGTGTGTGTGTGTGAGAGAGAGAGAGAGAGAGAGACAGAGAGACAGAGACAGAGAGACAGAGACAGAGAGACAGAGACACAGAGAGAGAGAGACACTAAGCCTCCTGGGGTCCTAGGGCATTGCCTGGGGACTTACTGTGAGAGACGAACTCGCTGGACTCTGGACTGCCATTGAAGTCTCCACAGAGACCACAAGTCTTGTTGGTGTATTTGGTGTCCAACTCCAACTGAAATTAAGGAGACATCTGACCCCACTATAGACAACCCAGGATGTGAACTATAGACTCTCAAAAAAGGAGTTAAGGGCTCCCAGAGGGGACACAAGCCAAAAGACCCTCCCCATAAGTCAAATGAAGCCATGACTCAGAAGCAAACATCCCACATACACAGGACCTATGTCTGGGGGTGAAGACCCTGAGACTCTGTTGATGTTTGGATACCTAGCTTCATCAGCTGTGTGGCCTATGTCCCCTCTCCTCACCCACCACCTCATCTCACTGAGAGGCTACACCCATCACCCCCATTTTACCAGAAGGCTCTGCCCACCCCTACCTATCCCCCATCCTCACCAGGAGACTGTCGTCATCATTCCACACGAAGACCAGGCCCAGCCTGGCCACCACCTTCAGGTAGCCGCTGCTGAGCTCAATGAGGACCCCAGACTGACTGAAGGGCAGCTGGACCCTGTAGAAGAGAGTAGGGATAAGGTACTGGGGGGCAAGAAGACGAGAGAGCCCAGGTGACAAGATCCCTGCAGCCATGTGTGTGACAGAGACAAGGGACCTGGAATGCCCCTATTAAGGACCTGAAGGAGTAACCTGAGCATGGGGTGGGGAGTGCCTATTCAGCATCTCTCCTGAGAGTGGAGTCTCACTAACAACCCCAGTGTCTCCCACAGACCCCCTCACCACGCAGCACCTCCATCACCCATCCAATACTGCCCCAGACTCACGGGTGGTTATTGACTAATACGGAGCTCTTGGTCAGCTCAACAACTAGGCCGTCGAGCTTCATGATGACCCTGTTCAGAGTGGTGGAATTAGACTCTCGGGCACGGCGTAGCTGGACATTGAAGTCCTCATAGGCACCCCCACAGTGTGCAGAGAAGACGTAGTTGCAGAGGCCAGGGAAGCGGAAGACCTGGCCATCAAAGGTCTTGTAGTGGAAGTCGCCCCATGTGCTGCACACCCTCCCGGTATGTGCTGAGTTGAGAGCTGTGGACCGAAGCAATGGCAGGCTTTGGAGGCACTGTTCTGGGCCCTGTTATGCCCTCTGTGTTCTACACTGGGTATCTGTTTTCCATATGCCACTGGGATAGGATAGGCTGCTGCCTCCTGTAGATCTAAGATCCCATCTGATGTAGGAAGCCCTGGGACCAGCTCACGGCCACTTTGAATGCCCCCCAACCTTCCCCATGCTTATTGGCAGCCAGGAATCAGGGACCCCTTTCTAAACTAGCTCTTCAGGTCTAAGGGTGAGTACTCCTGCTAAGAGGAGCCACTTTCCCAGATAGACCTTGGGGCTCACTCACCTTGTACCACAGGGACGGTCTTCAGTGGTGGGATGATGGTCACCCCATGGAGTGGGACAGCTGTGGAGACAGAGGCTTGAATCATGGGATACACACAGCCTTGAGTGAGGTTTTGGGGTCACTGTGGCCCAGAGGAGAGGGCCCAGGGTCAGCAGAAGCAGACTCCCAGGTCTCCAGTCCTGCTTGGGTCCTATTGAGGACCAGGTAGGGCAGGGCCCAGCCTGATGCCTACATATAGCATTCTCTTCTCTCACTGTCCCCTAGGGAACCCCTGGATTCATCAGCCCATAGTGGCCACAGAGCCCAGAAACTTCTGTTTGCACGTGGGAATTTATGTCCTGATTCTCACAAATGCCTGGATCTAGGTCAGTAGTTCAACCTCTCAGGCCCCCCTCCCTTTTTAACCCGTTTGGGGAATGCAAACTGCAAGGAGCTGGCTGGCCCCCAACGCCCCACCAGACCCCTTGCGTTGGCATGTGTGGCCAATCCCTCAGCTCCTAGGTCATGTCCCAGATGGTGAATGTAATACTGAAACAGGTTAATCAAACCAAGAGAAATGGCGGTAGGCTCTAAGCAGGTGGAACAATGACCTTGTGCTGCAGAGGGCATAGCCTCCCCAGGCAGTCTGACAGACCTTCTGCATCTCTCTCAGAGCCTGAGCCTGGATGCCTGTGATGCCACCAGGGGCTGGATTAACAGTCATGTACAACAGGGTACACCTCAGCTCCAAGTTCTCACTCCTCAGTGTGCTAGCTGAGGAGGCATTAATTAAGGCAAGAAATCCTGGGGGACCCAAGGTCACATTAAGGTAGAGTTGGGAGGGGATATGGCAGGCATAGTGGGGACAAAAGGCTAGGACTTACCATCATGCCCTTGAAGGAGAGAGAAGTCAGAGTGAGGTTCCTGGGCAGATTTCAGAGTGTCCTGATGGGTCTGGCCTGCAAAGAGGAGATGGGCCTGAGCTGAGAAGAGAGCAGGAGCCTCAGACTGCCCAGGCTGCTGGCCATCCGTGTGCAGATGGAAGGAAGGACATAATTATCACTCATCAATGGCCTGAAGCACAGAATCACCATGATGGCGGGTGAATGGCCCACCCCCATACCTACACAAGAGGGTTCGAGCAAAGTCTAGTTTCCTGGTGCCTGCATCTGTTACGAGGCTGTGCTGGGAGAAACCACATCCCCAGGACACCCTGCTGGGCCTACAACATATACAGCCCATGGTGTCTTGTGAGCTTATGACAGTCCAAAGAGGTTGTGCTCTGGTAAAACTGTCACAACCAGGGCACACGAGAGGGTTGAGAGCCTGTTATGACCAGCTTGGGGGGCTCTGAGACACACCTTCTGCTCCCCCACATTGGATGCCAACCTCAATCCCTGGCACTTAGAAGTACTTCCTTGCCTCTTAAGTCAGAGACCATTTGAAGTTGTCAGGGCGCGGGCAAGGGATGCCTGGCAGGACCCTCACACAGATAAATTAGCTGCCAGGACCCAGATAAGTCTCTGAACTCCACTGCCCACCTGAGTCCAGGGCATGGGGGAAGGAAAATGTCTCTCCAAATGGCCTGGAAAAGCTGGACACTTTGAATCTTACCTGTGTGTTGACTGCAAGTCAGGGCCAGGGCTAGGACCCAGAATGGGACCAGCTTCCTCTGGCCGACACCCATGCTGTGGAGCATGGGAAAACGTCCCCACTGGTAGCCTCTGAGGACAGACTCAAGTCACCAGCTGCCTTTTGTAGTCTGAGAGCTGGCTCGAGCACCAGTGGCTTCACGTTGGTGGGTGGGGCAGGCCTATCATTCCCCTCACACAGGTAAACAGTGGGCACTCAGTCACTTTAGGTTGGTCAGTGGTAGCAGTCAGAGGTGGGTGTGTCTGCAGGTGGAGTCTGGCTTCCCTGAGGTTCCTCCAGGTCTGACCTGTGTAGTCCTCTCCAAGCAGCCCCCCCCCCCCAACAGACCTACCCAGGCCATTCTAACCTATGAGTTCCTGGTACCACAATAGACACATCTTCCAGACTGAGAAAAAGCTGCCTCTTGAGACTACCGCAGAGCTGTTCTGGGGAGTCATTCCCTCTTTCCTTGGAGAGGAGCTGTGTGTGTGTGTGTGTGTGTGTGAGAGAGAGAGAGAGAGAGAGAGAGAGAGAGAGAGAGAGAGAGAGAGAGAGAACACTTCACATATCACAGGAGTGTGGAGCCTCAGAGGAATTACGGATGAGTGAGTGAATCAATGAGCAAATAAGTCAGTGAATGAGTCAATAAATGAGTGAATGAGTGGATTAATCAATGAGCAAAGTAGATGAATGAATGAATGAGTGAATGAATGCAAAAGTGAATGGACAATTGAGTAAATGAATGGATGGATAAACCAATCAATAGGTGAGTGAGGATGGGTGAATGAATGAATAGATCCGTAAATGAACAGGTGAAGCATGAATGGACTATGAGTGAATGGTTGAATGAGTGAGTTGAAGGATGAATGAATGAGTGGGCACACAGGGAAAGGTGTGGGAGGTCATGGGATATATGAGCAAGGCAGGCTGGGGCTTAGACACATGAAACCCCCCCACCCTGCCCCAACCACCAACTGTTGCAGAGCTGGGACTGATCTTGGCACTGAGCACTGAGCCTGGAGGAGAGGGTGGGGAAGAGTAGCTTGCTGTGAGGCAGGCTAAGTGGCCATGCTGGCCATGGCTGGGTGGGTAGGCCATGTTATTGGAACCAGTTTCAATGAGGAGGCCATAAGGAGCTGCAGGCAGTGACCAGTCCCAGACTGGGGTAAGTGCACAACCATGGCTGTGCCTTCCCCACACCCTTGGCAACAAGGCAGGAGGCTCCCGGATGAACAGTGTCTATGGCCCTAGCACAAAGAAACATGCCCAAATCACGTCCTGACCCTCTGGCCCTCTGAGTTATCAACCTGATTTTGATGGGTATCACATCATGTCCGAGACTGGGTTGAACCACAGTAAGCTGATCCCTTGACCAGCTCACAGACCAGACAGACCATCTCTAGGCCTTGGCACACAGGATTCGAAGGGCTGCTCTGGGGACCAGGCCCATGTGACTGCCTAGCCCTGTTATGGCCGTGTGGGTACTGAGTTTCCTTTAGTACCCAGTTCTGGGTACTTCAGCCACTGGGCATCAACTACCAGGTTTGTTGATGGTTCCCATGTAACTCCAACCTAACTGAACCCCAGTTACAACCAGTACTCTCCCTGAAGCTTAACGTCTCAACAACAAGGATTCAATTCACAAATCCACCCTGTAGGCTCCAGTGGCTTCTGTCCCACGCCCACACCTTTAGCCCCACTCTGACCCCTCAGACCCCAGTCAGTTTGGCTGGCTTCTTGCCCCTTCTTCCACCCTGGGATGGAGCCTGCTCTGCTTCTGATCCAGGGCAGGCATGGCAGCAATGGCTCAACCTAGAAGCCAGTCAAGCCTGACTTGTGGGATGGATCACTGGTGGGGTCTGTGCTCAGCCGCTGGAGCCTCACTAGTCGAAAGGACATACAGCAAGGACACTGTGCACACAGAGGCACAGGGGCCATGGGGCTAGGGCAGTGGTCCAGAAGCCTTCCTTTCCTGGCCCCTGAGGCCACTCGGTTCTAGGGCTGAGCCTGGGCTGGACTGGAGCCCTTCCTTGAAGAGCTGATAAGTGAATGGCTCATTGCAGTCCAGAAAGGAAGGGCTGGGATTACACCCCAGCTGTTACCATGGAGTTAGGGAAATGTTAGGGACCAGAACAGGACAGAGCATTGTTGTCATGTTGTTGTCTGGCTACTGGCCCCACCTCTGCCCCCCAATGTGGGACAAGAAACCAGCATCTGATATCCCTTGATCCTAGCAGATCAGCCTGGCGATTCTGTGGAGATTAAGGCTCATGCAGCTGGACCACTTTGGGATCAGCCTGACAGAAAGGCAAAAAGCAGCTAGTTTGGACAGCCTGGTGAATTGAAGGTGTGGCTGGAAGTGCCAAGACTCCTTGACCCTCACACAAAGAGCCCTCATCTACAAGTCTAGCCCGGCCATGGAGGATGCTTTGAGTTCTCCAGGAGACAGTATGCTCATTCCAGCTCGCTCCCCTTCCTACCCCAGAAGCTTCTAAGGCAAAGCCTTGGGCCTGCTCCCACTTAACATTAAGGTATCAATCAGACCCATTCTACCGCCCCGCCCCCAGCCCTGACACAGCCTGACTCTCAGCCCAGCCTGCCACTGGTCCATATGAGCCGGGTAGGGCCTCAGCTCTCAGAATCTGGAGCTCCAGGGCTCACATTTCCCCACTGCCCACACTTGTCCCTTCCAGTTTCTAGGCAAAGTCCCGGGGCCCTCAGATCAGCCTGATTCAGAGAATCCACGTGCCCTGCAGGGCAGACCTGAGATCCCTCAACCTTCTTACTCCTCCCCAGGGGTGAGTGGTTAAGGACTCTTCCTGGGAAGCCAGGGATGCACTTTGTCTTATGGTTTACTTCCTGGACAGAAGATGGCATCCTGTGTTATGTGGCCTGCACCAGCCCATCGTCCTCTCCGTGCCTCAGAGTCCTCATCTGTAAGAGCAGCTGTACCATGAATACCAGAGTCTCTGTGGGCACAGGACCCTCTGCGCTTGCTCCTGGTCTCTGGGAAAGGCCTCAGTGGCAGTGCACCACTGTCCCCGCCCCCCCCCCCCCCCCGGAGATTTCCCAGAGACTTGAGGCTAACCAAGAGACTAGAAAGTATTCCTGCATCCTCATCCACAGAGCAGAGCAGCACTTCCTAGCCTGTCATTCTGGACACAGGCACAATCACAGCACATAAAAAAACACAGGTTTTATGATCCTGACGGCTTCTCATCCAGTCCTATCCCATACTTAACCATGTGTTGCATGGGTGTCCTGAAAGCCTGGGGCTGGGCTGAGCCTACCGCCAAGTCCAACTCTGATTACAAAGTTGGCATTTGGGGGGAAAGTGCATCTTCCTGTTTGATTGGGCTTTGTCGGGGCTTTATGCAAAAGACTGATAGTCCATTGTTCAGAGGGGGCAGAGAGGAAGTAGCACCAGCTGGGGAAGGGGACAGCCCTGGAGTGGTTACGTAGCCCTGCCGCTTTCAGGAACTGCCTCAGGTGTTGACAGAAGGGGCAGGCTTCCCAGCGGGTCTTTACTAAGCCAGGAACTTCCTTGATAAGGGAGAAAAGCATCTTAAATTTCTCCAGGTTTATTTGGAGGGGCCAAGGGGAGAGAGGTGGTGAAGCAATGACCATGGGAGTGCTGTTTCATCCTGCCCGGAAGGAACGGGGGCCAGGAACTGCACCCCAACATCAGAGGTAAAAGGAATAGCGTCAATTTGATTTTGCGGCGGGGCTGCCCTGATTCGGAGCATTCCTATGCTTGTTTGTTTCTCTGAATCATTAGGCAAACAGAATTCCTCCCAAGATCTGGCCGGGCAGCTGAAGGAAGTCCTAAGCCCTCTGGTTCTGGTACTGGCCAAAGGACCAGTGTTTTGGCAGAGTCCACAGCAAGGACCACATAGATGGCTGCTGAAAGTGGCCAGTGCCAGCCTCCCACATGGCTGGTACTCCCCATACCAACTTCTGCCTGTCTAGTTTGAGAGCGTATCGGGCTTTCTCCTACTGTCCCTGAGAGCTGAACCTCTCTTGCCCTACAGCCCTTCATTCCTCTCTCTTTTGGCCTCTGGTTACCTGTCTCCTGGGCTCCAGGCAGTTTCAATGGAGCCCCTAGAGAATGTGAACCTGAAGATAATTTGTGAGACAGAAAAGACCCTGAGGCAAAACACCAGGCCCAAATCCTTCTCTGGAGCCATCACGAAGCCAGTCAGGCCAACCCTGAGAACCACTGGGTCTATGACAGTCAAGGGGACTTTGTTAGTACTATCCCCTGACCACACCCCTCTATGCTGCTACTCCCCCACTCTGACCTGAGGGTCCTGGCCAGGTTGCTTGCCCTCTCTGGATCACCTCTTACTAAGCCTCGGGGGGAGAGAAGGGAATGTTCCCTTACTGGCTCCCTAGATCTAAGCCCCAACCAGACTAGTGGGGCATGGATAGCTGCTCTGACTCTTTGGACAGAAAAAGAACATGAGTTCAAGTTGCATTCTACACAGTGGGTCAGGAGGACATTTTCCTCAATAATTCATCACATCTGGGGGCTAGGAAAACAGTCGGCAGAGTACACACCAGGGAAGCATGAGGACCTGCCTGGTGTTTGAGTCCTCTGCGCCTTCATTTAAAAAAAAAAAAGAAGCCTGGCAAACATAGAAACCTGCCCTGGGAAGTCAGGAACCCGAGGATCCCTGGAGCTTGCCTGCCAGCAGGCCTAATAGAATCAGTGACTCTAAAATCAGTAAGAGACCCTGACTCAGAAACTCAACTTCAGAATGATTGAAGACACTTAAAACAACCTGTGGTCTACACACAGATGCCCGTACACACACACACACACACACACACACACACACAATTGTATCCACTGAAGTGTGTTCATAGGAAAGCACTGCTCTGGATACACACCCAGAACAATGGAAGTGATCTCCAAGAGACTCTTGCATATCCAGGTTCATGGCAGCACTACTCACAGGAACCAAAATCCACTGGTACATGCAAAAGACATCCTGTACCCATTATCCAGAATATTACTCAACACACATCTATAATCCCAGCACCCTGAGCCTGAGGCAAAATGATAGCAAATTTGAGGCCAGCCAGGATGACATAGTAAGATACCCTGTCTCAAAAGTCGGGGGCAGGGGATTCCAGTGTGTGAATGAAACTTTAGTGAGATAAACCAGGCTTAAAAAGATAAAATCTGGGCCCTGGTGCTTCACACCTTTAATTCCAGCACTCAGGTAGCAGAGGCAGGAGGATTTCCAGAGGAAGAAGGAGGAGGGGGGAGGGGAAGGGGAAGGAGAAGAGAAGAAGGAGAAGGAGAAGAAGGAGAAGAAGAAGAAGAAGAAGAAGAAGAAGAAGAAGAAGAAGAAGAAGAAGAAGAAGAAGAAGAAGAAGAAGAAGAAGAAGAAGAAGAAGAAGAAGAAGAAGAATTATTCTGCAAGGGGTTGGAAAGGGAATGGAGTCAGAGTTTAAGGCTGACAGAATTCCCTTCTAGGAAGATGGAATATTCTGGAAGTAGATGATGGGGACAGCTGCACACCTGTGAACGCACACCTCATGGCACGGAACTTGTCAGCCTCACCTGGGAAGAGAGTCTCAGTGAGAAAATGTCTACATCGGTTTGGGCTATGAGCACATCTGAGAGAAGCTGCAGCCTGAAAGTGACTGGCACCATTCCCTGGGCTTGGGTTCCGGACTGTGCAAGAGTAGAGAAAGCCAGATGATCGGCAGGCATGTGTGCGTTCATTCTCTTTGCCCTTGATGGTGGGTGTGATGTGACTAACTCCTGCTGCCCTGGCTTCTCTGCAATGGTGGAAAGCAACCTTTCTCCCCCAAGCTCTAAACCCCTTCTCTCCTAAGCTGCTTTTGGCCAGGGTGTTTGGTCACAGCAACAGAAATGACCATGGACAAGGACTAAGGCAGATCTGGCCTGGTGTATGTTTCACGATGATTTTTTAAATAGTAGGGAACATGGCAGCAACTGTTGGTTCTCTGGCTTGGGATCTGTGTGTGCACTCTCCCAAGCGTTGTTGGCCCTGACGGAGGTGACTGGACTGTTTCGGCTGCTTGCCTGAGCCCCCACCTGTCCTCACCCAAAGGGGCTGCTGCTGTAGGGCCAATGTTCCTAGATATATAATCTACAGCTTATATCTGACAGTGGGTCTGATATCACCCTCAAAGCCTAGCTCCAAGAAGAGCAGCCAGATCAGGGACACTCATGTTTTGGGGTGAGGGGAATTGTCCTAACCTAACACCCAGCTCTAAAAATATACAGGCTTACTCCCACACCTTAGTCTCTGAGGACTGAACAGGTAAACAATCCATAGGTACCTTGGGTGCACAGCTCTGAATCACTCCCCGGGCCAGGTCAGGGTTCCAGCAGGCCAGCCGAGTGCTACTGGCCCAAAGGTGCTGGACTCTGCCCTCCCCCACCCTACGTGGGTACCTGTCAGCTAGTCAGCCTTTCAGTCAGAACCCTCACAGCACAACCCTGACCTGCCTTGTTTAACTAGACCTGGTGTACTCATCCTGAGGTGGACAAGAGTAGCCAAGTTCACCCGGAAGCACGAAGAATATAGAAAAGGCAGGCCCAGCAGGAGTCTTGGAGATGGCACCATGCAAGGGGCAGTGCACAGGCACCCACACAGCCCTCAGAATTATAAAACTATGGAGAGGAAAGGGAGGAGGAAAAGAACAGGAAGGATAGCAAGGTTCAGCCCTAGTGTCAGACCATGGTCAGATGTCCAGACAACTCCCACCAGCAGGGCTGATCCACGACCACCTACATGCTTCTAGACCAGCATCCAGCAGCATGGCCAGGAGGAGCCTCTGGTCCTCAAGAAAGCTGTGTCTCCTTCCCAGCCCACTCCAGGGACACAGATACGGGGCCTCCCTGTGGCTTGAGTGGCAGCTATTCCCTGAGCACTCAGAAGACAGAGATATGTCCAGTTTAATTATGGCTACTAGAAGCCTAGCTAAGGTGTGTTCGTTCAAGCCTTTGACGGAGTTCCTTTTTTAACTACTGTATGAACAGCTAGGAAGATAGCTCAGTAAGGAAAGTGTCTGCCAGGTAAACATGAAGACCTGAGTTTGAAAGCATGGTGGTGTTTGTCTCAATCCCAGTGCTAGGGAGTGGAGATAGGAGGGTCCATGAAGCCTGCTGGCCAGCCAGACGGGCTGAACTGGCAGACCCAAGTTCAGTAAAAGACTCTGTCTAAAAAATAAGAAAGAAAACTATCGAGTGACAACATTTGACATTGACCTCTGACCTCTACACACAGGCACACACACACATACACACACATGAACACACACAAAAATAAATAAATAAAATTGAGGTGTGTGTCTTTGCCATATAGATTTGCAGGTGTTCTTTAAGTGTGTACTATATAAATTCCCTTTGGAAATGTACTGTGAATCCTTTAATTGTCTTTTTATGAAATTTCTAACTCAGGTGGTATCCAATTTATCAATTCACTCTCACACCTAGAGATTTTGCATTCTGTTCAAGTAGCCTTGACTTAAGACTTGGTCAATTTCAAGCCATGGAGACTCAGCCTCACGTTTTCTCCTAGGATATTATTGCCCCGGTTTTACCTGTAAGACAATAAACCACTTTTTGGGGGGCTTTGTGTAATATAAAGTCTGAAGCAAGGTTTCTTTTGATCTACTCCAACTTCCAGTGTGTCGCTATGCGGCTGTTTTTCAACAGTGGGCTCAATGGTGAGTCAAATGTGTGTATCCAGGTTCCTTACTCGTTGCATCTGTGTTCATACCAAGACCACTCCATCTTGACCAGTAAAGGTTTTGAAAACAGAGTCCTCTAGCTTCTCCCCTCAACACTTCTCCGGCTGCCCTAGGAGCTACAGACCCATAGAGACCAGAATGAGCAACCCACTGTCGAGAAAGAAAGCTGCTGATCAGTCGCAGGGAAAATGACATCTCAACAATCCCGAGTCGTCTGTTTTCCTCTGACACTGGTCTCTAAATTTCTTCTGCTTTCTCCAGTTTTCAGTGTAGCCGTCTTGTGTATCTTTTGTATACCTAGGTATTTAAGGTTTTAGAGTCAGCTGAGGAGTGCTCATTCCTTGTAGTCTGCTGATAGTCTATAGCCATGTGCATGTAGTGAACGTACAGTGTTGTTCACCAACTGTGTTAGTCTCAGTAATGCCCCCTGGACTTTCATATTAGCTACTTTTCTTGTGACCAAAGGCCTGGTAAAAACAACTTAAGGAAGAAGGGGTTTTAGTTCATATGTCCTAGCAGAGAAGTTCTGGTGATCAGGTGGTCACGCTGTACCCACAGCTAGGAATTAGAGGCGAATGTTGGCACTCAGCTTGGCTTTTTCTTATTCAGTTGGGGACCCACCCCTGTGCATGGAATGATGCTGATCACACTTAGGCTGAATCTTCCCACCCAAATTATCACAATCCAGAAACTGCCTTGCAGACTTGGAGATTCTAGACCCTATCAGGTTGACAGTCAGTATTAACTACCACGGATGCCTGTGTCTACTCCCTGAACTCGTGAGCACTCCCTCCCTTGATGAGAGGTGCAGGATCTTGGGACAGGGAGAGCGTCCTGGGTTTCCTGATCCCAGTAACCTCACAGAGAATAGATGAAGAGTTGAAGGGCTTTGGAGATAGCAGTCAGGAAATGCAGGTGGCGTTGGAAGATGGAACATGAAGGAAAAGGGTTTTCCCAAGAGCCTTTGGGAGAAATGGGGTCCTGCTGACTCACTGTCGACCCCCAACCTCCTGGACAGTAGTGGTATCTGTGTTGCTTTAGGCCCCCGAGCCTGTGGATACTATGAAGTTCTCTGAGTTGGAGATTCATTGACTGGCGAGAACTTTGTGACGGTGGAGAGATGGGGAGTGGCAGGTAGAGAACCAAATGACCTCGAGCTGTCTTTAGTCCCAAAACTGCCATTTGTCATTCCTAGATCTAATCTAATGTCCTTTCCATTGTCAGGTAAAACCTTTAGAATGTCCACTGTCAGGTAAAACCTTAGCAGATAGTATCTGAGACCTAGAGCAGAAATTTTGTACTTTGCTAGTGGTGATAAGTATCCTTGCCTCTTTCCAGGAGGAAACAGAAAACTTTGACCTTTTACCATTGAACAAGTGTTAACAGGTTAGTGTGTGTGTGCATTCATATGTATGCACATGTGTGTGTTTGTGCATGTGTGTGCATATATGTATTAGTTGGGGGGTTGTGAGAGTGTGCATGTGGAGACAGAGAATAACCTTGAATCTTTTTCCTTGGGGGTTGTCCACTTACGTGAGACAGGGTCATTCATTGGTCAGCTAGATCAGGCTGGCTGGCCAGTGAACCCCAGGTAGAATCTGCCTGTCTTTGTCTCTCCAGTGCTGTGATGACAAGCACATCTCACCGTACCAGGCTTCCCTCCATCCCAGGGGCTGCATCTTAGCAACTGAGTCATCTCTTCTTCACCACGGCAGGGTTTGTATAGATGGGATTTTTTTTATTTCCCTGAGGATTTTCTCTGTGTAAGTTTACCATGAATGACCATTGAACTTCCCAAATGCATCCCTCTCTTGGCATGGGTTACACAGCCACGCGCTCCTGGTTATCAAATGTTGGGAGATTCTCTTGCTCTCCTCTGTGCTGATTCTGACTTAATTCTACTGTCATCGGACTCAGTACATGCAGGTTTGTCTGTTTGTGATCCCAGGACATGTGCCTGCTGCATGGGAGAGCTAAAGAAACATTTTTCAGCCTAGAAAAAGAAGGTACTCGCAGACCAAAGAAGAGCCTGTCCGTGTCCAGCTTGGTGAATATCCAGGAGTTAGGATTGTCATATCTATTACTGAGTATCTGGCAAGAAGCCTCTTAAAGGAAAATGGCTTTCGCCTGGCTTGTGGTTTAAGAGAGTACAGTCCAGGGAAGGCAAGGAGACGGGAGTAACTCAAGGTGGTGGCGGTGGCTTGCTCACATCTGCCTGGGGCAGGAAGCAGAGCTAGGCTGTCAATCTCATGGCCCACCATCAGTGACCCACTTCCTAATCCACCTCTGAAATGTTCCACAGCATCCCAAAATACCGCCACCAGCTGGTGGCCAAGTTCAAACACAGGAGCTGGCCTGAAGCATTCTACGTTCAAACCACAACAGTAAACCAGTGAGTTTATTGGAGTTACTGCCAGGAACCTAGGTGACTCTCAGGCAGCTATACCACTATAAAGCCCTGACCCCAACCAACTTTCCACCTCTTTATACTCCAGCCAACCTTCCACATATTGTATATTACAGCCAACCTTCCACGTCTTGTATACTCCAGCCAACCTTCCACCTCCTGTATCTTCCAGCCAACCTTCCCCCTCCTGTATCCTCCAGCCAACCTTCCACGTCTTGTATACTCCAGTTAACCTTCCATGTATTGTATACTCCAGCACTCCTCAGGAGCACATACAGCTGGGGCAAAACCCCTTACAGAAGCCCAGTCTCCCATGATTCTTTCTACCTAAGAACGTTAACAACCTCATTGCCCCAAACCAAGCTACTGGCTGTTATTTGCTTCATTCCTTGCCATGACTAGGGTCTTCCTAGGTCACCACAACATCTCTGCTTCCAGACAGTGATGGTCACATAGCCTGGAGGAAGCAGCTGCTCAACCATGGTCCCTGTGCATTTGAGAGAAAGGTGTGTGCCGCAGGGTGGAGTGCCCCCGGATGAAGGCTAGGTCCTGTTGGCTGATAGCATTAATCTCTGCTACATCCTTGTTGGCCTTGGGTCTCATTGTTCTAGCAATTGTTTAGAGAGGATTGGCAGCATCTGTAACCATAACTGTAGATTTGTGTTTTTCCTTTTGTTCCTACCAGCCTCGGAGCATGGGCTTTTCCTAAGACGGTCCTGACCCCTCTGTTTCTCAGAGTGCCCTCTCTGGCGTGGCATTCTGAGCTGGGGAACATGTATTCCCACACTTAGAGGATGCCCCGGCACCTTTGAACTTTGTGGTTTCTGATGAGGAACCTGCTGTCATTGAGTTGGTGCTTCCTGTAGGTAACACGCTTCTTTCCCACCGTTATCAAGACTCTCTCTTTGGTTTTCAGAAGTTTGGCACTGAGGGTTCCATGTGGGCTCTTAGGATTGATCCTGCTTGAGGTTCACTTGGCTTCCTGAGCATTCAAGTGCTTGCCCATACTCGGGAGATTTTAACTTTTTAAGAGCTATTCTTATTTTAACTATGTGTGTGACTATGTGTCTACGCATGTGCGTGTGTGGCCAGGTACCTGTGGAGGCCAGAGGGAGTCAGAGCCCCTGGATTTGAAGGTACAGGCTACTGTGAGCTTCACTACAGGTGCGCAGAACCCAACTCAGGTCGTCTGCAAGAATAGCAAGTGCTCTTAACTGCTGAGCCATCTCTCCCACTCTACTCAGGAGATTTTCGCCCTTTTTGGTACTTTATTTTTTCCTGCTATACCTTCTGCCTCTTCTTCTGTGATTCCCATGGCTTTGTGACAGCTTTGGTTACTGTAACCAAATACAAATACCTAAGGTCGTCATCATCTTAGGATGATAATGGACAACAGTAGGGTTGGTTTGCTGCTTGGGGCTTAAGTTTTGGAGGTTCTATACCATGCCCATTGGGCTCATGCTTGGGACCTGTGACAAGACCACTCATCACAGCACGAGTGTATGGCGAGCTAAAACCCCTAGCCTCATGGATGAGAAGCAAAAGAAAGAAAAAGGAAAGGCTAGTAACTCAACAGCCCTTTCAAAGGCATGCTCCCAGTGACCCAGGATCTTCTACCAGACCCCTTTCCATAAAGATTCTACCACCTCCCCATAACCCACATGGGGGACCAAGCCTTCAACACATGTGCCCTTCAGGTAACACCAAAGATGACTGTCAACCTGACATGATCTACATACAATGTAGGAGACAAACTCTTGACATGTCTAGGGGGTTTCTGGATTGGGTTGGTTGAGATGTAAATACCCATCCTGAATATGGGAATCACCATCTCACGGGCTGAATAGGAAAAAAAAATGAAGCTGGGTTCCAGCATTCATCTCTCTCTCCTTCCTCTGGACCTAATGTGACTGGCTGGCTGCCCTGTACTCCTGCTTCAAGCCTTCTCAATCTTGATGGACCGTTGCCCCCAACAGTGAGTCAGACCAACCCTTCCCTATGCTGCTTTTGTTAGGTATTTGGTCACGTGAAGAGTGACTAACATGCCACGGAAGGCATCAGTGTGAGCTCTCTGATACAGTTCCTTGGGTTGCTAAGGCTGTGTGTGTGTTTGCCTTCCCAGCCTCTGGTAGTCCATCTCCTCTCCAGCCTGGATCGTCTGTGTTGACTTCCACATCTTAGTTCAGTGTTTCATCCTCTCCCAGGATCTTTCCCCTTCCGTCTGTCACTTAAGCCCACCATAGTAGCTAATTTCTCAATGTTGTGACCAAATACAAAAAGCCACTTAAGGGATGAAGGGCTTGTGTTGGCTCATTGTTTCAAAGCTACAGTCCATCATGGGGAAGGTTTGGTGGTGGGCCACTCTATGGCCAGTGGTTGTACTTCCCGGTGGACCAGAATCAGAGAGACTTATGTAGAGCGAGGGCTGGACTATACAACCCTCAAGGTTGATCCCTCAGTGATCCACTTCTTCCAGCAAAGCCCCATCTCTTAAAGGTTCCACCACCTCCCTAAACAATGCCCCACAGTCAAAGACCAAGGGTTGAAATGGGTGGGCCTGTGAACCACATTTCACACCCAGATACATACACACACGTACACACACACACACACACACACACACACACCCTGAGCTTTTGTTTTTTGTTTTTTTATCTTTTCCATTATCAGAGTTTTCAGTCCTAAAAAAGAAAATCTCCATTTGGTTCTCCTTAATATTCTTTTTTCATTTGCATTTTAGTTTGTGTGTATGGGTATTTTGTTTGAATATATGTCTATGTACCACTTGTGTGTCTGGTGCCTGGAGATTATTGTGCCAGAAGAAGGCACTGGAGTCACAGATGGTTGTGAGCTACCATGTGGGTGCTGGAAATCCAACCGGGGTCCTCTGAAAAACGAGCAAGAGCTCTTAAGCTCTGAGCCATCTCTCCAGCCCTATTCCTTGGTATTTTTTATATCTTTATTTGGATTCTCTGTTCTTTGTTGAGCCTCTGTGTGTATTTTAAGCTTGCCTCTGTCTTGCCCCCATGGAAGCCTTTTTCACAGAGGCTGCGTTACGGTCTTGGCTGAGGAATCAGACTGTGGTGTCTCAGTATTGACCTCTGCTGATCACCTTTGACTTCAGCTGGAGAGCTTCCTGGTTCTTGTACTGATCTCTTATCAAAGCCTGGGTTTTACAGGTTCTGTTGAGAGACTCTGGAGCTTAAAACTCTCTCTCTTTTTTGGAAAATATTAGCATTTAGTTAATTACCTTGGGTGGCTTCCAGCCACCAGGACACAGGCACCTCCAACAAACACCCTTTATCTTCTCTTCAGCTCTTCTGCTGAGAAATTTGGCTTTCGCGGTGACAGGCTGCCTAGGGGGTTTTCCCTTCCCCAGAACTTTGTAGTAGCCTGATCGTGGAAACAAAACCCCAGTCTTGTTCTTTGCAGCGTTGACCCGTGTCTGCTCACTGACCAGAGTCCACAATTTATCCCGGTTGACAATTGGGCAGAAGCTCTGGTTCCACTTTAAATGATAATGTCTCATACCAACTTTCCCATAGTAACCTGGGTGATAGTTGCTGAAGTTGATCTGCGGTGATGCGTGCCTCACACATCCCACAGCCTCCTAGCTGTTTGCGGTGTTTACCGATGCAGCTGTGACCATGGCTCATGTGACCCTGCAGTTTCTGGGTCTTCCTCAGTTCAGAGGGCATGGTGGCAGCTGAAAGGAAAGACAGAGTTAAAACTCTTTTGCTTGGCTTCCTGTAGCACTGATTCATCAGGAGGAGGCTCACACTCACTCCAGGTATCTGAGCGCCCGAGTGGTCTCTGCTCATTGCTCACATGGGTCTGATTCTCGCTGACTAGGGTGGGACAAGGTATCTAGTTACAAGTCTTCACAAGTCCGCCATTGACCCTATAGAGGCTTGGTCACCAGTGAGGTGAGCCGAGAGGGAAGAATGGATGTGTGGTAGGGGCGGGAGGAGGATCCATGCATCCACACAGCCTTCACTGAAATCTCACTGGCCTAAAGGGAAGAAGGGATGGTGCCTCGCTGAGACGAAACCTTAGCTCCACCAGCCTCTACCGTCCTTTGTGCACTGTTTTTTCTGTGGTTTTGTTTGAATGGACTAAGGCAGCTCTCTCTCTCTCTCTCTCTCTCTCTCTCTCTCTCTCTCTCTCTCTCTCTCTCTGTGTGTGTGTGTGTGTGTGTGTGTGTGTGTGTGTGTGTGTGTGTGTTCTTTTTTATTTGGGGAATAAAGGATTGAGGATTGGGACAAGACCTTGCTGTGTAGCCCTGCCTAGTCTGGTACTTGTTATGTAGGTTGTAGACAAGGTCACACAATGTAGCCCAGGCTGGGCTGGTCTTGAACACGTGAAAATCCCTCATTTTCTCAAGCGCTGGAAATGCGTACACGAGTTGCTATTTCTGGCTAGTTCTCCATTTTTTCTAGGGTGCCCTTTTTTTCTCATCACTTCAGCTCTAGAAAGCAAGATTTCATCCCCCTGCCTGTTGCTTCTCTTCTGTGGTGTTCCACTCTGCTCACCTTCTCGGCTCCATGGCTAGGACATGGAAGAGCACATGCTGAGGTCACCACCCCACTAAAATATAATCCCAGGGGACTCACCCCTATGAGAGCAAGGATCCTGACTGGCTTTGCACTTCAGTCGATGAAAGGGAAGTTTTTAAGTTGAGGAAATGGGCCAGAATGAAGAGTCAGTGAGTTTGGTCCTCAGCACCTCTCTGTGGTGCCCCCCCCCAGATTCCTAACTCAAGATCTGGCAACATCATGCTGAACCTGTCTGCTCTGTCTAGCAAGCTTCTGACTCCACCTTGAGCTCTCCTGTCAGGAGCCTGCAGACTGTGGATAGAGGTAGCACAGTTTGAAAGAGAAACCACCTGCTCCTGCTACAGGCTCACATGTTAAACATGCGGGTCCAGCCGGCACTACCATTTTAGGCATTTAGCTTGAGCTCGCCTCCTCTCCCTGGAAACTGGAGAGATTCCTCCCGGGGAACCAGCTGCCATAGTTTGAATACAAAATGTCCCCACTCCCCCAGCTCATGTGCTGAACACATGCTCCTCACCTTGGAAAGTTCTGGAAGCATTAGAAGGAGCCTAGCTGGTGAAAGTAGGTCACTGCCACGTGCCTTTGAAAGTGGTACCTTCCCTCTCCGCTTCCTGTCTGCCGTGAGAGCTAGACTTTTCTCTGCTACACACTTCTGCTATCGTGATGTGTCCAAGTGACCACAGACCAAATGGACCCTCTGAAAACATGAGCCAAAACCAGCCCTTCCTCCTTCAGGTTGTTTGCTAGATACGGGTACTTTATCACAGCAATGAAGAAAGCTCACACTTCATCTACTTCCTTGTACTGGTTTGGATCCCTCTGATACTGTCCTCCTCTCTCTGCTCTCCAGTGTTAAACATAGGGCCTTTTCTATGCTCTCCAAATCCATGACTATGAGTGGCAGATGCGTCCGTCTCTTGTGAGCCACTTCTCAGCGCTGAAGGGAACCCCCACTATCTCTCCACACTCTTCCTCCCTGTTCACAGGGAGCCCTTCATGCCCTCCAACTGCCTTACTTTACTTAATAACCTGTTTTTCTCTCCTGAATGTTTTTAATGGGCCCCATCACAGCTGTGTGTGTGTGTGTGTGTTGTCCACATGGATATGGCCTTCCTAGTCTCTGCAGTTCTCCCTAGGCCTATGGATCACCAGCTCCATAGTCACCATTTGGTTGTCCTAAAAGCCTGCGGTTTAGAGAGCCAAGGAGTAGTCCCAGTGTGTACACTGTGGGCTCACTGGGCATCTCCGCTGCTAATGGAGGATCGAGAGGATCTCTGCACACCATAGCAGAGTGCAGAACCAATGACAGCTGGGGATCTTCCCAAGAGCATTGTAAGGAGGCCTGATTTGCTGTTGCTTTCTATTCCCCAGGAAGGGATCTTAAGCCTAAATAAACAAAGAAGCGTGTGTATAGAATGTCATGGGGACGATGGCAGAGTCCTAAGGCTGGAAAACCATGGCTGAGGTTTTCTCAAGGGACCCCCTAAGATCTCAGAATCAGGGTCACCTACAGTGACTTCATGGTGTTAGTGGCAGGGTCAGAGAGGGGAGACGAGGCAAGGAAGAAGAGAAGAGCCTTGCCCAGAGCCCAGGCCACTCCTGTCCTGGCCAGAATGCCCATGCAGGGCCCAGGGGGGTTCACTTCAGGAAGAGGAGCAACAGAACTGAGCTTGGCCTCCACTGGCCGTCCTCTGGCCTTTTGGCAGTTCCCAGGGTTGCTGGGGTCCAGAGAGACTCAGACTGTATAGAACGACCTTCCTGCTAGAATCTCGCCCTCCCCGCTTTGGACCAGGGACCTAGCAGTCTCAGGAACGCCCGAGCTCTTTCTCACACCGCCTCCGCTTCACCCAGGTGCCCGCTGGGTGGGGCCAGGTTGTCTAGACTGTGGGGCTCCTCAGCCTCCAGCTTTTGTCCCCGGAGCACTTGGAATAGAAGAGGAGGTCTCACACAAAGAGCTGTTTGCCTTTCCCCCAGATCTGCAACAATACTTAGGCTGGGAGGCACCCTTGAGGCCCCAGGCCCACCAGCTAGAGACTGCTGGTCCTCATCAGCTTGAGAGTAAAGGGTGGGTAGGAACAGACTCTAGAAGCTGCATTTCCTGCTGAGAGGATGGGGGCTTTGGGAAAGGGGCTTAGGCATAGAGCATTTAGATAAGTGGGTGGGGGGCTGGCTTGTGGGGGCATGATACTGGATGGGGTTATATCTCTGGCACAGACTCAGAAGAGACAGGCAGGATGTGTTGAGGCAGAACCTGGCCATGCTAGGAGGTCTCAGGTGGGAAGCCAGACTGACTGGGCATAGGCTGGATATAAGTGAGCTCTGGGGCAGGACAGAGGAGGGCACCAGGTGCATCCACCCGGCCCAGCTCCCCAAACTCTCCATTGAACACCCTGTGCCTCCCTCAGTGTCCCCAGACCCCCTTTCTTGGACCATCCATACTCCAGCCCTCTAGCCTGTCTAGGCTCCCCACTTCATCTGGCCCGTCTCTCACCATCCCATCCCTGCCACCCATGAGCCAAGCATCCGGCTTGCCACTTGCCACCAGATTCCCACATCTGTGTTAATTTTACACAGTTTTCGTGCTAACTTTATTTTGGTTTTAGTCGTGGGTCACTGTAAGATGCTCAGACCCATCTTGGGATGAGATCTGACTTCAAAAGAGGCAGCGATAGTCGCCAGTTTCCCTTCCTGTGGGTGCAGTCTCAGGAACTGATAAGAGGTAACACAGGGGTGCATTTGGTCCCCCGGGTGCCCAGGCCCAGCTACAAACCCCAGTGCTTAAGGCTGCTTCCCCTTCTCATTAACCTTCATGCTCCACACACGGGGGCACACACATGGTGAGGAATGCTGTCTCTGATGACTAAGTAAGAGCGTGCCAGCCTTGGCTCCCATCCACCTAGGCCCCTGGAGCAGCCGGCCCCGGCCTGGCCTCCACAGCCCTCCCCCTTCTTGGTGGGAGCTGGGCAGTGCTGCCTCTCTGTAGCCTGGGAACACCTCTCCCCTGGGCCTGCCCAACTCCACCTGAGACAACATCCTGGCCTCGATAAAGCCTAAGGGCGCACGCCAAGCTAAGCGGCTTATCAACCACAATGCAACCGCACCCGAGAGGAGCCACACAAAGTGTAGATAAGGGGACAAGCTGGTGGGTGGTGTTCCCAGATATCCATCAAGACCAGTGCCAGAGCCTGGCAGGCCCCTCTGCCACCTTAGGCGGGGGGGGGGGGCTCAGATTTCAGCCCCTCTTTTCCCTACACCCCATACCTGCAGGGATCATTTTGGAGCTGTGTGCAGATGCAGGACAGCTGCCCTGGGGGATGGCTCACCACTCGTGGCAGTGGTTGAGCCGAGGGGCACCCATCAGCTGGAGGGAATCGCCAGGTGTCTTGGTTGTCTTCTTGAACAACAGCCCCTTTTAGACTTTCCTCTGTCTCTGCTCCCTGGCCAGGCACAGCAGGCAGACGGCTCTAAGCAGGGCAATGGGGAGGTGGGTATGAGTCCAGCTCTGCCGGGATTTGCTAGGTATCTTTAGGTCTTGGTTTCCCCAGACACAATGACAATGTTGAGGTAGCACCATAAAGGCCTCTGATGTCCCCTCAGGGCCAGGGAGTGTCACCACCACCACCTTCACCCCCGCCCCCACCACCATGGTCACCCCAGCCCCCCACACACCCAAGCTGTCACGAGCTTGAGGCTCCAGTCTTAGGGAAGGGAAAGAGAGAGTTGGTAAAGGTGGGCTTCCAAGGCTACCAACAGCCTTGTGTGGCAGACACTCCTGAGCCTCCACCAGGATCAAGGCCTATGGCTACCAGGGACAGGACTGACTCTCCTTGGGAACTGCCTTGTTCAAGGTCATATTCCGTCTTCAGCACCTGCTGGAGGGAAGGCACGAGACCAGTACTGGAGTCTCCGGAACTCCATAGTTTGTCTTATACCTGGTTCTATGGGTAACATCCTGAAAGTGTGCCATGAACCCTGCCTACACACTTGATAGTCCTGCGCCTATGGAGAGTGGGATCCCATGCTGCTCTAGGGAGATATGTGATACATGAGACCCCCTCTGGTCTGAGCTCCACCCTGGTGTCCTTGGTGCACCATGCAGGCACGGGCAGACAGTGTAAGAAGTCTTTGCCTGATGAAGGCATGGTGGATATGGCCTTGTCTTAGGAAGTGGACCGTGGAGCAGAGGTGCAGGTTCACTCCTCTAAGGTCTATAGTGAGAGGATGGGGTTGGGGACCAGGTACCCCAGACTCCCCTATACTCAGGGACCTGTCCGCAGTCATGCTCATGCCCCTGCCCCATCTCACACCTCCTCTCCTCCCTTCCTGACCTCCTCAGGGCACTTGGCTAATTATACGGCTCACTGACTTGACTTGGGCCCTGCTTGACAATTATCTTTCCACGTTGCCCTGGCTTGTCCCCTTAGACACCCCTTTCTCCCTTCACGTGGAAGGCTTGAGGTGCTCCTGGGCTGAGAATCCATTGAACCCTCACTTCTGTTCTGGCCAGACAAGGGGCTGTAAGAGGTAGCCAAGCTGTGAGGAGGTGTACACTGTGTGAATGGAGCATGTGCAACAAGATTCGAAGGGCTGGGACGCAGGACAGAAGACCGCTGGGTGGCATGGGGCCTGGCTGGACTGGACAAGGGTCCTCACCGCCATGCTCACCGCGCAAAGGGCAGGAAAAGGACGGAGCGTCCATGAGGATCAGACAGGGGTTCCCGGACATGTTGCCTTTCCCACTGCTCCGACAAAATACTTGACAAAGCTACCTAAGAAAAGATTCGTTCAGGCTGACATTTAAGGGTCCAGTCCGTCGTGGTGGAGAAGACAGTGGTGGGAATGGGAGGCTGCCGCTCACATTGCATCTGCAGCTAGGAAGCAGAGAGAGATAGGTGCGGCGCTCAGCTCACCTTTTCCTCTATCCGTCTGAGGACCCCAGCCCACCAAGTGGTGCTGCACACACTCAGGGTGGATTGTCCCACCTCAGTTGACCTAATCTAGAAATTCCCTCACAGACAAGCCCAGAGGTTTGTCTCCTGTCAGGTTGGCATGAGTATTAGCTATCTCCATGGAGATGCCTCATCCCAGGATGACCTTTGATGCTGATGGCCTCGGCAGCCTGGCCTCAGAAGTGGGGAACTAATTATATACTCAGCTATATATGCCCAATTATATATCCCTATCCTTTTATGCCTTCTTCCAAGATATACCTGCTAAGGAGACAGAAGTGAGCTGGACACTTGGAGCAGTGACCGCTGGCCCTGATACATAGCATGCCACCCAGGAGGGCCAGGGCACTAGCCACATGGAATGACAATTGCACCCTTGTACTTCTGACCGGGGCTAGGATGGGTGGAGTCAGAACAACTTAGTTCCTCTACCAGAGCTTTGGTTGGTTCCAGATGACTTGGACACAGGCATCTAGAGAATCGTGCCTTGGCCAGCCTACCTTCCTGGTGGGCAACACACACATGCTTGATTCTAACAATGAGCCAGCTTTTTGCACAACCAGGTTCACACGACTTTATATCCAAGATCCCAGAGGTAGATAACCAAGTATCTGACAGATAACTGGACAGGCGAAGCAATCCTCTTGTCTCGTGTGTGGTCGTCCCCATGGGAGGACATTACTCAGCCTTTAAAGGACATTCATCATGGTTGTCAGATTCACAGAAACAGAAAACAAAATAGGGTGTTGGGGGCTGGGGGATCAATACTTGACAAAATCAGGGTTCCAACTATTAAAAAAATGGAAAATTCTAGAAGTGAATGACGGTGATAGTTGCACAACATTGTGAATGGATTTATACCACTGGCGTGTGCACTTAGAACTAGGTTCAATGGGACGCCGCTTTCCCAGGCCCTTTTGTGTCTAATATCATGCTCTGTAACATGGTGAAGTATGCAGAGTATGAAACACAGCCTTGCGATCATGTTAAGGGCAAAGTTCTGTGGCACTGGGTACATTCACACGGCTGTGTGCCTGTACTACATTCATCCACAAAGCTCCCTTGTGTGCCCAAACTGGACACTGAGGCTGGATTTGAGCTATGGTGGTACTGGCTACTCACAGTCCACACAGGATAAAAATGTCCACTGTACAAAGGTATGAATGGAGGGATCGAGTGAGGAGACAGACAGAAATATCTTTCCCCTGCCTGACGTTGTGTCAGATGCTCTTAACAACGAGGGACCAGTAAAGAACTAATAGAAGCAGGAGGAGAGGGAAGGAGAGAGGAAAAGGAGGAAAGGGTAGAGGGAAGAGACAGGGTCCCTGGGACTTATTGGTCCAGGCCACTCTACCACAGAAGGACTCAACCTGAGGCCACATGAATAAGTAGCCTGGGGCCTTTCTGTGGGCCTGTGGTGGACCCACGTGCAGCTGGAAGAGTTTTGAGTTATTCATTCCTCCTCTGGCTCAGTAAGCATTGACCAAGCCATGACCTTGAGCCACTGGCACTGTGCCCCTGCAAAGTTCATCCAATGTGAGAAGAACCTTGTGACCAGTCTATGGTTTGTTCAGGTCTGAACAACTTAACTTGGGTACCTGGAGGAAGACTAGCCCGAGCCTCCAAACCAGCACTGGCGGTTGTCAGCAGGTCGGAAGGTACTTGAAAGACACCCTGTGGATGATAAAGGTGTGTGCCTGCTGTTGGGGTTAGCCTAGGATTTCTTCCGGCTGAGATGGGTGGTTCCAGTTTCCTAGGGCACCCTGAGTCATGGGCTACAGCCCAGCCAGGTTTCAGAGCCTATGAGCCGTGTACCTTGGCATGCACACTAGCGAAAGACACGCTTATTCATAGAAAAGGAGAATATCTTCTTCTGCCACCCTCCTCCTTCAGAAAACAAACTTTGGGTTTATCTTTCCTTGGGGCATGGGAACCAGCATTGGGTGGAGACAGACTGGCTCAGACCAAGGATTCAGACAGAACAAGAACAACAGAGTGGACCAGGTGACTCTGCAGCCATGCTCAGCCCCTGACCCCACTTCAGGCCAAGAGGGAAGGTAAGGGGATAGCAGAGGGCAGTAGAAGACCCACACTGATGGACACTCTCGGAAATGACACGAGAACCAGACGTGAGGCCTCCTCAATCCTATACCTTCTTGAAGAGAACTCCAGGAGAAAAGGGGTACCACTCCAGCTCCTTACCCAGTACTTCCTGGGAAGCTTAGCCCTCTTCTGAACCCAGGAAAGAGAGAAAGTAATCACGGTCTCTCAGTAATGCCAGCCAAAGCCTGGGAGGACACTGGGCACCACCCTCGGGCTAGAGGGCGTGGACCAGACACGGGGTCATCCTCAGCTGTCTCCTGGACTGGAGACGGGGTGGCTCTGCTTGACTGCCTGGGAACATCCTGGTACCATTAACATCTGCCTGACCCTAGACATGCTGCATTGCTAGGACTGTGCCTGGAGCTGGGGGGCGGGGAAGGGGAGAAGGTATGAGAGGCGAACCAGATCTCAATTCACAGGAGGGGGCGGCCAGCAAATCTAGTGACCACACAGGCTGAGGAGTGTGAGAATAAAATGGAGGATGGAGGGGATCTCCCTGACCCTGGGAGGTGGGGGGCACAGCTGTTTTCACCACAGTGTAAGAGAAGGAGGCCAAGTATAGGGAGCAGGAAATATGGGGGAGCTGAGACATCAGAGCAGGGGCCATAGACAGGATCCTCCCTGGGGGCAGAGCTGACCACTTTACCTCTGGGGCTCTGGCTGGGGCCATGTCAAAGGCTGCATGAGCTGGGGGTTTATAATTGGCCCACAGTGGTCTCACAGTCCCCACAATAGTTCTGCAGCTGCCACAGTCCTCCCACGGTCCCCCCACAGACTCTTAGACCATACATCTGGCTTGGAATTCGGTATGGATGCCCTAAGTCCATCTCCCCAGGCTGTTTGTCTACTCACACCTTGCCACTTGTCACCCTGTGTGGCTCCCACACCATTAATTCAAGCTACCAAGGTGTGCGCACACTGCATTCACAACCAAACAGGAGCAGAGTCACAACCTGAAAGCAGGATTCCTGACAGCCGTGGTCAGGCCCCAGTCGAGGACCTGAAATCACAGTGACAGTCTGGAGTATGTGGCCCTGCCATGGAGCCCCCAAACTCACATCCATTTTGGGGCTCCTTAAGCCCTGAACCCAGCACCCCCGCCATGGTTGTCCTTCATTCTCTTCAATAAGTTAACATGTTTGATGACACGGATCTCTCTTCTGAGATAACTCTGAGGGACACAGTCACTCTGTCCTGAAAGAACTCTCAGAACCAGATAGTGTCAGCTCATGGCTTGAAGGGAAAGTGCCAGAATCGTAGGGACTGAGACAGTCAAGGAAGGCGGGGAGATCCTGTGTCCCCACAATGGGGACAGTTACACAGAGGAACCATGTTTGTACTCAGGGCTAGAGCAGCTGCCTTACTTAGCTGTAAGATTTGTCAGATTTTGCCAGGCAGTGGTGGCGCACGCCTTTAAACTCAGCTCTCAGGAGGCAGAGGCAGGTGGATCTCTGTGAATTTGAGGCCCAGCCTGGTCTACAGAGCTAGTTCCAGTACAGCCTCCAAAGCTACAGAGAAACCCTGTCTTGAGAAACAAAAACAAACAAACAAAAAAGATTTGTCAGGGTTTGTTTTTTGTTTTTTATTGATTTTATTGAGCTACACATTTTTCTCTGCTCCCTTCTCTTCCTCTCCCCCCTCTTCAGCTCTCTCCCAAGGTCCCCACGCTCTCAATTTATTCAGAAGATCTTGTCTTTTTCTACTTCCCAAGTAGATTAGATCCAATGCATGTCTCTCTCTTAGGGTCCTCATTGTTGTCTAGGTTCTCTGGGATTGTAATTTGTAGGCTGTTTTTTTTTTTTTTTGCTTTATGTCTAAAAACCACTTCTGAGTGAGTACATATGATAATTATCTTTCTGGGTCTGGGTTACCTCACTCAATATGATGTTTTCTAGACCCATCCATTTTCCTGTAAAATTCAAGATGTCATTATTTTTTTTCCCACTGTGTAGTACTCCATTGTGTAAATGTACCACATTTTCCTTATCCATTCTTCAGTCAAGGGACATTTAGGTTGTTTCCAGGTTCTGGCTATGGATTTGTCAGATTTTAATTAAGCCGTATGTAATGGTGCCATCCCCACTAGATTCTCTGCATGGTGGGAGGGGGGTGACCCCTCATTCCCTGGAAACTCCAAGTGTCCAGCAAGCCCTCGAGAACCAAGGCTGGACCCACAGTATCTCACCTACTGCCAGGCCCCCTAAGTGCTACTCAGAAGGGCCTTCCAAAGGTTCCAGGTATCTATCCCTAGCCCTCTCCTCCTGCCAACACACACACATACACACACTCACTAACTCCTGTCCAGTTTCTCGTAGCCTCTAGGAGAAACATGCCCCCTCTTCTGTTTCACTAATTGGCCCTTCATCTGGCCTAGCCTGGCTGGACAGACAGTGGCTCTCACCCTGATGCCCACCTTCCTCCTCCCATAAGCCTTTTCACCACCGGCCTCCAGTCCCAAGCCTATGCTCTCCTGGCAAGGTCTGCCCCAGGCCCATACCTGAGGGTTGTCCAGGAAACCTTCCCTGATCCTTCAGGGACCCTGCATCACCAGGCCTGCCCACCTAGGGAGGCAAGAGGACTCTGATCAAGATGAGTGCTGACTGCAGACCAGAACCCCTGCTCCTAAGCCGCCACACATCCTTATCTTGCAGCCGGACCCACAGGTCATGAGTGAGTGGTTAAGTTGGTTGGTCTGATCTAGGGTTAGCCTGGGAGGGGAGTTACCCATGAAGTGTCTGTAAGGGGCTGGGACTACGCTGATGACAATGATCTGTGCCCTAAAAACCACAAACCCAGATCTGTGTCTAAGTTGTTCCCTCACAGGGCAAGAGGGAGAGTCAGCTGGACCTAAAGGTCGGTCTCCCACTACGCACACTGGCATTGAAAGGGGCCCTGTGGCAGCCTGCCCATTCCTACAGTTTTACCCACCAATTAGAAGAGGACTTGGCACTAGGACAGCCCAACGATGGAATCCTGTGCTGGGCCAGGCAGGTGTCACCCTGGTGACACTGTTCGTCTTTTCCATGGCTCCGTGTAGATATTCGTGTGAGCTAGTGGACAACTGATTCCCACCCTGGCAGCCCCTGCTTCCAAGATGATAGGCCAGAGCAGTTAGCAGAGCCTATGGTGTGTGCGGACAACTGATTCCCACCCTGGCAGCCCCTGCTTCCGAGATGATAGGCCAGAGCAGTTAGCAGAGCCTATGGTGTGTGCGGACAACTGATTCCCACCTGGCAGCCCCTGCTTCCGAGATAGGCCAGAGCAGTTAGCAGAGCCTACAGTGGGCCCCACCCCAGAAATCCAAGCCTTCAAGGCCCTGTGTGGTTAGTGAAGAGGCTGTCCATCTCTGACTCACAAACAGGATCTTGCAGGAGGCTGATGAAGGACAATCCTGGGTAGGTTCCCACTCCAGAGGCCTGGCTGACACTGTCAAGGGACTTAAAGCCCCTAAGTTAAGAAGACTAGCTCCTTGGCCCTTCCATATGCTCTGTAGCCATAGGAGGACAGAGAAGCAAGACTAAACCTGTTTGTACCTAGGCCCCAGGGGAGAAGGGTCTTGAGACCCTAGGGCTGTGCTGGAGGCCTCTGGCACCATGGGAGCCAGAGCTGTTGAGGGAGACCACAGCCTAAAGCTTGCAGCCTGCAGCCCACTCTAGGATTCCAGAACAGTCTGGGGCTCAGGATCATACAAGGAGGGCAGGCAGAGAACCCCACAACACAAGTCAGGCTGTCTCACACAATGAGGGTTACTCAAGAAAGCTGGATCTGGGAGCCTGAGGTTAGGCCTAGTGAGACTCTGCTCCAACCATGGTGGGGCTGAAAGGGCTTCTTCATCTATCGGGGGAAAAACACCGAAGAACACCCTTGGCCCTTCACCATGCCTATACTGTGGAAAAGGGTGGTGTGGAGTAAGACAAACTCCAGGAATGACATAAACAGGGACACAGAGACAGACAGAAATAGGACACAGTGAAAGAGATAGAAACCAAAGAGACGGGCAGGGATACAGGGAGGCACAGAGACAGAGAGAGAAAGACACTGAGAGAGAAAGCTGGGGAGACATGGAGGCAGAGTAGCACAGAGAGACAGACAGCATAGGGACAGACACAGAGGCACATAGAGAGATAGAGTCAGACAGAGATAGTGGTGAGAATCCAGAGACAGAGACACAAATGGACAGAGACAGACACAAAGACAGAAAAACGAAGAGGGGCATAGAGACACAGAAGTCAAAGTCAAAGAAAAAGGAGACACGGAGATGTAGGCCAAGACGACAGCTGATCCCCTCCCTTCACACCAACATCGTCTGCAGAGGCCATAGGAAAGAACTGTCGTAGGCAGAGGCCAGCAGGAAGAACCGTGTCCCTCCTGCAGTTCTGCAAGGTGAGCCGGGTCCTGGGAAAGATGTCGGCCTCACACAACATGGCTTTCCCTGAAGGGTGGCAGTGGGAATGTCTGTTGCGCGTTTCACCGCAGTTTTACATTGTCCAGTTTTAATGGTGTATTAGAGCTATGATGGAGATAGTTTCCCCACAATTAAGGGCAAAGGGGCTCCAATGAGGGGTAAGCAGGAGAGAGGCACCCATGCTTGACACCGAGGCTCTCAGCGCCAAGAGAGGGGCTCCTACAGCGGCCCGGACTGTGTTCTATGTTCACAAATGTGTGGGCACAGCTGCTCATAAAAGCATTTGGCCTACATAGAACCCTTCCCCCCACTCCCAGTTTCCTTCAGGAAGCCTTCCGATCCACCCAAACCACCTATGTGGTTGTTACAGCTACCATGATCATAACAACCAGGAACTGTGTATGTCTATCTACCAGGGTCATGGGCCACGGCACCTCAGACCCATGCCGTCAACCACAGAAATAGGAGCTCTTAGCTGGCAGGCCGGAGCCTGAACTCCAGATAGGGTGGGGCTGGTTCTTTCCAGGCTGTGAGCGAGTATGTCTGGCCTATCCCAGCTCTTGTGGCTGCTACCCATCCTTGTCATAGAAACATGACTGTCCTCTGGCTTCCTCTTCCCAGAGCACTCTCCTTGAGCGTGACTGTCATTTCCCCTTTTTATGAAGATCCAGTCTGTCTTAGGGTTCTTATTGCTGGGATAAAACACCGTAACCAAAAGCAACTTGGGGAGAAAGGGGTTTATTTCAGTTTACAGCTTACAGTCCAGGGAAGTGAGGGGAGGAACTCAAGGCAGGAACCTGGAGGCAGGAGCAGATGCAGAAACCTGGAAGAATTCTTACTGGCTTGCTCATGGCTTACTCAGCCTGCTTTCTTATGCACCCCAGGACCACCTGTCTAGGGGGTAGCACCACCCATAGTAGGCTGGGCCCTCCCGTATCAATCACTAATTAAGAGAACCCTCCACAAGCTTACATACAGGCTGATCTTATGGGGGCATTTTCTCAGCTCATCTCAAATGACTGTAATTTGTGTCAAGTTAACAAAAAAAAAATGGGTCAACACACTGAAAAATTAGATTAGGATCCACCTCCTGGCCTTATTTTAGTATGCTGACCTCCATAAAGATCTGTCTTCAAATCCAGTCACATTCTGAGGTCCTGAGGATCCCCACACCAACACAGGAATGTGGGGAAAGAACACAGTTTGAGTGTCGTGGCAGGAATAAGAAAAATATCAACAGCTGAAAGAGTAACCATGGTACAGACAATGCACTGCATAAACAGCAAGGGGGGAGGCGGCTTCCAGAGGCTACCATGTGCACGGATCCCAGGCAAAGCCGCTACCAAAGCTGCTACCTGAACTTAAGATTCAGAAAACAGGAAATATACAAAAGGAGAAGAACCAGGGTGACTTCAGCAGGAGTCCAGGTGCCAGGGATGTTCTGGAGCTGGTCACGTGTGTGTGCCTGTGTGGACACTCACCAGGACATGCACCGCAGATGCCTGTGATTATCAGGCTCAATTCAACTCAGAGAAACTGCTCTAGCCTCACTTCTGCTGCTGTGATTTAAAAAAAAAAAAAGCAACGTAGGGGATAAAATGGTCCATTTCTTCTTATAATCCCAAGTTACAGTCCACGATTGAGAAAATCAAGGCAGGAACTTCAAACAGCTGGTGGTGCCACATCCGCAGTCGTGTGTGTGTGTGTGTGTGTGTGTGTGTGTGTGTGTGTGTGTGTGTGTGTGTGTGTGTGCGCGCGCTCACTCTCTGGCTTGTGCTCAGCTCCACTTCCCCACTCACACACTGCATGATCCCCTGCCTAGGGAATGGTGCTGCCCATGGTGGGCTGGATCATCCCACATCAATTAAGACAACCACCCATAGACATGCCCACAGGACAATCGCATTTAGACAATCCCTCACGAAAACTTTTCCCTCAGGTGATTCTACATTGTGTTTAGTAGACAGCTGAAGCCAAGCACCACAGAGACCTATCAGCACAATCAACTCAGGGTCTCTATGGCCGCAGGAGACAAGAGGCAATGTTTTTGAAGTACTAAAAGAAAATAAATTGATACGAACATTCTAAAGTCAGATGAGTTGTTTATTTGTTTTTCTCGTTGCTATGACAAAATGCCTGACAGAGGCAACTTAAAGGGGGAGGGCTAATTGTAGTTTTGAGAACACATCTCACCGTGGCAGGGAAGGCAAGGTAGCTGGGATAGCTCCATTCATGCTAACAGAAGTTAACAGCTCAGCTTGTTCACATCTTGGGGAAGAAGAGCACTCAGGATCCAGAAGAGGATTCACCCTTAACACCCGCCCGCAGTGGTCGCTCTCAAATGCTTCATAACTCCATAGCCTCCTAAAATAGTACCACAAACTAAGGACCAAACTCACGAGTCTGTGGGGGACATTTCACACTCAACACACGTCAGCCCAGCTGTGTTCACCACAAGACATAAAACTGTCTCTTGTCTCTGAGGCTGGGGAGGATTTGGCAGAGGGTTAGAGAGCCATGTAGCGAGGGGCTCAGCACAGGAACGTGCTCTGACACCTTGCAGATGTGGAGCAGGCAGAACAGAGAAGATGTCTCCACAACCTGCTGCCATTCCCTCACAAAAGGAAGACCTGGGGGAGCCAAAACCAGAGCTCACGATGCATCAGCTTCTCAGAGACAGTGAGAGTGGGTCAAAGAGCTTGGAACACTCCTTTCAAGGGAAGAAAGAAGTGTGCTGTCCCCAGACTTCTTTGGCAGCTGCTCCTGGGATCCACATCTGGCCCTGTGACTCTCCAGCCCCTCTACAGGCCAGGGTACCACTGGGATAACACAGCCACATGGTCCTCTGTGGAGTTAGCACCTCCCTGGCTTTTCCATATGGTAGTGGCGGTCTCACCCCTATCAGGGTCAAAAGAGTATGACGGGCCCCAGGAGAGGGACTCGTGGGCTCCAAGAGTGAACCAGGCACCCTGGACTCTGACCTGGCTTATCACTAGTCTTCACAGTGGGAACACAGGAGTGGGAACAGGAAGCCCTCTCCGTTCTTAGGTAAACTTCTGTGGCCTGGAGCATGGCCCACTACCCCTACACACACACACACACACACACACACACACACACGTACATCTGGCCAGAGCTCTGGGGGCCTGTAGTTTGGTTGAGTTCTGTTGTTTTAGATCTGAGTTGTACTTGGGCTCTGGCCTCAAGGACAGCAGGAGTATGCTGTCCAGTACAGCATATTCCTCTGCCTGCCGCCCATGACCTGGTCTCATCAGGAAGGCATCTCAAAGGCACTCAAGTTCAGTTTGCACTGGGGCCCTCTGTCCTCACCGGGGACAGACTGGGCAGCATAGGGTTGCTGACTAGGCCATGATCCAAATTTCCCTGGGACTTCCTGTGAAATGACAGTCCCTCTGAGCTGAAGCCATGACACGCAAGCAGAGTGGCCTGTGTAGGGTCAGTGTATTCCGCAGTGTTCAGTGCAAGGCAAGAAGGTCACCATGGCCAGCTAGATAGGCCAGAAGGAAGGCTCTGTCTCCCCCCTGTTAACCTGACCTAACTGGTTTCAGGTTCCCTCCTGCAGGACTGGCCACACACTTGTCCTGTGACTGCAGTTCCCAGTGTCCACGTGCAGAGCCCGCTTCAGCTCCTATGAAGGAACAGCTGTTGGAAGCACCGGGATGACCCAAACTGACCACTTTATCCCTATCCCTCTACCCAGAGGCTGAAGCTAGATCAACGGAGCCAACAGTGAAGGAAAGGGCTGTCATTACAACTGCCTTTGCCTGGGAACAAGACACAGAGCCCAGGACAAGGTCAGATGACCTTGGAACCCAGTAGCTCTCTGGAGACCCCTAAAGTCGAAGAGTAAAGATCACAAGTACAGAATGACAGCTAAGCCACTCTCTGTGTCTCTGGGCCAGTAGGAACCACCCTCATCCACACAGTGATGTGGGAGTGTCATATATCAATCTGTTGATTTCATTGGTTAAATAATAAACAAACTGCTTGGGCTCATAGCTTAGAACATAGGTGGGTGGAGTCAACAGAACAGAATGCTGGGAGGAAGAGGAAGTGAGGTAAGATGCCTCAGACAGAGACGCCATGCTCCACTCTCCCAGGCAGACGCCATTCAGCTCCGACCCAGGATGGACGTAGGCTAGAATCTTCCCGGTAAGCGCACCTAGCTGTGCTACATAGAATATTAGAAATGGGCTAGTCCAGGTGCGAGAGTTAGCCTCACAGATTATTAGAGATGGGTTGATCGGGATATCAGAATTAGCCAGTAAGGGCTAGAGCTAAAGGGCCAAGCAGTTTTTAAATGAATACAATTTGTGTGTTGTTATTTCGGAGCATAAGCCATGCGGGCGGCCGGGTGCTGGGGACGCAGCCCCGCCGCTCCTAATTACTACAACACAGGAAGTGTGAAGACAATCAGGTGACTCACTGACCCAGGAAATTGCCAAGCACCAATAAGCAGCATTTTGTGTCCTCATCACACCCCTGAGATGAGAGGATGCCATCAGGCATGGCACCAAAGAACACCTTTCAACAATTGGCAATAGAAGCCATTTGGTTGGGCCATGTTAGCAAAAGCCTGTGGAGAGAAAGAGGTTGTGTGGAAAGGGCCTGCCTGCCAAGACATGCCTGGGTCAGCCTTGGCTTTGGGCTTGAGACAGAGAAATGACACCCCCGCCCCAGATTCATGAGGTGAGCATGGTTCTGATAACAACCCCATTTGCAAGGTGGGAGTGGGGGTGGGGAACAACATCCTGAGCTGGCTGAATGTCCCAAAGACCAGGGACTGAGCTAAAGCTATGAATGGTAGAATAACACAATAGGCTTTCAGAACACATCCGTGGCTTCAAGGACCTTGATGCCTTAGGAGTAACAATAGGGGCCCATGAGCCAGGGTGGCCAGGCTGCCCCTGCCATCTTAGCTCAGTGCCAATGGGGTTGCTGGTTCACCCAGTCTTGCATCTATGACAACCCCCTAGACAATGTCACTGGAAAGGCAGTGAAGGTTTTGAGTATTGAGCCCTCAGCATAAGATCTAGAAAGAGTCCCCATACTAAGGACACTTCTGTTGTCCTTTCTGGTTCCTCAAAGGTGTAATCTCCCTATAGGAATGCTGGCAATATCAGCTCGACATCCCATGACTTCTTCTGGGCCATGCTCCATGCACCCAGGTTCCCTGCCCCAAACGGCTAAGGACATGGTGGCAAAGCACCAGCCAGGGTGCAGAGTCACGAGGCTGGCTCTTCCTAAGGCTCCTCTCCTCGTGTGGTCATACTGTGTGTCTATGTCCTGATGGCCTCTTGATCCATAGCCAGTTACATTAGGCCCCATCGTAATGACCTCAGTGTGATTTAATCCTTTTTAAAGACCATGTCTTTAGAGGATGGATAAATGGCTCAATGTTCTTGCAGAGGATCGGTGGCTCACACATGGTGGCTCACTGGACACCATTCCTACTGCACATTCTGGGGCTCTTTCCATGGTCTGCCAATACTGTGAAGTTTTCAGAGCCCATTCCCTCCACACAGGTCCTACTCAGCTCTGTTTTCTGGCCATTGATGTCAGACTCAATCTGTGTAGCACAGGCCATGGAGGAGTTGGGGTGGGGTGGGGTGGCAGAATGACCAGAGTGACAAGACCTGGTCAAGCAGAGAAAAGTGGCTCAAGACCATGTGGCCTCAGGACCCCCTCTGCTAGTGGTCCAGTATACACTCTTACTCCCCCTGCCGGTAGCCCAGTACATACCTTCTAGCTCCCCTGCTGGTAGCCCAGTATACACTCTAGCTCCCCTGCTGGTAGCCCTGTATACACTCTAGCTCCCCCTGCTGGTAGCCCTGTATACACTCTAGCTCCCCCTGCTGGTAGCCCTGTATACACTCTAGCTCCCCCTGCTGGTAGCCCTGTATACACTCTAGCTCCCCCTGCTGGTAGCCCTGTATACACTCTAGCTCCCCCTGCTGGTAGCCCAGTATACACTCTAGCTCCCCTGCTGGTAGCCCTGTATACACTCTAGCTCCCCCTGCTGGTAGCCCTGTATACACTCTAGCTCCCCCTGCTGGTAGCCCAGTATACACTCTAGCTCCCCTGCTGGTAGCCCTGTATACACTCTAGCTCCCCCTGCTGGTAGCCCAGTATACACTCTAGCTCCCCCTGCTCATGGCCCAGTACACACTCTCTGGTGCCCTAGCTGTTTTTATGATGAATGACTTTAAACAGTAAGGGCATAGGACAGCACCCCTCAGATTAGCATGTAGCCAGTTTTACTTTCAAATGTTCTTCCTCGAGGGAATTGGACAATATACTCACAGCTGCCCCTTTCAGTCCTGCCACAGACACAGCCTTAATCCCAAATCTAGTGCTTCCTAGGTGTTTGCCACATCCATTCATTTGTTTTGTTTGTTTGTTTTGCATAGGGGGATGCACATGTGCCACAGCACATGTGTCGAGGTCAGAGGCCAGCTCCTGGAAGTCAGTCCTCTCCTTTCCCTATGTGGGTCCCAGGAATTTAATTCAGGTTTCCAGGCTTGGTGGCAATTGTCTTTAACCCCTAACGATCTTACTGAACCTCAAAATGTTTTATGTTTATTGCATTTGCAACTATTCAAGTAATATGGTATTGTTTTACATTTGTAGAAACTAACAGATACCACCAACCTTGAAGAGATGGCTCGGTCAGTAAAGCACTTGTAGATCAAGCATGAAGACATGAAGACAGATCAAGCAGTAAATATAATCGAGAGATTATAAGAATTATATTTAATCCCTAGAAAACATGTGCAAAAAGCCGGGGAGGGAGAGACAGGAGACCCCATACAGAGAGCCTAACCTAAGCAGTATGCCCCAAGTTCAACAAAGAGACTCAAAAACAGGTTGATAGCACCTAAAGAATGGTACCCACAGTTGACCGCTGCCCTCCACATACACCCACACACATGTGCGTGCACATGCATATAACTGCCTGTAACTCTAGCTCCAGGAGATTTAATACTCTCTTCTGGTCTCTATGTAAGTATACACACACACACACACACACACACACACACACACACACACACACACACACTTCTCTTCCCAAAGGGAGACCATTTGCGTTTTTTGCTCGCATCCATCCAAGAGCCATCACTGGCCAGCCACCAAGAGTCTCTGGCTCCCCCAGCTGCTCAATGGTAGTACTACAATCCCAGCATCCAAAGTCTGTGCTGAGCTGGACCAGGATGGATTCTGGAAAGACTTCTGAGCTGGTTTTAGCCACCACAACAGAAGAGACCTTGGAGATGAGAGCAGCCCTGTCACCCCAGGTTCTGGGCAGCTGAGGTGTGCAGGAGAGTGCCAGCCAAGCAGCAAGCAGGAGGCATGGGGAAGACAGGCCTTGGCAGTTTTTGTCATTGCTGCATGACAGAGTCCATCCTGACTAATACATGTTAGAAAGTTTACTTTTAAATATTAATCCTTAGATTTTGAAATTAAACCCCATTCATCATTACTGGGACTCTGGGTAGGAAAGGGGCTTCATACACAGCACCCACACACACACACACACACCCCATGTTTGAACCAATACAAGAGCAAGTAAGGGGACTGATAATTTTCCAAAGGACCACATAAGCCCAAGCTGTAGGTTCATGTGGTTTGTCAGCTTTGCCCAGCAGTCTTCGAGAAACCATGTTATAGTTTGTTTATGGAGTATATATCCCCCACCCCCACCAAAATGGCTCACAGATTGGATGGTAAGGGTTTATCCGGGGAGGCTCTCCGTGGGGGGTGAGACCTGGCTAAAGGTTAAAAGGGCTGAGTCCTTGCAGGATGTTATCCCTGGCCTTTGCCAGCCATGCTCAGTCAGCTTCCTGGCGAACCATGCTGTGAACAACTTGTCTCTGCCACAAGTTCCTGCAGCTTTGGTGTTCTATTCAAATGCATGGGGTCACGCAACCATGGACTGATCCCTCAAAGCCCTGAGCCAAATAAACCGCCCTTCCTTCACACTGTTTCTAGTTGGGTATATTTAAAACAGTGACCCGGATATAAACAATGCAGTCCACAAAGTCACCACTGCTTTTCTTTCAGTTTGTGGCAGAAGCCAATGTCCTGCCCCTAGTCTGTGGCCTGAGGCCTCCTCAGTGACACACACACATCCCATAGGCACAGACAGATGGAAATACACTTGTGTGCACGCACACCTGTGTACTCACACCTGAACACACACTGTCCCTACAGCATGTGGACAAAAGTCTCACCCATAGTGGAAAACCCTGGAAAGGAACTCATGGTGGGAAGGGGCCTTTGTTTACCCAGTGCTCTGAATAAACAGAGCCCAGAGCCTAAGAGTAAGTAATACAGGTGGTAGAGTTGCAAAAAAACAGTAACTGGACCCCGGGGATCCTAAGGAACCCTCTCCAAACTATCTAGCCCCACCCTGTTCCCAGAAGCCATCCACGTAGTGGGCAGTTCAGATCCTTGCAGAACCAACTTAAACCACACGACCAGATTGGCTATGCCTGAGTTTATTATCATAAAGCAAGGGATGGAACAGAAACTCTGAAAATAAATATCTGCAGAGAAGAAGCCAAGCTAGAAGAGGAGGGAGCTCAGAGGGTTAGCAGCATGGTGCGAGACGGGAAGGGAGGAACATGGTAGAACCCATTCACTTCCTTCCCAGAAGTCGGGGACTGGAACGCCTGACGCGGACTTGCTGGGCCTGGGGGAGCGCACAGACGGTGTCCTGGCAGAGACAGCTCTCAATGTGCGTGTAGGTGTGGCTCAGCTCACTGCCATCTGGACATTCCAGGGTCACCTGGCGCTTGCTGGTCCTCTCCTCCTTGCAGCAAGTGCACCTGTGATCCAGATCCTGGACCTGGGCAGAGTACCTGGGGACAGGAGGAGCAGAATGAGTCCAGACTCCCTGGGAGCAGCAGCAGCATCCTCCCTCCACCACCGGGGCCTGTCTGTGAGCTCCAGCTCCTCCACCCCTCCATCTCACACTTGCAGCCTGAGACTCACATGGCGAAAGTCCCACAGGAGCCCGAACAGTAGTTCATGGAGACATTCTTGGAGCAGCCATTGTAGGAAATCTCCTTCTTGACACGGATGAGAGAGCAAGGGACTGCAGTGTTGTTTTTAGGAATACCTGGGAGGAAATGCAAGTGCAGGGGTGGTCTAAGACTGGCTCGGGATCTCTTTTTCTCTCTCCCTCTTCCTCTTTTTCCCTTTCTCCCTCCCCCTCCCTATCCCCTCCCTTTTCCTCCTCCTCTTCCTCTACTGTGCTGGTTTTTCTCCTCTCTCCCAACATGGCTAGCCCTTAACTCCTAGTCTCACTGTTCTTTAAGGAAATGAGCCCCCTTCCAGGAAGGGGAATCAGAGTGTAGTAGACACAGTAGGAACAGGAGTCCCGAGGTACCCTGCCCTGGTGTCTTCCTGCCCAGGCTCTGGTAAAGCCCACCCACCACCCTGTTCCGCCAGCTGTACTCACAGGTCTTACAGCAGCCATTTGGCATGTACGTGATGGAGCCCTGAAGGGAAAGAGGAGTGTGAGGGAAGCCCACAGCACCCCCAGCAGGTGTGTGCCCCTTCATGGAGTGCATAAGGAGGGTATGGAACAAGCCTGCCGGAAGCCAGGCAGCTGGGGCATCAGGCAGCGCACAGTGCCAGAGGGGTCCCACTCACCGGAACACATTCATCAGCGTTGAAGTCGGGGCAGGTGATGTTGGAGATAGAGGAGATGAGCTGGTTGTTGATTTTCAAGCAGCTGAAGAAGGTACAGTGGTCGTTGGGGTTTTTCTGTATCTCCCCGGGCTGTGGACACAACACAGAATGAGGATGAGCAAGTGCGCCTCCAGAGAGGCCAGCCCTGGAAGACCTGGGAGCTACAGCTTCACAGGCAGTAGTCCCTGGGCAAGTGACATCCATAAGAGAGTCTTGGAGACAGGGACTTACCTGCTTGTGGTTACACAGAATAAAAATCTCTAACCTAGGTCTAACCTATGAACTAGGAAGTGACTCTGAACAGGGAAAGGGTCTTTGAAAATCTCAGGGAAAGAATCTGTAGATGAGGTCATCCTCCTTGCAAGAGACACAGAGGACACATGGGCTCAGATGGAAAGGAGGCTACTACATGGAGACCAAGTCAGAGATGATATAAACACAGCCAGACACCTGAAGAAGAGGAGGCAGGAAGGCTCCTCACACTTCCGCCAGCCTTGACCCTGGACTTCAGAGCTCCAAAAGTGGAGCAGCCACCCAAATATATCACTCAAACCAAGTTTTGTGGGACCTGGGATGTCTCAAGCCCAGTGATTGACAAGCTCATGGGTGGAGCCTAGAGCGCCGCCCCCTGCCCGTGAACACACACCTTCAGGATGATATACTGCTGGTCTGGCTTCTCAATGATGCAGTGGGTCTGCTGACATTTCCTGCAGCACTCCCCAGGGACTTCCACAGGCTCAAAGCCCTGTGGACACAGGAGAGGACAAGGCTGAGATCAAAGACTTGTCCCTGCAACCGGCCAGGTCCTGGGATCGCTGGAACACCCCACCTGGGGGGAGGCTCGCACGCACAGGGAACAAGCGTCATGGTGGGAGGCACAGTTCGGCAAGGAAGATTTTTTTTTTTTAATTGAAGGCAAATCATGGAAATGAACATGGAACCATGTGCCTCTTTGAAGATGGGAAGAAGGTAAAGGAGGCAGGAAAAGGGAAGGAAGGGAGGAACCCCACTTACAGAGCTGCAGGAGATGTTGCAGGGCACATGCGTACAGGAGATGTAGTTGAACTTGGTGGCATTGTCCATGGAGTCGGTGCATACACATTCCTGGCACTTGGTGGAGTACACTGGAGATCCAGGCTTTAGGAACAGGCAGAGAAGTAAAGGGGCCGCACACACCATCACCCATGTATACTCCTTCTTCAGGAGACAGACAACGCCACCCATCCCCCCCGTACCCTCCCAGTTCAGAACTCACCTGGTATTCAGCATTCTTGTGCACACACACACCCTTGGGTTCTTGGGGGAAAAAAGAGTGGGAAAAGCTATCAGAAGCCATCCAGCCTCAGCCTGGCACACAATCTAAGGAGGCTCAGGGCTGGGTGGATGCACAGCCATAGCCATGATAAAGACACACAAGGAGAATGCATGCTCCCTCCACGGACCCCTTGTTCCCAGCCTGCGCCATCTGCTGTTCCCAGCCTGCCCCGCCTGTTGTGGCCTTCCCTTGCCCGGCTGGCATCACTTACCACAGGAGTAATCTGGACAGCATTTTTCAGGCACACTGTGGCTCTTGACTTCGAATCCCAGCGAGCAAGAGGGACGTTCCGCACTGCATAGTTTGGTGTCACACTCTGAAGGCAGAGCAAGAGTGTGGTGACCAGGACAGATCACACAGGCAGAGCACCACATCCCACTGCAGAGCATGAATCTAGGCCCCTGTGGAGCCCGCCGAGACCAGGACTTGGAGTTGGGGCTCCTGGCCTGCATCCCACTCCCCTCTCAAGTGAGTATAACCTGAATTAGCCAGCTGGGGGGAGGTGGGGGGCAGGAAACCTCACCTACAGCAGGCAAGGTGAGTTATATTAGGAGCCCTAGCGGTCTGAGAGTGGCTCCCATGCCCCAGGGTGTCCTTACTACATGTGGTTTTGTTGCAGCACTTGTTATCTGGGTCAAGCTCTTCGACAAGGTATTCGCCATCCTCCTTGCATGTGGTCTGGTTCTCCCCAGCACATATCATTGGAGTGCAGACAATGCCCTTTCCACCCTCTAGGCAAACACAGTCCTGGCAGTCAAACTCAAACTGCTCTCCAAACTGCAAAGAGAAAAGATCAGATTAACACCTCGTTAGCCCTACTATGACACGTCCATGGCCAGCCAGAGAGGAAAGAGCTGGACCAGGTAGCCAGATGAGGAATCAAGTGAGAAAGCCTTATCCCTCATCACCTCTGAATTCATAGGGAAGGTTCAGAGACAGCCCAGCACCTGTTCATTCAAGGCCAGTGACATCACACAGATGTGACTTGTTCACCAGTGTCCACCAACACCTCCTGGCATGCAATGGACACACCACACATTGTCTACTGATTTTTTTAATTGAGCTAAAGAGTCAACCAATGACTGTGGGCACACACAAGAAACAGGACCGAAGAAGGCAACATGCCAGCCCACGTTTAGTCAGAGTATATGACTGGTGAGTGGATGGGTAGATAGATGAATGGATGGTTTGATGGATGAGTAGATGACTGGAAAGATAGAAAGATGGATGGATGATGGATTGATGGTTGGTTGCATAGATGGATAGTGTATGGGTAGTTGTATGGGTGGATGGTTGGATGGATAGATAGGTGGATGGAGGATGAAGGGTTCCGATGGATGGGTGATTGGATAGATTTGTGGGTGCAGAATAGGTGGGTGGATAATGAATTAGTGAATGAATGGAGGATGGATGGATGGATGAAGGATAGATTAATGAATATGAATAGGTGGATGATGGCTGGGTGGCTGGATGAATGGATGAATAGATAACAAATGGATAATGGAAGGGATGAAAGATAGATAGATGGTGGATAGGTGATTACTTGGATAGCTAATAAATGGATATACAGATGAATAGTGTGAATAGATGAATGGATTATAGATGGGTATTGGATAGATTGATGGGTGGTTGAATGGATAATGGATAGGTGAGTGGATGGATGGATGGATGGATGGATGGATGGATGGATGGATAAATGGATGGTATAGATGGTTAAATGGATGACGGACAGCTCAAGGTAATGTACTGATGGGTAGATGCGCCAATGGGTAGATGGGTGAGTGGGTGGATCTCATCCAGGACTTACATGGCTCAGGATTTTAGGGAGAATTCTCCCAGCACAAGGGGAAACCTACCTCTCTGGGCACATTGTCAGGTCCCACACAGCCTAGGAAGAGAGAGGAAACAAGCTCTGTTAACACTGTCATGATGTTATAAGGAACTGAGATGTGCTTTCTGGCCCTGCCCCTGTAGACACAGAGGCACAGGAGGGAGGCAGTAGGTGTAGGAGACATACCACAAGTCTTCACACAGACATCAATGGCAGGGGAAAACTTTGTGGTGTCTTCAGAACAGAAGCAGCCTTCCACCAAGATTGTGAAATTCTGGGAGGCGCTGGAATGGTAAGACACGCGTTCAGAAGGAAGGAGCGGTATAGGCTGGGGCACAGCTCTGGCAGGGGGCTAAAGCTGACTGGACTGCATGGGCAGGACTAGGAAACCAGCGGGAGTCTTCAGGCAGCGTACCTGGACTGGCAGGTGGGTTCTTCTGCAGGGCCACAGGCCTTGTACTCCTTGTGAGATGGACACTCCACAGCTGCAGGACAGGTACAAGAATCAGGAAGATAAGACTGCCTCTCCCTGGAGTGACAAAGCTACCCAGCCCTTCCTACCTAGGACTTCACCCCATGCAAGCCGAGGATGGGGAGCTGCCCGGTACCCCTGCCTGACCCACAGATCCCCAGCACAGGCAGTACATGGGGAGAGATGAGTAGCACTTACCGCAGGCCCCCTGAGTACGGTTCCGCCAGTCAACGCAGGTGCCTTCCTTGGCACAGAGGGCTGCATAGGCCTGTACACTGGCACACTCCAAACTAGAGTTAGGCACAAAGCAGCTATCAAACAGGCAGGCTTCATAGTAGTGCTTTGGAGGCACGAAGGGATGACACTCAGAGAACAGGCTGTGCAGGGAGAGATAGATCACACTCTGGTCAGCACCCCAGCCTTTCCACATGCTTCCCTGGCCTCCCCTTGGCCTACCGGAGCTTGCTCAGAGGCCCCTGCCAAAGAGGCCCTACGCTACCAGTAGCAGAAGACAGAAAGTGCTGGCACCTAGAAAAAGAAGGACATGTGCCTGTGTTATCAGACGTGCAGAGATGTACTCTGCACACCTGAACGGTCGCTGGTTGCCAGGATGTCCCCTTCCAACAATCCTGCCAACGGGTTACCTAGCTGTGACTTCAAACACGTACAGGGACAGGGAATGTCCTCCTGTGGCTACCAGATTTAGGAGTTCCTGACCCGTGTCCAAGCTCAAACCTGCCTCGCTGATCTGCTAATGCTGTCTGGTCAGTTGATCTACTCAGGGTCTCCAGCTCACTTGAACCGGCACCTGGCCAGAAGGTGCGGGACGTCTGAGAGCAAAGAAAAGTGCTGGGGTAGGGGATGTCAAAGAGGATAGCTAGGATCTGGGGAAGCAGAAGCCAGGTTCTGAGGCCCCCTGTGATCTGACACCCATCCACAGTGACAACCCCAGCTCTCTCAGGCCCTCACAAGGGTTTCTCTGCCTACTTGGTAGACAGTAGGGACAACAGAGAGATGAGACCTCTTGAGACCCTATATTTTTTGAGATAGGATCTCAACCGCCTAGGCTTGTCCTGATCCTCTTGCCTCCACTTCTCCACTTCCTACAGTTCACCTGCTCTTGATGAGCTCGCAGATAGGAGACACAGTGCAGTTCTCAGGTGGCAAGAACCCTGCTGTCGTGACGGCTGGGCGCTTGGTGGTGAAGCTGCTGTGGGGACAGTGTGGCTTGGAGGGGTCGTTCACCAACCACTCGTCAGCAGCAACCTCACAGTCGGAGATGATCTCTCCGCTGGGCAGGATGCAGTCATCTTCAGTACTGTTGGTGCAGGTTCCTGTGCACAGAGAAGCCACCCGTCAAGTCAGCACCAAGACACACTATCAGACCCAGGTCGGTCCCTGGCACCTTTCCCTGTGCCCCACTGGCCAGGCAAAAGGGAAAATTCAAAGTCAAGCTAACATCTGATGGCTCCTCACAGGGACCAAACACAAGAGAATGCCACAGTGCCTGTCCACAGAGGAGTAGAGAATCCACAGCTAGGCGATTGATGCTCACACCCAGTCTTGCCCTCCAAGGCTGGGGGGACTCACCACACTGGCCCTTTGTGTTGTTGCCAAAGAGGTGGTAGGGCAGCCGGATGGAGAAAGACAGGCCGTTGTAGGTGATCTGAGCTTCCAGCCTGGGGATGTCTACCACATAGTTGATGCCAGATTCGTATACCTGCACCCCAAACTTCTGGTAGGGCAGAGCCACTACCTGCTTGTTCACCTGTACCTGTAGTCAACATGTCTGAGTCAGAGAGGGCCTCTGAGACTGGAGCAAGAGGCTGCCACATGCTCGAGGCTTGCCCTGCTCTGTCCTGTCCCACCACTGTCCTCTCTGGAAGTCATATAGCTCATCAAGAAGGCCGAGTTGTACCTGGGAATAGCACCTAGGTTATCTCTACCCCTATCTGAAAGGGGAGCTTTTCCTGCCCCTTACCGCTTTCCCTTCCCTTCCTGCTTCCTTTCCACAACACTAGGACAGACATTTGTCCCAGCTCATCCCAGGAGATACCAAAGAAGGCTCTTCCCAGGGACTCTGAGGCTCCTCGAAAGGTTCGGGGCTCCTCAGATGTTTCCATCGATATCACCAATGACCCAAGGATAGAGAAGACTCAGCTAGACACAGCCACTTCCTGTTCACCTATCCCCAGAGAAGAGGTTTCTGTGCTCACTTCGAGAGCCCATGAGAAGAGCTGACATGACCCTAAGGAAGCTCTAATGTGCCGTGGTTCCAGCCTGGTCCAGTGAATCCGCAGCCTAATCCTCGGTCGCCTGGTGCCCACAGTATAAGGCCATGAGAGACACACTTTGGCTGCCCAACCAGTCCCAGTCACATACCTGCACCACAATAGGCATCAATTGCAGAGTCCTGATCTGCACTTCCTGGGTCTCATGACGCACAATTAGTGTGCGGGGGCAGGATACCTCGTCACTGACATCACAATGGTAGTTGTCAATGTAGACCCCAAAGTTGTCCACCGTGGGGGTAATCTCCTCCATTAGAACATAGGAGCAGTTACCCTGGTAACTGTAGTAGAGCCCATCGAAGGTGACAAAGTGCGGGTCCCCCCAGCCGGTGCAGTAGCCTGTGGAAGAAGATTTGTAAGTTGATGTCATCCAGGATTCAAAGGACAGGCTGGAAAAGCCAGCAGTCACTAAAGGAGCCTGAAAATCCTGGTCCCTAAGTTGAGCCACTAGGGACTTCCAAGCGGGAGCAGATCTTCTAAAATCATCTTCCCAGTTGGTCCAGAGACACACCCCCTCTTCTGCAGGAAGAGGCCTTGCTTTAGAGTCAGAAGGTCACTCTTAACCTCAGAAGCATCCTTGCTCAGAAAGGTGCCTCTGCCCCACCAGCCAAGACTTCTATCTACCCTCCTCCTACCCAGGGAGACATAAAGGGTATTGAGAAGTCCCTAAGACTGTGCACAGCCTACAGCAGGTGCTTAGCAGTCAAAGTCTGTTCCCAAGAGGCTAGCCCTGCCGCTACTGGTACCAAAGAAGAAAGGACCCTGGCAGGCATATCCTCAGATAGTAAGGCCTTACAGTCACACTCCCAGTGCCAGCAGCAGCCATCAGGGTCGATAACACGCACAGGCTTCAGGCCATTGGAGCAGGTAGGCATGGGCGGGGGTTCGCACTTCCGCTCCACAAGCTCCACTACGTTGTCATGCTTGCAGATGGCCATGGTACAGTTACATAGCCACCAGGTCTCATTCTCCTACAGGAGACAGGGCATGGACCAGTCAGCAGGCAGCCCCTCTTAGCATCCCCAGTCTACACAAGAGGATAGGACCCACTCAGGGATGGAGCTGAGGGAGGCTAATATGAGGAGAAGAAAGTCAGGATATGGGGAAAAGAGAGAAGGTCAGCGGACCCTAAGCCCACGATGTTTTGGGAAATATCAGCCCTACTGGAGAAGGTGCAGGGTGTGGGAACATGGGCATCTTGGACAACCAGGAAGGGTGTCATTCAGATGGTAGGTACTCAGACATGGACCTGTTCAGTATCAGGGTAAGAAAGCCATATATTACTCACTGACCTGTCTAGGAGGATCAAAGTCGAGGCACCCAGGGGTGGAGGTTGTGGTTGTTGGCTTGGATGTTGTGGAGAGTGTAGACTTTGAAGATGTGGTAGATGATGGTGTGGACGGTGTAGACTTTGAAGATGTGGTAGATGATGGTGTGGACGGTGTAGACTTTGAAGATGTGGTAGATGATGGTGTGGACGGTGTAGACTTTGAAGATGTGGTAGATGGTGTAGAGGGTGTGGTCGTCGGGGAGGACGTTGGTGTTGATGGTGTAGAAGTTGAGGGAGTAGATGGACAGGGCCAATCGAAGATTTGGAGTTTGCACTCCACAGAGCAGTTCACATAATAACAAGTGTTCCCATAGGTATTGTTGTAGACCAGTTCACCTAAAAGGGAAGAGAAGGACGCAGTCTTTACACCATCCAGAGGCAGAGCTAGCCACGAAAATACATTGATCGACTCCATGGAGGCCTTGGAGAGGGACTCACTGTCCTGGAGGGAGGTACTTAGGGGATAAGACTAAAGTTAGATGAGGTATGAGGGTAAGCCCCCTAGTGTGACATTAGTGGCATTGCAAGAAGAGGATGAGAGACCAGAGCCGGCACATCTCTCATGGCCTGATACCTGCATTGTATTTTGATGCAGAACGAAGAAACCATCGGGTGCCCGTGCCATGTTACTTCCTAGCCTCTGGAATGGTCATCTGGATGACCAGGTGCCAGGGACATGTTACTGTACTTCCTAGCCTCTGGAACCGTCAGCTGGATGACCTCCTATTATTTATAAATCATTTGACCTCAAGTATTTTGTTAAAACCGAAAACAGACTAAGACCCACCCTACTTGTTCTCCTGGCCTGGGAAGAGCCCTGACCTCTGGTTCATGTTCCAAGTAAGGTGAAGCTGACCACAAAAATATCCACCCATGACCAGCATCCAGCCTCCTGAGAAAGCTTCAAGTTGGGTTCTGACCCTGGTTCTACTCACTGGAAAGAGCAGGGAACAGCCTGAGCTTTGTAAACATTAGACTTAAACACCATGGATACCTGGGCCATAGTACGTGTCATTCAAAACACAGCAGGTAACCAAGGTGCCAATACTGGTCCACTCAGTGATGGGAGAGGTGATTGGGGAGGCTGAGGAGATTGTGCCCCAAGAAGAGGTCCTGGTGGTCTCCAAAGTAGTTGGTGTGGTTTCCGTGGTAGATACTGGCACAGTGAAGGATGTAGGGGTGGATGTGGAGGGTGGTCTTGTGGTGGGTGAAGTTTGTCCTGTTGTGGTCCTTGAGGAAGTAGATGTGCCTGTAAGAACATTGTGGGTCAATGGCACTGTTCATCTCAGATGCCGCAGGGCTCAACCTTCAGGCTCCGCCACAGAGAGAGAACAGCTGGCACAAGAAGCCATGGTGAGGTCTCAAAGCCTTATATCTACTCACCAGGATTTGACACCACCATGCACACTGTGTGGCTGTCACACTGGACATCTGACAAGGCCAGACTAGCTACCCTCCAAGGCCTTTTGTGCCATGCCCAGACAGAGGAGTAGCCCTATGCCTTACACCAACCCTGACCTAATGCAGCCCAAGATCTCCCTGGGCGAACTTTCCCCATGGAGATCTTTCAGTACTGGGCTACACATTCTGTGCTGAAGTAGCTCTGCCTGAGGAAAGTCTATCTACAGGAAGGTAGTGACCTGTTTCCAACCAATTCATCAATCCAAGGGGTCTGACTCAGTAGGCAGGGAAGCTCCAAACCTTCCAGGGAACTTGCCTCACTGCACAAGATCAGGGTCATGAACCACAAAGTACTGACTCCAGGCTCGATTTGTGAGGCTGTAAAGCTTCCCTGGCAAAAATGAAGCTCTCCCAAGAGAGGAGGAATGGGGTGGCTTCCCATGTGTACTTACCGAAAGCAGTGGTGGAGGGCCCCGGTGTTGGTCCTGGAGGTGAAGAAGGTGTACTGCCCGCTGACGAAGTGATGGATGGTGATGTTCCAGGCGACGATGCAGTGCTAGACATTACTATGGTGGTAGCTGGGGTGCTAGGAATGATGATGGACTCCGTGGGTGGGGAAGAGGGGAACACAGTGGTCACAGGTGTTGATGGTTTCGTTGGAGATTTGGAAGGAGTTTGGCTAGTAGAAGATGTTGGAGTTGTGTTTTCAGTGGAGGTAGAGGTTAGGATCGGTGTCTCTAAAGTGGTGGCATGTGGGGTTGGAGTCTCTGTGATGATGGAAGTGGAGGTTGGGCTTTGGGAAGGTGTGATGGTGGTAGCAGTAATAGGAGAGGAAGAGGGTGGAATTTGTGTGGTTGTAGAAGTTGAGGTTGATGACGCTGTGGTGGAAGGTGTTGGAGTTGGAGGCAATGTGGTGGTGGGGACTGGGCTTGGTGTCTGGATAGTGGTAGATCTAGTAGTGAAGATGTCTATGATTGGCTTTGTAGGTGTGGTTTGTGTTGTAGATGTTAAGGTCTCTGAAGTAGTAGGTGATGGGGTTGAAGTAACTGTGGTAGTCGAGGTTGGGGTTGGTGTCTCTGTGGATGTAGATGTTGGAGTGGAGGTCTCTGTAACAATTGTTGCTGTTGTCATCTGTGTTGTAGTAGAAATTGGAGTTGAGGTTTCTGTGGTAGTAGGTGTTGGGGTTGTAGGAACTGTGGTGGTCAGAGTTGGGGTGGATCTTTCTGTGGTGGTAGATATTGGAGTAGAAGTCTCTGTAACAATGGTTGGTATTGTGGTCTGTGTGATAGTAGATGGTAAGGTCTCAGTAGTGGTAGGTGTTGGGGTTGAAGTCACTGTGATAGTGGACGTTGGACTTGGTGTCTCTGTGGTGGTTGATGTTGGAGTGGACGTACCTAGACTAGTGGTTGTTGTTGTGGTTTCTGTAGAAGTAGATGTTGGAGTAGTGGTTTCTATGATGGTAGGTGTTGGGGTGTGAGTTACTGTGGTAGTCAGAGTTGGGGTTGGTGTCTCTGTGGGGGTAGATATTACAGTTGATGTACCTTGACTACGTGTTGCTGTTGTGGTCTGTGTGGTAGTAGATATTGAAATTGGGGTTTCAGAGCTGCTAGGTTTTGGTGTTGAAGTCACTATGGTGGTCGGGGTTGGAGTTGGTGTCTCTATGGTGGTAGATGTTGGAGTGGACGTACCTAGACTGGTGGTTGTTGTTGTGGTTTGTGTAGAAGTAGATGTTGGAGTAGAGGTTTCTATGATGTTAGGTGTTGGGGTGGGAGTCACTGTAGTAGTCAGAGTTGGGGTTGGTGTCTCTGTGGGAGTAGATGTTGGAGTGGATGTACCTTGAGTAGGTATTGGTGTTGTGGTCTGTGTGGTAATAGATATTAGAGTTGAGGTTTCTGTGGTAGTAGGTGATGGGGTTGTAGGAATTGTAGTAGTTAGAGTTGGGGTGGGTGTCTCTGTGGGTGTAGATGTTGGAGTGGAGGTACCTTGACTAGGTGTTGGTGTTGTGGTATATGTGGTAATAGATATTGGAGTTGGGGTTTCTGGGCTGTTAGATTTTGGGGTTGAAGTCACTAAGGTGGTCGGGGTGGAGGTTGGTGTCTCTGAGGTGGTAGTAGTTGGAGTGGAGGTCCCTAGACTAGTGGTTGTTGTTGTAGTTTGTATAGAAGTAGATGTTGTAGTAGATGTTTCTATGATAGTAGGTGTTGGGGTTTGAGTTACTGTGTTAGTGAGAATTGGGGTTGGTGTCTCAGTGTGGATAGATATTGGAGTGAAGGTACCTTGACTACGTGTTGGTGTTGTAACCTGTGTTGTAGTAGGTATTGGAGTTGAGGTTTCAGGGCTGCTAGGTATTGGTTTTGGAGTCACTGTTGTGGTTAGAGTTGGTGTTGGTGTCTCTGTGGGAGTAGATGTTGGAGTGGATGTACCTTCACTCGGTGTTGGTGTTGTGGTCTGTGTGGTAGTAGATATTGGAGTTGAGGATTCTGAGCTGCTAGGTTTTGATGTTGAAGTCACTATGGTGGTCAGGGTTGGGATTGGTGTCTCTGTGTTGATTGATGTTGGAATGGAGGTACCTTGACCAGTAGTTGTAGTTGTGGTTTTTGTAGAAGTAGATGTTGGAGTAGATGTTTCTATGATAGTAGGTGTTGGGGTGGGAGTCACTGTGGTAGTGAGAGTTGAGGTTGGTATCTCTGTGGGTATAGATGTCGGAGTGGAGGTACCTTGACTATGTGTTGGTGTTGTGGTATATGTGGTAATAGATATTGGAGTTGAGGTTTCTGAGCTGCTAGGTTTGGGGGTTGAAGTCACTACAGAGGTCAAGTTTGGGGTTGGTATTTCTGTGGTGGTAGATGTTGGAGTGGATGTACTTTGACTAGTGGTTGTTGTTGTGGTTTGTGTAGAAGTAGATGTTGTAGTAGATGTTTCTATGATGGTAGGTGTTGGGGAAGAAGTCACTGTGGTAGTCACAGTTGGGGTTGGTGTCTTTTTGGGAGTAGATGTTGGAGTAGAGGTACCTTGACTACTTGTTAGTATTGTGGTCTGTATTGTAGTAGAAATTGAAGTATAGGTTTCTGGGCTGCTAGGTTTTGGGGTTGAAGTTACTATAGAGGTTGAGGTCAGGGTTGGTGTCTCGGTGGGGGTAGATGTTGGAGTGGACGTACCTAGACTGGTGGTTGTTGTTGTGGTTTGTGTAGAAGTAGATGTTGGAGTAGAAGTGTCTATGATGGTAGATGTTGGATTGGGAGTCACTGTGGTAGTCAGATTTGAGGTTGGTGTCTCTGTGGGAGTAGATGTTGGAGTAAAGGTTTCTATGATGGTAGGTGTTGGTTTGGGAGTCACTGTGGTAGTGAGAGTTGGTGTTGGTGTCTCTGTGGAAGTAGATCTTGGAGTGGACGTACCTAGACTAGTGGTTGCGGTTGTGGTTTGTGTAGAAGTAGATTTTGGAGTAGTGGTTTCTATGATGTTAGGTGTTGGGGTTTGCGTTACTGTAGTAGTCAGAGTTGGGGTTGGTGTCTCTGTGGGAGTAGATGTTGGAGTGGACGTACCTACACTAGTGGTTGCTGTTGTGGTTTGTGTAGAAGTAGATGTTGGAGTAGTGGTTTCTATGATGGTAGGTGTTGGGGTTTGAGTTACTGTAGTAGTAGGAGTTGGGGTTGGTGTCTCTGTGGAAGTAGATCTTGGAGTGGACGTACCTAGACTAGTGGTTGCTGTTGTGGGATGTGTAGAAGTAGATGTTGGAGTAGTGGTTTCTATGATGGTAGGTGTTGGGGTTTGAGTTACTGTGGTAGTCAGAGTTGGGGTTGGTGTCTCTGTGGGAGTAGATGTCGGAGTGGAGGTACCTTGACTATGTGTTGGTGCTGTGGTCTGTGTGGTAATAGATTTTGGAGTAGGGGTTTCTGTGCTGGTAGATGTTAATGTTGAAGTCACAATAGAGGTCAAGGTTGGGGTTGGTGTCTCTGTAGGAGTAGATGTTGGAGTGGAGGTACCCAGAGTCGTGCTTGTTGTTGTTGTTTGTTTAGAAGTAGATGTTCGAGTAGAGGTTTCAATGATGGTAGGTGTTGGTGTGGGCGTCATTGTGGTAGTCAGAGTTGGTGTTGGTTTCTCAGAGGTGGTAGATGTTGGAGTGGAGGTACCTTGACTATGTGTTGGTTTTGTCATCTGTGTGGTAGTAGATATTGAAGTTGGGGTTTCTGGGCTGCTTGTATTTTCTGTTGAAGTCACTATTGTGGTCGGGGTTTGGGTTGGTGTCTCTGTGGTGGTAGATGTTGGAGAGGACGTACCTAGAGTAGTGGTAGTTGTTGTGGTTTGTGTTGGAGTAGAGGTTTCCATGATGGTAGGTGTTGGGGTGGAATTCACTGTGGTAATCAGGGTTGGGGTTGGTGTCTCAGTGAGGATAGATGTTGGAGTGGACGTACCTGGACTGCGTGTTGGTGTTGTGGTATGTGGGGTCTTAGATATTGGAGTTGAGGTTTCTGGGCTGCTAGGTTTTGATGTTGAAGTCACTATGGTGGTCGGGGTTGGGGTTGGCGTCTCTGTGGTGGTTGATGTTGGAGTGGACGTACCTAGACTAGTGGTGGTTGTTGTGGTTTGTGTAGAGGTAGATATTGTAGTAAATGTTTCTATGATGGTAGGTGTTGGGGAAGAAGTCACTGTAGTAGTCACAATTGGGGTTGGTGTCTTTTTGGGAGTAGATGTTGGAGTAGAGGTACCTTGACTATGTGTCAGTGTTGTGGTATGTATGGTAGTAGCTATTGAAGTATAGGTTTCTGGGCTGCTAGGTTTTGGGGTTGAAGTTACTATAGAGGTTGAGGTAAGGGTTGGTGTCTCCGTGGGGGTAGATGCTGGAGTGGAAGTACCTAGACTAGTGGTTGTTGTTGTGGTTTGTGTAGAAGTAGATGTTGGAGTAGTGGTTTCTATGATGGTAGGTGTTGAATTGGGAGTCACTGTAGTAGTCAGATTTGGATTTGGTGTCTCTGTGGGAGTAGATGTTGGTATGGACGTACCTCGACTAGTGGTTGCGGTTGTGGTTTGTGTAGAAGTAGATGTTGGAGTAGTGGTTTCTATGATGGTAGGTGTTGGGGTTTGAGTTACTGTGGTAGTTAGATTTGGGGTTGGCGTCTCTGTTGGCGTAGATGTTGGAGTGGAGGTACCTTGACTAGGTGTTGGTGTTGTGGTCTGTGTTGTAGTAGATATTGGAGTTGAGATTTCTGGGCTGCTATGTTTTGATGTTGAAGTCACTAAGGTGGTCTGGGTTGGGGTTGGTGTTTCTGTGGTGGTAGATGTTGGAGTAGACGTACCTATACTAGTGGTTGTTGTTGAGGTTAATGTAGATGTAGATGTTGTAGTAGAGGTTTCTATAATAGTAGGTGTTTCGTTAGGAGGCACTGTGGTAGTCAGAGTTGGGGTTGGTGTCTCTGTGGGAGTAGATGTTGGAGTGGACGTACCTAGACTAGTGGTTGCTGTTGTGGTTTGTGTAGAAGTAGATGTTGGAGTAGTGGTTTCTATGATGGTAGGTGTTGGGGTGTGAGTTACTGTGGTAGTTGGAGTTAGGGTTGGTGTCTCTGTGGGAGTAGATGTTGGTGTGGACGTACCTAGACTAGTGGTTGCTGTTGTGGTTTGTGTAGAAGTAGATGTTGGAGTAGTGGTTTCTATGATGGTAGGTGTTGGGGTGTGAGTTACTGTGGTAGTTGGAGTTGGGGTTGGTGTCTCTGTGGGAGTAGATGTTGGAGTGGACGTACCTAGACTAGTGGTTGCTGTTGTGGTTTGTGTAGAAGTAGATGTTGGAGTAGTGGTTTCTATGATGGTAGGTGTTGGGGTGTGAGTTACTGTGGTAGTTGGAGTTAGGGTTGGTGTCTCTGTGGGAGTAGATGTTGGTGTGGACGTACCTAGACTAGTGGTTGCTGTTGTGGTTTGTGTAGAAGTAGATGTTGGAGTAGTGGTTTCTATGATGGTAGGTGTTGGGGTTTGAGTTACTGTGGTAGTTAGATTTGGGGTTGGCGTCTCTGTTGGCGTAGATGTTGGAGTGGAGGTACCTTGACTAGGTGTTGGTGTTGTGGTCTGTGTTGTAGTAGATATTGAAGTTGAGGTTTCTGGGCTGCTATGTTTTGATGTTGAAGTCACTAAGGTGGTGGGGGTTGGGGTTGGTGTTTCTGTGGTGGTAGATGTTGGAGTGGACGTACCTATACTTGTGGTTGTTGTTGAGGTTAGTGTAGAAGTAGATGATGTAGTAGAGGTTTCTATAATGGTAGGTGTTTCGTTGGGAGTCACTATGGTAGTCAGAGTTGGGGTTGGTGTCTCTGTGGGAGTAGATGTTGGAGTGGACGTACCTAGATTAGTGGTTGCAGTTGTGGTTTGTGTAGAAGTAGATGTTGGAGTAGTGGTTTCCTTGATGGTAGGTGTTGGGGTGTGAGTTACTGTGGTAGTCGGAGTTAGGGTTGGTGTCTCTGTGGGAGTAGATGTTGGAGTGGATGTACCAAGACTAGTGGTTGCTGTTGTGGTTTGTGTAGAAGTAGACGTTGGAGTAGTGGTTTCTATGATGGTAGGTGTTGTGGTTTGAGTTACTGTGGTAGTCAGATTTGGGGTTGGCGTCTCTGTTGGCGTAGATGTTGGAGTGGAGGTACCTTGACTAAGTGTTGGTGTAGTTGTCTGTGTTGTAGTAGATATTGGAGTTGAGATTTCTGGGCTGCTATGTTTTGATGTTGAAGTCACTATGGTGGTCGGGGTTGGGGTTGGTGTTTCTGTGGTGGTAGATGTTGGAGTGGACGTACCTATACTAGTGGTTGTTGTTGAGGTTAATGTAGAAGTAGATGTTATAGTAGAGGTTTCTATAATAGTAGGTGTTTCGTTAGGAGGCACTGTGGTAGTCAGAGTTGGGGTTGGTGTCTCTGTGGGAGTAGATGTTGGAGTGGACGTACCTAGACTAGTGGTTGCGGTTGTGGTTTGTGTAGAAGTAGATGTTGGAGGAGTGGTTTCCTTGATGGTAGGTGTTGGGGTGTGAGTTACTGTGGTAGTTGGAGTTGGGGTTGGTGTCTCTGTGGGAGTAGATGTTGGAGTGAACGTACCTAGACTAGTGGTTGCTGTTGTGGTTTGTGGAGAAGTAGATTTTGGAGTAGTGGTTTCTATGATGTTAGGCGTTGGGGTTTGAGTTACTGTGGTAGTCAGATTTGGGGTTGGCGTCTCTGTTGGCGTAGATGTTGGAGTGGAGGTACCTTGACTAAGTGTTGGTGTAGTTGTCTGTGTGGTAGTAGATATTGGAGTTAAGGTTTCTGGGCTGCTATGTTTTGATGTTGAAGTCACTAAGGTGGTCGGGGTTGGGGTTGGTGTTTCTGTGGTGGTAGATGTTGGAATGGACGTACCTAGACTAGTGGTTGTTGTTGAGGTTAGTGTAGAAGTAGATGATGTAGTAGAGGTTTCTATAATGGTAGGTGTTTCGTTGGGAGTCACTGTGGTAGTCAGAGTTGGTGTTGGTGTCTCTGTGGGAGTAGATGTTTGAGTGGACGTACCTAGACTAGTTGTTGCGGTTGTGGTTTGTGTAGAAGTAGATGTTGGAGTAGTGGTTTCTATGATGTTAGGTGTTGGGGTTTGCGTTACTGTAGTAGTCAGAGTTGGGGTTGGTGTCTCTTTGGGAGTAGTTGTTGGAGTGGACGTACCTCGACTAGTGGTTGCGGTTGTGGTTTGTGTAGAAGTAGATTTTGGAGTAGTGGTTTCTATGATGGTAGGTGTTGGGGTGTGAGTTACTGTGGTAGTCGGAGCTGGGGTTGGTGTCTCTGTGGGAGTAGATGTTGGGGTGGAGGAACCTTGACTAAGTGTTGGTGTAGTTGTCTGTGTTGTGGTAGATATTGGAGTTGAGGTTTCTGGGCTGCTATGTTTTGATGTTGAAGTCACTAAGGTGGTCGGGGTTGGGGATGGTGTTTCTGTGGTAATAGATGTTGGAGTGGACGTACCTATACTTGTGGTTGTTGTTGAGGTTAGTGTAGAAGTAGATGATGTAGTAGAGGTTTCTATAATGGTAGGTGTTTCGTTGGGAGTCACTGTGGTAGTCAGAGTTGAGGTTGGTGTCTCTGTGGGAGTAGATGTTTGAGTGGACGTACCTAGACTAGTTGTTGCGGTTGTGGTTTGTGTAGAAGTAGATGTTGGAGTAGTGGATTCTATGATGGTAGGTGTTGGGCTGTGAGTTACTGTGGTAGTTGGAGTTGGGGTTGGTGTCTCTGTGGGAGTAGATGTTGGTGTGGACGTACCTAGACTAGTGGTTGCGGTTGTGGTTTGTGTAGAAGTAGATGTTGGAGTAGTGGATTCTATGATGGTAGGCGTTGTGGTTTGCGTTACTGTAGTAGTCAGAGTTAGGGTTGGTGTCTCTGTGGGAGTAGTTGTTGGAGTAGACGTACCTCGACTAGTGGTTGCGGTTGTGGTTTGTGTAGAAGTAGATGTTGGAGTAGTGGTTTCTATGATGGTTGGTGTTGGGGTGTGAGTTACTGTGGTAGTTGGAGCTGGGGTTGGTGTCTCTGTGGGAGTAGATGTTGGAGTGGACGTACCTAGACTAGTGGTTGCTGTTGTGGTTTGTGTAGAAGTAGATTTTGGAGTAGTGGTTTCTATGATGTTAGGTGTTGGGGTTTGCGTTACTGTAGTAGTCAGAGTTGAGGTTGGTGTCTCTGTGGGAGTAGATGTTTGAGTGGACGTACCTAGACTAGTTGTTGCGGTTGTGGTTTGTGTAGAAGTAGATGTTGGAGTAGTGGTTTCTATGATGGTAGGTGTTGGGGTGTGAGTTACTGTGGTAGTCGGAGCTGGGGTTGGTGTCTCTGTGGGAGTAGATGTTGGTGTGGACGTACCTAGACTAGTGGTTGCTGTTGTGGTTTGTGTAGAAGTAGATTTTGGAGTAGTGGTTTCTATGATGTTAGGTGTTGGGGTTTGCGTTACTGTAGTAGTCAGAGTTGGGGTTGGTGTCTCTGTGGGAGTAGTTGTTGGAGTGGACGTACCACGACTAGTGGTTGCGGTTCTGGTTTGTGTAGAAGTAGATTTTGGAGTAGTGGTTTCTATGATGGTAGGTGTTGGGGTTTGAGTTACTGTGGTAGTCGGAGCTGGGGTTGGTGTCTCTGTGGGAGTAGATGTTGGAGTGGACATACCTAGACTAGTGGTTGCGGTTGTGGTTTGTGTAGAAGTAGATTTTGGAGTAGTGGTTTCTATGATGGTAGGTGTTGGGGTTTGAGTTACTGTGGTAGTCGGAGCTGGGGTTGGTGTCTCTGTGGGAGTAGATGTTGGAGTGGACATACCTAGACTAGTGGTTGCGGTTGTGGTTTGTGTAGAAGTAGATTTTGGAGTAGTGGTTTCTATGATGGTAGGTGTTGGGGTTTGAGTTACTGTGGTAGTCGGAGCTGGGGTTGGCGTCTCTGTTGGCGTAGATGTTGGAGTGGAGGTACCTTGACTAGGTGTTGGTGTTGTGGTCTGTGTTGTAGTAGATATTGAAGTTGAGGTTTTTGGGCTGCTATGTTTTGATGTTGAAGTCACTAAGGTGGTCGGGGTTGGGGTTGATGTTTCTGTGGTGGTAGATGTTGGAGTGGACGTACCTATACTAGTGGTTGTTGTTGAGGTTAGTGTAGAAGTAGATGATGTAGTAGAGGTTTCTATAATAGTAGGTGTTTCGTTAGGAGGTACTGTGGTAGTCAGAGTTGGGGTTGGTGTCTCTGTGGGAGTAGATGTTGGTGTGGACGTACCTAGACTAGTGGTTGCTGTTGTGGTTTGTGTAGAAGTAGATGTTGGAGTAGTGGTTTCTATGATGTTAGGTGTTGGGGTTTGAGTTACTGTGGTAGTCAGATTTGGGGTTGGCGTCTCTGTTGGCGTAGATGTTGGAGTGGAGGTACCTTGACTAGGTGTTGGTGTTGTGGTCTGTGTTGTAGTAGATATTGGAGTTGAGGCTTCTGGGCTGCTAGGTATTTTGGTTGAAGTCACTAAGATGGTCGGGGTTGGGGTTGGTGTTTCCTTGGTGGAAGATGTTGGAGTGGACGTACCTAGACTAGTGGTTGCTGTTGTGGTTTGTGTAGAAGTAGATGTTGGAGTAGTGGTTTCTATGATGCTGGGTGTTGGTGTTTGAGTTACTGTAGTAGTCAGAGTTGGGGTTGGTGTCGCTGTGGGAGTAGATGTTGGAGTGGACGTCCCTAGACTAGTGGTTGCTGTTGTGGTTTGTGTAGAAGTAGATGTTGGAGTAGTGGTTTCTATGATGGTAGGTGTTGGGGTTTGAGTTACTGTAGTAGTCAGAGTTGGGGTTTGTTTCTCTGTGGGAGTAGATGTTGGAGTGGATGTACCTTCACTCGGTGTTGGTGTTGTGGTATGTGTGGTAGTAGATATTGGAGTTGAGGTTTCTGGGCTGCTACGTATTGGGGTTGAAGTCCCTATGGTGGTCGGGGTTGGGGTTGGTGTCTCTATGGTGGTAGATGTTTGAGTGGACGTACCTAGACTGGTGGTTGTTGTTGTGGTTTGTGTAGAAGTAGATGGTGGAGTAGTGGTTTCTATGATGGTAGGTGTTGGGGTTTGAGTTACTGTGGTAATCAGAGTTGGGGTTGGTTTCTCTGTGGGTGTAGATGTTGGACTGTAGGTACCCTCACTCGGTGTTTGTATTGTGGTATGTGTGGTAGTAGATATTGAAGTTGAGGGTTCTGGGCTGCTAGGTTTTGAGGTTGAAGTCACTATGGTGGTTTGGGTTGGGGTTGGTCTCTCTGTGGTGGTAGATGTTGGAGTTGACGTAAGTGGACTAGTGGTTTCTGTTATGGTTTGTGTAGAAGTAGATGTTGGAGTAGAGGTGTCTCTGATGGTAGGTGTTGGTGTGTGAGTTACTGTGGTAGTCAGAGTTGGGGTTGGTGTCTCTGTGGTGGTAGATGTTGGAGTGGACGTACCCAGACTAGATGTTGTTGTGGTTTGTGTAGAAATAGATGTTGGAGTAGAGGTTTCTATGATTGTAGGTGTTGGTTTGGGAGTCTCAGTGGTAGTCAGAGTTCGGGTTGGTGTCTCTGTGGGTGTAGATGTTGGACTGGAGGTCCCTTGACTTGGTGTTGGTGTTGTGGTCTGTGTGGTAGTTGATATTGGTGTTGGGGTTTCTGGGCTGCTCGTTTTTGGGGTTGAAGTCACTATGGTGGTCTCCGTTGTGGTTGGTGTCTCTGTGGTGGTAGATGTTATAGTGGATGTACCTAGACTAGTGGTGGTTGTTGTGATCAGTGTGGTAGAAGATATTGGAGTTGAGGTTTCTGGGGTGGGAGTTATTGGGGTTGGAGTCCCTTTTGTGGTTGGTTTTGAACTTGGTGTTTCTGTGATGGTAGATGTTGGCATGGAGGTATTTGGACTAGTTTTGGGTGTTGTGGTCTCTGTTGTATTCCATGTTGGAGTTGACATTACTGGGGTGGTTGTTGACGCTGTTGAAGTCATTGTTGTAGTGGGTGTGGGGCTCAATGTCTGAGTGGTGGTAGATGGTGGAGTCGATATTTCTATGGTTGATATCTCTGTTGTGGTAGATGTTTGGGTTTGAGTCACTGTGGTACTTGGTGTTGGGCTTGTCTCTGTGGTGGTATATCTGGGTGTTGGTGTTGTGGTCTGTGTGGTAGTAGAGTTTGGTGTTGGGGTCTTTGTGCTGGTAGATGTTGGGATAGTAGTCACTGTAGTAGTGGTTGAAAGTGGTGTTGTAGTGGAGCATTCTGGCTTACAGCACTCACAGCACTCGACTTTGATCTCATAGTTGACACACACGGGCATTGGGATAAACCCTCCTAATTTCTGATCTGAATTTTTACACACTAGCCCAACTTCTGTGTTACAAGTGACAATCTGTCCTAGCTGTTCAATTGGTTTGTTGTTATACATCACAGCTCTGCAGGAGATGTTAACTGCTTCCCAACCTGGTTTACAGGCATCTCCAATAGGTTCAAAATCTCCACTGTTTTTATCATTTTTGGGTTTGCCAGAATCCCTCCAGTCAGTCCACTCGCACTTTTTAATGCATGGAGTGGTTGTGGTGGTGGTGGTGGTGGTGGTGGTGGTGGTGGTGGTGGTGGTGGTGGTGGTGGAGGACAGAGTAGACAAGGTTGATGAAATGGTAGGTGAGGTGCTTGGTGATGTGGCAGTTGAGGTGCCTAGTGAAGGGGTTGGTGAAGTTGTAACAGAGGTGGTTGGTGAAGATGTCTGTGAAGTGGTAAATGAAGTCACTGGTGTAGCACTAGATGAAATGGTTGGTGTAGTGGTAGGCAAGCTTGTTGGTGATGTGGTAGCTGGAGTAGTTGGTGAAACTGTTGAAGTGGTAGGTGGAGTTGTTGGTGAAGTAGTAGAAGAGGCTGTTGGTGAAGTGGTAGGTGAGGTTGTTGGTAAAGTTGTGGGTGAGGAGATTAAAGTAGAACAGTTCACCTCTGGAGAGCAACACTTGACTCGTATCTCATAGTCATAACAAAGTTCAAATACTCCGTTTCCATACTGGTCTTCGTTATTGCAAATGAGCCCAAATGAGACATTACACTGTACCTTCTGCTCCAGATCCTGCCAGCTGAGTGTGGGGTCTGTGGCTGACCTGCACTCAATGTCCACAGGAGCACTACAGACGCTGTCGAAGGTCTCTCGCTCACCACCACCACTGCCATCGCTAGGATGGTTGTTGTTGATCCAATCAGTCCAGCAGCATACTAGAAAAGCAAAAATACATATAGGTTATTCATGCCTGAGGGAGGCTATGGGATTGAGTCTCTGGTGACCTCTGAAGATGCCCCATAGATACCCTTGCCCACCCATCATCACCAAGGGACCATGTTTATAGGGTTGTATTTCACAACAGACGTATTTCCACCTTCATGCAGCTCAAAGACTGTGGTCCAGAGAGACAGGGCAACACAAGGCCTGTCTTAGAGCCCCAACTCAATACCCCTTCCTTAACAATGTTGTGTGAAAGAAAAAGACTAACAAGAGAGCCATTCCTAAGGAAGAGTGTGAAAGGAACGCTGTCTATTCCTGACCAAGAACGTGGTCACCCACACAGGTCAGGTCCCACCTCTGTGTCTATAGATTTGGCAAACAGTGGGTAAATACACCCATAATCCACAGCAGGTAAGTGCAGCATGCCCTCGTTTCTGCTTCTGAGGGAAGTCCAGAAGGGATTTGGAAATATTTTCCCTTCTTGGCCCTACTTACCAGGAGTTGCTGATGGAACCTCAGTCAAGAAAAAGGGGAGGATATCACTGCACAGTTTAAGTCTGAAACTCTCAACATAGACCATAGGCCTCAAACTCATGGCAATCAACCTGCTTCTGCCTCCCAAGTGCTGGTTGTAAGTGTGCACCACCATGCCCAGCCTGAATTGTATGTGTGTGTACATTTGTGTGTGTGCATGTTTGTGCATGTGCGTGTGTTTACAAATGTGCGTGAACATGTGTATGTGAACATAGAGCCCAGAGGACAATCTCCAGTGTCATCCTCAAGAATGTAATCTCCTTCCTTTCAGACAAGGTGGCCCATTGGCCCAGAACTTGACAATATAGTTGTCTTGGCTTGCCACTGAGCCCTAAGAATTCTGTTGTCTCCGTGACCCCAACAGTGCGATTACAAATGTGCACCCACTTGCCTGGCATTTTTACATGCACTCCAGGGATCAAACCCATGTCCTCATGCTTGGGAAGCAAGTGCTTTGCCAACTGAGCCCAAGCCCAGTCAAGGCCCTCAAATTTACAGGTGTTCTTCCCTGTGTCTGCCATACCCCTGACAGCTTACCCATCATAGATATGGTTTGTACTGGAACAAATGCAGAGGAATGTGAAGACATCCTCCAGCATCCCCAGAGTTCAGAAAAATGTCGATGCCACCTAAATTCGCAGTTTATTTGCTGAATGGAGGGTGAATACACAGACCTGGCTCTGGACCCCAGAAGATGAAGAACCCATGCCGGATTCTCAGGAGAACAAAAGCCCCCAGAATAAGCCTCACCTTCAGGGGGATGTGTCGTGCTTGTGATGGTGGCAGTGGAGGTAGCGGTAATGGTGGCAGTGGCGGTGGTTGTGGTGGTGGTGGTGGAGATGGAAATAGGGGTAGAGACTGTGGTGAAGCTTGTCAGGGTGGATGGAGGTGGCGTGGAGGAGACACAAATATTCAAGTGTTGTTTTATTGTCCCATTGTAGTCGCAGATCTCAAAGTAGCAGAAGACACCATCCTGGGTCTCGTTAACAACCTTTCCTGTACAGAGGGTATGGGGTCATCAGTTTAACAAGAAAGACAGCCTTTCAAGGCTTCCCCAATTTATCCTATGTGATGGAGGACAGCTTCCTCCATTCCAGCAGGACTGCATCACCAGAACCTCTTACTTTGAAGAAGGAGCCTCACTGGAACCTGGAACCCAGAGGCAATGAGCCTAGCACCCAGATGAGAGGTGCACTAGAAATTCCCCATAGGGTACCACTCCCATAGGGTTCCACTCCCATATGGTTTCACTCCCATAGGGTTCCACTCCCATAGGGTACCACTCCCATTAGAGAAAGGAAACAAAGATGTGAAGGGGGAGCCTCAGGCTTGCTGCACAGCTCAGCACGTTGAAGCTGGAAAGGACATGGGCAACCAAGAAAGAGAGCCCAGGAGGAAACCAATCCCTACCCAAGCCCAGGTCCCACAGGTATAAGAACAGCACAGTCCATAGGCTTCCTGGGTTGGGACCACTAACCCTCTACCTCCAGGATCCCAGCAGAGAGCAGCTTACCTTCATCTGGACGGCAGTCGATTTCTGAAGTGTTGGTGCACATACTGCAAAGCAAGTATAGACGCTACAGGTCTTCCCCATACCCTCCTGCCCACAGACACCACATGCCCATCTCCCTGTGTGCTGGCCCAAAGCCCCAGAGTACCGCCCCAACCACAAGCCACAAAGGAACCCCATCCATAGGGCTCTAAATGTAACCAGTCAGATGAGGTGAAGCAAGCTAAGAAAAAGCTGGCCCAAGAGAATGGGGTGAGATCAAAAGACCTGCATACTCCTAAGGACAGGAACTAGCACCTCTGTACCCTAGCTCCTTTGACCATATGTGTACAAGTGTGACTGGGTGTGCAACAGTATGTGGTTGTGTCCATGTATGTATGCACATTGAATGGGCTGTGAATGAGTGTAAGTGTGGCTATGAGCCATGTATGTGTGCTTGCATACACCTGACCGGCGTGACCATATTTCCATGTGTCTGAACATGGTGTGTGTGTGTGTGTGTGTGTGTGTGTGTGTGTATACATGTGTGTGCCAACCTTTCCCAGGCCCTATGCAATGTAGGCTCAGTACCAAGACTTGCAGATATCCTTAGTGGGAATTGAAGAATTGGGTGGATAGTGAATGCCATCAACATAGCAGCCACACTGGTCCACACATCTCATTCTGTCTTCATCATATATGGGCTTGTCCTCAGGGCACCGAGGGTAGCAACCTAGTGGGTATAGGAAATGGGGCTTAGACCACTGTGGATGATGCCCCTGATCCATCAAACCTTCCTCATCAACCCCACCCCATCTGGCGTTTTGCTTGGAGATGTTCATGTATGAAGACCAAGAGTCAGAAGTCAGGGTTTATGTCTCCCCTGACACTAGGGTATTCTGCACCACACACACCCGTGAGGTAGTGTGCTCCTCTGCCACTTCTTCAGGAGTCGGGGCCTTAGCTGGCTTCCATGGCTCCAGTTCGGTGAACAGACTGTAGTGAAATGAACCTTAGCACCTGAGCCAAGCCTCTTAGCCCGTGGGCACCTCTCAAACAACCTGAGTGTCTCCAGCTAACGGTAGCCCCCAGCCTGACAGAGGCCTACCCCTTGGTGGCCACCTTGCTGAAGGGCCCTGTCTGCTCACCCTCCAGGTAGTGCACAGAGATGTTGGAGTGGATGCCGTTGATGGTCCTGCAGGTCTCAAAGCTGCGGTTCCCACACGGTTCATAGTGCCATGTACACTCATTTGGACGGTTGTAGTAATCACAGAATACAGCTAGAGGGAGAGAGGATGGAACATGGTCCGGCTTGGGAGCACACAAGTGGGTACCCAAGTGAGCCTGCATCAGGGGACGTGAATGCCAGAGCATCCTACCAACACAAGTCTCACTATGGCCCCAGAAAGGATGTCTGGGGACAAGGATGAGATGAGTGACATTCAGTCATCACTTGAATGGGGAAGGAAGCTAGATACTCACGGCATAGGTCCGGCCTCCTCCAGAACACACAGGCCTCTGCCTTGGTGCATTCTTGAGCATAGGAGGCCACAGCGGAGCAGAAACACTCACAGTCACCACCCGTGTCGCAGGAGCAGGAGTCATGCACACAGGCCTCATAGAAGACCGTGGGGTCCACCTAGGAGGGAGACGTCCATGTGCCTTAGGCCTGCACTAGCCTTAGAGAACCTGGACCACAGGACACTGAAGCTGGGCCACAGCCCGAGTAGCTGATATAGACAGGGACACACCCACATTCAGGCCATCCTGATCGACAGATCTGTCACCCATCCCCTGAGTGCCTCAAGATGATAATCCTAAAACTGTCTCTCCCCCTGCTATCTTCTAGGCTCAAACAAAACAAGTCATTTCTCTCCCTCCCTGATGAGCATGCAGTCAGGGCGAGGAGGGCGGAGTCTGCCCCAGGATCTCAGAGAGAAAGATTGCTCATCTAATTACTAACTCAAAAAACCAACTGTACAGAATTGAAGAATACCCCAAGGTGGTACAGCAACATGCCTCCAAGTATCCTTAGACTACTTGGAGAGGCCAGGAGCCCAAAAGACAAACATAGCAAGACTAATAGGCCACACCCTTCTCGTGAACACAGTCAAGCTCATTAATCTCTTTCAGTGGCCCCAACCATGGCCCTGATCACAACCACAATACGCCTCTAGTGGGGCTCTGCCTACAGAGCCCTTTGCCCATGGCCACAGTCCACCCACACCTGTGCCCCTGCCACACTCGTGACCCTCCCATGCCTGCAGCAGTGCCTACCTTGCTGTGGCCCTGCCCATGCCTTCAGCTCCACCTACCTTGCTGTGGCCCTGCCCATGCTTGCAGCTCCGCCTACCTTGCTGTGGCCCTGCCCATGCCTTCAGCTCCACCTACCTTGCTGTGGCCCAGCCCATGCTTGCAGCAGTGCCTACCTTGCTGTGGCCCTCCCACGCCTTCAGCCATGCCTACCTTGCTGTGGCCCTGCCCATGCCTTCAGCTCCGCCTACCTTGCTGTGGCCCTGCCCATGCCTTCAGCTCCGCCTACCTTGCTGTGGCACCCTTTGAATACATGACTCTTGATAATGCTGCACTGCTTCTCTGCCCAGGAACGACGGTGTGGGTTTAGAGCACAGGGGTCTGGGGTGTGGTTCACATCTGGGCACGTGGAAGCTTCCTTCCAGCTATTTCCAAAGTCCAGCTCACTGGTCACCACCATGTGGTCCCTAGTGGTGAAGTCATTCTTGGTCTGGTCATCAAAGTTCCCACACAGACCGCATACAGTGCCCTGTAGGTGGGAAGACAAGAGTCTCCAGCTTGAGCAGTTCTTGAAGTAGGTGAGAACAGCATCCACAGCATCTATGCTGGTGACAGCCCAGGACATGGCTGGCATCTTGGTGGCCCACCTTGTAAGAAGGAGCCAGCTTGATGAAGATGGTGGTCCTCTTGTCCCAGATAACGATAATACCAGGGCTGGCCTCCACTACCAGGTACAGGCCCACTTTCCGTGTGATGTAGGGCACATGGTGCCTATTTCCCAAGTGCCTTACCACACGGTGTTTATCCATCAGCTTCAGCTCTGTCCCCTATCCAGAGAAAAGGACGGTCACTGACTGTGTCCAAGCCTTCCCACGGGATCCCCTGTCCGAGGAACCAGCAGCACTCACCCCTATAAATATCTTTATGGCCTTGGAGCAGGTAACGCCTGTGGTGCCGCAGGGGACATTCTCGGTGATAATACTGAAGGAGCCAGTAGAGTTCTGGCCACAGTAGTCCTGGGTCCCGACAAGACAGTGTTAGCCAAGAAAACCAGGACACAGGTGCCTACCCCAGCTGCTAAGGCCACCCCTCTGGGTAGAAAATGCTCTGCCTTTCCCCATCTGGGATTCAAGGCCCTAACTCAAACCCCATCCAGCCAGGTCTTTCCGTTGTCTGGGGATGATGATGCCATACAAAGGGCAGAAGAGATAATAGCTGGGCCTGTCCACACACACACACAGAGAGAGAGAGAGAGAGAGAGAGAGAGAGAGAGAGAGAGAGAGAGAGAGAGAGAGAGAGAGAGGAGAGAGAGAAAGAAGAGAGTAGGCTTTCTCAACACCCCCCATCCCCATACATCCCCATCTCATGGAGGAGAGAGGTTTACCGCACCCTCTCTATTCATTGCTGGGAGCCCAAATCCTGGCAGCAAGAGTTCCAGGGTGAGGAACTAGCCCTTCCCACCCCAAGGACCTTCTTCCATATCTCAGGGCAGGCCCCTTCCTGGAGAGTTTCACAACCGCACCTGGACAGCCACATAGGAGCAGTGTCCATCAAAGTCATAGTGCTTCCCATCGAAGGTGATGTAGTGGCCGCTCCCATAGATGGAGCAGGTGCTGTGGCATGCATAGCGGGTGCACTCCCAGCGTCCTTTCTGGCAAGTACTGCGGGGAAAGGTAGAGGAGCCTGAAGGGGCCTGAGGCCAAGACTCCCACATGCCCTTGGAGAGCAGCTTAGGTAAGGCCCTGGGCACCATGGCACCAGCTCCTGAGGCCGTCCATATAGGAAACCTGCAGGCACCTATACTGGCCTAAGAGTGACCTCTAGGGTGAGGGGTAGACATAAGACTTGCTCTGTCAACAGAGCAAGTATTCCCCCAAAAAACCAGCCTAACCCCTCCAATGCAGGCTGACTGGGCCAACTCACCAGGTGTTGTTACAGTCCAGTTTGATCTGGGCCCCAGGATCATATAGGTGTTTGTTGTGGATGCAAGGACACTCCTCCTCCTTCACACAGTCACCACGGCCATTGTCCAGTTTCCCATCGGGACACACACAGCCGCTGACACATTCTGTATGGTACTGGAATGGAAGGGCTCAGATGAGGGCCAAGCCTTCCTTGAGGAATCGAGTGCCCACACAAGAAGATCTAACAGTGTCCTGGACCCCCCAACTTCTCCTCCTCTCTCCTAAAACCCTTCCCTTATCCTGGTCAGGGAGACCAGGTAGGGTTGCTGTTCAAGGCCCCTAGGCTGACCTCTGCTCTGCCTTAGGCCGCCACTTCTCTTCCAGGGTCACAGGGAGTACCAATAGACCCAGGTGTTTGTGAGACTCAGGCCCCAGCCCAGTGAACTGGCAGTGTGGGAGTCTGCTTAGTCCACACAATGGACTCAGGCATCAGAATGCCCCCAACCAGCCCTCCTTGGCACTCACATAGCCAGCCACCAGTGTCTGGCAGCTAGTGGGGCGGGGTTTCCGGGTGGCCAGAGCAGTCAAGTTGTTGCAATCCACAAGAATTTTGGGGTCCTTACAGGCTGTGGGGTTAAGAAGTCCGTCTTAGCTCAGATGAATTCAGGGTACCAGGTAAGTAGGGAGGGGAAACAAGACTCAGACTGGTAGCCATACATGAACAACATCTGTAAAACTTACTGTGGCCAAGCAATTTGATCTGGGTGCATTGCAGCCTCCCGTTCCGGCAAATGCTATGAGAGAGAAGTGGAACAGGGTTCATGGGACTCAAGTCTGTTCCTACACAGGACATATGCCAGCCAGGCCACTTTCAGAATCTCACCCCTGGCACCCCTGCACCATTTGAGAGCCTCAGACCCCACAGGTAGAACCTCCCCCGCCCCCATTTTTCCCCTTGGGACAGAGATTGAAGAGCGTCCCCTCCCCGGCTCTATGGGCCCCTTGCAGAGTCCAGGACACTCACCAGCGCGCCCCTTGCCTCAGGATCACATCTCCTGCCTCCAGGTAAAGTCCGTAGTGGTAGCAGGAGCACTTCGCCAAGGGCACACAGCGGCCTTTCTCATCCATGAAGGTATTGTCAGGGCAGCCACAGCCTTCCACAGGGGCAAATCCCTTAAGGCAGTGAGCGTCACCCTCTGAGAGGGAGCGGCAGGTCTGCTGGCAAGTGGTCAGGTTGTACAGGAAGATCTGTGAGCTGGGGCAAGCGTGCACATCTTTGTCTGCAGGGGAAACCACAGGAGTGAGGGCCAATGGCACTAGACTCCAACTACTGTCCCTATAGGCTGTCCCTGAGCTTCTCCCTCCACCTGCAGACAGAGGCCAGCCACCCTGGGAACCCCTCCCAGGTAGCTGAACTCAGCTTCCGCAGCTGTGGCCATCCCAAAGTCTATCTCTGCAAAAATTCCGCTCCCACGCTGCACACAGAGCCTAAAGGTCAGGCAGACGCTGGGTGACAGCTACAAGGAGCTGCCCCTTTCCCTGGACTGACTGCTCAGGGCTCCTGGCCCCCAGCCCACGGAGTTTCATGTCTGGACCCCATCCTAGGGAGTAGCCAGTGGGGAAGCACTCACTGCAGACGTGCTCCCGCCAGCCCCACAGCATGACCCCCTTGGCAGCACAGGCGTGGGCATAGGAAGACAGAGCTGCGCACATGCAGTCCTCATTGTTCTGACAGTTGCACGTGTCGTATTTGCACCTCTGGGAGACAAACCAAAGTAACGGTGAGGTGAGGAAGCCAGGCACACAGCCCTGGCACCCTGAGCACTCCAGTGAACACACATGTGCATGCACGCCAGCACTCAGACAGACAGACACACACACACAGCCACTCACAGGCTCAGACAGGTGGCCCGAGCACACTTTGTTGGCTGTGGGGACACTGCCGGCAGCATTGAGTATGTAGGGTTGGGGGATGAGCTCACCTTGTAGTAGTCAGTGGGGTCCACAGTCAGGTGGCACCTGGCAAAAGGGGTCTCTGACTTCTTCAGTAGGGAACACCAGTGCTCAGCATAGTTGGCTGGGGAGTAGATCAGAACCTCAGCACAACCAGGCTCCCCTCACATACTCTGAGCCTAAAAGTCTGATCACCCAGGATGGAGATGACACGGTATCCTTTGTGATCAAAGTCAGATCCCTCCCTCCCTCCCTCCCTCCCTCCCTCCCTCCCTCCCTCCCTCCCTCCCTCCCTTCCTCCCTCCCATCGTAATTCCAGGCAGCTGTGAGCAAGATGAGACTGTTTTGTATAACACCCATGTCCTCCCTTTCTCAACCCCAGGGACTAGAAGTCTTCAGATATGATCGAGAAGTGGGTAGGAGGGCATATTGTCCTAGCATTAAGCCAGGCCTGGATGAGAGCCGCCACCAGCAGTTAGCCTGACCAGCCCATCTACTTGGTCGCTTGGAAAGCTGCCACCATGGGGCCACTATAAACTAGCCAAACAGCAGGTAGATGTGCTGGTCACCAGCAACATGGACTGTGCAACCTCTACCCACCCTTCCGCCCACATACTAGGTCCCCATCTGCTCTGAGGCAGAACTGGCCAGGACTCTGTGTCCTAGACAAGCCAGTGGACAGTGACCAACTTCCCCTGAGCCTTACCGCTCTCAATGTTGAGGGAACAGGGATCATCTAGCCAGTCTAACTTGTCATGGCAGCTTGACTGGGCCTTCCAGGTGTTGGCGAAGCCAGCACCCGTGGCCTCCACCAGCCCACCAGATGTCATGAAGTCATCATTTTCCTGGTCGTTGAAGTTTCCACAGAGACCTAAAGATGCAGGACAGAATTAGGAAGAACTGGATGCGGGCACGAGCAGTACAGGACCCTCATGGGGCTTTTTCAGGGACAATACAAAAGGGACCACTCACCCTGCACCTGTCCCATGGCAGACTGGTCCAGAGTCACAAAAAGCTGCATGATTGGGACCAGTTGAACCTGTAGCCGCAGCCCGAACACCGTGTTCACAACAATGTGGTAGGAAGAGGGTTGAAAGATGGAGAAGCTTGCTGCAAAACAAGAACATGTTGAAAGATAGCAGGGCTCCTGGGTTCCACGTGACTGTTGAGTGGCATACCCACCATCCCATTCCCCCACCACCAGCAGGGGCCCAAAGATAGAGCCTGCCGGAGGCCCAAGCCCCTAGGCTATCCCAGTCCCAGCTGGCTCTTTTGACTGGCAGCAGCTCATGACCCCCTCCCTGAGACACTCACCTGCCACATGGGGCAGGGTCACCTCCAGGTCATTGAGTAACACACTGCCACCTGATTTGAAGGCCACCACCTACAAGAAATGCCATGGTTGCATAGAGCCGAGAGTGCCTGCACGCAGGACCCAGGCATGCTAGGAAGGGAGAGAGGAGGACTTACGTTCTTCTTGTTGTCAGTAAGTAGCAGGACAGTTTTCAGGCAGGTCTGCTTGTCTGTGGAGCCGCAGGGGGCCAGCTCACCCAGGAGAGCATAGGAGTCATTGTGCTGGCCCTGAATGCAGAAGGATGCTGTGCTTACTGAGGATCCGAGCGCCTCCTGTGCCCTAGACCTCCCACTTTTCATCCTGTTTCTGAGAGCAGCACCACCCATCACCCCAGGGACGGCCTTCTCCAGAACTGGTCTCTCCTCCCTACACAGAGGACAGAGGGCCCCCAGCTCCATCCAGGTAGCCTGGCCTGCCTACCTTAGTCAAGACATAGTAGCAGTCCCCGTGAAAGGTAAACTTTTTTCCATCAAAGCTGGTGATGTGGGAGCCACCTTCTAGGGCACAGGTCTGAGGGCATTCCCAATCTTCACACTCCCAGCGACCAGCCTTACAGACACTGTCCAGAAGCAGGGCACAGGGTCAAGACTCAGTGACACCCCAGCCTGCCTGACCCCAGGCCCTATGCTCTGATACTTACCAGGTCTCACAGTTATTGGTAATATTCTGGCCTGGCCGATAGAGGTGCCCATGCAGCTTGCAGTGGCACTGGCTCACAGGGACGCAGCCCTTGCCCGTGATGTCATCGTACACAGTGCCTGTGGTAGCCAGAGATGTAAACTTACCCTGGAAGCCTCGGGAAGTGCCAGTTTCCCCCAAAAGGAGAGGCTGCCAGCCAGATCTCCACCCACAGACATCAGGACCCTGCTCTGTCGATGCAGATGCTCGCCTCCCAGCCCTTAGGGTTCTTTGGAGGGTCCCACCCCTCCCTGCCTGCTCCCCGACCCAGTCTCTGGGACAAGGGTTTTCCAGAGCATGTACCTTCTGGGCAGAAGCAGCCATCCATGTAGTGTTCCTCACACAAACTGCTGACCTCCAGATGTGAGCAGGTGTCTATGCAGGGCGAACTGCTCTCCAGGTATACCATGTTACCAGGGCATTTCTTGGCTAGAAGCAAAGTCAGCTCCATCAACCCACAAATAAGGCACTAACACAGTGCCAAGGCCACTGGCAGACAGGGTCTGGGTGCTTGGCATAGACATGGCTCCCACCGGGGGCTCCTTAAACCCAGGGACACTCACACAGAGCACCATGTGAGAGGCCCCCCAAACACCCCATGGGTCACCAGCTACTTACGGCAGAGTGAGGCAGTCCTCCAGTTCTCAGGTCGGCCACCTGCGTGGGAGCACTGGCGGGAGAACTCAGCAAGGGTGCTGCACTCGCAGGCACCATCCTGAGGACACGCGCAACGGTCCTGCATGCAGGCGCGCACATACAACTCCACGGGCACCCGGGCCTGGCAGTCCTCGAAGGCTGTGGAGGTCAGCAGCCTCTCACACTCGGCTCGCTGAAGAGAAGGACACAAACGTGGACAACTTCACACCCCTGTTCGTACCCCTTCTCCCCTCCCCTTAGAGCATAGGGAGCCCCAACACAGGCCAGCAGGTACAGACTTCCTAAGAGCCTGGGTTTCCCAGCAGCGACTCACATGCTCAGAGCAAGACTCTGGCTCTTGCACCACCTCCGGGTCCTGGCACTCATCCTCAGGCGTGTTGATCTTCTGCATGTTCCCAAATTCAATGGCACTGTAGTGTATGCCTACGGATGCAGGTGGTTAGCTCCTTGGGAGCCGGGAGCCTGCAGCCTCACCCCTGTCTTCCTCTCAACACGCCCAGTTTTATTTTATTTTATTTATTTATTTATTTTTTGGTTTTTTCGAGACAGGGTTTCTCTGTGGTTTTGGAGCCTGTCCTGGAACTAGCTCTTGTAGACCAGGCTGGTCTCGAACTCACAGAGATCCGCCTGCCTCTGCCTCCCAAGCGCTGAAATTAAAGGCGTGCGCCACCACCGCCCGGCTAGCACTCACCTTCTTTGAGGAACTCATAATAGGTCTGTATGCCATTGAAGTCCCCGCAGAGACCACAGGTGTGGTTCTGGAACCGGCTGTCTAGTTCTAGCTGTTGAAAAGGAAAGCAGGGCAGGTGAGCAGACCTCAGGGCCCAGCACAGCTTCCAGAGTCCCTAGGTCTAAGCAGCTTCTCCAACAGGGCAGGGCAGGAGGAGGGCAGGGATCAGCCACCAGGAAGGGTCCTTCAGGTTGGGGTACCAAAATGCAGTCTCTGAGAGACAGAGACCAGTCACTGCACCTACAGCACAGAGGGTCCCTCCCAGGCCAGACCAATGGAGATTCTGGTACCAATCACTGTCTCCAGCAGCCTGCTCCACCACATAGGATCCTACGCCAATTGTGAGGCGTGGGTCCCCCAATCCTGCCCTTCTATGGAGCTACAAGGCCTCTGGCCAGAGAGAGGAGCCCCGCCACCTCAGAGCCCAGGATGCTGGTGCCCACCATGAGTGCGTCTTCACGGTTCCACATGAGGGAGAGACCAGCACGGGAGTAGACCTTGGTGTAAGCATCGTTCTTCTCAATGAGGAGCCCGGAGCTGTAGTGTGGGGTGCTGACCCTGTGGGGACCACTATGGGGTTACTCACCATCCCACCATCCTAGAGCCTACCCACTCGTCCTCCCGAGGGTTCTGCTGACCACCTGGCGCTGAGGACATTATCTGGATGAAGACAGCCCAGCCTGCCTCCTTGCTTGGTCTGTTCTCATCTGGAGCACAAACAGACCTAGCCAAGCTCCAGGAGGAGGCCAGAGCCGGGCAGAGGCCTCAGCAATGGCCAGAGAGCCTTTGTCCTGGGTCATTTCCTTGGGGCATGGTCAGGCCCTTCTGCCTATTTTCCTTCCCATACCCTCTCAGAGTCCAGGAAAGAGGCCCTTCTCAGGAGGCCCAAAGGCAGTGGTTCTGGGATATGTTGGGGACTGAGCCCCCAACCCTCTCAGACCCTTGGTTCAGAGGTATTTTTCTCACAAAATCTGGCAGGGTAGAACTCTCAACCCCTTCCCAGACCTTTACCCGGAATTGTTCTTATTCCGGGACCCCATTCCCCTCCTGAGCTGGCCTGGAACTGCCACGCCCCAACCCCTGAGCCTCTATCCCTAGGGACCTCTGCCATACAACCCACACATGACAACATGGTCCAGCAGACCAGGCAAAGTAAAGGAACACTGGCAGAGCCCCCATGCAAGACACAGAAAGGCTTGGAGTGGGAAAAGAGCAAATCCCCAGGGAGGTAAACCTGCAAGACAGGAATGCATTTAAGAGGACCTCATTGTTACTGAGACAAAGCCAGGGAACAATAGGGCTGGTAGAGCAGCCTCTCCCTTCTGGGCTTCTGCAACTTTAGCCTGGGGAGCAGGCTTCCTTCTGCATGGCCCCCAGGGGAAGCCTGCAAGGGACTCACAGGTTACCTAAGACCCCCAGTCTACAGAGGGGACTCATCAGTGTTTGGTGAGTGAATCCACAGCCTAGCTCAAACCTCAAAGCATCCCTATTAGCCATGTGCCAGAACAGAAGAGGGTGTCCTGGAGACTGGCTCGTTTATACAAAACGTTCAGGGGAGAACTTGCTCTGAGGAGCCAGAAGCATCCCCTGGCTTCTGGGACATGGGAGACAGATACTAATCCCACTCACATCGCCCCGTTCACCACTGCCAGCTTGTGGGTGAGGTAGATGGTGTCGTCCTTAATGGTGATGATGATGGACTCTATCTGGGGGTGACCCCCAGCCTGGCCCGAGCCCCGCTTCAGATGCACAGCAAATTCCTTGTAGGAGTCTCGGCAGTCAGAGGCAAAGTTGTAATCACAGAGGCCAGGGAATCGGAAGACATCGCCATCAAAGGTTTTGTAGTGGAAGTTGCCCCAGGTGCTGCAGACATGGTTTCGGGATATGGCTTCTGGGAGAACCGTGAAAACACAAGGTGAGACACCCAGATCTGAGGAGGACTTCCCTGAGCCCATTCTCCAAGTTAACCCCGGGGGCCCCCCCAGGGGTACCCATCTGAGGCTCCAGATTAGGGTTTCCAGATAAGATGGTACCCCTACATAAGCAGTCTCTGCTAACTATTGGTCAGCCTTCTGCAGGACTCTAAGACAAGGTACTACCTAGTGTGGCACACAAGCAGGGAGTGAACGCAAAGGGGCATTTGGGCAATCTGGTCACTCTGCACACCTACTGCCCAGTCCCCTCCGCTGATGCTCTACTGAGCCCCACTCCATCTACCCCTCACCCAGCAAGAGGTTGGGCTGGGTTCCTCAGTCTTCAGGGGTCCCCACTGGGACATCCCCCACCCACAGCTTTGTCCTGATGGGACAGAAGTTTTCCATGTGGACACTCAGCCCATTCTCCAGAGGCACTGTCTTGCCGAAGGTCCCTTATATCTGGAACTGTCCTAAACTTGGCTTCTCCTAGACATCCAAAGCTTCCCCACTCCCACGGACAATGGACATTCGGGGAGTCCAGCTTCTCATCCTCTTGGTGTAGGACCCTCAGCCTTCGGGAGACCTAAGACCCCAGTCCAACTGTAGTGGCTCTGACTGGGGACCCCCTCTTATTCCAGGCACTCCTTACTAACTGCTTCGGGCTTCCCAGCCTCCCCACCCTCAGGGTGCTCTGCCCACTTCCTTGCCCAGATCATGCAGCCCCTTACCTTTCTGGAGCTCCGAGCCCCTGGCTAAGGCCAGGACTAGGCACACAGCCACCAGGCGAGCTAGTGGCAGCCCCATGGAGGCTCAGGAGGGTGGCACAGGAGAGCATCCCAGGGCAGGGGTCCAGGACTTATATGCCTAGCAGGCATCTGAGGGCGGGAGGACAAGGGAGGTGCAAAGGGTGGGTGGGGCATTTGCCGAGTTATCAGGAAAACAGCTGTGGGGGCTCCATGGGTCCCAGTGAGGAAATATTGATTCAGGTTATCTGAGTTTATCTTTATATGACTCCCTGGGTAAACTTGGCCTTCCTCAGGATGTCGCAGCCTCAATTATCCCAATGCCAGCACACACCCCAGGTGAACTCCATCCCTTTAAGTTACAAGCCAGGCCAATCTCAGGTTTGGAGAGGCGGGAGGTTCCTGCTGACATTACATCCCATGAGCTCTGCCATACCCCTCTAAGTGCCCCCAGGTCTGGCTCAGCAACCTCCAACACAGCCCAGGTAGAATAAGGAGCTTCCAGGTGTCTGCCAACGTCTCCATTCTATTTCTCCAGGAGCCCTATGGGCTGAGGCACCTCAGTTCGTGTCCCCTGGGGGAGACAAGTGTGGCAGGAATCAAGACTCCAGAGGGGGGTGTCTGACTCCAGTCCGGCAAAAAGGAGCAGTGGGGGCCCTGGGGGGGGGCACCTGTCTCCGTGGAGCCTGCTGCACTCTCCAGAGCCCAGCTAAGTCGGCTCTCTAATCCCCTTGTTTTCCCAGGCGCTGCCAGTCTCTGGAATTAAATGTAATTAGAACTTGGGCAGCCCTCAGCCCAGGCAACAACTCTTATTGGACTCATGTCCCCTGGTGCAAGAGGAAGTAGCCTGAAGTGGCCACTTTGTGAGAATGGGGTCTGAGCAGAGAGGTTAGCCACCCCCTACCCCAGCAGTTCCTGTCGCCGCAGTCTCCTGAGGCTAACACTTCTCCTAAGGACATGGGGGCTGGGGAAGCCCAGGAAGCCTGTCTTGTTTCCCAGTCACAGCTGTTACTCCAAGAATGTGATCCTGACTCCAAAGGAGCAGTGACCCCTGAGCTTAACCCAAAGCTGCAGCTGCCTCTCCAATGTCTGGCAATGCCTCCGGCAATCAGGACACAACCAACATGAGCCTATGGGAGACACCGGTTCCCAAGGTCCACACCAAGCTGGAGAGGCACAGGCAGCCACCCATGCTGTAGCTGGAGCATAAACTGAGACCTAGGAAAGCCCCTCCTCCATATTTTCCTCTTCCAGAAAACAAGGATAGGTCCTGACTTTGGCTAGAGTACACGCAGTGAATTTGGTCACAAGATACCCCTGGCTCCAGTTCAGTCACAAAGTTCCAGAGGTGAGGGAGGGAGGAAAAGAGCATCAGTGGTCACAGATCCCCTAAATGACGATGGCATCTCCTTTCCTAGGCTACTGCACAGAAGCCACATCCCGGGCTAGAGAAACTGCTTGCAATAGCACCTGTTCTACAACATCACCCACTTAGGCCGCTGGGACCTCCACAGCATCCCAGCTGGAGTCTGAAAAGGGTCCCTCTACAAAGACATCAAAGATAGCAACCACCAGCCAGAGCACCGGTGGAAGCCACTCTTCCCATCTCGCTGTGCCCATCGCTCTAGCTCTGTTCTGTCCTCCCCACTATAGCTCAGGCACGTGGGAGAACCTGAGTATAGCCTAAGCCCAAAAAATAGGGATTATGGAACTAGAGCCAGCTGGGCCAAGGAATCCATTGTTTGACTTCCCTATGTGGGCCCCTCAGGCTGGCACCATGCCCTGGGGAAACCCAAGGATGGACCAGGCTCTAAGAACTTGTGCTTTTCCATGCCGTGCTCTCTCTGCTATGGAGGGAGTCAGAGGAATTGGGACCAGACTCATGATGCCCAGCACAGACATCTGGCTGCGCTCTGAGAATCTGGCTCCTCTCCGCTCCTCCCTCGGTGGAGAAACTGGAATCATTGGATGGAGCGGTGGTGATGACCCCAAGCTGAGTGACCTGACGCTAACAGATCTCTCGGTCCAATGCAGAATCTCAAGTGATTTATGTGAGCTTTGACAGCCCAGCGCATGGCTGGGCCCAGCGGTCAAGCCATAACCCTAGTAGTTTAGGGAACTGACATAAAGGCAAATGGCTTCATCACCTGCTTTTCAGCTACCAACTCTGGTAGTAAGGATTGTAGTGGCATTCCATTTGTATTTTAATAAAGCTTGCCTGAAGATCAGAGAGTAAAACAGCCCCACTGGTCAGCCTTACAGACCAGGCCGTGGTAACACACACCTTTCATCCCAGTAGCCACACTAGTTGCCATAGAAACTGGGTGGTGCATGCCTTTAATCCTAATGGTGCATGCCTTTAATCTCAGTTCTAGAGAAGATTATAAAACAGGAGGAGACAGATCTCAGACACAGTCTCATTTTGAGATTCCTGGAGGCAAGATCGCCATTTCAGACTGAGATCAAGGTGGCTCATGGCTTGGCTGGTTTGCTGTTCGGATCTTCAGGTTGAACCTCAATCTCTCTCTTTCTCTCTGAGTTTTTATTAATCATGTTTCAAAGGATGAGGACCAGGACGGCCTACGTAGGGGGCCAAGGTTCTGCAACAAGACAAGCATGAACTTGAAAGCGCTGAGTGGCCACACAGAGGCCAACACACATCGAGACAGATCCTGAGACCACACTGAGTGTGACAAACACGAAGATGATTGACGACTTCATCCACCTGATCGACCCCTTCTCTGTGCTGAGGTCTTAATGGGCAGCTGCCATGGGCCTTGAAGCTCACTTTCCCACTCTTGGCCCCAGAGGCCCTTACCACACCTCCTTGTAGCTTTTCCACAGGGCATGAAAGACTGTGATGAAGGAGAGAAGACGTCAATACTTTGAGGAAGTTGCTGGGCAGTGTCGTTGTCTACGACAAGGATGTGGTGACCAAGGTGAGAATGACCGCCCCACCCAGTCACAGGTGGGCCCTGCTGGGCAGGCTGCCTTCCCAGTCCTTAAGTTAGAGGAAGTTGCTGGGCAGTGTCATTGTCTGTGACAAGGATGTGGTGTCGGAGGTGAGGATGACCACCCCACCCAGTCACAGGTGGGCCCTGCTGGGCAGGCTGCCTTCCCAGTCCTTTAGTTAAACCAGAACTGAAACCAACAATGGTCAGGGTCCCAGGCATCCTAGACCTTCTTCTGCCAGCCCCACACCCTGCAGTGTTTACCTGGACAAGACACTGTTCCTGGGAAATGCACCGAGTTTACAGCCTTGACTGCAGGGAGGAGGCAGCAAAGACGTCACAGCTCCTAATGTGAATGTTCTGCTCTGTCCACACACTGACTCATCCGGAAGCTGGAGGGGAGGGGAGGAGGGACTGCAGGAGAAGAAGGGCGAGGGGGATGGGGGAAGGGAGAAGAGGGAGTCCACCCCCAAATGGGGACCATCCAAGCCCCCAGTCCCCTTCTCAGTGATCTCCTACGATGGTTTCTGCTGTCTATCAGCCTGGCTGAGGCTCACTGTCCAGTGGTTTAGTCAGACATTAGCTTTGATGTTGCCTAGAAGGTTCAGATGTAGGTAGATGGTCCTCCCTGGAATGGGTAGTGAGATCTCACAAAAAAAGAGACTGCAGTCCGCAAGGCAGAGAGGAGTCTACCTGCAGATCTGCTTTGGGTCTCCCATTTGCCCACCTCCCTGCAGGTTTCAAACTTGCAGCCTGCTAGCTGGTTTTATGTGTCGAACTTGACACAAGCTAAAGTCATCAGAGAAGAGGGATCCTCAGTTGAGGAACTGCTTCCATGAAATCCAGCTGTAAGGCATTTTCTCAATTGGGAGGCCCAGCCCATGGTGGGTGGTGTCATCCCCTAGACTGCTGGCTCTGGGTTCTATAAGAAAGCAGGCTGAGCAAGTCAGGGGAAGCCAGCCAGTAAGCATCTCCCCTCCATGGATCATCTTCTGCCTCCAGGATCCGGTACTGCTTGCGTTCCTATCCTGACTTCCTTCAGCGATGAGCAGCAATGCTGAAGTGTATACCTAATAAACCCTTTCCTCCTCCACTTGCTTTTTGGTCACGGTGTTTTAGTGAAGCAATAGAAACCCTAACTAAGACACAGCCCCGCCATTTCATGAGCCAATTCCTTAAAGTAACATTTGTCTATATGTGTGCACTTACACGCCCTCTGTGTTTGCTTCCACACCCCCTGCTGCTTCAGTCTCCCTGGGGAACCCTGACTGATACATCTTGCACAACCCCTCTCTCTCAGGGTGGGAGGCAGACTGCAGCTTTATGAGAGTTCCCTAGCCCAGACAGTTCCTCCCTTTCTCTATCCCATTTTGACCTCAATGTGACCTCACTGACCTTTCCTGTGTCAGCAACTTGAGTGGTCTCCTGCCATTCCCCATGATGCTCTGTAGTCAATTTGATTGCTAATGCCTGTTGCAGAAACAGAAACCAAACTACTGAGGACTTTGTGTCTCAGTGGCTACAACAGAGCCTCTCTGGATATAGGAGACAAGGCTGGCTTAACAGCCCTGCTGACCACTGCCCTTGCCATCCTGGCCAAGCATCCAACACCAAACTACCAAGTCCCAGACAGCAGCAATGAACTGAAGCGAGAAGCTAGTATCTCACCACAGTCAGCAGACAGAGGGTACTCCCAGAGCAGCCATAGTTCTCAGCTCCTCTGGATTCCTAAAGGAAACCCCAGCCCCAGTCACACAGGGACAAAGCAGTAAGTCCTGGGCCTAGGCCTACAGTGAAGCATCTGTCCCACAGGGCCTCCCCTGAAACATAAAGGCAAGCTCCAACACGGCAAATGGGTCCCCCACCTTCACCTTCAAAGGCTTGAGAACACTGGGAGCAGACAAACCTGGCCACACACTAAGTCCCCTGGGAGGAAGTCAGTTCAGCACAGGCTTGAAGGTCAGAGAGGAAGCAATAGAAGGCCTGGTCAAGCCAGCAGGTTCCACTGGGCAGGTTTATACAGGACAGGTTACTGGAGGGCACTGCCCCGCTGGACCCCCATCTATCAGACAGGTCATTACCGTTCAAGAGTTCAGCCATTCTGGGGCAATGTCTCTCTTCTCCCCTCAAAACTTGGCTCACTTCTCGCACTCGTAGAGACCTCTGTCCTCACCACACCAGTCATACTGCGTGACCATTTCTGTTGTATCTCAAGGAGGGCAATCCATGTGTGGCTCTCATGGGCCACCCTCAACATGTGCACCTGTTGTGTGACATTTTGTTTGTGTTCGGACAAATAAAACTTTCTTGGAGTCAGAGGGCAGAGCTAGCCACTAGTTGACCGTAGAGGTTTGGAGGACTGTAGAGAGAGGAGACAGAAAGCGGTAAGATGGGGCTGAGAGAGGATCTTGGCCCTTTCGGAGGGAGGAATGGAAGAGGAAGCAACCGGCAGCTGCTTCCGGTTCTCTGACCTTTCAGGGTTTTACCACATATTTGACTGCTGATTTTTTATTGATAAAGATTGATTAGATTAACATTTCATCTGGCATCCAACTTTTGGAGCACAAATCCACAAAATAGCCACTTGCCCATGGCTTTGCAGCCACCAGCACCAGCCAGAGCTGCATGTAGGAGGTGCACCTGCTGGAGTCAAGCTGCTGCTGGCTTCCCCCGCCCAACCCCAGTCCTCTGAGTGAGCTGGGGATTTTCCTATTGCGGCCTCTCCACAGCAATCTCCACAAGCCCCAAACCCCACAGGTTCCTGAGCTCCAAATGCCCCCAAAACTCACCACCAGCCAGCTCTGCCCTCAGGCAGCTCTATGCCTTCACTGCCTGCCGGTCACGCATGCTTCTTGTGTACATTCAGACTGGCTCGTTGGCTCCTTTTCCCCATGAGCCGTGGGCTTTCCCTGGACCCCCTTCTTGAGCGGCTGACATGTGATCAGCGGCAGCTGTCCTCAGCCAAGCTGTGCACCATCTGTGCTCTCGGCCCAGACATGCCGTACAGCGACAACCAGCCTCACACCGCGTGTTGTCGTCAGCAGATCTGGGGAGACAGCTTGGAAAAGGGGAGAATTCGTTTTTAGAAAAGGAGAGAGTTTTTTTTCCCACATTAAAAAATGGAAAACCCTGTTGTGATAGAAGGAATTAGGTCTTTGTGTGACTCCACAGTGGATGGTTTAAAAATGGAACAATTAAATGAGGGGGGAATTAACTTAGCTGGGATTTACATTATGTCAACTATAAACTATCAGTTTGGTAATTCTTGTTTTATCCCTAAAAGAGTTGGTTGCTATGAGTGCCAAGATACAGGCCTTAGGAAATGTTACTAAAGAAAATAATGCCATTTTCCTGATAGTGACAAGTCTTAGAAAAACTTACTAAAACAGATAATAGAGATACTGGGACAAAGAGAAATTTAAAAAGAACCAACCTCACCATTATATTATAAATTTAGAGAGGAACAGCCCAAATTTATCAAAAAAAAAAAACAAACCCAGCCTTTATTTACCCAGTTACCATACAGGACCAGCTGCCAAATGACAGGTACATAAGAGCTGACTGGATTCCTATGGAAATGTTAGATTTCAGGAGACTTAAGGAAATGAAAGTCTCATATGGTATGCATTCACCTTTTGTGAGGCAGATGTAAAATTGATAGTAAACTAGTAACAGAATTGTCCCACAAGACTGGAAAGACTTAGTTTCAGCAGTATTGGAACCTGGTCCTTAATTACAGTGGAGGACCTGGTAGAAAGATGGGCTAAGACCATTGGACAGTGAATCAGGGCTAGAGGTATGGAAATTTCCCAACATCAGCTTCTTGGAGAGGGTGATTACACTGATGCACAAAGACAGTCTCTATATGATGAACACACCTTGACGCTACGCCACACAGCCGCTTTGAATGTTTGTATGGTCTGAATGGATATAACAAATTATGTTATGTCCTTTAACCTCTTCAAGATCTGCTGCATATAACATTTAAAATGTTTAAGTTTTCTGCAGAGAACCATGGCCATACCTAACAGTGACCTTTAAAGTCTCCATAAGGCCAGGCGATGGTGGCGCACGCCTTTAATCCCAGCACTCAGGAGGCAGAGGCAGGCGGATCTCTGTGAGTTCGAGACCAGCCTGGTCTACAGAGCTAGTTCCAGGACAGGTTCCAAAGCCACAGAGAAACCTTATCTCAAAAAACCAATAAATAAATAAATAAATATAAAGTCTCCGTAAGGAGGATGGGGCCCTACAATGACGATCCCACTGGGACTATGCTAATGCCACTAAGCTGACAAACACCACCCAAAGATCAATTTTGGACTACAAACCGCTCAGGGCAATTTCAAGATGGCTGACTGAAGTGATTCAGCCTCACAGACTACTCTAGCCAGGACTTGAGACAAGCCCTGTATTTTCCCATTACACAGAGGTTAGACAACAAATGATACAGTTAGCTCTCCCGTGTCTTGACAGTTATTCCAATTCTTTTCAGGGTTCCCTAAAGACGCTATCACACCCAGATAACATAAGAACATGATGGCCACATTCTCAAGAGGTGGGGTGGGTGGGTTTTGGTCACTCAGTGGGTTATGGATATTTGTCATCATTTGGAGGGTTGGTTACAAGTTGTTATTGGTAATGGTGAGTAAAAACACTGAACAAAGGAGATTAGCTTCAGTGATCTTGTTCTGAAAAGAAAAGGGAGGAATACAGAAAAGATAGAATAAAAGGGTAGATTATTAATCTACTTTTAAACCAAAAAAGCAATGACTAGTCTTAAATGTTTTACATTGGTATGTATTTTTGTATATTGATACAAATTTGAGGTTATTTTGGTTATACTGTATATGTGTTTCTACTGTATATGTGTTTCTACTCTTGTTTACAATATTTTTGTATAGTGATACAAATTTAAGGTTATTTTGGTTAGAACATACTGTACATATGTTTCTACTCTTAATCAAAGTGCTGTTCTATACAGCTCATTTAACAATGTAATGTAAATATCTAGTCCTTGAAAGCTATTATTACAAATGATTTAGTATAATAAAAATGCAAGTCAGTAGTTAGTTACCCATTACAATCAAATTCGTAGTCATGTTAGGTATGTTTTCAAGGTCAAACAGATATATTTTAGACAGGTAGTCTTCAAACACTTCAGAGATCTGCAGAATATGGCATTTAAGATGCTTTACTAACATAAGTTTCTTTTTTATGACAATGAGGCATGTCTGCTCATGGCAGCAACAATCAACTTCAGAGAAGATGATAGGCATGAAAGAAACTCAGCATAAAGTTTACTTTCTTTGTGGCAAAAGTAAGCCCCTAGGCAAAAAAGTGTCAGCCTCAACTGCTGGCAGTATGCTGTCTAAATTGGACAAGCAAGGCACAAAAGAAAGTGACTGCCAAACATTGTCGAGACAAGGCAGGCCAGCTCTTCAAATATCCTGCCTCACAGACAAGTCTGTGAGATACTCTAGACCTGTAGGCCAAAGATGGGTGCCCAACATTACAGAGGAACCTTGAGTGACTGTCCAGGCAGTCAACTGTTTCTGTAATTTATTAATTTTGGAAGCTGTTTGCTCTGCACTTTGTTTTACTCAGGTAATTTTATATCCTCCTCAGGTCTCTGATGAAGTTGAATACTAGATAGTTACAGTTTTCCTTGTTACCAAATTCAGAAAAGAAACTCATAAAAGAGGTATAAAATGTATAAGGTTGAGGGACATAAAAAGATAGTTTTAGGTTGGAAGTAAAAGTTAGAATAGAAAGTAAGTTAGGGGGTTGGAGAGATGGCTTAGAGGTTAAGAGCACTGGCTGCTCTTCCAGAGGAACTGAGTTCAATTCCCAGCAACCACAAAGTGGCTCACAACCATCTAGAATGAGATCTGGGGTCCTCTTCTGGCCTGCAGGCATACATGCAGGCAGAACACTGTATACAAAATTAAAAAAAAAAAGAAAAAAGAAAAGAAAAGGGAATTCATACAACACTTTGGACTCACCAAGATAGAATAGATAATGGAGTGTTTTCTCTGAATTTGTCAGATGCAAATGGACTAGGCACTGTTAATGTACTTCTTGCCTGTATATATTTGTATATAGTTGTTTTACTTATTGTATATAGTTTTACTATGTTAGTGCAAACCTTCACTTTTTATTTAGACAAAAAGGGGAATTGTGTTCTGACAAATAAAGCTTGCTTGGAGTGGAAAGGCAGAGCTAGCCACTAGCTGACCATAGAGGTTTGGAGGACTGCAGAGAGAGGAGACAGGAAACAGTAAGATGGGGCTGAGAGAGGATCTTGACCCTTTTGGACAAAGGAATGGATGAGATAGGAAGCAACTGGCAGCTGCTTCCTGTTCTCTGATCTTTCAGGTTTTTACCACATATTTGACTGCTGATTTTTTAATGATAAAGATTAATTAGATTAATGTTTCATGTACCCACTGGCTTTTGCTTCTGGATTGGAGCAAGGGGTATAAAGTGTGGATGGGTGGACTGGTATATGAAGAAATGGATGATTGGTTGGTGGATGGTGGGTAGATGGCTGAATGAATGAATAATAGGTGGATAGATGAACGAGTAGGATGTATAGATAGCCAGATAGATAGATAGATAGATAGATAGATAGATAGATAGATAGATAGATAGATAGATAGATAGATAGATAGATAGATAGACAGATAGACAGACAGACAGGATGGAATGGGATGGATGGGTTGTATAGATGAGTGGATGGGCCTTTTATGTTTTAAATCGAAAGGGATTTTGATTGAGATTATACTGAACACATAGATCAGTTTGGAAGAATCAGCACCCAGAAAGATGAGTCTTCTAGCCTGTGACTCTGCATGGGTTTCTGTTTAGGTCTTGGGTTTTCTCAGCAATACTTTGTAATTCTCAATGTGCTGGTCTTACACCTTGTCAGATTTTTTTCCCCCAGTATTCGATATTTTTGATAATTTTGTGATGCATAATTTTTTATTCCGGTATCAGTTTGCTTGGTGCTAATCTATAGAGACAATCAATTTTTATCAACATAGAAAACACGTAACCTAACATTTCCCATCTTAGCTCAGTGGTGTTGAATATCCTTACCATGCTGTGGGCTGTCACCACCACGCACCTTGAGAACTCTTTCTGTCTTGAGAAAAACTGAATTCTACTCGGGAGAAAGGGCTTAGCAGTAAGAGCATGCGCTGTTTTTGCTTAGGATCTGAGTTGGGTTCCCAGACCCACAGCAGGTGACTCACAACCACCCACAATTCCAGTTCTAAGGGATGGGACACTCTCTCTGGCCTCTCCAGGCACTCACATATGAACACACCCTAACAGACATACACACACACATAAACAAAAATAAGAGTAAAATATCTTGCTGGGAGGTGGTGGTGCACGCCTTTAATCCCAGCACTCAGAAGCCAGAGAGAGACAGATCTTTGTGTTTGAGGCCAGCCTGGTCTACAGAGTGATTCCAGAATATTCAGGGCTATTTAGAGAAACTCTATAGTTAGACTTTCCTTTACGCTGTCAACTCACAAATAAAGACATGGAGACTTATTATGAATGTTCGGCCTTAGCTTGGGCTTGTTTCTGACTAGCTTTTATAACTTAACATAACCCATAATTTTTAATTACATTCTTTCACGTGGCTCTGTGACCATTACTCTGTCCTGCCCATCCTGCTTCCCCCATGTCTGGCTGGTGACTTTGCCTTTCTTCCTCTCCAAGTCCTCTCTGCCCCCAGAAGTCCTGCCTAACCTCCTCCTGCCTAGCTATTAGCCATCTGGCTCTTTGCTAACCCAGGCACAGTGACACGTCTTCCCAACAGCTAGTACTAAAGTGTGTATCACCATTACTTGGAAGTTTCCATTTATTAACATTTTCACCGACGCTTGCTGTTTTCAGTGGGTTTGCTTGCTTGTTTTTATCTCTGTGTGCCTATGTGTCTCTGTGTGTATATGTCAGAGGCCAGAAAGGGGTGTTAGATTCCCTGTCACTGGAGACATCTGTGGTTATGGGCCATCATGTGGGTGCTGGGAACTGAACCTGGGTCCTCAGCAGGATCATCCAGTGCTCTTAATGGCTAAGCCATCTCCCCAGTCCCTGATTTCTTTTTTTTATTTAGTTTTTTTTAATTTGCATCTGACATACACATGTGTGTACATGTATGCAGGTATGCACACATGCATGCACATACAGAAGCAAGAGGTCAACATTGACTGTCTTTATCATTCTCCACATAATTTTTTTTTTAATCTCTCTCACTGAGACTGGAGCTCATCGTTTCATCTAGGCTGGTTGGGCAGCCAGCTGGTGGTATCCTCCTCTCTCTGCTCTCCCAATGCTAGGGTTACAGGAACACACCACCACATCTGGCTTTGGCCTGGGCACTGGGGATCCAAGTGCAGATTCTCAAGCTTGCCCTCTCCTCATTTCCCCAGCCCTTGGTGGGGTTCTTATTTGTATTTTTCTGATGGCAGATGGCACAGAGACTATTTCCTGCACTTCTTGGCCATGGGCATTTACTCTTCACACAATTCTCAGACAATTCATTGTGGAAACGTCTATTCAAGTTCTTTGCCCATCTTCAAGAATCAGTGTTTCTGTATTGATCTTAGGATTCCTACAACCATGGTGACGTCACCTATTCATTGTAATGGCTTTTTCCAAACTTCTGTTGTCCGAGATGGATAATCATGTCGTCTGTGACTGTGATGGCTTCAGATCCTTTCCAACCAGTTACTCGTATTTATTTCCCTCCGTGGGTGCACTGGCTGTGATTTCCTGCACAGTGTTGGTGGGAGGTGAGGAAAGACAATATCCCAGCCTTGCCCCTGATTTCAGAGAAACCACTCAGTCTTCTAATGTGACAGCAGTGCTGGCCTTGCTGATAGCCCTTCCCCAAATAAGGAAGTTCTCTCCTATTTTTAGCTCATGCATTCTTTTTACCAGGAACATGCATTGGGTTTCTTCAAGAGTGCCTTTCTGTCTTTACTGAGATGGTTGTGTAGCTCTGGCCTGCCATTTATGGAATCACACTGGTTTCGAGCATTAAGCCATTCTGCCCTCCTGAATAAACTATATCTGATTACATTTTTAAATTTATTTAACTAATTGGACTTGCTTTTAGACCATTTCATACCTGTGCAGTACATACTGACTGCTCTCTCCCTCCCTTTTCATATTTTTGACAATAATGGATTTAATTTGTCAACATTTAGAATTTTTGTCTCTGTGCTCATGAGGGAAGATTGGTCCCGCTTTTTCACCTTACTTCTTTTACATTTTATTTACTTGCGTGTGTGTGTGTGTGTGTGTGTGTGTGTGTGTGTGTGTGTGTGTGTGCCCCTTTGTATGTGCATTATGTGCTTGCAGTACCCATGAAGGCCAGAAGAGGGTTCAGACCCCTTGGAACTAGAGTTACAAGCAGTTGGGAGCTGCCTTATGTGGGTGCTAGGAACAGAACTCTGGTCCTCTGCAAGGGCACAAAACGCTCTATCGTTGAGCCGTCTCTCATTCAGCTCCATTTCTTCTTTCTCTTCTCCTTCTTGTTGTTTGAGACAGGGTTTTTCTGTGTAGCCTTGGCTATCCTGGAACTCACTCTGTAGACCAAGCTGGCCTCAAGCTCAGAGATCTGCCTGCCTCTGCCTCCCTAGTGCTAGGATTAAAGGCACACACCACCACCTGGCTCATTTTTTTCTTTTTATAACATGTTTGTGTGCTACATGAATTGGGGGTAATACTGGCCTCAGAAAAAGAACTGGAAGGGTTTCTTCCTTTTCAAGTTTTTGACTTTTGTTTGGTGTCTTCCCCAAGTAGAACTTCTCAATGGCACCATCTGAGCCAGGGGTTCTCCTTGTGAGAGAGGTTTTGGTTATTTTATTTTGCTTTGCTTTGCTTTAACCACAACTGGATTCCTTTGGACTCTAGCTTTATTCTGGTTCATTGATATAGTGTGTTCACTTTTGATACTTTGTGTTTTCCCAGAACTCTTTCATTCCATCTAAGCTGCTAAATTCATTGCCATGATATTCCTTTAGGGTCTTTCCATGACTGTAGTCTGTAGTGATATCACCATGTCTGTCTTCCCCCTTCTCCTAGTGGTCTGCCTAGAGGCTTATCGGTTTTGTTAATCTGTTTAAGGAATTTGATTTGGGTTTCACAGATTTTTTTTCTGTTTTGTTTTGTCAGTTTATCAAGGATTTACCCTTTTCTGCTACTTTGGAGTAACTTGATATTGTCTTTCTTTCCTGATTTTTAAGGTGGACAGCCACTGGCTGGAGACCTCCTCCTGTTCTAATGCCACAGTTAGTACTGTAGGTTTCCCCTAAATGCTGTTTCACTGGCATTCCACAAGTCACCACACTGCACACAAATATATGCACACACTGTGTTTCTCTCTCCTCATCTGTTCTCTGGCATCTCCAACATTGGTACCTTGGCCCAACCCTGAGAACCCACCTGGAGCCCAGTGCTTTCCAGTCAATGAAAGAAAATCTCACCAAAGGGAGCCAATGAATAAAATGACTGCCCAAGTATCTGGCAAGATGAGCAGAAGGAAGCAGCTTCTAGTCCCAGGTCCTGGGAAACAAAATGAAAGCCGTGGGGCTGCTGAGACTTAGGAACAAAAGGTGAGGAGGGACCTCTGCAGGGTTTAGCAGAACCGATTCAGGTAGTTTCAAAAAGAAACTTCCTCTAGTAGCTAGAGGGACTGCAAAAGAAGTCAAAAAACAAGTACAATTCTTCTCTTCCCATCCCTCAACACTGCTTCTAGGATGCCATGTGGCAGGGAGGCTGGCGATTTGTAAAGTCCTAGCCATGTACATCAGTCAGCAACAACTGCAAAACGAAGTTCTCTGAAATCAAAGTTTCAAGCATTTAGAAGTAAATACTTGAAAAATAGATGGCCAGATGATAGAAGTGTGTGTGTGTGTGTGTGTGTGTGTGTGTGTGTGGTGTGCATGCGCATATGCTATGTGCACAAATATATATGTACCTGTGTTTTCTAGTTTCTAGCCATCTCGTGGAGCCAGACCGTCAATCTAGAAGAGAAACCAGAGCTCTTTGGAGAAGCAGTTGTGTCTCTGGGAAAGGAAAGACAACTCTGGAGCATTTCATGGTGCCAGACCACAAAATAATCACACAGAAACTATATTATTTAAATCACTGCTTGGCCAATCACTGAAGCATTGCTAGCTCTTATATCTTTGGTTAACCCATTTCTATTAATCTGTGTATGGCCACATGAGTGTCTCTTACCAGTAAGTTTCCAGCGTGTCTTTCTCTGGCAGTGGCTACATGGCTTCCCTTGACTCCGCCCTCTTTCTCCCAGCATTCAGTTTAGTTTCCCACCCCCCCCCATCCCCACCTCCGCCTAGCTCTGCTCTACCCTACCACAGGCCCAAAACAGCTTCTTTATTAACCAATGGTATTCACAGCATACAGAGGGGAATCCACATCAGCCAAGGCTGTTACTGAATTTACAAGAAGCCTGTAAAGTGTCTGTGTGGGCTACCGTGTGAGGCCTTACCATCCTGGCTACCCAGGGGAACCAGATGGCTGCACCAAACAGCAGAAAGAATGCTGGAGGGATCCAGCTAGGCCCAGAACTAGAGCAAATGGGCTGCAAACCCCAAGCAATAAGAGACACATTTTGCAGATTTCCTTTTTTAAACTATTCTTTTTTAAAATGTATTTATTTATTTTTAACAATATTTTCTCATTTTACATAGCAATCCCAGTTCCCTCTCCCTCCACTCCTCCCATTCCCTCCACCATTCTCCTCACCCCATCCCCCATCCAGTCCTCAGAAAGGGTGAGGCTTCCTTCCCATGTGGAGTCAACAAAAGCAGACTTCCTTTTTAAACAGAATCTTTTATTTCCTCTTTGACAATTCCATACATATAAACGATGTATTTCTATCATATGCACCCCCATTCCCCTCCCATTTGCTCAGGCACCCCAACCGAGAGATGCAGATGGCAAAGCTGTCGGTAGACTGGCCCCATGGCTCTAGACTGTAAGGAAGGAATCTATAATCCATTCTCAGGGTGAGATGCACTTAGGGCTCACCAGAGAAGCACAGATGAGGGAGGCACTAGGCCCCCATCCTCCCCCCCCCCCCCCGGCCTGGAGCTGGAGCCTGCATGTCTAGACATTCTCAGTTCATCCTAGGGTTGAAAAGTCAGCCAGCCGGGTGTGGTGGCACACACCTTTAATCACATAGATCTGGTCTACATTGTGATTTCCAGGACAGCCAGAGCTACACAGTCAGACCCTCTCAAAAAAGAAAGGGAGAGGAGGAGAGGGAAGGGGAGAGAAAGAGAGGGGAGGGGAGGGGAGGGAAAGGGAAGGAAGGAAGGAAGTGAGGGGAAGGGAAGGGAAGAGAAGGGGAGGGGAGGGGAGGGGAGGAGAGGAGAGGAGAGGAGAGGAGAGGAGAGGAGAGGAGAGGAGAGGAGAGGAGAGGAGAGGAGAGGAGAGGAGAGGAGAGGAAGAAACAAATCACAGACAGTCTGCTATGGGACTAAGTCCACAGCAAGTCAAAAAGGGGGGCTCTTGAGCCCCAGGACTTACATTAGATAAGGCTTTGTGTCCTGAACTAACAAGGTGGGATTTGGGGAGGGAACAAAGCCAGATACTAGGAAGACTGTACCTCCCTGAAGAATTCAGCCAGTGAGAAATTCAGGGCCCAGAGAAGTACAATAGGAATTTTAAAGCTTCTGGTTTGTGCCAGCCCCGGTGTGCCAGCCATTTCCGCCTTTTCTTTAAACAGATGTGCAACTCTACAAAGTAGAAAAAATAAAAAGTTATACTCTCACTGGCTGAGTCCCCAGGACCCTTATTGTGAAGTGAGGGTCACTGTTTCACACAAAGTAACTCAGAGTTAGGCAAAGGTAAGCTAGGGGCCCCTCAAGGAAGGAGCCCAGAATGCCACTGAAAATACTGTTATTTTTTTCTCAGGTCTTCCCAACACTCTAGGATAACTGCGTGTGTTGTCAAAGTTCTTGAAGGCCAGGCCTGGCTCTGGACACCTCACACTGTTGTAGCCCAGGGAACAAGCCATCAGATGGAGCTCAGGGCAGGGTCACATTGCAGTGGCCCATCCCTGGATGTCACCTCTCTCTGCAGAGCAGCCTGGGAGGAGACTGCATACCCAGTCTCCCTAGCTCTTACAATGGCCAGTGGTACTTACCCAAAAACCAAAGTACATCCCAAGTTCACAAGACTTGATCAAGAAAATACAAAGCCAAATAAAACCCTGAGTTTGCCCCTCAATTTTCTGTGGCTTTTTTTTTTTAAGATGGGAATATCCTACCCTGTAGATTAAGCTAGCTTTAACTCACTGTATGGCCCAGGTTGGTCTCAAACTCATGATAATTCTGCTTCAGACTCCCAAGTGCTGGGCTCACAGGCATGTGTCGTCATATCTAGATGCAATGATTTAAAGAAGGCGGTTTCCCGAGTGTGCCCATGGGGTACAAGGAAGCATGGTCTCTAGCACATGACTGTGGAATGGGGGTATGTCCAGTGTCTCTCTTAGGGTGTCACACTAGGAAGTGAGCAACCAGAAGTGGCCTCAAGCCTTTCTAATCTGTCGCTGCCCAGCTGTCCAGCCATCTAGCCAAAGGCCCTGCATGAATGAAGGGCCATGCAGCTGTGCCATGAACTATTCCAGAGCCATTAAAATCATGTTTCCAGTGCATTTACCATTGGGAGGAAAAGGCTATAAAGCAATCTAAAGCAATAATCAGCATGGCTTACGCACTAACGGAGAAAAGATTCACAAAGCTGGGCAGTGGTGGCACATGCCTTTAATCCCAGCACTTGGGAGGCAGAGGCAGGCAAATCTCTGTGAGTTTGAGGCCAGCCTGGTCTACAAGAGCTAGCTAGCTCCAGGACAGGCTCTAAAGCTACAGAGAAACCCTGTCTCAAAAAACCAAAAAAAAAAAAGAAAGAAAGGAAGGAAGGAAGGAAGGAAGGAAGAAAGAAAGAAAGAAAGAAAGAAAGAAAGAAAGAAAGAAAGAAAGAAAGAAAAGATTCACAAATACAAGTCATCTCTGCCACCAGGGAAGGGGTACCCATCATTAGCCATTACACAGAACAACTGTGCTTCTCCGGGACAAAGCCACATTGCCCAGTTAGTCTGCATACAGCACCACTAGAACCCAATCCCACTGGACCAGAACAACATCACCACCACTAGAACCCAATCCCACTGGACCAGAACAGCATCACCAATACTAGAACCCAATCCCACTGGACCAGAACAGCATCACCAACACTAGAACCCAATCCCACTAGACCAGAACAGCATTACCACTACTAAAACCCAAACCCCTGGACCAGAACAACATCACCACCAGAGGGGATTCCAGGCGGCTGACTTCAGTGCAGGAGACAAAATGCAGCAACCTTCTTAACACTTTGCTGCGCCCCATGCATGGCTCTGATGCATCTGAGATCCTGTAGACTCAGAACGTGATCTTACATATAAAGAGAATCAGGGTGCAGAGCAATCCCTACATTAGCAGAGAAGTCATCTTCCTTCTTCCACCTGTGCCCTGCATTGTCCAGCTCCTACAATGAGTAGCCATAGCGCTCTCTGGAGCATAGTGCCTTGTCTCTCTGTACTCCCGTTCTATGGGTTAACAGCCCCCAGGCACCGCAGCTGTGCACAGGGCACCACAGGCATCGCTCACAAACGAAGATGGAAAGGTCCAGCCATAAACTCCTAAATCTCACACCTTGGTCCTACTTAATAAAATTAAATAGTACCATAAAGGAAGAAGGCCATAAAGATGGTAAATGCCTGCCTAAAGGCCGGGCATGGCTGGCACATCCCGGCCAGCCTGAAAGGCACAGGGTCCGGAAGTCCTGCTTCCTGGGTCCTGGATCCAGCATGAAATTGAAATTGGAATGAAATAGTGAGACCTCAGCTTGCATCCGTGCCAGATCACCAGGTTGCATCCAGGACTTGATTCAGAGAGACAGGGCCCAGAGAACCCCTGAGCCTTGGAGAGCTCACAGCAGGCTTTGAGTGGCCTCCTAAAGACAAAAAAGCAGGTCCCTATGCCTCAGACATGATGGCTCCCTACCAGAATAAAATGGGTGACAAGTGGGTGCAGAAACCTGAGGTGCAGGCCTCCAATTGAGAGAGCAATTGAGGCCTCACTGCATACCCCCTTTGGGGTCCAGGGCATCTAGGCCAAGCCCCAGGGACCCTCCAAGGGTGAACTCCAAGCTAGAAGGCCACAGGTCACACTCTATAATACCAGCCATTGGGGCAGGTAAGAAAAGATGGCTGGGACTCTGAGGCCAGCATGGGCTACATAGTGAGTTCCAGGCCAGACTGGGCTACAATGATACCCAATAAAAGAAAGGAGGGGGGAAGAAGGTTGGGGTACCAAGGACTGGAGTCAGTGTTTAATAGGAAGTGAGTTTCAGTCTGGGAAGACGGAATGTTCTAGAAGATGGTGGCGGTAGCTGTAAGACGTTGCAAGTGTCCTTCTTGCCACTGAGTTTATCGTACTTCACAACGATAAACAAAATTTTTTTTGAGACACGGTTAAACTGTGTATTCCTGCTGGCCTCTAGCTCACAGTCCTTATGCCTCAGTTTCCCTGCTGGCACTATAGGTGTAAGTCATCACATCTGCCAAAAACTAAAATTTTAATGTTTAAGTATTTTATTTATGTGTACATCTGAGTGTGGATATGCACATAGGTGTGTGGACACCTGCAGTAGACAGAAGAAGGCATCAGAGACCCCAGGGCTAGAAGTTATATATTGGGCTATTGTGATCCCCCCAGTGTGGGTGCTGGGACCTAACTGGGGTCCTCTGTAAAAGCAGTATATGCTCTGAACACCGAGCCTTCTCTCCAGGCTCCAAAATAAATAAATAAATGAGAGAAAAACCATTTTAAATAATAAATAAATATGCAAAGTGCAGAGTGGCCAGCCATCACCTGAGATCCATACAGGAAGCACCCAGAAGGGCAGTCCTGGCACACAGGCCTTACTGTCCCTAAGATGGAGTAGGAAGATGCAGCTTACAACCTCCTCTGCCTCAGGATCCCAGGTCACTTGGTATAGAGTGCTGGTCTTTGGGGAACATGAGTAAGATCTTGGCATTTTCCCTACTGGACATTAAAACAGAAAATTATAAGATACACCCTTCACTTCAAAAATAATAAGTACATTATGTAACAACACACCTAACACTTTTATGAAAAAATGATAACTTTATTTTCCAAGAGAAGAACATTGAGGAGCTAAGAGGCTAATATTATTCCTCTTGTTTTGTTTGGGGGTTTTGCCTCTCCCAGGACAGGTTCCACCAAGCAGGTGGGCTCTTCTCGTGGTGCCTGTCCCACCTACCAGAACACATGGCCTTGGGGGAAAGACCACCTTAAGCACCTCCTTGGTCATCAAGGAACCCCGTGACCAGCTCTCAACCTGGGAGCCATCCCATGATATTCCAAACATTAACACCACCTACATATTGATTGCCCACAGTTCTCTCCTTAGACGAGTCTTCAGACTAGGAAGCCACCCTCATGTGGAATTCAGATTTTCTCTAAAAAGCATGAATTCATCATAGCCACTAAGGCCATCATTACTTGTCTTCACTTGGTCCACTGGGAGAAAGATTTCTGCCGAGAAGCTGGGTATGTGCATTCTCCCTTCTACAGCAAGAGGCTCTTCCAGCCTGCTCAGACCCATGAACACCAGGCCACTGCACACGGTGCTCACACGACAGGACACAAAGGAGAATGCAAAATAACTCAATGACATGAGCTGCCAAGACCGTCCCACCTTCATCTGTTCTGTCCCTGTAACCATGGGAGGTCAAGGAGTCTGTTATATGGGGACACACAGGGTCAGTGCAGGTACCAGGCCAGTGGTGTCTCATCTTACTTTGAAAATAATTGGGCTCCTCCCTGAAGACTGATAGACTCTCACAGAGAGCTGAGAGGGTAGTGTATCACTCGGGGGGGGGGGGATAATTAGTGTCACCAGATGAATGTCTGTCCTTAGGTGGGGACTCAGTTGCAGCCAGGAGGGAGCCAGAAAAAAAAACCCATTGTCATTTCCTCACACTGGCCCCCTTTCAAAACTGAAGCCAATAAGAGTGACCCTGGGGGGCACCCTGTACTTATCTAAGTTAAGCTAGCCATAGGAGAGGCATGCCCAAGATGAGCCCCTGGTCCCTGGTCCCACCTTAGAGAGCTGCCCTTTTTGATCTCTGCACTGTGTGGACTTCAGCCTTCCTGCCCAGTCCCTGGCAGCCTCTCCGGGTCGGTACCCACGTCTAGAGAGAAAAGCAGGTGCAGCCCCAAGCTTTATGAAGGAGCTTGAGGACTGGCATGTAAGAGCACCAGTGCCTTCACGGAACAAACAAGGCCGACAGCTGCAGGCTAGGCCGGGAGGAAAGTCCACCAGGAGGGTCAGTTCTCCACACCAGGGCTTCGCCCCACCCAGCTTTATGGCCAGGTCCTGTTGCGGGCACAGGTCCAGCACCACCACCCTTCCTCTTGTTGGCATCTTCCAGGAAGCACAGGGCATAAGGCACCACGACTTAAGAGCTAGGCCTGGCAGGAAAGGGAATTTATTTCTCAACAGACCTAAGAGCTGGGGCAATGTAGAAGAAAGTGGGACTATAAATTAACTCCCTAGCACGTGTCCCTCCTATGCCAAGATGCTGGGTGTCTTCTGGACGAGACAGATGTACCAGGAATGGTGAAAGTGACTAAAGGGGATGGGACCCACTAATGGCTGTCCACCAGTCCTGAAGGTAGCAAGAGAAGGGGAGCATGGAAGTGTAGGAGGATAAGTCTGGGGATTGCCAGGAGACTTTTTTGAGACAGGGTCTCTCTATTATGTAGCTCTGGCTGTTCTAGAACTCAGTATGTAGACCAAGCTGGCCTCAAACTCACAGAGATCCAGTCTCTGCCTCCCGAGTGCCGGGATTAAAGGTGTGAGCCACCACACCTGGCTTACCAGAGGACTTTAGGCAGGAAAGTAAGGACAAGGTTGTAGGTCAAGGGTCAGGGCCTGAAGTACAGGGTAGACCTTAGGACTAAAATGTGGGGGTCAAGAAGTTCAGGTAGGATGTGTTTTTAAGGCCAAGAGTTGGACTAATCTGTGAGACTAAGGACTTGGGCTCAGGAATCGAGGGAGATGCTGGAGGCTCAGACACTGAAGATGCAGGACACAAGGCCCTGAAGTACAGAGAGAGAACTGGGCAACTGGGTACCCGTTCTACACCTGCAGGGCTGTCCCTTACCACCTTCAAAGAAATCTGCCTGTTATCTCACAGGTCTGAAGGGCAGTGAGTTCAGCCCTTAGTCCTTCTCCCTGGACAGGAGCCACTAGCTACACCCAGCTGTCCACTCCCTTCACTGGGGGCTACAGAGTCACCAATGGAGACCAGCTACCCTAAAAACACAGCCCAAGCAGGTACTAGGTATCTAGGTAACCTTTCTGTCACTGCCCAGGGGACACCCAATAGGCACTGAAAGCCCTATTAAGACATTACTGCTGAATCTGCCTCTGCCTAGGTAAGGGTACCTGGGGAAGCCACTTCCTCCATGGCGCATGTCAGCTGCAGTGAGGGGTGCAGTTTTCACACCCACCACTACCCACATGGTCTCTGTGACTGACCAGGGAGGGGAGTAGACCCTGCTGGTGGCTTAGAGCCAACAGGGCCTCAGTGACCCTCCAAAGATCTCTCACCCTCAGCATGCTCTGATCACCTGGCTCTAATGGGCTTGCCCAGAATGCTGACCTAGGGTGAGGGCAGAGGTAACCTGCCCAGGGCACCTCACCTGCTACTCTGATACCCCTAGATACACCATGGTGTTTGAAAAGTACCCCAGTCTTGAATGGGGTACCTGGGAATCTGCATATCTGGCTAGTACCCCAGCCTCTCAGAAACTTCAATGCTCCTGCGGTAGGCCTGAGGGTCCAGCAGGAGTACAGCAGTGTTTCCATACCCTTCATGGAGTAGGTAAATGGCTAATGTGGGGCCTGTGGGCACAGTTGGTAGTTTGAACATTACCGCAAGGGTTGCGATCCGGTCTGAGCCGGGAGATAAGACGGGAGGAGAGCAAACAGACTTGGGTGGAGACTCTGTGTTGGGGTGTAGGTAGCAACAACCATGATGCCTTGTGACGTCCCAGTGATGCTTTGGTCTCCAGGGTGTGCAGGACCACACACTTGGCCAAACCTAAAGCTGTGAAGGGCAGGAACTGCACCAGCTTCCTGATGGAGTTTCCAGAGTCAAGGGTCTAGGCATGGCCACTTCTGGAATTGACCAACAGAGACCACTGGAGAACCTACCTGGGTCAGATCGGCTGGACTCCCTTTTCCTATGGAGCCCCCAGAAGACTCAGGAGATGATCCTGCCTAGCTCTAAGAAGGCAGGCAGAGCCAGGTTATGGGGTCCTAGGCTTGACAAACTCTTACCCCCATTTCCTCCCCGCCTAATTCAGTTTTTCCTACCTGAATCCATTGTTTCTTTACCCTACCCAAGCCAGCTCCAGCCAACCCTGAGGCTGCCTGTTTATGAACCATGGAAGATTCCACCAAGTGCCATACCAAGATGCCTTCAGCTGCCAGCAGGTGGCACCTGATGTCCACACAATGTCTCAGAGGAAGGCTGGGCCATCAGTGCTGACCAAAGGAGAAATTCTGTCTTATGAGTCTCTGTCACCTCAGGATACATATTCTAGAACAGGCCAGATATCTCTTAGGATAAGAGAAATCTGAAGTGTGAGGCTGGCGAGGAATAGCTGGACAGGCAAGGGGGACACAGGTGTGTGGGCATATGCAAATTAACAGAGCTGCATGGGTAAGAGCTGTGCTATCCAATTTAAACACATTATACCTTGGATTAGTTTACTTTTTTTTTTTAAAAAAAATCATGGTGACAAAGTACCTGAGACAAACGATTTACAGGAAGAAAGATTTGTTTTAGTTAATGACTTCAGAGGTCTCAGTTCACAGTCACCTGTCCCACATCATGGTGACAACACTGTGTGGTGGGCAAAGCTCTAACCTGTAAAAGTTAACATGGAACAGAAACAAGAAGCCCAAGCTCAGCTGTGCTGCGAGGGAACCACAGAGAGAGAGTGTGTGTGCATCTGGGTCGCTTCCCCCAGCCCTCCCCTGCTTCCCCCAGCTCTCCCCTGCTTCCCCCAGCCCTCCCAAGTTTCCCCCAGCTCTCCCCTGCTTCCCCCAGCCCTCCCCTGCTTCCCCCAGCCCTCCCAAGCTTCCCCCAGCTCTCCCCTTGCTACCCCCAGCCCTCCCAAGCTTCCCCCAGCTCTCCCCTGCTTCCTCTAGCTCTCCCAAGTTTCCCCCAGCTCTCCCAAGCTTCCTCCAGCCCTCCCAAGCTTCCCCCAGCCCTCCCAAGCTTCCCCCAGCTCTCCCCTGCTTCCCCCAGCTCTCCCAAGCTTCCTCCAGCTCTCCCAAGCTTCCCCAGCTCTCCCCTGCTTCCCCCAGCTCTCCCCTGCTTCCCCCAGCTCTCCCAAGCTTCCTCCAGCTCTCCCCTGCTTCCCCCAGCTCTCCCCTGCTTTCCCCAACTCTCTCACGCTTCCTACAGCTATGTCCTATTTCCTGGAGTTTTCTAGCACCTTTCAAATGGCTCTATGAGTCTTTTTGGAAGACACTTTATATTTAAACCATAACACAACTTGATAACCAAAAGAAACATATATGTGTGTATGCATGTACATGGACGTATGTGTGCCCATTATGGGAGGAGCCTATGTGGCCCATGTGTGAGAGTAAGGTGCATGAGCATGTGAGTACATGTTCTCATAACCATGAGAACACCTGCAACTGTCACTACTGTCCTCTCTGAGGTCCTCTTGCAGTGGGAACATGTGCAACGGGCCCCTCAGGCGCTGACCCTGTCACTTTGCTTTCTACTGCGGTGATAAACAAATGACCAAAAGCAAGCTGAGGAGAAAAGGTTTTGTTCTGGCTTAGGGGCTACATGCCTTCATCAGGAAAGCCAGGGCAGGAGCTCAAGGCAAGAACCTACAGGTAGGAACTGAAGCAGAGGCCATGAAGCAACATGCTGCCTGGTTTGCTCTCATTGGTTTACTTGTTCCAGTGGTGGTCCTACCCACAGTGGACTGACTTCCTCACATCAGTCATCTCACGGGCCAATCAGATGGAGGTATTTTCTCTATAAAGGTTTCCTCATCCCTGGTGACCATAACTTGTGTCAAGTTGTAAAAAACCTCCAACCTGCACAGTCCCCATCATTTGTAACTCCTCTGGGGTCCACCTTACTGCCGGCCCTCTGGAAACCAGATGTGCAGTTTCATGTTGTCTGGAACCACAAAGGTCAGAGGTCATCTGCTCTTCCATCCCTCAGACCCAGACTCCAGATGATTAGGATCTAACACAGTCACCAGGACAACAGGGTCTATATCAGCCAATAGAGGCAGAGGACACACAGGATGAGCCCCAAACCCTTGGCTCCTCCACATCCTCCCTGAATGGCCGTGGAAAATCCTCAAAGGCAATACAGGTATTTTTGGTACATACCACTGTGACTCTGAACATCACTGGAATATGAAGCAAAGACCTGTAGGCATAAGGAAAGGAAGCAGGACCCACCAAGGGCCAGAAGCACCTAAATGAGGTCCCATGTAAAAATATGTAAAAGTCCCCCTCGTTTTTTTTTTCTTGAGTCTTAGGCATGCTAGCTGAATGTTCTGCCATTGAGCCATATCCCTAACCCTTCCATCTGTCACTTAAAAAAAAAGATTTTATTTATTTCTTTCTGGTTTTGTAAGACAGAGTCTCACTGTGTAGTATTGGTTGGCCTAGAACTTGCTATGTAGACCAGGCTGGTCTCAAACTCACAGAGATCTGCCTACCTCTCCTCCCAAGAGCTGGGATTTAAGGTATGCATCACCACATCTGGCCTGTTTTTATTTTTAATTATGCATGTGTATGTGTGTCCCTGTGTGAGTATGCACTCCTGAGTTGGGATACCCTCAGGGGTCAGAAGAGGGTGCTGATCTCCTGAAACTTGAGTCAGTCACAAACAATTATGAGCCCCCTCAGGTGGGTGCTGGGACCTGACCTCCAAGCTTCTGCAAGAGCAATGCATGCTCTTACTCACAAGCCATCCTTCCAGACCCTGTCACTCTTACTCATTTTTGTATATGAGTATTTCACCTGCATACATGTGTATGTACCCTGTACATGCCCGGCACCCCTGGAAGTCAGAGTGAGCATGGACTACCCTAGAACTAGAGTTAGAGATTGCTGTGAGCTTCCATGTTGGTGCTGGGAGCTAAAAACCAGGTCCTCTAGAAGAACAACCAATGCTCTTAACCACGGAGCCATTGCTCCAGCCCCCTCGCCCCCATCAGTTTTCTGTTTTAATTCTTTTTCAAATTTATTTTTGCAGTGCTAGGGATCAAACCCAGGGTGTTGTGAGTGCCTGGCAAGCACTCTAACTTTTGAGCTACATCTTCAGTTGAAAAAAAAAACCTAATTAGGCCAATAACAGTTACAGAAATCTGCATAACAAAATGACACAAAATATGGGTAGAAAGGAAAGACCCCGTCAGAGCTTACACCCACCTCTGGAAGACAGACTGTGGTGGGAGACACATGCTGGACCCCTAAAGCTTAGGGACTAGACTTTAGGCAACAGATAAAATAACAACAAAGAATGATAAGCTAGATGAGGTGCTGCACACCAGTGCTCCCAGCACCCCGCACAGCTGTGCTCCCAGCACCGTGCACACCTGTGCTCCCAGCACCCCGCACACCTGTGCTCCCAGCACTGGAGACAGAGACTAGAGGTTTGGCTCTACAGCAATCTGAGGCCATCCTGAGCTATATGAGACTACACCTTTAAAAAGAAGCAAGCAAGCTGAGCAGTGGTGGCACAAGCCTTTAATCCCAGCACTCCAGAGGCAGAGACAGGAAGATCTCTGAGTTTGAGGCCAGCCTGGTCTACAGAGCGAGTTCCGGGTCAGCCAGGGATACACGGAGGAATCCTGTTTCAAAAAATAAATAAATAAATAAAAAATAAAGTTGCATTACAAAAGAGAGAAAAGATACCTGCCCATTCTCCCTCCTATTTTTGCTCAGTACCACAGTGGAGGAAAGAGGGAACAGATGGGAAATGAACAGCAGGTGGCAGACTTTGCCCCAGACACATCAATAACACACCAGTCAAAACATGCGCGGCTTGTCAGGATCAAAAGGCAAAATTATCCTATAAGGCATTTAAACTCACTATAGCAGCTAATCACAGTAATGCAGGTCTGGAATCCCAGGACTATGGAGGCTGAGACAGAAGTTCAAGGCCAGGCTAAGCTATATAGCAAGACCCTGTCTCTAAAAAGAAAAACATCATTATAAGGGAGAAATAGATTATTTAAAGGATAGAGAAGGATCTACCATGCTGATGGGAGGGCCAGAGTTCAAGGTTATCCCAGACTCAACCAGCTCTTGCCCACCAGGGCTACTTGAGACCCTGCTTCAAATCCATTGCTTTAACAGTAGTCCCTCTTTCTTCTAGAAAGCTTGCCAATATTCACATCAGACAGAATAGGTTTTTGAGCAATGATATTACCAGGAACAAAGGCTACTCGATAATGAAAAGACTGCCAAAGATGTGTGACCTCCAAAGAGTACTGGGCTCCAATAACAAAAGCATGATGTTAAAGAAACACTGGTAAATCAGATTCTTTCAAAGTGAAGGACAACTGCTCTGTGAAAGATATGAGAAACATAACAAAGAGGTTTAACATAACCTTGATAAACTTGCAGATAACAAAGGACTTGAAGGATGGGGGGAAAGCTCAGGTAGTAGAGTGCTTGCCTTGCATGCTTGGGTTCAATCCCCAGCTTGCACACGTGTGTGTACAACAAACACACACACAACTGAAGGACTACCAAGTGAACCATAGTTAAACAAATAATCCAATCTGAAGATGAACCAGGGATTTGAAGTACTTCATTGAAGAACCAGATTCAGAAAAAAATAAAAAAGGGAAGCCCACTGACAGCTGCCCTTCCACAGCATGGACACAGTGGGCACCGTGGACTGCTATTCTGTAGCACTGCACACAGTGGGCACCATGGACTGTCATTCTGTAGCACTGCACACAGTGGGCACCGTGGACTGTCATTCTGTAGCACTGCACACAGTGGGCACCGTGGACTGCCATTCTGTAGCACTGCACACAGTGGGCACCGTGGACTGCCCTTCCACAGCACTCACACAGTGGGCACCGTGGACTGTCATTCTGTAGCACTGCACACAGTGGGCACCGTGGACTGCCATTCTGTAGCACTGCACACAGTGGGCACCGTGGACTGTCATTCTGTAGCACTGCACACAGTGGGCACCGTGGACTGCCATTCTGTAGCACTGCACACAGTGGGCACCGTAAACTGTCATTCTGTAGCACTGCACACAGTGGGCACCGTGGACTGCCATTCTGTAGCACTGCACACAGTGGGCACCGTGGACTGTCATTCTGTAGCACTGCACAGAGTGGGCACCGTGGACTGTCATTCTGTAGCACTGCACACAGTGGGCACCGTGGACTGTCATTCTGTAGCACTGCACACAGTGGGCACCGTGGATGGCCATTCTGTAGCACTGCACACAGTGGGCACCGTGGACTGCCATTCTGTAGCACTGCACACAGTGGGCACCGTGGACTGCCCTTCCACAGCACTGGACACAGTGGGCACCGTGGACTGCCATTCTGTAGCACTGCACACAGTGGGCACAATGGACTGTCATTCTGTAGCACTGCACACAGTGGGCACCGTGGACTGCCCTTCCACAGCACTGGACACAGTGGGCACCGTGGCCTGCCATTCTGTAGCACTGGACACAGTGGGCACTGTGGACTGTCATTCTGTAGCACTGCACACAGTGGGCACCGTGGACTTCCCTTCCACAGCACTGCACACAGTGGGCACCGTGGACTGCCATTCTGTAGCACTGCACACAGTGGACACCGTGGAATGCCATTCTGTAGCACTGCACACAGTGGGCACCGTGGACTGTCATTCTGTAGCACTGCTCACAGTGGGCACCGTGGACTGTCATTCTGTAGCACTGCACACAGTGGGCACCGTGGACTCCCGTTCTGTAGCACTGCACACAGTGGGCACCGTGGACTGCCATTCCACAGTACTGCACAGTGGGCACCGTGGACTGCCATTCCACAGCACTGCACACAGTGGGCACCGTGGACTGCCATTCTGTAGCACTGCACACAGTGGGCACCGTGGACGGCCATTCTGTAGCACTGCACACAGTGGGCACCGTGGACTGCCATTCTGTAGCACTGCACACAGTGGGCACCGTGGACTGCCCTTCCACAAAACTGCACACAATGGGTACCGTGGACTGCCATTCTGGAGCACTGCACACAGTGGGCACCGTGGACTGCCATTCTGTAGCACTGCACACAGTGGGCACTGTAGACTGTCATTCTGTAGCACTGCACACAGTGGGCACCGTGGACTGCCATTCTGTAGCACTGCACACAGTGGGCACCGTGGAATGCCATTCTGTAGCACTGCACACAGTGGGCACCATGGACTGCCATTCTGTAGCACTGCACACAGTGGGCACCGTGGACTGCCCTTCCACAAAACTGCACACAATGGGTACCGTGGACTGCCATTCTGGAGCACTGCACACAGTGGGCACCGTGGACTGCCATTCTGTAGCACTGCACACAGTGGGCACCGTGGACTGCCATTCTGTAGCACTGCACACAGTGGGCACCGTGGACTGCCCTTCCACAAAACTGCACACAGTGGGCACCGTGAACTGTCATTCTGTAGCACTGCACACAGTGGGCACCGTGGACTGCCATTCCACAGTACTGCACACAGTGGGCACCATGGAATGCCATTCCACAGCACTGCACACAGTGGGCACCGTGGACTGCCATTCTGTAGCACTGCACACAGTGGGCACCGTGGACTGCCATTCTGTAGCACTGCACACAGTGGGCACCGTGGACTGTCATTCTGTAGCACTGCACACAGTGGGCACCGTGGACTGCCATTCTGTAGCACTGCACACAGTGGGCACCGTGGACTGCCATTCTGTAGCACTGCACACAGTGGGCACCGTGGACTGTCATTCTGTAGCACTGCACACAGTGGGCATTGTGGACTGTCATTCCACAGCACTGCACACAGTGGGCACCGTGGACTGCCATTCTGTCGCACTGCACACAGTGGGCACCGTGGACTTCCCTTCCACAGCACTGCACACAGTGGGCACCGTGGACTGCCATTCTGTAGCACTGCACACAGTGGGCACCGTGGACTGCCATTCTGTAGCACTGCACACAGTGGGCACCGTGAAATGCCATTCTGTAGCACTGCACACAGTGGGCACTGTGGACTGTCATTCTGTAGCACTGCACAGAGTGGGCACCGTGGACTGTCATTCTGTAGCACTGCACAGAGTGGGCACCGTGGACAGTCATTCTGTAGCACTGCACACAGTGGGCACCGTGGACTGTCATTCTGTAGCACTGCACAGAGTGGGCACCGTGGACTGCCCTTCCACAGCACTGCACACAGTGGGCACCGTGGACTGTCATTCTGTAGCACTGCACACAGTGGGCACCGTGGACTGCCATTCTGTAGCACTGCACACAGTGGGCACCGTGGACTGCCATTCTGTAGCACTGCACACAGTGGGCACCGTGGATGGCCATTCTGTAGCACTCCACACAGTGGGCACCGTGGACTGCCATTCTGTAGCACTGCACACAGTGGGCACCGTGGATGGCCATTCTGTAGCACTGCACACAGGGGGCACCGTGGATGGCCATTCTGTAGCACTGCACACAGTGGGCACCGTGGACTGCCATTCTGTAGCACTGCACACAGTGGGCACCGTGGACTGCGCTTCCACAGCACTCACACAGTGGGCACCGTGGACTGCCATTCTGTAGCACGGCACACAGTGGGCACCGTGGAATGCCATTCTGTAGCACTGCACACAGTGGGCACCGTGGACTGTCATTCTGTAGCACTGCACACAGTGGGCACAATGGACTGCCCTTCCACAGCACTCACACAGTGGGCACCGTGTACTGCCATTCTGTAGCACTGCACACAGTGGGCACCGTGGACTGCCCTTCCACAGCACTGCACACAGTGGGCACCGTGGACTGCCATTCTGTAGGACTGCACACAGTGGGCACGGTGGACTGTCATTCTGTAGCACTACACACAGTGAGCACCATGGACTGCCCTTCCACAGCACTGGACACAGTGGGCACCGTGGACTGCCCTTCCACAGCACTGCACACAGTGAGCACCGTGGACTGCCCTTCCACAGCACTGCACACAGTGAGCACCGTGGACTGCCCTTAAACAGCACTCACACAGTGGGTACCGTGGACTGTCATTCTGTAGCACTGCACACAGTGGGCACCGTGGATGGCCATTCTGTAGCACTGCACACAGCGGGCACCGTGGACTGTCATTCTGTAGCACTGCACACAGTGGGCACCGTGGACTGCCATTCTGTAGCACTGCACACAGCGGGCACCGTGGACTGTCATTCTGTAGCACTGCACACAGTGGGCACTGTGGAATGCCATTCTGTAGCACTGCACACAGTGGGCACTGTGGACTGTCATTCTGTAGCACTGCACACAGTGGGCACCGTGGACTTCCCTTCCACAGCACTGCACACAGTGGGCACCGTGGACTGTCATTCTGTAGCACTGCACACAGTGGGCACCGTGGAATTCCCTTCCACGGCACTGCACACAGTGGGCACTGTGGACTGCCATTCTGTAGCACTGCACACAGTGGGCACCGTGGACTGCCCTTCCACAGCACTGGACACAGTGGGCACTGTGGACTGTCATTCTGTAGCACTGCACACAGTGGGCACCGTGCACTGCCATTCTGTAGCACTGCACACAGTGGGTACCGTGGACTGCCCTTCCACAGCACTGCACACAGTGGGCACCGTGGACTGCCATTCTGTAGCACTGCACACAGTGGGCACAATGGACTGTCATTCTGTAGCACTGCAAACAGTGGGCACCGTGGACTTCCCTTCCACAGCACTGCACACAGTGGGCACCGTGGACTGCCATTCTGTAGCACTGCACACAGTGGGCACCGTGGACTGCCATTCTGTAGCACTGCACACAGTGGGCACCGTGGACTGCCATTCTGTAGCACTGCACACAGTGGGCACCGTGGACGGCCATTCTGTAGCACTGCACACAGTGAGCACCGTGGACTGCCCTTCCACAGCACTGGACACAGTGAGCACCGTGGACTCCCCTTCCACAGCACTGCACACAGTGGGCACCGTGGACTGCCATTCTGTAGCACTGCACACAGTGGGCACCGTGGACTGTCATTCTGTAGCACTGCACACAGTGGGCACCGTGGACTGCCATTCTGTAGCACTGCACACAGTGGGCACCGTGGACTGTCATTCTGTAGCACTGCACACAGTGGGCACCGTGGACTGCCATTCTGTAGCACTGCACACAGTGGGCACCGTGGACTGCCCTTCCACAGCACTCACACAGTGGGCACCGTGGACTGTCATTCTGTAGCACTGCACACAGTGGGCACCGTGGACTGCCCTTCCACAGCACTGCACACAGTGGGCACCGTGGACTGCCATTCTGTAGCACTGCACACAGTGGGCACCGTGGACTGCCCTTCCACAGCACTGCACACAGTGGGCACCGTGGACTGCCATTCTGTAGCACTGCACACCGTGGGCACCGTGGACTGCCATTCTGTAGCACTGCACACAGTGGGCACCGTGGACTGTCATTCTGTAGCACTGCACACAGTGGGCACCGTGGACTGCCATTCTGTAGCACTGCACACAGTGGGCACCGTGGACTGCCATTCTGTAGCACTGCACACAGTGGGCACCGTGGACTGCCATTCTGTAGCACTGCACACAGTGGGCACTGTGGACTGTCATTCTGTAGCACTGCACACAGTGGGCACCGTGGACTGTCATTCTGTAGCACTGCACACAGCGGGCACCGTGGACTGTCATTCTGTAGCACTGCACACAGCGGGCACCGTGGACTGTCATTCTGCAGCACTGCACACAGCGGGCACCGTGGACTGTCATTCTGTAGCACTGCACACAGCGGGCACCGTGGACTGTCATTCTGCAGCACTGCACAGAGTGGGCACCGTGGACTGCCATTCTGTAGCACTGCACACAGCGGGCACCGTGGACTGTCATTCTGCAGCACTGCACAGAGTGGGCACCGTGGACTGCCATTCTGTAGCACTGCACAGAGTGGGCACCGTGGACTGCCATTCTGTAGCACTGCACACAGTGGGCACCGTGGACTGCCATTCTGTAGCACTGCACACAGTGGGCACCGTGGACTGTTATTCTGTAGCACTGCACACAGTGGGCACCGTGGACTGCCATTCTGTAGCACTGCACACAGTGGGCACCGTGGACTGCCATTCTGTAGCACTGCACACAGTGGGCACCGTGGACTGTCATTCTGTAGCACTGCACACAGTGGGCACCGTGGACTGTCATTCTGTAGCACTGCACACAGCCGGCACCGTGGACTGTCATTCTGCAGCACTGCACACAGTGGGCACCGTGGACTGTCATTCTGTAGCACTGCACACAGTGGGCACCATGGACTCATTCTGTAGCACTGCACACAGTGGGCACCGTGGACGGCCATTCTGTAGCACTGCACACATTGGGCCCAGTGGACTGCCATTCTGTAGCACTGCACACAGTGGGCACTGTGGACTGCCATTCTGTAGCACTGCTCACAGTGGGCACTGTGGACTGCCCTTCCACAGCACTGCACACTGTGGACACCGTGGACTGCCATTCTGTAGCACTGCACACAGTGGGCACCGTGGAATGCCATTCTGTAGCACTGCACACAGTGGGCACCGTGGACTGCCATTCTGTAGCACTGCACACAGTGGGCACCGTGGACTGTTATTCTGTAGCACTGCACACAGTGGGCACCGTGGACTGCCATTCTGTAGCACTGCACACAGTGGGCACCGTGGACTGCCATTCTGTAGCACTGCACACAGTGGGCACCGTGGACTGTCATTCTGTAGCACTGCACACAGTGGGCACCGTGGACTGTCATTCTGTAGCACTGCACACAGCGGGCACCGTGGACTGTCATTCTGTAGCACTGCACACAGTGGGCACCGTGGACTGCCATTCTGCAGCACTGCACAGATTGGGCACCGTGGACTGTCATTCTGTAGCACTGCACACAGTGGGCACCGTGGACTGTCATTCTGTAGCACTGCACACAGTGGGCACCATGGACTCATTCTGTAGCACTGCACACAGTGGGCACCGTGGACGGCCATTCTGTAGCACTGCACACATTGGGCCCCGTGGACTGCCATTCTGTAGCACTGCACACAGTGGGCACTGTGGACTGCCCTTCCGCAGCACTGCACACAGTGGGCACCGTGGACTGCCCTTCCACACCACTGCACACTGTGGACACCGTGGACTGCCATTCTGTAGCACTGCACACAGTGGGCACCATGGAATGCCATTCTGTAGCACTGGACACAGTGGGCACCATGGACTGTCATTCTGTAGCACTGCACACAGTGGGCACCGTGGATGGCCATTCTGTAGCACTGCACACAGCGGGCACCGTGGACTGTCATTCCACAGCACTGCACACAGTGGGCACAGTGGACTGCCATTCTGTAGCACTGCACACAGTGGGCACCGTGGACTGTCATTCTGTAGCACTGCACACAGTGGGCACCGTGGACTGTCATTCTGTAGCACTGCACACAGTGGGCACTGTGGACTGTCATTCTGTCGCACTGCACACAGTGGGCACCGTGGACCACCCTTCCACAGCACTGCACACAGTGGACACTGTGGACTGCCATTCTGTCGCACTGCACACAGTGGGCACCGTGGACCACCCTTCCACAGCACTGCACACAGTGGACACCGTGGACTGCCATTCTTTAGCACTGCACACAGTGGGCACTGTGGCCTGCCACATGGCAATCCTGACCACATATCTAGAGAGATATGAAGATGCTAGAAGTTTCTTGTGCCCCAATGGGACACAGTTCAAAGACACCAGCTATGTGTCTATGGAAAACTTGATCATGGCCAAGTGTGAGCACCTGAGCCTCTACCCACATATTCCCAACAGCCCATCTGAGGGTAACTCAAGCCGGAAACAGGTAACCAACAAAGGGAGTGACCTTGTTCCAGGCTCCAAGGGTTTGGACATAAGCACACGGACATTACATTTATTTTCTTTTTATTTCTTTTATATTTACACTTTTATTTATTATTGGATAGGAGGGCAAGCAAGCCAGACACCTATGTGGAGGTCAGAATACATCTTCTGAGAGTCTGTACACTCCTTCCACCATGCAGTCCAGGATCCAGATCCGGGCTGTCAGACTTGCACAAGCACTTTTCCCTGCTGAGTCATTCTGCTGCCCCTGGACATTACAGTTATTTCCTTGGTGCTGAGACACGTGCAGTGCCACTTAGCTATACTCCCAGCCCTACGCATTTCATTTCTAAGGCCAGTCTCAGCTTTGCTTAATCTGACACTGGGTGAGAGAGGCTAGAGCCCGATTCCCCAGGACCCCAGAAGTCCACCTGCTCCCATAGTCTCTGTTTCGCCCAACCCTCTCAAGCTACAAACAATGGCCATTGCTACAGCCCTTCTGTGCCCAGACCTTCCCTCTCACCGGCTGTCAGTCTATAACACACCACCATCCCCTTCCCACTGCCTGGGACAGTCTTAGAGTTCCTGAGGATTGCACTGTTCTGACTGTGGCCACGGTGTTTCTCATGGGAGAAGCCAAGACTTTCTAGAAATTCCCTGCAGGATCTGTGGCCTCAGGGCTGTGGCCTCTATGCATGTCTGTTTATCATGCTGCTAGCAGAGTCAACACATGTCCTCAGACTCCACTGAGACACCTTACCCAGACCACCTTACCCAGAGCGCACACCGCCCTCCTTATTCCCACGGCTAGCTCAAAGCCCCCTCGCAGCCATCAGCCCTGAGGCTTGGTTTACCTGTTTCTCCCAGCTGACTCTAGGTCCAGAACGCTCTGAATTATCTGCTGCTGGCCAGGCCTGGCCTCCACAGTCTGCCCCAGACAGCAAGGCAGCCTCCTGTAACTTTGGCTGTTATTGATCTGATCTGAAATGTACCTGGCTTCAGGGGCCATCTGACCAACATCCCAGGGTGTTTCTGGGACCCTGATGAATCCCCAACATGATCCATCTGTGATAGAAACTTAAGATGTCTGGGGAGGAATGGCCTTGTGCCCCTCCAGCTCAACACCTGACCTCTAACTTCCAAAGTCACACACACACAGTCTAGGACCTTCCTGTACTTCTCAAATCCCCCTCTGCAGCTCCCCAAAGTGGGCAAGTCTTCACTGACAACATACGCTGCAAGTGCTTGCAGGACAGACGGCAGCCCAGGAACCACAGCCTAACAGGTATTGGTACACAATGCCACCTGGGGCAGCCAGGGGGTTGAGTCCTGTGTCCAAGCCAACGCTATCTGTTTTTCACTCAACATCCGCTGATCAGCACTGCAGGGGGCAGGGCAGCTTGGACGAGGCTCTCTGGCAATCAATCTTGTGCTGTTTCCTGCTTGCCAGGCTGGGCACCCTTACACGAGGCCTGGACGCTGGAACTGTGCTAACATTAGCCAGGGCTGGATGCAGTGCATCCTTCGGGATCCTGACGTCTTCCCAGGGCTAGGCCTGGTAGTGCCTGTGTGATTTTGGAGTGCCTGTTGTGAGCATGACTGGGAGATCAGTGTCCTAGAAGGCTTGTGAGGCATCTAAGCAGTGGGAAAAGTCACATCACGGGCTTCTGTCTGACGGTCGGTGACGTCCAGGGCTCCCCTCCCTCCTGCACACAGAATGAAGGGTATGAGAAAGTCCAGCATGGGACTCAGAGGTGCAGCGTCTCCCCTGACCCAATGGACAGCTGAGTCAGAAGACTTCCTGTCAAAAGGTGGGTATCTCAGACTGGGGGTGTAGCTCAGTTGGTAAAACATTCACCAAGATAGACATAGCCTTGAATTTGGTCCTCAGCACCTCCTGCATCAAGTCTGGTGGCTGGCACTAGTAATCTCAGCTCCTGGGAGGTAGAGGGTGGAGGAGCAGAAGTTCAGGTTGTCCTTAGCTACATAGCAAGTCAACACCAGTCGGGGCTACATCAGACCAGATCTCAAGAGCAAAAAAGAAGAAGGTGGGTGCCAGCTGCAGCCACCCTCACCCCAGGCTAAGACCTATTGTCTCCCTGGGAGTTCAGGCCCACCGAGCACCCCTTTCTGATGCCACCCCTATTATCTGCACTCCTTCTACTAAGTACCAATACAAGACATCCACGAACAAAAGGGACGGGGCCCCAGCTAGAGGAGTATGATAGTGAGCTCTCCATCCATTTCAGAGTACAGTTCCATCCCACCCAGGTAGGACCTACTTCAGGTGGTCACTTCTCTGCCAAGGCCAGAAGTCAGGGCCCATATCCAGAGGGAGGGGCTGATCACAACCAAATCCCAGGCCAAGAGTCAAAGCCAAAGCAAGTGGTGGAGTCTAGGCACTCTGCTAAGTAGAAGCTGAGGGAGGCACAGTCACCAAAGGGGCTGTGGAGGGCACATACACCCTCTAGCTGCGGGCCACAGCACAAGATTTGCTAGCTTCATTGTTACCTTCATCAGAATTGACTCTAGCAGCTCAGGGTAAATTCTACAAGAGCCAGAGAAACAAGAGTTGGCTAGAGTAGGGAACCAGAGGCCAGGAGTTAGACAGGATCTTGAACATTCTGTGGAGCTAGTAGGGAATAGCACATCATGGCTCCAAGTAGACGTACCAGCCACTAGGATCCTAGGGCAAGAGTTGCAGGTCCCTGGAGAAAGTGGACCGGACTACTTTATCTCCTGTGTACTCCCAAGACAACCAGGAGGCCAGGGCATATGAGAATTGGAGAGAGAGAGGCAGAGGGGTGTGACAGACCACTCATACTTGGGACAGAGAGGGAGGATGGCACAGTCCCCTTTGGGACAGCTAACAAAGCTCAGGTCCCACTGGGCCACAGAGAACAAGGCTGACTGCCACCTACTACACACAGGACCCAGCAGCATGACCCCCACTCCAAGGCTTGGAATCCCTCAGCTACTTGTATCCCAGGTCACCAGTTCTCACCTTCTCCCCAAGAGCAGGTGCCTATGAACCAGCCCTGAAGCTCACTGACCACCAAGGTACATACAGCCCACCCCCAACCTTCAAGAAACATCAGGCCCATGGCCCCACACTTTATCCCCAGTTCTTGGGAATTTTGAGCGTCAACCTCCACCCAGAGTCCATACTGGCTGATCGGTCCTGGCTCACCCTCCTAAAGCAGGGCTCAGCCACAGAGAATTCCTACTTCTGGTGTGGACACCGTTTACAAACACCCCCTAAAGTCTTTCCATCTGGTGGTGTATGGCTGCCAAGCTGGAGGAATTAGGAAAACACTTGTTCTTCCCCCAGAGAATGTCACCCCTAACCCAGATGAGCTCAGAAGCCAGGGACAGGTAGTCTGGATGGGTTGACCAATGTGTTAACTCTTGTACCTCTGTGAAAGAGACAGAGCAAACTCAAGAGTTTGGGGCTTCTTCTCTGTGGCAGGGGTGAGGACCCAAACATAACGGAGGAAGCTGGAAGCACCTGCTAGGGACAAGAGCCTTCAACCCCACACGGAGGCCTGCTTTTAGATGGGCATGATCCTGGGCCACCGCTCTCTAGACCAGTGGTTCTCAATTTGTGGGACATGATCCCTTTGGGGGGCCCTTTCAAGAGGTTGCCTAAGACCATCACAAAACACAGATATTTACATTATAATTTATAACAGCAGCAAAATTACAGTGATAAAGTAGCAATGAAATGATTTTATTTTATGGTTGGGGTTACCACAACATGAGGAACTGTATTAAAGGGCTTCAGTATTAGAAAGGTTGAGAGCCACTACTCTAGACACTGGGCTCTAGGACCAGAGCTGGCTTAGGCCATACTTCAAAGCCACACCTAGGCCCTGGGAGGCCACTGTCCAGGGCCCGACCACACTGATGGATGTGGAGAGCAAGGGTCTGAGCTGGACGTGAGAATGGACAATCATAGGCTTGTCCAGCTGTAGGTTCCGCTTTCCCAGCCCGCCAGCGGGATCTGGGGCTTATCGCTGTGGTAGCCGAGGGAACAATGGCGCACACACTTATCTCCCTGTCAGAGCTATCTCAGCCGTCAGAGCTGTTTGCTCAGTGCAGTTGCTCTCCCAAGTCAAAGGACAAAAACACTATTGAGGCGTGATTTCCCACCAATCAAGTGTGTCGCAGAAGGTGGGCCCTGATGCCCTCCTGGGGCCCCTCCACACCAGGATGGAGCCATCGACCCGGGAAAGGCCATGCCGCTCCCTGGAGCTACCTTCTTGCCACAGGTGCATGCAGCCCAAAACAGCCCAGAAGATCCTGGAAAGCACAGCTCTGAGCCACTCATACGAGCTCATATGCACACGCCCCTGCAGACAAGCACATCCAGCCAGCCAAGTAGACACAGGGCTCCTGTTCTACATGACTGCCCCGTGTCCGGGTCCACCCTGAGTCCCTCCTCACCTGCCCAAGCCCAGCTGCAGGGCTGCAGTCAGAGCTAAACAAGTTTCATTTGTGTCACTTTGGGTGAAAATGTCACTCTGTTTCCAGTTTCTCACCTGAGTGGGTGCTGCTGAGTGCTAAGAAGCCACCAAGAGGGCAGGAGACATGGCTCTGTGGTTAAGATCACAGCCCAACACTGCCTACAGCTGGAACTCCAGCTCAAGCTCCGATTCCTCCAGCCTCGCTGGCATCTGCACTCACATGCACATACACACATAAATACCACATACATATAAATCAAAATATAAAAACTAAAAAGGAGAGAAATTGCTAAGAGAAGGTGGAGAAAGAGTTCAGCCATCAAGAACTCTTGTAGCCATTACTGGACTGTTTATCTCAGTGGTTAAGAGCACTGGTTGCTCTTCCAGAGAAACAGGGTTCAAGTCCTAGTACCAATATGGTAGCTCACAACCATCTATAACTCCAGTCCCAGAAAAGCTGATGCCTTCTGGTCTTTGCAAGTACCAGTCACACAATTAGTGCGCTGACATAATGTAGGCAAAACACTCACACACATAAAATAAAAATAAACCTTTAAAAATAAAAGGAGCACCTATTGCTTTTATCAATAATCCAGGTTTAGTTTCCAGTATCCACATAGCAGCCCATAACTGCCTGTAATGCACTCAGGTTCCAACCCTTCTGGCCTCTGCAGGTACCTGCATGCACAGGGTGCACATATGCACACTATGGCCCTCACATACGTGCGCGTGCATGCACACACACACACACGACAAATAAATCTATTAGATAAAAAGAAAGATGGGAGGAAGGAAAGACGAAAGTATAAGGCCACCCAGAAGCACACACAGCAGTAAGTGACCACTCCACCCACTGAGGCTGAACTCAGAGTTTCTGTAAAGATCATGTTATTTCTCTGATTTCCGTGGAGAGTTGTTGGTTTTTTTCTTTTGAGGGGTGGTGCTGAGGTCAAAATGAGGCCTCAAATTTGCTAGACACACACTGTATCATAGTGCCACACCTAAAGGTCAGAACATCCTGATAAAGCTGAGGTTTGTTTACAGCAAACAACATCCGCTGCTTTGTCACAGGAACTGCGGGGTTTGCTCTGAGCCAAGGGAGAGCAGAGTCTGAGAGCAACCAGTATAGAGACGGGTGACCAGAGGAGACAACCTGGGCCCAGGCTATGGGGCTTGGCTTAGCTTGGCTATGAGACAGATACAGGCTCATTTAGGAATCCAGACTCAGTAGGGCTAGAGCCAAAACCAAGCCTGCAATGGACACAGCTAAGGGCTGGTCCTGAGTTCCTTCAGGGGTACAAGTGGCACCCCTCAATACTCGCTGGAGTGACCAAAAACACCACCAGGAGATCTAAGTTCCATGCCCCTGGCTCCCAATGGGACTGGACAAATTCAATGGTTCAATGGACCCTACCTCACATTCTGGCTGAAAGATAGTCTCAAGGAAGAACCTGCCCTTTCCTCACCCCAATCTTACCCCTAATTCTGGCCCGCAGCCTAACCTTTGTCCTAACCCTAGCATTAGCCCCTTAAGGGCCTGGCAAGCACCCCACCTTTGGCCCCCACCTCTCATATTTCCAGGAGTCCGTCTTCCCAGTAGGTTTGGCCAGCTGTCTAAGGGGACCCCACAGCTCACTCAACCCATGGAGATGCTACAAAGGTAACTTCACCTACCCAGCAAGAACACAGATCACAGCAACCAGTGCTGGGGACCCCCCCCAAGTACAGGCAGCAGGACCCCTTCCCAGGTGGTCTTTCTCCTGGAGGGAAAACTCACAATGAATAGAGTAAACCTGGCAAACAAATGTCTCTTGAGGTTCCAGGATCCAGGGTGGAGGCTGGATTGATTACCTGGCAGGGTCAGCAGGAGGCCCAGTCTCTCTGATACCCCCCTGGACCAGGCCCATCCCAGGCACCCAGGTGTGTGACTGATGGTGTCCACGGTGATCTGGCAGTTAGGACGGATTGTGACAGGACCCACTATGGCCCCAAAGACAGCCGGAAGCAAGAGGTGCGTGTGGGCCCCTGGGGTGCAAGTGTAAGGCCCCCCACTGGGAGAAGAAAGATAAAGGGGCCACAGCCACTACAGAATTTTCCAACGAAGTCTTGAGCCCTGATAAAGCAGAACCCCATATCCTGTTTGGCCACTGCTGTGCCCAGCAGGCGGTGGCGATCACAGGCCTGGAGTATGGGGCACAAGTGGGTGCGGCAGGGGAAGGGCACACCATCCCTATATAAGCTGCGGAGAGCCAGACACTCAAGTCGCAGCAGAGGCAGCAGCAAGACTGCCTAAGCGCCCAGCAGTAGAAGACCGGGGCTGGTGGCCGCCTTCTGCTCCAGGGGTGCCACCATGTTCAGGGGTCAGCAGCTGCTGCTGTTGCTGTTCTTCAGGGGATCTCTAATCAATGCTGGTGAGTGGGCATCTGCTAGGCTATACCCGGGGCGGGGACAGGTACCCAATGCCCTCCAGAGGACCCTGTGCATGGGAGAGTCTTCAGGTCTTCTCGCCTCGTTGACTCTGCCTCAGACGGGCTACCCATGCAGACACTGATGGACAGGAGGCAGAAGCGGCCCAACAAACTACTCAAACCTGTCTACCTCCTGTGAGCTGGGTTTGGTCCCTCTGGTACAGTCTCAGCAGTTCTGGTGACAGCAGCACACAATGGTAGCAGCGGGGCAAACCTGGCATTCTTCCCCCTCTCCCATGGCTCTGGCCCTGAGAGGTCTTTGAGGAGCCTGGGGTACGTAGGGACAGGGGCATGTGTCACCCTCACAGAGTTGCTTCTTTGGTGCTGAAGTCAAAATTTCCAGGCTCCATTACTCCTGACCTCACCCACTAACAGAACTGAATGGTCTCAGCTTCCCCTTCTGTTAATGTGGGGAGACATCTTGTGCCACCCCAAGCCACAGTTCTGCATGCCAATCAATCACCAGCTGTCAGAGACATCCCCTGCGGGGAAATCATATAGCGCCCACCCTCAAAATACACCCAGCCTGGGGGTAAAGGTGCTAGGAGGGTCTCAGATGCCCTCCCACCAGGCTGCTCTGCTTCTCCCCAGCAATGGTCTTCCCACTAAATAAGGCCAGTTGTCCGCAACAAAGGCAGCGCAGAACACCATAAAGCAATGCCTATAGGCCCTACCTGGGACCCTGTCTTGCTTCTTACCCAACATTCCTGGCAGAAAGAGAATGACATGTTGATTAGAACCAAGCCCCTTGGGTCCAAAGCCAGGGATAGGAGACTAAGTCCCAGGAGGACCTGAGGGGGCTGGGAAGCTGAAGGGACAGAGCTGCTCCAATAGCAGGCTGAGTACCACTCTGTGCAGCCTAGAGGGAGGGCAGAGATGGGAGAATATGAAGTTAGACAGGCCAGACGGGACCTGAGGCTACAAAAGCTGGGAAGGAGACACCTGAGGCAGTGGGATTAACCCAAGACAGGTAAGGTCACCAAACAGACTGAAGGAAAACCATATGAACAAGTCCCCTTGGGCCACGGCAGAGGAGTCAGCTAACACAAGGTGCAGATGGTCCTGGTAGAAGGGGCAGCGATGCTGGTAATCCCCTGAACATCTTCAAAAGAGCCTGCAGCTCAAAGAAAATCAGGGAAGCCAGACTCAAGTTGGGGCCCAGAAAAGGGAAACTTGTCAGGGGAGGGAGCCACCTACATGGGATAGGAGCCCCTTGGGAGCACACTAGACAAAACAGTGAGGCAATGGAGCCAGATCCATGGGACCAAGAAGGACCAGGACCTGACCATTTGCTATTCACACCTCCTAGAATGAGGTGGCCTCCAGCGTTCTCATCCTGCCTGAAAGACAGCGAAATCTGAGCTACTGAGGGTGTTGCCCTGGGAACCTAGCCCATTCTCCACACCTTTAAGAATCACTGGACAGGGGCAGGTACCGCTTCCTAGCCATTACTTTAGATCTCCCCTTCCCATTGTGGGCTGGATCCTGGGGGGGGGGGGGGAATCCAGTGATGAACCAGGCTGAGGTTCAGTGTGAGTCCCATTCCTGCCAGACCCCCCACGGTATTGCCAGAGAGAGCCTATGTCCCAAGAAGCACCCAGAAATGCCATGGTAGTTCTTCCTCATTAGCAGAAGTCACACAAGCCCTCAGCTGGTCCATTCTGCTCTTGGTGTTACTCAGAAGTGCACATATTCTCGGAGTGACTGGTGGTAATGACAGAGAGAGCATCCTGCCCAAAGCTCCTGAGATGACGTGAGGGCTATCTGGCTGCGACATCTGTCACGTTAATGGGGAAGCTGATTCTTGGCTGCTCTGGCTAGCTAGGCAAGCATCCCCTTCCTCTCTCACTGCTCCATGTGAGACCCTGAAGTTATACTTGTTTCAGGAGGATGACCTTCCTCAATACAGGGGACTGTTCCTTGATTGAGAGTGTGTATGTGCACAGCTGTGCTCCCCAGCTAGAAACAAACACCCCCAAACACCTCAAGAGAGCTTGGGGTAGGGCTCAAGTAGAGAACTGAATCCCAAAGGATGGAGTGTGGGGGCCAGCTGGTCAGCAGGGAGGAAAGCGTGTCAGATAAGGTGCTGGCAGAGGGATCGGGACACCACAGCCCATGGGAGCCCCAGAAGAGCCCTCCCTCACATAGTCATCTTGTGGTTGCCTGTCCCTGACTGGCGGTCACCATGACCCATGCTATTTGGCAATGGTCACCACATTCCAAGGGCCCACTACAGCTGTCTTAGAGGCTGCCAAGGAGGAAAAAGCGAAGAGAACCAAGCACAGGGCCCCAGATGGGGGAGTAGGTAGCTTCTGGGTAGTTTACGGGATAGACCCACAGGGAGACCAGACAGCCAGAGCAGGGACACGGGGAGCAGCCTGGCAGAGGAGACAGCCAAAATCTGTCTCAGCCCTCTGTCCTCTCCTTGTTGTCCTCTCCTACCTCTCAGCACACCCCAGGCCCACTCTCTTGTATCCTTCCTTACCAGAGTTTCACAGAGATGAGTCCTGTGCAAAGGAGGTCCCCTCGGAGCCTAGTCCTACATTTAGAGTCTCTGTCTGCCCGGCTCTGCAGCCTGGCTCAACTGAGCAGTGAATGGGGAGTGATCCTAGCAGACGGGCATCCATGCTTAAGATATCCCTACCTGACATGGCACTTGCTCCCCAGGGATGTCCTGCTAGCTCTACTCCAGCCGTCTCTCCAGCATGCCCCAGAGTAGCCAGCACCCTAGGCCCTGTTCTCATGTTATGTCCCTAGCGAGGCTGTCCTCCTGTTCCAGAATGCACAGCGGCAGCTGACTACTCTTCCTTGCTTTGTGTGTCCACCCCGCCAAGTCACTTAAGCAGCATGTGTGTGCTGTATGAGTGGGTGCCACCTTCCGGGGACCCTGCAGGAACAAGCCGTGTGCTGTAGACCTACAGCACCTGACATGGTAACAGGCACCAAGCAGGAACTTCATGCAGCCCAGGCTAAGCCAAAGGTGGAGTATATGACTGAGTGAACAAACCAGGAAGTAATGAGAGCAGGAAAGATGTTACAGCTGGGGAAAACTGAGCTGGGATGCCAGGGCTCGGGCTGGACTCCACCTCTGTCCTCCCTCAGAGCCTGCTACCTACTCAGTTAAGCATACTGTGGACAACTTGTGCTGTTCACAATAGGCTGCTGCTACAAACGACAGGCAAATGGTGGGTATGCACTTGGCCAGACCTATGCAACACTAACCATGAGTCCCTGCCCATGCAGGTCTGGACACCACCTCCTTTGCCAGCCTAAGTCCCTGGAAGCTGAAGGACTCTCCACAGACAGGTGAGAGCCAACAGCATCCACATGGCTGTTGACCAGAGTACCGGAGGCCCAATGGCCCAGTGTGCAGAAAGGAGGGGGCCACACCTCAACACACACACACACACACACACACACACACACTCATGCACACATACTTAACTGACCACACCCAAGTATAGCCTGCAGGTCTTGGGGGTGCTGTGGTTTGGGGTTTTCTCACGAAGGATCCAGCAATGAAAGTCACAGTTCAGGCTCCAGTCAAGAGTTCTCATCCAAGGCACTGTGACCTCTGTGCCTACCCCTGGGGGAACACTGAGTTGTAGCTTCCTGCCTTACAGGTGCCTGGACTGGAGATGCCACCGATTCTAACAGTGAGGATAGCCTGCAATCCTGTAAGGCCTAGACAGAAGGCAGACCCTGGGCTAGAGCTGAGTGGGCATGTGGGGTTGGGGCTATGGTGGGCTCTCCAGGGTCCCAGCTTCTGGGTCAGGTTGTCCCTGTCTGGTCACTGGACTCAGGACTGGGAGTGTGTCATTTTCTTTGCAGCATCAGAAAAGGGCTGGTGCTCCACGTGGGGAGCTGATCACTTTTCTACCTTTGACCACCATGAGTATGAGTTCAGAGGGATGTGCAACTACATCTTTACGGCCACGTGTGGGGATGCCTTGCCCACCTTCAGCATTCAGTTGCGGAGAGATAGGGATGGAAACATCTCCCGAATCATCATGGAACTGGGGGCCTCTGTGGTCACCGTGAACAAAGCAATCATCTCTGTCAGGGACATTGGGTAAGCTATGAGGCAGGGCAACCAGGAGCAGGGGTAGAAGGGACAGCTGCTAACTTGTCTTACCCACAGGGTTGTTAGCCTGCCCTATACCAGCAATGGTCTCCAGATCACACCATATGGCCAGAGCGTGCAATTGGTGGCCAAGCAGCTGGAGCTGGAGTTAGTTGTCATGTGGGGACCAGATGCCCATCTTATGGTGAGAGCCATGAGCTGACAAACAGCATTCAGGAAGGGCCCTCCTCAGAGTCCCAGGAGCCCAGACTGGCAGAACAGCACTGACTGTAGGCCAGCAACCCAAGACAACCCGAGCTTAAAGAGCAGCTCAGTTTCCTCGTTTGAAAAGGAGGAGGAGTCAGCTGGGAAAGAAACCCCACACCCCAGAAAGGGCAGGGTGGGCAGGTGGGAACACCTGAAATCTGGGTGGGGAACCCCTATGCATTCACACAGGGACCAACAGTGTCACCCTGCAGGTCCTGGTAGAGAAGAAGTACATGGGCAAGCTGTGTGGACTGTGTGGGAACTTCGACGGGAAGACAGATAATGAGTTTCTAAGCGAGGACGGTAAGCTGGCTTGGGGCTGAGTGGCTGAGGCCCAGGTCCCTCAGTGGTCTGTTCCTCATGCTGAACTCTGTCCTATGTCCCCAGACAAACTTCTGGAACCTTACAAGTATGCTGTACTCCAGAAGCTAGATGACCCCAATGAGATCTGTGCCCATGAGCCTATTCCCAGGCCTACCACCCTGAAGACCTCTAGATACGTATGTGAGGTGGCCCAGAACCCAGACTCAGAACATGGCTGGCACGGGGGTGGGGACGTGTAAGGGTCTCTGCTACCCCCACTTTCAGCTTCCCAAGCTCTGGGTATGTATGATACAAGGTGACCTTACCCATATGACTTTGAGTGGCTCTCTATTCAGGCCCAGATCTGCAACCAGCTACTGACCCTGGTGTCCCCTGGGTGTGATGTGCCTAAGGAGTCACTGGTGCTGAGCTGCCAGGCAGACATGGCTAAGTGTGCCCAGCCAGGTCAGCAGAATTGCAGCTGTGCCACGCTGTCTGAGTACTCCCGTCGCTGCAGCATGGCCGGCCAACCTGTCCGCAACTGGAGGACCCCTGGACTCTGCCGTGAGTCCTAGTCAGGGTCAAAGGGAAAGTAGCCTGGGTAGGGGGGGAGCTAAGCGAAAATGAAGTGGGAACTGTGGAAGGTGGGCAGAAATCTTCTTACCAGACTATGCCTGCTGCCTGCAGCCGTGGGCCAGTGCCCAGCCAACCAGGTGTACCAGGAGTGCGGTGAGGTCTGCGTCAAGACTTGCTCCAACCCACAGCACAGCTGCTCCAGCTTCTGTAACTTCGGCTGCTTCTGCCCCCATGGTGAGGACATATACCAGCACCCACCTTTTCCCAAACTCACTTGCACGCTGGCCCAGCTTGGCCTAGACATTCTGTATCTCAGTCCCGGGTCCAGGCTTTATCCACCCACCCCCAAACTTCCAGTCAACCCAGGACTCCCTGCAGAGTGAGCAAGAGGAAGGAGGACCTCAGAGTACTAAGGAGAGGTGGGCTTGGAATCATCCAAGGCAACTTCCTAGGGCTGGCAGGGATGGGGGAGGGCAGAGGTGGGACTGACTGACCAGCCAGCTAGGGAGAAGTCCTCACAGTGATAGGGCCACCTAAGGAACATCCATCCAACCTGAGCCCATGCTCTTAGGTACACTGCTTGACGACATATCCAGAAACCACACCTGTGTGCCAGTCAGCCAGTGCCCCTGTATGCTCAATGGTGTGATTTACGGCCCTGGGGAGATCACGAGAACAGCCTGCCAAACCTGGTGAGTACAGAGAACGAGTTCTACTGGCATGGAACCTGAGAAGGGGCACTATTTACCTTGGGCCTCACAATCCACCGGGGACTATTCCAATGCCCACCCGTAGCCAGTGTACCATGGGCCGCTGGACGTGCACAGAGCAGCCATGTCCTGGGCACTGCTCCCTAGAAGGTGGTTCCTTTGTCACCACATTCGACGCCAGACCCTACCGCTTCCATGGCACCTGCACCTACACGCTTCTCCAGGTAAGAGGAGCCCCAGGGTTGGGGGAAAGGGAACAGTGTGCCCACCCTCTCACCCCTCCCCTACTCACTCACCTCTCCAGAGCCCGCTGCTACCCAACAATGGCACCCTCCTGGCTGTGTATGACAAGTCAGGTTACTCCCATTCAGAGACCTCCCTAGTGTCTGTCATCTACCTGTCCAAGAAGGTAAGGCTACCTGCCCTGAATCAAGCACATGCTGGGGACAATGGCCTGCAGACCTAGCATCTGGCTCCTGCTTCTCTTACTCCCTATTCGCATTCCTCTGTCCCTCCAGGACAAGATTGTGATCTCAAAGGATGAAGTGATCACCAACAATGGAGACACCAAGATGCTGCCATACAAGACACGTAAGTCCTTCTGGGTCTGGCACTGAGAATTTTGTGTTGCTGTGCCTTTGGGGGTTGGCAGCAGGGACAGCCTACTTAGCCCTGAACTCTTGCAGACAACATCACCATCTTCAGGCAGACATCTACCCACCTCCAGATGGCTACCACCTTTGGCCTGGAAGTCGTGGTCCAGCTACAGCCCGTCTTCCAGGCCTACATCACAGTCGGGCCCCAGTTCAAAGGCCAGACCAGAGGTGAGTCACTCCCAGTCAGCCTGGCTGTCTCTTCTGCTGCAGCTAGATGCAGAGGGGACCCAGGAGTGCCTTGCACTGGCTCTCCACATCCAGGGAACCCACAGACGCAGCCCCTGAGGACAGTGGTGACTAATGAGAGGGGTGTAGCTGGACGGAGGAGATAGGGTATACGGAGGAACTGGGTGGGAGGGCCAGGACTCAGTTGTTCTCACATCCTGCCCCTTTAGGGCTCTGCGGCAATTTCAACGGAGACACGACGGATGATTTCACGACCAGCATGGGCCTTGATGAAGGCACCGCCTCACTCTTTGTGGACTCATGGCGTGCAGGGAACTGTCTAGCTGCCCTGGAGCGGGAGACTGACCCCTGCTCCATGAGCCAGCTCAACAGTGAGTCCCCTGCACCCCACCCTCAGCCACCTAAGCCTGTTGGTGGGAGGGAACAGGATACCCACAGCTGTACTTGTTGTCCCCAGAGGTGTGTGCAGAGACCCACTGCTCCATGCTGCTGAGGAAGGGCAGTGTCTTTGAGAAATGCCACACGGTGGTGAACCCCCAGCCCTTCTACAAGGTGGGTCCAATGGGCATTGGAGAGGGGGAAGTGATAGCAGCGGATGCAGTCCTTAACACCTGGGTCCTGCCCTCCCCACAGAGGTGTGTGTACCAGGCCTGCAACTACGAGGAGACCTTCCCTCACATCTGTTCTGCACTGGGGGCCTATGCCCATGCCTGCGCCTCCCGAGGTGTCCTGCTCTTGGGCTGGAGGAGCAGCGTGGACAACTGCAGTGAGTGCTGGCTGTGGTGAGAGGGTGGAGAGGAGTCAGGAGCAGGGCTGTGGACACAGGACAAATGGGAGCCTGGACCCCAACAGAGCCCCTGTGCTCATCTTGAGGAATTTGAGGGCCTTAACCTCTGCTCAGCCATTTCTCATCCCCAAGCCCCAGACCCTCTCCCTACAACTCTCTGCCCGAGAACCTGACCTCTAGTTTTCCACAGCTGTGCCTTGCACTGGCAACCGCACGTTCAGTTACGATAGCAAGGCCTGTGACCGCACCTGCCTGTCTCTGTCGGACCGTGAGACCGAGTGCCATGCAAGTGCTGTGCCGGTGGATGGCTGCAACTGTCCTGAGGGCACCTACTTGAACCACAAGGCAGAATGCGTGCACAAGGCCCAGTGCCCCTGCCTGCTGGACAGCTCCAAGTTTGTCCAGGCTGATCAGTCAACCATGATCAATGGGGTCATATGGTATGGAGGGCATGGCTGGGCAATGCCTGGTTTGTGAGGGGCCCCGCACACCTGTAAGCTCATGGGTCCCTGCCCCTTTCTTATAGTTACTGCATCAATGGCCGCCTGAGCTGCCCACGGCAGGCAGAGATGTTCTTGGGTAAGTGGATACTAGGAGCTGGCCATGAGGCCATCCCATAGGACCCTACACCACCTGGTGTCCCCCAGTCCACCTGACCCGTGTTCCTCTTCCCTGCAGCAACCTGCGCAGAGCCCAAGACCTTCCAGTCTTGCAGCCAGTCATCAGAGGACAAGTTCGGGGCTGCATGTGCCCCCACATGCCAGATGCTGGCCACAGGCATTGACTGTGTAGGTAGCGAGGAGGGTTTCCATGAATCTTCAGGAGCCCGATGCAGGGCAGGGCTATGCTGCACCTACAGTATCTCTCTAGTCATATCTGCATCTCCATAGCCAGCACTGGTGCTGAGTCAGAAGCTGGTTGGCAGCGAGGTAGCTGAAGGACAGGGTCTATACAGTTGTGTGAGGACATGGACTGGCTGCTGCTTGGGAACTATGGCCACCTGTTCCTGTGCATGTGGCAGCCCATTCTGATAAACACACACACATGCAGAGAGAGAGAGAGAGAGAGACAGAGAGAGAGAGAGGGTGGGAGGGAGAGAGAGAGAGAGAGAGAGAGAGAGAGAGAGAGAGAGAGAGAGAGAGAGAGAGAGAGAGAATATGAATATGTTACTGGAAGGGTGGCTTCTCTAGAAGCAAAACTCAGCTACCCACAGAAGGCTAGACAAAAGGAAAGAAGACATGGGGAAGTCTCAGGAGCTGGAGCTGGAGTAGCAGAGTGCTGAGAAACTAAGAACCCTGTCTCCCCACAGGTACCCACCAAATGCGAATCTGGCTGTATTTGTCCTAAGGGGCTCTATGAGAACAGCAATGGGCAGTGTGTGCCTGCAGAGGAATGCCCATGTGACTTTGCAGGGGTGTCCTATCCTGGCGGTTCTGAGCTCCATACTGACTGTAAGACCTGGTAGGTCATGCCTTAGTCTGAACACACAGAGCCTAAGTGCCATCTGGGCAGGCAAGGACTCCCAAAAGTAAGTTGTTCCAGGTGGGGCTCTCAGAGGTAGGGTATCCTAGGGTCATGGCCCAGGTCTCCAGCCCACCTCCTTGTGTGGAAGGACTGTCTCTTAACTACTCCTCCCCCTCCATCTCCCCAGCACTTGCTCACAGGGAAGGTGGACCTGCCAGCTCAGCGCGCAATGCCCATCCACCTGTGTCCTCTATGGCGAAGGCCACGTCATAACTTTTGACGGACAGCGCTTTGTGTTTGATGGCAACTGCGAGTACACTCTGGCCACGGTAACCACTGGGCCAAGTGCCAAAGGCTGCAAGAAGCCAGGGTGGGGACCATGAGGGCTTTTCCTCAATACCCTTTCCTGCAGGATGACTGTGGTGCCAACAGCTCACAGCCTACCTTCAAGGTCGTGACAGAGAACGTCATCTGTGGGAAGTCAGGGGTCACCTGCTCCCGAGCCATCAAGATCTCCCTGGGTGTAAGTGGCTGGGCCCCATGGGGTGGGAGTTCCCAGGTCTCCCAGCTCCACCTTCATTGCACAGCCCTTCCACCATCTCTCATTTGTATCACAGGAAGGGGTGGCAGGAGAATGATGACCAACTGAGTAGTTGCACACTCAGAACTAGCGGCCACATGGTCTCCACCAGTTTCCCAGGGATGTATAGCATTTGAGGGACAAAAAGTAAAGGTGCTCTCCAGGAAGCTAAGCCTGAACCTTCTATCCGGAACTGGCTCCCAGCAGACACTCCTACACATTGTTTCATTGTTCTTGTTATTGTTTTCAGACAGGGTCTCATGTAGCCTAGCTTAGCCTCAAGTTTCTCATGCAGTTTAGGCTGGCTTTGAAATCTTGATCTTCACAAAGATGGGAATTTATTATGTTGGATTACACCTCTACCTTCCAAACACTCAAATCTAAGACACCCTGGGTACTGGGGTAGGCAGGAAAAGAAAGCAAATGGTGACAGCCCTCCCCACACAGGGGCTATCCATCACAATGGCAGACAGAAACTACACAGTCAGCGGGGAAGAACCCTTGGTGCACCTTCAGGTGAAGCCCAGCCCCCTGAATCTGGTCCTGGACATAGACATCCCTGGAAGGCTCAACCTGACACTCGTGTGGAACAAGCACATGAGCGTCTCTATCAAGATCCGCCGCGCCACCCGGGTACGCACCGCACATCTGCCAGCCAGCCAGCCATGGGTCCCAGCTGGTCTCGGGGTGAGGGACTCCCCACCAAGCCTACATGGTTCCCCATCAACTGCTCCCACAGGATGCCCTCTGTGGCTTGTGTGGCAACTCCAATGGGAACATGAAGGATGACTTTGAGACACGCAGCAAGTACGTGGCATCCAGTGAGCTGGAATTTGTGAACTCGTGGAAGGAGAATCCACTATGTGGGGATGCGAGTTATGTGGTGGATCCCTGTAGCCTAAACACCTTCCGGCGCTCCTGGGCTGAGCGCAAATGCAACATTATCAACAGCCAGACCTTTGCTGCCTGCCACAGCAAGGTAGGCCCTGTCCTCCAAGATGGAGGCATCAGACACAGTCCTCCTACCACGGGACTCCAGTTTGGCTGGAGGGTATCAGGTGTGGAGAGGGGAATACCCATCACCAGAGGCCAGAGCCATCCACAAGTTAAAGAGATGGTTAAAGTGCCCCCAGACCTCTGTCCACTAGAAGACCATAGCAGACAACAGTGAGTCAAGTGTCACCTCAGGCAGACAGCTGGCTGCTCTGGGATGCATGGTCCAGAGAAGAGATATTCAGTCATAAGGGACCAGCCATGGCCAGGGGTGAGTTTTCATAGACTCAAGAGTTTTTAGTACAGCTCCTGATCCTTGGTGCTCAGAAAGAATGACAGGGGCTACCCCAGGCGGTGCAAAAGCCCTGTAGCCAGGGGCCATCTGTGTTCAGGAAGGTAAAGAAGGGAGTAGAGAAGATCAGGTATGCAAGCAAGAGACGCACTGCCTTGGTCTGCCACACCCTGGTTCCAACAGGAGTTGTCTCTCACAGACAACGCTGGGCAGGGTTGACTGAGCACCAATAGCACCCACTTCTAGAAGGTAGCAGCTACTGACAATGGCAGCTTACACTAGAAGGTGCTTTCTGAGTGCCAGGGCACTCCCCCAACACCTATACTCCAAGGCTGAAAAGTCTAACCCCAGCCTGCCACCACTGTAAGGCCAACAGGAGACCTCTCCCCTCCACAGGTATACCACCTGCCCTACTATGAGGCCTGCGTGCGTGATACCTGCGGGTGTGACATGGGCGGAGACTGTGAATGTCTGTGCGATGCGGTGGCTGCCTATGCCAAGGCCTGTCTGGACAAGGGCGTCTGTGTGGACTGGAGGGCCCCAGACTTCTGCCGTGAGTGTCTCACCCCATGTTCAAACCTGCTCAACTCAGGGGCCTACCTGGAAGCCTCTCTCCAGGCTGGCACCGGATGCCCTGCAGGGCAACCCTGGGTCACCAGCCGTTCCCCAGGCTCTCCCATAGAACCCAAGCCCTTCATACCGGCACTCGGGCCTTGATGCCAGCTGATGTACATCCTTCCTCTCAGCCGTCTACTGTGACTTCTACAACATTCACACACTGGTGGGTGAGAATGAATACCAGTATTCTCAGAAGGCCAACTGCACGTGGCACTACCAGCCCTGTCTCTGCCCTGGCAGCTTGGGGACCTTCCCGGACACAAACATTGAAGGTATTAGGCATGGGGATGCACATGCAGTGCATGCGGCTTTTGTTCGTGCATGTATTCACATAGGTCTATTTGTTTATTCTCTCATGCAGATATATTTACAATGCATCCATTCGTTCACACACAGATCCACTCTCATGCATGCATTCACCCACACATTATTCGGCACACATCTGCCCTACAAGTACACTCATTCACACACAATCACTCATGCACACTCAGCAAGTGTGCCCTGAATTCCAGGCCTTGCTCTTGACTGGGTACATGGCATCACACAAACTAGCCCTGCTCTCTGGCCTGGGGAAGATCCTTAAAAACCAAAATAAGGAATTAAATTAACACACCACACGGTGGGAAGTTAAGACAGGTCCACAGTTAGATGGGTTGCTGCTGCTCTAGAGTCTGGCAGAGTGAAAGATAAGAGAGGCCAGGAGCTGGGACAGACAGGAGTCTCCACATCAAAAAAGAGCAATTAGGCCAGTCATGGTGGTACTCGCCTTTAGTCCCAGCACTAGGGAGGCCAGAGGCAGGCAGATTTCCCTAAGTTCAAAACCATTCTGAGTCACATAGTGAGTTCCAAATCAGCTAGAGCTAAATAGTGAGATGTCTCAAAATCAGAAGCATAAAAAGGCAGTTAAAACACAGGCACCAAGAGCCAAAACAAGGACACACAGGGCAGAGTTCTAGAGTCCGGAAGGTGACTTTAGAGCTGGTGTGATGTGAGAGGAAGGAGGTGGTGGCAGGAGCATTGAGAAGGGAGCAGAGAACAGTAGTGGGTGCGAAAAGGAGGCTGAGTCTGACCATTTTTTTGCCCCAGGCTGCTACAACTGCTCTCAGAATGAGTACTTCGACCACACAGAAGGGACCTGTGTACCCTGTGGTAAGTCTAGCAGGTGTCCTTGCCACCAGGTAGTACAGCCCTTGTGTGGGTAAAATCCATCAAGCCTGTCCAGCCCAGTGACTCCTTCCTAGATCCTCTCCCTCAGGACACTGACGCAGAGGCTCGAACAGTGTCACAGGACACAAAAGTGCAGCACTGGTCCCCTTGGCCTCAGTTCTATTCCCCATCTCAGCCATTACTTAGCCACAATCTTAGGGCAGAGTACCCCAAGCCAGCAAGGTAACTTGAGTACATGATGGGAATTTTCCTATGAACCCAGCTCTACGCTACCCTGCCATGGCACCCTGGCTGGTCTCACACTCTCCCTGCCAGGCTGACGAGGGAGGGAGGGAGAGGAGGGAGGGAGGGAGGGAGGGAGGGAGGGAGGGAGGGAGGGAGGGAGGGAGGGAGGGAAGAGGCAGGAGAGGAATGCAATAGTCAGGCAGCAATTCCTGACGACTCTCTTCTCTTGCAGCACCACCCGCTACCACACTACCGCCAGCCACCACAGGTGATTGCTTACCCACTTGGTACCACAGGATGAAGGCTTCCCGCCTAGGGCTTACCCTAGCTCCAGTGGACAGCCCTCTCTACCCCACCAGCCCAGTCTCTGCATCTGCCGGGTCCTGGGAGGGTGGGTAATGTACCTTGCAGTCCCAGGTCAGAAGGGAAATAGCAAATAGCATAGAAAACTTAGCCCCCGGGCACCTAAGTGACTTTATGTGAAGTAGGAAGCAGGGCCTTGACAGATAAGTCCGCCAGGAGTTCATATTGCCTTCATAGGTCCATGAGCCACTCTGAGCCTTTTGCCTAGCATTCAGTCAGCAGATCAGTCTCTTCCCAAAGAGGCACCAGAGCCAGGTCCTGCCCGTTCATGAGAGTACATATGCCCCACACAGGTTCACAGCCTACCACAGCAACCCCCACCAGCACCGAGTTCCGCAGTTCCAGCCCTGCAGCTACACCTATGGGCCCCTCCAACTTCCCAGGGCTTCCGACCCCACCACCTTCAGCCCCATCCTCCACTGAGGAAGTAACAGGATGGACCACCCCCAAGAAATCTACAGTCTCCTCAGGAGGTAAAAAGGAGGGGACGCAGTAGAAGCCCAGGGTATGGAGTAAGCATCACCGCCTCCCCACTGAGATATGCCTGCAGGCAATGCTCAGCACAGAGTTCCCTGGGCATGAAAGGCCGGGTGAAAATTTTTCTGAAGACCTAGCTTACAACTCAAGCTAGCTGATCACTCAGAGTGGACACTCAAGGTCATCTGAAACTCCCACTAGAATATATGAGGGATCTGCTGGGCCTCCATCCTGAAGCCCACCCCACTCACACAGGGCAGCAAACCCAGATGCTGCTGGGGACACCAAGGAGAAAGGAACATCTGTCCAAAGAGCAGAAGTGTGGGCGGAGGGATGATCAGTGGCCCATGAGAGCCTGTGGTCACTGCCCTTGAGATGAGCCCATTCCAGCTAGGGGAAGTTGCAGGCTGGGAAAGAAACAAGACTCGTGTTCATCAAACTATGAATAGATAACAATAAGTATCATGAAGGCAGGAGCAAAGAGGAAGGGACTCAAATATGCATCTGGAAAAAGCAGGTGGGAAGCAGTATTGCCATGACTTTCCTCTACAGAATACTCTCCGACTACTGTGGGTACCACACCACTGACATCAGGTTTGCCTCCTACATCCATACCGAAGTCAACACCTACAAGGCTCCCAGTGACACAGGCTACAACTAAGCCCACAGCATCTTCCTCCAGCTCGTCCACAAAGACCACAGCTCAGTTCACAGAGAGTACCACAGTGACACCACTAATCTCAGCAAAACCTGGGATGTCCACCAGCCAAGGTGAGTCAAAGCCCACGGGAAGCAAGGGCACCTGAGTCAAACATTCACCTCTGACCCTCAGTATTGCATATCCAACTCAGAGAGGTCGGTACTGCTCAGGGGGTGAGGGAGAAGGGGAGTCAATGGGGCAGAGGAGCGGCAGAAGGAAATGGACACAGCATGACTCCCAGTCACACCTCAGGCCACTGGATAGTCAAGTACAGGAGAAAGGGGCTACATCAGGAAACATGTACAGAAGGGAAGGTCAAACAGAACATTCCAAAGAAAGCCAAGTGCCTCACTGAGCTAGGAAACTGGCTTAGAAAACAAAGTTAGAAAACAGAAAATCTAGTCCAGGAACACAGCACAGCATATACGAAGGACTGTGAACATAAACTGAACATTGTTCACTGCCATGATCCACAGTGACATCAGCTCAACAGGAAAGTCACCGTCCAGCCACAACAAGCCGAGCAACTGAGACCACAGAACTACCTCTCTCGGGAAAGACCACCCTGACCACACAGCAAACAGGGCAAAGCAATACCCTACCACCACCTACTACAAGCACTTGGACCCAAAACACATTATCACATACCAAGCCATGGACCACACACTCTCAACCAACCGCTTCTTTCCACACTACAGAACAGTCCACAAATGCTCCATCAGAAACACCTATCCAGACAACAACCACCATTTTGCAGACACAGAACTCACTGCCCTCTGTAAACCCAACACTTTCTACAGCACAGGCACCAACATCTCAGGCTCTCATGACACCAACTGCATCACATGTACCGCCATCACCATCCACGACACACCCACCTACCACAATATTTCAAACCACCACAGTCAAGGAAGCAGACACAACACACACATTAGCCTCAGGCACCTATACAACCAAATACATGACACAAAGTCAAACCGCATTCTCCACAGAAACCACCTCATCGTCCTTAACACACCCTTCCAGAACAACACAGCAGCAGTCCACATCACTTCCTCCCACTACAGTGTGGAAAACATCAACGATGGGTGTAAACAGTAGTCCGGAAGTCCACACATCAGGACCACCAAGTCGTCCTAATACTCCACATACCACAGACCTTTCTCCCACTGTTCCTGTCTCCAGTACAATACAGACCACAGGGCCCCCATTGAGAACGTCTCTGCAGACAACTATCACGATCTCAACCCCTTCAACTCCTCAAACTGCATCCACAAAATTGCCATTAACTTCAACTTCCTCTGTGACATCAAATTTAATGACAATGAGCAGCCACACGAGCCAACACACATTATCACTTCCCTCAACATCCATGACACTAGAAACTGCTCTCCCACCAATGATGGAAGACACCACAACTCCACAACAAACAACAACACCTGATACTTACACATCCACTGCCACAACCCAAACCAAGAGCTCTTTCTCCACATACAAGACATCTACTTCCCACAATCCACAAACGTCCACGCTGACTCTGTCTCAATCAACATCAGCTCCAGTCTCTTCCATTTTGACCACATCCACTTTGGGTGTAACTGGTACCCCTGTGGTACAAACCACCTCAGGTACACATAGCAGCACCAAAACTCCATATACCCCACACTCTGCACCCACAGCTGCTACCTCTAGTACAACACACACCTCCAGTACCTCAGGAATTTCCCAAAAGACCACCATCACCTTCCCGACGTCACCATCACTGACCTCTGTGACTACACCACAGCCATCTTTGTCAACCTCCTCTGTCACAACTTCTGAGGCACTCAACACCCCGACAAGACAACAGACGACAACATCAGTTCCCACATCAACTTTCCCAACACCATCAGGGCATCAGACCTCTATGGCCACATCACAGCCACCATTATCAACCTCCTCTGTCACAACTTCTGAGGCACTCAACACCCCAACAAGCCAACAGACAACATCATCAGTTCCCACATCCAGGCCACACAGCACCCCTCTACAAACCACAGTGGGGACCACTGGGACCTCACATACACCAACAGCTGTCATGTACACAACCACAGCTACCACACAAGCTCACAACTCATTTTTCACAGAGAGGACATCTACTTCCCACAATCCACAAACTTCCACGCTGACCCCGTCTCAGTCAACATCAGCTCCAGTCTCTTCCATCTTGACCACATCCACTTTGGGTGTAACTGGCACCGCTGTGGTACACACCACCTCAGGTACACATAGCAGCACCAAAACTCCATATACCCCACACTCTGCACCCATAGCTGCTACCTCTAGTACAACACACACCTCCAGTACCTCAGGAATTTCCCAACAGACCACCATAACCTTCCCAACATCATCACCTTCTCTGACCTCTGTGACTACACCACAGCCATCTTTGTCAACCTCTTCTGTCACAACTTCTGAGGCACTCAACACCCCGACAAGCCAACAGACGACATCATCACCTCCCATATCAAGCCCACACAGCACCCCTCTACAAACCACAGTGGAGAACACAAGGACCCCACATACACCAACAGCTGTCATTTACACAACCAGAGCTACCACACAGTCTCAAAGCACATTCTCCACGGGCAGAACATCTACTTCCCACCTTTCACCCACTTCCTCCATGACTGCCCATCCGTCCACATCAGTTCCCGCCACAACCATATCAACTGGGACCACCATGGCTGTAACTGGTACTCCCAAGTCACAAACCACCTCAGTGACACCTAGCAATCCTCAAACGCCACACACCACACACCCGTCATCCACTGCTGTTTTCTCCAGCACAATACACACCACAGGTCTCCCCTCAGAGACGTCCATACAGACCACCTCCAACGGCCCATCCACATCAGGTCCTCAGACCTCGTCCACACACCTGCCACCATTATCCACCTCCTCTGTGACACCAACTACCGAGATATTTAAGACGCCAACCAGCCCTCACTCGGTATCACTGGCCTCCACCACCATGCCATTGAGGACTGTTCTCCCAACCACCCTGGAAGGCACAAGGCCATATAGTACATCAATACCTGTCGCTTACACAACCAGTGCCACCACCCCACCAAAAAGCACACTTTCGACAGACAGGACCTCAACAGCCTTCCTCTCACAATCTTCCTCCATCACACCTACTCAGTCAACATCAATTCTACCAACTACCAACTCGATGAAGCCTACCATGCCGGTAACTAGTACTCCTGTGTTCACAACCACGTCACACATGCCGAGCAGTGCAAACACTGCATACACCACACACTCTCAAACGACAGCGGCTGTCTTCAGCACAACACACACCACCTCTCCCCACTCTGCATCACCTGAGCAGTCCACAACAACCTTCCCAACACCATCAGGGCCTCAGACCTCTATGGCCACATCACAGCCACCATTATCAACCTCCTCTGTCACAACTTCTGAGGCACTCAACACCCCGACAAGCCAACAGACAACATCATCAGTACCCACATCCAGGCCACACAGCACCCCTCTACAAACCACAGTGGAGACCACAGGGATCCCACATTCACCAACAGCTGTCATTTACACAACCACAGCTATCACACAATCTTACAACTCATTCTCAACAGAGAGGACATCTACTTCCCACAATCCACAAACTTCCACGCTGACTCTGTCTCAATCAACATCAGCTCCAGTCTCTTCCAGTTTGACCAAATCCACTTTGGGTGTAACTGGCACCCCTGTGGTACACACCACCTCAGGTACACATAGCAGCACCAAAACTCCATATACCACACACTCTGCACCCACAGCTGCTACCTCTAGTACAACACACACCTCCAGTACCTCAGGAATTTCCCAACAGACCACCATCACCTTCCCAACATCATCACCTTCTCTGACCTCTGAGACCACACCACAGCCATCTTTGTCAACCTCCTCTGTCACAACTTCTGAGGCACTCAACACCCCAACAAGCCAACAGACGACATCATCACCTCCCATATCAAGCCCACACAGCACCCCTCTACAAACCACAGTGGAGACCACAGGGGCCCCACATTCACCAACAGCTGTCATTTACACAACCACAGCGACCACACAGTCTCAAAGCACATTCTCCACGGGCATAACCTCTACTTCCCACCTTTCACCCACTTCCTCCATGACTGCCCATCCGTCCACATCAGTTCCCGCCACAACCATATCAACTGGGACCACCATGGCTGTAACTGGTACTCCCAAGTCCCAAACCACCTCAGTGACACCTAGCAATCCTCAAACGCCACACACCACACACCCGTCATCCACTGCTGTTTTCTCCAGCACAATACACACCACAGGTCTCCCCTCAGAGACGTCCATACAGACCACCTCCAACGGCCCATCCACATCAGGTCCTCAGACCTCGTCCACACACCTGCCACCATTATCCACCTCCTCTGTGACACCAACTACCGAGATATTTAAGACGCCAACCAGCCCTCACTCGGTATCACTGGCCTCCACCACCATGCCATTGAGGACTGTTCTCCCAACCACCCTGGAAGGCACAAGGCCATATAGTACATCAATACCTGTCGCTTACACAACCAGTGCCATCACCCCACCCAAAAGCACACTTTCGACAGACAGGACCTCAACTGCCTTCCTCTCACAATCTTCCTCCATCACACCTACTCAGTCAACATCAATTCTACCAACTACCAACTCGATGAAGCCTACCATGCCGGTAACTAGTACTCCTGTGTTCACAGCCATGTCACACTTGCCAAGCAGTGCAAACACTGCATACACCACACACTCTCAAACCACAGCGGCTGTCTTCAACACAACACACACCACCTCTCCCCACTCTGCATCACCTGAGCAGTCCACAACAACCTTCCCAACACCATCAGGGCCTCAGACCTCTATGGCCACATCACAGCCACCATTATCAACCTCCTCTGTCACAACTTCTGAGGCACTCAACACCCCGACAAGCCAACAGACAACATCATCAGTTCCCACATCCAGGCCACACAGCACCCCTCTACAAACCACAGTGGAGACCACTGGGACCCCACATACACCAACAGCTGTCATGTACACAACCACAGCTACCACACAAGCTCACAGCTCATTCTCCACAGAAAGGACATCTACTTCCCACAATCAACAAACTTCCACGTTGACCCCGTCTCAGTCAACATCAGCTCCAGTCTCTTCCAGTTTGACCACATCCACTTTGGGTGTAACTGGCACCCCTGTGGTACACACCACCTCAGGTACACATAGCAGCACCAAAACTCCATATACCCCACACTCTGCACCCACAGCTGCTACCTCTAGTACAACACACACCAGTACCTCAGGAATTTCCCATCAGACCACCATCACCTTCCCAACATCATCACCTTCTCTGACCTCTGTGACCACACCACCGCCATCTTTGTCAACCTCCTCTGTCACAACTTCTGAGGCACTCAACACCCCGACAAGCCAACAGACAACATCAGTTCCCACATCCAGGCCACACAGCACCCCTCTACAAACGACAGTGGAGACCACAGAGACCCCACATACACCAACAGCTGTCATTTACACAACCACAACTACCACACAGTCTCAAAGCACATTCTCCACGGGCAGAACCTCTACTTCCCACCTTTCACCCACTTCCTCCATGACTGCCCATCTGCCCACATCAGTTCCCGCCACAACCATATCAACTGGGACCACCATGGCTGTAACTGGTACTCCTGTGTCCCAAACCACCTCAGTGACACCTAGCATTCCTCAAACGCCACACACCACACACCCGTCATCCACTGCTGTTTTCTCCAGCACAATACACACCACAAGTCTCCCCTCAGAGACGTCCATACAGACCACCTCCAACGGCCCATCCACATCAGGTCCTCAGACCTCGTCCACACACCTGCCACCATTATCCACCTCCTCTGTGACACCAACTACCGAGATATTTAAGACGCCAACCAGCCCTCACTCGGTATCACTGGCTTCCACCTCCATGCCATTGAGGACTGTTCTCCCAACCACCCTGGAGGGCACAAGGCCATATAGTACATCAATACCTGTCGCTTACATAACCAGTGCCATCACTCCACCCAAAAGCACACTTTCGACAGACAGGACCTCAACTGCCCTCCTCTCACAATCTTCCTCCATCACACCTACTCAGTCAACATCAATTCTACCAACTACCAACTCGATGAAGCCTACCATGCCGGTAACTAGTACTCCTGTGTTCACAACCACGTCACACATGCCGAGCAGTGCAAACACTGCATACACCACACACTCTCAAACGACAGCGGCTGTCTTCAGCACAACACACACCACCTCTCCCCACTCTGCATCACCTGAGCCGTCCACAACAACCTTCCCAACACCATCAGGGCCTCAGACCTCTATGGCCACATCACAGCCACCATTATCAACCTCCTCTGTCACAACTTCTGAGGCACTCAACACCCCGACAAGCCAACAGACAACATCATCAGTTCCCACATCGAGGCCACACAGCACCCCTCTACAAACCACAGTGGAGACTACAGGGACCCCACATACACCAACAGCTGTCATGTACACAACCACAGCTACCACACAAGCTCACAACTCATTCTCCACAGAGAGGACAACTACTTCCCACAATCCACAAACTTCCACGCTGACCTTGTCTCAGTCAACATCAGCTGCAGTGTCTTCCATCTTGACCACATCCACTTTGGGTGTAACTGGCACCCCTGTGGTACACACCACCTCAGGTACACATAGCAGCACCAAAACTCCATATACCCCACACTCTGCACCCACAGCTGCTACCACTAGTACAACACACACTTCCAGTAACTCAGGAATTTCCCAACAGACCACCATCACCTTCCCAACATCATCACCTTCTCTGACCTCTGTGACCACACCACCGCCATCTTTGTCAACCTCCTCTGTCACAACTTCTGAGGCACTCAACACTCCAACAAGCCAACAGACGACATCATCACCTCCCATATCAAGCCCACACAGCACCCCTCTACAAACCACAGTGGAGACCACAGAGACCCCACATACACCAACAGCTGTCATTTTCACAACCACAGCTATTACGCAGTCTCAAAGCACATTCTCCACGGGCCTAACCTCTACTTCCCACCTTTCACCCACTTCCTCCATGACTGCCCATCTGCCCACATCAGTTCCCGCTACAACCATATCAACTGGGACCACCATGGCTGTAACTGGTACTCCCGTGTCCCAAACCACCTCAGTGACACCTAGCAATCCTCAAACGCCACACACCACACACCCGTCATCCACTGCTGTTTTCTCCAGCACAATACACACCACAGGTCTCCCCTCAGAGACGTCCATACAGACCACCTCCAACGGCCCATCCACATCAGGTCCTCAGACCTCGTCCACACACCTGCCACCATTATCCACCTCCTCTGTGACACCAACTACCGAGATATTTAAGACGCCAACCAGCCCTCACTCGGTATCACTGGCTTCCACCTCCATGCCATTGAGGACTGTTCTCCCAACCACCCTGGAAGGCACAAGGCCATATAGTACATCAATACCTGTCGCTTACACAACCAGTGCCATCACCCCACCCAAAAGCACACTTTCGACAGACAGGACCTCAACTGCCTTCCTCTCACAATCTTCCTCCATCACACCTACTCAGTCAACATCAATTCTACCAACTACCAACTCGATGAAGCCTACCATGCCGGTAACTAGTACTCCTGTGTTCACAGCCATGTCACACTTGCCGAGCAGTGCAAACACAGCATACACCACACACTCTCAAACCACAGCGGCTGTCTTCAACACAACACACACCACCTCTCCCCACTCTGCATCACCTGAGCAGTCCACAACAACCTTCCCAACACCATCAGGGCCTCAGACCTCTATGGCCACATCACAGCCACCATTATCAACCTCCTCTGTCACAACTTCTGAGGCACTCAACACCCCGACAAGCCAACAGACAACATCATCAGTTCCCACATCCAGGCCACACAGCACCCCTCTACAAACCACAGTGGAGACCACTGGGACCCCACATACACCAACAGCTGTCATGTACACAACCACAGCTACCACACAAGCTCACAGCTCATTCTCCACAGAAAGGACATCTACTTCCCACAATCAACAAACTTCCACGTTGACCCCGTCTCAGTCAACATCAGCTCCAGTCTCTTCCAGTTTGACCACATCCACTTTGGGTGTAACTGGCACCCCTGTGGTACACACCACCTCAGGTACACATAGCAGCACCAAAACTCCATATACCCCACACTCTGCACCCACAGCTGCTACCTCTAGTACAACACACACCAGTACCTCAGGAATTTCCCATCAGACCACCATCACCTTCCCAACATCATCACCTTCTCTGACCTCTGTGACCACACCACCGCCATCTTTGTCAACCTCCTCTGTCACAACTTCTGAGGCACTCAACACCCCGACAAGCCAACAGACAACATCAGTTCCCACATCCAGGCCACACAGCACCCCTCTACAAACGACAGTGGAGACCACAGAGACCCCACATACACCAACAGCTGTCATTTACACAACCACAACTACCACACAGTCTCAAAGCACATTCTCCACGGGCAGAACCTCTACTTCCCACCTTTCACCCACTTCCTCCATGACTGCCCATCTGCCCACATCAGTTCCCGCCACAACCATATCAACTGGGACCACCATGGCTGTAACTGGTACTCCTGTGTCCCAAACCACCTCAGTGACACCTAGCATTCCTCAAACGCCACACACCACACACCCTTCATCCACTGCTGTTTTCTCCAGCACAATACACACCACAAGTCTCCCCTCAGAGACGTCCATACAGACCACCTCCAACGGCCCATCCACATCAGGTCCTCAGACCTCGTCCACACACCTGCCACCATTATCCACCTCCTCTGTGACACCAACTACCGAGATATTTAAGACGCCAACCAGCCCTCACTCGGTATCACTGGCTTCCACCTCCATGCCATTGAGGACTGTTCTCCCAACCACCCTGGAAGGCACAAGGCCATATAGTACATCAATACCTGTCGCTTACATAACCAGTGCTATCACCCCACCCAAAAGCACACTTTCGACAGACAGGACCTCAACAGCCTTCCTCTCACAATCTTCCTCCATCACACCTACTCAGTCAACATCAATTCTACCAACTACCAACTCGATGAAGCCTACCATGCCGGTAACTAAAACTCCGGTGTTCACAACCACGTCACACATGCCGAGCAGTGCAAACACTGCATACACCACACACTCTCAAACCACAGCGGCTGTCTTCAGCACAACACACACCACCTCTCCCCACTCTGCATCACCTGAGCCTTCCACAACAACCTTCCCAACACCATCAGGGCCTCAGACCTCTATGGCCACATCACAGCCACCATTATCAACCTCCTCTGTCACAACTTCTGAGGCACTCAACACCCCGACAAGCCAACAGACAACATCATCAGTTCCCACATCGAGGCCACACAGCACCCCTCTACAAACCACAGTGGAGACTACAGGGACCCCACATACACCAACAGCTGTCATGTACACAACCACAGCTACCACACAAGCTCACAACTCATTCTCCACAGAGAGGACAACTACTTCCCACAATCCACAAACTTCCACGCTGACCTTGTCTCAGTCAACATCAGCTGCAGTGTCTTCCATCTTGACCACATCCACTTTGGGTGTAACTGGCACCCCTGTGGTACACACCACCTCAGGTACACATAGCAGCACCAAAACTCCATATACCCCACACTCTGCACCCACAGCTGCTACCTCTAGTACAACACACACTTCCAGTAACTCAGGAATTTCCCAACAGACCACCATCACCTTCCCAACATCATCACCTTCTCTGACCTCTGTGACCACACCACCGCCATCTTTGTCAACCTCCTCTGTCACAACTTCTGAGGCACTCAACACCCCAACAAGCCAACAGACGACATCATCACCTCCCATATCAAGCCCACACAGCACCCCTCTACAAACGACAGTGGAGACCACAGAGACCCCACATACACCAACAGCTGTCATTTTCACAACCACAGCTATTACGCAGTCTCAAAGCACATTCTCCACGGGCCTAACCTCTACTTCCCACCTTTCACCCACTTCCTCCATGACTGCCCATCTGCCCACATCAGTTCCCGCCACAACCATATCAACTGGGACCACCATGGCTGTAACTGGTACTCCCGTGTCCCAAACCACCTCAGTGACACCTAGCAATCCTCAAACGCCACACACCACACACCCTTCATCCACTGCTGTTTTCTCCAGCACAGTGCACACCACAGGTCTCCCCTCAGAGACGTCCATACAGACCACCTCCAACGGCCCATCCACATCAGGTCCTCAGACCTCGTCCACACACCTGCCACCATTATCCACCTCCTCTGTGACACCAACTACCGAGATATTTAAGACGCCAACCAGCCCTCACTCGGTATCACTGGCTTCCACCTCCATGCCATTGAGGACTGTTCTCCCAACCACCCTGGAAGGCACAAGGCCATATAGTACATCAATACCTGTCGCTTACACAACCAGTGCCATCACCCCACCCAAAAGCACACTTTCGACAGACAGGACCTCAACTGCCCTCCTCTCACAATCTTCCTCCATCACACCTACTCAGTCAACATCAATTCTACCAACTACCAACTCGATGAAGCCTACCATGCCGGTAACTAGTACTCCTGTGTTCACAACCACGTCACAAATGCCGAGCAGTGCAAACACTGCATACACCACACACTCTCAAACCACCTCAGTGTCCCAAACCACCTCAGTGACACCTAGTAGTCCTCAAATGGCACACACCACACGCCCTTCTTCCTCTCATGCTATCTTTAGCACAGTTCACACCACAGTTCTCCCCTCAGTGACGTCCATACAGACCACTTCCAATTTTCCAAGCTCACCTGTTCCTTGGCCGTCATCCACACCACTGTCATTATTTCCAACATCCTCTCTGTCCCCCACTCCCAAGTCCCCTAACACCCCAACTCTCCAACACACACCATCAGTTTCTCCTTCTATGTTACTGAGTACAATTCTTTCAACAAGCCCAATGATGGGTACACGTTCTCCCACCACAGAACCACCTGTCTCCTCTAGTACAACTGCTACTACCCCAGTTAATTCTACATTTACCACAGCAACAACTCCCTCAGAGCTGAGCCCATCCTCAGTTCCCCACAGTTCTGTTTCCCCTTCCCCTTCTCTCCCAACAAGCTTCCCATCCACTGTGGTTTCTCTCAGTAGTGTCCCACATTCTCCCTCTGTTCCTTCCCCCACCTCTCTCCTGTCCACATCTTTTCAGTCTTCAGCATCCTCCCATTCTTCGTCCATGACGTTCCCTCTCACTCCTACTCCCAGCTCAGCATCACATTCGCCATTGTTCACTATCCCCGCCACAGTGTCTTATCCTTCATCCGTTTCTTCCTTTGAGTCCCCAACTACTGCCTCTACTCCTGTTATTTCCTCTGTTTTACCCCTTGTCACCTCGTCCATTCCTTCCTCTGCTCTCCCCACTTTCTACACAACTCCCACCCTATCTAGTAGGCCCACCGCCAGCATTAGCCTTTTATCCACTGCCAAGACTACATCTTACGTCCCCACCTTTTCTTCGTTCTCCTCAAAGTCCACCACTTCCCAGTTTACTTCCCTCACTACCCAAGCCTCTACATCTGGGCTGCTGTCTTCAACCATGGGCATGACAGTCTTCCCAAGTTCCCCAGACACCAACCACACAGCTAGACCCCCTGGTACCAGCCCAGTGCCTACAACTGCGTTCCTGAGCAGCCCTGCTACTACCAGAGGAAGCTCCTCGCCTTCTACCCTAGTGTCAGCCTCCAAACCGGACTCTTCGATCTCTCCATCCCCCCAACCTGGTAAGCGGTGCCATTGGCTGACTCCTTGGTCCCACCCTACTTACTTTCCAGTTGTTTACTCCACAGAATTCTTCACAAGAGTGGTCTGCTGTATAGTATGTTTTTCTTCCCATTGTCCTTTGGTGCTTCCATGAATGCCTGATCCTGAAGCTTCTTTTGGGTATTTGTAGACCTAACTGCAAGTTCCTTTCTCTTCGCCTCTCACAAGCACTATTCTGTATTCCCCCATCTGTCTGAATTAGGGACTTGATCCCATACATTTCAGGCCCATTTGACTTCTCTAGCCCCTCTGTTTCCTGCAAGGAACTCACCAGTGGCCCACATGCCTCTCTTGTTGCTAACGTCTCTAAGCAGCGCTCCACACCTGCCCCTTGGGAAGCTAGCATGTGAGACCTGGTTGTTGCTAGCATCTCTAAGCAGCGCTCCACACCTGCCCCTTGGGAAGCTAGCATGTGAGACCTGGTTGGGCCTGAAGTTAGGGGACATGCAGTCTACGTCAGTGCTAAAGAAAATGATACCCTTAGTCCTCGCCCAGCTCATCCGAGGGGACATGCAGGAGGCATAGGAGGGATGGAGGCCAGGTAAGGCCTGGAAACTAGTGTGTACATTTCTCATTGCCGTGGACCCAACGACAACCAGGGTCCCCACAGGGCAGTGATCCCTACAGGGTCAGCCTGCACAGGAACATGAGTTCAACATATACTGTGAAGACACCCGATTTGAGTGTTCCTCTCAAGACACCCACCTTGGGACCAGGCTCTGCACACATGCTCTAGGCCTCCCTTGTGCAGGAAGTCCTCACAGAGCCAGCAATCAGTTCCAGTCTTATGGTTACAGACTGTCACTTTAAGTTCAGGCTCTTTCCCTAGAAAATGGCCTCGGGAAGTGAGGAGAGAAAGCAGAGTGTCATTTGAACAGAAGAACACCAGACAATCAGAGCAGGGATAAGTAAGCACAGGAGAGAGACGATAAATATATGGAGCATATCTGTCACCCACAAATCATTTTTAACTTAAACCGTGTTGTGTGGAAACTTCCAGGAGCCAGTTCTCTCATCAGGTGACTTCTAGTGACCTGTCGGACCATCTTACCAGCCCCCAACTTTTTGTTTTGTTTTTCAAGAAAGGGTTTCTCTGGCTGTCATAGGACTCTCTCTGTAGACCAGGCTGGCCAGGAGATCCACCCGCCTCTGCCTCCCAAGGGCTGGGATTAAAGGCGTGCGCCACCACCACCCAACCCCAATTTTTAACTTTGTAACCCAAGTACCACTGGACAGTATCTAACCTGGGCTCTTGAACTCACTGACTTCCCACCTATGCCTCCTGAGTGCTGATTCTACGGGTGTCCACCCCCAGACACTGCCCCCACTGGCAGTTCCGAAGGTCAAGAGAGCTGCCAGCCTGCTGAGACATCACCACCACCATTTGTCACTGGCTGTCATAGCCTCTGAAACCCTTCCAGAAGTCCAGAGCAAAAGGCTTTCTCTGCTGTGTCCCTTAACCCAGGTGGCACAATGCTATTCTCAGATACTGCATGATCTTTTGTGAGGGATCCTCCTTTGGTCCTTAGTATGTCCTACATCCAACAGACCTAAGACACTTTTACTGGGGATTGTGAATGACTGACTCAGATCTACCTGGGCCTGGTTCAATGTCAGATTCTTTAAGGAAGCCTTGAATACTGAAGGGAAAGCTGCTACACAGAGAAGAGAGTCGGGTGGGGACTAGGCTGGAACTGAGACCTGCTCTTGGGCCCCCATCTCCAGAGACCTGCAGCTTGCAGGAAGAGGAGCGAGAGATTACCTACCAAGGCTGCACAGCAAATGTGACTCTACCTCGTTGCCAGGGTTTGTGTGCCTCCTCTGTCAGGTGAGTTTTTGGCAAACACCCTCCTTTTCGCTGGGACCCAAACCCAACCAGGAGCTGGGTTCTCAAAGTTTCCCATACCTACTCTGACAAATAGAGTGGTGAGTGGTTCTCAGCCTATGGGTCGTGACCCTTGGGAGAGGGGTTGGATGACCCTTTCACTGTCAACTAAGACAATTGGGAAACACAAATATTTACTTATGATTAATAACTATAGAAAAATTAGTTATAAAGTAACAATAAAAACAATTTTTATAGTTGAGTATCGCCATAATATAAGGAACTGTACTAAAGGGTCACAGCATTAGGAAAGTTGAGAACCACTGCTCTGGGCAGTTCATTCTGGCCACACTTTCCTTGCCCATGAGCAAGTGCTGACTCCAGAGGGCCTACAAATCAGTTATAGTATCCATTCTACTTTGGGACTGGCCTAGAGGGAGGGGGCCAATCCTGACCATACTGTTCTCTGCTTCTTGGCAGTTTCAATACCGACACCCTGCAGTTGGAGACCTACTGTGGCTGCTGCCAGCCTCTAAATACCTATGAGAAGCAAGTCTCCCTGCCCTGTCCAGATCCCAATGCACCAGGTCAGCAGCTCACACTCACCCTCCAAGTGTTCAGCAGTTGTGCATGTAGCCCCCTGAAATGCAAGGACTAAATAACAACTGGTTTCTTGGGCACAAGGGGGTCAAAAACAGACAGACACACATGCAAAAGCCATTTCTGATACTTCCCCAACACTGTAACAAGCAATCCTCTTACTGGCCACTGGCATGGCCTCAAAAAGACCTTGGACATGGCTCACCCTGAGACAGCGGAGAAACAGAGCAACAGCTGTCATGCAAAGACTCCTACCATCTACCTCCTGCAGACCTTGACCAAGCAAAACAGACCTTCTGTGGAAATGAACTACTCACATCCCTTCAACCTTTGATGCCTTGGGAATTTCCTGTCCACCTGTATACACCTCCCAGCCTCTGGCTATAATGCCCAAGAGATCAGAGCACCAAAGAAGGTGCTGGGAAGACTGGGTGGGGTACCTGGGGAGACACTGGGAATAACAGGAGGAAGATGCAGGAGTATGAACCTTGGGTAGGGGGCAGGCAGCAAGATAAGCACCAGAGAGGCACAAGGAAAGGTCTCCCCAGAGTCAGGGAGAAGTAAAAGCATTGGTACCCGCTAGACAGGAGGCCATCACCCAACAATGAGCAGATTCCAAATAAACTGGTTCTTTTCAAGGCAGAACCTGGTGTATGCATGCTGCTGTCTTCTTCCAGGATCCTGAGCATGATGTCACAAATATCTGCACAGAGCAGGTCATCAGGACCTGGGACTGCGCTTGGTGGGGCTAAGACAGAAATGCCCTGGTCTTGAGATACTTCCATCTAGGATTTTGCTAAGTCTATGCTGAATGAAACCCACTATCTTCCAGGCTTCCCAGGCAAGGACCATCTCTCATGTGCAGCCCCAGAGTGGGGCAAGGGAGAGAAGTCCTGAGTCCATGGGTCCTATGTGCTTAGATCAAATCTTCCAGGCACAGACTTCAGTGAACTGTAGCCACAGACTTATGGTAGTATATGGACCCATGCTAGGCTCAACACACCCAGCATCACACAGACAGAGCTAGGGCAATCACTTCCTGAGGTACCCCTGAATTTAGAGGCAAGCAGCACTTGAGAGTCCTTGGTTCTGAGTTGTACTCAATTCCACAGGGCAAGGACTGAGGCCAGTACCGGACACTCCACATAAAGATCACACAAATGTTCCAGTTTCCTGTCCTAGCATTTATTTATTTTTTCCTCTGAGAACAAGCACACGGTACTGACGGAGGCCCAGGAGTCACAAAGAGTGGGCCTGTGCCCCAGCAGCTTCCATGTGCAGGGACATTACTGAGCTAGACACCATCACTGGATAGCACATGGTACATAAGCCACAGCCACACAGACTGAGCTCTCAACATGGTCCTTGCAGCCGTATGTGGATTGCATGTAATGGAGAGCCACGATGTCTAGCTACTGGAGCAAGAGAACTCCAGAGGCTCACTGTGGCCACAGCTAGATCATCCTCCTGCGACACAAGCCTGTGCCGTGGCAGATATGGATCACAACAAATGGCAGCCAGACTAAGGGCTTCATGGAACACAAGGGTCAGCATAGCAGGTGTTGGCTGCTCTGAACTAACTGCCCGGGCTGTACAGAGTGGGGCTGCAGAAGCTTGAGTGGACAGGAACCCTGCTACTATCCTCAGATCCACCATGGCAGGCTGGCAGCCTGAGGGGGGAAAAAACCCCTCATGCATATGTGACCACACCCAGTGCTCCAAGTGAGCAAGGGGCATCAACACTGCTGTGTAAGTACAGATAAGCCTGTACAGCTGATCCACAGCAATCCCGGGCATCATCTCAAGACCGAGTGCAGGGCTCCAGCCCGGTATCCCAAAGCTTCTGACATGGTCAATGCTCTTCCCCTGATGGGCCACACATACAGTCCAATGCCCCCAAAAGGGTAACTAACAATTGAGCCGCCAGTACTCAAGTTAGGAAGTCCAGTGCATTCTTAGCAGAGCACCTGCCTGGGCTGCCATTTTTCACCCCTGCCTCTCACTTCAATACTGCAATTAGGCCTCCCTTTCCCACCCAACCACAAGGGCTTCACAGAAGTGAGAGTGCAATACTGGGGCACCAACTAAGACCCTCTGGAGAGAAGCACACTTTATGAATTATCACTTCACCACCTTACCCATTAACCTTCAAGTCCCTAGAATGTACTATAAGAACAGCACATTCATTAAAAACAAAAGATGGGTGATGTCCATGTTTTCCAAAGTCAATAGGAACCTCTCTACCCACCATGCTGCAAACCTAAGGTCTCAAATAAGTAGTGAAATGTTTAAGCTGTCCCTTTAAGAACACTGGTATGCTAGGCACAGGATCCTGCCATGAATGGGGCATGGATTTGCCAACAGTCATAAACACAAGCCTTTCGGCACCATCAGGTAGTGCTATAGCAAACCCCAAGAGCTCTGCTCAGCCCATGTGGTCACACACCTCTAGGCCACTGCTGTTACCATCCAGCATGGCCACATAGCCCTGTGTTAACCTTATAAGCACATGGCGCTGTTTCTGGATTCTGAGAATGAGTCAGTGGCATTTTAATAAAATTTGAACAAAATTTCCACTTTCATTCAAACTTCTAATTTCCCTTTAATTTGTAGTTGAACCACGGGACTGCCTTGAATTTCCAGGTCCAGGCACCCTTCTTTGATGGAGCAGGCCTGCTGCAGCCCTTCTCAAACTGTCCTGCATCCCCTCCACACCCACGGGGCTGGCTGTAGGAGTACGACTGGAGGTGCCTTGAGCGGCAGCTTTTCAGACAAGGGGTGTTTATCTGCAGTGCGGTACAAAGACAAACGGTAGAGACAAGAGAGACGCACAAACAAAAAGCCTGCTCTTCTGGCCTGTGGATTAGAACTGTTCCGACAGCAATTCACATAGTCTTTGAGAGACGGTGTCTTTGCTGGTACGCAGCGTGAGTCGGTACATCTGAAATAGAGAGCAGCAGGGTGAGCAGGCACTGAGCCCCAGGCTCTTAGGTATTTTTGTGGTACAGGCCTCATCATTCACAGAAGCCACCCCCACCACCACCACCACCAAGCTCAGTTTTACCAGTAAAAATAGAAAAGTCTAATAAAAGCAAGTGTTTGCAGCAAAGGGGCATGGATGTTAGTGAGGTGGGAGTCAGCCTTTTGTATTCTGAGACACAGTCTTACTGTGTAGCCCAGGTTGGCAAGCTGTTACACCTCCTGCCTTCTCATCCTGAGTATTGAGATTATAGGGATGCACCACAATACACAACAAGCTTGAGAGCTTCTCATCAAGTTAACTATGCAGCACCCTTAGAGATGACCATTACACTCCCCAAACCACCCAAGTGTTGTGAAAACAAGTACCCAGAATCAATAGAATACATAGACTGGAGTTTCAACAACACTGCTAAAGCAAGCAGCAATGCATACCACGTTCAAGGAGGGAGGAAGAACAAGATAGCACCAGGAGAGCTGGGCAGACACAACTCAGAGCTAGGCTACTACATGGGCAACGTGGTGGCATGCCAGGCCTTCTGTGAGGAGAGGGAAATCTATGTGCTCTGATGGCCAGTTGTTCTAAGTGTCTGCACTGTCATATGACCAACACTTAGAATCTGAGTGTCTCCATAAATAAACTTCACCAAAATAAAAAAACAACACAATCATATTCATCCTCCTGCTATGGAGGCCTCACCTGAGCTTGCAGATTTGGCTCCAGGCGCAGCAAGCAGCCGATCTGGGTGGTTTTGGTATGGATTATGCCAGCACCCACAAAATTTGCAGGGTTCGGATCAACTTCCTCAAGGAGTGCAGAACCAAATCCAATAATCTATACAGAATGAAGAGGCAGGTCAGGATGCACTGGTCACAATTCCTGCCTCAGCAACATTGCCATACAACCCTTTACCTTTGCTTTAGTGATCTCTGTGTCCATCGGATGCTTTGCTTTGAAAATATTCTGCACTTCTTGCTGTGGACTACAAAAAGCAGCATGTTAGTACTATAAACCACGCAGAGACCCATAGATCATCCTGTCCGAGGACAGCCCCATTCCCCTCTCCACCCATAGTACAGCCCTCTCACTTGCTCAACTGCTTCCAACGTTGAAAGAAATCCTGAGAAGCCATTTCTGTGGGCTGGAAAAATTTGTTGAGCGTAATGGGCAGCTTAACAGACACATTCTGGAAGGTACCACCATACCTATAACAACAGAGTCATGTTATGGAGAACAAATACCTGGTCAAAATGTTCCAGTTCATGGGTCTTCAGAACTTAGAGAATGGCCATGTGGCCACCCATCCCAACAACAGCCACTAAGACTGCATACCAACAGTATTCTTGGAGGAGCTAAGCCACAACCTCCACCCGTTACGGTCCATGTCTATGCCATTCACAGGTGAGTAAGGGACCAAAGTCACTGCTTTGTGCCAAGTGTCAAAGGACCGGTTCCTCTCAGTCCTACTCCTTTGGCAAATGAAGACCCAGGACAGGCCCAAGCAGACTATCAAATCAATTAGCCTTATAGCTCCCCAAACAAGGAACCATTGTGATGACTAAAAGTAAGACTACATGCCATGACCCAGAAGTCTAACTCCACACCAGCTACCATCATTGTCCCTCAAGCTGTCCTTTCAGCATCAGCAGACAGCACTGCTACAGGCTAATGCTCTTGTACACTGTAAAGATTTGTCACTCATATTGGTTTAATACAACGCTGATTGGCCAGTAGCTAGGCAGGATATATAGGCAGGAAACTAGACTAGGAGAATTCTGGGAAGAGAAAAGGCAGAGCTGCAGTCACGAGAGACGTAGTGGAAGCAAGATGAGAATGCCTACTAAGAAAAGGTTCTAAGCCATAGATAAGAATTATGAGTTAATTTAAGTTGTAAGAGCTGGTAAATAATAAGTCTGAGCTAATAAGCCAAACATTTTATAATGTGTGTATTTGGAACTGAATGGCTGCAGGACCAGGCGGGACAGACACTTCTGTCTACACAGCAGGAGAGCCTGGCTCTCTGCCTCCAGGGAAGCAGGCCTTTCCATGTCTCACCACAAAATCACCTGGGTCAGAAATAGCGTAGCCCACAGACCACAGAGGAGACTCAAACCCCATGGGTGCCATGTCATGGTCACAGAAGCCTCCTCCCTCTCCACTTGCTCCCATCTTCTGGAAGCTCCAGGTCTGGCAGGACTTTGCATACATGCACAGCAGTAACTAATTAATGCCCTTGAGAAGCACACAGGTTGGGAAAGGGCACAAGAAGCGTACACCCCTCACCTGAACTGGATGTTGAGGACAGGTGCCTCTGTGAAATCAGATATACACTCAATGTTGACCACCTGTTGCACCTGTGCGCCCCCATCCACAGTTGGGTCCACAGGCTTGGTCTGCAGGTTCAGATGTGAGCACATTAAGGAGTCCAGGCAGGCAGGGAAAATGGGAATAGCATAGCCAGCCCACAACAGAAAGCAGCAGGGGCCCCCTACAAACCACTCTGCCAGCATCATAAATCAAGGCCCAGAACTGTTGCCAGCCTGTCCTTCCACCATTCAACATCTCCCACTGGCCCAGACCACCCACAGTCATTATGTATCTGACTAATCCCTTTCTCTAAAAGACCTTGGATGTTGTACACTAGCTGCATACTGGCCTTGACACTGCCCAAGTGAGCTCTGGAACTGTGATGACTCCTGCTGTGCTCAGTAGAAGCTATGAGTTAGTAGAAGCTATGCCTGCTAACTCAAAGGCTTTACAGATCAGTGTAGCTCTGCACTTCTGCAAGCCAGAGGTTGCAACATGTGAACTGGAGCCTCTAGGCTCACTGAAACACCTTTGTATCCAGGATCCATGGAATCATAACTAGACTTGGGCCGTTTCTGCTTCCCTCTGCATTCTGCATGGCAACCTGTGCCCACAGCTCATGATCCCACGAAAAAGAGACACATAGACAGTAGTTCTGTATGCATCGGTCCTTTGAGTGTGTAACAGGGGAATGCTGGAGATAGAACTAGGATTTTGCTTATACTTCGTAAGTGTGCCTTCCACCACTGAGTCACATCCCTAAACACTACCCCAGTATTTTTTACTTATTTCCAAATAGTTGTATATTTAAATATATCATCTCCAATTGAACACAGATCTACTACAAAGATGATACCCACTGTTCTACATACTATGAGTTGAGCCCAAGGTTCGCATCCCTGGCCGTTGTGGATCCTGGTCTGCACACTGCAGCAGACCCCAGCTGTCCATCTCTCACAGCCCCTCAGCTGCAGCCATCCAACATTCCTGACCATTCCTGATGGCTACATGGAGCCATCCTCTACGTGAGCAAAGGATGTGCCAAATAACACCTAAGCCCAGCAAGCACGAGATGCTCCATACCGGCTAGTTACCACAGGATCACTCTGCCTTCGGCCACAGCACCCATAGGGGGACTTCACAGAGTAAAGGGCAAATGATATCCACAGGAGAGCAAAACAAGCAGAGAGTGACTCACACAACAAGATGAAAGGCACAGCTGTGTGGGTGGTGTCGGATGCACCAACAGGACAACTCAAAGGGAAGGCCGTGGTTTGACTGCGATATGGAAAACACTGCCATTTGAACAAAAACAGCCCCCCCAAACTTCCTCTAACCCTAATTTCTGTCTGTCTGTCTGAGACCCTAGAGATAAACAAGGATATTAGCCTGAAGGTCATCAGCACAGATTAGTGTTGGAGTGAAGTTCAGGAACTGCGTGGAGGTCTTGTTACCATAAAATATGAACATTCGGCCTAGGAAGAAACAGAGATAGTTTGTTTTATAACACATTATGTCACATTTATCATGAATAGTCAGTCAAAAGTGGCCCCTGCAATTCCCAGTTAGATATATTATTGTAAACTATGACTATTGCTAAAATATAAAAACAACTTTGTGTGTGTGTGTGTGTGTGTGTGTGTGTGTGTGTGTGTGTGTGTGTGTGTGTGTGTGTGCGCGCGCGCGCGCGCGCGCGCGCGCGCGCCTCTGGCCTAGAACTCTCAATGTATTCCTGGCTGGCCCTGACATGACAACCCTTCTGCCTCAGCCTCCCAAATGCTAGGATTATAAACACAGGCCACTATATTAAGCTTCTAGTTTAAAAGTAGCATAGCAGGCAAGCAAAGTAGCATTTGCCTGTCATCCCAGTGCTTGAGAGGTAGAAGCAGGAAGATCAGGGGTTCAAGGCCAACCTCATTTACATAGAACATTTGAGGACAGCCTGGGGTACATAAACTGGGCAGTGGTAGCTCTCGCCTTTAATCCCAGCAGAAGCAGGCAGATTCCTGTGAATTGAAGGCCACTCTAATCTACAGAGCAAGTTCTAGGATAGCCTCCAAAGCTGTAGGGAAACCCTGTTTAGGAAAAACAAAACAAAAACAAAAACACAAAAAAAAAGAGCCTGTTTCAAACACAAAACAAAAGCCAAATAAAAAATAGCATGGCAGAATGAGAAAAGGGAAATGGGGATGGGAGGGTATCTTCTCTTCTGCCCCTCACACCTGCCCTTGGGCCTCCTTTTTATGTAGTTACTCAAGGGTAGAAGTCAGATTTCTGTAAATTAGAACCACAACCACAGACACAAGGTCAGGAGGACAGCAGAGCCCTCTGAGGAACGGCCTGCCCTGTGTTGAAGGCACCTAGACCCAACCATACATCCTCCGCTTTTGTCTACCAGCTGACTCACTCGGTGATACTAACAGCCAGGACTGTCCTTCTAACACGCCATGCCCCTACAGTGACCAATCAGGACATGCTCCCTGTATCAAATGGCTAGATCCTGTTGACACTTACACCCTTGGAGTTCAGAAAGGAAACCAAACACTAAAAGTTGTGAAAAAACAGTTTAGCTTCCCTCCTCAACCAAACCTGGTGAAATCACCATGACAAGGGGCAAAGCCTTGGTCAGACCAGACACAGGGGAGCAGTCTCATCAGCCTGGCATCTCTCAGATAAATGCTACTGGTCCCCAGAATCCTGCAGGGCTGCAGGGCTGCAGGGCAGGTCTACTCCCTTTTCACAGACATCAAATCCACCTTAGTAGTAACTCCAACAGTGTGGTGGGCAAAATGTTTTCTTTTATGACTCAAGAAAATTCCCTTCCTTTTTAATTGTGGTAAAGTGTATATAAGTTAAGTCATGCTAGGTACATAGCTTAGTAATGTATAGCTATCCCCAACATCCCATTTTCCATGTTACTAGTCAGTGCACAGATTATAAACATTTCTCATTATATAATTTCCCCTAATTCTTTTTGGTTTTTTAAATTTACTTTATTTTAGACAGGATCTTACACTATTACCAAGGTTAGCCTGGAACAAATGACAATCCCCCTGTCTCAGTCTCCCAAGTGCTGGAACTAGAGATGTAAGCACCATACCTGCCCTTAAATTTTTGTTTTTTGGTGGTGGTGTTGCTGCTGAAGGAACTCTTGCTATGTAACCTTGGCTTGTCTGGAACATGCTATCTAGCCCAGAGTGCCCTCAAATACGCAAATCTCCTGTCTCTGCCTCCAAATGCTGGGTTTACTGTGGGCCCATATTTCTGTATGGCACAAAAGCCATAAGCCCGATCTGAGGTGGTCGGGTAGCTCTGCAGACAAGCTGTCTCTGCGTAACAATAGCAAGGATGTACTGATCCTTTCTTTCTTTTGTTAGAAATGTAGGTCACCTGAGGAGAGGTGTTAGCTGGTCAGGATGTTTGGTGCTTACTTCTTGGTAATTTGGATGCTAATTCAGGCCTACGTGACAGCTAGCATACAGGTAGAATGCAGACATGACTAAAGTCCATTCACCTGGTTGCCTAGGAGACTGCCTAATGTGTTTTCCCGCTCAATTTATGTGATGATATATAAGCTGTTTGGAGAATAAACATGGGAAATCTTTGGGAGATCGTCAGGAGAAAAGACCCTGAGATGCCCTTCCATGATGACTGTGTAAGTTGTGTCTGATTATTCCTAGCGACTCCGTAACAGTCCCAGTTAGGGAAAAGAATTATCTATGTTGGACCCACACGGGCTTCAACAGGTTACATTTGTGTGTCACCATGCTTGGCTATTTCTCATAATTTCTTTTTTTCTTAAAGAAATTGTCATTAAGTAAAACACATACCTAAATTCTGCCGAAATTCAGACTTAAGTCCAATCTGAAGCAGCTGGTTCTCAAACAACACACCATTATTTTTACAAACAAACCTAGGAAAAAAGGATAGTGAAGCATCACTCAGAGCCACCTGCAGCAAGCAGAGTTAGAAAGGGTTTACAGTATTTTGGAGCAAAAATATTTCTGTGGAGACAGAAGAGACAAAGTGAAGTGCTTCAAGGATCTTTCTTATCCCAGTCTTTAAAGCTGGAGCTAGAGCCAGTATCTGGTGGCAAGCTTCCTCAGGTGCCACTCAGAAACAGATGGTGTCACCTGTGACTATCACCCAGGGAGATCTGGGGTAAGGAAGCTAGGAATGGGGAATATGTAGAGGGTGCAGTTGGATTCTCAGTGCCTGAGACAGTGACATGTGGCAGCACATCTTAAGGTCTCAATGCACACTTGAATAGGCTCAGGGACCAAGCTGAGTGACCTCTGCCCTAGATCATACAGCAATCAGCTCAGCCAACTTTTCTACAGTTGAGCTGTTCCCTTGTGCCTGGGCACGCAGGGCAGAGGACCTCTACAGCTCCCACTCTGCACTGTGCCACAAGAACAATGGAAACAGAGTACCCTCTGAACATACCATAGGCACAAATGCCAACAGCTCTTCCAAGTCATCCAGCTACAACCCAAAACTGTCTGCCCAGTTCTGGCAACAGTGAAATGTCCCAAAATAAAACACTATCTATTCTGTATAAGAGATAATTTTTCCAACACTTCTGAGAACATATAACAGCGCACATGAGAATGACTGTTCTCTTGTAGGATGTGGCTGGGCTCCAAACACTAGCATAGGGCCCACTTCCCTAGGCCAGCACTCTACTCAGGCCCAGCTTGGATGTTACTCAAGGAGCCTAAGCAGAAGTTATGGGGCTCACACACTTAGATCTGGGTATCAATCTATCATCCAAATGATAAAGAAGCCCTGCCATCCATGAATGTCCAGCTGGCTATTTCCAAAAGGTCATTTCAATTGCACTTGACCTAAGGGAACTCATAGGTAAAGTCATGTTAAGCTTATGGAGGATGCAACCTCCCTCACGCATGCTGCACTGCCCAAAGCAACAGGTCCTTCCACAATGCACCACACAAACATCATGTGGTAACCCTGTGTGGCCACATCAAAGTCAAGACAGGCAAATCCCTACACAGGGTAGTATCCTGAAGAAACATCCCAGAACCTAGAGATGGTATCAAGGATCAGACCAGTAGGTCAGGATAAGGAGAAGTGCATGACCTACTGGAGCTGGACAGCACAAGCCAGAACCTTACACCAACACAGGAAGACTCAAGTCTGCAAACAACTAACACCCATATTCCCTACCCCCATCTTCACAGGACACCAAGGAGTAACTAACCCACAGCCCATGGCTGTCATGGAGTAACAATAACAAAGCAAAACTAGGGTACTCCTAGATACAGACCCTGTAAAAACTAGGGTACATAGCTGAACCCCATGTTGCCCCTTCAACAAGGGTCTAGGAAGCTGGGTTTTCCACAGCTGTAAAATACCAAGCTCAGCAATTCTCAAGCCATCAGAGGTCTGTTCACAGCCTGCTCCAAACACACATTTCCTAACAGGAAGGAAGGATCATGTGCAAAATGAATACAAGGAAATGAAAACTCTAAAACCACAAGAACCCTGGTATCATCTCCAGGCAGGAAACAGAGGTTTCATTCTAACCTCCCCAGACAAAATCCACTGCCACTGGAGGGTACAAGTGAGGAGCTTCACATCAGCCATGAACCAGGATACAGCGGAGTAAGGAGCAGCAAGGGAAGCTGGCAAAATCAGCCAACAAGAAGGAAAGCGATTCTAAACCTTTGAAAGTGGAAAACAGAGAAAGTGGGTGGACAAGAGGCATGTAAGTGAGCATGTAAGGGGCTCGACCCAGGGAGTCAGCAAGTGATATGGGATGTCCTTCTTGTAGATGTGTTGCTTTTAATGGCTAATGAACAAAGCTGTTTCAGCCAGTAGCTTAGTAGAGTAAAGCCAGGTGGGAAATCTGAACAAAGATATATAGAGTAGGCAGAGTCAGGTTTGGAAGAGAGACGAAAAAGTATAAACAGTGTAAAAAGGAAGTAAATAGTTATAAAAAATAAAGTTTTAAAGAAACAGTAAAAGTAATATAAAAAGTACAGACAGTCATAGATTAAAAGTGTAAAGAAAAATAAGCCATGTAAAGATGGAAAATACACAAAAAAATCTGGATTATGTTTATTATTGTGTTTTCTTTAAATTTTTTGACTGTTAATGAGCTAAGTACAGAAAGACATTCCGTTGTACAGGCTGCTAAGAAAAACCAACATATATATTTTAATGGTATCCTGACTTCAAAATTTGAGTCAAAGGATATGTTACCTTGGAAAAGAGATTCTGCATATGTATATTTCTACTCTTGTTTAAGATATTATGCTTATGCGGCTCATTTAAAATATAATGTATAATTAAGAAATACAGGTTAATAGATAATCATCTAGATATATAGAGATATATTTCAGTTAAATATTCTTCAAACCTTTCAAAGATCTACTTAATACAGCATTTAAAATGTTTTAAGAACTTAAGACTTTTCTCAACAGTGACTATTTCAGAGAGGTTTGTGAACAGTGAAGAAACTTGTTATAGAATTTGCCTTCAATGTGACAAGGCTAGCCATTTGGTTCTTGCTTGGACTGCTTGATTAGATATGCTATATAAACTGGACATACAGGACCCACAGAAAATGGTCCTTCAGGGTTCCTGCTTCACTTCATAGAAGAAACTGCCTGACATTCTGCAGGACACAGAAGAAAGCAACTGATGAATATTGTCATTACAGAACAGATCTTTAAATTTCTTGTTTCACGCAAAATTTGCTGGATACTATGGGCCTGTAGGCTAAAGATGGATGCACCAACAATACAGAAGAACTTTAGGTGACTGACTATCCAGGCAGTAAGATGTCTCTGTCAATTCTAGAGTTTGGAAATTGCTTACTTACAGTGCATTTCCTGTTTACTTAGGTAATATTATATCCTTCTGGGGTCTTTGAAGAGTTGAAGACAGACAGTTATAGTTTATCTTAGTTATGATAAAGGATCAATTATATATAAAACTTTAGACTTGCAAAGATAGAATAGATAAGAGTATTTTCCTTAATTTGTCAAATGCAAATGAACTAAATATTGTAACTATAATCCTTGATAACTGTTTTGTATATGTAATTTTACTGTGTTAAAGTTAAAACCTTCCTTTTTATTTAGACAGAAAGGGGGAGATGATATGGAATGTCCTTCTGCATATATGTTGCTTTTATTGGATAATGAATAAAGCTGTTTCGGCCAATGGCTTAGCAGAGTAAAGCCAGGTGGGAAATCTGAACAGAGACATGGAGAGAGAATGGGTAGAGTCAGGGAGACACCATGTAGCTGCCCAAGAAGTAAGTGGTAACAAACCACAAGCCTTGTGGTAAAATACAAAATAACAGAAATGGGTTAATTTAAGATATAAGAGCTAGCTAGAAATATGCCTGAGCTGTGGGCCAAACTGTAATTAATAGAGTTTCTATGTAATTGTTTGGGTCTGGGCAGCCAAGAAATGAACGAGTAGTCAGGGTTCCTGCTTCAAGCAAGAAAGAGCCAGGCAGGTGCCTGAGGCTATGGTGAAAAGGCAGCTATCTATGCACAGCACTGAAGGGGATTTAAAAGGGTATCTGTTAGAGGGTAATAAAAAAACCACACTGACAGAGAGGAAAGCACAAGGGACATGAAGGTGGGGGTAGAGGGATAAGTGGAAAGAAATAAGCTCAGTATTTATCAAATGTCAAAGAAAAGAAACAGCAAGGGTACCATCCGACTCCAAAGCAAAGCACAGGCACTCACATGCTCTCTCTCAACAAGAACACCAGACCCCTCTCTAATAGTACTTTAGGTGTTAGGGACTAAGCACAGAATCACCCATGAGGTACAGCTCCCACCATGCCACCCAGGCAGTACTCAGAAACTGGGCTACCTGGCAAAGTTGTCTTCGGAGCCGGGTGCAAGAGGTGCAACTGCAGAAGCTGAGTCTGAGAACACGTCCACTAGCAGCCCACCGCCAGAAGAGGGAGGGGGCCCCGTGGGAGCAGGGGGAGCAGCTCCCAGACCCAGCAGGTCTGCTGATGGAGAAGGTGTAGACTGGAAGATAAGAAAAGGGAACATCAGCATGGATCCTTGGATGCTCAAGACTCACACAGCCCTGTGTCCACTCCCAGGTCAAGTAACAAGGAAGTTGGGGAAGGGGGCAGGGAGCAAGCAGTCCAGAAACTACAGACCAGCAAGAGAGAGCTGCTGACCACATACAAAATAAGCCTACCCATGAGTTCAGATGAAGACATTCACGTCATTATACCATCATAATTTCATACAACTAGAAAATCGTCTGCATTTTCCCACAAATGCTATTTGAGCAAAACGACAAAGTTCTAAAAATGTTTTGCCACCAAAAACATTGAAATACAGGGGTTAAGAAATAAGTTCATGCACATTACTGTCAACTGTTCAAAAACAGTAAGGTTTGCATACGGTGCAAACAGGGGAATAGGGAGTTCAAGGTTATCCAATGCGACATAGCAAGTTCTAGGCCAGTTTAGGCTGCACAATGAATTCCTGGCTACAATATGAAGGCCTAGTTTCAAACAAACAACAAGAGAAAAGTTTTGGTGTGTGGTCTACTGAGTTTAATAAGGGCCATCTATATAAGGTTGTGGAGCTCTCTGTTGGAGCCTGGTGGGCTCAGCAGTGAACACACAAGTGAAGATTCCACCTCTCAGAATCTATCAATAGCCAAAAGCTCATCAGCAAGGGTTAGAGTCCTGTGAATCTTTCTCTCATCCACAACTGACTGTTGACAGGAATGAAAGAAAGAAACGTGCAGGAAGGAAAATGGGTGGAAGAGGTGGGAAGAGAGTAATCAGTATATATTATACACATGTGTGTAATTATCAAAGAGCAAATTTAGTTAATAAACCTGTAAAATTCAAAAAAGTAAAAAAAAAAAAGATGCAAAGGTAAGCAAACAGATTGCTAGGATGCATTCACAGCTCAGCATTAAGTCTGCTTCCATTATGAAAAGAAGCAGATAAACAAGCACATACACTTCTTACAAACCCTTGTTTTTCAGTCCAGGCAAAAGCATAAGAAAAGAGCCCTTGAAGCCAGGCAGTAGTGGTGCATGCATTTAAGCTCAGCACTCAGGAAGCAGAGGCATGGGAATCTCTGAGTTCAAGGCTAGCCTGGTCTATAGAGTAAATTCCAGGAATGCCAAGGCTACACAGAGAAACCCTGTCTTAAAAGAAGAGAAGGAAGAGGAGAGCAAGGAGAAGGAGTCCTTGAAGTCATTACTGTATCACTCAGGACAAGGGCATAGCTTGTCACCCCACATTCAATACCTAACATTCACAGACCTGACTTACCCAAAGGTGCCCTGCCACACCACGGCCAATTCACACACCTGTGTGCTGTCCACAGAGCTCCCCAGGCCAGTCTATAAATGGTGGGGTGCTACTGGAATGGGACCTTGTGTTCAAGAGTTACTTTGAATAACTTTTGAACATCCATTGGTCATTCACAAAGGCAAACATCAGAAAACTAGATCCTGAAGCCATTCTAATAGAGCACATCTTAGACAGAGCGGGTGCCCAGTGGTTGCAAGTACCCTGCACACAAGTGGCAACAGTCTGTCCCAGCCACAGAAACTCCTTCAAGTAGGGGCAGAACTCAGAGTGGGCCTCAGCAAAGAAAGCTGAGTGTAGAAATATATTAACAGGGAAGCCAAAATGTTTATTCTTTGAAACAGATGTAATATGCTGTGCTTTTATAGTTCATGGTTAGGCATGTGACAATGTGTATGAGTATTATTTCAAATAAATGAGACACCCTGAGTCTTTGTCATGTGAGGGGCAAAGGTATGAGTGACAGCCTTGCCAGACCTTAGGCCAGGCACAGTCTTAATTGCTGCTATTGGTCAGGAACTAAGGAGGCTGGGGACATAGTAAGCTCCTGGGTCCCCTCATGTGGCTGCATAACTCTTTCAAAAGGGCTACCAAACAAAGCAACACATATTCCCCTCCAAAGGGAACAGGGTCACAGAGAGGCTGGCCAAAGAAGAACTAGAAAAGCCTGGGATTATAGCATCTGATGAACCACATCTACAGCAACCCAGGGCAAAGGTGGTCACAAAACCACATTTCTAGCCCTGCTTTAGTTAAAAGACGGTAACAAAGCTCTCCAAATGGCGTCTCCCACCAACGACCATCAGATGTTGTGTTCCTCCATCCACAGGAACAGCTCCATTGTGTCACATCAAGGGGAAGTTTGTTCTACTTCAGTCACTAAGGGAAACCTCCAAGAGGAAAAAGGCAAGCAATTCTAAATTTATGAAGAACACACACCAGGTCTCCTCTAGAAGTGTGTAGTCTTGGGTCTAAAATAAGTTCACCACAGAGAGCCACAGGTGCTCACCTGACCCCAAAAAGCTAAAAACTGGTCTCATAGAATAGGTTGCCCTGACCACATGTCCAGCGCTGGATTCCACGGGACTACCCACAATCTTTCTCACAGACACCAGGACTGTCATTCCCAAGTCTAGGAACGGAGGCCCTGATGGGCACCAGGTACACAGTGGCAGGGACCCACCGCTGCACTGGTGCTGGCTGGAACAGGTTCAGGACCCCCATTCACATCGATGCTTCGCTCACGCTTGCTCTCCTCCAGGTCAGTCACTGTGCTCGGGCCCTTCTTCTTCTTCAGCTTGGCCAAGATGGAGGACTCACGCTCAGGGAAGGGTGGCATCTCCTCCAGGACAGTTGCCTATTGGAAGGAATAGAAGTTGGTGTGGCCATTCTGGCACCCATTACCAGCCCAGTGGCCCCAGCACCAAACAGCCCAGCCAGGAGCCCGCACCAGGATGTCGGTGCTGGCAACAGTACTCAGTCGCAGGTACTCCACAGCCCGCTGCTGCAGCTCCACATCTGCATTCTTCAGTTGGCTGTCGCTGCGCAGCACGTCCTGAATGGTAGCCTTTACCTCTGGAAAGAGGTTCACGAACTTGATGTAGGTGGACAGCAGGAGTGCCCGGGTGGGGACGCTGCACAAGTGGAACTTGGAGTGGAGCAGGTTGAACTGGATCAGAGGGCTTGAGAGGGGCAGAGAGCACAGACGGGGAGTCACACTATCTCATCTGTCCCATGTGCTGTCTTGTGTTCAGCCTGCACCTGCAGTGGGGACCCTATGCTAAAGCAGTGCCTCTTTAAGGAGGGCATACTGCCAGCTCCCAGTGTAAGGGTTTCCTCCTCCCTCAGGATGTCAAAGCAGTGTAGACAGGGAGCGGGGCAGTCCAGTGCAGTGCATACACCTGGTTCCCTGGGGTCTTTTACCTGGAACGTGGGTCCCCAGCTATCAAGTTTCCAAACTCCCCCAGGATGTAGCCGCCCACTTTGACCAAGTTCTCATGACACGCTGGAGCCTGCAATGCCTGTGAAACAAGGAACATCAGGAGCTAGGCCACAGAAAAGGCAGCTGACATGAAGTGAAGCCACAGCAGACACACAGGCCCTTCCTTGCAAGGTATATTCTGAAGTCAGTGAGAGCTTCCCCCTAAAGCCCTGCAAACCCTGGCTTCCTACAGCTGCTGCAGTGCCAACAGCAGAGGGCCCAGCAGCAAGACCAGTGACTATCCCCAGAGACTCTTGAGATGATGTCCCTCATGCACAGGACAGCTAGTAGGTGGCTCAACAGCCCCATCAGCCCTAATGGGCGTTTGGAGATTAGGATGAGAGGAAACTGCTGCTTGGTGGGGGACATTAGTTCAAGAAAGGCATAACCACCACTGGGACAAAAAAAGGGCGAAAAGCAACACCCCTGGAGCCCATCTCTGTCCCCTCCACTGCCCCTAGTGAGGGTGTGCACCCCTCCCCCACCATACCTCAAACACTGTCTTGGCAGCATAACCCTGCACATCGTCACGGTTGATGACAATCTGGATGACACGATACCACACCTCTTCACTCACATAGTCGCCCGCAATGCGGATGAGGTTGAGGATGGTGTCCACATACCAAGTGTAGTCCACTGCATACTTCTCAGCTAGGATGGCCACCTTCAGCACCTGCAAAGAAGACAGGGCCCTCAGAGAGATACTACTGAACACATCAAGAACAGACTGGCACACAGTCTATGCTGGGTTGCAGAAGGACCTATCGCAGGGTGGACAGAAAGCTTCCAGCAGATCTTAAGAGGGCCAGAGAGTGGAAAACAGCAGACTCAAGTGAGGAAAACTGGTCAACTTCAGGGACACAACAGTGCAACTGTGCACAAGAGCTGCGCCTAGGACAAAGTGCTAACACTCACAACAATCTACTGAGGTCAGTCATACCCCAACCCTGCATTACCTTACCTCCCTGACTCTATAGAACCTCCAAAGTTTGGTAGTTTGAATGAGTCTATGCATGATCCCCATAAGCTCTTACATTTGAATGCTTGGTCTCTAGTTAGTGGAACTATTTGGGAAGGTCTTGGAGTGGGTGTGGTATTGTTGGAGGAGGCTTATTACTAGGGGTGGGCTTTGAGGTTTTAAAAGGCCATGGCAAGCCCAGTCTGCCTACAACTTACAAGCCATATGAGCCCTCAGTGTTCCAGAAGCCATGACTGTCTACCTGCCACCATACTCCCCACCGTGATGATGCGCACAGACTAACCCTCTGAAACTGAAGGCAAGCCTCCAATTAAATATCCTATTTTAAAAGTTGCCTTGGTCATGGTGTCACTTCACACTGACAGTATGGACACTAAAACCAAGAATAAATGGGGCCTCATGAAGCTTAAAAGCTTCTATATGGCAAGGACACCTCCATTCCAGCAAAGCGCAGTCTACAGAATGGAAAAGGTCTTCACCAGTAACACAGCTGATAGAGTGCATCTAAAATACATGAAAAACAAAACAAAAACAGAACTAAACAGTTCACAAAAGATGAAATATAAATGGCTAAGAAATACTTGAAGACATGTTCAATATCCTTAGCCATCCAGGAAATGCAAATTAAAATTACTTTGGGATTTCACCTTAACCAAGTCAGAACATCCAAGATCAATAAAACATATGACAGTGCATGCTGGCAAAGATTCAGGGAAAGAGGAGCACTTGTTCATTGCTGGTGGGAGTGTAAACTTATACTGCTACTAAGGAAATCAGTGTGGCAGTTCCTCAGAACCTCAGGAAACTAGGAATAAATCTACCTCAAGATCCAGCTATAGGGGCTGGAGAGATGGCTCAGTGGTTAAGAGCATTGCCTGCTCTTCCAAAGGTCCTGAGTTCAATTCCCAGCAACCACATAGTGGCTCACAACCATCTGTAATGAGGTCTGGTGCCCTCTTCTGGCCTGCAGGCATACAAGCAAACAGAATAATGTATACCTAATAAATAAATATTTAAAAAAAAATCCAGCTATAAAACCAGGCGTGGTGGTACAAACCTTTAATCCCAGAACTCGTAGGGCACATAGGCAGATCTCTGTGAGTTCAAGTGCAGTCTGGTTTACATAAAATTTCAGGATAGCCAGGGATACGTAATGAAGGAATGTCTCAAAAAAAAACCAAAAAGATCCAGCTATACCATTCTTGGGTATGTACCCAAAGAATTCTATATCCTACACCTAGAGATACTTGCTCATCCATAGTCATTGCTGCTCTATTCATAACAGTCAGGAATTGGAAACAACCAAGACGCCCATCAACTGATGAATGAATAATGATTTTCTTTCTAGCTCCATCAATTTACCTGTGGATTTCATAATTTTATTTTTCTTAACCACTTTGGAGAATTTTTCCATCATGAAATCAGCTCACGCTTGCTTGGCACAGATGATTACACCCTGCACTAACAGATATCCACCCTGGAAGGTCAGGGAAAGGAAGCTGATACCAAGGAATCTTTTATGTAGCGTCTCATAGACACTCATGTAAGCCTGCCGGGCACTGAAAATCATCCAAAAATTATCCACTGGAACTCATGTCCATAGTAGGGAGCAGCTTGGACAGCCCTCAGGCTGCAGGACTCACAATTTCCTCTCGGATGGAATAGTCAGCCGTCTCTAGGTAGCTCAGCATCTCAGCCACAATCTGCTGGGCGTTGCTGCGGTCACACATGGCATAGAGCAGATCCACTGCCCTCTGCCGTACACTCACGTCTCGTTCCGTCTGGGAAATAAGGCAGAGTCAGAGCCACTCCTACAAAGCACAGGTTGGGGGACAGTGCCTATCCACTGCTATATGAGAGTCCATAAGGTAGCATCTATTTATTCCATAGGAGCTGTCTTGTGGCACCCTATAGCACTGTCCCCATCAGGCTGGGTGCTCCCCTATCTCAAAGTCCCTTAATGGGCCCCTTACTATCAATATATGGGACTCAACAATTTAGGCCACTTGGAACCCACAAACAACTCACTGCCAGTCCCCTCATACTTAGTCCAGTCAAGATAAACTCCTCCCTGACCAGCTCTTCTAAGGCTACACTCAGGCCTAATAAGCAGGTAACCACTAAGGCCTCTCCATTGTGTTGGCACAAACTAGTACCTTCCATGTTGCCTGGGAGCGGGGGAGGTTCTTGAGCCCCTCTCCAGGTGGCATGGGAAAGAAACCCTACTGCACACAATGCTTGAGAAGCATGATGCAGTTATTTGTAACCCCCCTGCAGTGGTCGACAACAGTTGCAGGATGACCCAGGGCAGGACAGACGAACCTAACAAGAGTTAGCACAGCTTGAGATGAGAGCTGTCTTTATGACCAAAGGGAATGATGAGAAAAGAGATCAATCAGGACTAGGAAGAACACAACTTCAAGTTTAAGACAGGCACCAAATGCCTATTGAGTTACACAAAACACAGATCATGGCCAGACCTGCTCCCCTACAGCTGAAGACTCACCAAGATGAAGAGTGTGAATCCACAGTTCTCTGATGAACTAGCCTAACAAGCAGGTACAGTGTATAGTGTGAGCCGTGCCAGAGAAGCACACCAGCAATGTTACTCACACCCAGAAGCAGGTATGAGAACAGGTAACCTCAGCTAGGCTCTTTAAATTCTGGAATTCTAATTCTTAAAAAAATCTAAAATCCTTGAGTAGGAATTTTGTTTTGTAAAAAGTAAAGCTTCCTGGAGGTAAAAACAAAATATTTCCTCTTCCTACCAAAGAAAACTACTTATGTGTACTGAACTATACTATCTTGGACTCCAGACAGGTGTCACATGAATTCATCCCATGGGACAGGACTGTCACAATAGAGACAAACTCAGGTAAATGTGCTTGGCTAGAACTCTGTTCCCAGGTGCTACGTCCATGGGAATGGCAGGACTTCACTGCAGGAATATAGACAGATTTCTCACCCAATTGCTGCATCCCCCCCATATGTCTGCAAGTGACAGGAACCAGGTAAACACCCTGGGATCCAAACCAAACAGCTTGAAGGAACTCATCTATGCCTACAGGAGGCACCTCCCAATTTTCTGGCATCCACACATGACCAACAAGGAGCACACCTTCAAGGCATTGATGACAGTCTCAATGTGGGTCTTTACAGCTTCGTGAGAGAACTCAGAGCTGGCCAACGTGCACATGCTCTCTAGAGCCAGGTAGCGCAGGTTTGTCTCACGGTGCTGCAGGAATTGGCCCAGCTGGTTGCAGGCACGGACGAGCAAGTTAGGCTCGCTGCAAGGAACAAGGGACATGGTAAGAAGGAGAATACAGTCAGGGAGGGCTGGGAGCTACAAGAAGAGGACACAGTAGAGGAGATGCACTGTAAGGAGGGAGTAGAGAAGTGCAGTGAGAAGTGAGAGAGAAGAAGGGGTGCTGTAAGGAAGGAGCACAATGAATGCTTGATGTAAAAAGGGTTACAATGAGACTTCCCAGTGAGTCTGCAGGATATCCTCTACTCCAGAGTGGACTCTAGAAAGCTCTGGAAGAAAGCTTCACTTTCTTCAAGTTGTGTCCAGAAAAGTGACTAGGGCAACAGCCAGCCTGGAGCAGGGCTGTGCAGGAAACTGGACCAGGCTAGGGTAAGTGGTGAAAGCTAATGGAGAACTCAGGATAAACCATCACAATTCCTCCTCATTTAAGTTTCTTAAGGACAAATAAGACTTTCCTCACATTGCAAGATTTGTTTTTAACAGTTCATTCTCAACCCTGCTCCTGTCTGACAGACTGCTTCTGCCACAGTAACATTTATCTAAATGATGTAGCAAAAACAGCTGTGCCCGAGTCTCATACCTCTGGCAGAGACCCAGAGCACAGAGCCACAGGCATACATAAGAAAATGCCACCAGGATTGAGCAGAAAAAGAACAGAAGCAAGCCTGTGCTGTATAAGACAACCACAGCCTGTGATCCATCCATGGCCCTCTACAGGGGCTGGGAGTCATCACTATCATTGTCCCAGGAGACCCCCAGAAAACTGGAGTGTGCCTTCCTGAGCAGCAAAGCTAATAGCACACAGGTGTCCCTTCCTTTCAGAGAAGTCTCTTGGTGACAGGGACACAGCAGTTCTAGGGACACTGCAACAGCCAAAGTATCTAAAAGGCACGTGAGCTGGAGAAGTATGAGGCACCTGTCACCATCTGCACAAACAATAGACATCAAGCGCCAGCCTCCGTCTGCTATCTCTGAGAGTGATGTGTTGCTTAGTGGCTCACCTGTCATGGTGGATGATCAGGCTGATGGCCTCAAACAGCACAGCATTCTTGGCATTTGAGTGTTGGACCTTCTTAGACTTGGGTGGCTCCTGAGCCTTGTTCAGGATGGTCTCCAAGCACTCAGTCAGACGGCCACGCACTGCAGGGTCTTCTGGGCAAGACACAACTGTCGGCTGGGCTCCTAGCCATTCATCCCACCAGCCCAACCCACACCTTAGCAAGAAACCTCTGACACACTGTCCTGTGGGTGCCTTTGACGGTTATTCCCAGCTGCAGATATGACAGGGAGCATTTGTAAATTGCCATGGAACAGCTCTCTGTTCCAGTGTCATAAACATAAGGTGGAGACAGAGCAGCTGTGGTAGCCACATCTGCTTCTGATTCAGATGGCAGAAAGTACTTCCACTGAGACAACAGTATGTTAGTCATAAAATCCAAGGATTATGGGCAAAACAGCTAAGAAGCTTCAGGGACAAGGAGACTAGTTTTTATTATTACTCACAAAAATAGAGAAAATACACAGAAACATAAATAGAAAGAAATTTTTAAATTTGGCTCAAAGCAGAAGGAAAAAATGTGCAAAAACTAAAGCCAGCCATGGTGGTACATACCTGTTTCATAGTACTTAGAAGGCAGAGGCAGGAGGATTAGGGGTTTAAGACTACATAGTAAGTTCAAGACCAGAATGAGTTACATAAGACCCTATCTCAGTAAGAACAGAACTAGGGCCAGTGAGATGGCTCAGTGAGTAAAGGCATTTGTCATTAAACCTAATGAGTGCAATCCTCAAAACCCACATGGGGAAAGAGAGAACCAACTCCCACAAACTGCCCTCTGACCTCCGCATACATGTTGTAGTACATGCACTCCCATGTACTACATACATATACACACAAAGTAAATGTAAAAACTAGTAAAGCAAAAACCTATAGAGAGCAAATTCGAGTCACAGTGGTAGGAGGCTGCTATCCCAGCACCTAGGAGGCTGAAGTAGGAAGATTACAGTGAATCCCAGGACAGTCTGGGCTGTGTAATAAAAACCTATTGCAGCTGGGTGGTGGTGCACACTTTTAATCCCAGCACTAGGGAGGCAGATGCAAGTAGATCTTTGTGAGTTCAAGCCAGCCTGGTCTACACAGTAAGTTCCAGGATAGCCAGAGCTGTTACAGAGAAACCCTGTCTTAAAAAATCAAAACCAAAACAAACAACAAACAAAAACCTATTACAAAAAAAAGAGGAGGAGAAAGAGAACAGCAGAACAAAAGCACTCAATAAATTTTATGTGTGGTGCTCAAGTAGTTGTGTGTGGATATATGCACATGTGGGAGGGGTCTGCCTCATGGTCCATCCACATTACATTTTTGAGATAGGGACACTCACTGGGACGTGCATCTTGCCAGTAGCTTATACTAGATCCTCGTGTCTCTGCCTCCCTGCTACTAGGATTACAAGTATGTACCACTAACCCTGGCTTTTAGTTGGTGCTTTAGATTGAACTCAAGTCCTTGTGTCTGCCATGCCAACACTTCACTAACTTGACGTCGCTCTGAAGCACCTCCTAATAAACTTTCAAATCTAATAAACAAGATATTTGGCTGGACAGTGGTGGTGCACACCTTTAATCCCACTACTCGGGAAGCAGAGGCAGGCAGATCTGTTTGAGTTCGAGGCCGGCCTGGTCTACAGCTAGAGCCGTTACACAGAGAAACCCTGAATGGGGGATTGGGGATCTAGTAAACAAAATTTTGATCAACTGAAGAATTAAATTTTCCCTCATGAAGAATCTGGAATGAATTGTCATGGAGTAGGGACTGCACAGCGCACCAAGGAAGGGGTATGGAGAATGCTACTTGGGAGGCAGTGCTATTAAAACAACAACAACAACAAAAAAAAAAACACCTAGAAGGACTGCAGGGAACATTACCTGGGGGTGGGTAGCACTGCAGCAGTCTCAGAAGTTTGACTGACAGCCAAGGAGCTGGGACAAAGTAGTAAGTATAGTCCTGAAGATCTGTTGATGCCGACGTCACAATCTGTAAAACAAGTGAATGGATAAAAGGCACCGTCCTCAGGAGTCTCTGCGTGACCCTTAGAAGAGCCCATACCTTCTGAGAAGTTTACAATGTTAGCTATTTTCAATACTGTTTCCTGTTTCCCCTTGAAGAGAAGCTGGCATGGCCAATCAGTTCACATTGAATGGGATGCTGCATCCCTTCTAGAGAACAGCTCCAAATGCTCTCTCCACAAGGGCTATGGTGCCCCGAGACACAAAAGACCAAGGCTGCTTCCAAGCAACAACCAAGCAGAAACCATTCCTTAGTACTAAACACTGACACCTGAAGAAGGAAATCTGTCTTTTGTAGGATGGAAAATGAACAAAAGTCTAAAAGTGCCTCAGGGTCACTCAGAAGGGACAACCCAAAGAGCTAATGTTGTTCTGACCCACACCCCACGGCCCCCAGCCTAAGCCAGGCTGTGAGTTTGTAGAGCCAGGCAGCACTTGCTCTACTTGCAATATGGCCCCTGGCCTAGCTGTGACAACAACTGTCTCCACAGACAGTTCTGCATCCTGTCCACCTCTTATACCTTTTATTGTTGACAATGTTTTTGAGACAGGGTTTCTCTGTGCAACAGCCTTGGATGTCCTGAAACTTGGGTGTCCTGTAGACCAGGCTGGCCTTGAACTCACAGAGGCCCACCCACCTCTGCTCCCAAATTCTGGGATTAAAGGCATGCACCACCACTGCCAGGCTGTTACCTCTCATTCTACGGACCCAGAATTGCTCCCTCCCTAAAAGTGCACCTGTGTGACCCTTTAGCCATGTGAGCACATTCTAGAAAGCTCATCCTGATGATACTAGCCTGGAGAGTCAGGAAAGGACTAAACAGGGCAAGAAATCAACAGCAAGCAGTCAAGCCAGGCAAAAACAAGCCCCAAACCACCTCTGGGAAATGCAGAAACAGGCCCAACACAATTTGTCTTCCAACTTCCAGCTACAGAATGGTCAGAGAGAAATCTGAAGCTTTAATTGCATTCAATTACAACAGAAAGGCAAGAATAATTCTTGAACATTTAGGAAGAAATAAAACAACAATGATACAAACAAGAACAAAATAGTTGGGGAATATTTTCAGGTGTGTGGCTTTTGTTTATGCTGCATTTGTTTGACTCTGTGAAGCTGTGTTACTGTGCCTATCTAAATCACCTAATGGTCCTAATAAAGAGACAAAGGGCCAAGAGAGAGGCAGAAGCAAGGATAGGAGGGGCTGGCAGGCAGAGAAGATAAATAGAAGGAGCAACAAGGAAAAGAAGGCGCAGCAAGAGAACATGGAGGGAGGACGTCAGGGGCCAGCCACCCAGCTTCACAGCAAGCCACAGAGAAAAAAGTAAAGAAAGGTATACAGAAATAGAGAAAGATAAAAGCCCAGAGGCAAAGTTAGTTGGGATAAATTTGGTTAAGAAAAACAAGCAAAGCTGGGCGGTGGTGGCACACGCCTTTAATCCCAGCACTCAGAGGCAGAGGCAGGCGGATCGCTGGGAGTTCGAGGCCAGCCTGGTCTACAAGAGCTAGATCCGGGACAGGCACCAAAGCTACAGAGAAACCCTGTCTCAAAAAAAAAAAAAAAAAAAAAAAGCAAGAAACAAGTCAGGCTAAGGCCGGGCATTCATAACTAAGACTAAGCCTTTGTGTGTGCTTTATTTGGGAGCTGGGTGATGAGTCCCCCCCCCAAAAGAGTTCAAAGAGTAAAAAACATCGCACAACAAAATAGGAAAACAAAAGGTACTGAGCCATGTGGCTAACATAGATAAGAATAATGGGTTAATATAAGCTACAAGAGCTAATAAGAACCCTGAGCTAATGGGCCAATCAGTTTATAACTTATGTAGACCTCTGTGTGTTTTTCTTTGGGATTTACTGGCTGTGGGAACTAGACAAGACAGAAACCCCAACAAGCAGGCCCTCGTGTTACACAACCTCATCATTAGGAAAATGCAAATCACAGGATACACCCCCATACCTGTGAGTAAAAGCAAGAATAAAAAATAAAACATGCCAGCATAATAGCAAGGTAGTAGGTACATACCTACAATCCCAGTATGGGGGGGGGGGGCACGCTAGGCTACAGAGCAAGACCTTCTCTCAAAGGGAGGTGGGGAGGGTGGGCCAAATGGCTCAGTGGGCAAAAGGACTTGCCTCACAAGCCTGACAACCTGAGATCAATCCCTGGAACCCATTAAAGATGGAAGGAGAGAGCTAGAGAGATGGCTCAGTGTTTCTTCTAGAGGCCCTAAGTTTAGTTCCCAGTAGCCACATCAGGCAGCTCATGACTACCTGTAACTGTCTCCATGGGGATCTGATGTCTCTGCTCTCACATGTACATATCCACATGCAAACAAATATGCCTACACAAAATTAAAAACAAACCCTTTAAAAAAATAGGAGAACCTAAAAGTTGTCCTCTGACCTCCAACATGAATCATGATGTGCATACATATAACACACTAAAAGACACACATTGGTGAGGATGTGGAGAAATTAGACCCGTGTGTACCGTTGATGGGATGTAAAATGGTGTAGGTACTGTGCAAACAGTATATCAGTTCTTTAAAAAATAAAATTAGTATATAATGCAGCAATTCCACTCCCCCCAAAAAGCAGCATGCAGGAGACATTTGCACAGTCACATTTACAACAGCTCCATCCACAGAAACCAAAATATGGACACAGTCCAGCATCCAAGTAGCCCAAGTTAGCAAAATACATGAGACAGAAATTCAGAGCTGAAGAGATGGTTTAGTAGTTAAGAGAACATACTGCCTCAAAGGAATGTGCTAGACTTTGTTGACTCCCCATGGAAAGTCTTACTCCCTCTGAGAAGTAGATGAGGGGTGGGGTAGAGGGGATGGTGAAGGGAGGGAGAAGAGGGATGGGAGTGGGAACTGGGATTGGTATATAAAACAAGATCATTTTTTAAAAAGATAAACAAATTTTAAAAATTATAGCAATAGACACAGCTTATGGATCTTTTTAACACCAACGAACTATAAGATTTTATGTGTATGCCACCACACTACATCTATTTTTTGAGACAGAGTCTCACTACGTAGCCCTGGCTGGCCTTGAACTCACAGAGATCTGCCTGCCTCTTGCCTCCCAAGTGCTGGGATTAAAGAAAGGTGCTACCAAGCCTGACCCCTCAAAAAAAATTTAAGCAGTTGCATAATGTTATATAATAGTTAAAATACAAATTTGAGATTGGTGATACAGTTCAGCAGTGGAGTGTTTACCCAACATACACAAGGTACTAGATTCAATCCCCTGAACATAAAAATAAATGAATAAATAAAGTAAGAATATTAGGTAATCACTGAGAAGAGCATTTTAAACATAAAACAGAGCTGTCAGTCTAATATAAGGCGTGGAGGGGGGGGGTGACTGATGATGGAATGGCTGCGGCAACAAGGTCCTGGAACAGCTTCCTCAAAACCTAAAACTAAGGCCAGTAGCAGGTGGATGTCATGGCAACTGAAACACCATTCCAACTCTGAAGGAACAGACATCCTTCCTATCAGCATACTAACATGGACACCCACCCTCCCCTCAGAACTTCAAAAGGGCAATCTTTCTCTTCCACTTACTGATGAGACCAAGAGCACAATTCCCATTAAGAGGAGGATGGCTGTGTTGTAAACTAAAATTGTGCTTTACTTCCAGGGCCATTGTCCGTTTTTGTTTTTGTTTTTTTTTTTATCTTTTTTTTTATCTCGGGTGAATTCTAAAAGGAAATACTACAATAAGCAGAGGGTTTAAAAAAAAGAAAATTTTGTATTGCATCATAAAAAATTTTAAAAAGCTACAAAGGTTACAGAGACACCTTGTTTGCAAAGGCAAGTGACACCACAGGACTTGGGGGTAGGGACCAGATACACAGATGATTTGTAAGACCACAGACTAACTGGGAAAGCTCCAGAGAGCAGTGTAGGCAGAGCAGGAAGTAGAACTCTCACAGTAGAAGTTCTCCAGTATGGTCCAGGATATTGGGTCCCTCACATCTGTACAGTGCCAGCTGTACCACCTAGGTGTGGCCTTACAGCAGATGACTTCACAAGCAGGATTTACCATGCTGACTAGAGGAGGTTCAGCAACTTAAAGTCTCTAACCAGCGGACTCTGCAAAACAATGCCCTGGTAATGTATCTGGCCGTGGAGGAAGGAATATCAGTTCAAGGCCAGTCTGGACTACACAATAAGAGCCTGTCTCCAAGCAACAAGAAACCCAAATAGCATGTCACACCAACTTCTACACATAGATCAGGGAAGGCCATATACACCCACAACCTTTGAAGAATAACAAAGGGTAAATGGTGGCAAGTTGTCTGTTCCAATCCAATGCAGCCAACAGTGCCAACAAAACCCACATGAATGATTCCCAGCCTCAATGACCAACGGGCCCTATCACAACAAAATAAAAGGCCAGTGTGAGCAACCTCAGGCAGTACCAAAGCAGAGGAGCCAACCACATTACTGAAGATAGCACAGCAGGTACTGCAGAAGCTACTGAACACCCCACAGCCTGGGCAATGACATGGAACTGGGCTGCTCACGGTCAGCCACTATTGATGGTCTCCAAGCAAAAAGTAACAAAAGGCTTGAGAGACCAGGGATGACTACACTGCCGTCCACTAAACTGTCACTTCTCTGCGGGATCAGAAAGTAATAACAGCTACTCCAAACGTAAGTGAGGGGTTTACACCCAAGGCTTCTAGACAGACCTTGTAAAATACACAAGCCATAGACCCACTGACAAAACCTGAGACACAAAGTCAGAGCCAGTCCTAGCTACAGTGAAGGTGGGCAGGGAGTACACCAGCTAATGGGCTCTCCCCTTTAGGAAAGGAGACAGAAGAATGCTTCGCACTGGCAGCTGCCCCTCAACATGCACACTGGTAGGGCAGGGTACTTCTCAACCAACAGAGAAAGAAACGTCAACATGCACACTGGTAGGGCAGGATACTTCTCAACCAACAGAAAAGGAAACGTCAAGGACTGGAAGAGGCCATTTTCACTCTGAAATTTACAAAGCAGGCCAAATATCCTGCATTCTAAAATGTAAAAATTACTTCAGTCAAGCAAAGAAGATCAAAACCACCCTGCTATCTGTGCCCACCATGGACTTACTCTGCTCAGTCGAGAGACGGCTAGAGAGACAGAAGTCTTGAACTCCTCGGGATTCTTCTGGGCCAGTGTGGTGATGAGGCTAGTTGCAGCAGTCACTACACCCTGAAAGACAAAGACTCCAATCAGGAGGCCCATAGGAACCACAGGTGACAGGACATATAAAATGCAATCTATAGTACACAGAGTTCCAGGCCTGCCCTAAACAACCCATGAGGTTTGCAAAACTGAGACAGGGAATACCGGCTTCTTCTATTTCCACCTTCTCTCTGGAAACTAGAAATCTAGTCCAGTTTGGACTAGATTTCTAGATACTTGCAGGTGAAGCAGGGTTGGAGCTGGAAAGTGTGTGAGTCCTATTCTGTCCCCATCTGCTCTAGTTGGTTTCAATTTAAATCACTATACCTAGTGTAGTGGGAGACAGAACCTTCCAGCTCATTTGAATTTTCACAATCCTGTTGTATCTGAACTTGGATGGGTCCCAGACCCAGGGCTCCCTTGCAGAGACCCCACACCCTACACCTGGGCTCACACTGGAGCAGCTGAAACCCCAGTGCAGCATGGCAGTTACCCATAAGGCCTTAAGTCTACCACTGTACCAGGAAAACAAACAACTGTGTCCAGCACATTATCTCTTGAAAGATTTTGGTTAAGAAATTCCTAGCCAGGCAGTATAGCACACCTGTAATCAAAGTACTGAAGAGGAAGAGGAAGAAATGTTACTTCAAGGCCAGCCCAAGCTATATAGCAAGACACTGGTTCAAAACCAAAAGTAAATTCTGTCAGGAATCAGGCACTTCTGGGTTCCCAGCATTTGGAATAGGCCAAATCCAAATGAAAGGTAGCTACTCAAGCTATGTGCAAACACCCGACTATTGGCCACCAACTCAGTCTCTCTCCATGTCATGGTTTGCGCTTGTGTGGTCTCACAGGAAGCTAACAACAAGCACACTGCTATATGGTAACACACGGCCCTCAAATATCCCCTGGCCTCATTTTGCTCCCTCTCCAAATCTCTTCCCCAGGTGGCAGGTTCAGACCTCATACCTCTAAGTCATCTGTTCTACCTCACCACCCTTATGGGTCATCAGAGCTGATCCCTGCCTTTCCACCAGTAAATCCCTCTTCTAATGGCCTTTGTGTATTCCTGATCTCACCTGCAGATCCTTGGCCTTGAGATTATACACTGTTCTCAGAAGAGGCCACCAAGCTCACTATAAGCAGGCATCTGACATCTTAACCAGAATCCCTGAGCTTGAGGCTAGGACAGCAGTGTCTCAGGCCTTCTCCAGTGACAAAGCTGGACATGGGTTTGGAGCAGCTGAAAGAACAGCATGCAAAAAAAAAAAAAAAAAAAAAAACCCGGGCGATGGTGGCGCATGCCTTTAATCCATGCACTCGGGAGGCGGATCTCTGTGAGTTCAAGACCAGCCTGGTCTACAAAGCTAGTTCCAGGACAGGCTCCAAAGCCACAGAGAAACCCTGTCTCGAAAAACCAAAAAAAAAAAAAGAAAAGAAAAAAGAAAAGAAAAAAAGAACAGCATGCCATGCAGCTGAGGAAGGCTGAGCATATGGATATAATGCCCCGTCCTTTTTGACTCTGAACTAAGTTACTACCACGGCCAAGATGCTAGGAAAATAATATGCATGTGAAAAACCAAAAGCAACCAAGAAATTGGAGTCAAAGAATCAGTATCCAGAGAGGTGATGTCCTGGCACCAAAGACCCAGCCTTTCTACCTGGAAATGACTTGATGGCCATGGCAATATGACTGTAGGAAGCAAGAAATAACTTCTGCCAGAATTCTACAGACAAAACTATCCACAGAAGCTGCTGAACTAGAGCAAATGCTGTTCAATGCTCCTCACAGCTGGCTCACCCACACATCTCCGTGACACGTGGCTTTCACAGCCTCTGAAAACCTGGTTGAAGTCTGAACACTATACTTTGACAATGAGAATCTTCATCTTTCTGAGCCTTGGTTTCTTCAGCAGTAAAACTGGGAAATCCCTACATGGTGTTGGTGTGCACCTTTAATCCTAGCACCCAGGAGGCAGAGGCAGGTAGATCTCTGTGAGTTTGAGGACAGTCTGAAAGAGTTCCAAGACAGCCAAGACTATACAGAGAAACCCTGTCTCCAAAAATAAAACCAAAAACCTGGGAAATTACCATTGTTTACAATTTACCAAGTCTACTGACAGTGAACTACCGTTTCTCTGACACAGCTGATGGCCTCCAGCAACACCTTCTGACCCCCAAGTGGTCAAACCTGCAAAGGCTCAGCTATGTGCACCAGTGCTCAGGACCCACTCACAAACCAGCATTACTGGCTCACCTCCAGGGCCCTCCGCCTTCTCTGCACTCCCTGCAAGATCAACTCCTATCTCAACAAGCACAACACAGGGACAGTGTGAATGGCTGCCATTCCAGAATAAAATGTCCACTGCAAGCCCCATGTACTGTCCTCTGAATGTTCATATAACAATCTTTAACTTTCACAGCAGATTCTCCTGGGGTGGGGAGATAACTAGCAAACACACTTGCCTGACTCCCAGTCATCAGACTCACTTGCTCAGCAGTCCAAGCACAGAGGCCATGGCCCACAGCCAGAATCACCATTATAGTCCTCTTCTACAAAATGTGTAGCTTAGTAAGACTTGCACACTGAAGCTTAACCAAGAGGTGGAACACACCTATCACAGCCCCCACACAAGCAGCTTATAAGGACATAGGTGCTGAGTGGGAATCGTCCTGCATAGAGGGAATCCCTGGAGAATGTCTTGCTGCAGGGAGATGCTGGCAGTCTGTGTGCCTGGCTGCAGAGGAGACAGTACATCACCTCCATCCTCCTGAGAACCTCAAAGGGCCACTTCTACAACACTCTCTGAAAAGCTTATTGAGTGGTTAAGAGTGGAATGAAACACAGACACTTACCAAGTGCTGGTCATTGAGGAGGTGTACCACTCGGGATGTCCAGTCGCCCATGGGAACTAGGTCAGGTGATGTCCTATATAGACGCAACAAGCACAGGGCTGCACTTTGCTTCACACTATCCATAGTGTCTCTGGAAAACAGACATCATCAGTCAGTCAGGAGAATGGTGGCCTCTCAAGGTACCATAGATTAAGCCAATCAGAGCAGAGCATGGATCTGCGTACAGAGCACATCAGGTTCACCAAGAGACCAGTGGGTCAAGAAAGCCTGCACAGTTCAACATGCCAGCCCTGCACAGGTCATTCTTAAGGACAAAGATCAAGCAGGATTCCAGCCCACAGGTAAAAGCCTACATGTTTGCTCTCTGGCCTCCAAAGGCTTCAACTCTCATCCCTTCCTGGACACTGAATATGCAAGACGGGCTACAGAGGCCAGGTATGTCTATGACACTCCTCTCTGAACCATAGGACCCTTCCCCCTCTGCACGCAATTCATCACAGCAAGAATGGATTGGAGGCCTGAAATACCAGAGAGGTTTCTACACAATGTCCTGCCCCACTACTCTGAGGAAGCAGGTTCAAGTTGTCTTGCCGTGGTGAAGAAATGCGGTCTCTTTTTCTTTTGCTTTAGATTTTGTCATTGTTTGATGCAGGGTGTTGTCATGTATCCTACACACACCTCAAACTTAAGATTGTCTTGTCTCAACCCCCTGAATGCTAAGATTACAAGGATATGTTACCATGCCCAAAGCTAAGACTATCTTAAGAGGAAGCACGCTTGTGTCCTGGCGCAGCCTGCAGCCTCACATCAGCACCTGCTGCAGCTGTGTGTAAGCTGTGTATCAGCTGTTGTGCTCCCTTCCTCACCTGACACGCAGCTGCTGGCGTCCAGTCACACTGTGCATGAGAGGGCCTGAGGCAAGCAGCCTCTGGGGTCAGGGAGTGCTGTCCTCTCTCCACTCACTCCAAGGCCAAAAGTTGTAAGTGGGTGAAGACACCAAGCAAGGAGGCAACTGTTTTCTAATCTGTTGAAGACAGGCGCTCTGGGGGCTCCCCTTCACCATACCAGACCTTGCTAAGAAGTAGGAAAGAGGCCAGGTGTAGACCTAGCACTCAGGAGGCAGAGACAGAAGGATCCCTGTGAGTTCCAAGCCAAATAGGACTACATATTAAGACCCTGTCTCAAAAACAGTCAAATAAAGCCAGGTGGTGGTGGTGCACGCCTTTAATGGTGCACTCGGGAGGCAGAGGCAGGTGGATCTCTTTGAGTTCAAGGCTAGCCTGGTCTACAAGAGCTAGTTCTAGGACAGCTAGAGCTGTTACACAGAGGAATCCTGTCTCAACACCCCACCCCCCAAAAAGTCAAACAAACAAGCAGTGGGAAAACAAAACAGGTTGGCCAAGTTAGCTGAGGAGCGAGCATCCCCAGAAGAACCAGAACCTGCCAGAGTCCTTAGGGCTGAGGAGGAGCTGTGGCTGTGATGAAAAGGAAAAGAAGGGCCGGTGGGCCCTAGCTCAGCTAACTCTTGGTTATTGAATTTTTATTCCCAAATAAAACAAAAATCAAGAGGAAAACCTTCTAAATCTCCCCCAGGACTATTCCAATGAAGAAAATTACTACTCTGAATAACTTTGGCTTATGTGTAGTGCTGGGGATGGAAACCAGGGTTTCACATATATTAGATAAATGTTCTACTACTAAGCTGCAGTCTAGCCTAAAAGTCCTTTTAGATACTCATCCCATGAGAAGAGCAAGCCCACACCTCATTCTGGCTTTATATCAACCCCATGGGAGCCACTGGCAGGTGCCCTCACCGTAGGCTACAACTGCAGGGTCTGTGCAACAAGAACCATACTTGTTTCTACACATTCAACCAGGGTGCTGAACCAGGAGACCATCTCCCCTTGTTCCCAGAAGCCTCAAAAAAAAAAGGAGCAAGCACCTGCCAGCTCAGAGGTAAGGACACAGAGCACCCTCTTACACCCGCTGAGCCCAGAGCAGATCCCACCTCCTGTAGGTATTCTTTCTGATCCTCTACTGTATCCTAGAGAACCGATGCCACCTCTCACCTCAGCACCACATCCTAACTGCTGCATCGATCATGATGTCATCTACATTCACTGGCCTCCCATCCCCAGGCGCCACACTAATCAGAACTGTGCACAACGGTGCACAAACACTATTCACAGAATCATCCAGTGTTCACTAGGATTCGCCTCTTGCTTACAGGGTATCATGGTAAGCTTTGCCTACGAACTGGCCCTACAGCCCAACATTCTCCAACTGGGAGGTATCACCTGTCTTCTGCTAAAAAACCTTTACTCAGCACTGGGCTTGGGGGTCATTGTGCATGTGTGCTTGCAGATTTCAGAAAATATGCCTGTTCAATGTTTTTCAAGGATTACCCTGTCTGCATACTCTCCATTGAACCAGCCCTGTGGCAATGCCAGAAGGCAGCAACATAACAGAGACATAGAAACCCTCATGGAGCACAGCAGGCAACACAAAGGACTCCATGGTGACTACTAGGAAGAAAGGCCAGGGAGGCCTTACTAGCAGCTCACACTTGCATTCTACCCAACTTCCTTTTTCTATGGTCTCAGCTCTAGCCTTTCCTCTACCCCAACACCCACTGTGGTCTCCTACCTTAGGTACCCTGCTGTTCTCTATGATTTATGCTTAGAGTCTACAGTAATAAAGCCTTCGAGTTCCCACTGCTGCTCAGCTCTGTAATGTTCGTCATCATCAATCTCCCATGGTCCACACCTACATTTCCACAGGACAGTTCTTTCCAGTTTGGCTCTTCTACCTACCTATGCTTCACATCACTCAGGGCTGAGGTGCCAAGGCTAACGTAAAGCTACACCACAGCACAGCAACAGAGGCCTGCATTGTTCTCTATTTTGTGTCTGTGCCATGTGTAGGACATTTAATAGTATCTTTGGCCTCTGACTACTAGTAACAGAAGTAGGCCCTCCACTATGAAAACAGTAAATGCTCTGAGTCTTTGTTCAGTGCCAGCCCCATCCATTACCCCAGATAGCTGACTAAGTAGAGAATGTAGGTTAGCTCTGACCTACGGGACCCCCCCCTATACTCCAGCTTCATAGGCAGCAGAGGGCTGTGATAACAGCTCCAAGAGCCTTGACACTCCATTCAACTCACTAACAACTATCCTATCCTGTCTTCTAGACCATGATGAATGTAACCACTATGTCTGCAGACTGGCTGGACAACAGCATAAAGCACATGACCAGGCAGAGGCTAGCCTTGCCTCTGCCAACCCTGAGACCTGACACAGCTCAGGGCTGCTTCAAACTCTTCCAGAGCAGCCCTTTGGCACCACTTGACAGTTCTCCAAATGAACTGAGGGGAGAGATGATGCAGAATTCTCAAGATACAAGGGTTTGGCCTTTGCCCCAATGCTTCTGGGAAGGGATGAGACTCAGCGCTATGCCAAACAACTTTGTTTCTTTCTCCTTAGAGTTCATGCAAGGCTGGAGTTCTCTCTGGGCTGTCAGGCTAAGAAGGGTTTTCTTCTATGATCTGCTCTAAGTGTCAATGATCTCAGGGAGAGAATATGACAGTACCTCTGGGCTCTATACTAGGGCTTTGTGATGTCTCACACTACACATAGTGAAGTGTGTTCAGACGGAAAGCATGCTGTCTGTCAATAGTACCCAGATACATACCCTGCCACGAGGATCTTGGGGATCTCTCCAGCGAAGGCCTCCGCCATCTCACGGCTACCCACATTGGCAATGCAGTGCAGGGCCAGGCCCATAAATGTGGGGTTGCGGCTGGCCAGGTCATTCTTGATGGCATTGTTAATCAAGCGGATCAGTTCGCTGTTCGAGTTCACCAATACAGAGATGAAAAGGTAGCCCTGTATTCCCAGAAGGCAGGGACAAAAAGCTTATGACAAGACGCCTAACACACAGTGCACAGATAAGCAAGCCTGGAAGGTCTCAAGCACCATCCCAATGGGTGCCAGAGACATTGTCGCTGAAGACAGTCCACATTCAGACAATGTACCAGTGAACGATATTTTTGCTACCATTCAGCTCTGATGCAACATTGCCATTAAAATGTGTGCATAGTCAGAGGCTCAAGGAAACCAGACCACCTAGTCCTTCCCCAAGCCTCACTTCCTTCTCAATAGTTCACACGTCTGTGTCCAGAAACCACGGTATGCTCAGATCAGGATGGGAGGAAACTGTCACTGCAAGAACCAAACCTGGCACCGTTCACTAATAAATATACATACATATCTGCCCAGAACCCTAGTTTACTGCTATCCCCTCCTCTCTCAAGTTTATGTCCACTGCTACCCAGTCTTATATCACCATTCTGTCACAAGATGGGAATGTGGAGCCTGAAAACACAGAAGGCTAATTTTCTTAAGGAAAATCCTATATTTTGATTCCTGTAAGTTAAATTTTTAAAAAAAGAGAAAGCTGTTAATTAAAACACAAACAGCCTTACTACAAAAGAAAGCAGAGCTAAAACACCAAGCCTGAGCAAGTCTGAGCAGACTGAATAGCAGGGACCCTCAACTCTAGTGCAGGGGAGGAGAGGAAGGAGACAGACAGCACCTTCTATGGCTTTATTTCTTGTCCCTGTGGGTGCAGATCCCATTTCAGACAGTCATGCAAAAGGTCAGGGAGTAAAGTCATGACTGGTACTGTACTCTCTAACAAGGGCCCTTGAAAAGAAGGCAATAAGGCCTGTGGGTAGCAGACACAGGGGTGTAAACACAGAGAATCTACCAGTCTAAGCCAACAGAGCAGTGGGAAGAAGGCCACCCTATCAAAGTCTATCCTTGGCTCCCTAGAAGCAAAGAACTAAGTTGGAATGGACACAGCTCTTAGGTACCAGCACCAGGCAGTAAGATGGGCCAGATGCAAACGTGGTTAGTACCCAATATGGAACAAAGTAGAAGGAAGAGATTCTACAAACTGCACACAAGGTACAAGGCCCTGCCCCTCAACCATACTCACAATCTGCTTTTCCGTGTATCTGTTTGAGCTCAGAAGATTCACAGCTTCCATGTGTCCAAAGTCAATGTCATGACCAAGGAGAAAGATGAAGAGCAACTTGCAGACATACTTCTTTTTACTGTAGCCATCAAGAGCCTTGTCACCTACAGAAAAAGTGAAGAAAGGTTTATATCCAGTGGGCAAGGTGAGGAAGGCAGAGAACTGTGTAGCAGAGTAACAGACTGCAGTAAAGGTCTCAAAGAGGACAGCCAGACATGCAGCTACAGACGCAGGCAAAGCAGCTATCTCACCGGGTAATCATGGTGCACACCAAAAACCAGAATACCTTGCAGTTAGTGTTCTGCTGTACCCAGTAAGACCTGCTAGTGCCTGTCAGTGGAACCTTGACCTCCTTCAACCTGCCTTGGCCCCCAAAAGCCCTGAAGGGATCTATCTGCAAGCCCTGCATAAGTCATCAAGATAATCCTTTAACCAGGCTTACTGCCTTAGGCAGATACACTTACTATAAATTATCTTCCATTTCACAACAATTATGGGGCAAATCACCTAGCCATAAAACCACACAGACACAGTCCAGGAACACGTGGCATGGCTGAACTCCCTCCTGATCACAGCAATCAGGTTCAACAGGAGACTTACTAGAACACAAAAGCTCCACATGTAACCAAGCACCGTCAGCACTACTGCTCACTTCATCTAAGCACAGGAATATTCCTGAGCTGACCTGCAGCAGTAAGGAAGGGATGCTGCCATATGCTCTTCTCACTGGGCTGGGCCTTCCAATGACACTGAGTCAGTATAATGTATGTATGGTCTAAACTCTGTGAGTTCTAGGCCATACTAACTCCTCATCCAGACTCTTCAAATCTCATTCCTTTTTTGTAGTTGTGAAGAGTAGGAGGCTACAATAAGAAGTAATTCTTTCCAGAATGTTTTGATGATTTCACAGTTCCTGTAACTCACCCTCAAGGTTCAACAGCTGAAAACTACTACTGTGAATCCCTGGCTTGCTCATGCACAGATGTGGTTTGCAACATCAAATTTCTGCCTGTTAGTGACAGTTTCACATGTGCAACTTTGTGAGGGGTGATGAGCGAGACAAAGCCTCATTCTATATCCCAGGCTGGTCTGGAACTCACTATGTAGCCCAGGCTGGCCTTAAACCTACAGCAATTTTCCTGTAGTATAGTACCACATATCTATAATTCCAGCACTTGCCAAGAGGTGAGAGGATCTAAAGTTCAAAGTCAGCCTTGGTTGCACAGCAAGTTTGAGACTATCCTAGACTATATGAGCCCATCCTCATTTTAAAAAATTAATATTGTATCTGAGAATCACTGTATTAAATCAACCAACACAATGCTGTAACTATTAGAGGTGGCCAAGTGTCAACTAAAGGGCTGGAAACATAGCTCATTGATAGAATGTCCAACATCAGGAAGACCTGGGTTTGATCCCCACACATCTGCCCCAGAAACCAGGTAGCAAACACTTATAATCCAGAACTAGGGTGGTGCAGGTAGAAGAATCAGAAGTTCAAAGTCAACCTTCATGACATCACACTTTCTAGGCCAGCCTGGTTCTTCTAAGTCTCTAAGTCTAAATTAAAGTAGTGCCCTCTTGTGTAACTCGGCATCAATCATTCAGTAAGTTTAGACTACCATAAAAATATAGATATAGATTCAACTCTCCAATGTTCACTGCTCACGTTTTATCTGCTTGCTATCAAGGATTTAATGTCTACATAGACTTTAAACTCAGGACATCATTGCCACACATAATCACCTTTTAAATGTACCCAACATCCTCTGCTTTATCATTCCTTTCTGTGTAACTGACCTTGTACCTGGAATCACGAATCTGTAAAAGTTCTTCTGTCAGAGAGGCCTGCCGTTAAGAAATTCTTCCACTTTGTATTTAAGACATGTTTAAGCTTTATTATTATTATTTTAGGGTTTTGGAGGGGTTGGTTTTTGGGTTTGTTTTGTTTTGAAATGGGGTCTCACTATGTGTTATTGGCTGGCCTGGAACTTGCTTCCATGTAGACAAGGCTGGCCTCGAACTCACAGAAATCTACCTACCTGCCTATGCCTCCCAAGTGCTAGGATGAAAGGTATGTGCCACCATGCCTAGACTTATTATTTGGCTTATTTTGTTTTATAAATATGGGTATTTTGCCTGCATGTATCATCATGTGCATTCAATCCCAGAAGAGGATACTGGATCCCCTAAAACGGGAGTCACAGATGGTGGTGAACAACCATGTGGGTGCTAGGTATCAAATTAAACCCAGGTCCTCTGGAAGAGCAAGACTCTTAACCTCTGAGCCACCTCTTCAGTCCTAATTTCGTTTTTTGAGACAAGGTCTCACTATAACAACCATACTGACCTTAAACTGGCAATCCTCCTGACTCGGCCTCCTGAGTTTTATAAGAGTTTGTATATGTAAGCTTGTACTGACTTGTGTCTTCTCCCTCCCCCTCCCTTCCTCCCTCTCCTTCCCACTCCCTCTCTTTTCCTCTTCCTCCCCTACTTACCATTGTTTTAATTCTCTTTTCCTTCAGCTTTGTTTTTGTTTAAAAAAACACTTTTTATAATAAGACACTTTTCCCAGAGTCACCCCTAGAATGGACTTCCTCAATGTCTGGACTTGGCATCCTTCTTGCTGCTCCTGATGTTCCTGCTCAAAAGCTGCCAGCCTTGCACAGCTGCTATGGAGACAGGACTCTGCCCCTCACTGCTCAGAGCATCTGTCTTTGAACTCACACATTGTATACTAACATATTCAGTGGAGATTTCCTTTATTCTGTTTGTTCCAGAGATTCTAAGTTTCCTAAAGCCCATCAGATCTGCCCACCCCAACCCCGTTTCTCTAAGACGCCAATCAACGTTCCAGCATCAACTCTAGTCTGTACCTGCCACCATCTATCCACTACCTTTTCCTCCCTCTGAGCTACAGTTTCCATCTGACTAACCTTCCAGAACACCAAGGTTTTCTTAAATTACCCCTGACACCATAGCCATCTACTGTATCTTCATTTAAGTTACTGTAACTGGTCTTATTTCAAAGTCTGCCCTCACTTCTGACACTTTCTAAGTTTCCTACCGAGTCTGTCTTTTAAACCTTTAAAATGCTGCAAACCTAGTTCACTGTAACACAAACCTGACGTAAAATCTTCATGATTCCATCTCCTGGGCCTCTGTAGGCCCCAGTTCACAGGATCTTATTTCTCTGAGAACCCTTGTTCTCTCTGACTCACTAAAGAGTGTATTTAAACCAATTGCATTCAAGGTCAGGGAGATAACACTTTCCTAACAAAAGGACTGGTACTCCTCACCTCAACCCATGTCTAAGTGTGAGGCTGTATGCAGTGCCACGTGCCAACAGAGCCCAGCTGCAGTTTGAGAGAGGCCAGTGGACCCAGTTCCCAGAGCTCTGGGGTGATTTTGGTTTGATGTAGAAGAGGGTCTCCAATCTGGTGGGTTCTGAACTTTGGCTTTTATCCCTCTACACAGGGAATTCTGACAGGATTATGGGTGTCCAAAGCATCTAGCCTCTGCAACCTGGATGTCAGCCTATATCCTACCCCTAGCTGACAACCAAAAATGCATTTCTTGCAAAAAAGACAAGATCAATCCAACCAATGGTCAGGGCTCTGAAGTTCCTAAGGCCACCAAAACAGCTCTGTGTGGACTCCCTTTCTCAGGTTAGTAAGGATAAAGGCACAGACAGTGTTGGTCCTAGACTCACAAGCCATAGCCACTTCCTGGGTGACCTGGGAATGTTTCTTTTTTCACTTCACTCTGTTGCTCTCAGGTTGTCTTGGAACACTGTCTACTCCCCAGCTGACTTCCAATGATAGAACAGGTCTCCTGTGGTATTCAGTAGAGGAGGCATGTGCCACCTAGGCTGCCAGACACCTGGGGATGCAGCAGGTCCAAATGGAGATCAGTTCCAAATGTGAAAGAAACACAAGAGGTGTCAAAGAGTTACATGAAAAAAACAGAGTACACCTCTGTAACTTTTGCTGCAATAACATGCTGCAGCAATACTTTAGAAGCCTGAGCTACACAGAGTACACTATCAAAACTAGCCCCATCTATGTCTATTTACTTCTTTCTGTGAGCTATCTGGTGCCAGGTATGGTAGCATATACCTTTAATTCCAGCACTTGGGAGGCAGAGACAGGCAGACATCTGAGTACAAGGCAGCCTGGTCTATATAGTGAGTGAGTTCTAGGACAGCCAGGGCTACATAGAGAGACCCTATTTAAAAGAAAAAAAAACTTGGACTCAGGAGGTACCATCTACTTCAGTCTTTCAAGTAGTGCAGACCTAAGCCAGCTGGACTGCTCTAACCAGAGAGGACACCTGAGCCACAGGCTCACCAAGGACAGATAACAGACTTTCTGTCTGGCCAGTGCTCAGGAAGGCCTTCCTTCCTGCACAGAACAGCTTGCTTTCCCAAGACTTCCTGGTTCCACAACACTCAGACAATGTTTGTAAAATGAATAATTTAACACCGTTCCTTGATTTTTTTTTCCTTGGGCGTGGGAGGTGTCTGGGAATCAAATGTAGGGCTTTGTACATGTCAGGGGAATACTTTACCAGTACACTATAGTCCCAGCCAAAGTCCTTAACCTCTTTCTGGTTTTTTTTTTTTTTTTAAAAAAAAACACTTGTTAATTTTCAGGGGGGAGGGGTAATGTGTGCAAGTGCATGGGGGAGCACACATGCCAGAGTGCAGATAAGAAACAATTTACAGAACTCAGATCTCTCCCCTGCAGTGTGAGTTCCGAGGATGCTGTCAGAATGATGTCATAATCAATGAGCCCTATCTCTCGGGCCCCAAAGCCTTTAATCTTTAACTTATACATGAACAAATTAGATTATTGATATTAAAACTGACAAAAATATCAACATTTAGGGCTGGAGAGATGGCTCAGTGGTTAAGAGAACTAGCTGCTCTCCCAGAGGACCTAGGTTCAATTCCTAGCATCTCCCTGGCAGTTCATAACTATTTGTAACTCCAATGTCAGGGGATCTGATGCCCTCTTCTTGCCTCTGTGGGCAACAGGCACACACATGGTGCACAAACATACCTGCAGGCAAAATACCCATATACACAGGATAAAATAATTTTTCAGCTGGGCAGACATGGACTAAAATAATTTTTCATCTAGAATTGGTGGCTCTGCCTTTAATTACAGAACTTGGGAAGCAGAGGCAGATGGATCTCTGTGAACTCAAGTCCAGCCTGGTCTACAAAGTGAGTTCTAAGACAACCAAAAATGTTACAAAGAGAAACCCTATCTTGAAAAACAAATAAAATATATAATAATATTAATATTAAATTTTTATTTAAACATTCAAATTTAATCCTTCCTATTCTGAAAGTCACAAACTGTATTAATCATATTAATTAATTAATTAGGTGCTCATCTTTTATCAAATAAGCAAGTAATATGCATTTTCTCATATAACACAGTTAGAATAGCAGACACAAGCACTTCACAATGAGGGCCCAGAGCTGCCAGCATGTGAGAACTGGAGGGGTGGCTCTGTCCAACTCTGCTCACTTTGGCCTGAGTCTGAGCAGGGGTGACTAAAGGCCCCAGAGGAAGGCCTGACTTCTCAGCTCCCCAGTAGGTTACAGGTGACTATCAGTCAGTACCCCTGCCCAGGGCTTCCCTCCACATTATAGGATACTGTGTGTCCTCTGTAAATCTTCGGCATCACAACCCCATCATGGGGTCTGCATTGGCAGAGCCAACCATTAGCATTCCCAATCTGCAGAGAAGCTAATGGGCAGCCCCACCCCTCCCAAAGTAATGAGTGACAGACTCCCAAAAACATAAGACAGTCACTACATGTATAGTGTCAGGGCTTTCAAAGGCCTGTTTTAAAATACTCAAATTTAATACTTTCTGCCAGCTCAACAGCAAATACTCTGAGAAGCAGTAATTTAAATTCTACTAGTTTTCACCCTGCTTGACCAACCAGGAAATTCACTTTCAAGGCTCTTGGGGATGCCCATTCTATGAGTCTAGGAGATCACAAGGATAACACTTAATTGACCTTGCACCTTTTTGGGATACAATCCAAGCTTCTCCTCTACTCATCATTTCTGGGAAATTACAGCTATTTTCATGGTAAAAGCATACTCGGCTTAAAGGGTTATCTGGGCTTTCCTAAAGGTCTTGCAGACAGGAGTCTAGGCCTGTGCTGTGTTGTGGGCAGTGTTTCAAGGTAAGAGTACTCAGTGGAGCACATACCTTTTTAGCAGAAGCAACATGGTAAAGACAGGTTTCTATCTTCAACTGACAGGGCAGATACACTTCAGATAAACAATAGCAAGGGCCTTCGGTGTGTTTAACAGACAGAGGCACCCAGGGGTCCCTGGCCTGTCAAGACAGCTCCACCTCGGCATAGTGCTGAGCAGCACTTTCCAGACGAGACACAAGGTCAGTGTTATTTCCAACATCCAGGAAAAGAACAATTCAACACATGCTGTTCTCACTACCTAGATCCCTCAATGAATGGATTCAGTGTACTAAGAACCTGATGTGTTTTAGGAGTTTTAAAGAAATTTTAAAAGCTGGGTGGTTGGTGGTGCACGCCTTTAACCTCAGCACTCAGGAGGCAAAAGCAAGGGGATCTCTGTGAGCTCGAGGCCAGCCTGGTCTACAGAGCGAGTTCCAGGACAGCTAGAGCTATACAGAGAAACATGTCTTGAAAAACAAAACAAAAAAAAATGTTAAAAGATTGTTTCTGTGTTTATTACTCTTCTGATAGTTGTGACAGAAATACCTAAGAAAACAATTTAAGGGAGGGTTTATTTCGGTTCACAGTTCAAGGGTATGTCCTACATGATGAAGAAGTCCGCTTCAGGAACTTGAGGTGGCTGGTCACACAGCATCCAGTCAGTATGACCAAATAAGATGAATCCACGGACAGGCCTAAGGATCACTTTTCTCCTGTGCACACTTGCTTATATGAGCAGGGATCACTAGGGCTAAACTGGGAACATTCCTGAGGCTGGAGGAATATAGTCAACCCACTTTGTTCTTTTAATTCAGTCTAGAACTCCAACCCATGGTACTATACACATTTAGGGTATCTTTCTTCTTCAGTGACCCTAACCTAGATATCCCTCACGGGCATGCCCAGATGGATCCCGGATCATCAGGTTGACAAAGGACATTAACAACCATCACAAGGCCCTTACTACATTTAGGAAAGAGTAGCACTTACCTTTAAATTTTGATCTAATATTTGCCAGTTCCTTGTTTATCCTCTTTATTTCAGCTTCCTTACTTTTACCTTAGAAAAAAGAATAAAAATACATTTTTTTTCATTGCCTCTAAAGAAGCACTCATTTCTTCTAGGACCCACATTGAGAACTGATGCCAGAATCAAGGTTGTGGTGCTGGGGTAGGGAAGGGCTGTGAGCCACATGGATGTCAAATACAAAGTCCTGGGGTCACCACTCAGCCTCATAACTTGAAGACAGGAGGCAAGACCAAGGAACAAAATAAAGGCCAGCAGCAGAACCCAAAACCCTAGTTGACTGGCCTAGCGTGGTGACTGCAAGGCGAGCACCCCATCAAGACCAGATGAACTGGACTCCCAGCTCCTCACAAGGGAGCATCACACCACACCACTGTGTACCTTTGTGCCATACCTCTGAGGCTAGAAAGCACCCACAACACCCACTGAGAGCTTCCCCAAGTAAGCCATCGGCTATAGCTCATGGAAGCTGACTGCCATGAGCAAAGATGAAATAACAGTTTAACCCCGCAGGTTTCCAACCGTCTTCTCTTGGAAAACCCACAAACCTGTGAAGCCTACATGTCTGTCTTTTAACTTTACCTGGACTAATCAAATCACAGTCCAGAGAGTGCAGTGGAATTAACCAGGACCACACATCTTACCAGGTAAGGATAACTGTGTGTACATACAAGTTGCTGTATGTTTAAATCACTTTTTAAAACAGGAAGAGAATAATTAAAGGGACCAGAAGGCAGCACAGTGGGTAGGACACTTGCTACACAAGCCGGGCAGTCTGGGACTGAGCCCCAGAAACCCAGACAAAGGTGGGAGGTAAGACCTGACTCCACAGAGTTGTCCTCTGGCCTCCACATGCACATCATACTCCCCATGCACATACAATATTAATAAATAAGATTAAAACTTTAAAAATAGCATTGCCAGGCATGGTGGAGCAAACTTTTAACCCCAGCACTCAGGAAGCAGAGGTACGGCCAGCCTAATCTATTAGTGAAATCATGTCTTAAAAAAAAAATAAAAATCACTTCAACAACTGATAGTTGCTCAAAGAGGGAGACGAACTCTTCTTCTGTGCGAGTGTGGGTGTCACTGGCAGATTTCCCAAGCCCCACATCTGTGCATATGAGCAACATTAAGTGAGGTATCGGACAGAAACAAAACAGAAGACGACATGAAATTCAGAGAGAGATATGTTGGGGAGGAAATACAGGGGATATTGAAGGAGGGAAATGAGATATAGATATGACAGAAATTTCATTGTGTACATGTATAAAAATCTCGAAAGAATAAAAAAGCAAAAGAAAAATGTAAGTTTCATGCATAAAAGCATTATAGACAATGCACACACAGTACCACACATGGTACCCAACTGATATTATGATTTTTGTGTTTTTTATAGACAATTTAAAAATAAATTTGAATTTTAGGGTTCTTTTTAAATAAAATTAAAATGGTTTCAAGTAAAAAATAAAACAGATTCAAGGCCAGAGAGAGGTTACAAGCATTTGCTCCTGCTGCAGAGAGAGGATTCAAGCTGAGTTCCTAGGAGCTACCTACGTCATACAGCTTACAACTCCTCCAAGTTCAGCTCCAAGGGACTTGATGCCCTTATTCTGGTCTATGAGAACACTGTAAGCACATGATGTGTATACATAGCATACATACAGCAAACACTCATACAAATAAAAGTAAATCTTAAGGTGGAGTTGGGGGGGAGACTGGAGAGATGGCTCCGCAGCTAAAAGCATTGTCTGCTCTTCCAGAGGACCAAGATTTGATTCCCAGCATCCACATGGCACCTCACAAGTGTCTGTAACTTCAGTCCTAGGGATCTGAAGCCCTCCCGTACACAGACATACGTGCTGGCAGAACACCTGTACACATAAAATAAACCTAAGTTTTAAAGAAAAAGTTAAAGAAGCCTCTCCATGACAGTGAGAAATGCAAGTGCTGGGGTTGAGGGGAGTGGATATGACAGAGATACACTGCATTCATGTACAAAGTTTAAATGAAAGATAAAAATAAGCCAGGTGTGGAGGTGGACATCTTTAGTCCCAGCACTCAGGAGGCAAACAAAGGCAGGCGGATCTCTGGGAGTTCCAGGACAGCCAGGGCTACACAGAGAAACCCTGTCTCAAAAATTAAAAAACAACAACAAAAAAATATTTTAAAAAAATTAAGGACCCTCTCAGGTTCATCCTGATTTTACGGCTGATCTTCCAGAAGGACAACCCATCTGTAACACCAAACCCAGGCCCAAGGTTGTCAGAGCCCCAACACTGACTTAGCCACATAAAACTTTGCAGGGCCTGGCTTCACACTGCTGCTGCCCAGCTTATCTGCCTCCCAACAAGGCAGGCCCAAGTATCACTTATCTCCTGTGCGTACTTGCCTGTGAATAGAGCTCACTGTGGCTGAACTGAGAGCATGTCTGAGTCCAGCTCTGCCCTAGCAAGCTCAAGATGCACAGGTGAGCAGGACAGGCAAACAGGATCCTATGCAGCTGGAACACAGAGCAGCAAACCTGGAGCCCAACATCCCCTCCTCACTGTCACCAGCCTTGATGGAGCAGGCCTTAGGACCCAGGCTCCCATGAGCGGCTGAAGGCTCCGTCAGGGTGGGCACAGGCTTAGCACTGTTGCTTCATAAATGGCGAGGGGCAAGGAGAAGTCTTTTTATCTAAAGTTTTTATTAATACTGTCTTTAACCAGGTACAGTTCAAATTTATAATCCCAGTATTGAGAAGACTGAGGAGTTGGAGGCTAACCTTTTAGTATAAAGAAAAAGTAAGTAAAAAAAAAAAAAAAAGAAAGTAAAAGTTAAGAATAAAAAGCCAGGCTTGGTGGGACACACCCACCCTACCCTAGCATAGGCCTCATCATCTCCACATCGCCTTAGAGCATCAGGCCCCACCACATCCTGCTCTAAAGAGATATCGGGGTATCCCCTGCAAGAGGCCTAGCCTTAGAAGAAAGGCTCTTGGAGCACACAGTTGTCACCTGAGGTCCCAAAAAACTTGGACTGTAGCTGTACAGTTCCTCTGGTGATACAGGACCACCTGCGTAGAAAGGCTGCTCCTCCTTCCAGAACTGTGGCTATGAACTGGATCATAAACAACATTTACAGAGAAAACAGGGCTGTAGAGTTTCATTTCAGCAAAGAAATGTTTGAAGTAAAAAGGGCGACTCATTTTTGAACCTACTTGTTATCCAGAAGCAGTTTGCCTACAATAGTGAAGAAAGGGTTGTGGGGGCTTCAGTTATTCTAGAGAGAACTAAGATTTAGGCCATGAATAAGAAATGAAAAAAAACCTTAAAAATGAAAAGATTCGCCTACATTGTTTTGTGTTTAACATAAACTATAACAGCTTTAAGTTGTAAAATATTTCATAATCTTTTTTTTTGCCCTCCCCCCACACTTTGAAAGAGGGTCTAACAAAGAATGTGGTGGCCTCAACTAGCCTGGAACTCATGACAACCCTTTCCAACTTGGCGTCAGTCACCATACCTGGCTCTCATTTTCTTATAATAAAGGAAAGGGGAACTCTATTAGGAAACATATAAATTCTGATATTATCTGTAACTGATCATTCCATGTAAATCTGCTTTGCAGAGATGTAATACAAACACCCTTTAAAGCCGGGCGGTGGTGGCATATATCTTTAATCCCAGCACTCGGGGAGGCAGAGACAGGCAGATCTCTGTGAGTTCAAGGCCAGCCTGGTCTACAAGAGCTAGTTCCAGGACAGGCTTCAAAGCTACAGAGAAACCTTTTCTCGAAAAAAATAAAAAATAAATAAAATAAAAAATCATAAACAAACACCCTTTAAATTAGGTGTATAATTACAGATTCTAAATACGTTATTTAAATTAAAAAATGACACTCTTTCAGAAAAAAAAACTTAAAAATGCAAGATATTGGCTAACAAGAAGATGGTAAGAAACAATCTTATGAAAAAGAATGTAACTGAAGAGATATAGAATGCCTACCTGGCATAGCAAGGCCCAGGGTTCAATTCCAAGCACCACACACATTAAAAAAAAAGACAGTATCGTTGTCATGTGTTCAAAGGCAGCCTGGAGTAGAGCAAGGCTTTCAACAGTGGTAAGTAAAGATGTCTACTACTACCACACTGAAGACCTAAAATCCAACCCTGCATGTTGTCCTCTCACCTCCACCAGTACAGCGACACTTGCACCCCATGTATACAAAATAAAGCTTCAGATAAAAGGTATACAGCAGCTTCTGTTTCGTGTGTGGGTGTTGTATATGTAAGTTGTTTGTTCTTTAGTTTCTTTAGGCTGGATTTCATGTAGTGAAGGCAGGGGGATGCCTAAAAAAAAAAAAAAAAAAAAAAAACAGCTACCTGTGGTGACTTTCTGTAAGTTCAAGAATAGCCTGGTCTACACAGCAAGTCCCTAACCTGGTCTACACAGCAAATTCCAGGACCATGCCTCAAAAAGAAAGAAAGAAAGAAAGAAAGGAAGGAAGGAAGGAAGGAAGGAAGGAAGGAAGGAAGGAAGGAAGGAAGGAAGGAAGGAAGGAAGGAAGGATTGATTGAATGGTCAATAGCTAGGCAGGAAGAGGTCAGACCGGACTTCTGGGGACAAAGAGAACTCAGAAAGGAAGAAGTGGGGGAGGGGTCATCAGCTGGACACAGAGGCAACAGGACGCATAGGAAGAAAGGTAAAGTCACAAGCCATGTGGCAGCATGTTGACTAGTAGAAATGAACTAATTTAAGTTTTAAGAGCTAGTTAAAACTAAGGCCAAGCTTTCATAATTAATAAGTCTCTCTGTGTCATTATGTGGAAATTGGCTAGCAGGACAGAAAAAGACTCGTAACACTAGACCACCCTGCTCCCCCAATTCTTTATGGGCCATGGACTTCAAACATCCAGAGTCACAAGAAGAACCATCAGCATATGACTGTGTGAGGAGCATGAGTTGGGGGGAGTGCAAGAGTGGACACAGGTATTTGGGGGGCAGTCTAAATGTACAGGATGGGTGAGTGCGCAAGGGGAAGTAAGTTCAGAACCATTATGTCCAGGCAATGTAAAAAAATGGGCAACTGTCACACACACCTCCCACAGGAACATAACAGGACAAGGAGGTGGCAGTACCTACCTGGAGCAGAGTCATCACTCAGAAAACTTAAGTTTCCCCACTCAGTGGTCCCCAGTGAGAAGGAAGACCTGTCCACCCACAACCCAGAAGCAGCACTGTCCTGAAAGCGTGGTCAGCCCTGGCTCTCTCCAAGTGGAGACCCCAGGTTCACTGTGAGTAGCCCTGGCCTTTCCAGTGTTTCTGACCTACCCTGTCTTTGCTCCTGGGTTCTTCAATCCATCTGACCATGGTTTCCCCTACAGAAAATTCAAGTCTTCCAAGAACAAAGAATGACCCTAATCCTTTAAAGAACTACAATTTGCCACCAGTACAGTCCTAAGCCATCTCACCTTCTCCTTGATTGATGCCCTCAGTCCTTCTCCTGGACCAGAGCCCTATGTCTGCTACCTCCCAGCACTGCAGACTGAGGAGCAGCAGGGGATAGAAAGGAGAGCAGGTCAAAATCTCCTCTGTGAGGAATAACCATGAGCTGAGCATGTACACACAGACTCTGGTACTGCTGCCCCAAGATGGGCAAACGTTTCCCAGCTGTGTGATGGCTCAAGGCCTGCTCTGATACGGAAGACAGCATCACAGAGCCCGACGTTACTGTGAGGATTAGGTAGCATGAGTGACACAGGTCATAAACACGGCCCTCTTCAAGGTGCTGTTACTTTCACTCAGCTGAGCACAGTGGTCACCAAAAGTTGAACTCTGGAAACACCACAGAGGAAATCACACCAGATGAAGTGATATGCAGGATTTAGAGAACAAGGGATACCAGCAGACCTGCCCTCATATGCCCAGATGTTTTGCAGGACACATCTACATTACATGTATGCCCCCTGCCTTGTGTCACACTTCTAACCCTTAGGCAGAGGGCCTCATCTTGCTAAGAACAGATCTAGGGAGGGGGAAAAAACCCACACTTTGTGGCAAAGCATTAGGTTGGGGTCAGATGAAGTGGTGTATGCCTTTAATCCCAGTATTCAGGATCACTGAGTACTGAGATCTTTGGGGTCAGCCTGGTCTACATAGAGAGTTCCAAGCCACTCAGGGTTATAAAGTGACATTACAAAGTGTCCAAAAAATAAAAATAAAATTAAAATTGGATATAATCAAGGACAGGGCTTACTGACTTATTCTGACTTTAGAAATCAATTTTGAAAGGGTAACACCAGTCTGAGTAACTAACAGGCCTGTGTCAACAAGCCTGCCAGACAATCTGAGCTGTGAGATTCTGGTCTTAGCCACCTTGACTCTCTGAAGTGCAGCAGCAATCTCAGCATGGACTTCGGAGCACCCCTGGCTAATAAGTGACCCAGACTAGCTGCAGACATTGGCCAGGAGCAAGCTGTAATTGGCCTCAGTGAGTCTCAAAGAATGCACAGAATGGGGACAGGCTGGGATTGAGCACCTAGGAGAAAGCTCATTCCTCAGCAACAAGCTAGTTAATCATTTCTTCTCCACAGACCAAACTCATCCCTGATGATACTGGTAGGGAATAGCCTATATTACAAAATACCTGCCTAGGCTGGGCATGTTGGCAGACACCTCTAATCCTAGCATTCAAGAAGCTAAAGCAGGAGGATCACAAGTTTGCGGCCAGCCTGGACAGAGCAGTAAGACCTTACAGAAAGAAATACAGATAGAGAGATATCAAAACTGTGAGCTTTGACATGTCCAATAAAACTCTTAAGACAAAGTGAAGAGTTTCAGTCAATTGTATGCAGAGGCTGAAACTCTTCATTCTAGATTGTCCACATTAATGAAGAGAAGCACTGAAGATGGTCACCACAGTAGCCACTCACAACCCAACCACAAGCTGCAAAACCCAGGCTGCTGGACTTTCCCACCTCAGATCTTCTACTGGCAAGACTACCATCAATCAGAATGCTCTGAAGATAATGGGCAGAAGATAGTGAGTGGCCATGGGTTTGACATGGTAATAGTTAGGGATGCCTCTGTGGTCTGTGTTAATGGGGGAGGAGGGGGATCAAAATCCACACCAACAAACACAAATGAAAGAGTGCACAGACAGCCTGGTGGTGCATGCCTGTGATCCTGAGCATGTGAGCCTAAAGCAAGGTTGACAGCAGGGATATGGAATGAGCAAGGAAAGGAGGAAGGAAAGGGGGAAGGAGAAAAGAAGGAAGAAGGGAGGGAGGAAGGGAAGAAGAAAGGAAAAACTTATTCATTGAACATTAAAAACCATTCTGTTGATAAACCCCAGAAGATAACCCCATGCGCCTTTAACACATTAGCTGGCCCATCTTTCTGGGATATGATTCCCAAACCACATGGTTCACTCACATAAAGCATATGTGTCATTGGCTTCCCACATACTCAGCTCTGTCTGTCCTCTATCTCCCCAAAGGAAATCATTAGCAGTCATTCACCAACCAGCCTGGGCCCTAGTCCTGGCAACCTCATTAGCTCTTAATAGGCTTGCCTCTTCTCAGCCCTTCATCCAAGTGGGAAAGCACAGGCTGCTTTCCCTCAGCACAACACTGTCAAGCAGCAGTTAATCTGTCAGAGATGTGCCTCTACGCTCCATACTTTGGTACCTAGTAGCTTTTGGGGTTCTTTCTACTTTTAGGCTATCAAGAATAACATCCTGGGGACTGGAAAGATGGCTCCGTGGTAAATAGCACTTGTTCTTGCAGAAGACCTAAATTCAGTTCCCACACTCACAGGGCAGTTCACAGCCATTCACTAACACCAGCTCTAAGGTAACGAACACCCTCTCCTGACCTCCATGGGCACCAAGCATGCACAGGGTGCAGATATATGCATGCAGGCTAAACAGTCATAGACATAAAACTAATAAATAAATCTTTAAAAACTTATGCTAGAGGAATGGCTCAGCAGTTAAGAGCACTTATTCTTGCAGAGGACCTAGGTTCCATTCCCAGCATCCACATGGTGGTTCACGACTGTCTGTAACTCCAGTTTTGGGAAATCCAACGCCCTTTTCTGGACTCCTTAGGCATAGTGCATATAAGGTACACAGACACACACAGGCAAAACGCCCATATAAAATAAAAATAAATAAATATTAAAAATAAAAAAAACTTGCCAGGCAATGGTAGCACATGCCCTTAATCTCAATACTTGGGAGACAAAGGCAGGTAGATCTCTGTGAGTTCAAGGCCAGCGCCTGCTCTACAGAGCTGAGTTCCAAGACAAGGACTACACAAAAAAACTCTGCCTTGAGAAACTTTAATAATTAACATCCCACAGGGTCAGCCAAAGCTACAATGAGACCCTGTCTCAAAAAAAAAAAAAAAAAGAAGAAGATCACTAGGAATATTTACATGCAGGTTATTGTATGCACATTTCCTTATTCTTAAACCATGCCTCCCAGAGGAATTCCTGCTCTATGGTAACCATATTTTACACGGAGCCACCAACCCCACTGCATGTGCCCACCCTAGACTAGCAGCCAGTCAAGGAGGGGACTTAAGCTCTCCCATGGGAGCCACACTCAGCACATAGTTTGCAAGTAAAAAAGAATTTACCCCAGATCCGTTTTAGACACCAGAAAAATCTGTGAGACCCACTCAAGTAAGTTGTGAGCCACAGTGATTAGGGTTCATTCCTTCCTTCTTTCTCTTTCATGTGTATGTATGTACACATATGTCTATGGATGAACCTGCCTATGTGTAGAAGCCAGAGATAACTCTCAGACATCATCCCTCACGTACCATCTATACCTGGGATTGTTTTGGTTTTGGGTTTTTTTTTTTTTTTTGTTAGTTGGTTTAGGTTTTTCAGGACAAGGTTTCTCTGTGTAGCCCTGGAACTCAATCTATAGACCAGGTCAGCCCTGAACTTAAAGAGGTCCACCTGCCTCTGAGTGCTGGGATTAAAGGCCACCACCACCTGGTCCACCTTGGCTTTTTTGTTTGTTTGTTTTGTGGGGTTTGTTTTGTAGGGTTTGTTTTGTAGGGTTTGTTTTGTTTGTTTGTTTTATGGGGTTTGTATGTTTGTTTTGTTTTGCCACTGAACCTAGAATTCATCAAGTAGGTTAGACTGGCTGATCAGCCAGCCCCAGAAATTCCCTGTCTCCTCCTTCCCAGTGCTGTTTTAAAAATGTATACCATGGTCAGGCATGGTGGTGCGTGCCTTTTAATCCCAGGACTCAGAAAGCAGGGGTAGGCAGATTTCTGTGAATCTGAGGCGAGGCTAACCTGGTCCACACATTGACACCTTGCCTGGCCCCCAAAAGGACAACGCCACATGCAATTTTTTATTTGGTTGGTTGGGGAGAGGTGTTGAGACAGTCTCCCTATGCAGCTGTAGTATAGACTAAACTGGCCTCAAACTCAGACTTCTCCAGTGTTGGGATTAAAGGCTTATGCCACCTATACCAGGCCTACAGTTTTTTACAGGGTTCTAGGGGTTGAACTAAGACTTTCACACTTACATGACAAGAACTTTAATAAGTGAGCTATCTCCCAAGCCCCAATGGTGCTTGTGTGTGCTATGGTTTTAAGTGAACCTGTCATGAAGTAACAGGAAGCCAACACACCCACTGCCTCTGCAGTCACCACTCATCCTCACTGTTCATATAGCAAAACTTTTGGAAGAGTTAAGCCAGCTATGATTGTCCCTTGAGCCACCCCACCAGACTTACCTAAATCTTCTTCCTTACTGGTCTATGATGCTTTCCACCCCAATACACCTAGGACATCCTCAAAAGAAGGTATGCACTGTAGTCTGTAGTATCCATGACCTGAATCTGGGCCCCAGCACTCAGCAGCAGCAGTAGTCACAGCAGCTGCCTCACTTGCTCAGCCGGAGTAGGGAAATGCACAAAACCTGCAGTCAGCTATAAACTAGGGTGGCCAGAGTGATGGTTCCATTTCTCCTCCTGGGCTTGTACCTTTCTGTCCTCACCCAGTACGCCCTTCACTCCAGCTCTAAATGGAACGGTACCCTGTATTTCTACCTCTAGCCAGAATCTCTTCTCTAAACTCCATGCTTTTTTATAACAAGTCTCCCTACTCTCCTAAAGATCTAAGACACCCAAGAGCCAGGCAGTGGTGGTGCACGCCTATAATCCCAGCACTCAGGAAGCAGAGGCAGGCAGATCTCTGAGTTCGAGCCAAGCTGGTCTACAAAGTAAGTTCCAGGACAGCCAGGGCTAGCTACAAAGAAACCCTGTCTCAAGAAACAAACAAAACAAAACAAAAAACACCAAAGCTAAGCTTTGGCTCCAGCCTCCTGCCAAAGAGAGGGCATCCAGGCCTGCTGTCTCACTTAAGCAGGAGAGGGACTCTGTAGGAAGTGACTTGACAAGCACTGACTGACCTGGTTAAAAGGAAACCACTCAACTACAAAGAGACCAATGTGACCAGCTTCTGGAGAAAGACCCTGCCTTAAACGAGGGAATGAGAGCCAGGTATTATGGTTCACACCTGTAATTCCAGTACTCAGTAAGTGGAGACAGGAAAATCATGAGTTCAAGTCCAGTGTCCACTACACAATAAGTACACAGTGAGATGGAGGTCAACAAGCCTACAAGACTCTCAGAGAGAGAGAGAGAGACACAGAGAGAGAGACACACAGAGAGAGACACAGAGACAGAGAAGAGTGAAATTAGCCCTGGGCCTAAGGCCACTCTAGTCCTTCCTTGACAGACCAAACTGTCTCCAAATGACAGGGCTTCAGGCCAGAACAAAGCTCTGTGGTACTTATAGACAAGATGATGATTCAAAACCAAGGTGGGGACTCACAATGTCTAAATCCTAGAAAAATGTCACCTATGGGCAACGAAAGAAAAAAAAAAGAAGCAACATAAAAGGAACAAGAAGCCAACTAACAGGCAGAGGCTGTGAATGGCAGGAGGACAGAGCCGGTGGGGCAGCACAGGGCATTCAGAAGAGATGAGTGAGACACGTGGTGTCCAGCATGTCAACCAGACCTAACACTGCAGATCAGCAGCTGGGAGGGCAGCCCCAGGGACTTAAGGAAGTGGAGCAAAAAAAAGAAAGACCAACGGTGAGGGCTGAGGAACTTCATGGAGCCTGACAAGCAACTAAAGTGTGGATCAGAATGCAGATGGGTTTCAAAATTGATTAGAACTACAGCTACCATTTCCGGAATCTGGAATGTCCCCCAAAAGTCAATGTGTTTTGACTTGTTCCCCAGCTTGAGGAAGAACATGACCTCCCAGCACTGGCCATGGGTGGAAGCAACCTATATGAAGTGGGACACAGGGCAGGTCTTTTGAGTCATGGGGGCTTTGCTCTCCTAAGGGGCTGTGGGCCCCATCCTCTTCTACCCTTTACTTCCTGATGCTTTGTTAAGTGACTTTGCTCCATGTGTTCCTTCCAAGAAGTCCTGCCACAGGCCCACAAACAATAGGACCAACCACTCAAGAACTGAAAACTCCAAAGCTGTGAGACAAAAGTCAACTTTTTCTCTGTTTAAGTAGATTATCTCATCTATCTTTCAAACTTCGAAACTATAAACTCACTGGCCTAAAATAAACTTAAATCCCGAGGATAAGAAACATTAACTAATGTCAGCCAGGCAATGGCGGCACACTGTGAGTTCTAGGAACTGAACTCTGGTCCTCCGCAAGAGCAGAAAATGTTTATATCCACTGATCAATCTCTTCAGTACCTATTTCAAACAATTTTAAAATCTGGGGCACTCAAGCCAAGAGATGAGGCAGTTGACAAGGGCCTCCTTCCAGATGATCCATTCAGGATGGAAGGTGACAGGGGAGAACAGCATCACGGTAGATCTAAGCCAGGTACAGGGCTCAAGCCTTTAACCAAAGTACTAAGAAGGTAAAGCAAGCTACCTCTGTGTAAGTCTAACCTAGTCTACACAGAATTCCAGCCAGTAGGGGCTACATAGTGCAACCTGTGTCAAAATATTAATTTCAGATGGGTGTGGTGGCCCATGCCTTTAATCCTAGCCCTTAGGAGGCAGAGACAAGCTGATCTCTGTGAGTTTGAGGCCAGTCTGATCTATTCAGCATAATCAGAACATCCAGAGATATGTACGTAAAAAACTCCTCTCTCAAAATTCAAAATAATAATAATAATTATTATTATTTTATGTATTTTAGTGTTGGTATTATAAGTGTGTGTCACCATCCCTGACCAGTTAATTTTAAAAAAAAAAAAGTGCTCCAGTGCCCATGCATACACACAACCTAGAAAAAATAAAGGAAATTTGAAATATACATCCTCAGAATACCCTTCAAGAATGGTGCTGCATCCATGGGATAAATTTGGACTAGCTGAACATAGCAGACAATGAGGAAGAATGGGAACTCAAGAACAATCGCAGTGGGTTTTTGATCCTATTGCACGTACTGGCTTTGTGGGAGCCTAGGCAGTTTGGATGCTCACCTTATGAGACCTGGATAGAGGTGGGCGGTCCTTGGGCTTCCCACAGGTCAGGGAACCCTGATAGCTCTTTGAGCAGATGAGGGAGGGTGACTTGATCGGGGGAGGGGGAGGGAAATGGGAGGCGGTGGCGGGGAGGAGGCAGAAATCCTTAATAAATAAATAAATTTAAAAAAATAAAGAATGGTGCTGCATCAAAATCATAGCAAAAATCCTTATCCCAGCACTCAGGAGACAGAAACAGGTGATCTCTGAGTTCAAGACCAACCTGGTCTTCGTAGTGAGACCTTGTCTAAAAACAAAACAAACAAAAATGCGTGGCAATACCAGTGTGTTAGCACCTGGAATCCCAGCACTAGAAAGGCTAAGATGGGGGGGGGGGGGAGTCAAAAGAGCAAGGCCAATCTTGGTACGTGGTGAGACCTTGGTTAGAAAGAAAAATCACCTGCAATTTACTATATAGCACAGAGAGCATGTGTCTAGGGATCCCACAGACCCAGCTTCCACCCCTAGCAAGGCTAAAAGAAAATAAGAATAAAAGTATAGCAAAGGAACAAGAACATAACACAGAGATCTGTGGTTTTTCTTTTTTGTCTCTCTAGTCTCACCTCACACCCACTCTCCTCCTGCCTCGGCCTCCAAAATGTGTCGATTCTAACAGTGCACCTTCACATCCTGCTGGTTTTCTAGGTTACTTGTTTAAAAAAAAGATGAATGAAGAAGCATATTTAAATTAGGTCTGCAGCAAATGTCTCCTCAGAGGATACCGAGGACATCAAGGGTACAGCACTACACAGAACTGGATCCACACCCTCCCACCAAAAGGAAAACAATGACAAGAATGTCAGCTTCAAAAGACAGGGATGGTGGTGCACGCCTTTAATTCCAGAGGATCTCAGGCCAGCCTGGTCTAAGAAGTTGAGTTCCAAAACATCCAGAGCTACCTAGTGAGACCTGATCTAAAAACAAAACAAACGAACAAAGAATGCCAGCTGAGCCAGTCCCAGCAGTAGAAGTACGTGCCAGGGAGTACCTGCCTTACTCTTCCTAGGAGTGACTTGCTACTCTATGAAGGGACAGTTAAATACAGCAACAAAGGTTTAACAGGGAGAATTGACTGAATGCAGCCAACAGGGCAGCATACCAGTCTTCCCAGCTACTCCTGAAGCTGAGGCAGGAAAATGACTGAATCCAGGAGATGGAGGTCAGCCTAAGCGATGTAGCCAACACCACAGAGCGTGTGTGCTAATAGCGGTGAGGAAAGAGAGCATACTTTAAATTCCTTGTAAATAGACTCACAACAGCCCACAATACCAATAAGCTTAGAACTGGTCAAAGATTTTCTAATTTCTATAGGCACAATGAGACTAAAAGCAAGGCTCTGATCTGTTGGTAATGTGACCAGCAACAACCACCTCCACCAAAAATAAAAAAAAGCTAATGATCTGGTTTTTGTTGTTGTTTGTGGGTGTTTTGGTGTTTTGGTTATGGTTCAATTTGGTGTCTTTTCAGAAAGGTTCTCAAGTCATCTAAGGCTAGCCTCAAACTTGCTATGTAGCCTGATCCTCCTGCCTGCCTCTGCTTCCCAAGTGCTGGGGTTCCAGGCATGCACAGGCTGGGCTTCGGTCAGAAGGGCTTCTGTAGGAGGAGCCACAGGATACAAAGCTGGGCTGCTTGCTTGCTTGTTTTTTGGTTTGGTTTTTGTTTGTTTGTTTGTTTGTTTGTTGTTTGTTTGAGATAGGTCTCTATTAGCTCTGGCTGTCCTGGACTGTGTAAACCAGACTGAACTCAGACTCACAGAGATTCACCTATCTCTGCTCCCAAGTGCAAGGATTAAAGACATGAACCACAACACCCAACCTCAGAACTATATTTTGAAGTATAAAAAACACAGGACTTTTCCAAAATACTCAACTTGTATTTTCATCATTTAAAAAGATTTCACCATAATCTAGTGCTTTTGAAACTGCAACTAGAACACAGACTTCCTCTCCACCACCTCACAGGAGGCACAGCCTGCCCTCAGGCAACTGTCTGGGAACCCAGGGAGCCAACAGCCTAGGCCCCAGGGCAATCTGAGGGTTCACCACACCTACCTTACCACCAACACACTTGACCTTCATCAGAAGATGATCCAATGTGAATCTGGCCTTCTGCCTTTCAGCTATCCTTGAGGCCACTGCCAACCAAGGAAGGTAAATGGGAGCAGTAAATGCCAAGCCACTATGGTTCTCATAGGTTGAAGTTTCAGGCTCCAGATATGCATAGGGCAGAGGAACCAGACTGACACGAAACCCTGGCTACAGGTTTTTCCACATGAGCACACAATGCAGGAAGAGAGGCACTGGCTCAAAGCTTTGGTGGCCATGTGAACTGCATACTACAGCACCTAACAACAGAGAATGGGACCTCCACAGCAGGACCTCTCTTCCACTGGGGCACAGGCAGATGTGGACACATCCCTGCCCACCCCCCTCTGAAAATCCCAATACCACCAATCCAGCATTGTACCCTGTGGCTCCTCCCACAAAAGCCCTTCTGACCTAACCTACCCTCATTCCTACCTCTAATCCTCAGCCCTTCTTCTCTAACAACACTGAAGAGAAATGGGTGAGGTTGGTGATGGAATTCTTGGCTGCAGGGGCCACAGGGTGGCCAGGAGTAACACCCTTTTCCACCCAGTTCCCTGGAGGGTTTTGGCAACTCTGACTTTGTAACCTCAGGCTCCACACTCTAGGTCTTCAGCAGTTCTGTGTACAGTACACTATTTCCCAGTGAAGCTTCTGTCTACCCACAAGCTATCTATTTTATACACATCTTGGCCAACCTAACAATGCCACATCCCCCCCAGGACTAATTATGAAACACTGCCATGGCCCTCATCTCAGCACAGCAACACCCAGTTAATCCTAGACACCCTGAAATCTCCCAGAATAAACTGCACATGTGGCACTGTGTTTTCAGGACACGTCACCCTTGTTGGCCTTCACACGGAAGTCAGGAAAGTATAAAAAGCAAACCCTTATTATATATTTTTGCAATCTAAGTGTAAGGCAGCATACAACTTAGTAAAAACCATCCGTTTGATTTTGATCTCTGGTTTGGATTTGTTAGGTTTTTTTTTTTTGTTTGTTTGTTTTGAGACAGGGCTTCTCTGTGTAGCCCTGGATGTTCTGGAACTCGCTCTGTAGACCAGGCCTTGAACTCACAGATCTGCCTGCCTCTGCCTCCCAAGCGCTGGGATTAAAGGTGTGCGCTGCCACCACCACCACCACCACCCCCCACCCCCCCGTCTGGAGTTTGTTATTGCTGCTGTTTTCAAACAGGGTCTTCCTCTGAAGCCCAGAATGATCTGGAATTCATGGTCCTACTGCTTCACTCAGCCTCTGCAGTGCTGGGATTACAAGCGTGCAGAACACCTAGCTTATTCATTTAGGTTTTAAGTGAAGGCTATTCAATCTGCATTTCTGTCTAACTAGGGAGATTTTCATTTAGCGTCTACACACAGAAGTTGAAAACGCCATCCAACTTTGTACCTCCCATAGCTTCCACATCAGGCCACATACCATTCACTGCGGACCAGATGGGAGGGTGGGAGCGGAACATTCCAGTATTTTATTAACCTGCAGTCAGGTGAGGACTACACAACACACTTCCATTCCACCTGAAAAGAATGCTTGCTGGGCAAGGCCACACCCAAGTACATAATCCTCCAAAGTTACCTAGGAATTGCAGATTTGTAATATCCAAATACCTCATGTAGCTCTATTATTTCTCCATGCCTCCTGTAGGATCACCCGCCTCCAATCAGAGAAGTCCATCAAGAAAGGTGTCAATTCCACTCCACCTCCAGATCTAAGAAATCTATTGGGCAAGAGCCCACCATGTCCATCCTAATGGCAGTGCTGGTTCGCTGCTTTTTTTTTTATTAAGTTTTCTGATTTAAGAGGGGTTTTTTCTTTGTGGTGGCATTTCACTGAGAAACCCAGGCTGACATCAAATGCAGTCTTGCCTCTGGAATTAAAGGTTTACACTACCATGCATAGCTTCAGCATAGTTTTTTGGTTTTTAATTTCTTTTTAAATTACATTTACTTATTTGTATATGTGTGAGCATGCACATGTGCCATCATACATGTGTTGAAGTCAGAGACAACTTGAGGAAGTCAGTTCTTTTCTTCCATCATGTGGGTCCTAAGGATCAAACTCTAGTTGTCAGTCTTAACCCTCTAAGCTATTTTGGCAATCTAGGCCAACCAACACTTTTGACAAATTTATTACAGATTAACAAAAATACTTTTGTTTTTGGAACCTTATAAATCCTCAAGTTTGAGCTCGGGGTTGGCTCAAGAATCTGCCACAGATGAGATCCACCAGCGCTCAACCCTTCTGCTCAAGAGTTCACACTATGTATTTCAACTCTTCTCATACTATGTAAACTCTCTTCAAAATACCATTTTCAGGGATGGGAAGATGGTTAAGAGCTAAGAGCACCTGTTTTCTTGCAAAGGCCCAGGGCGCGTTTCCCAGCACCCACCCAGCACTCAACAGCCATCCAGAACTCCAGTTGCAGGGAATCCAACATCTTCGGTCCTCAGGCACCAGGATGAATTCAGTACTCAGACATACACGCAAACAAAACTTATACACATAAAATCAAACTGATTTTTTTAAAAAATAACCATTTTCGCCGGGCGTTGGTGGCGCACGCCTTTAATCCCAGCACTCGGGAGGCAGAGGCAGGCGGATCTCTGTGAGTTTAAGGCCAGCCTGGTTTACAAGAGCTAGTTCCAGGACAGGAACCAAAAGCTACGGAGAAACCCTGTCTCGAAAAATCCAAAAAACAAAAAAAACCATTTTCTACAGCAGATGCTCATCTGCCCTTCTAGTCTGACTCATTTGTTTTTTAAAGAGCCGAGGAAATGCCATTTAATCCCACAGAGACAGCCTTTCTAAGAACCCTGCTGCAAGCAGTTGCCAAAGCAGCAGAGAGAATCACTCTAAGAGGAAAGAGGTACCAGGTATGGTGCCACACACTGCAATCCTAGCACTAAAAAGGCTAACCTGGACTACACGTGAATTCAAGGCTGGGAGCAGGGAGGGCCATGTGATCGCTGCTAAGTTCTGACATGGGAAGATGCTATGGGATATGCAATGGACAGCCAATTTGTCATAAAAGAAACAGTGGCACCACCCTTCAGAGAGGAGGGAGAGAAATTGCTATGAAGATGGCACTATGGTGCTATGAAGTGGGCATTGCCTGTATGCCCTGATCAAACTACAGTGCAGCACAGGAGCCCTGCCTGTAGCAGAGACTTCCTTCCTCATCCCTCTTCATACTGTCACAAGCTTACAAAATGGGTTTCTAAGGAATATGAATTATGCAGAAGATTGCAAAAGAAAATGTGCAAGACAAGCATTCTTCTCAAAAAGTCAGCACTTTCAATGGGACAGTCAGGAGAGAAGACAAAGTGAACTGCATAGACTTTAATTTTGAAGGTTCTTTTTAAAATTCAACAAAAAGTTAGGCATGGTGATACATGACTATAATCTCAGCACTGCAGAGGCAGCCTGGACTACCTAAGCAGACCTTATTTCCAAATTAATTAATTAGTCAATTAATAAATATGCCAAGTGTGATAGCTCACACGGTGCTCAGAGGGCTAAGACAATAGGACTACACAGTGAGTTCCAGGTCAGCCTGGACTACAGTATGAGTCTCACAAAAGTAAAGATTTGTTTAAACTAAAAGGCTAAAGAGATGGCTCAGCAGTTAAGAGAGTTTGCTGCCCTTACAGAGGACCTGAGTTCAGTCCCAGCACCCACATCAGGTAGCTCACACCCACCTTCAGCTCCAGCTCTAGAGTATTTGATGCCCCACAGGCACCTGCTCTCATGTGCACATAACCACATCAAACACAATTAAAAACAAAGCAAATCAGTCAGGCACTGGCGGCACAAGCCTTTAATCCCAGCATCAAGAGGCAGAGACAGAGGCAGGTAGATCTATGCGAGTTCAAGTTTGAGGCCAGCCTGGTCTACAGAGCAAGCTCCAGGAAAGGCTCCAAAGCTACACAGAGAAACCCTGTTTCAAAAAAAACAAATAATAAAAATTAAAAAAATAAAACAAAGTAAAATAGAGCAAGTCAAACAAAGAAAACAAAAATTAAAAACGGGAAACCCTGTCCCAAAAAAACCAGCCAGGGGGATAAGAGCACTGGCTGCTCTTCCAGAGGTCCTGAATTCAATTCCCAGCAACCACATGGTAGCTCATAACCATCTGTAATGAGATCTGGTACCCTCTTCTGGCCCAGAGGGATACATGCAGACAGAATATTGTATATATAATAAATAAAAAAATTAAGAAAAAAAAACAGCCAGGCAGTGGTGCTGCATGCCTTTAATCTCAGCACTCAAGAGGCAGAGATGGGCAGATCTCTATGAGTTCAAGGCCAGCCTGGTCTACAAGAGCTAGTTCCAGGACAGCCAGGGCTATTACACAGAGAAACCCTATCTTGAAAACCCCCCCAAAAAAATAAATGAATGAATAAACAAACAAATAAATAAATAAAAATATTCAACAGACCAAGTTTAATTTGTTTTTACCATTATGCAGGAAAATCAAATAACTTTATATTTAATGTTTACATGGAACTTAAGCAGAATTTGAATTGTTATGCTCCATTTCTGAATGTCCAACTTATAGCTAATAACTGAGGTTCTATGAATAAATAAATATTTGAGACTTTAGTAATGCTAAAGTACAGTTCAAAGGGGCATCCACAACAGCAGACCCTGATAGCTGCGCACAACAAACGACATTCTTCTCTTAGGAACGTTCAAGACATACCACTTGGCCACTCTTGTCTTCCTTCACTTGAGCCCTAAGGAGGCACCTAACCTACATTGTCTCTAAGCCCCAATCCCAGCCCCAGCCCCCACACAGGGAAAAATGGCAAATTTGCAGTTTCCTGCCCATGGCAACATGACTACTCTCACAAAGACCTTCTGTCTTTCTGTTGTAGTCCTGCCTGTTCTGCATCAATTCTCAGAATATGCCGTGTTCAGCACGGTCATAGAAAGATGCTCTTTAACTTGTGATAAAGTTGTGCCCAGAAAACCCACAGTAAGGTGAAAATAGTGCAGCAGAAAAGGCATTGAACTCACTTAGCTCAGAGCCACAAGCTCAGTAGCACACTGCAGAACCACACTTGTCTATACTAGTGGCCAGGGACTGAGGGGATGCGGCACTCACTGCCACTGCTCAGTGTCATGAAAGGATCATGCCACAAGCAGCCCAGGAGAAGATACAAACTCAAAGCCAGATTTTCATGGACTGTGCATTGCTTGCATGCACATTAATAAGAACAAAAACCCCATCGGGCCAAAGCACCTTAGTCGGGGATCACTGGTGTTCCCAATCATACTGGACTGTTGGTATGTCAACAGCAGTAGACAAGCTCCATTTCACTGGGGCTGTGGCCCAGTTAGGTGTGACAGTGCTCTCACCTAACATGAGTGAGGCCTGGGTTCCATCCTCAGCACTGCAAAAGCTAGAGGAAGGCATGCTTATTTAAGCGATATATGGTTCTGCCTGATGGACTCGTGGAAAAGCAAGTGAAATTCCAAACCCCTAATGTCAGACAGAAGGGTTGTGGTTTCCTTGGAATACTATCAATACAACAGGCTATATAGGTGTCAAGGACCACGCTGAGTGAAAAAGCCAACCTCCAAAGGTCACATGCTATACAATTCCATTTATGTGACATCCTTGAGATCACAAAATTACAGAGCTGGTGATCAGATTAGCGGTTGCCATGGTGGGAGGCGGTAGGTGTGGTTATGAGAGCTGATGCCATGGAGCTTCATGGTAACAGAACAGAGCAGTCTCTTACAGAGGTGGAAGTCACACGAAGATACTCAAACTAAAACCACACAGCACCACACACACACACACACACACACGCTCAGATACACGTTAAGTACAGGTAAAACTACTGACATCTAGGGGCTGAAATACTCAAGGCCTCAATTCAAAATCCAGCACCAAAAGAAAGAAAGAAAGAAAGAAAGAAAGAAAGAAAGAAAGAAAGAAAGAAAGAAAGAAAGAAAGAAAGAAATTAATTTTATATAGCCCAGTGGTTTGTACTGTTTTCCAGTGTTGAAAATATCCCATTTACAAAAGATGTCCACATCAGGAAAGGTGGGGTAAAGGATGCCAAGGACTTTCCTGTCAATTTCTTCACAACTTCTGTATTGACTGGTTTTGTGTGTCAACTTGACACAAGCTAAGCTAAAGTCATCAAAGAGGAAGGAGCCACAGTTGAGGAAATGTCTGAGACCCAGCTGTGAGGCATTTTCTCATTTAGTGATCAATGGGGGAGGGTCCAGCCCATGCTCAGTGCTGACACTGCTGGTCCTGGGATCTATAAGAAGGTGGGCTGAACAAGTCATACGAAGCAAACCACTAAGCAGCTCCCCTCCATGACCTCTGCATCAGCTCTACATCAGCTCCTGCCCTATTTGAGCTCCTGTCCTGAGTTCCTTCAGTGATGAACAGCAATGCTGAAGTGTAAGCCCAATAAACTCTTTCCTCCCCAACTTACTTTTTAGTCATGGTGTTTCATCACAGCAATAGAAACCCTAACTAAGACAACTTCCTATGAATCTATAAATATTTCAAAATAAGAAATTATAGCTGGGCAGTGGTGTCACATGCCTTTAATCCCAGCACTTGGGACACAGCAGGCGAATCTCTGTGAGTTCGAGGCCAGCATGGTTTGCAGAGCTAGTTCCAGGGCGGTCAGGGCTACACAAAGAAACTCAGTCCTGAAAAACCAAAAGATTAAAAAGAGAAAGAAAAAGAAAAAAAAAAAGACACTAGAATTGTACTTTTTTAACATCTGGTGGGGCAAATGTGCCAGAGCAAACACGCCACGGTGTGTATGGAGATGTAAAGACCACTGTTGGGAGTCAGTTCTCTCCTTCTACCACAGGGGACCAGGGATGGAGCTATGGTCATGGGCTTGGCAGCCAGTGCCCTTAACAGTTGAACTATCTTACTAGCTCAAAGTTTTTTCTTCATGACAGCTTACAAGAGAAACAGCAATGGCTTAGCAGTTAAGAACACTGGGTATGCCAGGCATGGTGACACAGGCATTTAATCCCAGCACTCGGGAGGCAGAGGCGTCTCTGTGAGTTTGAGCCTGGTCTACAGAGCGAGTTCCAGAAAAGTCAAGACTACAGAGAACTACAGAGAATCCCTGTTTCGGGGAAAGAGAGAGAGAAAGGGAGGGAAAAAAGAAAAGAATACTGGCTGTTCTTGCAAAGAATACTGGTTCAATTCCTAACCCTCACATGGCTGCTAACAACTGCCTATAACTCCAGTTCCAAAGAGTCTGATATCCTCTTCTGACCTCCACAGGCAACAGGCACACATGTGGCATACATACATACAGTCAGACATGCAGGCAAAACATTCATTTTATATATATAGATATATGTATGTATATATATAATGTATATATGCATATATATAGATATATATGTATAATACTGGATGCATATATATATATTGTATGTGTATGTTGTTAAAGAAGCAAAAATCAAGCTGAGGTGGCCCAGCAGTCAAGAATACGTGCTGCTCTTGCAAAGGACACAGGTTCAGTTCCCAGCACCCACCAACCACATGGGTAGATCACAACCACCTGTAACTCCTGTTCCAGGGAATCCAACAGTGTCCTCTTCTGGAACCTCAGGCACATGATACACATATAAACAAGCAGGCACACACATATACATAAATAAAAATAAATAAAGGCAAGAGAAACAGAAGCAATTTACAGGACTCTGACACACCGAAATAACATTACTGAATTCATAGCCCTGGCTGAAGTAGATCAGGAAAGAGCAAGTAAGTTAGTCTTAAGAGACAGAATTTGTCTGTTACCTGAGCTGCAGAGCTATAGGTGTAAGTGACATGGGAGCGGGGTGGTGGCCACCTATGCTAAGAGGGTAAACTAGTAACCCAAGTGCAAACAGATGCAGAACCTTCCCGCTCACATCCCTTTTCCCCCTTCGATTCTTCCCTTTTTCTCAAGGTTCAACACAGGCCTTCAAAGAGAGAAGCATCAGGTTAAAAAGCTGCTGAAACAGATTCCGACGATACTGCGGCCTACAAGTAACTCTTGAGAACCAAGGCTCACTGGCAGGTGGCTTCCAGTTACAGGGCTGGATGCAGAGTCAGGACCTGCATTGTACCTTGGGGGCTGACCTGGGGAGCGCCTCTCCACAGAGCCACCACTCACTCTCACCATGAGTAAACAACAGTGGCCCCCTCCTCATGGCCTAGGGATCAAGTTCGCACCAACTCTGGTCCCTGCTCCCTCCTGAGAGCTTCTGTGTCTTACTTGTAGCTGACTCACTGACAGAGGACATATTGTGTGCCAGACACTGAGGGGCACGGAAGGGGTGAAGAAAAGAGCGAGGACAGAGGGCCCTTACTTTGGTGCTTCCTGTACAGCAGGACACAGACTCCACTGGAAAAGACATCACAATAGAGGACACAGCTCCTTAGACGAGGGCCACAGTGTCGATAGAGGCCAGACAGTAGGAAAGCCAGACAGAGACCTGGATCCCAGATAGGCCCAGGTACCCCCTCTTTCAATGGTTCCTCTGGGAATGATCTTGTATGCTTCCTACATCTTTGAGGAACAATTTACCACCACTACAACTGAGGCACCTGGTGCTACCAAACATACTCCAAGACACAGAATGCCCCCCACCCCAACAAATGCCAATCATTCCCAAAGATCAGCTGCTCCAACACAGGGAAAGCTTGCTCTACAGTCAGGCAATAAGTCATTTACCAAGTTCTCATTAGGTGCCACCTCTGATCAAACACTTGGGTGAGAAACTGGCTTTCACTTTCAATGTCCTGATCAGCTGAACTCTCCTCAGAGAATACAATGACAGGATGGGGGAGATGACAGGGGCGGCGGGCCAGGCTGCCATGCCATACCTGAAGATCCACATGATGGAAGAAGAGAAGGGATTTCTCAGAGAGATGTCCTCTGACCACCACCTCAGAGGCACCATGGCTTGTAGATGAATACACCTACACACACACGCACCTATAAATGTAGTTTTTTAACAAAAATTTTAGAAAAAATGCCTCATGACTATGAATGCTATGGTCTACAATTTTGGTAAGCCCTAGTCCAAGGACAGCAATCTACTCCTCCAGAATCCTGCAGACCCAGGCAGGCTGGGGTCCTGCACCCAGTCTTAGGGAATACAGTCTTAAAGTGTTAGTATGATGACAGCACTGGACAAAGTTCCTCAGGACACACGTTAATTTCTGAAGTAACAAAAGTCATGGAGTCAGCTATTTGCTGGATGGGGGGAGGGGGAGATTTAATAACAAACTGACAGGAAAATAGCTTTTCTGCTCTTCAGTAAGGGGCTGTCTGATCACCCTCCGAAGTTTCTATAAACCAAAGTCCTGGGCACCCGCCCTATCTGACCTTTAACCTTCCGACCCATTTCACTTTGGGCGGATTTTTTTTCTACCCAGGGGACACTGTCTACAGAACTGCTCTCAGCAGAGAAGCAAGAGCAGCTTCCAGCATCCACACCCGGCTGCGGCCGGTTCCCTGGGGGAATGAGTCACTTTAATCGCAGTGGGTGAGATCTAATCAGCGCCCAACACTCCGCCTGAATCAGGTCCGAGACGTACGGTGTCCTGATCCCCGCCCAAAGAGAAAATCCACGCTGTTTTGGAAAAGGCTGGGTTAAAAGCTCCATTACTAGAAAGACCAAGATGACATCATGCTGGGGAGGGGCGTCTTGGGCCGGAAGCCCCTCGACGGTGCCACAAACCCCACAGACACCCCACCCGCCCCACATTCCCATTGCTACCCCTAGCTCTCAAGACACCTAAACCCCGCATCTCAGTCTGAACACCCACAGGCAATTCCCAGCCGTCCAAACCGATACACGCACCCACTCCACCCGGGGTCCGCACCCCCTGATCTCTGCCTCGCACCTCTGCTTCCTACCCCCACCCCACTGCCAGATTAGCACGTCCAGGACCCAGCCCCGCACGCTGGTCTGAATCTCCACTCCACACCCCCACTGTCTGTCCAACACCAGGGAAACAACCACCCCCGCCCTAGCCTGGGTCTCCGCAGCAAACAACCAACTCCCGCCAGATGTGCACCCAGGACGCGCGCTCTGTACCCTAAGTGCCCGCGCGGGACCCCCGCCCCACCGCGCGATCTTCACCCCGCAGCCCTCATTCCCAGGCCTCCGCCGACCCGCGCGCCCGCTCACATAGCCCTCCCCATCGGGGCCGCACCCCCAGACCCCCGGCCGCACCTGCGGACCCCCAGCGGCGCCCCCACTCAGGCCCTCCCGGTGCCTAGCACTCACAGTTACGGATGTCGGAGATGAAGACCGCTAGGCCCCGCATCCCGTCCCCCTTGGATACGGCCGGCATCTTCGCGCCCCGGGAGCGGCCTCGGCGGCGGGCTGGAACAGCGCGGGCGCGGCCGTCACGCCGAGGAGCCCTGGAGCGCGGAGCCGCCTAGCCGACTCGGGCCCCCGAGCGCCGCTCGCTGGGCCGCGCGCGCGAGCACGCACGACGCACGCGCCGACGCGCACGCTGAGCCCTCGCGCCCGGCGATGGGCGGTGCGAGAGGGCGTGCGCATTCTCGCGGTGCAGTGCTGGGGCGGGGGGAGGCGTGGCGCTGGATGGGGCCGGACCGCGGCCGGGAGAAGCTGAGCTGTGCTGTGCTGTGCGGAGCGCGCAGGCGCCGCGCCTCCTATTTTTCACCGCCTGGCAAAGGATCCTTCTAAAGTAAATGTGACTAGCCCCCGGATCTTGCTGTCATGAGTGGGCCCGGCTTCACGTAGATAAGGACACCGACACCAGAGCCGACCAACCCTGTGTCACGCAGAAGACGGGGGAGGGGAGGAAGTGGGGTGCTGTGCTGCTACACTAGCACCTGCAGCGGTCAACCTTCGTCTGTCAAACCCGCCTCAGCATAGCTCTCTTGCGGTGGGACTGGCCTCTTTCCCCCACCACCCGTGTGTAGCCGGAGCCGGAGGCGCTTGCGAGCCTCTAAACTGGGACAAAAGGAACCGCTGCTCCAGGACCCCACTTCCTTTACAAAAGGGGAAACGGAGGCTTGAAGATACACTGACCACCCTTGCCGAGGTGACTGTTGTATGGAGTACAACCTCTCAGCACCCATTCAGGCCCCTTTGCTTCTTACTTCTGTTCCCCTGTTCCACTCTCTAGCCAAGTGGACCCAATGAATCCTTCCTGTGATCCCATTTTGCAGAGGACCTGGCTGGGCCCAACACTTCTGGAAATGGAAAGTATGATGGCCCTTCCCCAGCTCTCTTCTGTGAAATCAGGTGGTTTTGAAGAGGAAACTCCCCACCTCAGGTGGTTATCCTGGCCCAAATCCACCAGGCAGACTTTTGTCCCTTCCCATCCTTTTTTGCAGAGTCCACGTGGAGTCTAACCTGGAGATGGAAGAGACAGGAGGGCCCTCCCAGGAATCAGGCACCCCACTAAGGCCCTGTAACTGAGATTATAAAAAGCCAACTCTCTGGCAAGGCTGCTGAGTTTGCCTAAATTTGTTTTTGTTTTGTTTTGGGGGTTTTTTTGTGTGTGTTTTTGTTTGTTTTTTTGTTTGTTTCTTTCTTTCTTTCCTAGACAGGGTTTCTCTGTAGCGTTTGGAGCCTGTCCTGGAACTAGCTCTTATAGACCAGCCTAGCCTCGAACTCACAGAGATCTACCTTCCTCTGCCTCCTGAGCGTTGAGGTTAAAGGCGTGGGCCACCACCGCCCTGCTGCCTGACTAAGTTTTCTAAGGCAAAGAGCCAGCACCAGAGAATAAACTTCCCACAGTCACCTCCTGGCAGAGGTATTGACTCTTTAGCTTGTCCTCCCCATCAAAAGGATGCTTCTGGACCATATGAGGAGTGCTAAGCAGGGAGCAATATGAACCCCCAATGCCTATGCCCAGAGAGGAATACAGATGCAGGAGGGGCTCAGACTCCTCCATTGCACTGACTCTGAGATTCACCACAACTGTCTGTGATGGTTAGTAGTTAAATAAAATTTTATCATAATTTATTCATTGTAGGGTATGCAATGTGGAGACCAAAAGACACCTCATGAGAGTCGGTTCTCTCTTTCCATCTTGTGAGTCCAAGGAAGCACCTTTACCTGTTGAGCCATCTCGAAAGATGGTTGATCTTGATTGTCAGTTTGAGGGATTTATAATCACCATGAGAACAAACGTCTGGGCAAGCCTGTGAGGAAGTTTCTAGGTTAGTTAAGTTGAGATGGGAAGGCCCACCATAAATATAAGCAGCGCGGGTCCTGTGCTGGTTAAAAAGAACGAATGGTGTTGGAGGGTCTTCTGTCTTTGTGTTGCTTTCATTGGGTAACAAAGAAACTACTTTGGGTCCTTGATAGGGCAAAACTGAGGTAGGCAAAAAAGACAAAACTAAATTCTAAAAGAATAAAAATAAAAAACCGCCATAGAGTCGCCAGAGTCAGACATGCTAAATCTTTCCTGGTAAGCCACTTTTCAAGTGGCAATACACAAATTAATAAAAATGGGTTAAATCAAAATATGAGAGTTAGCCAATAAGAGACTAGAGCTAATGCCTTGGCCTAGTTGATAGGGCAAAACTTAAGTAGGCAAAAAATCAAAACTAGCTGGGCAGTGGTGGCCCACGCCTTTAATGCCAGCACTCAGGAGGCAGAGACAGGTGGATCTCTGTGAGTTCGAGGCCAGCCTGGTCTACAAGAGCTAGTTCCAGAACAGGTTCCAAACACTACAGAGAAACCCTGTCTCGGAAACAAAAAAAACAAAAAAAAAAAAAAAGTAGAAAAAAAGCCATAAATCCTCTGCCTGAGACAGACGCTGATTAAAATCTTTCCCAATAAGCCACTGCCACATGACAATACATAAATTAATAGAGATGGGTTAAACTGAGATGGAAGAGTTAGCCAATACAAAGTTAGAGCTAATGGGCCAGACAGTGTTTTAATTAATACAGTTTTTGTGTGGTTATTTTGGGTGTAAGCTAGCCAGGTGGCCAAGACAAACAAGCAGGTCCTCACTCTACAACAGAACCGGAACTGAATTCATCTGTTTCCTGGCTGTGGTCAGAATGTGAGCAGCTGCCATGGCGTCCCCACTGCGATGGACTATATCCCCCAACCATGAGCTTCAACAAGGCCTCCTTTTCTTTTTTTTTAAATATTTATTTATTTATTTATTATGTATACAATATTCTGTCTGTGTGTCTGCCTGCAGGCCAGAAGAGGCACCAGACCCCATTACAGATGGTTGTAAGCCACCATGAGGATGGTGGGAATTGAACTCAGGACCTTTGGAAGCGCAGGCAATGCTCTTAACCTCTGAGCCATCTCTCCAGCCCAAGGCCTCCTTTTCTTAACTTGCTTTTGTCAGGTGTTTGTCACAGCAAAAGAAAAGTAGACAACATAGGGTCACACAGTGTGCTACATCAGGCCTGACCAGGGGCTGTAGGAAAGACTCCTCCACCTGCCAGCACCTTTTCCCTCCCAGAGACACAAGTACCGGGATCATATTCACCACTCAAGCCTTGAACCTGAGTACATGGTCCTTCAAGGCCGCTCCTCATTGGAAGAGAGGCTGCTGGTGTGCCATCCTGAGGAATGAGAGCCCCACCTTTCACCATAACCACTAGGCAGTAAGGGCTCTGCAGGCTCCAGCTGGGGTTGTTCGGAGAGACTAGCAAAGCATCCCAAACAGACAGCTTCTGCAGCACCGCCTGACCTTGTCTCGGTTCCTGTGCTCACCTGGGTCTGCTCACGCCTCCTGTCGGTTTTATAAATGGCCCAGTTTTCCTGTAATTTCTTCAGTAGGTTATAGATAATGAACCTTGTGGAGTGCTGGGGGGAGGCGGGGCGGTTCTCTATCTAGCACAGGTGTGCCTAGATCCTGAGCTTATTGAAGTATAGAGATGTAGAAGTCCTCAGACCCAGTGGCTATCTCTGTGATTAGATGACCTGAGGTCATCAGAAGTGACAAAAAGCCAGGGAAGGCCAGGTCCTGAAAGCAGAGTAACCCATGCCCAAAAACAACATATACATATGGAAGGATTCAAAAATTCTAAAGTGGTTGTGGGTGTGGCTCAGTGGCAGAACATTTTTCTTGAATGTATGAGACCATGCCTGAGGTCCCCAGGACCATAGAAAATATAAAACAAATGTCATTGAGCATGGTAGTTCATAGTTTGTAATCCCAGCTGATTCAGATGCTAAGGAAAGAGAATTGGAGGTATAAGATCAAATAGGCAAGTTAATGAGACGCTGTCTCGAAATTAATTTTCGTTTAGACAGGGTCTCATGTGGCTCAGGCTAGCCTCAGGCTTGTTCTGTAGCTGATACTGGTCTTCAAATAATCTTTTCAAAGGCTAGTGTTGTAGCTTAGTGGTCAAAGGCTAACCTAGTGTAGAGATCAGGCTGTACTTGCTCTAAGTTACTACATTTTATGTGAAACCACAGCTTTCAGGCTGTGCCTTGTCTTGGGTGACTCCATTTTACAAGCAGCGTGTAACTCTGAGTGCAGAAGTAGAGGCAGGGCAACCCTGTATCTCATTCAAGCACATAGGCATCACCACCTTTCCAGCACCACCCATGAGGCACAGACTGATAATTGACATTACTAAGAAATTGCAAAGTTACCACCTACAAGCTTATCAAAATATATTGGAACACAAGGATACATGGGTGCATTAAAATGGTCTCAGAAAAGCCAGGCCTTTCTGGGTGGTGGTGGTGCACACCTTTACTCCCAGCCCTTCCAAGGCAGAGGCAGGCAGATCTTTGAGTTCGCGGCCAGCCTGGTCCAGGGCTACACAGAGAAACCTGTCTCTAAAAAGAAAAAAGAAAAAAAAGAAATTGAATGTATTGAATACACCAGACACTTAAAAAGAGAGAAAACTAACTCTCCCATGACAGCAGTGGTGGCAGAGATAGTCCCATAAACTGACATCTGACCGTCACATGACCATCACATGGCCATCACATGGCCATCACATGCAATATGTGCCTTGAGGGATATATAAACATTAAAAAAAGCTCCTTAGCCTGGCGGTGGTGGCGCATGCCTTTAATCCCAGCACTTGGGAGGCAGAGGCAGGCGGATCTCTGTGAGTTCGAGACCAGCCTGGTCTACAAGAGTTAGTTCCAGGACAGGCTCCAAAACCACAGAGAAACCCTGTCTCGAAAAAAAAAAAAAGCTCCTTATTGTTCCCTGGGGCAGGATGTCTGACTACTTGTCACTGTCCACTCAAATTTCAGTCTGTCCACTTTTCCGTCTAGACGCAGTCCTGCCATGGCCCTGCTCCTGCACTTCTCCAACAACTCTCCCTTGTCGCTAGTTAATTAATATCTTATCTAACCACATGCAAATAAGCTCTCTGCCTCTGTCCTCAGTGAAACCTCTCTGAATTCACCTCTGTCTTTGTTAGCGTTACTATTGCTGTGATGAAACACCATGACCAAAAACAGCAATTTAAGGAAGAAAAGGTTTGTTTTGTTGACGCTTCTGAAGTCACAATCCATTAAGGGAAGCCAAGGCAGGAAACTTAAACCCAGCTTGCTCATCATAGCTTGTTCAGGACTATCTCTCTCTCTCTCTCTCTCTCTCTCTCTCTCTCTCTCTCTCTCTCTCTCTCTCTCTCCCTCCCTCCCTCCCTTCCTCCCTCCCTCCCTTACCCGCCCCCCCTTCAGTTTTTCAAGACAGGGTTTCTCTGTGCAGCCTTGGCTGTACAGGAACTCACTCTGTAGATTAGGCTGGCCTCTTGTCTTCTGAGTGCTGGAATAAAATGCAAGCAACACTAAACTCAAGTCAACCTGCTTTCTTGTAGAATCGAGGACTACCAGCTGAGAGGTGTCCTCCACCCACAATGTGCTGTGCCTTCCCTTATCAATCACTAATTAAGGAAATGTCATACAGGCCTGCTTACAACCCAATCTTACAGAGGCATTTTCTCCAGTGATGTCCCCTCCTTTCTGATGACTCTGGCTTATATCAATTTGGCGTAAAATTAGCCATCCCAACCTTTTCATAGTTATTGTTTCTTTTTTTAATTTATTTATTTATTAAAGATTTCTGCCTCCTCCCCACCACCGCCTCCCATTTCCCTCCCCCTCCCCTGATGGTTATTGTTTCTTTTAAAAAAAAGATTTAGTTTATGGGTATAAGTGCTTACCTAAATGTATGTATATGTACTATGTGGGTGCCTGGTGCCTGCAGAGAACTGAAAGTGACATTGGATCCCCTAGAAATGGAATTATAGATGGGAACTGATCTTCGGTCCTCTGCAAAAGAAGCCAGTTCTTTTCATCACTGAGCCATGTCTCTAGCTCCTTTGTTTTATGTATATTTGTTTTTGCTTGTTTTGGGTTTGGGGATTTGGGGGATGTTTGTTGTTGTTTGGAGTTTTTTTAATATTTATTTTTTTATTTATTATGTATACAATATTCTGTCTGTGTGTATGTCTACAGACCAGAAGAGGGCACCAGACCTCATTACAGATGGTTGTGAGCCACCATGTGGTTGCCGGAAATTGAACTCAGGACCTTTGGAAGAGTAGGCAATGCTCTTAACTACTGAGCCATCTCTCCAGCCCCCGGGTTTTGTTGTTTTGTTTTGTTTTGAGACAGAGGCCCCTGTAGTCCAGGCAGATCTAAAACTCACTATGGAACCAAAAATGAACTTCAACTCTGTTTTTCTACCTTCATTTCCCAAGTGCTACCTACCCATCCCTTTAACTCTTTACTAGCCGTTCTGTAACCAACATTCTGATGCTGCTCACTGATGCCAGGCCCACCTTCAGAAGTCCTGATGAAATGGCCTGGTGAACTAAATATGTAGCTGAGGATAATCTTGAACTCTTGATCCCCCTTCCTCCATTTCCAAAGTACTAGGATTATAGTTGTAGGAAGGCATTTCTGTTTTGTGTGTTTGTGAGTGTGTGTGTGTGTGTGTGTGTGTGTGTGTGAGTGTGTTTTATAGGACGCTGAATTCACACATGCGAGACAAGTGCTCTACAACTCAGCTATATTCCCAGCTCTATAGTGCTGGAAGTTTTTCAAATATTCTCAGTACCAGACTGAGAATGGAGTGTGGTCTGTAGCAGTTAACTGCTCTGCCCAGCCGCTTAAAGGAGTAAGATTCAGGAAGTGTTCTGGATTGTCAGGTATATAGCTGTAATGGTATCTCAGTTTTATTATCCACAGAATCTAAAAGGAAAACTAGTCAACTTGTAAATACATAGACCGTGTCTCAAAAAAACAAAACAAAACAAAACAGAATCTAGCCGGGCAGTGGTAGTGCACACCTTTAATCCCAGCACTCAGGAGGCAGAGGCAGGTGGATCTCTGTGAGTTCTGGGCCAGCCTGGTCTACAAGAGCTAGTTCCAGGACAGGAACCAAAAGCTACAGAGAAACCCTGTCTCAAAAACCTAAAAAAAAATAAGAATAATAAAATTAAAAAAAATTGTACATGCCAAACCAGACAGGGCTACACAGCAAGACCCTGTCTCAAAATAGGAAAAGACATACATACATGCATACATACATACATACATATGTACTAATGATATGTCAGTAATCCCATGACATGGGACATGGAAGCAGGAGGATCAAAGCTTCAGGGTCATCCTCAGCTAGATGATGAGTTGGAGGTCAGCCTGGAATACAAGAGACTCTACTTCAAAAATAAACAAAAAAATCAAATAAATACTAGGATGTAGCATAGATGTAGAGTTTTTAACCTATCTTAATTAGGTTTTTCAACTTGACACAGTCTCTACTCATCTGAGAAGAAAGCTTTTTGATTCAAAAAATTGTCTGGATCAGATTGGCCTGGGGGCATGTCTGAATGATGGTCTTGAATAGTAACTGATGAAAGAGTATTTGGCCCACTATGGGTGGTTCTAGCCCTAGACGAGTGATCCTGAGCTGAATAAAAAAGCTAGCTAAAGCTGGACAGTGGTGGCTCATGCAGTTCGAGGCCAGCCTGGTCTACAAGAGCTAGTTCCAGGATAGGCACCAAAGCTACAGAGAAACCTTGTGGGGGGTGGGGAGCAGGGAGAAGCTAGCTAAGCAGGAGGCTGTGGGCCAACAGCTTTCTTTTATGGTTTCTGCCTCCAGGTTTGCGCCTTGAGTTCCTGCCATAACTTCCCTCAGTGATAATGGACGTGACCTGGACATGTAAGCCAAATAAACCCTGACCTCTTCATGTTGCTTTTAGTTGGTGTTTTATGAGAGCGACAGAATGAAAATAGAACAGTGCCTAACATGTACGAGGCCTTGGGTTCAATTTCCAACACTGGTGAAAAACAGTCAACATTTACCATGCAAGGTGTCAACAGCTATAATCTCAGCACTCGGGAGATGAAGGTAGGACGTTCAGGATTTTAGTGTCAACCTCAGTTAAGTAGTAAATTACCTCAAACCCTGTCTCAGAAAACAAACAAGGTTGGAAATGTTTGCTATGAAAGCATCTAAGTTTCAAACCCTAGAAACTGGGTGAAAAAGCAGGTCACGGTGACATCCTGAATCCCAGTACTGAATGGCTTGTCTTAGTTTCTATTGCTGTGATGACATACTGTAACCAAATCCAATTTGTAGAGGAGAGGGTTTCTTTGGCTTGCGCTTCCATATCTCAGTTCATCACAGAAGGGAGTCAAGACAAGAACTCAAGCAGGACAAAAAACTGGAGTCGGGAGCTGATGCAGAGGCCATAGAGGGGTGCTGCTTGCTCCTCATGGTTTGCTCGGCCTGCTTTCTTATAGAACCTGGGGATGGCCCCACTCACGATGGGCTGGGCCTTTCTTTCTACATCAATTACTACTTAAGAAAATACCCAATAAGCTTGCCTTCAGCCAACTCTTATCGAGCCACTTTCTCAGTTGAAGTTCCTTCCTCTTAGATCACTCTTGCTCCTGTCAATTTGACGTAAGAGAAGCTGGAAGGTGATGGTGCACGCCTTTAATCCCAGCACTTGGGAGGCAGAGGCAGATGGATATCTGTGAGTTCATGGCCAACCTGATCTACAGAGTGAGTTCTAGGACAGCCAAAGCTACACAAAGAGACCCTGTCTCAAAATATAAAACAAACTAACTAACCAGGAGAGTGGGTGACCCTTTGGGGTCACTGGAGAACAAGTCTAGCCTAGTTAGTGAGCAGTGAGCTGATGGGACCCTTCCTCAAAGGAGGTGATTTGAGTTTCTGAGGGTGACACTCAAGGTTGTCACCTGACCTCTACACACCACACACACACACTTGGAAAATATACAAAATATAAATAAATAAATAAATAAATAAATAAATAAATAAAAACTGAGAGTCCAGAACTTGATAAAGGACATAGGATTGATGGCAAGTTGGTCAAACCTGAACTAGAAAACAACAAAATCCATCTTAATTTCTCTCCACCATTTCTGTGGTACTCTTATAAATTTTTAATTATGTATGTGTGGTATGCCTGGTGTCTGCCTGCCTGTCTGTCTGTCTGTGTGCATGTGAAGGCCTAAGGAAAACCTTGGGTATCATCCTCAGGAATTCCATCCACCTTCTTTGAGACAGAGTCTGGCAATGGTCCAGAGCTCATTAATTATTCTAGACAACCAGGCTAGTTAGCCCCGGCCATCCTCCTGTCTCTACTTCCTAAGTGCTGAGTTTACAGGCATGCTTTTATACAGGAACCTGTATCATTTATGTCTTCAAGACAAGCCCTTTGCTGGCTGAGCTATAGCCCCAGAACCTCAGTCTTACAGTTTACAGAACAGATGAAACCACAGAAATGAGTAAATCCAGCCATGAGACAAATCAATGCTCTTTTCAGGCAAAGGCAGCTCCTCTTGTGGTTGTGCCCAGGCTATCCCACTCTCAACAAGGCCTTAGATCACTGTTAGATTCTTTCTGGGAAGACAGAGGCAGGCAAATCTCTGAGTTTGAGGCCAGCTTGGTCTACAAAGCTAGTTCCAGGAGAGTCAAGAAACCCTGTCTCAAAAAGAAAAAAAAATCTTTCTGGTTCAGCATTAACTTCCTTGCTGAGGATTCCAAGGGAAATATTTTCTCCTCCTTATGCAACAAATCCCGTCAGCTCAGGCCCACACCCATAGCTATTGACCTGGCTAAAAGCTCTTTGTTTTCTCAAATGCATGAGGACAGAGGCCAAGCTGATGAGAACTTCAGATATAGTGACTTAAAGAAGAAGAATGCTATTGTTCCCTTATGGAATATCCACGGGTCCACACTGCAGGGCTGGCAGAGGGCTCTGTGCTCCCCAGCACAAATCATTTCTCTTTGTCTTCTGAATCTTTGTTTCGCCTGTCATTCTCAGGTAGTAGAAAAGGAAAGGGTAGAGCCAGGGGTTCCATATCATGCTGGAGGCTCTGAGTTTCTCCTTAACACTATATACACAAAGCAGGGGCTGGTGGTTTAAGTCTGCAATCCCAGCAGTCAAGAGGTTAAGGCAGGAAGACTGTCACAAATTCAGAGCTAGTCTGTAGTGATATTTTGTTTACGTTTTAACAAATAAAGCTTTCCTGAAGATCAGAGTGCAGAGCTAAGGCACTAGGGGCCAGGGAGTAATGGCACACACCTTTAATACCAGGACTCGGGAGACAGAGAACTCTGTTAGTTCAAGGCTACCCTAGGCCAGGCAAGATTGGATCTGTCTAAAAGAGAAACAGACCTCACACAAAGATGATCCTAGGACTGGTGGATTGGGGACAGGAATGATATGTCTGGGCAGAGAGAGGAATATAAGGTGGAAGGAGACAGGAGCTCAGTGCAGTCTGAGAATGCAGTCTGAGAAGAGAGTACAGGGATTGCCCCTTCAGTCTGAGCAATGATATGGTAAAAAGGTCTTTCTTGTGGCTGGCCGCACTGCTTCTCTGATTCAACTTTTACCCGCTAATATTGAAATATTAGAATTCGTGCTATAATAGTCTGGCTACCTAGTGAATTTCAGGCTATCATGGACTACAGTGTAAAATCCTCAGGAGAGCTAGAGATGTCTCAGCAGTTAAGGGTACCTGTTGCCCTTCCAAGGACCCAGGATCAATTCTCAGTACTCATGAAGCGGTTTAGAGCCATCTGTAACTCTAGTTCCAGGAATCCATTGCCCTCTACTGGCATCTGTGGGCACCAGGCATGCATAGGGTCCACAGACATTACACAGAGGCAAAATATCCATATATGTAAAATAATTTTTAAACAAAGAAGAAAATAAGGAAGTAAGGACAGGAGAGATGGAGAGATGGCTCCCCAGTTGAAGGTGCTTGCTTCTCTCACAAGGACCCCATTAGATTTCCACTGCCCATATCAGTAGGCTCACAACAGCTCTTGGGAATCTGACACCCTTTCCTGGGGTCTGGGAGCACTTGCATGCACAGACACACACAGAGACACACAGACACAGACACTCTCTCTAAAAATAAATTGTTTGTATGTTTGGTGGTGGTGGTGGTGTTTGAGACTGGGTTTCTCTGTGTAACAGCTCTTGCTGTCCTAGAAACTGGCTTTGTAAATCAGGCTGGCCTCGAACTCACAGAGATCCACCTGCCTCTGCCAAAGGAGTGCTGCAATTAAAGGCAGGTGCACCACCATCACCACCTGGCAATAAACTGTTTTCATAGTCCTGATTGTCCTGGAACTTGCTCTGTAGACCAGAATGGCTTTGAACTCAAAGATAGAATGGCCTCTGCCTCTCAAGTGCTGGGATTAAAGACTTGAGCAACCACCACCTGCTAAAATAAATATTTTTTCTTGAAAAGTCCCCCCAGAGAGCCACAAAAGAACTCCTCCTGAGGTCTCTCTGCAGAGTTGAGCTTCTAAGGCCTTTGTTCCTTGCATCATCCCACAGCTATTACACAAAGAGGACCTGCTGAGCAGGAAGTAGCTAGCGGTGGGGAGACTTGCATGCCAATGGTGGAGATTACAGCTGATTCCTCCTTTTACACTCAGCGAACTCCTGAGCCAAACCCTAAATGGACCTGTGGCCACCCAGAATAAAGACTATATTATTCCCCAGCCTTCTCTGCATCTTGACATTGCCAGATGATAACAGAACGTGAAGGATAATGTTAATTTCTTACACCTTCCATAACCAGCACCACAGTAGGGCTAGATTGGATATAGCAAGCACTGGCTCTCACACAGTCCTGGAGTTCTTTTACACCATTAAAATTCCAAGATCAAGAACTGCCTCCTCCATCGCTGACGTAGAAGGTCCCAGCCAGAGACCTCTGGGGAATCTGGTGCAAATCAGTGACCTCCAAGGGAGCAAGCCTGAGGCTGCAACCTCTGCCAGAGCAGGCCCAAGGTAGCGACCTCAGTGGGAGTAGTCCCAAGCAAGCAACCTCTGTAGGAGCAGGCACAAACGACCTCAGGGATTGCAGAGCAACCCCTAGGAGTGCTGAGTGACCTCCAGGAACGTCAGTGACCTCAAGGGTGACTAGAATTGTGGTCCTGTTTGCCCCACAATGAGCAACGATCTGAGCCTTGGATTCATTGGCACTTGGAAAATTGATCACCAGAGACACATCCCCAACTACACCAGTCATAGGAAAAGATAGGTAGACAAATAAGAACAGACTCAACACCACAAAGAACAACACGACACCAATAAAAACTAGTGACCCTACAAACAGCAAGACTTGAACACCCAAATATAGATGAAGCAGAAGAAAATGACCTAAAAAATAACTTTAGGAGAATGTTTGAGGCCCTTAAAGAGGAAATAAAAAATTCCCTCAAAGAAATGGAGGAAAAGACAAACAAAAAAAAAGAGAATTAGAGACCAATCTCACTCATGAACATTGATGCAAAAATACTCAATAAAATACTGGCAAACCAAATCCAAGAAAACAACAGAAAAATCATCCATCATGATGAAGTCAGCTTCACCCCAGAGATGCAGGGATGGTTCAACATATAAAAATCTGTCAATGTAATCCACTGTAGAGAGCTGCATGGAGCCACACCTGATAATCAGCTCTTAATATTGACTAAGACCTAACTCCTATTATGGCTAAGGCCTGATCACGCAATGATTGTCAGCTGCTTGCATATGCGTGAACCTATAGGCAGTGCCCACCTGGCAATCCGGGGTTGGCGGCCCGTGCCTTTTTAAGGGCTGGGAGAGGTTTGCCCGGAGAGAGAGAGATACAATTGTTAAAAAAGGTCCTGAATAAACTGCTAGCAGGAAGAGCTTCGGTGTTGCGTCATCCTTGCGGGTCGAGGTGGCCACGACAATCCACCACATCAACAAATGAAAAAAAAAACGATTATCATTAGGTAAACTATCATATCATTAGCTGCTGAAAATACCTTTGACAAAATACAACATCCCTTCATGATAAAGGTCTTAGAGAGATCAGGGGATACACAAAACACACCTAAACGTAATAAAGGCAATATACACCAAGCCAACAGCCAACATCAAACTAAATGGAGAGAAACTCAAAGCAATATCACTGAAATCAGGAACAAGACAAGGTTGTCCACTCTCTCCATATCTATACAATATAGTACTTGAGGTTCTAGCTAGAGGAATAAGACAATAAAAGGAGATCAAGGGGATACAAATTGGGAAAGAAGAAGTCAAACTCTCACTATTTGCTGATGATATGATAGTTTACATAAGCGACCCCAAAAATTCTACCAAGGAATTCCTACAACTCATAAACATTTTCAGTAATGTAGCAGAAAACAAGATTAACTTGAAAAAATCAGTAGCCCTCCTTTACACAGATGATAAAAGGGCTGATAAAGAAATCAGAGAAATATCACCCTTTGCAAAAGCCACAAGTAGCATAAAATATCTTGGAGTAACTCTAACCAAACAAGTGGAAGACCTGTATGATAAGAACTTTAAATCTTTTTTTTTTTTTTGATTTTCGAGACAGGGTTTCTCTGTGGTTTTGGAGCCTGTCCTGGAACTAGCTCTTGTAGACCAGGCTGGTCTCGAACTCACAGAGATCCGCCTGCCTCTGCCTCCCGAGTGCTGGGATTAAAGGCGTGCGCCACCACCGCCCGGCAGAACTTTAAATCTTTGAAGAAAGAACTTGAAGAAGAAACAAGAAAATGGAAAGATCTCCATCTCAAGGTAGAATTAACATAGTAAAAATGGCAATTTTACCAAAAGCAACCTACAAATTCAATGCAATGCCCAGCAAAACCCAAAAAATTCTTCACAGACCTCAAGAAAAAAAAAATACTCAACTTATTGGAAAAGCAAAAAACCCAGGTTAGCCAAAACAATCCTGTACAATAAAGGAATTTCTGGAGGCATCACAATCCCTGACTTCAAACTCTACTACAGAGCTACAATACTAAAAGCAGCCTGGTATTGGCATAAAAACAAACAGGCATACCAAAAAGATCTGAACCAAAGACCCAGATATCAATCCACACACCTACGTACACCTGATATTTGACAAAGAAGCAAAAAATATAAAACAAAAAAAGAAAGCATATTCGACAAATGGTACTGAAATAACTGGATATCAATATGTAGAAGAATGAAAATAGACCCATATCTATCACAATCCACAAAACACAAGTTCAAATGGATCAAAGACCTCAACATAAAACCAACCACACTGAACCTCATAGAAGAGAAAGTGGGAAGTATACTTGAACACATTGGCACAGGAGACCACTTCCTAAATATAACCCCAGTAGCACAGACATTGAGAGAAACAATTAATAAATGGGACCTCCTGGAACTGGGAAGCTTCTGTAAAGCAAAAGACACAATCAACAAAACAAAACGTCAGCCTACAGAATGGGAAAAGATCTTCACTAACCCCACATGAAACAGAGGTCTGATCTTCAAAATATACATAGAACTCAAGAAAATGGTCATCAAAAGAACAAATAATCCAATTTAAAAAAAGGGGTACAGACCTAAAACAGAGAACTCTTAGCAAAGTAATCTAAAACGGCTGAAAGATACTTAAAGAAATGTTCAACATTCTTAGTCATCAGAGAAATGTAAATCAAAACAACTCTGAGATTCCATCTTATACCTGTAAGAATGGCCAAGATTAGGCAAGAGAGATGGCTCAGTGGTTAAGAACACTGACTGCTCCTTCAGAAGTCCTGAGCTCAAGTCCTAGCAACCACATGGTGGCTCACAACCATCTGCAATGAGATCTGGTGCCCTCTTCTGTCCTGTAGGCATACATGCAGACACAACACTGTATACATAACAAATATATAAATAAATCATTAAAAAAAAAAAAAAGAATGGCCAAGATCAAAAACACTGGTGACAACTTATGCTGGAGAGGTAAGGGAAACACACCTGCATTGCTGGTGGGAGTGCAAACTGGTACAGCTGCTTTGGAAATCACTATGGTGATTTCTCAGAAAATTAGGAAACAACCTACCTCAAAACCCAGCAATACCACTTTTGGGTATATACCACAATTATACCACAAGAACATATGCTCAACTATGTTCATAGCAGCTTTGTTTGTCATGGCCAGAACCTGGAAACAACCGAAATGCCCCTCAACCAAAGAATGGATAAGGAAAATGTGGTACATTTACACAATGGAGCACTACACAGCGGAAAAAAATAATGATATCTCGAAATTTGCGGGCAAATGGGTGGATCTAGAAAACATCATATTGAATAAGGTAACTCAGACCCAGAAAGACAAATACCGTATGTACTCACTCAGAAGTGACTTTTAGACATAAAGAAAAGAAAAACCAACCTACAATTCACAATTTCAGAGAACCTAGACAACAAAGAGGACCCTAAGAGGAAACATACATGGATCTAATCTACATGGAAAATAGAAAAAGACAAGATCTCATCAGTAAATTGGGAGCATGGAGACCATGGGAGAGGGAGGGGAGAGGAAAGGAAGGGAGTGGAGAAAAATATATAGCTCAATAGAAACAATTAAAAATTAAGTATAAAAAAGGGCCGGGCGATGGTGGCGCACGCCTTTAATCCCAGCACTCGGGAGGCAGAGGCAGGCGGATCTCTGTGAGTTCGAGACCAGCCTGGTCTACAGAGCGAGTTCCAGGACAGGCTCCAAAGCTACAGAGAAACCCTGTCTCGAAAAACCAAAAAAAAAAAAAAAAAAAAAAGTAATAAAATATAACTGGCCCCTCCAAAGGCCTCTCTCCTTGGCTTGTAGGTAGCATCTTCTCCAGGTGTCCTCACATGATGGTGCTTGGTTTGTTTGTGTTCCATTCCCTCTTCTTATCAGAACTCTACCAGGACTGGTGAGACGGCTAAGTGCTTAAGAGCATATGATACTCTTGCCAAGGACCAGGATTTAGTTCCCAACACCCACATAGCAGCTCACACCTCCAACTTCAGTTCCATAAGATCTGACACCCTCTTCTGGCCTCCACAGGTACCAAGCATGCATGTGAAACACATACATACACGTAGGAAAGTACTCACCCACATAAAATTAAATAAATCTAAATTCTACCATATATGATTAGGAGCCATCTTCCCTCATGACTTCATCTGAAATAATCACACCTGCCCTAAGCCTGTCTATTCATTCTGAAGTACTAAGTTGGGACTTCACCACATGAATTGTAAAAGGGACAATTCAGGCCATAATAGAGGTGGTGTGTGCACATTTGCAGACATGGTTTGCATTCCTATCCTCTCTCCTAGCCCTGGAAACCTGGTGTTTTAAAGTTTGCTTGTTTGTTTTTAACATTTAATTAACTAATTCATTATTCCCTGTGTTGAACATGTTTGTGTGGGGGTGGGGATGCCACAACACATGTGTGGAGGTCAGTGGACGACTTTCAGGAGTCTCTCCTTCTACCATGTGCTGTTGGGGATTAAACAAGGGTTCTTGGGCTGGAGAGATGGCTCAGTGGTTTAGAGCACTGCCTGCTCTTCCCAGAGGTCCTGAATTCAATTCCCGGCAACCACATGGTGGCTCACAGCCATCTGTAATGAGGTCTGGTGTCCTCTTCTGGCCTGCAGAAATACATACAGACAGAATATTGTATACATAATAAATAAATAAATATTTTTAAAAAAATAAACAAGGGTCCTTAGAGTTAGCAACAAGTGCCCTTACCTATAAAATCATCTAATCCAATCTCCTTCACTTTTAATAAAATATATTATTTATTTTTATTTATGTGTGTGTGTTTTGTCTGCATGTATATCTATGCACCTTGTGCATGCAGTGCCCTTGGAGGTTGAAGAGAACAGCGGATCCCTGAGTACTCTGGAAGAGTGGGCAATCACTTGTCTTGACCACTGAGCCAGACCTTCAGCCCCATGTTGGTTGGGTTTTTGAAGCAAGGTCTTCTTTTGTATCCCAGATTTCCCTAGAACTCACTATGTAGCTCAGGCTGACCTCAAATTTATGGTAATCTCCTGTCTGGGGTAGACTGAACTTGAACTCCTGATCCTTCTGTCTCTACCTCCAAAGTGCTGGGTGTATGTGAGCATGGTTAAGACCTTTCTTTTTCCTTGCATGTCTGTTTGTTTGTTTTCAAGGCAAGGTTTCTCAGTAGCTTTGGAACCTGTCCTGGAACTCACTCTGTAGACCAGGCTGGCCTCAAACTCACAAAGATCCACCTACCCTGCCTCCCAAGTGCTGGGATTAAAGGCGTGCACCGCCACCACCCAGCAAGACCTTTTCTTAATGGACTCCCACTTTGTTGAAAGAGAGAGAGAGACAGACAGAAACAGAGATACTGAGACATGACAGAGACAGAGATGAGACAGACAAAATGAGACAAGACAGAGAGACCCTTCAGGCCTCCTCATTTCCAAAAACTAAAGACTTGGGCCTCCAGGATCCCAGAGAAACCTGTCTAGAAATATTCCCCTTGACCTGAAAGGCAGGTCCCTATGTCTAGAACTCGTTTTGTAGACCAAGCTGGTCTCAAACTCACAAAGATCCATCTGCTTCTGCCTCCCAAGTACTAGAATTAAAGCCACCATGCCAGACTTAGTTGGGGTTTCTTTCTATTGCTGTGATAAAAACACCATGTCCAAAGCAACTTAGGGAGTAAAGGGTATATTTCATCTTACAATTTGTAAGTAATCATGGAAGGATGTCAGAGCAGAAACTCAAAGCAGGAACCTGGCGGCAAATACTGAAGCAAAGGACATGGAAAAATGCTGCTTATTGGCTTGCTCTCCATGGCTTGCTCAGTCTGCTTTCTTATAAACCCCAGAACCACCTGCCCAGGGCAGAAGTGGCATCACCCACAATGGGCTGGACCCTCCCACATCAGTCACTAATTAAGAAAATACCCTAGAGGCCAGAGGTATTTTCTTAATTGTGGTTCCTTCTCAGATAACTCTAGCTTGTGTCAAATTTACACATTTAAAAAATTGCAATCATAACAACAACGGAAACCCAGGACACTGGGAATAGTGCTTTGGACCACTTGACACCACTGAATGATTTTCTTGAAACTGTTGAGATACCGTCATCCAATTGGATATGTAGTGGTTTGAATGAGAATGCCCCATAGGTTTATATGTTTGAGTGCTTGGTCCCCAGCTGATGGAACCCTTTGGGAAGGATTAAGAGGTGTGGCATTATTGAAGGAAGTGTGTCACTGGGAGTGAGCTTTGAAGTTTAAAAAGAGTTGTGGGACCAAGCAGTGATGGCACACGCCTTTAATCCCAGCACTTGGGAGGTAGAAGTGGGAGGATCTCTGTGAGTTTGAGGCCAGCTCTGGTCTACACAGTGAATTCCAGGATAGCCAAAGCTACACTGAAAAACCCTGTCTCAAAAACACAAAACAAAACAAAAAAAGAAAGAGGAAAAGAAAAAAAAAGAAAGGAAGGGAGGGAAGAAGGAAAGAAAGACTTGTGGATTCCCAATGCTTTCTCTCTCTGCCTTGTGACTGTGAACCAAGACATAAACTCATGGCTGTTCCTTTACTCCACCATCATTGACTCTCACCCTCTGAAACTGTAAGCCAAATCAAAAATTTTCTTCTATAAACTGCTTTGTCGTGGTATTTTATCACAACAGTAGAAAAGTAGCTAGACAGAGGTTGGTACTAGGAGTGGGTATTGCTGTGACAGACACGACCCTGTGGGTTTGCTGTTGTTGCTGTTTGTTTTGTTTTTTGATGTTTTTTTTTTTTGATGAATTTGGAAGACTTTTGGACTTTGTATTAGAAAAGCAGCTGAATACTGTAAGATCATTGTTTGTTTTTTCAAGACAGGGCTTCTCTATGTAGCCCTGGCTGTCTTGGAACTCACTCTGTACATCAGACTGACTTCGAACTCAGAGATCCAACTGCCTCTGCCTCCTGAATGCTGAGATTAAAGGTGTGCACCACCACTGCCCGGCTTTGTATGCAGATCCATTTTTGGTGGTAGGAGGGGGTGAGACAGGGTTTCTGTTGACAGAAGTTTCTGTCCCACCCACTACCACAGCAGTTAAGTTCCAAATAAACACACAGAGGTCTACATTAATTATAAACTGGTTGACCTAATAGCTCAGGCTTCTTATTAACTAATTCTTACATCCTACATCTTAACCCATTACTCTTGTCTGTATTAGCCATGTGGCTTGGTACCTTTCATCAGTGAGGCATTATCATCTTGCTTCCTCTCTGTCTGGGTGATGACTACAGACTGAGCTTTCCTCTTCCTCGAATTCTCCTTGTTGCCTCACCTCTATTTCCTCCCCAGTCGCCCCACCTCTACTTCCTGCCTGGCTACTGGCCAAGCAGTGTATTATTAAAAAATAATACAAGTGACAGGATAAAAGACCATTGTCCCAAAACACTTCTCTCCCTTCTTTAAAAAAAAAAAAAAGAACTTTGACTCTAATATTCTTTGTTTAGCTTTTTGTCCAGACCATTATCCATAACATCTTGTAACCAACACTCTAAACAAAGATAGATAATCCATTTTGGGAGAATGTGGGCATAGTTTTTCCAGGCTACTTCCTCTTGATTGGGAGTGCTGATAATCTTATGGGGGCCTAAAGAAAATTTAGAATTATGGTCAAGTCCTGGCTGGAATATTCTGTGAGGCTTAATTATCTCAGCCAGCAGTCTTGAGGCTGTTCTGGATATAGAACTCAGACAACTGGGCCATCTGTTCCTATCAGAGATTTCTCAGGGGGTCTTCCTTGATCAAACCTTATTTTTCTTAGCCCAGAATGAATCCACAGCCTCTCATTTCCTGTGGAAACAAAAGTAAAACCGCTTCTCCAAAGTAACATACTTTTTGACTTAAATTTTGAAGTCAAGGCATTTTCAAGATACACATGTTAGATTAATCCAGCAGCATTTATAATCAAATGTCTTTTAACGGCTGTTGCTCCTTCCTGAGCAATCCTACAATTCAAATACAACACAATAATATACAGTATCCAGACTCTCTGTGTATTTTCAATCTTTATCTGGCTTTATTTTAAACTCTCTTTCTTTTATATTTTTATTTTTAATTTTTGGCTTTTTAAGGCAGAATTTCTCTGTGCATCTTTGGCTGTCCTGGAGCTCATTCTGTAGACCAGGCTGTTCTGGAACTCACAGAGATCTGCCTGCCTCGCCTCCCAGGTGCTGGGATTAAAGGCGTGCGCCACCCACCACCTAGCTTTTATTAGTAGATCTTACTGGGCTATCCTACTAGGCTTGAAAGACAACAGTGCTGAGAGCTCATATAAACTACGGAGGCCCAGCTGGAGAGGTTTCAGAGAACAGTACTAGCAATGGGTCAAGAGAAATTCTTGTGATATTTTGACCCAAAATGCGGCTGCCTTTTTCCATTGTTCTAATAATTTTTTCTGAAGCTAAATTAGAAAATAATTTCTTTGGAGGAGATTTTGAAACAATGTAGTGTTATTGACTCTGTTGTATAGTTACTAGTAATCCTCCTTATGTAGTTCTACCATGAAAAAGAGCAAGTGGGGTAAAAAGGAATACAAAATGTATAATCTGAAGAGGAAAAATAGCACCAGGAAATTTAATGTTGAAACCAAGGTTTGTGATGAAAGAGATTAAGAGATCAAAGAGTGGCCTGACCCATAATAGAGTAAAGGGAGTGGTGTTCTCAGGGCAACACCTCACCCAGATAGTCCTGCAACTTGAGAAAGGAAAAAGACATACATTTATGTCCCTACAAATCAAAAACAAATCAAAGTTGTTGCAAATGTGATTCAAGGGGTCCAGAGTTCACTCCAAGGTGGTCATCAAACTTGACAGTGTCTTCTAAGTGGTTCAGGCTTCAGAGTTGAAGGATACATGAGTAAAGGGGTTGTGGAATCCCCCTTCAGAGTTAAGGAGAGCCACTGAGGCCAGGTGGATGGCAGGGTAGGCCTGCATGGAGGGCCTAAAAGGCCATTGTGTGAAGCTCTGAAAGTAAAGCCTAGATTGTGTTGTAAATCCAGTGTGTTAGAAGTTGCCAGAGCCGTAGAAAATCTGCAATTAGAGCTGCACACAGGGAGTAGAACCAGCTGGAAAGAGAGATATATCTTGCACAGACCAAAGCTAGAAAGGCAGAGCTATCCAAGCCTTTGACATTGAACATGGAGCTACAGTTACAGTAACAGAGTTTGCCTTGCTATGTTCAGTCTTACTTAGGTCCAGAATTTCCTCATTAGGCCTCAGTTTCTTCCTTTTAGAATAGTAATGTATAGTCTGTGCCATTCTAGGTTGGAAGTACATAATTTACATTTTGGTTTACACAGAGTTACAATTAAGAGATTTCTTTCTATGTCAAAAGAGACTTGGATTTGGGACATTGAAATGGTATTGAGACTATGAAAGAATATGGGGACAGGATGTGGGCTGTGGCAGTTTGAATGAGAATTTTCCTCTTAGGCATACACGCTTGAATACTTGGTCCCCCTTGGTAGAACTGTTGTGGGATAATCTTTCTGTACATTGTAAAGATGTGTCTCTGCCTAAGGTGTCTTCTGATTGGGTTCAATAAAGAGCTGGATGGCCAATAGCTAGGCAGGAGAGAATAGGTGGGACTTCTGGGGAGAGAGAGGATTCTGGGAAGAAGAGAGGTGGAGATGCCAATAAAATATGGAGGGAGTAGGACATACAGAATTAAGGAGAGGTAAAAAAGCCACATAACAGAATGTAGATTAATAGAAACAGGTTAATTTAAGTTATAAGGGCCAGTGGGACAAGCCTAAGCTAAAGGTCAAGCTTTCATAATTAATAATAAGTCTCAGTGTCATTATTTGTGAGTTAGTGGCCCAAGGAAAGTCTGACTACATAGAAGTAGTTGGGAAGGATTAGAAGGTGTGGTCTTGTTGGAGGAGGTATGTCACTGGGGAAGGCCTTTGAGGTTTCAAAAACCTTATATGAGTCCCACTGCTCACTCTCTGCCTCACGGGTAGGGATCAAGATGTGTGGGCTCTCAGCTGTTCCTTCACTCTGCTATTATAGACGCTAACCCTCTGAAATTGTAATCCAAATTAAACAAGCACTCTATAATTTGTGTTGGTCATGGTGTTTTATCACAGCAACCAAAAAGTAACTAAGATAGGATGCTTACAAAAACAGGAGTCTATTTTTTTCACAGTTCTAGAAGCCAGAAGTCCAAAATAAAGGTAGCATACATACAGGGTTCTTCTGGAAGCCTTAAGGCAGCTGCAGGTAGCTGTGGGCATTCCTGGCTTCGGAGCTGAGTTACTCCCTTATGTCCTCACCCTCTCATGGCTTTCCTACCTGAGTCTGTCTCAAATCGCTCTCTCATCCTCTTAAGGACACCCTCTCCTCACATCACTGGATTTAGTACCTACCCTAATCCTTAATCTAAGATTCTTAATTTAATTATATGTGCATAGTTATTATTGACAAATAAGGTCACATTGAAAAGTAGTAGAAGTTAGGACTTGCACAGTGCTTTGAGGAGGGGGCACCATTCAACATAATCATCCAATTGCCACCTACCCAGTCACTTCCTTTTAGTTTGGGGTTTTAGGTTAGTTTCAGAATACTAAAAAGCATAAAAAAAAAATCCCCTGCAGACACCTTGAGGCACCGGGGTTTTGAAAAGCTCAAATGCTGTAGCTATAGGGCCACATGCCATCACAGATGTTTGCCCAGCTGCTGACCAGACACCTATACACACCAATCATCATGGCCAAGGTCAGCCAGGCCAGCCTTGTGGAACACAAACAACTTGCTGTGCTGGTCCGGGAGCTCTTTCCAGAAACTTCCTCTTTCCTTCTTTCCTGGAATTGCTTATTCCAGCACTGAGAGAGGACGTCTCTATCCACAATGGGGGAGGGATCTACAGCAGGGACTGCTGGGATGCATCCAGCCTTCTGGACTTGTACCCTTTGCACTCGGGTGTCTCTAATCGAGGAGTGGCATGAAACGGACAACTCCAGACGACCCAGGCCAAAGCTTTGGTTAAAACAGCATACAGACATGGGTCTTCACTGTCAGGCAGTGCCTTGTTGGTGCTGACTTGGCAAATGAGGCCTGGCACAGAGCTGCCTTCAAGACTCTACCTTCACCCCACCTAGGAGCATTGTTGAGGTGATGATCACATGCTGGACTGCTTGCAGTAACTCAGGGACACCTCTTAGGTCGTCCCCATAAAATCGCCTTGGGCTGAAGATCCTTAACTGACCGTGTTCACGAGTGTGTTCCTAGAACAAAAGCAAGGATTTCATTGGCACTGGATAGACAGTAACTGCCTTGCTCCTGTCTACTTTCCAGTGCCAACTGCAGATGGTGGTACAAGCTAAAGAGTCTCCAAACACCAGCCGGGGGCCCACAGCTCAGAGGTGGAGCATGAACCTTGGCTGGGACATTCCAACCTTGCTGTGGTAGCAAAGGTCAAGAAACTGACTGAGGTCCGCCTTAGTGCTCTGGCCAGGGGAGTTATACTCAGATTGACACTAAAGTTAAATAATTGGGATTTAGGGGTTTTTCATTTAGCCCAGGCTGCTTTTGAACTCAATGGATATCAGATTTCAGTTATGAGCCACTGTGCCTGCCTTTTTACTGTCACTGTTTAGATGCCTTTGCATCATACTTTGTTCCACTTCAAACACAGTTAAATATAAAAAAAAAACATTTTCAACATTTTAATATGAATATTTATGTATGTATATATTGATATATAACCCAGGCTTGCCTTGTACTTGTGGCTCTCCTCCTAAGGAGGAGTGTATCTGCTTCCTAAGTGCTGATATTACAGAGGCGTGGAACACCATATCTGGTCTAAATTTCAAAAATAAACATTTATTTTTTTCTTGTTTTTTTTTGTACTTTGTTTAAATGAACAACAAGAGCTCAGGAATCTCAAGAACTTGAATTTTTTTAAAAAAAGTTAATTCCTTGGGCCAAGGAGCTGCTTTAGGGTAAAGGCACTTGATTAGAAACCTGCCAACCTGAGCTTGATCCCCAGAAACCACATGGTGGAAGGAGTCAGTTCCCAAAAGTCCTTTGACCTCCTCACACCTCCTGCTGTTGCATGCTGTACGCGCACACACACACACCAAATAAATAAATGTAAATGGAAGGCATCTTTTCCAAATAGAAAAGTAAATGCAGTAAATCTGAAGTTACCTTAAATATTCCAGAAACATTAAAAATGGATGCATTCATTATGACGGCAGTGCTGATGCTTTGGTTCTGATTCTCTTAGACTTTTCTATCCACCTTTTTGTATTTTCTGTGTGACTAAAATGTGGGTAGCTACTTGAAATCAAGTTGGGGCTGGGGATGTAGCTCAGTGATTGAGCGCTTACCTAGTAGGTGTTTGGCCCTGGGTTCAATCCCAACACGGAGGGGGGAAAGCCAGTGTTCACATACACACACACCAGGGATCTTGCACCTTGGTCCAGCTGTGTGGCGGGGTTAGGGGTGGAAGGGGTGGGGAGCTTTTTTGTGTGTGCTAGCTTCTCAACAGGCTCCTGAGCATCTATCTAATGAAGCCCTGCAGAGGGGCTGGTCTTGGGCTCTTTGCTTTCTGTTCTTAGCAACACAGATCAAGAACTGAATCCTTAGTGGATTTTGCAAGTTTTTTAGCTCAGAGACCTCTGACCTCAATTGGATCGGTGGCCAAAATGTCTTTGCTGGCTTAAGACAATGTTGGTCTCAGTCGGGCAGTGGTGGTGCACATCTTTAATCCCAGCACTGAGGAGGCAGAGGCAGGCAGATCTCCGCGAGTTTGACGCCAGTCTGGTGTTAGTTCCAGGACAGCCAGGGCTACACAGAGAAACCCTGCCTCGAAAAACAAACAAACCAATTAAAAAAAAAAAAAGAGCGTTGGGGTCATTAGTATTTCTAGGACCGCACCATTCTCAGGACATCCAATGTAGCTCTGCCGCACTTGAAGTCACCATTCTGGGCAGCAGGGTGCTGAGCTGGATGCCAGGAAAGCAGATGGTGATGCACGTTGCCTTAGCACACAGGCCCGGCCCCGCTGGCAGAGAATATGGGGAAGAGAAAGGAGGAAACGTGATTAGGAAGGAAGAACACCAAGCTCAGCTCAGTGAGAAACCTCTGCAGCAGCAGGAATGGGGAAACAGCCACACTGCGAATTCGCAACAGGCCCTGGTGGAGCCGGGCGGAGGGTTTAACTGGGTGTGTACAGGCCAAATGTGGTTTTCTGCAGGAAACTGCTGGGAACAGCGAGGGATGGGGGTGGGGACCAGTCAGCTTGATGAAAAAATAAAAAATGCTGGTCACGTGTGCATTCAACCCACTCGTAGAATTGTCTGGCCTTCCCCTTGCTAAGGCTGAAATGGGGGTGGAGAGAGAATTGTCTGCCTCCCTGGGTTCTGGCTCCTACAATTTGCAAGACCAAAACGAAGACAGGGACAGCGCTGGGATTCAGACGGGCAGAATGTTCGCTGTGCGAGGCCATCCGTGAAAGGATGTTACATCTCCTGACGCAGTGTCCCTGCTGGAGACAGTGCAGTGGGCACTGCAGATCTGTAGATGGTGACAGAAATGTAGCAGCAGGGGTAATGCAGAGAGAGGGCCAAGGAAGGAAGGCCTAGCGCACAGAGTGCATGAAACAGGGTCGGTCCTGACACACCTGGGAGACCATGGAATTGACCACGCGCGTAGGCGCCAGTGATACCCAGGCTTGGCAGGGATAGGTTCCCAAGACCCTCAGGCTGGACGCCCGGATGGTCTCAAATGTGGACGTGACGTAGACTTCAGCGCGGGCACTAAGCCAGACAGCCAGCAACCCCGCAGCCGGCGACGCTCAGCAACAGCAGCAGGAGCTCCGCGAGGATCTCGGGATCTGACTGCACGATTCTACTGCAGGCCAGGCCCTGAGCAAGTAGGAGACTGGCTGCACAAGCGGAAACAGATCCACGGTCACGCAGTACCCAGTCCGCGCTCGCGGCACTGTCCCCACCCAACTGCCGAGTCCCGGCCCACCCTCCGCCGTTCTCCGCCCTTCTCCGCCCTTCTCCGCCCTTCTCCGCCAGCCGGCTTCTACGAGGCTCCACCTATAAACCCCGCCCTCCAGCCATCTCGGCCCCGCCTGATCCCAGCGTGCCGTGCGCATGGCATATAGGAAGCTGGCGTGGCGCAGCGATAGCGCGCGGTGGCCTGTGGGCGGGACTTCCGGCCCGATGAATCGCCTTCCGGCCGTGCTTGATGGGTCTGGCCGGTCTTCTGACATGAAGGTGAGCCCGGCAGCGGCGGCGACGCCTGCTCCTTCGTGGACTGCCTCCGCTTCCGCGTCACGATGCAGGAACGCCGGGCAGCGAGGCTCTCTCTGGACAGAACGGGCAGAGTGTGAGCGGGAAGGAGAGCGCGTGGATGAGAGCGTCTGAGCGAGCTGCGAGTGTGAGGGTGAGGGAGTGTGTGAGAATGAGCGGTGTGAGGAGGATAAACAGATGTGAGTGTGAGCTAGCGTGAGAATGAGCAGATGTGAGTGTGAGCTAGTGTGAGAATGAGCAGGTGTGAGGGTGAGTATGAGCTAGTGTGAGAACAAGCAGGTGTGAGGGTGAGTGTGAGCTAGTGTGAGAACAAGCAGGTGTGAGGGTGAGTGTGAGCTAGTGTGAGAACGAGCAGGTGTGAGGGTGAGTGTGAGCTAGTGTGAGAAGGAGCAGGTGTGAGGGTGAGTGTGAGCTAGTGTGAGAAGGAGCAGGTGTGAGGGTGAGTGTGAGCTAGTGTGAGAAGGAGCAGGTGTGAGGGTGAGTGTGAGCTAGCGTGAGAAGGAGCAGGTGTGAGGGTGAGTGTGAGCTAGTGTGAGAATGAGCAGATGTGAGGGTGAGTGTGAGCTAGTGTGAGAAGGAGCAGGTGTGAGGGGGAGTGTGAGCTAGTGTGAGAAGGAGCAGGTGTGAGGGTGAGTGTGAGCTAGCGTGAGAAGGAGCAGGTGTGAGGGTGAGTGTGAGCTAGTGTGAGAATGAGCAGATGTGAGGGTGAGTGTGAGCTAGTGTGAGAATTAGCAGGTGTGAGGGTGAGTGTGAGCTAGTGTGAGAAGGAGCAGATGTGAGGGTGAGTGTGAGCTAGTGTGAGAAGGAGCAGGTGTGAGGGTGAGTGTGAGCTAGTGTGAGAATGAGCAGATGTGAGGGTGAGTGTGAGCTAGTGTGAGAAGGAGCAGGTGTGAGGGTGAGTGTGAGCTAGTGTGAGAATGAGCAGGTGTGAGGGTGAGTGTGAGCTAGCGTGAGAATAAGCTGGTGTGAGGGTGAGTGTGAGCTAGTGTGAGAATGAGCAGGTGTGAGGGTGAGTGTGAGCTAGTGTGAGAAGGAGCAGGTGTGAGGGTGAGTGTGAGCTAGTGTGAGAAGGAGCAGGTGTGAGGGTGAGTGTGAGCTAGCGTGAGAATAAGCTGGTGTGAGGGTGAGTGTGAACTAGTGTGAGAACGAGCAGGTGTGAGGGTGAGTGTGAGCTAGTGTGAGAATGAGCAGGTGTGAGGGTGAGTGTGAGCTAGTGTGAGAACAAGCAGGTGTGAGGGTAAGTGTGAGCTAGTGTGAGAATGAGCAGGTGTGAGGGTGAGTGTGAGCTAGTGTGAGAACGAGCAGGTGTGAGGGTGAGTGTGAGCTAGTGTGAGAACAAGCAGGTGTGAGGGTAAGTGTGAGCTAGTGTGAGAATGAGCAGGTGTGAGGGTGAGTGTGAGCTAGTGTGAGGATGAGCAGATGTGAGGGTGAGTGTGAGCTAGTGTGAGAAGGAGCAGGTGTGAGGGTGAGTGTGAGCTAGTGTGAGAATTAGCAGGTGTGAGGGTGAGTGTGAGCTAGTGTGAGAATTAGCAGGTGTGAGGGTGAGTGTGAGCTAGTGTGAGGATGAGCAGATGTGAGGGTGAGTGTGAGCTAGTGTGAGAACGAACAGGTGTGAGGGTAAGTGTGAGCTAGTGTGAGAATGAGCAGGTGTGAGGGTGAGTGTGAGCTAGTGTGAGAACGAACAGGTGTGAGGGTGAGTGTGAGCTAGTGTGAGAAGGAGCAGGTGTGAGGGTGAGTGTGAGCTAGTGTGAGAATGAGCAGGTGTGAGGGTGAGTGTGAGCTAGTGTGAGAATGAGCAGGTGTGAGGGTGAGTGTGAGCTAGTGTGAGGATGAGCAGATGTGAGGGTGAGTGTGAGCTAGTGTGAGGATGAGCAGGTGTGAGGGTGAGTGTGAGCTAGTGTGAGAGTGAGTGTGAGCTAGTGTGAGAATGAGCAGGTGTGAGGGTGAGTGTGAGCTAGTGTGAGAGTGAGTGTGAGCTAGTGTGAGAATGAGCAGGTGTGAGGGTGAGTGTGAGCTAGTGTGAGGATGAGCAGATGTGAGGGTGAGTGTGAGCTAGTGTGAGAATGAGCAGGTGTGAGGGTGAGTGTGAGTTAGTGTGAGAATGAGCAGGTGTGAGGATGAGCAGGTGTGAGGGTGAGTGTGAGCTAGTGTGAGAAGGAGCAGGTGTGAGGGTGAGTGTGAGCTAGTGTGAGAACGAACAGGTGTGAGGGTGAGTGTGAGCTAGTGTGAGAATGAGCAGGTGTGAGGGTGAGTGTGAGCTAGTGTGAGGATGAGCAGATGTGAGGGTGAGTGTGAGCTAGTGTGAGAAGGAGCAGGTGTGAGGGGGAGTGTGAGCTAGTGTGAGAATGAGCAGGTGTGAGGGGGAGTGTGAGCTAGTGTGAGAATGAGCAGGTGTGAGGGTGAGTGTGAGCTAGTGTGAGAAGGAGCAGATATGAGGGTGAGTGTGAGCTAGTGTGAGAACGAGCAGGTGTGACAGTGAGAAACAAGTGTGTCAGTGTGTAAAGTGAGCTGATAATGAGGGTGAGCGGCAGTTTAGGGCCCGAATGTGTATGTGTGAGGTGAGAACAGGTGTGAAGATGAATGAATTTGCTAGGGCGAGAATGAGTGTGAGGACAGGAACAACTGTGTTAGTGGGAACAAGGGTGAAAGAGTAAGTGCCAGGATGAGAGAAAGTCCGGAAGAGAATGTGACCTTGTCCTTGTGTAGGAGTGCCAGGGCAAGCGTGTTAACGTGAGGGCGCTTTCGAGCAAACAGTAATATGAGACTGTGAGATTCACAAGTCACTATATAGACAGGAGAGAGCCGGAAGCGATGGCACAGGACTTTAATCCTAGCACGTGGGAGGCAAAGGCAGGCAGATGGGTCTCTGTGAGTTCTAAGCCAGCCCGGTCTACACAGTGAGTTCAGGACAGCAGGCTACATTATGAGACCTTGTGTCGGAAAAAAGGGGGGTGGGGTAGGAGGAGAAGTGACAGGAAGTGTGTGTGTGCACGTCGGCAGTAATGAGTGTGAACATGTGTCAGTGGCTGCGTGTGGAGGAGCAAGGGTCAGAGGTTGTCAGTTGTGTGAGTTAGTGTACATAACTTGTGGAGTCACAAGTGTGCAAACAAGTTAGTGGGGCCATAGTGGAGGCATGAGCTCAGTGTGGCAGAATGGTGGCTGGCAAGCCCAGCCTGAGGTAGGAGGGTATACAGCAAGTTGTGTGGGTTCCTTCAGGTTTGCTGGGTGCATGAGGCCGCGTCTTACCCTCAGCACACCCTCAGACCTTGAAGACTATCCTGGAACATTTCCAAAGGACTTTCCATGGGCCTCTAGACTGGCGCCCATGGGTCCAAGAGACAGTGTGCTCTTGACGGAGCTGGAACTTGAGCCATCTTTTAGTGGTCATGTTTGCATTGCCTTGTGCACTTGGTCATGGTGTGGTAGCCATAGCCCCAAGGCTTAGTGGGCTGCCCCCTGCACTGCTTTCCTCGTCTGTGAATGGGAACAACACTGATACCTGGGTCCTGAGCTGTGGAGAGAACTTGTGGGTAACTCACCAGGTTTGGCATGCAGCATACGGTCAATAAATGTCACCTGGGGTTGTGATCATCCTGTTTCTTATGTCACCTTCATTTCCAACCATGCACTCACCTGCCGTTTCATATGAACAGTTTGCTCCTAAATGTGTCCTCAAAAGTAAGAATGTAGGATGACTGTCATGTTTGCTATAAGAGCAGTGAATCTATTAAAGAACTCAGAGGGATAAAAATGTGGCCCAGTGTTTGCTTAGTATGTGTGGAGCCATGGATTTGATTCCTGGCACTAAAACACTAATAGGTGGTGGTAGCTAACAGTTAGTCAGGCACATCAGTCAGCATCCCTCAAAAGTCTTTCAATACCAAAGCAGGAGATCAGTCCGAGGGCCAAAGGCCATCTTTTTGTTATTATTGTTGTTTTGATACAGGATCTCTTAGTCCAGCCTGGCCTTGAACTCAACTACGTAGGTACAACTGACCTTGTACTCATTTGTTTTTTAAGACCTTATACTTTTAATCTTTCTGCTGCCATCTTCCCAGTGCTGGCATCTCAGATTGACCCACCATGCCCAGTCTAAAGCTAGTTCTTTCCTTTTTTACTTTTAAAAAGTGGTTTATTTATTTTTATTTTATGTGTATTAGTGTTTTTGCTGGTATGTCTGTCTGTCTGAAGGATGTCAGAGCCCCTGGAACTGGAGTTACACACAGTTGTGAGCTGCCATGTGGGTGCTGGGAATTGAACCCGGATCCTCTGGAAAAGTAGCCAATGCTCTTAACTGCTGAGCCATCTCTCCAGCCTACCCCACTTGTAGTGTTCTCACCAACTTCATTTGTGTGTGTGTGTGTGAGTTCTGCATGTTTGTCTGTGCTCCGAGTGTTGGCAGTGCCCGAAGAGGTCATTAGATCCCCTGAGACTGGAGTTGGGCAGCTGTGAGCTGACTTGTAGATGCTGGGAATCAAGCCCAGGTCCTCTGGAAAAGCAACCAGCACTCCTAACTGCTGAGCCATCTCTCCAGCCCCTGAAAGCTAGTTCTTAAAAGAGAACTGAAGTCGACTCTGACTAGCTTCTTTAACTCTGCACACACGCAACACATAAATACAGTTTGCACACATTAATGCATTTCTTTGTAGGAAGCACCTGACATATATTGCTTCAAGTCCGCTTGAGGAAGATTTGAAAGCTTCTGCTGTAACTGTCGGCCTCACTAAGACAGTCCTTCCAGTGCTATGGGATCTGTAGCCCCAGAGTTTCTGGGCCTGTAGCATGCTCTCCATTGTTAGCTTGGTATAAAGCAGGGGCCAAAACTCAAGCATGCAGAATATTTTGCCCAAAGGATGGTCATTAATGCTGGAGGACAAAACACATTTTGATGTGAGAATACTGTAAGACCCTAGGAGTCTGCTATATGAAGATCATGATGGAGAGTTTGCCCTAATGATGATGAGAGATGATAATTGGGCATTGGGAGCCACGGAAGGTGCAGTAGCTTGGGCGCCCTTCACATGCCTCACCCATCCACACCCTGGTGGTCTAGAAAGTTGGAGACTGATGTTTATGAGCAGTAAGTACATGGTGGTAGTATTGTGTTGATTCTGGTTCTGCCTTGCTGCCAGACACAAGCTAATGGACCTATTTTCTTTTTCCATGTGTCCAGATAGACCCCTGCCTTTAAAAAAATTTTTTTAAGATTTATTTATTATGTGTACAGTGTTCTGCTGGTATGTATGCTTGCGTACCAGAAGAGGGCACCAGATCTCGTTATACATGGTTGTAAGCCACCATGTGGATGCTGAGAATTGAACTCAGGTTCTTTGAAAGGGCAGCTGGTGCTCTTAACCACAGAGCCATCTCTCTATCCCTTAAAAAGTTGTTTGTTTTTTTTGGGTTTTTTTTTAAGTACACATAGATGTTTGTGTCTGTGTGAGCATGTGAATGCAGATGTTTTACAGAAATCAGAGAGGGGTGTCAGATCCCCTGGAGCTGGGGTTACAGGTGGTGGTGAGCATCTGCTGTGAATACTGGGAATCTAACTCAGGTCTTCTGCAGGCGCAGAGCATCCTTTGAGTTGCTGAGCCATCTCTTCAGCGCATCCCATCTCCCTTATTTTTTGGCAAGTGGGCATTTGGAGTTGAATGCAAGGCCTTGTGTGTTCTAGAAAAGTGCCAAATTACCGAGCTACATTCCCAGCCTTTCCTCCTTATTTTGAGAAAGGGTCTTGATGAGTGATCTAAACCGGTTTAGAAGTCTAGTACAGGCAGGTCTTAAACTTTAGATCCTTGTACTTCAAATCCCAAGTAGTGGGGTTCTAGGCCTGGGCCCCCAGGCTAGGCTTTTTTCACCCTTTCTTCCTGTAGGTATAAGGTCTCAGGCCAGGGGATAAGGAGCTTGTAGGCCAAGGGCCTTTTGACGAGGTGAACAGAGGCTCAGCTGCAGTTCTAGATAACAGATATTAGTAGAGACTCAAGATCACAGGGAACCTGGATGTACACTCAGTCCTGGACTACTTACCCCTGGTTTCTTATTACTTTCCTTCTGTGACCCAGTTCTTCACCCAGGGGAGAGAAGCCTTGCTTGTGTAGGTGCAGAGACTAAAGACATCCTTGGGAACTAGGGTAGTCACAGGCTCACACTGGCCAAGCAAGCTGTATGTTTTTCTGGGCCACTGGTCCCAAGCCTATATTGTGGTCAGGTTTTCCCATTCCCTGGGGCTACGAACCTCGGAGTTGAAGCTTCACAATTGTGAAGACAGGGTGGCGAGCTGGGTAACGTGACATACAGAATTATCTCCTCTTAATTCTCATTTTGTCATGGAGGAAAAACTGGTGGGATGGGAGACCAGGGTGAGAGAATCATAGATCTTACCCCCCTAAACAGCCAGTTTTTAGAGCAAACAGTGCCTTTGCTGGAGGCTTCAAGCATCCAGTATTATTTTATATACTCTCCAGTTTTTTTCCTAAGTCCTCAGTGCCTGAGGTCTAGATTTTCTGCTGGTTTTGTAGTTAATGGAATCTTCCTGGTTTGCCTTACTCAAAGACCACTTGTTAGTCATAAGTCCACACAGGTGTGTTGGTGGGTGTCCTCGAGGCTTACGGCCACAATCTTAGCTTTCCACAGGTCACCCCAGGAGCAGTCTCAGGGAAGTGACAGCAACGGGAAGTAGAAGGGAAACAAGCAGCCAGCCCAGGAGGTCCTGGGAATGGGTGGGCAGGCATTGGAGTGGACCTGCCTCTAAGGTACTGTTAATGGCTCATACTCTGTCTGGCTGCCTTTTCTGGAGCCTTTCAGCCTAGGATTCTGGCATCTTTAGGTGCTCTTGACCACAGAGGAAAACTGTATGCTCATCTATTGAGCTGGGTCAGTCTCCACGGAACCCTCCTGGGGTTATGTGAGCTCTTTGGCTTGGTCTAGTAAACTGTGTGTTGCCAGAAACATACAACTAGATTGATACACTTCTGCACACCTTGTCTTGAAGTCCCATGAAGGATTGACAGCCCAGATGGTCCATGTTTATCCAGAATCTCCTAGAACTTAAAAGTGAATTGTACAACTAATGAAAAATCGGAGCAGAAAATAGAGGTGAAAGGAAACGACCCGTAGATCTCTATCAGCTTCTACTTTTGCTCCTTATATACTTTATGTGCGCACTATGCACATAAAAACAAGACAGCTGGGCTCGGATGACGGTGTGTGGATGCCTGTCGTCCTGTCACTGGGAGGCTGAAGCAGGAGGATCTTGAGTTGGAGACCAGCTGGGATGTTCCTAATAAGATCCTGCCTCAAGCAAGTGACAACAGGCTGTGCTGCATGAATGCAGTTTGTGGTGTTTTTGCATTGATCACCATAATAGGCACCGTCATGCTCGTTTGAGTTCCAGTATCAGAGGTTCTAGGTCCCTAAGCTTGATTCCTGTGCGGGGTGGGAGGGGGAACGGGGCGGGGGTGCGGGGGTGGGGGGGTGGGGCGACAGATGGACAAGTTCTTTGAAGTGGAACTTGTAAAAGGAAGGAAGTGTGTGGTGGAGAGTGTAATATTTATGGCCACATTGGCATTCAAAGGCCTTTCCCAGCGAAATTCCCGCTGAGCCCTCCCGCTGAGCCCAAGTGAGTTGTTTTCCCAGGAAGCATTCTTTGTAACCCTTCACATACTGAGTGGAGACGCCATCTTATGTTTCATCTGTGTTTTGTTTCTTTATTCCCGGGCTTTTAAGTATCTCTATATTTGAAACCTCTTCTTGTATTTATAGTGGGATGTTGTTTACTGGAATGTCTTTTTGGTCCATTTGTTTGCTTGTTTATTTTTGAGACAGAGTTTCATGTAACAGACTGGCCTCCACATCCATATCTGACCTTGGAACTCCTGATCCTGCTGCCTCTACCTCTCTAAGTTCTGGGTTACAGGCACATGCTACCACACCAGGCTTTTTTTATAAAATAAAAATTTATTTTTATTTCCTTGGCTGGTGTTTGATCCCAGCACTCAGAAGGCAGAGGCTGGTAGATCTCTAGTTCAAAGCCAGCCTGGTCTACAGAGTGAGTTCCAGGCCAATCAGGGTTACTACACAGAGAAACCCTGTCTGGAAAAACCAAAAAAAAAAAAAAAAATTCTTAAATATTATGGTAGAAATTTGTCAAATGTGTCCCAAACAAGGTGGGTTTTTTGTTGTTGTTTTTTTTTTTTTTTGAGACAGAGTTTCTCTGTAGCTTTGGAGCCTGTCTTGGAACTAGCTCTTGTAGACCAAGCTGGTCTTGAACTCATAGAGTTCCACCTGTTTCTGCCTCCCCAAGTGCTGGGATTAAAGGCATGTGCCACCAACCGCCCAGCTGCTTTTTACTTTATAAATGAAAGTTTTACTTATCTTTTTAAAAAATTTAAGGCAGGGTCTTGCTGTGTTGCCCAAGCGAGCCATGATCTCCTTGGGCTCAAGCAAGCTTTTTGTTTCAGCCTCCCCAGTAGCTGAAACTATAGGCACTTGACACAGTGCCCAGCTTTGAAAGTTACACATTTTAAAAACTTTATTTTTATTTCATGTGCATTGGTGGTTTTGCCTGCATGTATGTCTGTGTAAGGGTGTCAGATCCCCTGGAACTAGAGTTACAGACAATTGTGAGCTGCCATGTGAGTGCTAAGAAGTGAACCTGGGTCCTCTGGATAAGAAGTCAGTGCTCTTAACTGCTGAGCCATTTCTCCAGCCCTGAAAGTTACACATTTTTAAATACTGAACTCTGGTGATACTTTCTTTTGTATTCTTTCTCCTTATTGATATACTTGAAAACTGCTTCTCTGCCCTGGGATTACATAAGTAGTTGTCCATAGTTTGTTCTAGCACCTTCTATGACTTCATTATTTCATACTTCAGCCTCATTGCTACTGAAGTCTCTTTAGATTTGTGGGGAATGTGGGAGTCAGTTTTCCTAGTTGGCTGGCTGGTTTGTGTTGGGAAGACATCTTTGGACAGCTTGCAATTGTCTGAGGGGACCTGGTGATCTGGGCAGGGAAATCTAGAAGTCTAGAGGCTTAACTTTAGTAGGAAGGGCTGACCTAAGGGCCCTGAGGACGTAAGCCCCATTAGTATAAGTACACTTGTCTGTTCATGCTGTATTTCTGTTCTGGTCATCTGCCTTCATGTACTCCTTTCTTTCTGCAGCCCCCTGGACCTAGAAATTGGTTCCTTCTGTGACACGCCCACCATGTGGCCACTTCTTCATGTCCTCTGGCTTGCTCTGGCCTGTGGCTCCGTTCACACCACCCTGTCAAAGTCAGATGCCAAAAAAGCTGCCTCAAAGATGCTGCTGGAAAAGGTAGGGAACTTGAGGTGAACACAGTGGCTAAGAGCTAGCCTGTCTACCTGGCTGGGACCTTTGTGAACCAGGAGTGTCTTGGCTCCTGGCGCCTACACAGCTTTCTGACAAGCTAGTACTGTGCCAGTAGGCAGCCTACGTGACTCTGGGAATGACTCTCGCTGAGGCTGTGAGTTTCCAGCCTCTGGAACTGGAAGCAACAGGCCCTTTGGTATCATTATCCATCCTCCTTACTCAGACTCTGTATGCTGTGACATTTTCCATCCTCTGTCTGATGTCACTATTCCATGGTTGTTGAATTCTCTCATCTTTACAGTTCCAAACTGTGTTTCTGTCATGACCCTTGTGCTGTTCTTTTGGGACATTTCTAGGGATTGCAAACCCAAACGCGGTCCCCCATCCAGATCACTCCTTAGCCCCAGTAGTCCCCATGCTGCTGACCAGGCTGCTGACCAGGCTGCTGACACAGGACCATACCTATGACCCAGGCCTGAACCGATAGATGCTCTGTACTTTGGGGCAGAGAACCCATACACTGGGCATCTCTATCTGTGCTGGAAGGTTTTATGTGAACTTGATACAAGCTAAAGTCATCCAAGAGGAGGGAACCTCAATTAAGAGATTGCCTCCATAAGATTGGATTGTAAGCAAGCCTGCAAGGCATTTTCTTAATTAGTGATTGATGGGGGAAGGTCCAGCCTATTGTAGGTGGTACCATCCCTGGTCAGTGGTCCTGGGTTCTATAAGAAAGCAGCCTACACACAAGCCATGATGAGCAACCCAGTTAGCAGCACCCATTCATGGCCTTTGCATCAGTTCCTGCCTCCTACCTTCAGGTTCCTGCCCTATTTGAGTTCCTGTTCTGACTTCATTCAGGGATGAACAGTGATACAGAAATGTAAACCAATAAAGTCCTTTCCTCCCCAGTTTTCTCAATTCGTGGTGTTTCATCACAGCAATAGAAACTCTGTCTCTCACAGGAAGACCAGGGAGTCAAACACTGGGAAATCAGGGAAGGCTACAATGGGCCCCCAAAGTGTGGACAGAACTGGCCAGCTGAGAACCTGATGGAAGACTTCTAGGAGCAGCGGTGGGGTAGAGGCAGGCATATTAGCATCCCGGTTGGGAGATGCAGGTAGGGCTTGGCCAGTGGGATAGCATATGTTTGACACATCCTCAGTGTATAGACCTATGGTGCCTAGATGCCCAGTGGTCTTGATTAAATGTCAATCTTCATATGTAGAAGGAGCCACAGTAGCCTCCTGCCAGATCTCCAGCTCAGATTAAGGGTTGAATAGCCCCTGGCAAATGCTGCTTTGCTCACTGAGTGCTAGAGCCCTTCTAAATTAGTGGCCTTAGTCCTCTACCTATAAGGTCTTTAGATGAGCGGTGCCATGTTAATCCAGAGACATGGTCTGCAGCCGAACAGAAAGAACAGACTTGCTGCTGCTCCTGCTGCTTCTAATGCCACATTTCATGGAGAGAACAGATATCAGTCAGCTTTCTTCTTTCCCTTTTGTTTCAGACTCAGTTTTCAGATAAACCTGTCCAAGAGCGGGGTCTGGTGGTGACAGACATCAAAGCTGAGGATGTGGTTCTTGAACATCGTAGCTACTGCTCAGCAAGGGCTCGGGAGAGAAACTTTGCTGGAGAGGTCCTAGGCTATGTCACTCCGGTAAGTCAAAGTTTTGTGGTGCCAAACCGGGCTGTCCTCCTGGCTGGTGTTTTCTCCCTGGCTGCTGCTCCTGTCAGACTGTAGGAGAGATGCTAACATAGAGATGTCAGAGGGGAGGGTACCATGGTTTTCTTCGGGCTTGCTCCCTGTGGCTTCAGGTGATCCTCCTCCCCCCAGCAATTCCTCCTGAGTGTAGAGAGGACTCTAGGGCTGTCTAGTCGAAGTAGGGGCTTGTAGAGCCTCAGTGAAGGGACATCAGCCTAGATCCCAGGCAGTGGGTTACAATCCCAGGAGTTTTGTAAAGGGAGAGAAGGAAGCCCAGGCAGGGAACTGATGGTAGCTCAAGTCCTGCACTGTTGATAATGATGTGTAGTAGGAGGCCACTTGTTTGTCTCCTGCTGCTCAGCCCTGAAGTAATCACACAGTACCCATATTATATGCAATACTGTTTGGCCAATAGCTTAAGTGTATTTCTGGCTAACTCATATCTTAAATTAACCCATCTCCATTAATCTGCGTATCACCACGAGGCTGTGGCTTACCAGGTAAAATTCCAGTGTCTGTCTCCAGTTGGGCTATATGTCTTCTCCTGACTCCGCCTTCTTTCTCCCAGCATTCAGTTTAGTTTTCCCTGCCTAGTTAAGTTCTGCCTTACTACAGGCTAAAGCAGTTTCTTTATTCATTAACCAATAAAAGCAATCCATAGACAGAAGGCTCTTCCACACCACTGACGGCTGCCCTGGACATGTCCAGAGCACCAAGTGACGGCAGCATGGCAACACTGTTCTTTCTCTCCCCTCTCTTTCCTCTACCAGTGGAACAGCCATGGCTATGATGTTGCCAAAGTCTTTGGGAGCAAGTTCACACAGATCTCACCAGTCTGGCTACAGCTGAAGAGACGTGGTCGTGAGATGTTTGAAATCACAGGCCTCCATGATGTGGACCAAGGTTTTTCCACTTCTTTTTATCTGTGTGCCCTGAGGGCTAAGAAGAGTATGATAGTGTGCACATGTGTCTGTGTGAGTATAAAAGTGTACTATGTGTGGGTGTGGATGTGTTTGTGTGTGTCTGAGAGTATGTGACTCTGGTTATGTACTTGTTTTGTTTTGTTTTTGAGACAGAGTCTCACTATGTAGCCCTGGCTAGCCTTGAAATCACAAAGATCCACCTGTCTCTTCCTCCCAAGTGCTACCACACCCAGCTAGGTATCGTGACTAGTGAGTATTAGTGTGAATATGCTGATTGTGACTCTGCTGTTATAGGCCTGTAATCCCTGCTACTCAGAAAGTTGAAGCAGGAGAATTATAAATTCAAGGCCTATGTGGGTATGACTCTGGATGTGATTGTAGGAGTGTGACCATGAGAGATGTCAAGTGTGACTAGGTATGTACGTGGGTGTGAGTGGAGGGACATGTAGTTTGCCGTCTCACACCACATGGCTGGGCCCACAGTGTGAGGCATGGTCTGCCAGGTAAAGATAGTCCCTGAGGTGGTCACCACTGTAAGGTCCTCTGTGTGGTCAGCTATAGGAGGTGACAGACTGTCCAGTAGATGACAGACTGAAGAGCACTGGGAATTTATGCCCTTTCCTTTCCTTTCCTTTCCTTTCTGAATCTAGACCCAGGAGCTGTTGTTCCTTCTCATGAATGTCAGGGCTGCATGTGAGCGTAAGGAAGGCAAGTTGTACAGCTGAGCAGTGAAGTGATTGGCTCCCCCTTGTCAGTCGCTTCCTTAGTGCTCTGCCTTTGGTGTCCAAAGAGGAGCATAGGCTAGAGAAGGACAGCTCACTGCTGACACCTGCTCTTGAGGGGCCTGCTCCACACAGCTGAACCACGGAATTGATAGGAGAGGGATAGCTGGTTTTGGAGTTCTGAGACCAAGAATGGCTTTCTCCGATGCCATGAAGACCTGGGAAAGATGATGGGAGGAAGGGACTGGGGGCAGGAAGTGGTGTAGAGGAGATAGAGGATAGGAGTAACTGTAAGGCTGCCTCTGGGCTGGGACAGGAGTGGGCAATGGTCTGGATCTTTGGACTGGACATATGCTGTATACAGACTGTCCCTTTCATCTCTAACAGGGTGGATGCGAGCTGTCAAAAAGCATGCCAAAGGCCTGCGCATAGGTGAGTCCGGCAGGCCTGGGCATGGTCAGGAGAGCAGCCTCAGCCATACTATGTAGATGACACAACCTTCCGAGGGTCGACCTAGGGTCCTTTTACATTCCATCCCATCTAGGCTATGCCACTTGAGGGTAAATCTCTCCCCTGAATGCTCTGAGCAGTCAGCTAAGCTTGACCACCAACAAGCACCTCCTTCTTTGGCTGGTGATTTTCCTGCATAGTTCTTTCTTCCTTCTTTCTTCCTGTCCAGCAAGCGTTACTGAGTTTCCTGGAGCCAGACCCTAGGCTGGGCCTGCCTGAGGGTGACTTTGTCCCAACCTTTCCTATGCCTCTGAAGCTCACAGCTGGTATGGGGAGGAAAATTTTCCCAAAGAACAGCACGAACCTGAGGACAGCAGAGGAAGCCTGTGGGACTCAGGCTTAGGGGAAACTACTGGAGGCTCAGAAGCAATGACAGGAAGGGGCCTGGCATTCCCCTCCTGTGGTGCAGGAGTGGAAGCTACCAGGTCAGATTGAGGTAGACAGAGTAGCAGCAGCAAGGATCTAAATGAACTGGGGTCTGGCCCAGCCAATTTCCTGAAAGGTGGAGCCCTAGGAGTATTTGATATGTTAGCATCTCCTTGTCCCCCTCCTCCTCCTGCTAGGCTGTGTGTGTATAGGATATCTGTACTGTATAGATCCATAGTTGCCTTGGATAGCCTCCCTGCTTGTCACTGGTCTGAGAGCCAAGGGGGTACCTTTTTGCAAACAAGTAGCAGAAGGTAATTCAGTGTTTCATAGCCACAATCTTTCTGTGTGTTCTCTCCTGCTACCAGTGCCCCGGCTTCTCTTTGAAGACTGGACTTACGATGATTTCCAGAATGTCTTAGACAGTGAGGATGAAATAGAAGAACTCGGCAAGACTGTGGTACAGGTGGCAAAGGTGAGACCTGTGCACTCCTCAGGACCTGTAAGCTCCCATAAAGCTTGGAACCCAGCCACCAGGCCCCACTTCTCCAACAGGCTGTACCTCCCACTCCCCACTCTCCTCATTTGCTTCCCTCTCTGACTGAGGCTCCCAAAGGGCCCACACCTGGCTCCTCTTTTTTTTTCTTTTTTTTTTCTTTTTTTTTCTTTTTTGGTTTTTCAAGACAGAGTTTCCCTGTAGCTTTGCAGTCTGTTCTGGAACTCTCTCTGTACACCCGGCTGGCCTTGAACTCACAGAGATCTACCTGTCTCTGTCTCCCGACTGCTGGGATTAAAGATGTGCACTGCTACTGTCTGGCTTTTTGGCTCTTTTGACAGAGTTTCTCTGTGTAATAGCCCTAGCTAGCCTGGAACTCCCTCTGTAAACAGGCTGACCTCAAACTTACAGAAGTCCACTTGCTTCTGCTTCCCAACTGGTGGGATTAAAGACCTGCGCCACCATGCCCAGTGCCTATTTTTTTTTTAAAAAGAAAGAAAGAAAGAAAGAAAGAAAGAAAGAAAGAAAGAATTAGTTATTTATTTTTGTGTGTACATGTAATGGCACACTTATTTGTAGAGGGCAGAGAGACAACTTGCTGAGTTATTCTTTCCCGCCTCATGAATTCCAGACATCAAACTCAGGTTTTCAGCCCTGACAGAAAGCATCCTTACCTGCTAAACAATCTTAGTGGCCTTTTTTATTTTAAGTTTTTGGGGACAGTATCTCACATAGCCCAGACTGACCTTTGAATTCACTATGTAGAGCTGAGGCTGGCTTTGAACTTCTGATCCACCAGCCTCTACCTCCAGGACTGAGATTACAAGTGGTATGACCTGGCTCCTCTTGCCTGACTTTTTTCATGGATGTCTTCTTTGCAACCTGTTTCATCCAGGGTAAATAGCATAAGCCCCACTCAGACTATACCCCCTCTTGCTCATAGCTGTGGGAGTCCCAAAGGTGGGATAGTTTTTGTCTCTAGGCCCAGAAAGCTTCCTTTGGCTAAAACCCCATAACTCTCCCTGGGGTGGGGGGTGGGCCCATCCCTGCTGGCCATCAGTATGCCTGGGCTACAGCAAGGGTGGAGAAGTGTGGGCAACTGAGCACCTTTGCCCTTCTGGCTGCCATGTGTACCTCCTCCCCATGCTGCTTACTTCAGAGGAATTAATGAATGTGTAGTGCAGACTTAGGTCTTGCCTTGTGAGTAAGTGATTGAGCTACTTTGCCAGGTGGCAGAGCCAGTGACTTCTTCCTGTCTTCCCTTAATCCTCCTAGATTCCCATTTCTCCTCACCTGCCTGTTTCTTTCAGAACCAGCATTTTGATGGTTTTGTGGTGGAGGTCTGGAGCCAGTTGCTGAGCCAGAAGCATGTGTGAGTGGGAATGTGGTCCCCTATGTTTGGAGGAGCCTGAGGGAAGACCAAGGGAGAGGGAATAGGCCTGGGAGGGCCTTCCTTCCTCAGCTTCTGGGCTCTGGGTTGGGGATGAGACCCTGCAAAAGGTGGAGGCCTACTCAGAAGCTAGGAATAGCCATGAGGCAGGCAGATTGTCCTGACCACATCACTGTGCTAGTCTGGAGGCCCCTCCTGAATGGCTAAAGGAAATGAGGGACCATCACCCAAGAGGACTCAGTGAGAGAAGGGAGGCCAGGTCTGTGCTACAGATGTCCAGCTTGAACCCAAGTAGAGATTTCCTCACTGAGCACAAAGGAGACTCCCAGGAACATTGAAAAGAAGCTGATTGAGTATGGCCAAGACCTGGGGTGTGATGGTCGGTGTCAACTGGGGAAAGAATATCAAGCACTTGGGAGTTGTCTGCTGGGAGGAGGCTATACAAGTCCTCACGTCTCCTTGCTCCCATAGTACCGGCCAGCAGACAACGCATCTGAAACTCACTTTGCCAGTGAGACCAGGAAAGGAGGGGATCATGGAAAGTGCCCACAGCTCCAGCACAGCTGGAGACTGACCATAGCACTGAGGAAAGGCCCCTCCTCGATCCTTAGCTCGGGCTCTTTGCCTAACCTGAAACAGATACCTTTTCTAGCTCTGCCAAATTGGGAGTTCTGCCCTATAGAAGATGACGTAAGAACATTTGCCCTGTTTAGGGCTGGTGCTGTCCGGGCACACCCTCAGTAGAGGTTTGTGCAGCCCGTAGCTGCAGAGCCCAGGTGTTTGGGCAGTAGAGGAGTCAGCTCCACTTCTCTTCTGTGTAAGGGAGTCCACTTATGCTTCCTAAGCCACAGCTTATCCTTTACTGTCTCACAAGGTTCTGGGCTCCCTCTCCTTGTGTTATTCTTAGAAGCTTTGCTGTATACAGAAGACTGTAGTCTCAACTCTGCCCACTTGGAGGCAGCATCCCCACACGACTCTCCTGTGGTCTGCAAGGGAAGTCCTGGTTTAGATGAAGCACTGTAGGGGCGGGGATGAAAAGGATGTTTGATGAAGGGATGTCCAGGCCCTCCATTCTGAGAGCCCGGAGGAAGGTATTCCTAAAGCTAGGTGTGCCTGGGCCTTGCCCTTGATGAAAGACCCCAACCAGGGAACACTACAGGAGAAATGCGTTCCTGAGTTTGTGGGGAACTTTCTGCTGCAGTGCCCCTGAAGGACCCCAGTTCTGACCTGAGGGTTAGGTGCCCCAGACTCTCAGCCATGTGACATCTCCAGGCCCAGCTTTGTGTCTTTGCTGGGCATAGAGCCCTACCAGTGCTGACTCTGCTGCCAGCCATCCCTTCTTTTAATTCTGGAGACTACAGATCTATTAATCAGAGACTAGCGATAATTCATTTGTGTTTCAGCACATTAAGTAGGCAGCGAGTCACAGCTGCACTGTGTCTGGGCTCCCAATGGATCATTAATATCAGATAGGGAGGTCTAGGGGTGGGAGTCTCAGCATCCACAGTAGGAGGGGTGGAGGTAGAAGCAGCCTGCCTGGGCCTTTGTGCTCAGAACAGTGGACGGCTGTTTGCAGGGCAGTCATGGGGCTGAGGCATAGGTAGTGGCCAGGGTCCTGAGCAGCAAAAGCCATCTGGTTTGTGATTCCTTTGGACACTGTCCCAGGATGGACATGGCTGTGGTAAGACACCGTGGGAATGGTTAGGGGGACTACTGCTCTGACTGCCATTTCCTGCCTCTCACTATGACACACATCTGGTTCGGATTTGAAGAGCTAAGTCAGCCTGTTTGGTACATATGTGCCTGCCCTTCATCCAAGGTGATGGTAGGGCCCATGACTCTTTGTCTCAGGAGACAGCCCAGCTTTCCCAGAGCATAGTAGATGTGTCAGGGAACTGTGTGACTCATTTCTGGGGTCTTTCCTTCAGATTGCCATCTGTCACAGTCATCTGTTCTTAGGCAGATGCTGCAGACAATGGCAGGAGTGGCTAGAGGCCCTTCAGGGGACCTAATTTCAGATTGCAGGTACCTATGAGAGCAGGTCCTGCTAGGTTCCTGTTCTGCTTACATTCCCCACCTAAGACTCTTCAGGGAAGGAACCAAACCCCCAATCCCCATGAAGTACCAGTTTGTTTGCCCCTGAAGTAGGTAATGTTATGGGCAGCAGTCTGACGTTAGCCAGGAATTAATTCCATTTACAGGGCTCATCTCGGTAACCACCACGGGTCTTATAGTAGTAATCTCCCCCAAAATGTGGATGGCAACAGTGGCAGGGGAAGTGATGGCTATTGACGGCAGCAGTAGATTTTTAGGTTTGTCAGCTCTGTGGTAACCTTGTCTCTGGAACATGCTGGTCCCTTGGTAAGGTTGGAGAGAAACTGCTAACCAAGTGCCTATTTTCTGTGCCCCTCAACTGGTCTCATCCCAGTGTACCAGCCCAAAAGGGCTCAGTGGCTTCTGATCACATGCATTAGCTACTACTAGGCACAGGCTCAGAGCCAGGCTGCCCCCAGGATCTGTTGACTGGGTCTTTTATGGGGACACTACTACTTCCAGGCCCACTAGAACTCTGTGGAGTCCCTGCATCCAGAGTGGCTGTATTGTGGGCCCTTGAGAGGGATGAGGTAGGCTCATACTTGTCTTCTGCAAACCCCTGGAGCAGTCTTAGCCCCTCTTAGTCCTTAGGTCTTGGATGTCCTTGAAAAAGATCATCCTGCTGTTTGTCCTACAGTTAGGCAGAAGGGTCTCTTTGGTGGGGTTGGCTTCCCATATTCCTGGGTTTCTGACAGCATGGACAGCATTCTCCTTGCCCACCTGCATAAGTGGTGTGCAGGAAATGTGAGGATGTGCTGCCCCAAAACTCTGTGTCGTACTTTTATTGTCACCTGCAGCCTGCAAAGTTTGCAGACCAAAGAAAAACAGACAGCTGGAACTTGAGTGCCCTTAGCCCCTTGTGGCTAGATTTGTCACAGTATAATCACTGATACGTTGAGAACTTACAGCTCAGTTTGGGCCACATCGGAGAGACTGAAGCCATTGCTGTCCAGTAGTTGGCCACAGAGAGGACTCCAGACTGTTTGCAGAGATGTACTAGGGGCAGGATGTACTAGGGGCAGGTCTCATGGCCAGTAGGGCACTCAGCTTTGACCCTGCAAGTGTAGAATTTGTCAACCTGTATGCTATTGGAGCTGTTTCTGAGGGTGCAGCTGTACAAGAGGGAGGGAAGACCTCCTTCACATAGGAACAGTAGAACCTCCTGAGTTACATTGGGCCAACTCCTGTAAGATGGCCACCTTGAGGGAAGCAGCTGGTATCGAGCATGTCACGGGCAGTCCATTAGAGGCGTAAGGAGTGGGCTCCCAGAGCATGCATGGAGAGAAGCTGACATTTGTCCTTGAGGTCCACCACCAGCTGCCTCCCACCTTCGCATCTGATTCCCCCATCTCTTGCCTCCTGCTTTTCTGTATCTAATCCAAGCATCCTACCCCATCTTCCTTCCCAGGGCCCCTACCTGGTATGTTGCTCAAAGTGTTTTGTGCTGTTTCTCAGCCTGAAGGTAACTAGGATTCCTCTGGGTCAGTGTTCTAGCCCTTAAGTGACCCCCAAACACCCCTTCTCTTGTGATACCCAAGTATGAGGAAAGGTTAACTCAGCTGGAGTATGGTCTCCTTTTCGTCAGTCCCCTTCAGGGGTTCCCACTGAAGGGTGGTATGGGAAACCCTGTGAAGGGACTTGGAGTTCTTCGATAGAGCCTAAGGCTAAGATTTTATCTGTTACGTTCTTGAAGCAGTGGGTGCCAGGGAGCCCCACAGTACTCTGGGCTAATCTTGATTCTCGGTTCTTGCAGAGGCCTCATCCACATGCTTACTCACTTGGCTGAGGCGCTGCACCAGGCCAGGCTGTTGGTCATTCTGGTCATCCCACCTGCTGTCACCCCCGGGTAAGTGTACTCTAGTGGAAAACAGTTGGTCAAGGGTCCACCTCTCATCAGCATGAGCTCCCCTCTCCAAAAAAAAAAATCTCTGGATGCTAATTACCTTCTGCTTGGGTTGTGGGGTGGGAAAAGGCAACTTGCATTTCTCACCTGTTTTGTCCCTCAATATAGGTATACTATTGAGAAATTCATCAACATGAGAATCTACGTGTTTAGATTCATTATCTGTCTCTGGGACTCCAAGACACTAAGTTCAGTGCTTAAGCTGTCAGTACTTGCTATGCTTATAACATAGTACACTATAGCTGGGGCTACTGAATGGACCTGGGTGGGCCTTTGTTCCCAGTCCTGTGAGACAGCTCCTTTGGAACCTTTGGGACAAGATGTAGTGACCTGGGTACTAAGAGTGGAGCCAAGGCAACTGGATTCCCATGTCCACCCTGCCTAGAACATCTCAGAGAAGTCACCAGTGTTTGGCTTAAAAATAACAAGACTGGGAAATAGGAGACTCAGAATTACCTGGGGGTAGACCTTGGGCACGGCAGGCTGAAGCAGGAATGGGACAGGGAAAAGGAGTTGAATTATTGCGTGGGAGTCCTGGGAATCTTTGTGGTATCCAGTAGCTTCCGGGGCAGCCCTATCTATTTGGCCCTTAACCCCTGAGATGGAAGCTGAGCTCCCTGACCTACACATTGAAAGAAAACACCCTTTTCTCTTTGGGCCTTCAGCTGTCTGAAATAACAGTAGCTGGATGTGGTTGGATATGCCTCCAGGGCCTGTGTTCTATCATTGGCAGGCTGATGGATACTGCTTATAAAAGAAATGACTTGTGCCTTGTATGTTGGCAGGTCCCTTTATTCCAAGCACTTAGGAGTTGGAAGCAGGCAGAGCTCTGAGAGTTCAGAGGCCAGCCTGGTCTACACAATGAGATGTCTAAAAAAAGACTTGAGTTAATGTAGCATCTGCAAGATGCTTTGGGCAGCTGATACAGACATTAGTTGCTGGAAACATACCTAGTGCCTCCCATTACTACAGATGATACTACTCAAGCAGACCCACCAGCCCAGGGTGGTTTCCCCATCCCAACCTTGCGAGTGCCAAGGCCCTTGATATGGCCTGGGTTTTTGCCTCTTGTCTGACTTTTCTCCCTAAACCTCTCTTGGCTCTCAGCCCATTAAGGGGGGGACAGTTGAGCATAGCTGCAGTCTCTCCACATTGGTTTCAGGCTTGTCCCAGAAGTGCTGATCCAGAGTACAATGGGCTCTGGTGCCTCTAGGTAGGAACCCGGGAAGTGAAAAGCATGAGGGCTGTCTACCACTGTGCCCAGGAGTGAGCGCAGTGACACAGGGTAGGTCTCCAGCAGCTGGCATCCTTGTCAGCTGCCTAAGCATGGTGCAGGTGTGACATTAACTCATCACTTCCTAAAATTTTGAGACAACATCTCACTGTGTAGCCCTGGCTAGCCTGGAACTCACCATGTAGACAAGCTGAGCTGACCACGAGATGCTAAGTGAGGAGGAATCCATCTCTGCCTTGGTGGATCCCAGGTCAGGTCTGCACCTGTAGCTCAGTGATCCTATCCTTGCCTGTGAGAGGAACCCAAGTCAGGGGTTTGTCCAGGGACTGCAGCCTGAGTTATTCTCCAGGCTGCATCTTTGTGTGGAGCACTTAGACTGTCTGACGCCCTGATCCTTGAGCTTGCCTAGAACTGGTATAATGTTGGCTGGGGTGCCATAACTGGGTGGAAACTTGGAGTGGACAGCTCAGCAGCCTGGGCAGTTGGTGAGGCTCTGGTCAGGGTTAGGGTGCCAGATTTTGAGGAGGATCTCTCAGCTCAAGCATCTTCACCCAAGCTCCCAGTCCTTTGTTGGAAGTGGGTCCTGTCCTGGAAGCTGAGGCCGACTCCACCACTCACTTTGCAGTGACTGAGGCACATAGTTCTCCCCATGTAGCCATGGGGAGAGGGATTCTGGAGGGCTCCCAGAGGGAGGGAGACATCTGTAGCAGCTGGAAAGACCAAGAGGTGGTAAGAATCTGAGGGGAAGCAGGGCCCTGGACTGATTGAGGCCCTGTGGATTTGGGGATCAACCCTTCTGCCTTGAGTGTAGTGGGATACTAGAACCCTCCGTTTCTGTGGAGGCTCTGCTGGTACTACTCCAGGGCATAGGAGTGCTTTTGTGTCCTCCCCCACCCCTTGCTAGAGAGCCACCTCTGCAAGGGAGCCCAGTCAGCAGCTGTGCCCTGCATCTTCAGCAGGACACAGTCATGTTATAATTCATCTCCCAAAGGCTAAAACACAGCTCTGGTGGGGGGGGCGGGGACAGAGAATTGCTTCTCGACATCAAATGAAAATTCACTTATATCCTTTGTCACCAAAGGCAGGTTAGGTCAGAGCTGCTAGGGCTGGCCTCCAGCTGTGCTACCACAGCACTGAAGAGTCCTGGAACTTGCCCTAGAATTGGGTAGCTCTTTAGCCATGCTGACCTTGAACATTTCTTCCAAGGTCATCTGGGTGCTTTTAGCAATATAAAAACCAGGGCAGAGTGGCAGCCTTAAAGACCTAGTTTAATTAGATCCTCAAACCTGCAGGGGCCAGCAACACACCATCCTTGGGACATAGGAAATATCAGGTCTGCTTCTAGCCAGCTTTTTGGGTTTCTCAGGGACCAATAACGTACTGTCCAGAGTGGTGGTGAGGAGTATGGCAAGGTAAATGCCAGGTCAATCACCAACATTTCCTTGGCTTCTTTACCTACCTTTTAGGTTGATTACAGAAACCATAGGAACAACAAGGCCAGGCAAGATGGGCAACAGGGACTGGTGACTGAAGGGTAAACCTGCGCTAAATACCCATTCAGTTGTCCTAGAAGTTGGACAGGGAGTTGATTCACCACCCAGGGGCATGGAGAGACAGGAGTCAGAGGTGGCTAGGGTCACAGGGACAAGGGCAGGAGGTTTCAGAGGAAAGCTGTGGGACAGCTCCAGGAGGGGTTGTCCTTAAGTCTGTGTAACTCCAATGTGGAGCTGCCAACTGTAGATGGTATTAATGGGCCACTGAAGGAAGGAGGCACACCCTGTGGGCTGAGGGACAGCGGGCAAAGGTTTGTGTATTGGGTTCTCCAGAGTAGGAATGGGTGCCGTATTGCTAAGATAAAGTGGCCTTGGGGAATGATTAAGAGTTGGCAGCCCTGTCTCCCCTGAGATTGCAGGTGGTAATGAGTGAGGCCAGTGGGTTCATAGCTGCATGCCTAACTCTCGCAATGCTCATGAGTAACTTATTTTTTTGATTTTTTGAGACAGGGTTTCTTTGTGTAGTCCTGGCTGTCCTAGAACTAGCTCTATAGATCAGACTGACCTTAATCTTACAGATATCCACCTGCCTCTACCTCCCAAATGCAGAGATGAAAGGTGTGTCCCCCACAGCTGACTTATCATGAGTAACTTCTGCAGGCTGCAGCTGCACCATGTGCCCCAGCACCATTTGGGCTTTTTTCCTAGCTGCAGGGTGTCTGGATAAAGGACCACATGGCTGGAGAGGCCTAGCTCAGTGTCATTACAGTCCTGCTCTCTGGAGAAGAGAGGCACTCATCACTGGAAAGAGAAGGTAGCCTGGGTATGACCCCCATCTTAAGTCCTTGGTGGGCACTTAAAAGTGTCTCTCTGCTAGGGCTGAATTCCTTCCTCCTTTGCTATCCCCTGCATAGAGCTGACAGTGATATGTTTTGTTACATTGTTTTCCTCCCTTAGAAATTAATTCAGAATATGAGGTTTTAAGCAAGAGTAGTAATTTCTGTTTATTGGAAGTCATGCTGTGTGTGGCTTCTTGACAGGCTATTCTTATGTCTCTCAAACATGTATGTCCCCCTTTTGTCCTGGTGCTGTGGATCAAAGAGAAACAGCTCAGTGGCCAGGCTTCCCAGGGTTCTGGGGCAGGAACAGGACAGGCTGGGGAGAGATGGCTCTAGTAACAGCCTCTGCATAGCCTTTCTTCTTCAAAGGCGGAAGGGGGTGACACATTCCTAGAGAGCACCCAACGACATAGCTAGAAGGGTGGGAGAGGGGCAGTAGGAAGAAGCCTAGTGGCATCTCTTCTTTCCTGTTGATGGCCACCACCATTTCAGGTCAGTGTTGGCTGTGTTCCTGTTTGTCTTTGTCTTGTCATGACTACTTAAGAACATGGCCATTCTGACATGTGGGTGGTCCTTGTTGCCCCAGCCTATGGAGTAGGGTTTTATGAGTGGACCTCTGGGAATAATGTGTGTCCCAGGAAAATAGTCCCCACAGGGTCCCATGGTCTTTGCAGCATCCCCACCCACTCCTGTCCCCTGTGTTCTATCTCGCCTTGCAGCTGGGTCTGCCTCTCCTTTGGTATCAGAACTTCTGACCCACCCCTGTTCTCCAGGCGCTCCTCATGCCCCTGCTCTCAGCCATCCTTGTCTTCTCATCCATTCCTGCCCTGCTCAGTGAGCGTCCCAGTGACACGATGAGGGCAGGTGACCGCTGGGGTCTGTGCCTAGAGACAGTGAACCCAAAGGTCAGATGACAGCAAACAACACTGTGCACTGGAACCAGCTGTGCCTGGGCAGAAGCGTGTGGTGACCAGACCTTTGTAATCTACCTTGAACGAGCAGAGTGCCCTCTGGCCTGGCCTTCGCCTCTGGGTGAGGTCTGACTTAGTAGGTCAGGTGCTCCAAGAAGCACAACCAGTAGCGGGTACCATTCTAGGTCTCAGGAGCCCAGACAGTGGGCAGGGCTGTTATCTAGTAGATGTTTGACTAGTCCTTGTCTACAGTTCCTTCTGAGCTTCTGACCTGGGGTCCGAGTATACTTGCAGCCTGACCAGTGTGATTTAGCAAGGGAAGAGGTTCTTGTTGCTTCAGACTGGATCCGTGTCCCCTCCCTGTATAAGGAATAAATGTCTATGCAGATATATCTTCCCATTGATAGAGGCCTGCTTTTCTTCATGGTGACTGGTGGGACTGCTGTAAGACTTCAGTTCTTTCCCAGCTTTCGGTGAGGCTACAGATCCTTGGTGGGACTTTGCCCGGTGTAGCTACTCTGCTTCGAGCCTTCTAGGCCCCAACAGCCTCTCGCTCAAAGGCTTCAGCCACACCCATCTGAGCCTTCCTCCAGCCATACTGCTGATCTTTGTCACAAGATAGGACTAGGGAAGGCTGCTCCTCCGCCAGCCTCCAGCTACAGCCACCCAGATCTAGAAACAGCAGAGCCTGACATACTAGGAGCCTGGAAACATTGGTGGGTTCTTGGATGAGGGTCCCACATAGGAGTAGGCAAGCTTTTTTCATGCTGAAGTCTGTCTTAGTTACTATTCTATTGCTCTGAAGAGAGCATGACCAAGGCAACTCTCGTAAAAGAAAAGTATTTAATTGGTGACTTGCTTACAGTTTTAGGCTAGTCTATAATCATCATGGCAGGAAGCTGATAGGTATGGCACTGGAACAGTAGCTGAAGTCTTTACATCCTGAACCTGAACTATGGGGGCGGGGGGAGCGGGGACATTCTTTGAAACCTCAAAGTTCCCCTCTCAGTGACACACCTCCTCCAGCAAGACCACACCTCCTAACTTTTCTGAACAGTTCAAATAACTGATGACAAAATACTCAAATATAGGAAGGAGCCCTCTCATTCCAGTCATTACAGAGCCCTTATGTTTCTGGATTGAATGTTTGGGCCTCATTTGATTGGGAGCAGAAGTAAGAGCAACTGTTTTACTACAGGGCTAAGATAATGTGTTTGCAGAGGTCCAGGCCTGGGGGCATGGGGAAATTGCTTATCCATGTCTGGGCAACAGAGACCTCCATGAGTCTGTGCTGTCCCATATGTTCCCACTATGGATTGGTTCTGGCACAGGGCTGAGTCCCAGATATGTTGTGCAGCTCTTGCCTCTTTTTCCCTCAGAACTTTCTAGGGGCAAGGAAATAGGGATATCTCTGTTTGATTTCAGCCCTTATCCTACCACCTGGAGTATGGATGGCCTCGGCCAGATAGCACTTTGCCCCCATTCCTGAGGGAAAGTAGCCGAAGGTCCTCGTAGAGGGAAGAGAAGGCTGGAATTCCAGACAGCGTGTTTGATCTGACTCTGACTGGGGAAGGCCATACATAGTAACCTGAGGTAGATATGCTTGTCTTGTCACAGGACCGACCAGCTGGGTATGTTTACACACAAGGAGTTTGAAAAACTGGCCCCTGTACTAGATGGCTTCAGCCTCATGACATACGACTATTCCACATCACAACAGTGAGTATGCGCTGGTAGGATGCTGTAGGTACAGGGAGTCTTCAGGAAGACACAGACCTGCACCTTGGTCTCTCAAGCAGACATCTGCCTATGGGCTCTGTGGCTCTGCATAGATGGACAGTCACTTTCTCTGCACCTGAATGCTGCCAGATGGAAGCAGATGGTGTTAGGCCTCATTCTCAGGAGAGGTGATTCTTTGGGTGGTCTCTCCCTAGGAGGTGCTTCGTTACCAGTAACATAGGCGTAGTATGTCTGCTGTTTCTGTTTTCCTTGGGCCTTGGCCCCAGCTGCATGTCTACTGACCCTTTTTTGCCCAGTATTCCAGACCTGTTCCTACTGCTCTGGGGATGGGGAGGTTACGTTAGTAATCTGTCCCATTCAAGGCCCCTGTGGGTCCCATCAAAAAGTGCTGGGGCCACTTTGCCTGTGGTACTTCAATGATATGTTTATGGTTTAAAAAAAATTGTAACGTGTTCAGAGTCTCATTTTTCTAAGATTTATTTTGTTATTTTTAATTATACATATGTGGGGGGGGGAGTATAAACATGTGTGGGTTCTCAAGGAGGCCAGAGGTGTCAGATCCCCTAGAGCTGGAGTTACAGGCACTTGTGAGCCTCTGGATGTGGGTGCTGGAAACTGAACTCAGATTCTCTGCTATCTCTCCAGCCCTGGTTTTTTGTTTTGTTATTTATTTATTTATTTATTTCGAGACAGGGTTTCTCTGTAGCCTTGGTGCCTGTCTCTGAACTAGCTCTTGTAGACCAGGCTGGCCTCAAACTCCCAGAGATGCGCCTGCCTCCGCCTCCCGAGTGCTGGGATTAAAGGTGTACGCCACCACCACCCGGCTGTTTTGTTTTTTATTTTTATTTTTTTTAAATACTTATTTATTTATTATGTATACAATATTCTGTCTGTGTGTATGTCTGCAAGCCAGAAGAGGGCACCAGACCTCATTACAGATGGTTGTGAGCCACCATGTGGTTGCCGGGAATTGAACTCAGGACCTTTGGAAGAGCAGGCAATGCTCTTAACCACTGAGCCATCTCTCCAGCCCCCTGTTTTGTTTTTTTAAAGACAGGGTTTCTCTGTGTAGCGCTGGCTGTCCTGGAGCTCACCATGTAGACTAGGCTGGCCTTGAGTTCACAGAGATTGCCTGCTTCTGCATCTTAAATGCTGTGGTTAGAGGTGTGCACCACTATCCCTGGCATCCCCATTCTTGAGAGGCATTTGCTATGACACAGAAGGAAATGGGTTCAAGTGGATAACCTCGAGGACCAGACTCTAGGCAGACGCAGGGCTTCTTGCTGGCTGCTAAGAGTGGCCCCATTCTCCCTTTAACTCGCAGGCCTGGCCCTAATGCTCCATTGTCATGGATTCGAGCCTGTGTCCAAGTCCTAGACCCCAAGTCACAGTGGCGAAGCAAGATCCTCCTGGGGCTGAACTTCTACGGCATGGATTATGCAGCCTCCAAAGATGCCCGTGAGCCTGTCATTGGGGCCAGGTGAGCCCAGGGTCCTCCGGGTCACATTCCAGGTGTGGTTAGTCGTAGACGTGTGGGTTTCAATCCCTGGGAAAAGGGAGAAAAGTTGGGACTGAGAAGGTTAGGGGTGGGTTCCTTTGGGCTTTGCAGACTGTGGGGTCTGAGATATGGGTTGAACAGAAAGCCTCAGTTCTCTGTTGGACACACCCCAGGCCTGTGAGGGCTAGCAGCCTCCCCACAGTGTTGGTGTTATCGCCAAGGTCTGCATTTGTGGTACAGTTGTCCTGCCATTGGGAACAGGGCTGGATGTGACATGGCTTTGTGCGTGGTTCGTCTGGGCTGCGCCTGTGTCATGTGGCATGGCCAAGACTAGCTCCTTTCTGGTCCCATCATTTCCTCCAATTAGGGTCTCTTCCAACATCTTGGCTCTGTGGTTCTAATAATGTGAGCCCAAGCATCTGTGTTTTAAAAGATTGCTCCCACTTTCTCCCTGTGCTTTTCCTGTGTGCTCATCTCCCCACTGCCTCCAAGCTTCAGTACTAGCTGTTGGGTCTCAGCAGTCTGGTCAGCTCCATCTGTGTCACCTGTGCTCGGTGTTTGTCGAGCTCTCCATGGACTGTGCACTCACACTTTTTATTCTTTTTCAAGACAGGGTTTTTCTGTCTAGCCTTGGCTACCCTGGAACTTGATTTGTAGACCAGGCTGGCCTTAAACTCAAGAGATTCACTTGTCTATGCCTCCTGAGTGCTGGGACTAAAGGTGTGCACCAGCACCGCCCGGCCACACTCAAGCTTCTTACCAGATTTGGAAAGCATTTAATTTCCTCCACTTTTCCTCCCTCTCTGCTCCCTCAGACAAGAGTGTGTGTGGTACATGCTGGCCTGATTAGCTTGCCCCTTGGCTCCCGAGGTGTGTTAGACTTCTAATGGCTTTATTTTAATTTTGGTTGCTTTCTATTGCTGTCTCTGAAGCTTATTTTTTTTTCTTTAAAATATTTATTTAGATGATACTGTGTTCTGCCTGCAGATCAGAAGAGGGCACCAGTTCTCATTACAGGTAGTTGTGAGCCACCTTGTGGTTACTGAACTCAGGACCTCTGAGAGAACAGCCAGTGTTCTTAACCTCTGAGTCATCTTGCTCCAGCCTCTAAAGCTGGTTTCTTTTGCCATTCCCTCTGCTATTAACTCTACCCCAGTTTTTGTCTCACATCTATGAGTTTTCTAGTTCTTTTTGGCTTGGTTTGGTTTGGTTTTGGTTTTTCGAGACAGGGTTTCTCTGTAGCTTTGGAACCTCTCCTGGAACTAGCTCTTGTAGATCAGGTTGGCCCTGAATTTACAGAGATCCGCTTGCGTCTGCCTCCTGTTGCTGGGATTAAAGGCGTGCGCCACCACTGCCCAGCTCCTAGTTTTTATTTTACATCTCTGTGGATTCATTTGTGATAATGCTTAAGGTCACCTTCTGAGAATTCTTTTTTTTTTTTTAAAGACTGTTTCTCTGTAGCTTTGGAGCCTGTCCTGTCCTGTAACTAGCTCTTGTAGACCAGGCTGGCCTCGAATTCACAGAGATCCGCCTGCCTCTGCCTCCCAAGTGCTGGGATTAAAGGCATGTGCCACCATTACCCAGCTACCTTCTGAGAATTCTGACTTCTGGGTCAGAATTGGCCTCCACTGGTGACTTCTCTCTCAAATGGGAGGGTGAAGGGGTGGAGACTGTTGTGTAGCCCCCTCTGAGATGTCAGATGTGCAGAATTTTACTACTGAATGATAGCTATTTTAGCATTCTTACAAATCTGGGGCCTTTGTTCGGGGTTCAGCTAGTTGCTTCAAAACCTAACTAGCCATGATGGTGCATACCTTTAATTCCAGTACTTGGAAGGCTGAAACAGGTAGATTTCTGTGAGTTTTGGGACAGTCTGATCTATGTAGCAAGTTCCAGGCCAGCCAGGGTTAAGTACTTAGACCCTATTTCAAACAAAAATAAGCCATTTAAACTAACCACTTTCAGCCGGGCAGTGGGTGGCACACACTTTTAATCCCAGCATTCAGAGGCAGAGGCAGGCAGATCTCTGTAAATTTGAAGCCAGCCTGGTCTACAAGAGCTAGTTCCAGGACAGGCTCCAAAGCTACACAGAGAAACCCTGTCCCAAGACACCAAAAATAAAATTTAAAAGTTAAAAAAATAATAGATAAACTACCCACTTTCCTAGTGATTTTCATGGAGAATGGTGTCCAGAAACAGATTTGGTTGTCATTGCCCCCTGGTTACAGCTTTCCTGGCGGTTTCTGTGGAGGGTGCAGTACACATCAATCACCAAGGGCACTGCCTTGTGCTGAGTGCTGATACTCTATTCAGTCTCTGCTCCAAGGTTTGTCTCCATCCTAGCTCCAGGACAGAGACAGAGGTGACTTGGTTGGCCTTTGACTGAGTTTGCAGTGAGTGGAAAAGTTGGAACACTTCTCTGCGGCCCCTGGTTGTCTGTATTTTGTGGAAGTACACTCATCAAAACTAAGACCGTCTCTCATCCAACCACTCTTCCGTTGGTCTCTCCTTGGTGGAGCATTAGGGTGAGCAGTGCTTCAAAGCCATGGGTGGGAGTTCTGTCTTCCCTACACATCTGTGCTTCTCTATATCCACACAAGTGTTCCCGGCAACAGCGGTTCATCACAGACTTGAGTATTCCTGGCCTTGTTGTGGCATGAGCCGAGGTCTAATAGCAGACAAGGTAGGGCAGGGTTGCTGTCTGAGAAGGGCCTTGCACATGGGACAGACAGGGTGGGAAGTTGGTCCAGGCCTTGGTGGCTAGCCACCTGCTGTTTTTCAGCCTCTCACAGCTATGTCCTGTGCCTGAAGATGTGTGTGACAGGAACTAGACATGAGTTGCCACACAGGTGACGACTACTGCTCCACTTGGGAGCACACATATCTACACACGTTGTTCTTGGCCTCCTGGCCTGCCAGGATTTGCTCAGCTGGGGAAGGAAGGTACTACCTCTCATTCCTCATCTCTCTAATGGCTCCTGTGAGGCAAGACGAAGGCATGTATGCTCCAACCTGGACATGGGCCTTCCCAAGGGAAACAATTAGGCAAAGAAAATGGTTCCCCTGAGCTAGGCCTAGCCAGCTGATTGCTTTTGCTAGCCTGCTTGTGCAGAAAGATACTCCCTGCCCAGCCTCACCTTGTCAGGGCTGCAGTATAGATGCCCACTCAGCAGGGCCACTTCCCCCAAAGCTGGAATAAATAACAAGCCAGACTTACACAGACATCCTCATGGCTACAGAACCAGCCAGAGCACTGACCCTGCACAGCTAACTTCTGCCTCAAGGGTACTTAGCAGGAAACATGTGTCCCTCACCTTGGTTCTGGCCTATGGGGCTGACCTGCAGGGAGAGAGACCTAGGAGGACACAAGAATGCCCCACAGACCCTGCTGCCTGCAGATAGTTTTGTGCTTGGTGTCTGCTAGATCCTTTTCTTGGGAGATCTCTGGCTCAGGACTGCTGATGTTCCCTGAGTGGGAACTCAGTTGTTGCCAGGCTTTCAAATCCACAGAATACCCTTCCTGATGTCACCTCGCCCCCAGTGACATCTGACCCCTTACTGCAGACAAGCTTCCTATGCTTACTCCTTATAGCACCCCTTAGAACCTGCCCGTTTACACCCCATGGTCGTGCCTTGGCTGTGTGATGTCCACTCTTGACTCAGAATTCAGCTTTCTAGGAGCACAAGGTGAGATAGGCTTCCTATTTGGGGGTGCCCTGTGGGCCTTCTCCTTCCAGTGCCTGAACTGGGGTTACTCATCCTTATTTCCGGAAATGCTGTGCTTTCAGCTCAAAGCCTTCGCCCACCCTCTGCCCTCACCTGCTGTTGGCACAACTTTGTTTCTTACTGATGTCACTGTCAACTGCAGTTGGACCTGTGCCTTGGGTAAAGCAAACTGCTGTCCATACACACTTGTGTACTCATGCCCAGTGACATTGTTCACAGGGTCCCTCCAGGCCATGTTGTTCCAGAGTGAAGAACTCTCGTTCTTTCATCTTGTGTCTCTTCTACTGGGATTTGTGCAAGGCAAGGTGGCAAGACAGGATGAATCCAGTACTGTGACTCTTCTGTGTCCCTGCTGTCACAGAAACTATGTGTTCTCTTCCTTATCCCATTCTCCTTGTTCTTGTTTCCTTTTGTTTTGGAGATAATCATCCTCTGTAGCCCAGGCTGCCCCAGAACTTACTCTGTAGCTCAGGCTAACTTACGTCTAAGGACAGTCCTCATGTTTGAGCTAGCTCCAGTTCCCAGATCTTATTTTCTATTTAGTTTGTTCTCCCAAATTCTAAGCATTATCTGACAACCAGTGTTGGGGTGAAGGGTTCCTTCCCCTCGAAATCCCCAGGCTGTGTAGGCACCCTGGCTTTAAGTGGCTTTCACTGACCAAGGTTAGACCTCAGACATGAGTTCCTCTGCCAAGACAGGTAGTAGATCAGGCTAGCCAGCAGTTCTTGTATCCACAGACATGAGAAGCCCCAGAGGGGAATGTGTATCTGCTGAGAAGCCAGTAGAGATTCGCCTTGAAGTGTGAGACCTTTAAACCTATGAAACCATGAATGTCTGACTCAAGGTTTTGCTGTCACAGGGAAGGTTTGGGGGTGGCTCTGCCATCAGCTGCCATCTCCTCCCAAGAGATGTGGGTGCTGGGAAGGGGAGAGTCTCACCAGTGCCCTTCCTGTGGCAGCAACCCTTTGACACTGAGTGTCAACCTCATTCTTCCTTCTGTCTAGGGCCCAACCCTGGCTGCTGATCACCCACCAAATTCTCTTAGATTTGTGTGTGTGGTCAAGGGGCCTGTCGTAGACAGGGCCTCTACAAGGGTTTTCATTGACTTTTATTCCCAAAGCAGAATTTCTTTCAGATTGATGGCACAGGGTATCTTGGGGCCATAGGTCACAGTCTTTTCCCTGTGGTGGAGCTGAATCCAGATAAGCGAGGTGGCCATGAGGCAAACAGACCTTCCCCTGCTGACAATGTCCAGCTGCAATCCCCTAGGCCCCCAGGCCAGGAACAGCATCTAGGCCCAGATTCTGTGGGAAGGTGTTGGGGACAGACTGACTAGGGTCTAGCTGCTCCTCAAGAACACAGCTTAGCAGGATGTCGCCCTTTCTGTCTGTCACCTGGATTACCTCTACTGATGCCCCCATTAGGGCAGATAATGACTGGGCGAGATGCAGGTGAGCTTCTTCAGTTCTTTGGGATTCAGTTGCTCTTTCTGTGAGAATCCAAGCAGGGTCTCAGGACGATCTGCCAGCCTACCTTAGCCTCCATCACAGAGCCCTCCTCTCCAAGGGAGATATGGTTCAGCCTCCTACCATCTGCTCAGCTATAGATGGAGCCAAGGCTCTGAGATGGGGTGATTAGTCACCTCTCTCAAGCCAGTGACTGTGGTATGTTTGTCTCTAGCAGCCAAGCAGACGTCTGTGCCCGATGGTGGGATCTACAGAGTAGTGTCCCTTTTCTGTATGACCAGGGCTCCTAAGGAAGCTCTGGGATGGCCTGCTCATTGCCTGTCTCTAGAGTTATGGCACCCCTCACAGTAGCAGAAACTGAGGTTTAGGGTTCCTATCCTCGTCCCCTCACTTGGCTAACTCAGCATTAAGTGAGCTGGTTAAGCATTACAGCCACTGCACATACACTGACTTACTGGACAGCTTTTTTCTCCCTTCTATCTCATGTAAGCTGAACTCTCGTGGACTGTGTCCCCCTGGCTCCACCCTGCCTCCAGGCCATAGAATCATCCTAGTGATGAGCCGTAGTTTACTGACGTGATGAATCAAGGCCAGCTGGCCAGGAAGTGTGTGGGCTCCTCCCAGCATGGGCTGTGGATGCTCCTAACATGGTGATGCTGTAATTCTCCTGTGATACGTTTGGAAGCCATCATGGTCCAGGCAGCCTGTCAAATGGAGAGCCAGCCTTGGTGCTAAAGATTATCTCTACCCTGTGACGCCAAGGCGAGTTCCATTGTCAGCATATCTGATAACTTTATGTCCTGTGGTGAGAAGACCTAACTGTGGCAATGCTAGAAGCCAGGTGAAGATGAGGCCTAGAGGCATGGTCCCCATTCCTACCCACCCTGCATATGCATCTCTCACACTAGACGACCCAAGAGAGATCCTGAGCCACCTCTCTGAGTTCTTCCTTGCTCAGCCCCAGCTTACTTTTGCATATCAATGTGTCCAGCGCATTCTGACCAAACCCGCTTATTACAGCCCGGCTTTTTGTTGTGTTTATGAAATTATTTTGGGGATGGGAAAGCACACATATGCCATAGCGCTTGTATGGAGGTCAGAGAACAACATGCAGAAGTTGGTTCTCTCCTTTCACTGCATAGGTTCTGGGGATCAAACCTGGGTCATCTGGCTTGGTGGCAAGTACCTTTACCCATGAGCCTTCTCACTGGCCCTGTTTTTATTCTTTTTAGGAGGGTGGGGGTTCGAGACAGGGTTTCTCTGTGTAACAGTACTGACTGTGCTGGAACTTGCTTTTGTAGACAGGTTGGCCTCAAACTCACAGAGAACCACCTACCTCTGCCTCCCGAGTGCTGGGATTAAAGATGTGTGCCACTGCCTCCTGGCCCTGATTGTTTCTGAAATTCATTTTATTTATTTATTTTTTTATTTTATTTGCATTGATGTTTTGCTAGCATGCCTATGTGAGAGTGTCAATTCCTGGAATTACAGACAGTTGAAAGCTGCTATGTGGGTGCTGGAATTGAAACCAGGTCCTCTAGAACAACAGTGCTCTTAACCACTGAGCCATCTCTCCAACCCCTTAAATTAATTTTTAATTTGTTTTTATTTTTGATTATGTACATTGTGGTGGGGGGGGTGTATGAATACAAGGGTCAGAGGTTGTCAAATGTCCCTGGAGCTGTGGTTAGAGATGGGTGTGTGGGTATTGGAAACTGAATTTGGGTTCTTAATTGCTGAGCCACCATTCCAGCCTCTATTTTTTGTTTGTTTGTTTCTGTTTTTTGAGACAGGGTTTCTCTGTGTAGCCCTGGCTGCCCTGAAACTCACTCTGTAGACCACACTGGCTTCAAACTCAGAGATCCATTTGCCTCCATATCCTGAGTACTGGGATTAAAGGAGTGTGCCACCACTGCCTGCTTTCCAGTCCCTGTTTTTTTTTTTAAGTGAATTTTTAAAAGTTTTCTTAAATGTATATATATATTTTTTAAAAGATTTATTTATTTATTATGTATACAACATTCCTTCCATGTATGTTTGAATGCCAGAAGAGGGAACCGGATCTCATTATAGATGGTTGTGAGCCACCATGTGGTTGCTGGGAATTGAACTCAGGACCTCTGGAAGAGCAATCAGTGCTCTTAACCTCTGAGCCATCTCTCCAGCCCCCAAATGTATATATTGTATGTTGAGCGTTTTCCGCTTCTTGTCCTTATCCTCCTTTTCCTCTCCCCTTCTGCCTGTTTTTAGTCTCTCCTGCCCCCTAGACAGTTGGACTTCAGGTTTTGTGTTTGTGTGTGATTTTATATAGCTACATAAAATTTAGGGATCACAAATAAGAGAAAACATAATACTTCTCTGAGAGTGACTTAATTCACTAAAATGATTATCTCTGATTGCATTCATTTTCCTGTAAATAATGTGGTTTCATTTTCTGTTTGACAGTCCTGGTTTTTAGGAGACCTCTTGAGCAGATCCAAAAAAACAAAAAGGTTTTTTGTCACCTGCCAGCTCTGCATGGTCAGCCCATGACACTGGCCTCGCTCAAGGCCTTCCTGCAGTTGGCCCTCAGCTCAGGTGCCATATGAGAGATACCCTAGGGAAATGATGGGTCTCCCTTCTGGACTGAGCCTGTAGGGCTGGGCCCTGGGCAGGTCAGTGGGGTGGAAATGCAGACCTTCTGTCCTGTAGGGGTGACTACATCCTAGCTTTAAAAAATTTACTTTTGGGTTAAGAGTATTCACTGTTCTTCCAGAGGACCCTGGTTCAATTCCCAGCACCCACATGGCAGATCACAACTGTCTGGGCTCTGACACCCTTACATGGACATACATGCAGGCAAAACACCAATAACATAAAATAAAAAATAAAAATAAATAAATCATAAGTAAAAGCAGGGTAGTCGGCAGGTAGATCCCTGTGAGTTTGAAGCTAGTCTAGTCTACAGAGCTAGTTCCAGACAGCCAAGGCTACACAGAGAAACCCATCTTGAAAAAACAAAACAAAGATTTACATATATATATATATATTTCTTTTTTTTTAATTACTTTATGTGTGTGGGTGTATGTATGCATGTATGCCTGGGTACACATGCATTCCTGGTGCCCACGGAGGCCAGAAGAGAGTACTGGATCTCCTGTAACTGGAGTTACAGACAGTTGTGAGTTGCCACTAGGATTTGAACCCTGGTCCTCTGGAAAAACAGCCAGTGCTCATAACTGCCCAGCCATCTCTCCAGGCCCTGTTTATTTATCCATATGTATATGAGTGTTCTGTCTGCATGTATGTATGTGTACTGTGTTCATGTCTAATGTTCACAGACATAAGAAAAGAAATCCAAAACTGGAACCAGAATTCTGGACAGTTGTGAGCTACTATGTGGGTACCAGGAACCAATGTTGGGTCCTCTGCAAGAGCAGTAATGTTGACAGAGGTTTCTGTCCCGCCCAGTCCCACAGCTGTTCAGTCCCAAAGAAGACACACAGAGGTTTACATTAATCATAAACTGGTTGGCCTATTAGCTCAGGCTTCTTATTAACTCTTATAACTTACATTAACCCATAATTCTTATCTGTGTTAGCCACGTGGCTTGGTACCTTTTATCAGTGAGGCATTCTCATCTTGCTTCCTCTTAGTCTGGGTGACAATTACAGACTCAGCCTTTCCTCTTCCCAGAATTCTACTGTTCTCATCACCCCGCCTATAATTCCTGCCTGGCTACTGGCCAAGGCGTTTTATTAAAGCAATACAATATAAGTGACAGGGTACAAGACCATTGTCCCACAACACAATAAATGCTCTTAACTGCTGAACCATCTCTCTAACCTGCCCCAACATAGCTTTTGTTGGTACTGACCTGGCAGTGTGTCTAGCTGTAGTCAGTTCTTCATGGAGCTATCAGAGATCCATGTACAGATGGAACCAGAAAGGACCAGTGTCACAGTGTGAATTGTATGTGGCTGAACCTTGTTCTGAGTTATCACTCTAGGCCCACCATGGAGACTGAGGGTCCCACTGTCGATTGGATCTGAGACTGGGAGCTCCTTCCTGCTCTCTGTGCAGTCTTGTCCTCTGGCCCTGTCCACTAATCACAGTGCACTCATTAGGCGCTGGGCCAGGAAGACCTGAGAACCTTTTATACTAGAAACATCCTGTGTCCCTGTGCTCTGAGCTCCTCTGGGAAGTGTCTGGGTAGATTTTCACACATGCTTCCATCAGCATGCTGACCCTTTCATCTGAGGCCTTGTGTCATATATCATACCCCCATTTCAGAGTGTGCAGATAATATATTCATAAAAGTGTATAACTCTCTCCAATTCCAGGACATTTTATTATCCCCCAAAGAAGCCTTTTACCCCTTACTAGTCATGCCTCAATCGCCTCGGTTCCTGTTGACCTCTACCCTGGATCATGTCTCTGAAGATTTGCCTGTTGTGTTACATGAGAATGGAATCATTCACTATGTAGTTGAGGCTTTTCTTAGCTTATTGAAATGCCCAGTCCTTAATTCTCCTTCCTTGAAGTGGCTGTTGTGTCTCTGAGCTGGTCCCAACCTCTAGGCTCAGGTGTAGTCTTCCTGACTACAGGCATTCTAGCTTCTTCCGTCTTCAGTATTTACTGTACCTTCCTGTAGACTTCAAGTGGTGCCCATGACCAGCCCCATGTCATCCTGTTTACCTTTTCCGTATCTCTCTTCTCACGGCATGTTTGCTGTCATCCTTCTTGCTTCTGTCTGAGTTCAGAGAGGTGTGTGTGATCCTTGCTGTTGTGCCTACAAACCTGGCCCCCAGATGGAGTTGCATAAGCCCTACAGGTCTTCGTTTCTGCTGTGCTTGGGAATTGGCGTATAATTCTGAGTGTCTGGCCTGTACCCGCCCCCAGCATCTCTGTCCATCCTGCAGACATCTGTAGACTGACTTCTGTTACAAGGGTATCATGGGTGGCCTAGAAAGGAGGCATGCACAGGAGACCCTTGGCTATTGCTTCTGTCCTTGACAAATTGGCAGCTACACCTGCTTCCCAGAGCAGTCACACTTCTTACACCTTCACCTGACTCTGAATTCTTTGTCCTCAGAGCCTGCTTAGAGAAGCAGTTCCTGGGGTTCATGCTGAAGGGTCCTTCTGTTCTGATCACATCTGCTGCTATAGGGCCGAGCATACACACATACACTAGCTGAGAAGGAAGGACCCGGTTCTCTAAAGTATACTGACTGAGACTCAGGAGGCTGCAGGTCTTGTGATGGTGACCACAAAAGCAGGAGTTGCAGTGTATGTGGCCACAGGCCCTAAGACCCCCAGCCCTATGACCTCTGCTACAAGCTCTGCACATCTCTGGCTCTTCTAGAGAATATCTCAGCTTAGCTTGGGTGGAAAGCCACAAACTATGTTAGTACCTTCATTGGCATTTGAGTCAGGTGGCCAAGTAGTATTTGGTCCTCTTCAGGGAGCTGATCTCCACAAACCCCTTAATATTTCCTGAGTGATATCCCTCCTGAATAAGCACCTGCCTTTATTAAGTTTTTAGGAGGGACCAGTGAAGACCAGAAAGGCATAGAGAACAAGCTAAGCAGAATGTATCCACAAAGCCTGCATGGAAACACAGGCCTGTGATCTTAGCACTCAGCAGGTAGATTGTGAGCTTGAGTCCAGCCTGGACTACATAATGAGACTGTCTCCAAAACTAAGTGCCCACAGAACCATAGTACAAGGTGGTTCTTGCTATGCTGTGTAGGGAAGACTGCAGCTACTCAGGTTATCAGGTTGCTGCCATGGACATGAAGAGGGTACCTCAATGCCCTGCATCTGTTCCCTGAGGGGTGTCTACTGACTCACCTTTCCCAGTACTGCCTCTGCCTTCACTTGCTGCGGTCTGCATGCCACTGAGGGACAAGTTCATATCCCTTGAGTTGGGGTGTTGTCTCAGGAGCAGAGAGGACAACAGTGTTTTCCCAAGCCTGGGGAGGTGGAACTGTGACCACAAGCTCACTACAAGAGTTCAGCTTGGGTTGAGGTGGCTGTGAGCCAGGCTGTTTAGTTAGAGCTATTTATTCCTTACTTGCCTTGGTCCCTGTGTCTTATTTGGTGTTAGGAGGCCCTAATACCTGCACAGAAGCTCCCATTCCATGTGGCATGAAGCCAAGGCAGTTCTCCAGGGACAGCCTCTGGAGCACAGCTGGATAAGATGACAGCTGTTCAAGTCTCCGAGATTCCTTGGTGCTGTTGGGGCTTTACCCTAACCAGCACAGTAGCCTGCTATTGTCAGGAGCCTAAGACAACCATAGCTCAGGTCTAGAAGGCAGCTCCTCTGCTACTCTTATTCCCCTAACCCCCACATACTAGAAGCTTCCATGCCTCATAGACCAGCATGCTAGAGCCTCTGCTGCCCACTGTGCTTCTGTCAGAACGCAGGCTAATAGCCCTCCCACCTCAGGCTACAACAGGCATGTACACTGTGACCACGCTCCTCCTTGATTGTGCCTGCTGGACCAGGGAGAACTCCCAGCTGTAGACAGAGGAGAATCTCCAAGGCCATCTATTAACAATCTTGTGGCCAAGGCCTATAGCTGGTAGGGATGCTGCTCTGGTCTCAAATGTATAGCATATGATGGATGGACTATGTGCCCTGGGTCCTCCTTGCATTGGTCCTCCTGACCCTAGCAGTTGAGAACACACCTTTCAGCAGGAGTGGCTGCACAATTTCAGCTGTGGAAATGAAGCAGTCCCCACCCCCACAACCCCGGGAAATGAAAGCCTGGGAGACTTAGCCTATAAAAGCCAATGTTTCTGCCCACTGTCCAGGAGAAAGCCCTGTCCTTTAATCCTTAGCTCACACCAGTGGAGCAGTTGAAATCCAGACACTGGATAGCTTGTTATCTGGGCTCACAAACACTGCTGTTTTGTGGTGCAGGACTTGTGTGCAGTGGGACCTTGAGGTCTGACCACCCGAGCTTACTGGCTGAAAATAAAGCTGAGTGCTGTTGGCTCTCTGTGGACCTTTAGGGACAGTGTATCCCTGACCCTTTCTATGACAGCCACACAGAAGCTGGGGTTTAGGGACGGGCGAGGGTATATGACCAGCTCTCACACCCAAACCTGATCTCTCCAGGTACATACAGACGCTGAAGGACCACAGGCCCCGACTGGTATGGGACAGCCAGGCTGCGGAACACTTCTTTGAGTACAAGAAGTGAGTGAGTGACTTGTGGCCGTTTGTAGACAGGAAGCCTTGTGGGGAGGATACTGATGAGGAGCAGTGGGGGTGGGAAACTTAAGGGGCCAGGACTGGTGACCTTAACCCTGGTGGTAGGAGACTGTAGCCCTCTGGCCTAGCCAGAAGGCAGGGTACATGGTCCCATTTCTCCTGCAGGAATCGCGGCGGGAGGCATGTTGTGTTCTACCCAACTCTGAAGGTATGTGCCATGTGCTTTGGCTGTCAACCATAATGCTCTGGTGGGGGGTGACAGTTTTGGCCAGATGACATTAATGGTACCAGTACTTGCCATCTGCTTTGGAGGTCTGTCCTGCGGTCTTGTTGAGAATGATTCTGGATACATTGTGGGGCTAGTGAGAAAGTGGGTGGAGCAGGTGCCTACACCTCTGTCTGCCCACAGTCTCTGCAGGTGCGGCTGGAGCTAGCCAGGGAGCTGGGCGTCGGGGTCTCCATCTGGGAGCTGGGCCAAGGCCTGGATTACTTCTATGACCTGCTGTAGGCTGGACAGCAACACCCAAGTGACTATGGACTTTTCTAAGCCATGAAGTGACTGGTGAAATATAGGCCTCTTCTCTGTTTTCCGTGAGACATCTCTCCTCAGCAGGGCCCACGTGAGTGATTCTTGGCCTGGGCTAAGAATTGGGGCTCCTCCTACTCACTACTCATCGCTGCTTCCTGTGGGCCAGCTGAAAACAGTTCCCATCCCCCGGTGACAGTCTGGCTCAGGACTCGGGCCTCCTGGGTGCTTTGCAAGGCCTGTGTTGGATGTGGGTTTAGAAGATATAAACAATCAGACCCTTCTAGTCCTGGCAAAAACAGCCGTTCCTAACACACCCTAAAACGTGAAAAGGGCGGTGCAGAGGGCCCTGCCCTCACACTACAGTTACCTGCCTGCCACAGACCGGTACGTATCCCTACTGAGCTTGGTGTGACCAGGTTGTGGGGCCATATTGGAAACTGGCCCATAACCCATAATCTACCAGATGGCACAGGGATAGGGCATGCCTAGGGGGCAGCAGTAGGACTTGTGGGCTGAGTGGGACCAGAGGGGTCTAGAGAACTGAGCCAGTGCTGGGGAAACGTCTAAGAACCCTGAGGTACCAACAGGTGAAGAGTAGCTGACCCTTATCACCTCACCTCTTCATTCCAAGTTCCTTTGTCCATCACTTGTGTCCGTGCCCCTTCCCATCCCTGCTGGGTATGATCTTCATACAGATCCCTGGTCCTACAGGCCCTTGGGGGAAGCCTTCTAATCCACTAGCCAAGGCCCAAGTCATGGAGGCCAGAAACGCTGACCAGAACTCTGCCCTGTGAATTTCTGATATGTAGCTCAGGATCCTGAAGGTTAGGAATGAAGAAGACACTGAGGCAACAGGCCTAGGCCCAACTCTGTGCCTCTTGGTGTTGTTTTGGAGTGGGTAAAGTCCTACCTAGCCATCAGTTGGGCTACCTACTGACTATATTCTGCCAGACTAGAAGTGGATCCTGGCCACTCAGGTCAGTGTAGCCAGGGCTGAGAACTTGGGGTGCTGGATCAGGGGATCGTAAGGTGGACAGACTCTGCTAGCTGATACTTACAGAGTCCTTGGGGGCTGCCCTTACTCCCACCCCACCCCCAGCTCTGAGAAAGAGACACAGCCAGACCAGGACAAGGTGAGTGTGAGGGGACAGAGGCATCTTGGCCTCCCGTTCTATAAGAAGTGGTCGTCAGTGTGCTCCTGTGCTGTGTTGTGTTACAGGAGTGGTAGGAGTTGGGACTGGCTGGCCCTGGCTCTCTCCAGCCTTGACTCTGAGGGTGTAGTAGATGGGAATATCTGAATATAAGGAGTGAGCGACAGCCGGGCACGGTGGCACACACCTTTAATCCCAGTAGTCGGGAAGCAGATGCAGGCGGGTCTCTGTGAGTTTGAGAACAACCTAGTCTACAAAAACAAAGTGAGTGGCATGGAGCTTACCTGGTTGCGGGCAGAGTACTGGAGAAGTAACAACAGCAGGCTGGCTGGGGCACAGCCTGCGGTGAGCAGATGGAGTGACCAAGGTGGTACAGGGACAAGGCAGTAGAGGTCAGAGTGCCACAGGCAAGGGTCCTGATTGGAATGGGGTGACGATATCAATGACAGGAGTAGATGGGAACTTGGGTGAGTTCTCTAGGGCTACAGAAAAGTGGGCAGCCCAGTTCGCTTCTCGGTTTCTTTTTCCTCATTGGTGCTGAAGATTGACCCCAGAGCCATCCAGGGGCAACCCCCCTAAGCAGTAAATTCAGGTTCTGGGTTTGGGTCAGCAAAGTTGGGGTGCACAGAGGTGCTGTTCAAGAACTGACCGACTGGTGGATAGAAATTCAGTCAGTAAGGGTAAAGCACTGTGGGCTGTTAGTGGCTATGGTGGTCTGGTGACCATGAGCCATCTCTGAGAGCTGCTCAGCTTGGGGATGGAAAGGAGGAGGGGATGGGAAGGGCATCCTGGGACCTGAGGGAAGCTCAAGAGGGCCAAGGCTTTGAGCAGAGTCAGCACACCATGTATTCTGAATGCAGCTTCCTCTGTTTAGCAACCTATAAGTAAAAGGGCCTTTTGCTAATTTAGCAGCTTGTCTGGAGCAGCTGACTCCATAGTAATTCTGAGATTCTTCAGGTCCTATGGCTTCTACTAGAGAGAGGACAGTGGGAAGCAAGGATTCAGCCCAGAGCCAGAGAATGGGAAGGGTAGCAGCAACCCCACAGATAGCTGGTGAGATTCTCTCCAGTGCACGTCACTCTCAGGTGTGCGAGTCACAAGGATGACCGCTAATGAGAACTGTGTCGCAGAGTAGGCCTCTCAGACAGCAGGATGTAGGGACTGGGAGTCAGGTGCCTCACAGCTCCTGAGGGCCCTAGGAGGAGGTCACCTAAACACCCAGGGTACTAGCCCTACAGCTAGAGGCCCTCACCTAGGGTTCTTCTTTACCCCCTGGTTAAGAAGACACAACTTTGATGCTTTAACTCTGGCAAGGCTTGTGTCACCTAGAGGTGCTGTTTGCAGTCTGTCTGCACAATCCAAGGGCAGAGTTCCTAGGACAGAGATACAAGAGTGTCTGTGATATCCCAGGAGAGACAGGAATGGACAGAGGCCATCTCTTCCCCCAATCTGCAGTGGGTCAGCAGTGCTCCCAACTCTGCTGACCCTTGGCTAATGAAAGAACTTCCTCAGTTGGAGGCTGTGGCTGTACAATTTTTGTGTGTCCAGCTAGACACAGGGGCTACTCATACTTTATTAAGATGCACCTGGTCCGGCGCCACCATCATGGAATGTGAATCAATGGAACCTGGCCCTGCCTGGAGCACCAGGACCATTGTGGGCCTTGAGCAGACTGGGCCTGCCCCCAACCTGGCATCCATGCAAGGCTGGGGACCCTATCCTGTGCGAATACTGGAAGATATATGGATATAAAAAGTCAAAGTTCCCTGGGCTCTTAGCCCTGGGTGCCATGCATGGCACCAACACTATAATCTGGTGACTGCAGCCACCCAAGCAGAGGCCCCGTTGGGTGCAGGGGTGGATCCTGGGTGCTTTGGCCTCAAGCTCTTCCCCCTGTGTTCAGCAGAGCACCGAGTCCTGCATGGGAAGCGGGTTTGGACATCTCCCCCATGGGCGGGGTCCTTTGGCAGAGAAGCAGAGGCTGTGAGACCTATGCGCAGTAGGTATCCGCCTTTACCACCTGGCAGTACATGGTCATGGCGAAAGTGAGGCCCAGGATCTGTGGAGACAAGAGGTCACAGGCCTTTGCCCATAGGCAGAAGGGCCTGGGCTTCCTGGGTAGCCTGGTATTACCCCACTCCTGCAACTCATCCCCAGGGTAAGTTGTGGTTTGCACTTTAGGTCACACTCCTCTCCGACCTGGCCTGAGCCAGGCCATCTCCCTTACTGTACCACCTGTTCTAGCTGGAGCCAACTGGTATCTGTTTGCCAGATGAATTTTGGCTGCCCTGTAAGTCTGCCCCACTTAGCCTGGAGCATCACACTGCCAACTCTCAGCACTTCTGTGGATGGCTATGAACCCAGGAGGAGAGCAGGGCCTTGGAAGCAGTAGGGTCTCAAGTGCCACCCTCATTCTGCATTGGGAAGTCCTGTCACTCCCAACCAGTATGGCTGCCTGGCTGTGTTGACCCACTAGGTGACAGCAGACTCTGCACAGGCAGGGAGCACTGAGCAGCACTTAGTCCTTGAGAAACTAAAGGTCAGCTCCCCTAGTGAACTTCCTCCAAGGCACCGGCTTCTTACAGTCTGCACTGTTACCTCCCTGCCCAGGTCACAGGCTCCTGAGGGTAAATCCTCTGCCATTGTGCTCCCTGGTCAAGATTCCCAGGCCCTGCCCTGCCCTGCTCACCTGCACCAGCGCCGTGCACAGTCCAAAGATGCCCACAGCTAGCAGGTTCTCCTGGAGCCAGGCCTTCACTGTCTCATAACAGGGCTGCAGAAGAGCCAGGATCAGCTGGGGAAACCCCACCTCTGCAGCCACCCAAAAGAGGGAAAAGCCCTTACCGATTTCCACCAGGTACCAGGTGCATGTAACCCACAGCTGTCACTGAACTCCAGACAGCAGGAGTCAGGCACACGAGTGGCGTTGTATACCTCAAACCAATCAGTGTAATTGGAGACTCCACAGCAACGGAACTAGGAGCAGGAGGAAAGCAAAGGGCTGGTGGGGAGGCAGCCACAACACCCACCCCCGCTAGCCTGTCCCGCCATACCAAGAAGGCTGCCCAAGCCTCACATCAGTCTGGATGATGCTCCAGGCGTTGGTGAGGCCCACGTTGCCCTGTGTGCCATACAGATGCAGGCCCTTCTTCAGGTCTTCTTGGGCATAACTGTCGATCTGTTAACAGGCCACCAGTGAATACCCTCCACGACAGACACCATCCCTCAGCAATACCACATGCCCCTCCCTTGCCTGTTTCCTGGGACTACCCACTACCCTACCACCTGATCACACCCAGGTTCTTGTCCTCCCAGAACTACAAGGGCCCTAGTTCAGGCCTTTGTCCTCTCATCTCTGTAGGCTTCCTCTTGTTGGCTAAGGGAGGACTACAGTCTACTTGCTAGTACAAGCAGGCGTGTCTGCTCTACCGCTGAGGGGATGGGCATCATTCCTAGGTCTTCAGTAAAGGAGCTAGGGCACTGAAGAAGGCAACTCCCAGCCTGTACATGGAGCTTCCTGCAGTCCTTTACAGAAAGTCAGGGACACAGGAGCTTGGAACATAGTGCTAGCTATATATAACTCAAGATCCCAGATTTTCAGTAAACCCATTAAACAGACAGATAGGTAAGGGAAACAACACATGGCACACGTAAGCTGCAGTTGCAGGTTGGGGTGGCTGGAACAGTGTACACTTAGCAGCCTGCACTCACAAGAGGAGTGAAGAGTGCTGTTGTGCCACCCATACAACCAGAGCCACAGACAGATCCCTGGGTACTGTGTCTACACTGACTCTCCCAGCACCCCGTGTGCTGTCTATTCGCAGCAACATACCTTGTCACTGTAGGCAAAGAAGAGCACAGCAATGGTGGCTTCCAGCAGGAACACCAGCAGCAGCAGCACAAAGAACTGTAGAGAGGATGTCCTTAGTCACATCCTGCTCCTGGAGAGCCCCATGCATGATCTAAACATCCCCATGTGGGTATATGTCCCTGTTTCCCGGGCTCCTGGCCTGACACCTCTGTTTGGGTCTCCCTCTACATGCTCCCCTTCCCAGGACATGTTAGGCAAGTACTCTACTGCTGGGCTCCATTCCCAGTGGTGGCGCACGCCTTTAATCCCAGCACTTGGGAGGCAGAAGTAGGTGGATCTCTGTGAGTTCGAGCCCAGCCTGGTCTACAGGAGCTAGTTTCAGGACAGCTAGGGCTGTAACACAGAGAAACCCTGTCTCAAAAAACCAAAAAATAAAAATAAAAGAGATCCCAAGCATCACCTATCAGCAGCCTGTAAACATTCTGCAGTACCCCCTTTAGGGGCGGGAGAGGGAATAGATTGTCTCTACAAGAGACGGAGGCCCTGAGCAAAACCCTCCCCAGGTAGAGGAAAGGAACCATTCAAAGCCTCTGACACGGAGCTTCAGTCCACTGCCCTGCCGCTTGAGGCCTGTCAGGAACATTAATTGTAAGAGCCTCTAGGAGCCCTTTCCTAATTACCTGTGATTAACTTTATAAACTGTGGAGGAGGAAATAGCTTCCTTGCCATAAATATATTGCCAAGGCCAAATGGTGCTGTGAGATTTCCACAGAGGGTAGGGCCAGGGGCAAGTTGGGGTCACCACAAGGATGAGTCTCAGAACAGTCCGGTAAAGGCCACATGTGGGCACGCCTAAGTTCTTGGGTCTATGCCTTGTCCCTCCAAGCTGTGGTATGCTTTTTCTATGTGTGGTGCTGGGACTCAAACCTCATGCATATCATGCAAGCATTCTTCTAGACTAGTGCCCTCCCCCTTTAAACTTTATTTAAGACAGGGTCTTGCTCTGGACCCCAGACTAGCCTGGACCTCATGATTGTCCTGCCTCAGCCCCCGACCCCAGCTATAATGTATTCTCTTGAGCAACCCCTCTGGTGCTGGACAGGCCCCTGAAGTGAAGGTGATGGCACCGAGAGCCACAAAGGGGCCCAACACACTCACAGTGAGCAGTAGGCACTTGTTCTCCTTGAGGGCCCCAATGCAGCCCACGAAGCCGATGGCCATGACGAAGGTACCAGTGACGATGAGCAGATTGGCAGCCGACAAGGATGGGAATGAGGATGATAGGGTGGCAAAGTTTCCCTGTGTGGCAGCCAACCAGATGCCAACGCCCAGGACACCACAGCCACCCAGCTAGGACCGCGGCAATACAGAAAGAGAGAGAAAAGGGGTGAGGTGACTGGCGGGGCTCCACCCACAAGCTCAGGCCAACATTGCCAGCCTGGGAACCACTGGAAACATCTTAATTCCTGGGGCAGGGCACCACGCCTCAAGTCCCTTCCCTTCCCCGCAATGACAGTGGCCTGTGACAGAGTACACCTCCTCATACAGCCCCAGTGAGACTGTACCTCCAGATTCCCTGCACGATGCATCCACCGACCCAGTGTCTGGCCAGAAGGGACTGAATCTCCTTGGGCCCTCTGATCCTGCAACCTTCCTTCCCTACACCCTATAGAGGCCATGGCAGTTGAGCGGCCCACCCAGCCATGTGGCCCCCTTGCCCTGGGCTACTCATAACCCTGGCTCGGCACACTTCCCGCTCATAATCAAACTGCAGTAGCTCTCTGTACCAACCGGAGGGCCTCACCAGAGCACCCGCTACTGCCCAGACATCCACCCCTCTCCGAGCCTCCCGGAGCTTCATCAGTTTTTTCATTTTTATTTTGACACAGGATTTCTCTGTGCAATCCTAGCTGTCCTGGAACTCAGAGATCCACTTGCTTCTACCTCCCAAGTGCTGGGATTAAAGGTGCATTCCACCCACCGGACTCTTTTATCACTCATTTTTATAAAAATCCAAATAAGAGAAAGCAGGGAAGAAAGGCATATGGCGGCTGACTACAGAGGGCTCATCGTGGCATGGTGACAGGGACATCTAGTCTGCCTCAGGATAGGGGGCTGCCATGGTGGTAGGGGAGCTACAGCTCCACCACACCTGAGGCCTTGGAGAGGAGAGAAGATGTATTCCTAGAGGCTAGGGATGGACCACCAGCTGATGGGCTCTGGGAAAAGGCCTCGCAGCCCAACAAAGAACTGGACAGGGCATGGCACAGGAGCCCATGATGTGGGCTCTGACCCAAGGTTCTCAGTTCCAGGTAGCTCCTGGAGACACTACTATGGAGTCAGCAGGAAGCAAAGGGACCTGGGAAAGCTGGCCATATGGGAAGCTCTGCATCCAGGAGAAGGATCAGGAAACCTGCCTCGGGGGCGGGGGGATACATATGCCTTGGGTGACATCTCCTCACAGCCAGTCTACAGAGTTGCCTCCTTTATGGTTGGGACCTCTGCAGGACTGCCAGTGGTTGAGAGGTGGTGTTGTCTATGGTGTTGATCAAGTAAAGCAGCTGGATGGGCCAGACATCCCCATTCAACATGTGAGAAGTGTCCCTAATGGAGATCTTGCCATGTGATAGTCACTGAATCAATCACCCAACCACAAGGCACAATATCATTCCACAAACACACAAAGCTGAGAGATCTGGAAGGCTTCTCCAGGGCCATAGCAAACAAGGTCTCTCCTGTCTCCATGGGTTTGTCCCATAACCTTCATAAGGTCCCAAGCATCACGAAGTCTTCCAGGACCCAGTAATGTGTCTCACAGGTTATGGAAGGACCTCCAAGGCCCCACACTGCTAAGCAGAAGTTAATACCCTACCTGCTACCTTGGACTGGATCAGAATTACCAAGGCTATAAAGTTGTAAGAGCAGGACACCCCACGCTCACTCTACGTTGTACCTGCCCTAGAAGAGCTGCAAGTCAAAAGTAGCAAGAGGCCTCAAGAAACACCAACCCATAGCATAACACTGCCCCAGAGGAGCCATGACCCTTCATGAGGCTGAGCACTCATGACGGCAGGTCCTTGAGCAGGGGGGAGGGGAGATGCTGGTAAAAGGCAAGTGTCATTAAGACCCAAGCTGTCTGCACCATCCGCCTCTGCCTTCCAAAGACAGCAGACGGCTCGTGTCAGCAGGAAAGTGAGCTGCTGGAGTGCCCCTGCCCCACGGGACCGAGAAGGGCATAGGAAGGACACCGCTGTGCAAAGCAGCTGGCACCACTGGGGTGGGGGAGATACCCCATTCCAGGAGGCCAGGACGGGGCAATCTCCAAGAGTAGAATGGGAAGAACCCCGAACCCCACACCCAGAAGAGAAGCGTTCTCCTTCACTGACACGGTGAGACATGCTTCCCTCCACCCAGAGACAGCAGGAAAAATCTCCATTAACTACTACATAGCCTGTCACCCTCGCTGAGAAAAAGACAAACAGCAGCCCAGATGCCCCTCACTGCCACCCAGAGGTGTCACATGCCTTGTCACACATGAGCAGCACACGCAGAGCCACCAACATTTCATGGGCCACCCCTTTCACAGCCCGAGCCAATGCCACATGCAAGGGTGCACTAATGAAAACGTGCGTGTGCTAAGAGTACTGTACCTGTAATTTAAAAATGTTTTAGTGCACGCAGATTCTAAAACATTTTGGCAGGAAAATTACAGCTTCAAAGATCAAAAGAAAAAGGGCCTGTGAGACTCTCAGAAGATGAGAAAAGCAGGACTTAGGGCTGAGCCCTGGGGGCCTGGAGCAAGGTCTCTCCTGAATCAAAACTGGGGATGGAGCTAAAACCCCTATCCTGAATCTACAATGTTCCCCAGTTTCCTGAGCCCCACTTCTAAGGCAGACCACCTCCTATTGCTGGCTCACTCTTCTGCAGCTGTACCACCAGACTATAGAGGAGCCCTGGTGGGAGGCAAAGCCTACTCCCCACAGCAATCTAGAGAAGCTAGGGTCCTGAAGGGATAGTAGCTGGGAACAACACCCAGGGGCAGGACCTCCTGCCACCATGGTCCTGCATCCCAAGCACAGCCTATCTTGGCCACCTGCTAGGCACTCTATGATGCCTGTGGCAGTCCGAGAGGTGTAATGAGGTACCACCCAAACCTGTGCACAGCAGTTACCTTAGCCTCCAGCCCCTCGGATCAGCTTCAGGCTGAGTGCCACATGGCACTGGGTGCCCACCAAATGTGCCTGTCCAGATCCACAGAGGCGAGTGCTAACAAGACTCTGCCCACCACCCCTCCAGCCATACAACTCAATGTGGCAGATGGCCGGGCAGCTAGCCACATCTTTGGTGGAGGTGGAAGGGCTGGGCCCCCTGTATAAACCAAGGCTATGTCCAAAAGCCCCTCTCCTGCAGGCTGGCAGGAACCTTCCCCATCTTGGCTAGGACATTGGTTATCCCAGTGGGGTGAGTTTGTGTACTTAAAATTGAATGCACGCCTGGGGATGTACCTGAGTTAGTAGAGTGTTTGCCAAGTGTGTGCTGGGTTAGACACCCAGCACCACATAAACCATGTGTAGTAGCACACGCCAGTATTCCTGGCACTTTAAAGGTAGAAGCAGCAAGGTCAGGAGTTCAGTGTCATCATAAGTAAGGAAAGATTGGGCTAAGTGAGACAGACTGTCTCAAAATACTTTAAAAACATAACTTTGTTTCTTCCTACTCAGGACATTGCTGGAGCCACCAACATCCCAAAGCACAGACTAGTCTGTGACTTTCTGTATGGGCAGTTCCCTGCCACCCCCATCACAAATATAGGCTGTTACAGGAAGCAGAGAGGTCCCCCAGTCCCTGGTCCCAGTCCTGGTCCCCTCACCCACCAGACTAAAAGTGCCAGCGGCCAACACCAGGACCACTGTTCATCAGTTACCACCTCAGCTCATCATGGCAATAGACGACCAAGGGCCTAGCAAGGCATGTGCCCTGCAACTTGCTGCCAGTGTGGGGGCAGATCCCTGTGCCTGGCCGGACCTTCCTTGGGGACTGCATAAGGCAGGTACTGAGGCTGTAATGCTGACAGCCCAGGCAGAGCAGGGCCAGGGTGGGGCTCCAGTACCCTCCCTTAAGGAAAGGAAAGTGGAGCTTGACTCCTATGCCTCCTCCAGCTCAGGTCATTACAGGCCACCTGGGTGGGAGCTGGGAGACCCTGATCCACACACCTTTGTGTCACTTTGCATGATCAAAATGGAGAATCTGAAATGCCAAGAATACAGGATTTTCGCCAGGCAGTGGTGGCACACGCCTTTAATCCCAGCACTCGGGAGGCAGAGGCAGGCGAATCTCAGTGAATGCGAGGCCAGCCTGGTGTACAAGAGCTAGTTCCAGGACAGCTGGGGCTGTTACACAGAGAAACCCCGTCTCAAAAAAGCAAACAAACAAATACAGGATCTTCTTGGGTCACAGAGTGTCTGGGTAACAGGCATGACTCTAACCTCCATCTTGTCTGCCCAAACAGACACTGACCATACCATGCAGGGGACAGCTGTACCTTGTGCTAGACTAAGGACTGGGGAGGGTCACCTGCCTGGAAGCAGTACAGGAAGGGTCTCCGACTGGTCAGTGCATTATGGGAGGAGCCAACCACATGGCCAAGGCCTGGCCAGCAGCGTCTCTGGCACCTGGATACAGAAGAGCCATGGAAACGCCCTGGCCTTGCTGAGGAGCTCAGCCCCATTCAGACTAGTCCTTACACCACAGTAGCTGCCCAGGAAGGTGGATGGGTCCCTGAGCCCAGGGCAGGGGAGGGGAAGGCAAAGGAGAAAGGAGACAGGAAGAACCAGGCTTTACTGACTCCCTCCGATCCCCAGGGACCTCAACTTCCATTACAGGAAGAGCTTCGCTGGCAGAAGCCCAGCTTACAGTGCAGCCTCAGAGGCTTGAGACGGGGGTCCCAGGGGCTGCTCGCCAGCACCCAACACCACCTACCCACTCAACTGTGTTCAAGGGCCGTGTGCTCAGCCTACTTCCCGAGGCACCCCCAACCCCCAACCAACTAGTCCTTGCCCTGTGCGCACCTCAAATGCAGGTTAGCCAAGTGCTCAGTAGAGTTGAGCATCACTGCCCAGCGAGAGCCTATCTGCTGAAGGAGGGAATGGGCGTCTCAGGTCCCCACACAGGTCTAGGGGTCAGTGCAGCTCTGACCCTAGTTGCCTGGTTAATTGTTGGGAAACTGAGGCGGGACACATAGCAAAGGCTGGGGTCCTGTCTTCTGGTCATACACTTTAGGTGGCAAGTGGGAGTCAAAGCCTCTCTTGCAAGAGTCATCAGGGGCTCAGGTAGGGGGTGCCCTGGCCCTCCCACCCACAGCCTGTTACCAGCAGGAGGGGGATTGAGTTCACAGATACCAGGGACAATGTGGACTGACATCATACTGACCAGGCCAGATGGACGGACTCTCACACTTGCTAGCCCAGATGGACTCTGCCAAGCCCAGCACAGGTATGTCTAGGCAAAGCCATGCTGTTCACAGCACCTTCGCGTGGTTGTCTCTAACCCCTCACTGGGAAGCAAGCTGGAGGGAAAAGCCATGATGGTGCTGAAGCATGCACGCCTGTCTGCCAGGCTGAAGGTACATGTGGGTAAGAGGAGGGAACTGGGTTTCTCAGCACAGGAATTGTGCCGGGAAGGGTTCTGATCGTTTCTTTTGCTGGTAGAGGATGTTATCCCCTGGTCAGTGGAATGTGCCTGCTCAGTAGCAGCCTCAGCCTCCCCAAACCAACACTACCCCACTGTTACCCAGCCCAACACTCTTGCTTCCTAACCCTCCTTCTGCACCTCCGCTGCCTACTGCCATCATAGGGACCTACAGCTGTCAGGTCTGGTCACAGTGCTACACCCATCCACTTGTCACTTTGTCATCTGCAGTTCTTGAGCCTTGTCCACCTGTCATACTGTTGCCTACAGTCACCCCCTCCCCATTGTCACAGTGTCAGAGATACCCTGGTGCCCACTGAAGTCCCTCAAACAGAAGCATTGCCCTTATACAGGCTGCTTACAGCTTCAGCCCACACCTACTGCTCATACCCACCTGCTACGTGAGTACTCCTAGACCTGGCCCATCCCTTAGGAGCCTCTGGCAGAGACCTCTTGATGGGGCTGGGGGAAGATGGGATAGGTGGGGCAGCAACCTCCCTGGACTATTGCCCATAGGCAGCCCAGAGTCCCAGCAAATCCCAGCTCCATAAGAAAAGGGAGGTCAGGAAGGTGGACCTAGGTGTCTGCACATTTGACTTGAACTGGACTGCACGCAAATGAGCAGCAAGTGGAGATCCCAGTGATGCCCCCTATCCTCCCACTCCCACACTCCCTCGCTCCCAACCACACCCCTCAACCTCAGTCACACCCACTCTCAGAAAGTTGGCTCAGAAACCAAGGTAGAATATGGAATGACCTTGGGTACCATTCTCCAAGCTTCCTAGCTAGTAAGTGAAGCACCAGGCTATGCCCAGGTAATAAAGGGTCACCTCTAATCAAATCCAGCATCCTCCGCTCAGGCTCCAGGCTCAGCCAAGTCCCAATACCAGGTGGTAATCAGATGTGACACTGTGGAGTAGGGGGTGAGGGTATGCAAACTGTCCTTTATCCAGACTGGAGGGGGTCATCTCCTGCTCTACCATAATGCAAGCCCCAACTGAACGTTACCCAGTGTCTGAGCAACCTCAGCATACCCCAGCAAAAGTTGGAGTCTCTGCTGAGGTGGCAGGGAGCCAGATGTCACCCATGTCCGTGAAGAGTCCGTGGCCAGTGTCTGTGATACGTTCCTAGACCCTAATCGGTCGGGCAGTACACATACCCTTGATCTTCTGGATCCAGGGGGACCAGTTGGGGACCAGGACCTGGTGGGTCAATCTCCCAGAGGGGCACTGTGTGAAAGGGGCGAGGGAAGGACGTAGGCTAAAGAGGAAAGACCGGGAGGAGGCTGAGGAAGGCACCCATGGCTCAGTGGCACAGAAGCGGTGATCAGTTCTACGCCTGGAGTCCAGGAGAGGCAAGGCTGGGTACCAGCCGGTCCTGTGAGCACGTGCGCACACACCCTGTCTCCACAGCAGAGGAGAAGAGAGGAAAGGGCTTCTGGCATCCACTGGTAAAGCAGCGAACCCCGGTCCTTCAGACCCCCGCACTCACCCAGAAGAGTAGGTTGAAGGCGAACATGAGGTACTTGACGCCCTGGAGGCAGCCGCGCGCCATGCTGCAGCGCTTCAGCTCTAGAAGGAAGATGAAGGAGAGGTCTAGGTAGAAGACCACATACTTGTTGCCCTTGGGAGTAGTATAGCGCGCCTGGGCCGCCTTGGGGCCGGGGTTCGTGTGCAGGCCGAAGAAGCCGCCGCCCGCATCCCCGGCGTCCCCGGCGCCCGCGCGCCCGTACAAGCTGCTGCAGCGCCTAAAGGGGCCCCCGCGCGCGAAGCCCGGCTCCTTGCTCTCCGGAGAAGGGCTGCGCCGGTATGTGGACTCATCAGTGCTGGAACGGCGCATCGCGCTGGGGAGCCTAGGCCCCCGCCGCCAGGCTCACTGGCTGCGGCCGTTGTCAGCGATCCGCGCCCGCTGCCCCCGGACACCCCATCCGCACCACACCGGCGGGCTCCCACCCCTCCCGGGTCCGCGGTAGCAGCGGGCGCGCAGCTTGGCTCCCACCCCTCGGCCAGACACCTGCGGGCCGGCCCGCTGCGCCCCGAGCGCACCCGGCCAATCCAGCGCGGCCCCGCCCCTCGAGGACCCCGCCCCACCGGCCAATCGCAGCGACCCCGAGCTCCCTCCTCCTTGTCACCCTCCCGGGGTCTCCGAGGAAGATGCAGCTGAAGGACAGGGGAGCGTTTGAGGAGGCTGGGCCGGGAATGAGATCGCAGCAGTTCTCGGCCCCGAACCTACACCCCAGACCACCCCCAACAGGCCCGCCGCCCATTCTGCAGCAGTTCTTCAACCATAAGAAGGATTTGAAAAGCCCCGAGCAAATCAAGAGGTGACCCAATTGCTGTTGGTGGCAATTGGGCGGCTCTAGCTTTCAAGCGCCTTAGGGAGCCCGTGGTGCCTGGGAGGGTGCGGTGTCCGTGAGATTTCCTAACTTAAAAAGAGAATTCAAGAACCAAAGTAGCAGAGGAGAGACGCCAAAGAACCCCAGACGGCCCCCTGCTGGCCCAGAGTGCTCACTGAATCAGCTCAGCCTCTGGTCCAGCCCATTCTCCTAGGGGTAGTGGGAGCAAAGCCAGATTCCATCGGAACCATGTGCCATTCTGAGAGTCCCACTGGTGCCTAACTGCATAACCAGGGACCTGGCGTCTCACTCTGACCCGCTCAGGGAGAATCAGCCCATGACTAATTAACACCATCCCAGGCAGACAAGCACATGGTAACTGGCACCATTGCCCCTTGCAGGTGTGCCCAGATACACACTAGCCCATCAAAGATGGAGAGATGATGGCCCCTTGCTGGGTCCCATCCTCCAATCTCTGAGCTTCAACCCAACCAAAGGATGCAGATCATAAGAGCCCCAAAGTGTGGGCCAGGTACTAAACATGGGGCCAAGGTTCCCCATCTCATCTGCAGCCCAGAGGACAGGAGCGAAAGCAGAACAAGGAAACCTTTTTGCTGAAGGTCTCTGAGTGAGGAAAAAGAAGAGGGAACGGGAAGAATGAGGAAAAGAGAAAAACAAAGGATGTCCATGGGCAGCTCTTAAAGGGGCTGCGTCTTAGTGGAAACCCCAGGTGCCTAAGTAAGGTCTGCAGTTCCCAGCCCAGCACTTAGGCTCACTGCACCAGCCTACTGCTGCCCCCGAGAGGCCACAATGGGGAACTGCAACCCCGGCCCGCAAGGCTGCATGCTCAGGGTCCCAGTTCTTGGGATGTGTGAGTCCAGGGGAGCCCCCAGAATGCCGGATGTGTGCCTGGAAGTGCCTGCTCAACCTGGGGTTTACCTCAGCCCTCTACCTTTCAATTCCTCTTAAGTTTTCTTTGGTGTCTGAACCCCTGGAAAGGGACCACACCCACAGACCACCAGAGACCACACACAGCCTGCAGGCTCTGCCTAGAGAGCAGGAGGCAGCTGGTGACTCCTAAAAACCCTTGTGGCCCCTGGCCCCTGGCCCTCTTCCCTTGGCTTCTTGATTCAGTCAGATACACACCAGTCGGGGTTGGGGGGGGTGCCTATATAATGGTATATTATACATGTAAGAGGCCATGCACACACACACGCACACACACACACACACACACACACGCACACACACACACACACACACATACACACACACACACACACACGCACGCACACACACACACACACACGCGCACACACACACACGCACACACACACACACACACAAGTATCTAGACACCAGTGGAGAGTGTTGGAGCCACAGGGGCCAGGAAAGATCCAAAACTGACCAGAAAAAGCTATACCCCCACCTCTGACCAAACCATCATCCATCCTGACATCACCCAAATGGGATTAGTGACCAGACCACTCCTCTGGAGGAAAGCCTGAAGCCCTGGGTCAGATATACAGCTGAGCTCCAGCAGTCTATAAATAAGCTGACTGTCTACTTGGTCATCTTTATCCCCTGGATCTGGGGCTGGCGTTGCAATTCCCCATGGTACACCATGGGAGCATCAGCTAGGGCCGTGAGGAGAGAAGGAGGCAGAACTGCAGCCAGAAGGATATAAGCAAGAGAATCCAGGTGCAGCCATCCTGGACCCCAGTTCTCTTCCCCCAGGGGTAGCTGTGCTGATTAGTTTTTTGTCAGCTTGACACAAGCTAAAGTTACCTGAGAAGTGGGAACCTCTACAGAGAAAATGCCTCCATCAGATTGGCCTTTAAACTGGGTATGGTGGCTCATGCCTTTAATCCCAACACTCAGGAGGCAGAGGCAGAGGTATTTTAGTAAATTCAAGGCCAATCTGGTCTACACAGCAAGCTCCAGGACAGCTAGGGATACATAGAGAGACCTTACTTATTTCAAAACTAAAAAAGCTGGACGATGGCAGCATGTGCCTTTAATCCCAACACTTGGGAGGCAGAGGCTGGCGAATCTCTGTGAGTTCGAGGCCAGCCTGGTCTTCAAGAGCTAGTTCCAGAAAGATTCAACGCAATGCCCAGAAAAATTCCTCAAAGACCTCTAAAGAACGGTACTCAACTTCATATGGAAAAGCAAAACAAAAAACAAAAAAAACCCCAGGATAGCCAAAACAATCCTGTACAATAAAGAACTTCTGGAGGTATCACAATCCCTGACTTCAAACTCTACTACAGAGCTACAGTACTGAAAACAGCCTGGTATTGGCATAAGAACAGACAGGACCAATGGAACCAAATAGAAGACCCGGATATCAATCCACACATCTTCAAACACCTGATCTTTGATAAAGAAGCAAAAAATACCAAATGGAAAAAAGAAAGCATATTTAACAAGTGGTGCTGGCATAACTGGATATCAACATGTAGAAGAATGAAAATAGACCCATATCTATCACCATGCAAAAAACTCAAGTCCAAATGAATCAAAGACCTCAACATAAACCCAGCCACACTGAACCTTATAGAAGAGAAAGTGGGAAGTACACTTGAACGCACTGGTACAGGGAACCACTTCGTAAATAGAATCCCAGCAGCACAGACACTGAGACAAACAATTAATAAACAGGACCTCCTGAAACTGAAAAGCTTCTGTAAAGCAAAGAACACGGTCAACAAGACAAAACAACAGCCTACAGAATGGGAAAAGATCTTCACTAACCCCACATCAGACAGAGGTCTGATCTCCAAAATATACAAAGAACTCAAGAAATTGGACACCAAAAGAATACAAAATCCAATAAAAAAATGGAATACAGACCTAAACAGAGAACTCTCAACAGAGGAATCTAAAATGACTGAAAGACACTTAAGGAAATGTTCAACATCCTTAGTCATCAGAGAAATGCAAATCAAAACAACTCTGAGATTCCATCTTCCACCTGAAAGAATGGCCAAGATTAAAAACACTAATGACAACTTATGCTGGAGAGGTTGTGGGGTAAAGGAAACACTTCTGCATTGCTGGTGGTACTGTAAGCTGGTACAACCGCTTTGGATGTCAGTGTGGCGATTTCTCAGAAAATTAGGAAACAACCTTCCTCATGACCCAGTAATACCACTTTTGGGTATATGTCCAAGGATGCTCAATCGTGTCACAAGGACATGTGCTCAGCTATGTTCATAGCAGCTTTGTTTGTCGTAGCCAGAACCTGGAAACAACCTAAATGCCCCTTGACCAAAGAATGGATAAGGAAAATATGGTACAGCCGGGCGGTGGTGGCACACGCCTTCAATCCCAGCACTCAGGAGGCAGAGGCAGGTGGATCTCTGTGAGTTCGAGACCAGCCTGGTCTACAAGAGCTAGATCCAGGACAGGCTCCTAAGCTACAGAGAAACCCTGTCTCAAAAAAAAAAAAGATACATTTACACAGTGGAGTACTACACAGCAGAAAAAAATAATGACATTTTGAATTTTGCATGAAAATGGATGGAGCTAGAAAACATTATTTTGAGTGAGGTAACCCAGACACAGAAAAACAATTATCACATGTACTTACCCATAGGTGGTTTTTAAACATAAAGCAAAGAAAGCCAGCCTACAAACCACAATCCCAGAGAACTTAGACAACAATGAGGACACTAAGAGAGACTTACATAGATATAATCTACATGGAAGTAGAAAGTAGAAAAAGACAAGATCTCCTGAGTAAATTGGGAGCATGGGGACCTTGGGGGAGGATTGAAGAGGGGAGGGGAGAGGCAGGGAGGGGAACAGAGAAAAAATGTAGAGCTCAATAAATATCAATTAAAAAAAAAGAGCTAGTTCCAGGACAGCCAGTGCTGTTAGTTACACAGAGAAACCCTGTCTCACACAAAACAAAACACTAGCTCTTAATTGAGAACCTAGGTTCAATTCCGAACACCCTCATAACAGCTTACAATCCTCTATAACTCCAATTCCAGAGGATCTGATGCCCTCTTCTGGCCCCTGTGGGCACCAGGCACTCACGTGGTATACAGGTATACATGCAGACACACACCTATATACATAAAATCTTCTGTAGGGCATTTTCTTGATTAATAATGAAGGTGAAAGGACCCAGTCCCCTTGTGGGTGGTGTTACCCTAAGCAGATGGTTCTGGGGTGTATAAGAAAGCAAACTGTGAGTTTGAGGCCAGCTTGGTCTACAGAGCAAATTCTGGGGCTGTTACACAGAGAAACTCTGTCTCAAAAAACAAAACAACAGGGCTGGGGAGATGGCTCAGAGGTTAAGAGCATTGCCTGCTCTTCCAAAGGTCCTGAGTTCAATTCCCAGCAACCACATGGTGGCTCACAACCATCTATGATGGGGTCTGGTGCCCTCTTCTGCCCTGCAGGCATACATAGAGACAGAATATTGTATACATAATAAGTAAATAAATATTAAAAAAACAAAAAACTCAAAACAACAAAAACAAAAACAAACAAAGAAAACAGCAAGCTAGGTGAGCCATGAAGAGCAAGTCAATAAGCGTCATCCCTCCTTGGTCTCTCTTGGTCTCTCTCTCCCAGCACTCAGGAGGCAGAGGCAGGCAGACCTTTGTGAGTTTGAGGCCAGCATAGTCTACAGAATGAGTTCCAGGACAACCAGGGCTACATAGAGAAACGCTGTCTCGAGAAACCAAAAGAGAAGAAAGAGGAAGAGAGAGAAGAAAGTAACTAGCACAGCCAAAGGGGATAAGAAGGGCTCCCCAAGAGGTGCCAAAAGTTCTCGGGACAAAGGAGAGCCATTCTGGTTTCTGCAGTGAGCCCAGCATTTGCACACTGTCCTCTGAACCATGTGCCACTCTCCTGTTTAGAAGGCCCTGTCTATAAAACCCACATGAGCAGGGTTCATGAAGTCTAGCAGACTTCAGGACAGTCACATGAGGTCCATTTCTACTGCCAAGTATAAAATTCCCAGGGCGTGGTGTGCAGGCTGATCAATAACAGCAGAAGGGCCAAAGCAAGGCCACCCCATCTGAACCAGGAGGGGGTGCCTTTCTCAACACCCTGGCCCAACGCCCAACCACAGTGATCTGGACATAGGGGCCACCTGCCAGCAAGGCTCCCGGCTAAGGCCATTCTCAGTCATGAGTGGGTGCAGATGGGAAGCCTGGGATAGGCCAAGGAAACCACGGACACCCACATAACCAGACCAGGTTCCTACTCAGAAAGAGACCTGCCCAAATTCTGGACAAAGTTTGACCATGGCTGCCTGGGGCTAGTAGTTGCCAGCAAGCAAAGCAAACCACCTTTGACCTCTCAGGAGGGTAGAGGCATGAAGTGGCTCAGCAGCTTGTTTAGGCCCCCAAGTAACCAACCCCTCCAAGCCCAGCTAGCTCAGGAAGGAGAGCTCGCCCCCGCTACCCCCCACTCCCTTCCCTGCCCTAGGCTGAGAGGCTCTACAGCTTCTTTGATGAGGCAGGGAGAGTTGTGCCAATCCAAACAGGCTGTGGTGTCTGCCTTCCTGCTGTGGCTTCAGGCCCTGCAGGGCCTCTGTGCCTGCCCTAGACCCCCACCCTGGGCAGGAGCACCAAGAATTCCTGGTCCAGCAGGCTGACAACTCCCACCAAGAAGCAAGGACTGAGGGCCACACACAGCCTAACAAGAGCTCCTGGACACCTCCAGCCTCCCACCTCTTCAGGGGCAGAGCCAGGGCTGGGGGTGCAGATCTCTCTGGTGCAGCCAGTAAAAGGGTTCAGTCTTCCTCCCTGGGCTCTCTGGCCACCACAAACAGCACCGTTCCTGAACTTTCTGCCCTACCCCCTCAGGTATTTCTCTGTTAGAGCTCCTGTGGCAGTGGAAATAGAAGGGACCTAATTGAAACCCAGAGGATGCTTATGATGCGATAAAGCACACCTGCCCCCAAGCATTGAGACGGCTCAGGTGTGGGTCCCAAGTACCCCAGCCTCGACAGCCCAAAAGGATCTTAGGTTGGTCACTTCAGTTTCAAGCCACAGGCTCCGAGAGCTATTTAGACAGCTTGTAGAGGACACATTCAGTGTGTGTGCCGCAGCTACGGCCTGGGAGTGAGGTATGAGAGGGTGTGTGCTCACACACCATACCCTAAGGGTGACGAACAAGAGCAAGCCAGAAGACACTAGTTCCTGAGGAGAAGTCCCTTCTGCCCACTTCCCCCAGTTCATGGTCAGCCTTACGTGGAGGAACTGAGACCCTCCTCGTGCGTGCTTCTGGTCCCACCAGAACTTCACAAATGGAGAAACTGAGGTTGTGATCTAGGTCCAGGCAGTAAAGGCAGCTGGAAGCCAGCCCCGTGCTTCGGACCACACAGTACGGCACCCTCTTTTGGCTGAGCACCCTCTTTTGGCTGGCCATTTGCAGGGCAACACCCAGGGTGGGAGGGACTGGGCAGCCAAAACTTCAATCATGGGTTTCCTCCTTGTCCCCTGCCCTGAAGTGACCCCTCCTCTGGCAGGAACTGTGGCAGATGGGTTAGAAACTGCGTGTGAGCGAGCACATCTCGCTCGATGTGCCCTCTTGCCCTACAGAAGCAGGCACCCATTCTCACGCAGGTACTGCCAGTCCAAAGACCAGTCAGGCGGTTTGCATTGGTGAACGCTAGCCCAGCTGGCAGGTACAAGTGACCCCCATCTGTCTCCCAGCACAGTATCAGATGGGAACTCCACAACGCTCAGGAAAAGGTAGCGGTAGAAGCTGAGCCTGGGATCCTGGCCAGGGCTCTGGAGAGACGTGACCCACAGCACCCCCCACCCCTTTCTGTCACCCCCCCACACACACACCCCTCAGGGGTAATAAGCAAAAGGCTGGGCAGATAAAGCAACAGCCTGGAGTTCTCTAGCCTGGGTCATTTCTGGGAATCCAGGGAGCTGGAGCGGGAACTAGGGAAGGAGAAAATGCCACCACCCACAACAGGCACTGGAAGCTAGTGGGCTTTACACACACACACACACACACACACACACACACACACACACACACACACACACACACGAGGAATTCTAGGAATGTCAGCTTGGCACAGGCTTCCCTCTCCAACTCTCCCTAAGTAAACAAGTCTTCCAGGGGCAGGACCGAACTGGGCCCCTCCTTCAAGAAGTCTTTGGCCTCCACCCCATCCTTAGGGCCCACCCTACAGACCATCTCCTAACCCACTCCCCTGCCACCTTCACCTCTGGCCGCGGGCAGTCTTCAGTTCTGATCCTGAGCCTGATCCCCGTGACTCACAGGCCCCCACTGCCCCTCTGGCCAGGGCAGGATGTTGGGGGAGGGGACTGGACCGGACCGGGAAGTCGCCTAGCTCGTGGCTCTGCACGTGGCTTCATGGGGGATGTCAAACGTCAAACGTTGCTAGAGGGACTGTCCAGGGTGACAGTGGAAGCATAGCCACCAAGTTGGGCAGTGGCTCTGACCAGCTACACTCAAGACCCAGGAGACCCTTCTTGACCTCCCCTGCAATGAAGGAGAGCACAGCTTTTGTTCCCTCAGGGGAACTAGAGGTGTCACTCTAACGAGACCCCAAAGTTCCCAAGCTCCACGGACCTTTCCAGCTTCTCACTGCGTCCATTCCCTTAAGTCCTTACTTTGGTCAACTCCAGGTGAGGCAGACCTGTGGCCCCTAGCGGTCCCCCGGGCAACCTCCACGTCCAAGCCAAGTTTCCCGGGAGAAAGAAGTTATAAAGCCTGCTCATTGGGTGCTCCTACACGACGCCTTCCCGGACCACCACCCTGATCCTCTCCGAGGGAAAAGCCTTTTCTATTCCCTTCTCAGGGAAGAAGTGGACTGCTGAGCGCGGGAGGACACCGTCGGGACCCGGGGCACCGTACGGCCGACGGTTCTGTAGCGGCGGAAGGAAGGGGACGCCCCAAGCTCCACAGCTCGGACTCTGGCTGGGCACCTCGGGTAAGGGCTCCAGACCGAGACCCCTCGGAGTCCGGGCCAGGAGGCGGGAAGACCGCCTTGGCCGTGCACTCTCAGCAGTCCGCGTCCTAGCCGCGCCACCACCACTTGTTGCCATTTCTTAGCTCGAGTCTGGATGCGGTCAGGCCGACGGGACCCCAGCCCGCGAACCCGCCGTACCTGCGCGCGCCGCAGCTCCGCGAAGCAGCTGTCAGTCAAGCAGACACGAGAAACGCGAACCGCCGGGGCCGCGGTCCTTTAGGCCTCGCTCGGACACCGTAGCGCCGGGATATACCACCACGGCGGGAGGGGGCTCCCGGGATGCTGCCGCGACACGCAGGCTCTAGGAGCCCCGGGTGGGGGCGAGCAGAGAACGCTGCCGCCGCAGGGTCGTCGCGGGAGTGGGGGCGGGGCCGCGGCAGGGTTGGGGAGATGCGGGGCGGGGCTCAGGATCGCGCGGGGCGGAGCTCGGGCGCACCGGGCCCCGCGCTGTGGACGCGCCTGGGCGGGCCTTGAAATACCGCTGCCGGCAGCTTGCGCGCCAGACGCCGCCATGATCATCCCGGTGCGCTGCTTCACCTGCGGGAAGATCGTCGGCAACAAATGGGAAGCCTACCTGGGTCTGCTGCAGGCCGAGTACACCGAGGGGTGAGGTGGCGGGCCTGCGGGGGAGGTCGGGGTGAGAGTTCTGCGGCGGACCCGGAGATAAGACTAAGATATCCTGGGCCAGGGATAGATGAAACTTTGGGGTAGAGAATTGACTGGAATCCAGTCTGCAGAAGCAAGCCAGGGGTTGAGGGGTCGGATGAGGAGGAGGGTCTGCGGCAGCGAGAGTAGGGAACTCTGCATTGGGAATTTCAAACCCTGGTTATCCTCCAGCCCGGTCCTGTGATGTATTCCCGGAAGAATGAGTCTTCCTTTAGTTTTTCTCGAGGCAGGGTCTCACTGTGTAGCCCTGACTGGCCTGGAACACTGTTTGTAAATCAGGCTGGTCTTGAACTCCCAGAGATCCTCCTGTCTCCTGGGATTAAAGGCGTTTGCTACCACGCCCAGCCTCTCTGAAGTTGGGAAGGTGGATTCAAACTGCTGTCCTGGAAACTTCTGAGCATCCTTCCCATGGGTGACAGGCACCTCTTTATCCACAACAGAGCATCAGGCCTCTTCCCTGTCCACCTACTCCCCGACCTGTCTGCTTTCAGGCCTGCTTCTACGTACTTAGAACCCCTGGGACCCTTTAAAATGCAGGACAAGCCGGACGGTGGTGGCGCACGCCTTTAATCCCAGCACTCGGGAGGCAGAGGCAGGCGGATCTCTGTGAGTTCGAGACCAGCCTGGTCTACAAGAGCTAGTTCCAGGACAGGCTCCAAAACCACAGAGAAACCCTGTCTCGAAAAACAAAACCATAAATAAATAAATAAAAGGCAGGACAAAGCCGCCAATCGGTGGTGGCACACGCCTTTAATCCCAGCACCTGGGAAGCAGAGGCAGGCAGATCTTGGAGTTCAAGGTCAGCCTGGTCTACAGAGTGAATTCTGGGACAGCCAGGGCTGTTAACACAGAGAAACCTTGTCTCAAAAAACAAAAATAATAATAATATAATTTTTTAAAATGCAAGACAAACTCTGGTATTCCAGCCTTGTGGGCATCTGCTCATGCTGTCCCTTCCCCCTGCAGTCACTACCATGACTGTTTCCCGTAGTAGTCAGACCTCTGGCCACCACAGCAACACCAAGGGGTTCCCTCTCACAAGCCATAAATCAGTGGGGCTGAATGGGCAGCTATAATGAGCATTGTGGGTGAGTAGCTGAGACCCTCTTTACCTGGGCAGGAACTTCTCAAGCTGACTGGGTGCCAGAGAAATTGAACCTAGCTGGTTTGCGAACTCTTCTGGATGTGGGGTATAGGCCAAGGAGGGAGACAACAGCCAGTCACATTGTTCGCTCAGCGTCCACCCGTGGGGCCTGGAATTCAGCTCCATGGCAAGGGGGTATTAGCCTCTTAAGATTCCCCCAAATAATTTTAGAAGCCCATAAAGCTACCCCAGCCCTGGATAAAAAGAGCCAGAAGCAGAAGTAGGGGGCTAGAGAGATGGCTCCGCTGTTAAGAGCACTAGCTGTTCTTGAGGACCCAAATTCAATTCCTAGAATCCTCCTGGTGGCTCACAAATGTCTATAACTCCTTTGGGCTTCGGCAGGCACCAGGCATACATGGCAAAACACCCATGACACATAAAATGAAACTTAAGAAGCAAGTATGGACAGAAGGCCTGTGGGCATATATATGGGATAGGTGTAACCTGGGGAATCAAGTGTACTTTTATGTAAGCAAAGGGACTCACCAGCCTCCCCTAAGCATCCGGGTGCTTATTTCAGAAATGCCTAGGCCCTCTCCCTATGGTCTGCTGTCAGGGTTTGGTCCCCATTTATGTAGATATGTCTGGTAACCCCTGTCCACAGTAGTGCACAGAGACAAGTTGGAGGTGGCCTATGTGGGCTGTAGGGACCACATCCAGCCTCACTCCTCTCTCCTTGCAGGGATGCCCTGGACGCTCTGGGCTTGAAGCGCTACTGCTGCCGCCGCATGCTGCTAGCACACGTGGACCTGATTGAAAAACTGCTAAACTACGCTCCGCTAGAGAAATGACTGCCGGAGCTCACCCTTCTCCTCTCCTGGCCGTGGGCAGTCTGTGATGCTGAATTCAAACTGAGGTGCCTGGCCGTGGCCCTGTGGCTAGGTCCCCTCACCCTTGAAGGAAGGGTCAATAAAGATCTTTGCAGACCCACCAGCAGGTCTGTCTAACTTGTAAGACTGTCAACATCATGTCTGTGCTGTCTTTGAGGTTACCTGGACTGGTCTCCTTCCCCTCTCCTGACTTGGGAGTCCAGTCTTGTGGGGAATCCCTTGCTTGTTTCTCTGGTCCCAGACCACTACCAGGATGTCAAAACGAAGACTAGGCCTTGACCTGGGACTCAGTATGTAAACCAGGCTGCCTCTGCTTCCTCAGTGTTGGGATTAAAGGCGTGTGCCACTAATCACACTACCAAACCCGGATATTCTAGAAGAGTAGCCAGTACTGTTAATTTGAGCCATTTCCAACTTCTAAGTACTCCCAAGGCCACAGACTTATGTCCTGTCTTCTGGAATCCAAAGAACCAAGTTTCCTGGATCTAAAAGAACATTAGCTGGATCTAAAAGAACATTAGCTGTGAGCCCATCTGCTACTCATGTCTGAGGATCTTGTTCCCAAAATCTTCCCAGACCCAGCAGCTAGGCGTGTCTTGCCCTTTAACCTAATCCCCACAGAAGTGGAAAAGTACCCAGCCCTAAGAAACCTCCCAAAGGCTGTCCAAGGTTCTGGCGCCTAGGTAGTTGCATTAAATGTCCCAGGGTTCTTTTTAGCACATTGATCCCTCTGAAATTTTGTTGTTTTGGGTTTTGTTTGTTTGAGGTAGGGTCTCACTATGTAGCCTTGGCTGGTCTGAAACTCACAGCAACTCTCTTGAGCGCTGGGATTAGGTGGGTGGGGCACACACGCACATACTAATTTTTAAGAGGAGAAAAGTTTTGCCTTGGGCTGGACTCCAGAGGTCCGCTAGGACCCTGCTTCTCTGGCTGGCACAGAACAGCACAGGAATCGGCTCTTAGAGTACATTCCCATGCTGTTATGTATGGGCAGTCCTTTACCTGGCTCAATCCAGGCCACAGTGAGCTGGCGTCTCCAGCTAGCAGAGGTCAGCCTAACCACCCCTGCCACTGGGCTTCCCCATCCTTGTCTCGTCCCGTCAGCAAGCTGACTCGACTGTTACACATTTTATTGAGCACCTGTTACATAGCAGGAGCATGTGTGGGCATGTGGGATACAGCAGTGGATGAAAAACAGCCATGCCCCGTGCAGAGATGTTCCAAAAGGAGACAGTGTACAGGAACATGGGCCATTTGCATGATGTTCTCAGAAGTGGGGAAAAGCCAGGGCCAAGCTGTTAGGAGCAAGAGAGGCCTGGGTGGAGAGGACAGGGCATATACAGTGGGATTGGATGGAGTTCCCTTCAACTTGCCCCATTGGTTTAGCTCACCCAGAAAGATACCTAGCTCACCCAGAAAGGTCCCTTCCCATCCGCTTCTACCCACCATGCAGGTGGTATACCCAAGCTCTCCCCAAACTTACTGTAAATCACAGCTACCCGCAGGAAAGTAGCCTGTGAGCAAGAGGCACTTTTGTCAAATAATCTAAAACCTATTCTACCAGCGAGGCCTAGCCCAACACTGGCATACCTGCCCCTCTTACGCTGGGGCAAGTACACGGCCTCAAGCCTTGGGACTTTGGTATGCAGTGAAAGGCACTTGAAGCCACCCCTAAGGTGGGGTCACCAGGGGCCACAGTGATGGCATGAGGACAGCTACCTCTCTGGCAGTCAGCGGTCTAATTCAGTAGTACTTCGTAGTGGGGTAGGACATAGTGCGAGGCTGGCAGCCTGCCTGGCACCGTGGTCAGTAGTGCTCCAGCTTCATAGTGCAAGGCTGGCAGCCTGCCTGGCACCGTGGTCAGTAGTGCTCCAGCTTGAGGCTTCTGTACAAGCAGCAGGTGAAGAGCATGCCAAAGACCTGCAGAGGGCCAGGCTGGTGTGAACAGGGCTGAGGACCACCAGCCACCCCAGCGTTCCCACCTCTTCACCCCTGTGTTTCCTTACCTGCACACAGGCAATGCCGATGCCCACAGCCCCGATGACGCGCAGGTGCTCCTGGATAAAGGTCTCCAGCTTACTGATACAGCCACCCTAGCGGGGGAGAGAGCAGTAGTGGACCTTGCTGGCTCCCACATACAGCCCTTTGGGCCAGGCTACCCTAAGATGTAGCCAGACCAGCCACCCACGTCAGTCTAGTCCCTTGCTGAGTGCCCACCTACCTCTACTTTATAGATGTTGGAGGCGTGGTCCCGCTTACCACATTTGGGTACCATAGTCTTACAGCAGCTATCAGGAACCGCACGCTGTTCCGCCTTCACAGAGCGGCTCCACTCACTGTTTTGCCAGTCTAAAGAATTGTTGCTGCCACAACAGTGGAACTGCAAGGGACATGTGGCTGAGCCCTGCATCCTGCCAGAACATGGCACCATGCTGGGAAACTGGAGAGTTATGGGGGAGACCCACCTCCTGCTGCAGCTTGTCTACAGCATTGGTCACACCCTCGTGGCCTGGCTGTTGGTATTTCTTGATCATGGTGTCCTTCAGATTCTCCTTGAGCTCTGTGTTCAGCTGTGGGTAGGATCAAAGCTGAAGTCAGGACCTCCCCCCGCCCCCAGCGGGACTGACAGAACTAGAGGAGTCAACAGGCGGGCAAGCGCAAGGCCAGCCTGGAATGAGTGACCCTCTACACCCTATGCCTACCTGCCTCCCCATAAGTGCTAAGTCAGCCTTGGGACCCGCCTGCCCATGTGCACACCTGTTTTGGATATACCCTATGGCCAGTGCAGGCCCTTACCTGCTGGTAATAGACATAGGCCAGGATGCCAGCAATGATCTCCAGCAGGAAGATGATGAGGAGCAAGATGAAGTACTAGGAAGCAGGGACCCAGTAAATTGGGGTTCCATAGTGCCAGAGCACCACAAAGCAAGTCCCAACCCAAGAGACCAAGCAGGAGGAATCCAATTAGCTACAGGCTGGGGCCACCTGGATTCTGATACTTCTCTGGACCTGGTGTATGCCCTCAGCTGGTCCAGCTAGGGGATGCCCCAGTGAGTTCAACGGGGACAGCCTGCAGTAACATACTTAACCATTATCAAGTCCTAGAACCAGTACCATGGGCCCCTGTGAAACCCATGCCAGACATCCCCAGTCCCACCACTCCCACCATGTGCCAGCCACCAGGCCCTGCTGACCAAGCGTAACAGGTTCCGTCGCTCCTTGAAAGTGGCACAGCAGCCCAGGACTCCAGTCACCATGACAACAACACCGGCCACCACTAAGATATAGGCTGTGGCTAGGTAGGTGTTTGAAGCCAGCAGACTAATGTAGTCGCTCTTGAGGGCCAGTGTCCAAACGCCCACTGCCATGACAGCCAGGCCGGCCAGCTGTAGGAAATGTGTACGGGTCACCACATTTGGCCTGGGTCTGGCAGCTGGGACCAAGGCCCTACGCCAGGACTCCAGGAGGAGGAAGAACAGGGATGCAGGGAGAATACAGTGCATCTCACCCAGAAGCAGCAGTTGTAGGTAAACAGCAGATACTTGAGGCAGACCGTGCCGCATGTCGCCTTCTTCTCGTTGAATTCACCCATGCTGGGCCTGCAGAAATGTGGAGGTCAGACGGCCGGAAGCACCAGGCCTCCAATTAGGAAGAGAAAGCTCCAAACCAATGGGACAGGAGGGGATGCAGCCATCCCCCAGATACTTTCAGAGTTGGGAGCTCAGCCAGCAATCTGCCTTGAGAGGAGCCTTCCCAGGAAACGTATGAGTCACTTCCTGGACAACTGGTCAGGTCTAACACTCCTCCTCACAGCCAGACACCCATACTGAATTGTCATGGAAGACCCTCAAAGATCTGGTGACTCGTTCCTGCTGGCAAGGGGGGGGGGGGGGGGGGCACGGGACAACACGACGGGACGGGATGCATTTCTGTAGACTGCCACCCCCACAGCATTCCCGGAGCCCCACATCAGGCTGGTTGCTTAGCACTAATACCCCAGATGTGGCAGAGAAGCAGAGTGCAGACCGACCTCAGGTAGACCGTGATGGCTCAAGGAGCAACCTCTCTACTCTCAGCCAGGGCAGGGACAATAGAGGTGCCGGTAGGTGGAGCCTGCACAGTCAGCTCCCCTCCAGACAGTAGGAGGGGGCCCTCAGTTCCATAGAAGTGGATGTGCCATTCCCCAAAAGGTCCCCTAGGCACATCCTGCCCTAGACATAACAGTGTCTTCCCTGGGGACCATATGCAGTACAGACAGACCTCAGCTGAACACCCCAGGCCAGGTTTCTAGACAGGCACTATGCCACTATGCAGGACTTTTCCCCTGCCACCTGCAGGCTCTGCCCAAGCACTCAGCACTCACCTGTGTAAGTCAGAAAGAACAACTGGTACAGGTCAAAAGTCAGTGGTCTGCCCTTCACCTGGCAGGTGGGATCGTGCCACTCCTCCTCTGGCGGCTGATGCAGTGGTCAGAAGGAGTTCCAGTGCCACCGGATCTGGAAGCAGGCAAAACAGTCAGGCCTACTATTTTCTTCTGGACCAGGGTGGGGCAGAGGATATTGCTGGCCAGCCTAATCTAGGGAGGAACCAAATGCCTTCTCCAGGTGCTCCACCCTCCAGACCCATCCACCACTGTCCCTCCCCCACCAAACAGCATCGACTGCAGACTGGAGGGGGCGGGGGATCAACTGTCTACCACTGGGGATGGGAGAAATTACAGACCTTCATTTGGAAATGGGACCCAAATACACGCCGTCTCACTGAAGGAAGGGCATGACACAAACAGAGGCCCGACCACAATACATGCCCCGGGGGCAGTCTCTAAAAGCTCAGAATCTCTGGGGTGCTGCTTCTGAACACACCCAGCAACCTAAGGCACAGTCAGCGGACTGAATGTTAATTTCCTGAGAAAGGGCCGGCGTGGGAGACGCGATCAGCCAGAAATAGCTCTTGGGCCTGGACACAACCGCCCTACACTCAGCCCCTGGACTTCTGTGCCCTCCATGGCACTTGGCACCCGCCTCACCGAGGGACTGAAGGCGGCTAGGCGAGGAATCCCCGCGTCACCGAAATGAAGTCACTACCGCCCCTCCCCGTCTTCCCACTCCCACCCCCCATGCCAATGGGCGGATCTGCGGTCTCAGGGGGAGGGAACCGGTGTCCAGGGACAATGAATCGGGTGCTCAGATTTTGACTCTCTGGTTTTCTTCATGAAAGGGACTGCCAGGCCTGTCCAAGAAGCCTGGAGGCCCTCTCCCTTCCCCCTCCGCTTCTACTCTCCCGCCCGGCGTCGATCTTCCGGAAAGGAGCCTGCAGCGCTTCCTACTGGCGCTGCCTCCTGGGCGTCCCCGAGGCAGCGGTGAGGACTACAGACATCGGTGCGCGAGGCACTCGGGACGCTGATCCCCACACCCTACGACCTGGCTCCGTGGAGCACTCACCAACCACACTTTGGAGTATCAGCCCCGGCGGCGGCTATAGGAGTGTTCGCTAGGAGTGCTCAGAATGCTCAGCCCGGGGCCTGCGAGGACACGCCCCGCGAACCACCCCGCCCCGGGCGCAGCCCCGCCTACGGCCGGCCTGGGTTGGGCAAGTCCCAACCGGTTTGGTGCAACGGCGCGCGCGCGGGAGACCTCACAGCACGGTGAGACCTGGAACCTGCCCCGTCTGTGCGGCCGGAAAGTTGACTTGAGGGCGCCGGTGGTCACCAAGACCCCCTACTCATTCAGAGACAGAAGAGCTAGGCGGGAGGCAGAACCCGGATGGGGAGTGGAGAGGTGGAGAAGGTGGCACCTAGACCACCATTGCCCAGAACTGAGACCAAGACCAAATTCTCCTCCAGTCAAAGCCAGGGAACCACTCTGAGGCTGCAGGTTCTAGCGGCTGAGGAAATGCCAGAGGGGAAGCTCCAGGTACAGTGTGGTGATGAGTGCCAGGAAACCCACGGACACGTGAGGGCCCTGCAAGAAGTACCAAGTCAGGAGGGCATATGGCCTGTCTAGGAACAGTGCCAGAGGATGAGGGAGTAAGGGCCTAGACCAGAGTAGCTGACCATGGAAGTGAGGGGCAAGACTCCCTTTCCACATTAAGGACTGGCATGGGAGTGGACGCTTGTTGAAACCTGAGTCCTTGGAGCTTCAGCGGAGAAGGATGGTGAGGAAGGGACCAGACTCACAGAACATACACAAGCACACAGGAACCCACAGCCACGGGAATGGCAGGTTAGTACGAACCTGTGAATCTCTCTATGTCTCCCTTGTGCAACGGACGCCAAGCATGAACCACAAATGTGCTGTGCTTTCCAGACACACAAAAGGCAAAAAGCGCACAGTGGTCAGTGGCCTTTATTGGTCCGCTAAACAGAGATGAAGACAGGATGGAGACGGAAGGCCTTGACCACTCAGAGGTTAGCTCCTTCAGGCAGGTGATGCCTTCCAGCCACATACTTAGCAGACAACCACTACACATAACCGGCTGGTCATAAGAAAGTCCCAGTGAGTCATTTGGGGCTGGTCATCGTGCACTAGGAAGATGGCCAGAACCTCTTCTGGGGGGCCGAGCCCAGCCACAGCAGCAGCAGCAGTAGGTGGGCCCAGGCTTGTGGGCAATAGCTAGAGCCTTCCTGTGACTGCTGCCCAGCAGCTTAGTCTCACAGGCATCTCTCTCATCCCGAAGCCGCAGGTTTAGCTCCCTAGAGAAGAAGAGTTTGAGACTGAGGGGGTTAAGACCTAAAGGAGGCAGCGGGTGGGGAACGTGGGTTTGGTCCCCCTGAGTCCAGAGGCTATAGGGCAGACATAAAGACTTCCAGCAAGATGGGTAGGAGGCAAGAATATCTGAGAACTTGAAGCCACTTCTCCACACAGCCTAGGTAGGCCTGACCCACCTCAGCAGCTCCAGCTGCCTTAGGAGGCTGAGTTTCTCCTTCTGCATGTTCCTGGAGACAGCAACCACATCTCTGTGGGTAGAAGGTGGTGATCCAGATGCGAGGTGGGGGAAGGGACCCTCTACCCTCACCACAGGCACCTCATGGCACCTTTGGGTTTGCTCCTGACGACCCTGCGCTTCGCCCTCCAGTCGGCTGAGCTGCTCTTGCGCCTGATCCAGCTGTGCCCGCACGGCCTCATAGGCCCTACGCAGCTGGGTGTGCTGGGCCTGTGCCTCTAGCTGTTCCGCAGTCCGAGCCTGAAGCTGCTGTTCCAGCTGGGGAATGGTGGAAGGCTGCTGGAGATCCACGCTCCCCCCACCCACAATTCCAAACTGACCCTTTGCCCCTGAGGCTCCTTAGCCGAGGACCCGGAGGCACAAGGAACCCCCAAAGAAGTTGAGTCTGTGCGAGGATGCAGGCGTGAACTGACTAGGGCGTACCTCCCGCTGTCGCAGGCCTGCGCGCTCCAGCTCCTGCTCACGGGTCTGCAGCTCCAATTCCAGGTGGCCCCTCTGTTCCTCCCGGGCTAGTTTCTGGGATGTACAGCCGCACTAGAGCCTCTGCACCCGGCTCAGAGGAGGCAGGCAGAGAGACAAGGGTGGGGAGCGAAGGGGTGGAGAGCGCGGGAAGGGGTACTTGCGGAGGCAGAGTTCCCCGGACTTGGGGCAGCTTGGACTCCCGGGAGGTGAGTCCTTCGAGGAGGGACCAGTTCGGGGAAGGCGGAGCCAGAGAAGCCAGCGAGGCTGGGCGTGGCATACGCGGGCCCACCTGGCTCTGGCCGCGGTGTCGCTGCTCCCCCAGCTGCTGCTCCAGCTCTTCGTAGAGTCCGCGCACCTCTCTCTCGTGCTCACTCTCCCGCCTTCGAGGAACCGGGATATCACAGGCATGCTCAGATCATTTGCCAGCTTCGTCTCTGTCCCCTCGTGAGACACCCCCCCCCAAACCTCGCCAGTCCAGCCCTCACCGCCGCAGCGCCTGCTCCAAACCGTCGCGCTCCCGGGCCGCCGCCTCCAGGCAGGCCGACGCGCGCATCAGAACTTCCTCCAGGGAGCCCAGGAGCTCCGGTCGCTCGCGCTGCAGCCCGACCCAGAGTGTCCTCACCGCCCATTGCCTAAAGGGCGTGAACGGAGACTGGAGCTGGCAGGTGCAGGGGGAGAGTGTCCCCTTTGCGGACGGTGAACCCCCTGGAGAACCCAGTGGCCCAGAACTGGCAGCACTTCGGCCGCGCATGGCTCATACCTATGGAGTGTGCCCTCATGCCTGCCTAGTCCGCAAGGTGGCTTGTGTACCGAGAGCTATGCCAGTGGGTTACTAGGTGTCTGGTGGCGCCCTGCCCTGCAGGGCTATAGCCTCCTGAAATGCAAATCCTGAGGAAAATCACGCCAGGCCACTCTCCCAGACTAACAAAAGATAAACTAGCCCGGCCTAGGGGTTCCGTGGCAACAGAGAGGCAGGCAAGGTGGACAGAACATGCTGAGAAGGAACAAGCGAGAAAAGGGAGTGGGCCCATCATCAACTCACTCGCCCAGAACCCGGGCCACTCCCAGCTTCTCTAAAGAAGTGCAGAATGTCTCAACATCGTCGTCCTCTTCCAGAGAGCCCCCTGTGCTTGACTCAAAGGTTTCCTCAGGCGTCCTCAAGGACCCACTTTGGGCCCACTCCACCCCCACAAACTTCCCTGCAGACATGGGGGGAAAGATGACCAGGACTGTGGGTTAACACCCAGGACCTCCCCAACTCCCCCGTCACACACAACACATCCTGCCCTCTCTCAAGGCCCAGTTTCCTGTTTTTCTTCCTTGTTCTGGTTCTATTGGCCTGGGAATGGGAAATGACAGCCAGCTCCCCCGCCCCACCTGGGTTGGCAGAGAAGAGATTGGGGGAGGGCAGACCATAATGCGCAGCAGAGTAGGTGGGGGGAGGGGTTGTTGCAGCTCACAAGGTGACTGTAGACAGGAATGCTTGGGGAGTTGTGAAAGACACAGGCTGGGTAGAGTCTCACAGGGGCCTCAGTAAGGTCTCCAGGTGGCTGGGACCTGCTCACCCAGGCCTAGGCAGAACTCCCGGGCTGTGAGGAAGCCAGTGTGGGCCTGGTCCAGACTTTCAAACACAGCCTCCAACTGCTCAGGCGTAAGGGGCAGATCACTCTGTAGGCCCTAGCCAGGCAAGAAAGACCAAGGTGAGCAGCCAAGGTCGGCCTTGGGCCTGGCAGCCTCTGGGAGCTGTAGCTCACCTGTAAGTCCCGCCTAGTGATGAAGCCCTTAGCATCCTTGTCACACAGCAGAAAGAGCTCCTGGGCCTGCCGCAGCACTTCCACACAATGCCCTGCTGAGACTCCCTCTGTCTCCTCTTCCTGCTGGCCCTCCCCAGGCGCAGGCTGCCCAGGGCTGGCCATAGGAGCAAATCTTGGCTCTAGTGGGTGCTGTGAAGCCAAGGGAAAGTTAGAAGACATGGGAGGGGGGATGAAGGTGTGGCAGAGGGTACAGACAGAGCGAGGGCTTGGGACCTGCCTGCTCCAGGTAGGAAAATGAACAGAAGGCAAAGCGTTGTGACGGCGTGCTCTGTGTCACTGGGATGGGCTGAAGCAGACAGACTTGGTACCAGAGTTGCTGCCCAGGACCAGCCATCTCAGGAAGACGAGATTTGGGGGAAAGGCTCCCAGGACAGAGCTGGTTTGAGAAAGTGAGGGTGATCTGCTATGGTGGCATATACTTTGTTTGTTTGTTTTTGGTTTAGGAGACAGGGCTTGTCTGTGTGATGGTCCTGGCTGTCCTGAGGTGGCATACACTTTTATTTTATTATTTTATTTTATTTTCTGAGACAGGGTGTCTCTGTGTAGCTTTGGAGCCTGTCCAGGAACTCACTCTGTAGACCAGGCTGAACTTGAACTCAGAGAGATCCACCTACCTCTGCCTCCCAAGTGCCGGGATTAAAATTGCGTGCCACCACCGCTGGGCAGCACACACTCTTTTTTTTTTTTTTTTTTTTTTTTTTTTTGGTTTTTCGAGACAGGGTTTCTCTGTGGCTTTGGAGCCTGTCCTGGAACTAGCTCTGTAGACCAAGCTGGTCTCGAACTCACAGAGATCCGCCTACCTCTGCCTCCCGAGTGCTGGGATTAAAGGCGTGCGCCATTGCCCGGCCAGCACACACTCTTAATCCCAGCACTTTGGAGGCAAAGTTAGATAGAGTTCACAGCCAGGTTGCTCTATACAGCAGTTCCAAGACGGCCAAAGCTATGTAGTGTGATCCTATCTCAAAAAAAAAAAAAGAAAAGAAAAGAAAAAAGAAAGAAAGAAAGAAGAAAGAGAGAGGGGGATGAGAAACCATGCATAATGGCATAAGCCTGTAGCCCCAGCACTCAGGAGGCAGACGAAGACAGATCTCTGTGAGCTCGAGGCCAGCCTGATCTACCAAGTGAATTTCAGGACAGCCAGGACTGTTACACAAAGAAGCCTTGTCTCTAAGAATCAAAAAAGGAGGAAGAGGAGAAAAGTGAGAGGGTGGAGTTGTAGAAACAGGTGGCCAGCTCTTGGCAGCCAGGAGAGAGATTTTGCAGTGACAGAGGGCCAGACGGTGATCCTGGCCTTGGGAGAGCCCAAGCTGGGGCTACCTAAGGAAGAGGGCTGAATCACTCCTGACCAAGTCCTTAGCCTCAGGCCGGAGCCTGTGATACCCTGGCCTTCTGACAGCTGGCAAGCAGAGAGTAAACTCCATCAGCCACTCCCACCTGCCAATGAGGCCTTAAGGGTGCAGGTGCAAGGTCCCAGCCCCAGGCACTGGACGGCTTTTGTAAGAAACACCCCCACATCTTGGTTTAAGACAGCCTCAGATCCTTTTCTCTTCCCCTGGGGGCCTCCCTCTCACCTCCTGGAATGAACATCCCACCTCTAAGCAGGACCACCTGTGTGTCCCACAGTGCCCTAACCTCAGGTTTCCCAAAGCTACAGCCCAGTGACACCAACTCAGACCGGTTATCTCACTTCTCAGTCCCCCTAACCCATATTCCAGGAGGAGAGGGATGATAATCCAATTAGCAAACACGAGGAAGCAGCAGGAAAGGACAACCTGGAATCATTGCCCTTTGACGGCTACTCTCTCTTCAACCAGACACGGTCAGCAACGGCTCCAGGGCTTCACAGGACCGGAGGTCCATCCCAGCCGGAAGCTGAGCTGCAGCCATGCTCCGGGGAGTCCAGAGGAAAGGCAGCGGGTGGGCCCACAGGCAAACCTCATCCACATACGTCTAGGCTAGCTGTGGTGTACCTCGGGAACACAGCCGTCCCAGAGAGACGCGTGCGGTCGCCACTCCACACAACAGCCCGAAGGTGCGACCACCGGGGCCGGGATCCCAGGGTTGGGGTTAGGGAAGCCCGGCAGTTGCGGTGCTGGGACCCCAGCCGCGGGACCTGCGAACCAATACCTACCTGCGAGCCGCACCGCCGCACCTGTCGCAGACTGGCCGCTCCTCCCGGAAACGCAACGCACGGCGCGCCCCGCCTCTGCCCGGACCCCGACAGCCTGCGAGGGGCCCGGACCCACAGCGGCCTTGCGGCCTTACAGGCGGGGAGACCCCGTGATAGTACGTCCGGGTGAATCCACCGGAGCGCTGCTTTTGCTTTGTCCCGCCTCTCCTATCTTGATGGCCCGACTCAGGGTGGCTAACTCTCCCCGGAGAGCCACAGGGGGCAGCAATGTTGACGTCGTGTTCCTCACCCCCACCCCAAGGACTCTTCCAGGACAGGATCAAGGCCGCAGAGGTGCAGATACCAGCCCCCACTCCGCCCGGAATATCCAGACTTAGGGTGCCAAGAAGTGTGTGTAGGAAAATGCCGAGCAGGAAATAGACCAAATACTTTCAGTGGCCGTATCTAGGGCTCGGGAGACTAGACTTTTCGTCTCTATACTTTTTCAGCTTGGAGTCTTCTAAGTTTGAATGCTAGCGACATGAGCGTTAGCGGCACTCCCGTGTGAATGAAGTAAGTGTGAGGCCACAGTGAGGCCACCTCAGCAGTCTGCCCCCAGTGCTCCTTTTGGGGCACAGTCCTGATCAGGGTCCTCCTAGGCCTAGGAGAACTCTAGGAGATGGTGCCAAAGTTCTACTTCGGAGGAAATCCATCCACTTCCAAGGGTATGCCCCCCCCCCATCAAGCCCCTAAACTGACCTGAAAAGGCTGGCCTGGGTGTCACAGGCTGCGGAGGCGCTGGGGGGCCCTGTGCTTCTCAAGTAGAACCACAACAGGCTGGCCCTATAGGACAAGACCTGGAGACAAGAGGAGGGGCGGCCCCTGGCACCTAGGCCAGGGACCTGCCTGGCCGGCTCGCCCAGTCCTGCTGTCCCAGGTCCCATAACCAGACCAACCGTTATTGTTGGCTAGGGGCTGCAACCGCAGTCTCTGTGCACCTTTTGGGAGGGGCCAAACGGGTGCTGAGCAGGGAGGACTAAGCCAAGTCCCGCAGATTGATAGCTAAACTCACCCCTCCCAGTTCTCCTTCCTCGGAGACTGCACACCACCACACACATCCCAGCAGGGGATACTTTCAGGAAACCATGGTGAGCTGCTCCCTTGAGTTAGGACCTCACTACCTTGCCTCGGTACTCCAGACCACTCCCAAGGTTATGGGAGGAAACAGGTATAGTCACAGGACAAAAAAGGCACATGCACACACGCACCTTGCAATGAGGAGTGTGACAACCGAGAAAGAAGAGCCAAGCACCAAGTTCTGAGCAAGGCGCCCAGTCTGGGCCCGGGACTGAGCTTCCCTGGTCCCCAGGCCTCAGGTCCACAAGCTTCACCCTTCACAGGGACCCAGCCCTGAAGTCAGCCCTGATCCACACCCTCACTGTGTCACCGCGTGGAGCGGATGTGCGGGTGACACCTTTTGTAAACATCTTCCCCCTAGTGCTTGAGATGGAATCGGCCTGGTGCCTGCTGGACAAGGGCTCGACCACTGAGTTATTCCAACCCAACATTTTAGTTTTTATTATACTGAGGTTCTCAGTCCTAAACATATCAGCTGGCACTTGACGCACTGCCCAAGAGACAGTCAGGAGGCCTCTGGGCAAGCAGAGCGGCATCCATGAGTCCTTGCCAGAGGGCTGACCCTAGGAGAGGGTCGCCAGCTGCCGGGTCTCAAAGCATCTCTGCGAGGCCCAGCAGTTAGCTATTGAGACACTGGTCATCGGAGAGATGGCTCTGTCCGCCGACCTCGGTCAGAGGCCAGAGTAACATGTGAGGGGAGGACGGCGGAAGCTGAGCTGTGGTTTTTATTATATCTACTTTGGCAAAAATAAATAATTCTTGACACACTCTGCAAGGAAACTTGAAGAACGGGGAGCAGCAGCAGCAGCTGTGGAGTTCTCAAGACTGACCCTGCACTGAGAAGGTGGTGGGCAGGGGAGAGGAAGGCACAGGTGAGAGGGAAGGGCTCTGTGGGCTCCCAGAGAGGATGCACCTCAGCCCTCCCCGCCGGGAGCAGCACGGTGAGTGGCTGGTAAAATGTTTTCCATCAACCCCCCCCCCTTTTGCAGCTGTGCAGGGTCCTATGTCCTCATTCCACAACATGTAAGGGAGAGAGCCAAGGGACAGGGGCTTGGTCTACCCCAGAGCTCCTCAAAGTGGGGCAGGGCGACTCGGAGCTTGGCTGGTAGCAGAGGAAACTGGGAATGATGGTTCTCAGCAAGGTGGGAGGCCAGGTGGATGCTGTGGGGTGGCTGGGTCTGTGGAGGCAGGGCTGGCCGGTGTGCGCATTCGCAAGGCATCCGGAGGGAAGGCCACATTGGTGCAAAAGAGACCCAGCAGCAGCTGACGCTGGCATTCCTCCCACTTGGCCAGCGCGTCCCCCAGTGAGAGGTTGTTTCGTACCCAGTTGGGCAATGACTCGCTGTAGGTGGCGCAAGACAGTGGCACAGAGGGCAGAGACTGGGCTCGACGCAGCTCCACCTGCTCAGACAGCCTACAAGGGGGGGAGGCATGGAGGAAAGGAAGACTTTAGTGAGGGTCCGAGGGCCCAGGCCTCAGGCTCCGGGTGGATAGGCAGCCGTGGCAGCTCACCTGGAAGGTAGGTGGTCACCCAGTTTCCTCTTGGCCCTCATCACCAGGTACTGGCAGATGCTGCCTGTCTGCTCTTTCATCCACCGGATATCCTCAGGAACATCGGGCAGCCACTCCAACAAGCTAGCAAAGGAGCACCAAGTATGACCTCAGAAACGGCAGTTTAGGCTCTAATGGTCACCCGCGAGATACTGACATCTACCCTCCCCACATCTCCCAAGCAGCTTATGGCTCAGGGGTGATCTAGACTTCCATCTCCGATGTATGATATATTGATGTGTTCTCCCCAGACTCCCCTTCCCACCCTCACCGGATGGTGAAGGACACTGCACTCTCCAGTGGCAGAGTATAGGGCACCATCATGGCAGTGGCCAGGCGCACTGGCAGCATGTTGGAGAGGGTGGTCATCAGGTCCTTAGGCTCCACACAGGCCTCCAGAAGGGCTGCAAGTAGGAAGGCGGTAGCCAGTTAGGGCAGTGGAAGCCTCCCAGACCTCCTGGCCAATCTTCTCCAAAAGGACCCTGTTCCTTCCCCCCGACCTCCCTCCCCATGGCACACCCTCATTGAGTCTGGCAGGCAGGTGCTCTAGAATTCGATCCTGTCCATGGTGCTGCAATTTGTCCTCCTCCCTAGTTCTCTCCTCAGACACAGCAGCTTCCTCTGCATCCTTTTCCTGGGGGACAACCGGGGGCAGCGCCAGCAAGGGGTTGGGCTGGTTCAATAGGCCTGGGTTGGGGATGGGGTGACAGATGCCATCAGTGTTTATGGTCAGCAGGGGGCATTGCAGAGCCAGCTTCTCCCAACCCAGAGCTGCCCACACACCATTCCTCCTAAGGAATCGAAGTCCGTCTCTGTAGCCCTGCTTGCACATCTCCCGGAGAACCTGTGAGAGGAATGGATACATCAGTCCAGACCGGCGCAGTTACGTCCTGCTGTAACAGGTAAGTCCCTGAAACAGCTGCTTCCGCGGACAACCTGGCCTGGCTTAGAAAAGCATACACGAGTCCCAGAGCTGTCCCAGCGCTGAGAAGTCGCCAGCAGCTCTCTCCCCAGCGCAGTCAGGACTAGCTGTGCTGGCTCACCATGGGCTCGGGTGGGAAGAGAGCCTTTGAGAGGCGGTAGAGATTGCGCAGGTTGAACTGGATGCTGGTGTTGGTGACGCGAAGCTCATGGATATTGGTCGAGCTGTCCTGTGGGCAGATGTCACTCTCTCCTGAGAACGGGGACACTGTAATGGTGTTCTTCAGCTCATAGAGTGGCAAGTTGTCCGAAATGCCGCCGTCCACATAGCGCTTTGCAAGAACACACATTCATAGCCACATGGTTAGGGGCCCGCTGGGTGTTCTGGAAGCTCTATCTGGTACCTATTCCATTTGAGCCTTTTGCCCACTAGGCATTGGCCCCTGGGGACTCAGCAAATGGGCAAACAGATGGAACTGGGATGGGCACCAGCCACAGGAAGTGTGCATCTCCCCAGGGCTGCCCTGCATCTTGAGTCATGGGAAGTGAGGCAACAGGCAGTGAGGGACTGGAGAGGAGCGAGGTGCCCTGCTGGCCTTTCTCCTCCACCCCTTTATCCTACGGCCTAGACAGTAGATGATGCTTGTCATTCCAGAGCAGGGCTAAGCAGGGATACATACTTACCACTCCTTGGAGGGTAGGAGGGATGAGGCCACAGTATACCGGGATAAAAGTGCTGCAGACATTGGCCTGAAGGACAAGATCCAGGGCAGTAGTAGCACCGGCCTTGAGTTAATCCCATACTCCCCAGCACCATTTCTTCAGGGCCTACCTGGATGAGCTCATCTTTGGAGCTAAAGTGGGATATGATGACATTCTCTCCATCTGAAACCCGAGTCAGGGAGATGCCCAGGCGTCCACTGGCACGTTCATGGCAATCAGCAGGCAGGGTCTTCAGTAGACAGCCACGGATGGTCTTCACCAGGTTGAAGGAAGGGTGCAAAGGGCCCAGAAACCGCTTCCGGGCCTCCTTGGACACCTCAATAATGTTGGCACCTGCTTCACCTGGGACAGCAGGACCAGGATTAGTGATAACTCTCCCAGTTTAGTGATCATGCTTCCCCCAGGACTCCACACCCAGGAGGTACTCAGATGTGTGACAATCTGTTGATCCTTAAGACGCCCATGTCCACACTGGGGACTGGCTCACAGTTGGGACTTTGCCACCTAAGTGGAAAGAGGCAGGCCACCACCCTGGGGATGGCAAGCTGGGATTGGAACCTGCCCTATGCCTGGTATTTCCCAACTGTCTGTCCCCATGAGTCACTGTGCCTAACATGGTATGGCACGTGGCTCAGAGAGTGGGGGAGATAGGGTCAACTCTGACCTGCTTCAACCTTCACCTACTTGACCAGATACGGGTGGGTGGGCAGTTCCACAAAGCCCAGTTCAGCCCAGGAGGCACAACCTCGAGAATATCAAGCTAAAATGGGGATCCTACCTCTTGGGAGGATACGATGGTCTCACTTCAGCCAATAGCAAGCACTCTAACACTCTTAGGAGCCCATGGGTGCTGGCCCACCCGGAAGTAGAGTCACCAGGGAGAGGAGAGTATAGTGTTTTTCCCTGGCCATCTATGGCCTCCCCTAAGACTCCCTCACAGCAGGCACGGAATATACACAGACCAAGGGCTCACAGCTGTCACCTGCCAGTGTCAAGGTTCTACTGCTCAGGATCACCCGTGAGACGTACTGATAGTAAGTAGTTCTGTGAGACTGGTATCCCTAATTCATTTCCAACTCAGGTGGAGTCTTGGTGTATGTCTGAGACCAACTGGCCACTATACCCACTCTTCTGAAGGCCTCCATGAGAGCCAGTGGGCAAGATCACAGGGTGAACCCCCAAGGTACCAGGAACTTCTCCTTTTCCCTCCTTAGGGCAAAGGTGATGGGAGAGAGACAGCAGAGAACCCTAGAGAGGCCCCAGCTGAGCTGGACTCCCTGGTCACCTTGGCTGACCTATGGGATGGGGGGATGGGCAGCAGTTCCCAGGACTCTTAAGGAGGAAGAACGTTGTGTGCTGTAAACAACAACCCACGTGGTAGCCGGAAGTACCATGGCAGTAGCTGGAGACCCAGCCCCCCCCTTTCCATTTCTGTACTCTTGAAACAGGTCAGAGCACAGAAGTATGGCCACCCCCCCCAAGTGGGTCAGCTGGACACAGCTGGGGAGTCAGGCTGTCAATACACCATGGACAGCGGAAGCACTTATGCCCAGCCCTGACTCCAGCTGGACTTTGCCTTTAGGGGTCCCTTTAGGGACTATACCACAGTGTCCAGATGCCCATTCCAGGAACCCTTGTACTAGGCCCCAGAAGCACAGCACTTTGCAGCAGCAGAAGCTCAGGACGCAGTGACCGCTGGCAGCCTGTTCGGGTAAAGTATGCTCCTCTCTCTCTCTCTCTCTCTCTCTCTCTCTCTCTCTCTCTCTCTCTCTCTCTCTCTCTCTCTCTCTCTCTCTCCCGGTCCCGCCCACTATTTACTTTCTCTTTCCAATAACACAGTCTGGCAGCACCTGCCTGTCACCAACTTTTGTGCCCCTAGAGGTGGGTTTCGCGGGCACCAGAGGTAATGCCACCAGCCAGGATAGAGCCATGCCCCCACCCCAAACCCTAGACACTCTGAACAAAACAAAACAGAACCCGCCCCGACCAGGACTCAGAACTGGACCTTCAGTAGTAGTTCCGGGATACGAGCAGAGACGCCCCCTCCACCGCGCCTACTGTGCTAGCTGCTGGATCAGCTTCCCTACGCGGGTTGGGCGTGGGACGCTAGAGCATCCACCCGGGCCCGCGCGGTACCCACCACACCCTGCTCAACTTCCGCGCAACTCGGCTCACCCAGGCAGGCCCCAGTGACCAGCGCCGTGGCGGTGAGCGCCCCTGCCGAGGCTCCGTAGATGTGCGTGGCGTTGGCCACCAGGAAGGGCGCGTGCTCTCGGAGGCAGGAGGCCACGCCAATGTGGTAGACGCCGAGGAAGCCGCAGCCAGCGAACGAGATATTCCACTTGGTCTCCCTCGGGAACATCGTGGCTCAGTGTCCAGCGGGCTGTGGGTCCCGCAGTCGCGGTAGCTTGGGGTCCCCGCCGGCGGAGGCGGAGACGCTGTGCCGGCAGGCAGAGGAGGAGGTGTTTTAGTGCGGGGACGAGGGCGGAGCCCGGTCGGCAGGGGGCCGGACCTGGGCGCGCGACCCAACTGGATCGCGCCGGGAACGGCCGCGCCCCCGAGGCCCCGCCTCTCCACGACACCTGCTGGGCCAAGCCGGCTGAGTGATCCGGAGGGCCTCCTAACTCCTTGGCCTCCTTCCTTCGACCCCACAGCGTGGGCAGCCGCTGGCCTTCGTATGGCCTGAGTAAGTAGAGAGGTGAGAGTTCCATACAGACCTGGGTACTGGGGCTAAGAAGAGCTCTGGTTTGTGAACAGGAGCCTCCCCCTTCTCCAGGGACACCCAAGCAGACACAAAAGTCCTGGGACCTGGGTGAAAACGCAGAGACAGAACCCCCTTGGACCCGAAAACCTGAGCCATTCAGGCTTCAGCTCCCAAAACCTATGGACCCAACAGCAGACTGGCGCTGGCCCAGCAAACAAACGCTGCCACAGACAAGTCCCGCTCACCCTAAAGGGGTCCCTTCGATACCCTGGCTCCTGGGCCTATAGCTATCTGATGATCCTGGCTCCTAATTTATGAGGTCTACCTGGTCTCAGACTAAGGCCTCACCCTAACTAGTTGTCCCAGGAGGCGGTGAACTCCTGGATATTGTCATCCTCCCGCCCTTTTTCCCCGCATTGTTCCCTCAGCTGTGGGACAGGCTAGGCTAGCTTAGACCCAGGAACAGCCCTACAAAAAGGAGCAGGCCCAGGTTGGGGCGATGGGTGACAGTGTCTTTGTGCCCAGAAATTCTCACTCCCAGAAACTCAACTTTAGGCTTGTCACAACAGCAGTAGTACAAATGAGTTACCAACAACTCAACCAGAAGATCTCTGAGCCACAGTGACTTACTCAGGTGACCCAGGTCCTTGACATGAACCACAAAGAATTCCAAAACCAGTAGGAATGAAGTTAGTTTATTAAGCATACAAATGAGAGGCAGGCACTCAAGAGCCAAGCACCAGCCATAGTAATGTGCCTACCTGCCTGAGCAGTAGCCATGTGTGCAACTTGGAGGGATTTTGAAGCTGTTTAATCTAGAAATAAACTGATTTTAGATATAAGCTAAAGGAGTGCTAATACACTTTTTTCCTTATCTATGGACTTCAGTCCTTGAAGTCTTGCACCTGCCTCCACCTCTCAAGTGCTGGGATTAGAGCCTTTAAAAGGTATACCATACAGGCTTGCAGCTGGAGAAGGAAGTGTGTAGGGAGTAAACACTCAAAGGGATCCTACACATGTCACGAAGAATGGGATTGAGGCAGTTGAGTTTATTAGTCACTTTGTTTGTGAGGTTTTCCCAGAAAAGGGAGTACAGTTCTTTGGCAGGTGGTCTGGTCAATAATGTTGAAAACCCCTGGATGTCAGCCATCAAGAGAAGGAAATGTGCACCAGCAGAGTGAGGGCTGGGTGAATGGGTGCCAGGGCTGGCTTTAAAAATCCCTCTGGTGGTCTCCAGGGCATGAAGCCAGGAGACACGGTGGTAGATGGAGGGAAAGAAGTGAAGGCAGAGAAGGGATCCCAGCATCTGGGATGGAGAGCTGTGTGGCTGCAAGGGCACAGGAGACCTTTCTCTGTTCATCCTGGTTGTGATGGAGCCATTTCACACTCAGCACAATTCAGCGCAGGCATGGGCATAGGAACAGGCTAACAAGGTGAGGTCAACAGTGCCCCAGCACACTGTGGAGTCAAAGTGAGTGAGGTATCCTGGGATTACTGAGTAGAGCTCTGGCAAACAATCAGATAAACAGAGTCCAGGGAAGATGTAATAGAACTTTTGGGTTGTTTTTTTTTTTTTTTTTTTGAGACAGGGTTTCTCTGTATAACAGCTCTAGCTCTTGTAGACCAGGCTGCCTTGAACTCACAGAGATCCGCCTGCCTCTGCTTCCTGAGTGCTAGGATTTGAGGCGTGTGCTGCCACCACCTGAATTTTTTTTTTTTAAGATAGATACATTGGTGTGAAGGTATGAGATCCCCTGGAATTCGAGTAAAAGACAGTTATGAGCTGTCATGTGGGTGCTGGGAACTGAACCCTGGTCTTCCGGGAAAGTAGCCAGTGCTCCTAACCACTGAGCCATATTGCCAACACCTTATTTTGTTTTTGAGTGTTTGCAGCCCTGGCTGTCCTGGCTTTCTTGGAACTCAGATATACTCATTTCTACCTCTCAAGTGCACCTCGACACACAGCTTATGATTTACTTTTCAATTATGCCTATGTAGAAGGGGTATGTGCACCTGAGTTCAGGTGTCCAGAGTCTGGAGAAATCAGATCCCTTTGAACTACAGTTGTGACTGACCAGACCACCCAGTGTGGATACTGGGAACAGAACTCGGGTTGTTAGAACAGTGCTTTTAGCAGGGCGGTGGTGGGGGAACGCCTTTAATTCTGGGGTTTAAACCCAGGGGGTCCTAGGTGTTAGGCAAGTACTCTGCCACTATACTACCCCTGGCCCAGAATTTTTGAGACAGGGTTTCTCTGTGTAACCACCCTGGCCAGCCTCAACTTGAACTCCACTGGGATTAAAGGCATGCACCACTACCACCACCTGGCTCACTTTTAAAGATCCTTCACTCAAGGCAAATCTGTCCCATACTGCCTGGGCCACATAGTGAATTTGAGATCAAATGCTCTCAAGGTGGAAATATGGATATGCAGTTTAGAGGCATGATACAGTACAGGAACAAGTCCTCAGAGCCAGCAAGCCTAGGGCTTACTACCATGGTGGTCATAAGATTTAAGATCCTCCCTACAATTTATTTTTTTCCAGTAACAGGCCCAAGGGACAGTGCCTCCCTAGCTGAGTAGGACCTCTGCTCCTATTTCCACAGTGCATCAGGCTGTTTGGGTACACATGCTTTCAGGCCCCTGGGAGATGCTGGTGCCAAGAACATGGTTGGCCTTTCTCAGAATGCTGAAACCGGGTAACTCCCACTAGCAGCAGCCTTATGAGGACAGGTCCCTTTCTTCAAAGTATAGACCCTCCTGTCCCTAGACATAGCTTTACCTGCTCCCTTGTAGCTAGCTCACTCCGGTTATGAAGCTATGGCTTCTGATCTTTTCTATACCCACCGTCTTTCCTGGCTTCATGCAGTCCCTATTTTTGTTTTTCAAGACAGGGTTTCTCTAACAACCTTAGTGGTCCAGAAACTAGCTCTTGTAGACCAGACTGGCCTCAGAGATCCACCTGCCTCAACATCCCAAGTACTGGGATTAAAGGCCCGTGTCACCACAGCCTGGGACCAGGGCGACTGCCTCCAGCCCCTCCTAAAAGGCAGACCTAGAGACCCCTTGTTGATCAGCTTGTGGAGGGAGTTAAAAAGGCCTGGGCTTCACATTCCAGAGTAGCCTGTGAGACAGACTCTGCCCACCCCAGGATTAAGTTTACAGCCAGCCGAAAACCCTTTACCCACATTTCCACATATGCCCAATGTAGAGGATGGGTCATTAGCTAGAACACAATGAAAAGCTTAATGACGGAAGCCATCTACCTCACATCACAATCCTTACAAGGAAACTGGATCATTTTCACCTTCAAGCTTCAGTTAAGTTAAATCTTTATCTATTCTCTCACAGGGCTTGACAATTCTTCCAAGTAATGGCCCTACTAAGATAAGTAAAGGACACATAGGAGGTCCAGTTCCTCGCTACCCAACTCTCTGGGTGGAGATTGGCTTAAGGACACAGCATGGATGTCACATGTTGACAATACACGTAAAGGCCACTCAAGATACATAAAAAGGTTTTATTTGCAGGGGAGCACAGATTTAATCAAACAAGCCAAATCCCATGTCATCATCCGACTCTTCGGACTCCTCCTTCTTCTCTTCTTTCTTCTCCTCTGCTGCAGCTGGGGCAGAACCAGCAGCAGGAGCTGCAGAACCAGGAGCAGCAGAAACAGCCACAGCTCCACCAGCAGGCACACTGGCAAGTTTCCCAACACCTACATAAACAGAAAAAAAACATGAGAACAGAACAGGGGTCCAGCCAAGAAAGCTCTTCCATATAGAGACCAACCAAGGCACTCACATGGCAGCCTACAACTGTCTCAAACTCCAGCTTCAGGGAATCTGACAGCTTCATACCAAGAAACATGAAGTTAAATGAAGTATTAAAAAAAAGACAAACAACCCAGGTATAGTGAGTGCATGGCTTTAACCACAACAAAATCTTAAATTCAAGACCAGCCGCAATTATATAAAGAAACTTTGTCTCTAAAAAAAAAAAAAAAAAAGTCAGCGGGCAGTGGCAGGGCAAGCTTTTAATCCCAGTACAAGAGAGGCAGGTGGATCTCTTTGAGTTTGAGGCCAGCCTGGTTTAGGTCTACAAGAGCTAGTTCTAGGACAGGCTCCAAAAGCTATAGAGAAACAGTCAAGAAAAACCAAAAGACCAGGGCTCCTCTTATACATACAAACAAAACAAAACCTTTAAACAAACAAACAAGCTAGGAATGAAAGATGGCCCAGGACTCAAGAGCACTTACTGCTCTTCTGGAGGACCCAGGTTCAATTCATGGCACTTACATGGCAGTTCATGAAACTCCGGTTTCAGGGGATCTGACATCCTCACCAATGAACATAAGAACAAATTTCACAGTGATACATTATAAACCTGTAGTCATGTGGATCTGAGCCTGGCCTACACAGGGAGTCCCAGGACAGCAGGACTACTCAGAGCTTAAAAAATTTAAAGACTGGCCAGGCGGTGGTGGTGCACACCTTTAATCCCAGCAGAGGCAAGCCTATACATCTGTACCAATGTTTAGGGTCCCCAGCCCCTGCCCACAGAAAAAGCTTTTGACGTCCTGGAAGGAGCAAAAGAGTGCTCCCACTGCCAGCTCCTGAATGTGTTCAGAAGCGCCACTGGCACAAGCCTAAAAAGGCCTCGCTTAGCTCTGGCAGGGCTTCTAGGATGCTCTGGTCCACAAGCGAAGCCTGGCAGATCACCGACTGATCAGCAGGGATTAGGATGGACCACAAACATACATGCATATAAATGAACTCACCCTGGGCGATGACATCCTCAATGTTTTTTCCATTCAGCTCACTGATGACCTGTGGTAGACAACCACACCTAGTGGTCAGTATCAACACTTTCCCAGCCACAATTGGTGGTACAACATAGGGGCCAAGTGTTCTGAAGGTTCTAGACCCGCACCATTGTCACAGCAGCTGGCCAAGAGCCACAGGACTGAATCCTCTGAACAATAATGCTGGCAGTGGTTAAGTTTCAAATGCTAGCATTCAAAGGCTCATGACGGGAGTTTGGGTTCCATCCCTGCAGCCTAAAGAGGGTAAAATACTTTTCTAGAACATTTTAGGGGCAAAGAGTAGCTCTATTGATAACTCCATGTACTACTGTTTTGTTTTTGTTTTTTCTTTCCAGACAGGATTTCACTCTGTAGCTTGGGTGGCTACCCTTCCCAAGTCGTGCCCCAACACTTCCATCAGTCAGACAGCATTAATCTCAGCTCCAGAGAAATCCAGATACTCCTGGCCTCTGAAGCAACTACTCATGTGTGTGTATCACCTACTGCACACCGTAATTAATAAGAACACAATAAAGTTACTTGGTCTACTTAGCGAGTTCCTGGTTAGAAATACAAAGTAAGACCTTGTCTCAAAATTATTAGAACTACACGAATTGAGTCGTACTAAACTTCCACGAAAGCATGATGACCTGGCTTTTGTCTTACACTCATTTCTTGGCCTGAACAAGAAGCTTAAAAAAGGGTATTTAAAAAGAAACCACCACTAAGTCCGGCTTAGGATTCTTCCCTCCCTCCATTTCCAACAAGCCATTCACAATTTAGTTAAGACCCTGCTTTAATACGGTAAGGGCCGCCACGGGCCGACATTTGTACCCGGACCAAAGGGAAGCAAGCAGCAAGCTACCTTGTTGAGCCGGTCATCGTCCGCCTCGATGCCCACGCTGTCTAGTATCTTCTTAATGTCTTTGGCGCTAGGAGAGGAGTTGCCCCCAAGGGCGGCAAGCAAGTAAGAGGCGACGTAGCGCATGCTGAACGGGACAGAGAGAGGAAACAGCGGCGGCGTTACCAAGAGGCCTACGGCTTACCCCTCCATTTTAGGCAACAAGTGAGACCACGTGCGGCCCGAAACTTCCAACCATGGGAGGCCGCGCACCTCTAGAATCCCCGCCGCCACCCACCCTTCAGTCTGAACCCCAGCTGGCGGCCCGACAGGCAAGTCTACTCACTCGGCTGCTGCGGACCGGCCTCACGCGTGCGACCTCGGCGGCGTCAGGCGGTGAAAGGAAGACGCTGACGCAGTGGGCGGGGGTAAACCGCTACCCAGAAGCCCCCGGGACGCGCACGGCGCCGCACGGGGGCGCCTCCCAGTGACGAAATGGGCAACCGGAAGGAAGCCATCGCCCTGAGTGAAGTCAGGTGTTCACCCCAGCGAGGACAGCAGGTTGTTCGGGGACCAGGTGCTCAAGTAATGTGGGCGAGAGTCCCCCGAGACCCATGAGGGCACGGAGGAAGGACCTCCAGGAGTTTTCAAACCCCTTTAACGCCTCGCATTCCCAACATGCCACGCGGCGCTACAACTCCCAACATGCAGTGCTGAGGCCCCACCCGAGTGAACTGCAAGTCCCATGATGCATCATTGCCAGGGTGAAGCTTGCCACCGGAAGTGCGCCCCCCTTTGGCCTTCTCTTGTTGCACGTGGGCTAGATGTGGGGCTGGAGGTTCAAATTGTGGTTGTGTGCCAATCGTCCCCTGGCCTTAGGCACCAGAAGTCCGAAGTCTTACAGGGATAATGGATCCCATGTTCAGCTGGCCCGGGGGTGGTGGGCTATCTGTCTGGGGGGTTAGTGTCTGCAGCCATATCTGGTGACATCTTTTTTTTTTTTCCCCAGACAGGGTTTCGCCATATAATTCTGACTATCCCGGGCATCTCTATGTAAACTAGGCTGGCCTCGAACTCACAGAGATCCGTCTGCCTCTTCTACCCTAGTGTGCGGGCCATAGTGGAGCACATCTTTAATCTCAGCCCTCGGGAGGCAGAGGCAGGTGGATCACTGAGCTCCAGGACAGCCGGGACAAAGACTGTCGGGGGGGGGGGGGGGGTGCCTCTAATCCCAGCATAGGGTGCCTCTGCGGGCGATGGTGGCGCACGCCTTTAATCCCAGCATTTGTGATGCAGAGGCGGAAGATCTCTGAGTTTGAAGCCAGCCTAGTCTACCAGTTCCAGAAGAGTGAGGGTTACACAGGAAAACCCTGTCTAGAAAAACAACAAAAGCGTGTCTCTACATTCGCCTCTGAGAGCCTACCTTTCTTCCCAGCTAGGCCAGAAGAGTCTGGCACTAGAGACCAGTGCTTCAAATGCTGTTGGAACAGGTACCCATGCCCTTGAGTAATGATGAAGCCTGAGTTAGCAGCCTTATTTTGCCCCTATCTTCCCAAGATAGTGTAGCGCGTAAAAGGTACATGGGACCAAGCATGACAATCTGAGCTCCATCCCAGGATTCACGTGGTGGAAAGAAGTTAGGTATTCCCACAAATTGTCCTCCAACCCACAGACATGAATGCATAAATAAATGCATAAAAAAAGAAAGAAAAAAGTCTTTGTCTTAGCTGGGCAGTGGTGGCGCACGCCTTTAATCCCAGCACTCCTGAGGCAGAGGCAGGTGGATCTCTGTGAGTTTGAGACCAGCCTGGTCTAAAAAAACTAGTTCCAGGACAGGCTCCAAAGCTGCAAGAGAAACCCTGTCTTGGAAAAAAAAAAAAAAGTCTTCGTCTTACAAGACCAGTAAATCTTCACAAGTAGTAACTTTGAGCTGAGAAATGAGAAGCCTGCTCTAACCCTGCCAAGACTACAGTACAAGTTGGCCTGAAATAGGTCATGCTGGCAGAAGCCAACTGTGGGGGACAACCTCCAGGACAGTGTCACCTTACTTTGTGTGTAGTGCCTCACATTACTAGAATGAGTCCAGACTAGGTGTTGCTGTTGGAAGAATTATTTATGGATGAGTGCTGTCTTCCTCCATGTCTGCATGACAGAAGACATCAGATCCCATTAAAGACAGTCCTGAGCCACCACGTGACTCAGGTCCTCTGAAAGAACCACTAGTGCTCTTAAACACGGAGCCATCTCTCTAGCCCCTGGTTGATTTTTCTTTTAATGGGAATGTGTATATGCCTGCTTGTTTGTATGTGTACCACATGTGTGCAGTGCCTTCAGAAGCCAGAATTTAACATCAGTTCCCCTGGAACTGGACATACAGGCAGTAGTAAGATGCCTGATATGAGCTGGGCAGTGGTGGCGCATGCCTTTAATCCCAGCACTCAGGAGGCAGAGTCAGGTGGATCTCTGTGAGTTTGAGGCCAGCCTGGTCTACAAGAGCTAGTTCCAGGACAGGCTCCAAAGGTACAGAGAAACCCAGTCTCAAAAAAAAAAAAAGGGGGGGCAACCTTAAAGATGCCTAATGAGGATACTGAGCCCTTTCTCCAGACTTCTCTTTTATTTTATTTTATTTGAGACGTGACTCATGAAACTCTGGCTTGCCTGGAACTCACAGAGATCCACTTGCTTCTACTTTCAAAGCGCTGGGATTAAACACATGCACACCATACCTGGCATGATTTTTTTTTATGTTGTGATTTTTTTTTAAAGATTTATTTATTTACTTATTTTGTATACAGTGCTCTGTCTGTCTGTATATTTGCTGGCCAGAAGAGGGCACCAGATCTCATTACACATGGCTGTGAGCCACCATGTGGTTGCTGGAAATTTAAGGTAGGCCCTCTGGAAGAGCAGTCAGTGCTCTTAACCTCTGAGCCATCTCTCTAGCCCTATGCTATGATTTTTAAAAAAACAAAAAACAAAAACACAACTCTAATACATAACAGGGCTGGTGAGATTGCTCTATGGTGAAGAACTTTTGCACCTTATATTCCATGTACCAGCATACCAAGCTCAGTAGTATAAAGTTATGTAACAGTTGTACAATTATTGTTTTTGAGACAGGTCTTGCTGTACAGCCTAAGCTGACAATCCTCCCATCTCAGGTAGGTCCTGGGCTTGCAGGTGAGCACAATTATACTAAGCTTCGGGACTGGTTTTTAATTAATTAATTAATCCATTTATTTATTTATTTTTGTTTTCTTGAGATAGGGTTTCTCTATGTAATAGTCCTGGCTGTCCTGGAACTTGCTTTGTAGACCAGGCTGGTCTCGAACTCACAAGAGATCCGCCTGCCTCTGCCTTCCGAGTGTTGGAACTAAAGGTGTGCGCCACCACCGCCCAGCTGGGACTGGTTTGGTTTTTTTTTTTTTTTTAATTGATTTTAATTAAGCTCTACATTTTTCTCTGCTCCGCTCCCTGCCTCTCCTCTCCCCTCTTCAACCCCCCCCCCCAAGGTCCCCATGCTCCCAATTTACTCAGGAGATATTGTCTTTTTCTACTTTCTACTTCTCATGGAGATTAGATCTATGTAAGTCTCTGTTAGTATCCACATTGTTGTCTAAGTTCTCTGGGATTGTGGTTTGTAGGCTGGTTTTCTTTGTTTTATGTTAAAAACCACCTATGAGTGAGTACATGTGATAATTGTCTTTTTGTGTCTGGGTTACCCCACACAAAATAGTTTTCTAGCTCCATCCATTTTCCTGCAAAATTCAAGATGTCGTTATTTTTTTCTGCTGTGTAGTACTCAATTGTGTAAATGTACCTCATTTTCCTTATTCGTTCTTCAGTCGAGGGGCATTTAGATTGTTTCCACGTTCTGGCTATGACAAACAAAGCTGCTATGAACATAGCTGAGCACATGTCCTTGTGGCACAATTGAGCATCCTTTGGATATATACCCAAAAGTGGTATTACTGGGTCTTGAGGAAGGTTGTTTCCTAATTTTCTGAGAAATCGCCACACTGACATCCAAAGGGGGGAGTGCAAGTACCAGCTTGCATTCCCACCAGCAATGCAGGAGTGTTCCCCTTTCCCCACAACCTCTCCAGCATAAGTTGTCATCAGTGTTTTTGATCTTGGCCATTCTTTCAGGTGGAAGATGGAATCTCAGAGTTGTTTTGATTTGCATTTCTCTGATGACTAAGGATGTTGAACATTTCCTTAAGTGTCTTTCAGCCATTTTAGATTCCTCTGTTGAGAGTTCTCTGTTTAGGTCTGTATTCCATTTTTTTTTATTGGATTTTGTATTCTTTTGGTATCCAACTTTTTTTTTTTTTGAATTTTCGAGACACGGTTTCTCTGTAGCTTTTTGGTTCCTGTCCTGGAACTAGCTCTTGTAGACCAGGCTGGCCTCGAACTCACAGAGATCCACCTGCCTCTGCCTCCCAAGTGCTGGGATTAAAGGAGTGCGCCACTACCGCCCGGCTGGTATCCAATTTCTTGAGTTCTTTGTACATTTTGGAGATCAGACCTCTGTCTGATGTGGGATTAGTGAAGATCTTTTCCCACACTGTAGGCTGTTGTTTTGTCTTGTTGACCGTGTCCTTTGCTTTATAGAAGCTTTTCAGTTTCAGGAGGTCCTGTTTATTAATTGTTTCTCTCAGTGTCTGTGCTGCTGGGGTTCTATTTAGGAAGTGGTCTCCTGTGCCAATACGTTCAAGTGTACTTCCCACTTTCTCTTCTATAAGGTTCAGTGTGGCTGGGTTTATGTTGAGGTCTTTGATCCATTTGGATTTGAGTTTTGTGCATGATGATAGATATGGGTCTATTTTCATTCTTCTACATGTTGATATCCAGTTATGCCAGCACCACTTGTTAAATATGCTTTCTTTTTTTCATTTGATTTTTTTTGCTTCTTTGTCAAAAATCAGGTGTTCGAAGATGTGTGGATGGATATCTGGGTTTTCTATTCAGTTCCATTGGTCCTTCTGTCTGTTCTTATGTCAATATCAGGCTGTTTTCAGTACTGTAGCTCTGTAGTAGAGTTTGAAGTCAGGGATTGTGATGCCTCCGGAAGTTCTTTTTTTATATTTTATATTTATTTATTTATTATGTATACAATATTCTGTCTGTGTGTATGCCTGAAGGCCATAAGAGGGCACCAGACCCCGTTACTGATGGTTGTGAGCCACCATGTGGTTGCTGGGAATTGAACTCAGGACCTTTGGAAGAGCAGGCAATGCTCTTAACCTCTGAGCCATCCCTCCAGCCCCCCAGAAGTTCTTGTATTGTACAGTGGGACTGGTTTTTGTAAGGATCTTTCTGACAGCTTTGTCGAAACAGTGAAAAAGAGACAGGTACTAGGAAGAATGGAAGCCCGGAGGCCACGGGGAGCTTGCCCGTTGCATAGAGGCATAGACTGTTGACTGATGGTCCTCTTGTTCATTTCCAGTTCACCAGCTCTGTTGAGAGTGTGGAGTGCTGCGCTGGAGAGATGGCTCAGAGGTTAAGAGTATTGCCTGCTCTTCCAAAGGTCCTGAGTTCAATTTCCAGCAACCACATGGTGGCTCACAACCATCTGTAACGGGGTCTGGTGCCCTCTTCTGGCCTTCAGGCATACACACAGACAATATTGTATACATGATAAATAAATAAATATAAAATATAAAAAAAGGATGTGGAGTGTTAACTGTGCTATTCACCAGTTAAAGGACTTGGGCAAGATATTATATCTCAACTTTTTTGTGTTTTTTATGTTTTTGTTTTTTTATTGTGAGATCCACAGGATTCAAAGAGGCATAGCCAGGAAGCTCATTCTCAGCGCAGCTGGTCCTGATGTTCAGCGAGGACATCCAAGGTCCAATAGCCTAGAGTTCACTGCAGAGCCTGGGAAGGAGGCCCTACACTCGGTGGTTCTCAACCTCCCTACTGCCACCACCCTTTAATACAGTTCACGTTTTAAGTGACCCCCTAACCATAAAATTATTTTTATTGCTACTTCATAATTGTACTTTTACTAGTGTTATAAATCAAATGTAAATATTTTTGAAGAAAGGTTTGGCGAAGGGGTTGCGACTCACAAGTCGAGAACTGCTGTCCTACAGGGTTCCCACAGGAAGCCCTTGGTGCTAGCTGCGCATTGGGCATTCAGAGTTTGAGCTTCTAACAAGGAGTGCGACAATACCCTAAAGTTCTACCCGAAATTTCTGCCTCAGAATGCACTTGGTGCCCGGACTATGCAGTGCCACAGCAAGTCTGGGGTTGTGGAGGGCTGAAAAAGTCAGTTTCCATGCGCGAAGCCTGCCTCCCCAGGGCGGGCAACCAAACAGGAGGTGGGAGTCAGCGTCCCAGGAGTTCCTAGTGGCTAACGGGGAAGGGCGGAGCCCGAACGCCCGCCCGGAAGCGCGCCGGCGGGAAGCCGGCGTGGAGCGCGCCTATACTGGCGCGGGGATCGTCGCTGCAGGTATTCAGTGGGTGGTGGGAAGTTTGCTGCAGAGGCGGGACCAAAGCGACTCCACGCCAACGGAGCCCCTCTATACATTTCCCATATGACGGAGGTGTGAATTGGGTTTTGTGGCGCGAGAGCTTCTCCAAGGGGCCGTGATGTGAGATTCAAGCCCTGGAAACCCAAAGTTTTCTTGGCTCCCTGTTTGCTGACCCTTTATTGCACAGCGAAGCCTGTAGTGGAAGAGGGTCCTGGGTCCTCCCCAAACTGATGAGTGTAAAGGTTAGGGGTGGGCCCTTATTTCAAGAGTCCTGTAGGAGGGGTCTGGGTCACATGGCCAGATTACCCTTGTCCTTGATCTAGCAGAGTTCCCCTCTGTTCACAAAGTCTCCCTTCCGGGTGGCCCTTGAGACAGGAGGATCTAGTTCTCATTAACAGCACAGACGTAGGTCCTTGGGCTGCAGTGACCACTTTGTACCCCTCAGGCCCTGAATTCTTGGACCAGTGGTTTCAAGAGCTCCCTCTTCCAGACTGAGTTATTGTTACTCTGATCGGGAGGAGGAACTGGTCCCCTAAAGCTCACTCCTCCCCCTGCTTCTGCAGCTTTCCTCAGCCTTGCCTGAGCAGGCTTGCTTGGCAAGCTGGGACATGTCTGGTCCCCGAGGACCTTCCATGGGTGATGGCTGCAGTGTTGGAGGGGCTGGAGCCGGAGGAAACTGCAGCTGCTGCAGAGGATGCTGCAAGATCCGCTGTGGAGGCTGTGGAATCCAGGCCCGGGGCACCTTTTCTCCTGGCTGGGAACCAGCTGAACTTAGACGTGCACCCGGGGGGCTGCCATCGGCTGCAGTACCTGTGTTCCCAGCAGCCCCCAGAGCTGCTGCAGGTGGAGTTCTTGCGACTCAGTACCCACGAGGACCCTCGACTGCTAGATGACACCCTAGCCCAGGTTCCGTGGAGTCTGTTGCGCCTTCGCTCCCTGGTCCTCAAAGGTGAGTACCCTTATTCTGACCCTGTCCTGCTTTGCCTCTGCTTCTTGGTCCACAAAGGCCATCTTGTCCCAACCCTAGCTCCAGATCTCTCTTCTCCCTACACCTAGGTGTGAACACCTACCCCACGGCTTGCTTTCTTTGTCCTCAGCCCTATCACCTTCCTCCCCACAGTGCGGCTGGCTGGGCTCTGTCTTTCCAGTGAGGACGCTGAAGGTGCCCAGTTGGGTCCCTGCAGATGCCAGGTGTTGTCGGGTGATGCTGTCATCTGATAGGCACTGGTGGTCTTCTCTGTTTTTCTCTATCCCAACGGCCGGCTTCACAGGGAAGCTTCTTCCTCCCTACTACTTCCTCTGGCAGTCAGGGCTGAACCAAGACTCCAACTCTGAGGGCCACAGCTCTCTCCCCCACTTCCAGGCGGCCAGAGCCGGGGCGCCCTGGGTGCCTGCCTCCGTGGTACCCTGACCACTCTGCCTGCTGGCCTGAGTGACTTGGCCTGCTGCTTGGCCCACCTGGACCTGAGCTTCAACAGACTGGAGACGCTGCCGCCCTGCATCCTGGAGCTGCGCAGCTTGGATGCACTGCTGCTTTCTCACAACCGTCTCTCGGAGCTGCCCGAGGTCCTGGGGGCCCTGCCTGCTCTCACCTTCCTCTCTGTGAGGCACAACTGCCTAGAAAAGCTACCCGCAACCCTGGGGTCCCTGTCCGCTCTTCAGCGTCTTGATCTCTCTGAGAATCTTCTAGACACCATACCCTCCGAGATTGGAAACCTGAGCAACCTCAGTGAGCTCAATCTGGCCTCCAACCGACTGCAGAATCTCCCAGCCTCTCTTGGTGAGTAACCATGGTACCAGCTTCGTTTCACCAGCTAATACAGTGTGCCCCTCCCCCACAGCCAGTGCCCATACCTCCATTGCCCTGTGGGCCCCTGCAACCCTAAAGTCTTGGGATTGCCTTGGCACGTGAACCCTCACTGCTCCCAGGTAGCCCCTTGACTTTGCTTCTGCCTCCTTGGCTCCTCGTAGTTCATATCCATCTTTGTCCCGCCACACGATAGAGCCTGAAGCCTTTAGTGTGAGTATCTTGTCAAGGTGCCCAGAGCCAACCCTAAACCAGCACTTGCCTGCAGCGGGGCTACGGTCCCTGCGGCTCCTTGTTCTGCACAGCAATCTCCTGACCTCAGTGCCCACTGGCCTGGCCCACCTGCCACTGATCACTCGGCTTGACCTAAGGGACAACCAGCTCCGGAACCTGCCTGCTGAGCTCCTAGACGCCCCCTTTGTACGCGTGCAGGGGAACCCTCTGGGTGAGGCCTCTCCAGCACCCCCAAGTCCCCCAGGTAGGCTTGGCATGGGCATGGTCAGGCTATAAGAAGACAAAGGCATGTCATCATTGTAACCACAAGCCTGCCCCTTGTGCAGACATATCCCAGATTCCGGAAATGCCCAGGCTCTTCCTAACCTCGGATTTGGACAGGTATCAGTGGGAAGGTGGCTTGAGACATCTGTCTACCCTGTCTCCCTGGACACATGGGGCACCTTGTCTGTCTGCCCTCATTCCTCTTTCCTCACTCAGCTTCCTTGTGACTCCCCATGGCTGTTCTGTGACCCTGGCCTGTGGTGTCCGCCTACAGTTCCCAGCAGGAGCCACCACCACGCCCATCACCATCCACTATCGACTGTGGCTGCCGGAGCCTCACCTGGTCTCCCTGGGACCTCATGACTTCTTGCTAAGTGGTGTTCTGGAGTTGCAGCCCCATGGGGTGGCTTTCCAGCAGGTGTGTAAAGGATGGGTAGGGGGCAGGTGTAGGCTGGCCTTCTCTCACACACCACCATTGCCTGACAGGATGTGAGCTTATGGCTGCTGTTCGTCCCCCCACGAGTCCAACGCTGCCGTGAGGTAGTTGTAAGGACGCGGAGTGACGACAGCTGGACTGACCTAGAGACCCACCTGGAGGAAGAGGCACCCAAGGTGACAGCTGCCTAGGCCCTTGGGAGTGAGGGGACAGGAGCAGCCTGCCCTGACACCACCCACCCTTGCCCATCATCTCTGCCCTGACCCTTTCCTCCCATGTGTTCCAGAGGCTCTGGGCTCGATGCCAGGTGCCCCACTTCTCCTGGTTTCTTGTCGTTTTACGCCCAGTATCCAACACTTGCCTGTTGCCACCAGAGGGAGCACTTTTGTGCTCCTCAGGTCATCCTGGGGTCAAAGTCACCTTTCCTTCTGGGGCCACAGAAGAGCCTCGCCAAGTCTCCATGCAGGTATAGTGGTCAGGCCAGTGCCAAGGGTGGCAGGGGGTGCCTCAGCATACAGGAAGACACTCACGGTTCTCTGTCCAGGTAGTGCATATGGCTGGTCTAGAGCTGAGAGCCCTCCTGGAAGAGTCAGAGGCATCAGTGAGCCCCTTGCTGTGCCTCTCACAGAGCGGGCCCCCCAGCTTCCTACAGCCAGTCACTGTGCAGTTGCCCTTGCCCCCTGGTGTTACAGGTGAGGCTTGCTTGCTTCAGGACCAGAGCTGGGTGCTTAGAAGTGGGAGCTACATTTAGAGAGGGCTTCAGCCGTTTGCTATTTCCTGTCCAGGGTTCAGTCTGGACCGCTCCCACCTACACCTGCTCTATCGAACACCCTCGACAGCCACCTGGGATGACATCACCACTCAGGTGGCGCTGGAACTCACCCACCTGTACGCACGCTTCCAGGTCACACACTTCTCCTGGTCAGTGTCCCCTAGCTTCCTCAGCACCCCTTCTGCCCTTCATGGGTATGGCCACACCTCAACTCCGGCACTTCCAGGTACTGGCTCTGGTATACCACCAAAACCTGTGTAGGGGGCCTGGCACGGAAGGCCTGGGAACGGCTGCGGCTGCACCGCGTGAACCTCATTGCACTGCAGAGGCGCCGGGACCCTGAGCAGGTCCTGCTGCAGTGCCTACCCCGCAACAAGGTGGGGCAGCAGGAAGGCGGGGGGGGGGGGGAGTGTGTGACCTGAAGGCTAGAGTGGCTACAGAGTTTTGACCTCTAATCCCTGTGGGTGCTCCACAGGTCGATGCCACCCTGTGTCGGCTGATGGATCGATACCGTGGCCCTGAACCCTCTGACACCGTGGAGATGTTTGAGGGTGAGAAGTTCTTTGCAGCCTTTGAGCGGGGCATTGATGTAGATGCTGGTAGGTCTCTTCTCCAGGGGGCACTGGGGTGTGATCCCTTGACTCCCCCCTACTGAATTCGCACCCCCCTCCCTCCACAGACCGTCCAGACTGCGTGGATGGCAGAATCTGCTTTGTTTTCTATTCACACCTGAAGAATGTAAAGGAGGTATACATCACCACAGCCTTGGACCGGGAAGCTCAGGCTGTCCGAGGCCAGGTGGGCTGATGTGTCAGGACCCCCAAGGTACCTGGACTAAGGCTACAGTTCTGAACCCCATCTGTAGACAGAGTTTTCCTATCATGCAGCCACTCCCAAATAATCACTCAGAGGCTTAGTATGAATTACAAATGCCCGGCCAAAGCTCAGACTTATTACTAACTAGCTCTTACATTTTAAGCTAACCCATATTCCTTATTTATGCTCTGCCACTTGGTGGTACCTGTATTAGCATGGCACATTCATCTCCTGCTCCCTCTGCATTTGACTGACAAACCCCCGGTTCTGCCCTTCTTCCCAGCATTCTCAGTCTGGTTCCCCTGCCCAGTCTCTTTCTTTCCAGCTATTGGCCAGTCAGCTTCTTTATTAAACCAATCACAGCAACATATATTCATACAGCGTAAAGGGATATTCCTTAGCACCCACCTGATCCTTCCCCAGGTGTCCTTTTATCGGGGTTCACTTCCCGTGGAGGTGCCTCAGGAAGCCGAGGCTGCCCGGCAGAGGAAGGGCACAGATGCACTGTGGATGGCCACCTTGCCCATCAAGCTGCCGGTGAGACTGGAGAGGCGTGAGCTGACAGGAGGAAACAGATCCCTGGGTGAGCAAAGACAAGAGGATGGGTTCAAGCTTACTGTATCCTTGTCTCCTGACAGAGACTCCGGGGGCCCCAGGGAAGTGGGCAGGGGACAGACTTCTCCCTGATGCCTCTGAACCTGGGTGATGCAGAAACTGGTTTCCTGACTCAGAGCAACTTGTTGAGTGTGGCCTCACGCCTAGGTCCTGACTGGCCAACCGTGGCCCTGCACCTAGGTATGCCCTACCGTGAGCTACAGCGTATCCGGCATGAATTCAGGTGAGCTTCTGACTCCCATCAACTTCACAACACACACACACACACACACACACACACACACACACACACACACACACACAGTAGCTGAAAGCGTTCAAAGATGGAGGCGGAGCAAACACCAGCCTGGATACGGAGGGTCTGGTCATCAGCCCATGGAGCAAGAAACTCCTTTTTGAAACATTGAGCCTTTGTATGTGGTGGGTGGTCCTGGGCAGAATGCCTTCATCACCGCTCTTTTCCCCCCCAGGGATGACCTGGATGGGCAGATCCGCCACATGCTCTTCTCCTGGGCTGAGCGCCAGGCTGGACAGCCTGGGGCTGTGGGACACTTGGTGCAGGCCCTGGAGCAGAGTGACCGGCAGGATGTGGCTGAAGAGGTGCGTGCCATCTTGGAGCTCGGCCGTCACAAGTATCAGGACAGCATCAGGCGCACAGGACTGGCCCCTGAGGACTCGCCTCTGCCTGGCACCTCAGCTTCACAGACCCCAGAGTCTGCTCAGGCCTAGGCTCAGACTTAAGCTGGCCCTTGACTTTGCTTGACCAGTGGGCAGAGCCCTCCGCTATCCTTCTACCTCACCTCTGTGGCACAGTGCCCCAGCATACAGAAACTCCTCATGGCTTTAAAAGCTTGGTATATTTACGAGTTGAGATAGGTCTTACTGTCTAGCCCAAGCTAGCCTCCAGCTCCCCGTGTACCTCTGAGATTGATTACTTACAGGATAGAGGGAGGGGTGCCTAAGTGATCGGAAGCCTAGTCCTCCTGTTAAGATGAGGGCAGAAAAGGCCTGGAGAGATGACTCAGCAGTTAACAGCACTGGCTGCTCTTCCGAGGGACCCAGTTTCAATTCCTAGTACCTACATGGTGGCTCACAACAGTCTGTAACTCAAGTTGTACCTACATGGTGGCTCATAACAGTCTGTAACTCAAGTTCCAGAGGATCAGACACCCTCCTCTGGCCTCCACAGCACCAGGCACGCATGTGGTGTACAGACATGCATGCGGGCAAAACATCCATATACATAAAATAAAACCTATTTATTGTGTGTGTCAGAGAAAAGCTTTGCAGAGGTTGTTCTCCCGTTTCTCCCCTTCCAAGTGCTCCCTGGGAATGAATTCGGGCATCACCAGGCTTAGTTGCAAACACCATTACCCAGTGAGCCATTTCTAGGTCCTCGTGTGTCACTTCCTCAGGGATGGGGAGGAGCCATTCTACATAGTAACCCTGTAGCAGGTGTGGATACAAAGTCATCTGTAACAGACTGGTGCATAGGCCCCGCCCACCAGTATCTGTGGGCGGTGTCTAAGGAGCATCTATCTTGGTGCTCTGGGACCAAACCTCCCCCGGGCCACCCCATCCACACGTTGCCTGCCCCCGGTACTTAGTCTCTATCCCGGTTTGAGGTGGGAAGATCAAAGAGGGCCTCGGGATACGCCAGAAAGCCCCCTCAAAGGTAGCCTGAGGCTGTGGCTGGTGGCAGTGGCCACGCCGGCCGGGAGGGGGAGCCGACAGCAGCGAGTTTAGGGCGGAGCGGGCGCGCCTCCGAGAGACGCGCCTCCCAGCTTAGGTGCAGGCCCCGCGCGCGGCACAGCGGGGAGGCGATTCCGGCGGTGGCCGTGTGGTGAGTGCTAGCCGGCCAGTTTCTGTGGCGCCCACCCAGATCTGGCTGGGTTGCGGGGAGGAAAAGGGTGGCATTGGTGGCTGGGAGAGGTGGCATCTGTTCAGACACCGCGTCTCCGGCAGAGCCTGGACCAACGGTAACCTCGACCGGCTGTCTCGGGTGTGGAAGGCCGTGCTCGGTCTCGGCGCTGCCGGGCGCGCTCCCCGCGCACACGTGTCCCAGCAGTGTGGAAGCCCCAGAGCTGGACCTGAGTTGTCTTTTGGTTTTTTAGTCTTTCTTTTTTCTGGGGCTGGGGGCGCCGCACACGTGGGAACCCGCGGGATGTGCGTGGGCACGTACATAGTTAGAATCCGCGTCGTCCGGATGGAGATAGCGAGGCCAGCTCAGCCCTGACCGTGGGGTAAAGGATATGATCTGCCCTGGAGCAGAGGATGTACCCCCATCCTTGGTTTTTCTTTGTAGGATAGCTGGGGTATCTCGCATTAGAGGATCTCTTTATGACCCTTCTAGCTAGCGTGGGGAAGCTTACCTCCCTAAGAGGAAGGGCTGAGGGGGCTGGATTGGGAGGAGGGGCACACTGGTGGCGGGGCTCAGCCCCAGCCCAGTCACTTTTCTTTTTCTTTTCTTTCTTTCTATTCCCCTCCCCGCCCCCAGTTGGGATCTCTATGTGGCTTTGACTGTCCTGGAACTCTCTGTAGACCAGGCTAGCTTTGAACTCACAGAGATCCGCCTGCCTCTGCCTCCCGAGTGCTTGGTTTAAAAGTGAGCGCCACCACTGCCTGGCTGCTTTTCTTTTAGGCAGGAAATGGGTAGCTTCATTCATGGAAATGCAGAAGAAGCTGTTAGCCTCTGTATGCTGAACTGATCTTTCTCAGTTGGCCTGACTGCGGAAGGCTGGGACAGCGGCTAGACTGGGCAATCAGGTTTCTATGGTAACATAGAGGGTGCTAAGGGAGCCCTGACAGCTGTCTCAAACTAATGAGAGTCCACAATAAAAAGCCCTTTAATCCCAGCACCCAACGTAGAGGCAGCACCCAGTTCGAGGCCAACCTGGTCTACAGAGGGAGTTTCAGGACAGCCAGGGCTACACAGAAAAATCTTGTCTCAAAAAAACAAAAATCCTGGGGCTGGATGAGAGAGACAACAGCCCAGAGGGTTCCCCTTGTCTGCTGTTCCAGGAACCCTTCACTCTCTGCTCAGCAACTGTTCTCCCTGGTGTTAACCTGTTTTGTTTAGTTCTGGTTCTGGTGCAGGGCTGACTCAGTCCATGGGATCTCAGTGCCTGCCTGGCTCTTCCGTACTGGCTTCAGATAGTCTGATTTCCAGGACACACACACATCAGCCAGGTGCCCAGATCCCAGCTGTGAGGGGAGATAGCAGCTGAGGGACAGCAGGTTCACTATTCTCGAGAGCAGAGGCATAGGGAAGGATGGACTTCCTCTGGAGAAGGGGGAGCAGGGAGAGCTGCTGTGGTAATCAGACTGCAGTTCAGAGTTCAGTCCTTCAGCACATACCAGGCTTAGGAAGGACAGGTACTCCTCCACTGAGGCCCCTGGGGCAGAGGGCAGAGGGCACCTGGGGCAGAGGGCAGAGGGCGCCTGGAGTGCCGCCCCCGTGTCCTCTGGACCTGTTAGGTGAGCAGGGCCTGTGCTTGTCAGTGGCCTTTGAAAGTTAAGCATCCTTTCCTTGACCTTCCCAGAGAACAGGTATACCTTCTCGTGCCCCAACCTGAGGTTCCCTGATGGGTACACCCAGGTCTCGCAGCACAGTGGGTGTTGACCCGCTTCTCAAGGGCACATGCTGAAAGATCCGAACAGGGTGTCTCATTCACTGGGGTTCCAGGGCTATAGACAGCTGTGCTCATCCCATAGGCTGCCGACAGAAACCTACCGAGTGGCCTGCAAACGTGGTGGCCTGGGCCTGGGGTCCTTGTGGGTAGGCTCTTATGATTAGTTTGTCCCTTCTTAACTCTCTCTTAGGCTAGGCCCAGCCCGAGACCCCCAGAAGTTGTCTTACTCCTGTCTTTTCCCAAAGCTGCGGAGATTATCACCTAGCCCAAAGTGAAAGAGAAAGTCCCCCCCCCCAGGTCCGCCCCGCCCCGCCCCACGGCCAATCCCTGTAGCCCTTCGCCTCCTCCCTCCCCGGCCGGCCTCTTTATCTCTTCAGCAAGCGGGCTAGCTCTACAGCCGCGGAGCAGCAGTTGTGCGCACTCTGGGGTGCGCTCAGGGTGAGCAGAACCCGGCGGCTTGTATGGGGAGAGGTGAGCAACGGGTCCAGAGGCTCTTTAGTGTGAGACAGCCATGTGAGCCCTCGTGGCAGCACTGAGGGTACTGGCCTGTGTGTGACAGGTGACCTCTGAGGGCTCAGGGAGATACACAGAGGAGGACTCAGGACTCCTGGAACCCACCCCAGCTCAGCTTTGATGATTGTGTCCCTCAGGGGATAAAGAGGCTGGCTCCCGAATCCCCATCCTTGCAGCTGATAGGAGAGGCCTTTCTGCCACCCTAAGGGAATGGGGTGTACCAATCACGGATGCCTTGGGAGACAGACATCCCTCTACTTCCCTGCTCGTTCCATTTATTTCTGTCCTGTCTTCCCCGTGTCCTTATCCCTAGATTCCTGCGTCTGTCGGGAGTGAAACACTTCCCTTGGGAAGTGGACAGGAAGGTGGGCAATCAGCTCGGGGTGGGTGGGAATCTTGCTTTTCTGTGGGAAGGGGCTCTGTGGCCCAGGGTGAGCTGCTATGGAACTGAGTCTGCTCTGCCCAGGAGCTCCACAAAGGAGGAACCACCACTGCCCTATCCCGCTGACAGTGGCAGATGCTAGCTGCCTCTGCTCAAGGTTGGGAGCTGGCTGCTGCAGCTCAAGTCCAGGGTCCCGAGTACCACTGCACTAAAAGGCACCTGGCCCTTTAAAAGCTGGAGCTTGCTTTCTGTGCGTGAGCATGAGCGCCTGAGCGTGAGTCCCTGGCTGCCTGGGAGGACGCCACGGGGAGGGCATTGAAGGAAAGCCAGGTGGCCCCAGGGATGGGTGGCCTCCCTTTCTTCCTTCCCGCATCTCCCCCCTTTATCCCCAGGGCGCCTTAATGACTGCAGCCTGCAGCACGGGGTCTGGGGAGTGAGGGGCTTCGTGCCCTTGTGAGATGGTCGGTGGGTGGGAGGCGACTTTCTCTGATAGGCCACCATCTGTCACTCATTCTGTCCCTTCTTTCTTTCAGGTGGCAGAAGTCTTGAAATTGGTCTGAAGGTGAGGACATCCCCTCCGCCAACATCAGCCACCACCGCCAGCCACCCTCATTGTCCTCGGCAGCCCCTCCCCACCAGTGCCTCCACTTAACACACCGCCTGGTCTGAGTCAGCCTCCTGCTTCACTTGGTGTAAATGGCTGATAAGCAGATCAGGTCAGAGGGACCCCCCAACCCCTAGGCTTCCGTCTTGGCTTTCACCCCCTCCCCAGCATGACCTCCCCATCCCCCCATCCTGTGGTTGAGTATGGTAGTCCTGACACTTGACCCTGCATACACAGCCTGCCGGCCAAGCTCATCAATGGTGGCATCGCTGGGCTGATCGGGGTCACCTGCGTGTTCCCCATCGACCTGGCTAAGACACGGCTGCAGAACCAGCAGAATGGCCAACGCATGTATGCCAGCATGTGAGTGAGAAGAGCGTAGGAGGGACGAGGGCACAGCTTCCACCTCTGATCTCTGCTTCCACACCCCTGGGTTTGATAGAGGGGCAACAGGGTAGGGTGCGCCTGAGGGAGAGCCTAGCCCTGGCAGGCAGAGTATTTGGCTTCTCTGTGGGCCCTGGATGATCATACTGGGCAGAGAAGGCATTGGCTGCCCTTGCCTGACTCAGGGCCAGGGTCCAGCTGGCCACAGCTTATTGCCATCCTCTTGGCTACAGGTCTGACTGCCTCATCAAGACAATCCGCTCCGAGGGCTACTTCGGCATGTACAGGGGTGAGGCTTGGCAGGGGCGACAGGCGGGTCTGACTGGGAGGAGGGTCAGAGGTGCATGCCTGGGCTTGGTCTGTATGGACACACGTTATGTGTTGCTGGTAGCATCTGGGCACGATGGGGACCTCTGCCCACTCTTAGTGCTGGGGGAATTGGATGTCTGAGGGGATTTCTTCTGCAGGGTGGTGGGTCTCCACCCTCACGTGAACACTCTCCTATCCATCCCCTACTCTAAGAGCAGGACAGAGTGTGTTCTCTCTCTCAGTGGCTCGGATCTCCTCCACTACTTTATGTGATGAGCAGGACCACAAAGAGAGTAGGGCAGGGGGCTTATGCAAAGCAGCTTAGAAAACAATCCCTGAGGGTGGATTTGCCCAGATGCTGAGCCCTCAGCTCTGGGCCATTCACAGCCTTTCCTGAGCCTAAACCCACACTTTGCTCCCGCCAGTGGGAACACCTGTACCCAGGAAGGAGGCCCACTGCAGTCTCTGGGGGCCTGCTCCTCACTGCCTTTAAGGAGAGGTCTGTTCTGCCAAAATCAGAGACAGATGGAGGTGGAATTCTGGGGAGGGCAAAACGAGGGGAGGGAGGACACAGCGCCACCCCATCCTGCCTGGTTCCCGCCTGCCTGGCACAAAACAAGCCCATATGTGGGTGAGAGGGCAGGAGGCTGCAGCCAAGGAGTGCCAGGCAGGCTTTGCCAGTGTGGAGCAAAGTGTTATCCCAAAGCCTCCCTGACCCAAGCTACCCAACAAGTCTCTCCCCCACCTGACGTGCCTGTGTCCCCATAGGAGCAGCAGTTAACCTGACCCTGGTCACCCCCGAGAAGGCCATCAAGCTGGCGGCTAACGACTTCTTCAGACATCAGCTCTCTAAGGATGGGTGAGAGGCTCGGCCACCCTGGTGCTGGGGCCCAGGTCCTAAGGAAGGGTGTGTTGCTCATCCCACCCCTGCCCCAGCAGTCCCCTAAGCTGGTATCAGACCCCCAGAGGCTCTTCCATCTCAGTCCCTTTGCTCAACATCCCTGACCTTGTGAGGGCAGGCACTTCCCTGCTGCCCACGTGAGGAGGTACAAAGCAGCTGCTGAGTCAGTGGCTGTTGGCCCCCAGCCACTGTCTGCTGCTAGAATTTGGGGGCACTAAGCAGCCATCCCATCACTAGGGTATGGGGCTACAAGGTTGGCCCCTTCCGCCCCCCATTTCTCTTCATGAGCCCTTGCATATGAGATCATCTGTCCTCTGGGCTGGATGCCTATTGCTGAAAGGGTCTAAAGCCCAGGCTGTGCTCCTATGGGACCTCCACAGCTCCCATCCCCCTTTACACCTCTGCCCCAAGTAGGGAGCTGTTTCTCACCACCTCGCTCACAGCCCTGCCCCTGCTCTACAGACAGAAGCTGACTCTGCCTAAGGAGATGTTGGCAGGCTGCGGAGCTGGCACCTGCCAGGTGATTGTGACCACCCCCATGGAGATGCTGAAGATCCAGTTGCAAGATGCAGGCCGCATTGGTAAGGTGCAGGGAGGGGACAGAACCTGGGTGGGTACAACGGTTAGACCCTGTCCCCTGCCCCTTCCCCAAGCCAGGAGGAAGAGACCAGAGATCCTTTCTCACCAGCTGCTCAGAGGAAGATTCTGGCTGCTCAGGCTCAGCTCTCCGCCCAGGGAGGTACCCAGCCCTCTGTAGAGGCTCCAGCTGCTCCTCGACCCACTGCCACCCAGCTGACCCGTGACCTGCTGCGGAACCACGGCATCGCTGGCCTCTACAAGGGACTGGGGGCCACACTGCTCAGGTGGAAAGATGGGCATATGGGAGAAAGGGGGCTGCGGGCTGGTCCCTAGCACCAGCATCACCGCCTCCCTCCTTCCCCACAGGGATGTCCCCTTCTCCATTGTCTACTTCCCCCTGTTTGCCAACCTGAACCAGCTGGGCCGCCCATCTTCTGAGGAGAAGTCACCTTTCTATGTGTCCTTCCTGGCAGGCTGTGTGGCTGGGAGCGCAGCCGCCGTGGCTGTCAACCCCTGTGATGGTCAGTGCTTGGATCTGGGCCCCAGTTGGGCAGTGGGGGGTTGGTGGCGGGGGGGGGGGAGGCTAGGTTCCCCTAATGACTCATATGTTCCTTGTAGTGGTGAAGACTCGACTTCAGTCACTTGAGAGAGGCGTCAATGAGGACACTTATTCGGGGTTTCTGGACTGTGCCAGGTGCTCCATGTCCCGTGAGCTGGGGCAGGGCCGGGCCGGGCTGGGCTGGGCTGGGCATCAGTTCTGACCTTCTGCTCCTTTACAGGAAGATCTGGAGACATGAGGGCCCCTCAGCCTTCCTGAAAGGTGCCTACTGCCGGGCACTGGTCATCGCCCCGCTGTTTGGCATCGCCCAGGTGGTCTACTTCCTGGGCATTGCTGAATCCCTGCTGGGGCTGCTGCAAGAACCCCAGGCCTGAGCCCGTGGCTGCATCTCCCTAGCCTATGGGCTGGGGCCAGAACAGGGTGACCAGCACAAGCCTGAGGAGGACTGGTCTCTCCCCAGTCCTCCCCGTCAAACAAGAAGGCAGGGGGAGGGTGCAGGGTCCACATGGGTGGTGCACGCATAGGCCCCCATGGGGTCCTGAGGGACAAAAAATTGGGATCAAGGTTTTATTTATGTAGAAAATGCAGAAATCTGTACATTCCTTAAGCCAGTCCCGTTGAGCCAGTCCTGTACCCTAACCCAGTCTTACCTGGCCTGAACACCCCCTAAGACAGAGCTGGTCTCTGGGCTGGGGCCCCCAGGCCTGGTCTGGGCAGGCAGACCCTGCCCTGTAGTCCACTGGCTCCGGTCTCCGAGGCTCTCCTGGTCTATGAAGGGGACCCCACACACACACACAAAGTTATTTATTGAATTTGCTGTGCCCACGTGGCTCTGCCTGTCCTCCGTCCATCAGTCTGTTTGCCCTGCTGCTCTTTCTGCCTCAACCAGGACCCCACTCTGCCTCCCCAGCCAGCCTTACAGGAGTAAGTTCTATCCTCGTGTTAAGCTAGGATTCCTAGGCTGGGTGTGCTGCCACATTCAATCCTGATCCCAGGCACCCCACAGATACTCTTCCTGGTGAGCCTTTGGGCCCCCACCCCATGTGGGACCTGGATTGCTTGAGGTCTCTGTGTGCCTGTGATGGGGCAGGTTGCCCCCCACCCCCTAGCAGTCGGCTGGCCAGGCTGCACGGGGATGTGCCCTCAAGGGCACAGTTGCCTTTCCTGATGGAGTCAGGCGCCCCGTGCTGTGTGCTGTGTGTGCCTCAGGTCTTCTGCTGACCCGTCCAGTAGTTTAGTTCTCCAGCCTGGAAACTTCTGGGAGAGCCCTACTCCTGGACAGAGATTGCTTGTGGGGGAAGGGGAGCACGAAGGCCAGTGTGAAGCCTGGGCCATGCAGCTCTCTGGGCCTCTGTCCATTTTTGAGAAGCCACACCCTTCCAGCCCTGGATCCTCTGTTCTGAATCAAAGCAGTCCTCATCCCCTGCCCTGGCCATGTGATTGTGTTTGGTGATTGACTGAAGTGCTGGTGCTGTGTCCCTCAAGCCCAACCCCCTCCATGGAGGCCCCTTCCCAGTGACACTACCAGGGGCCCCAGTCCGGGCCATCCCCCCTTCACGGTTGCTCCTGGGAGCCTCCCCCCTTATCATGTCTGTACCTTGAAAGCTGCTGCTGCTGCTTACAGAATTATATTTTTTTTCTTTTGAAGAGTTTAAGAAGTTGTAATTTTTGTGTCTTGTCATGTAAAAGATAAATAAATATTCTAAATAAATGCTTGCTTTCAGAGTCTGTGCGTGGGTGGGACAGTGAGTGCATGGGTGGTTAGCCGGGCTCTCTCCTCTGCAGACCTGCATTGCCCATGCCTCCACCCTTGTAGATCCACCACCCTTGCAGTTCCAACCGCCTCCTTCCTACCGCACAGTCTAGACAGGGTGCAGGTAGGCAACCTTGCCCAGTCTTCCGGTTCAATCTCCTTAGATGTGAGAAATGGAGCTAGGCATAGGGACACCCTACCACCCCGCCCCTGGGTTCCCAGGGTGGAGCAGGCAGGCGTGGCCCCGCTGACGCAGCCGCTGTCACTGCTATCCGCCCCTCCCCTTGCCACTGGTCCTTGGGTCCTGCGCTCAGAGTGGTGCATTGTGGGAAACTCCTGAGCACTCCTCGGTATCTGCAGCCGCCGCCCGCTGTCGTCCCACCCGCGAAGCGAGTGCGCAGTGAGTGCGCAGCGAGAAGCTGGAGGCCCGAAGGAAGACGTAAGGCGACAGGCCCTTCCAAGAGCGGGCCGGGACGGGGAAGTAGGGTGGGACTGGGGGCGCTGGATCTAGTGGCCAAGCAGTAGAGCTTTGGCCCTGAAGGTCACTGGGGTTGTGGCGTGAACACCTTGGTCTCCTGGGCTCAGCAGCCCTGGGGAGGCCGAGGAAGCAATTGGAAGAAAGGGATGTAAGTGCAAGTCAAAGATAACCAGGGGCAGATCTGCCCTGTGCCAACTTGATGCCCAAAGGCTAAAGTCTCTCCAGAACTGTGGCATGGAGGGGACGCCAGGGTTTCTTGGGAGGTGGGCAGCATCTGGGTTTCTACACTGGTCATCTCCGCATGCTGTGACCTTCAAATGACCTTCGGTGTGTTCATTTTGCCTGGTGGGGAGGGGGGCTTGGAGCTTGAGATCTGGCTTCTCGCAGTGACTCCCCCTCCCTGTACGTGGGCCAATTGTCCTCCCAGGATGGAGGGAGACAGGTGGTCCTGAGTCTTTCAGACAGGAGCCCCTGTGGGACAGGGTAGCCAGGCCCCAGTCTCCCCAGCTAGGACACAGAGAATCAAGGTGAGGGGACCATACTCTGTGTCACCCCCACTCTGTGCTACTGCCAGGGACCCTCTGCACTACTATAGCACAGCAAAAAATGCTTGCCCTTGAGCTGGATGAGGCGGAGGCCTGTGCTGAGGAAAGAGCACCAGATCTAAGCTGGGTGGGGCGGATGGCTGACCAGAAGCATAGGCTAGCAGATTCCCAAATGGTTTTTCTGCCTCTATTTGATCCCTTTCTTGTTCTGATAGTCCTGGTGACCTGGATCCACTCTCCCCCCGACAGAATCTGAGAACCCAGATTCTGGGCTCCTTCCCTGGCCTTCCCTTCCTCTCAGACTCTGGTCAGGCTGAGACCAAGGCCCCAGAGCATCCCGTTCTGTGAAACACAACAAGCTCCCCGAGATAGCACGCAGCACTCAGCTCTGCCGGAGCTCACCATGACGCCTTCCTGCCTCCCCTGAGCAAATACTCTCTCTTCCAGTTTCCGGGCTTAGATCCTTGTCTGCAACAGTGTGGGGTAGATAGTGTATGTGAAACAAAGCTAGGTTATAGGTGAGGAAACTGAGGCCTCTGGTTCTTCCCCCTTCCCAACTTTTCAGCAGTTGTAGGGGCTTCCCCAAGAATGCTCAGAAGCAAACAGAGGCGAGGCCTAGGAAGAGGAAGGATTGGGTTTCCAGGATTCTCCTTGGTTGGAGCCCCTGGAGAGTCCAGGGGATTGAGAAGGGTATCTCCAAGGGGCAGGGGCAGAGGCAGGGCCAGGAGAGCTATACAGAAGGTGCCTCGTCCCTGTTACCACCTCGTTGTATCTCCCTCCAGACCCATATAATGCCCAGAGGTGAGCTGTCCTGAGACATTGTGATCCAGTGCCTGCCAGTCCCGCAAGCCCCAAGCCAGCTGCCAGCACAAATCATCATGGAATCCCGAGGAAAGTCAGCCAGCAGCCCCAAGCCAGACACCAAGATGCCTCAGGCCACAGCTGAGGCCAAGGCCACTCCAGCTGCTGATGGGAAAGCCCCCTCGACCAAGCCTGTGAAGAAGGACACCCAAACAGAGAAGCAGGAGCAACCAGCAGCCCCTGGGCCAGCAACTACCAAGAAGACGCCAGCCAAGGCAGACCCTGTTCTTCTCAACAATCACAGCAATCTGAAGCCAACACCCACAGTGCCTGCAGCCCCCAGCAGTCCTGATGCAACCTCAGAGCCGAAGGGTCCTGGGGATGGGGCAGAGGAGGATGAGTCCAACACTGGAGCCCGAGGTCCCTGGCCTTGTGAGAACTTGACCCCTTTGTTAGTGGCTGGGGGCGTGGCTGTGGCCACCATGGCCCTAATTCTTGGTGTAGTCTTCCTAGCCCGGAAAAAATGATGCCTGGTGTCCAGGTGGAGGCACAGAGCCACTTTCTGTACAGACCTGAATATATAGTGCATGCAAGGTCCTAGATACTTATCTATACACACACACAAAAACACACACACACGTATATGTATGCTACATACATCCACGCAGCAGGAGAGAGACCGACAGTGAACCCACCTCCACTGACCCCAGCACACTCTCTCCCAAGTCCTGGGGCAAGAGCCCAGCTCTGCAGTTTGCAGGAAGCACTAGGATGGGGCAGGAGGGATAGCCTGGACTAGGAACGGTCACTGGGTGGGGCCCTGAAAGAGAAGTGGTGGAGGAGACTGGCCCTGTGGGGACATTAAGGGCACGGCTGTTTTTCTCTCCCCACTTCTATTTTGTGCGTCTGGGGGCTGTCTGTCTGGGCCTGATGCAGGGGAACCGACCTGCGGTGGGAATTCAAATCTGCAGAGCTACCTCCACCCACTGTCCCTGTCCTAGCTGAGTGAAAACGCCAAGCTTAACAGCTAAATTTGGGGTGGGATCCTTCCCTTTTTCAGTACGTGCCCCAGGAGAGCTCCTGAGGCTAGGACCACCTTACTCCATGCCCAGAGCAGCAATTGGTTTTTTTTGGGGGGGGGAGGTTGAAAGCCTGGCGTGGAGGTAGGAAATATGGAGGGTCTACATTACAGTTGTGCCAGCCCAATACCCCCCAAAAGACTACCCTGCCTGCCTGCACCCAACACCCCCTTGAGTCTCACAGCGTATAAATGCAATAACACAGGTAGAGTAGAACTGCCCAGTGGGTGACAATCACCCACTGCCTGCAGGAAGACCTGCTGTGCAGCCCCTCATAGTGCGTCTGGCCCCAGCTTGCCCCTTGGTGTGGTGACAGTGGGCAGGTTTCCGGAAGGCTACAGTGGGCTCTAAGGAAACATTGCCCTCACCTGGCCAGTGGCTGTAGGGACCTTGGGCCTGAGCAGAGGCTGAGTGTGAAATAAACTGTTACAATATAAAGGCTGGGCTGGTGTCCTCACCTGCATGGGGCTGGGAGGGACAGAGACTTCCTACTTGAGTTTGTGTGGGTCACAGATTCATCCTATGGGCTTTCCAGGAAGTCCTAGGTCCTCCTTCATGCCCTGATCCTTCTGGGCTATGGGCACCCACAGTTCCATCCCCTTTCCCAGGTCTTTGTGGGAGCCTGAACCCAGATGGACATCCAGAAACTTCACAATGCAACCCCCCTTCAACCTGGACTGCTGCCCACAGTGCACTGGAATCATTCCTCAGTTAGAAACTGCCTGCCAGGCCGGGCGGTGGTGGCGTTTTAATCCCAGCACTCGGGAGGCAGAGGCAGGCGGATCTCTGTGAGTTCGAGACCAGCCTGGTCTACAGAGCTAGTTCCATGACAGGCTCCAAAGCCACAGAGAAACCCTGTCTCGAAAAACCAAAAAAAAAAAAAAAAAAAAAAAGAAAGAAAGAAAGAAAAAGAAACTGCCTGCCAGGCGGGAGGTGGTGGCACACACCTTTAATCCCAGCACTTAGGAGGCTGAGATAGGTGAATCTCTGAGTTAGATGCCAGCCTGGTCTACAGAGCGAGTTCTAGGACAGCCAAGGCTACAAAGAGAAAAGAAACTGCCTGCCAGGCGGGAGGTGGTGGCACACACCTTTAATCCCAGCACTTAGGAGGCTGAGATAGGTGAATCTCTGAGTTAGATGCCAGCCTGGTCTACAGAGCGAGTTCTAGGACAGCCAAGGCTACAAAGAGAAACTCTGTCTTGGAAAACTAAAAGGAAAAATCCTGCCTGTCAGCAAGGAGGGCCCCCTTCACCCATGAAATGCAGAGTGGAGGCAGGCTTCCTCCTCTGGTCACTTCTCTCCCACAGCTCTCAGTCCATTCTGACCTGGTGTTCAGCACATGGGAACTCTTCATGGCTCCAGCTGTGAGGCTGTGGGGTAGCGGGCTGCAAAGAGCAAGGCTCATTTTGGAATACACCATCCTGGTTCCCCCCCCCCCATGCTAGGGGCTACTGAGGCTGGCATGCAGGAGCTTGCTGATCACCCCTCCCTCCCAGAGGCTTTCTTTGAGCTTGTGTTTTTTCTTTCCAATTTCTTGGTGCCCACCCTCCTCAGTAGTAGTTCTGCCCACATAACACATTCCATTCAACTCTGAACAACTCAGACAGGGTGAGGACATCACAAGCGGACCACTTGTCCTTGCTCAGACCACTCTTCCTGGTTTCTCTTTGACCACTGTCACTATAAAGTGCCTCTTTCAAGTCCAGGCCGACACCTGCCTGAGCCAGGGCTTCCTGAAGACAGGCTGCTGTGGACATGCTGAACACATGGGGCACCTCCAACCCCTCTGCACTGGAGGGGCTAAGGCTGCACTGCCTGCCTAGACATCCACTGCCTCATCCAGTACTCACATCTGTCCATCCTTTGCCTTGCACCTGAAAGCACAAGAGCACTTCCAGGCATTGTATTGCACCGGGAGGCTGCAGCAGTGACCGTGCATTTCCGCTGTGGCGAGCCACTGAGAGCTGGCTCTTCCACGTGGTGTTCTCATGCTCTCGCTCCTTTATGGTTCTCTATTAAAACACCTTGAGATTGTTTTTAAAATGCTAGTGCCAGGCTGGAGAGATGGCTCAGTGGGTAAGAGTATTGCCTGCTATTCCAAAGGTCCTGAGTTCAATTCCCAGCAACCACATGGTGGCTCACAACCATCTGTAATAAGGTCTGGTGCCTTCTTCTGGCCTTCGGCATACATACAGATAGACTATTGTATACATAATAAATAATAAATAAATATTTAAAAAAATGCTAGTGCCTGGGGCTGGAGAGATGGCTCCGTCGTAGAGAGCATTAACTGCTCTTCCAGGGTACCCGGGGTTGACTCCCAGCAGTTGTGTGATGGCCAACAATCATTTGTAACAGGTTCGGAGGGATCTGATGGCCTCTTCTGACCGCCACAGGCCATAGGCACACACATGATACATAGACGTGAATACAGGCAGAACACCCACACATGTAAAAATTAGTTAACATATTGGGGGCTGGTGAGATGGTCAGTAGGTGAGAGTACTGACTGCTCTTCCAGAGGACCTGGGTTTGATTCTCAGTACCTGGGTTTGATTCTCAGTACCTGTATGGTAGCTTACAACCTGTAACTGCAGCCCCAGGGAACTGAGCATACATACATAGGGCATATACACATGCAGGTAAAATGCCAATGTGCATAAAATAAAAAATTAAATCTCAGTAAAAGAAAATACTGGCACCTTAGACAAGGCAGAAATGAAAATCCCTAGTTTGGACCTGGAACGGTCTTTACAGGCACTGTTGTAGTACAGGCATGGCTGTCAGCTGGTGTGCTACTGGAAGGCGGTGGGACTTCTTGTCACCAAGGGGGAGTTTATCTGCTGTTATTTGCCTGTTGTTAATTTTTAGGCCAAATATGGCTGCATATACCTTTAATCCTAGCACTTGGGAAATAGAGGAAGGTTGATCTTTGTGAGTTCAACACCAGCCTGGTCTACAGAGTGAATTCCAGGGCTACACAGAGACCCTTCCTTAAAACAAACACACAAAAAAATCAATTGAATGTTTGCCTGCGTGTATATATGCACTGGCCGTATATATGGTGCCTGTGGAGGGCAAGAGCGTATCAGACGCCCTGCACTCCAGCTACAAACGGTTGTGAGTGACCATGTGTATATGCTGACAAGTCCTCTGCAAGAGAAGCAAGTGCTTTTAACCACTGAACCATCTCCCTAGCCTGTGTGCCTGGTTTGTATATACAGGATCTCAATACGTAACCCAGGATGACCTCAAATCTATACCTCCTGGCTCAGCACTAAAATTACCGGCTTGCAACACCATGCCTGGCTAAAACCAGTCTTACAAATGGGAGGCGGGGACCAGAGGTCAACTTGGGTATCAAATCTTAGGTACTGTTTATCTACCTTGTTTGTCTTTCAATTAAATTTTCTTAAAATTTCTATTTATTTATTTATTCATTCATTCATTTTGGTTTTTCAAGACAGGGTTTCTCTGTGTAGCAGCATTGACTGACCTGGAACTTGCTCTGTGGACCAGACTGGCCTTGAGCTCACAGAGATCGCCTATCTCTGTCTCCTGGGCGCTGGGATTAAAGGCGTGTGCCACCACTGCCTGGCTTATTTGTTTGTTTGTTTGTTTGATGTGGTTTCTGGGGAATCCAATTCAGGAACTTTCCGACCCAACTGAGATCCTCCCCCTCCCTTCCTTTCTTATTCATTTTGCCTTCTAAGCCTTCAATTCTGCCGTTTATTGCAAATAGTTTCTCAGTTGGTGCGTAAAGGTTTACCAACCGTCCATCACGTCACACTGTCCCTTTACCTTCTGGAATCTTCTGGAGACTCTGCCATGTTATCTAGTCCAACAATCTCAGCATATACTCACTTAATCCATTTGGGCAGGTGCCTAGACTCCCTGTGGGTGATCAGCCAGGGCTCTCAAGGTGTTTCTGTTTCAGCGGAGCCAAGATGGCCCCAGCCTCAGAGAGCAGACAGGCCCCTGCTACCCACTTGTGACCCCATCTCCTTTGCTCGGCTTGTAGAGCCTGTGTAAGCTTGCAGTTGCCACCTGTGACTACAGTTCTGGGGGTTCTTTCTTCACTTCCAGAGGGGCGTTAGAACTAGGGAGCAAGATAAGCATGGAGGCACAAGGATGTAAATCCAGCCTTCGGGAGGCAGGGTCGGAGGGTGGAGAGCTTCAGATAACCTGGGCTACAACATGAGAGCATTTTATAACAATAACAAAAACAAAAACAGCCAAAGCTGGGCCTGCTGGCACAAGCTCGAGGAAGGCCAAGTCAGAAGGGTAATAAGTGCAAGGGAGGCAGGAACTATAGAAGGAAAACTTAGTGAAATCCCTGTGAAAATGAGGGTTGGGCTGGGCTGTGGTGCACACCTTTAATCCCAACACTTGGAAGTTAGAGGCAGGTGGATTTCTGTGAGTTTGAGGCCAGCCTGGTCTACAGAACGAGTTCAGGACAGCTAGGGCTACACAGAGAACCCTGACTCAAAAAAACAAAAACACACACAAAAAAAGGTGAGGGTTGAGATGTAGACCAGCACTGGAGCACTTGGCTGCCATGAGCCAGGCTTGAGATTCAGTTTCTAGCACTGGAAACCACACACCTGACCAGGAGGCAGAGGTCCCAGAGGCCAGGCTCTAATCCTCTGCAGGACCTTAAACTCGAGTACAGTAAGGACCCTTCCAGAAGCGGAAGAAAAGGCCCACAACTCTCAGCAGTCCCAGGGTTTATTTAAATTACTTTTTTCCACAACTTTCATAGTCAAAAAAATGTAGGTATAGAAAATATTCAGTACATTTTTAAAAAACATGCTTATGTATGCTAAATCACATACAGAACCACAGAACAGAAATGTTCTGATAAGGCCTGGCGGTGGTGGCACACGCCTTTAATCCCAGCACTCAGGAGGCAGAGGCAGGCGGATCTCTGTGAGTTTGAGGCCAGCCTGGTCTACAAGAGCTAGTTCCAGGACAGGAACCAAAAAGCTATGGAGAAACCCTGTCTCGAAAATCAAAAAAAAAAAAAAAAAAAAAAAAGAAATGTTCTGATAAGTCCTGTCACTTCCCCAGAGGTGTCCATGGGCTTGTAAGACTTTAAGACAATCCTGAAGCCATTTTTGACAATTCTGAATCCTCTCAGTCTCTGTGCCATAGTGCTTCCCCTCCTCCCTTGGGAACCAAGGACCTAACAGCTACACTCACACGTACTCAGTTCCTGAACAATTACCCATATATGTATGCTTTGGTTCAGTCCCCTGGAAAACGGGGTCAAAATGACCTCTTACCTCATCTGATCTGGCAACAGCTCTCCAGTCAATTATTGGTAATAGCCCTTTCAAATAAGCCAATCAGAATAGTCAAAGAACAACCCCACTTGCTTCTGTGGCCCCTTTAAAAGTAGACTGTAGGGCTGGAGAGATGGCTCAGTGGTTAAGAGCATTGTCTGCTCTTCCAAAGGTCCTGAGTTCAATTCCCAGCAACCACATGGTGGCTCACAACCATCTGTAATGAGGTCTGGTGCCATCTTCTGGCCTGCAGACATACACACAGAATATTGTATCCATAATGAATAAATAAATATTTAAAAGTAGACTGTACCAGCTATTCGAGGTCCCTCGGTTTCCCGAATGCTGGGGGACCCTGTCATGACAGAATTAATAAAATCCTCATGCTTTTACATCGGCTGTGGTATGTGAGATGGTCTCTGGGGGCGACTCCTTCTCGGTGTTTGGACGCTAGAGTCCAACAGGCTGGACACTGCTGGAGGGAGCCCTGCTTTGGAGGTGACCCTAGGATGTCACTCCTGTTTGGAGGCAAAAGTTCCAGCTCAAACATCCCCAATGGGCCAGCTCAGTTGCTTGGACGTTGAAGTAGTAACTGATGACGAAAACAGAGGACATTCAATCAGTCATGGTGGGAAAAAGAGGTGATAAAGTGGCCCAGGGACCCTCAAGTCCTTTGGGGATACTGACACAAGCTTTATGTTTACGTAGAGAGAAAAAAACTGGGGAAGGAGCAAAATGTGTGCATAACTAAGCAGTTCTGGTCTAGAGATAGTCCCTCTGCCACTGGCTCATCTCTGGTCATGCTAAGGGGTTCAAATAAGTCAGTGCATGGGGGGCAGAGCTGTTCTCAGGAGTGCTCACTTCCGCTACTGGAGCAGCCTGGTCCTCCTGGAGCTGGGGTTTCTATCCTGTGAGGTTTGATCTTCTGAGATTCTAGGTTTAGGCCCATGACTTGAAGACAAGAAGGTAGACACATACTCTTGGTGATCGACAGGATGACCCAACGTGAAAGTGGGATGAAGAGAGATGCCAGGCTTTCGTCTTCATTCGCTTACTGTGTTAGTGATTTTCCTCACTGCTGTGGCAAAAGACCTGAAAAGGCAACTTCAGGATTTATTCTGGCACACAGTTCAAGGGTGCAGTCCATCATGGCGGGAGAGGCAGGAAGTGTGAGGCCGCAGGTCATGCTGCATCCTGTCAAGAAGCAGAGCAATGAATGCTGCTGCTCAGCTCCCTTTGCCCCTCTCAGAGTTGGGGGCAGCCTAGGAAATATGTTCCCCCATTTAGCATGGATCTTCTCGCATAAGTTAACCCAATTTTTTTAAAAAAAAATCTATCTATCTATCATCTATCTATCTATCTATCTATCTATCTATCTATCTATCTATCTATCTATCTATCTTAGGTATGAGTGACCTGTCTTGGTGCACACCAGAAGAGAGCACCAGATCTTATTACAGATGGTTGTGAGCCACCATGTGGTTGCTGGGAACTAAACTCAGGACCTCCGTAGGAGCAGTTAGTGCTCTTAACCTCTGAGCCATTTTCCTAGCCTCTAGAAACTCTCTTACATATGTCCAGAGGCTTGTTTTCATGGTGATTTTAAAACCTATCAAGAGGCAGAGGCAGGCAGATCTCTGTGAGTTCGAGACCAGCCTGGTCTACAGAGCTAGTTCCAGGACAGGCTCCAAAGCCACAGAGAAACCTTGTCTCGAAAAAAAAAAACTATCAATTAAGACAATAAAAATTAATCATCATGGTTACCTTGTGGGCCCAAGTAGGGGATGCTTTTGAATTAAAAAGGTTTTTTTTTTGTTTTGTTTTTGTTTTTCCCGAGAACAGGGTTTCTCTGTGTACTTTTGGAGCCTACCTTAGAACTCGCTCTGTAGACCAGGCTGGCCTCCAACTCACAGAGATCCACCTGCCTCTGCCTCCTGAGTGCTGGGAATAAAGGTGTGTGCCACAACCGCCCAGCAGTTAAAAAGTTTTTTTTTTATTTTTAAATTACTTCTATTTTGTGTATGTATGAACATATGGAGGCCAAGGACAACTTGTGGAAGGGAGTCCATTCTCCCTTCATGTTAGTCCTGGAACAGAGCTCTGGGTGTCAGGCGTGGGGGCCTTGGCCCACTGAGCCATCTCACAGGCTCAGCGAAAGCAGCATCTGAGAACCTGTTTCTACACTGTCAGGTTCGTGCCGCCCGAGAGAGCTCTGGTCATCGATATTTGTGTCTTCTGAGCACTGTGGCAGCACAAAGCAGTTCTCCTGTCCCTGTCCTGAGCCACTGACAGGCATGGGGCTCCCGCAGGACACTGGAGACTGGAGGTCTCTCTAGCACCCAAGTGCAGCTCATGTAGGGAACCACACCTCAGACGGCCTCCTCAGTTGAACAGGATCGCCTCTCAGCCTTCCCGTAGACGTAGGCAGGAGAAAGGGAGACAGGAGGAAAGGAAGGCCGACTTTGCTTAGACCTGCAAACTCAAGATTCCAGAAAAAAAAAAAGCCACACCTACATTAAAGATTCTACAAGGCAGGGCTGAAGACAGGGCTCAGTGGTTAAGAGCATTGGCTGCTCTTCCAGAGGACCAGGGTTCAATTCCCAGCACCCACACGGTGACTCACAACTGTCTGTAACTCCAGTTCCAGGGGATTCGCTACCCTCACACAGACAAAACACCAATGCACATAAAATAAAAATCACTAAAAAAAGGTTCTTCAAGGTTTACTGGATGAGTAGGACCTCATGGTTATCTGTGTGCAGAGGTCATCTGTGTGTGTTCCGGATCCGGATTATTTGGGGCCCTCTTTAGTTCCCTTTGTAGTTATTCATTGCCCATCTCTGCACATGACCTAACTTCCTTCTATCAGGAAGAACCTTTGGACTGTACTAACGCTAACTTCTACCAACTCAAAAGCTAAGAACCTTATCTGACAGCATCTGAAATCTACAGCAGAGATTACTCAGTGACCTAACTACCTGATGCTCCCAAACCAATATATCTGGCAAATGCCCTGATTGATGACTTTTCGTTTGGTAACTATACTTCATATGACCACTTCTACACTGGAACCCATTCAGGGCAACCTGACTGGTGTTCCTGGACCAAGATCACTCATATTTGGTTCAGAATAAACATTTCTTACTCACTTTGAAGTGAAAGTCCTGTTTTGCGTCAGCAGCCTTACTAAACTAATTGTTCCGGACTTGTTTGGTTCAAAGTCTGGCCTGTGACAGTCCTAACAAGCTAGGCTTGGCCATGCATCCCCAATATGCCAGCTAAAGAAGTAAAAGGCGGGCTGGGCAGTGGTGGCGCATGCCTTTAATTCCAGCACCCGGGAGGCAGAGGCAGGCGGATTTCTGTGAGTTCGAGGCCAGCCTAGTCTACAAGAACTAGTTCCAGGACAGGCTCTTAAAAAAGCTACAAAGAAGAGAAATGGGAGGCGGTGGCGGGGAAGAGACAGAAATCTTTAATAAATAAATAAATTAAAAAAAAAGCTACAAAGAAACCTGTCTCGAAAAACAGAAGAAGAAGAAGAAAGAAGAAGAAACAAAGAAAAAAAGAAAGAAAGAAAGAAGTAAAAGGCAAGTAAGGCGTTGGGGGGGAGAGCTCAGTGGACAAGCACTTTCCTTGAAAACATGAGGCCCGCGGGCTGGAGAGATGGCTCAGTGGTTAAGAGCATTGCCTGCTCTTCCAAAGGTCCCAAGTTCAATTCCCAGCAACCACATGGTGGCTCACAACCATCTTTAATGAGGTCTGGTGCCCTCTTCTGGCCTGCAGGCAGAGAGAATATTGTATACATAATAAATATTTAAAAAAAAAAAAAAACATGAGGCCCTGAGTGCAACCCCCAGAACCCACATTTACAAAAACAAAAAACAAGGGCTGGAGAGATGGTTCACTGGCTGCTCAAGAGGACCTGGGTTTAATTCCCTTCACCCACATCCAGCTCACACCTGTCTGTAATTCCAGTTTCAGGGGACCGATCTGTCTGACATTCTCACACAGATATATGCAGGGTAAAACACCAATGCACATAAAATAAAAATAAAGCTGGTCCCAGCACTCGGGAGGCAGAGGCAGGCGGATCTCTGTGAGTTCGAGACCAGCCTGGTCTACAGAGCTAGTTCCAGGACAGGCTCCAAAACCACAGAGAAACCCTGTCTCGAAAAACCAAAATAAATAAATAAATAAATAAAGCTGGGTGGTGGTGGTGCACACCTTTAATAGATCTCTGTGAGTTTGAGGCCAGCCTGGGCTACAGAGAAAGTTCCAAGACAGACAGGACTGTTATATAAAGAAACCTTTCTCAGAAAACCAAATCAAACAAACAAACAAACAAAAAACCAAACAGTCCCAATGTTTAGTTCTTGCAAACACCACACACACACACACACACACACACAAATCTCTGTAAATTTGAGTTCTGGTTCCACACAGTGAGACCCTGTCTCAAAACCAAACAAAAAGAAACAGTGAAAACAGAGATTTATTCAATGTGGATTTAAACAATGGTGTTCAGAGTCTATCTTTGGGGTCCCATCAAGAGGTTTAGGTTTACAAGGTAAGAGATACACACAACTAAGCAGTCCTGGTCAAGACGTGGCCCCACCCGTCTTTGGCTCCAGGCTGTCCTGCAAGGTGGTTTGACAATCAGGAGGTTTAAAAGTCCAAGGTTAACAGGGTAGTGGTGGTACACACCTTTAATCTCAGCACTCTGGAGGGAGAACTCTGAGTTTGAGGCCAGCCTAGTCTAACATAATGAGTACCAGGAAAGCCAAAGTTACACAGAGAAATCCTGTCTCGAAAACAAAAACAAACAACAGCAGCAAAAAGAGTTCAAGGTTTTACGGTGAGTTCTAGGCCAGTCTCAGAAAAACAGATAAATAACAAATAAGCCTCTGCTTGTTGGTGCTTTCTGCGTCCTAGAAATAAGTGGGCCAGCCGCGCACTCAGCCTTCGGGAATAGCAGGAGAAAAAAGCAGACCAGCTAGGCTTCTGCTGCAGTAAGCAGCCATTCGCCTTCAGCTCCTGCCATCTAATTGCTCTCTTTATCCTCAGTAAAGACCTTGCCCTTTAATGTCATGACACTTAGAAGCACCATGACAATGGCTGGAAAAGACTATAAGAGGATCAGAGAGAAAGAGCACCCACTTCTTAGAAAATTCTCAAACTTAATACTCAGGCTGGGAAAGAAGGAAGGAAGGAAGGAAGGAAGGAAGGAAGGAAGGAAGGAAGGAAGGAAGGAAGGAAGGGAGAAGAAAGGAAGGAAGGTACCAGGCAGTGGTGGTGCAGGTCTTTAATCCCAGCAGAGGATTAAAGGCAGAAGCAAGCAGATTTCTGTGAGTTCAAGGCCAGCCTGATCTACAAGAGCTAGTTCCAGAACAGGCTCCAAAGCTACACAGAGAAAATCTGTCTTGAAAAACCAAAAGAAATAAAAAAAAAAGGAAAGAAAAACAGAACAGCAGAGTAAGAAGATAGACATCGCTACCTGTGCTTAGACACCCCCCCTCCACCAATCAATCCCCCTGTACTCTACCTGAGCCATATCGATAACCTCCAGCTGCCAAGGCTGAGAAGTCATCTGAGCTCTATTCAGGCTCCCCTTATTCTCTGGCTAAGAACAGAACCTTCTTTGCTGCTTCACAGTGACTGGTTTTATTCGTTTGCCTTACAATCCCAAGAAGGAAAAGGGACACAGTGCAGTCAAATCCTCATAGGGCAGACAAGGTGGCTCTCGTCTCTCTGGATAAACTATTCAACAAGAGAGGGCTACATACCTATGCTAAGTCTTCTTCCCTGCTCCCCCAACCCCATGGAACTAAGGGTGTCTAAGTAAACTCCCAGACCTGTCCTGCTATTGTTGGACTCTAGCGTCTAAACACCGAGGAGGAGTCGCCCCCAGAGACCACCTCACACACCACAGCCGATGCAAAAGCATGAGGATTTTATTAATTCTGTCATGACAGGGTCCCTCAGCATTAGGGAAGCTGAGAGACCCCGAATAGCCGGTACAGTCTACTTTTAAAGGGGCCACAGAAGCAAGTGGGGTTGTTCTTTGACTATTCTGATTGGCTTATTCAAAAAGGCTATTACCAATAATTGGCTGGAGAGTGGTTGCCAGATCAGATAAGAGGTCATTTTGACCCCGTTTCCCAGGGGACTGAATCAAAACATACGTATATGGGTAATTGTTCAGGAACTGAGTACGTGCACGTGTAGCTGTTAGGTCCTTGGTTCCCAGGGGAGGAGGGGAAGCACTATGGCACAGAGGCTGAGAGGATTCAGAATTGTCAGAAATGGCTTCAGGATTGTCTTAAAGTCTTACACTACCCCTTCCTTGTTACTCACAGGGACACTTTGTGCCTGCTTCTGGGCCACATCACCCTCCTTTTTGCCACAATGCCATCACCTGGCCACAGATTAGACACTTTTTGGCCAGCCAGCTGCTTTAGTATTCTCACCAATATTGCAGAGGACCCACCTCAGGTGACGGAACCTTCACAACTTCATACCTGGCAGCAAGGCTGTCACTGGCTGCATGCTGCTTGCTTTGTATAGCCTTGCATGACTTACCTTGGAGGCTCCAGGCTTCACCCGGTTCACTGAGCCCTAATGGGGAAAGGGTTTCATCTGGGTCTTTTTGTTTTGTTTTTTTGAGACAAGGTTTCTCTCTGGCTGTCCTGGAACTCACTCTATATACCAGACTGGCCTCAAACTCAGAGATCCTCCTGTCTCTACCTCCCAAGTGCTGGGATTAAAGGCATGCATCACCACCAACCAGCTTCGTCTGGGTCTTGAAGGCTACTTGAGGGCAACCTCTCACCTCTAGGCAGCTCCCCACCCCTACCCTGAAGAGTGTTTGTAGGGTAAAGATGTCCCCCAATCCCAAGAGAACTTTATGCCTCTGAAGTACACTTGATGGTCACCTTAACTATCAGAAGGGCACTCAGGGCAACCAACACCTTCTCGCTCATAGCAGATGCTGCAGCTGGGGCCTAGGCTTTGAGATGGTTGGGAGTCTGACAGAAAGGAGCTCCTAGATGTACAGAGAGGCCAGGAAAAGGCCCAAGCCTGCTCTGAAACAGGAGTCACAGAGGCAGCAGGAGTGACAGGAGGCAGGACTCACCGCACAAGTCAACCCAGCGGGGCACACGTCTCCTAGGACTTCTCCCCTGTCCTTACATTCCAGTAGAAGTTTCTCGATATAAAAAAGAAATGAGTGGCTTTCCCCACCCTCCAAGATAAGGTCTCACTATGTAGCTATGTAGCTCACCAGGCTGGCCTTGAACTCAGAGATCCACTGTTTCTGCCTCCTGAATGCTGGTTAAAGGAGTCACTTTCTCAATGCCCAACTTGCCATCAATATCAAGAGTTCCTACGGCCCAGGATCTCTACACACGAGCAGACCCTATATGTGTAGACCTCAACCCTCCCCGACCTTTGCCACATGGACACTTGCTGATAGATCTGATGTCCTAGCATACCATGTCGAGGGCTCAGGTGTGTAAGCCTCACAAACAGGACCTTTGACGTGTCTATGAAGGAGACAGAGAGAATGCTCTACAGGACAGGACAGGGACTGGGCCTCCCTCATGACACTGTCATTGGTCTTGCTCAAGGACATCCTGGAGCCTCCAGTGCTCTGTCTCAAGTGGCAAAACCTGCCCACTGTAGAGCTGATCTCGTCCAGGTGTCCAGGCCCAGATGTCAGTCCTGAAGGATGCTACTGGGTGTGGGGGCAGGGCCTAGTCGCTGTGGCAGAAAGGCCCTGGTACCAGTATACCTGCTAAGCACATAGGATCTAGGATGTTGCTCAGCAACAGGCACTTTGGCAGGGTAGCTCCACCTTAGGGCCTGGTCTAGAAATGTCAGCTCCAGAGCACGGCTCCTGGCCAAGAACTGCTTGTCTGTTACATCTGCCTATCTAGGCTTGAATGCAGATTCCATGTGGACCCCAGGAGTCTCACAGGCTCTTCTGGAAACCAGACATTCTGCTCACTCACAAGCATGCCTCTCTGGATACAGGTCATTGCTTCCTCCTAGCCATGTTGAATCATCTGTCAGGCACGGTACACAGCACCACCCTTGGATACAGTGCACACACAACAGCCTTGCGGCTCGTGTCAGACATGGAGCCTCGGCTTCCTCCTCTACATCTTCAAGGAGGCAAGCTAGGGGATGAGAGTAGACATATATCATTATTCCCCTCCCCCTGTGAAGTGTCAACTCCACAACCTGAAAAGAGGCAACCTCAATTGAGGAGGTGCTTGTATCAGATTGGTCTGTGGTCATGTCTGTGGGGCACATTGATTGCTCATCGATGGGGGGGAGGCTTAGCCCAATGTGTGAGGTGCCTTTTCAGGCCAAGTGGGCCTGGGTTGCAGAAGAAGGTAGCTTAAAAAGCCAGTAAGCAGTGTTCCTTCATAGTCTCTACTTCAGTTCCTGTCCTGACTTCCCAGGACTGTAACCTGGATAAGTAATATCAAATATTCTTTTCTATCAAATACTAAAATTTGTGTTTAGAATGAGGAATTCAATTTTCTTTCTTTCTTTTCTTGACAGGGATTCTCTATGTAATAGCCCAGGCTGTTCTGATCCTCCTCAGTCAGGGATCCCTTTCCCCTTCCCCCATTTCTTGTACATTGGTTCTTTTTAGACCAGGCAGTTAAATAATATTGTGAGGTCAGACACAGCCAATGGGGGAAGACACAGCTACCACCTGAGTTAGAATAAGAACCAAATGCACTTTCTGTCTTGGTGTGTTCACTCCTCGAGCACACTCTCCTGGTCAAGAGTAAAATTTACTCTGTCCAGACACTTCATTTGGAGTGGTGGTGTCTTTACCACCCGAAACTTACTTCTAACACCTGCGAGTTGAATTAAGTCTTTTCCTCCTCGAGACTCAAGCCTATCGCTGGTTCTGCCATTTCTGGTGTCTCAAGATTGCTTTGGGGACAGCACAAAGGTGGAGCCGTGTGAGCATGTGGATCGCTGGCCATGTTCAGTCTGGCCTCTTCACCTTGGGGTTCATGTCAACAGATGGGTTTTTAGGGATTGGGCAATCTACAGATCCAGGAGGCTCTCCTCGTGACTAAGTCCAGCTTGTGGGCTAACTCTGGCCTGCGAATCCCCAAACATCACCACATAGACAGTACAGGACCCTGGGCTCCGGGCTCCTTTTCCTAGGCCCCACCAGGAACCCCATACTCATGCGGTACAACATAAGGAACAATCCCTTTAGAAACAGCGTGGAGGGGCTGGAGAGAGGGCTCAGTGGTTAAGAGCACTGGCTGCTCTTTCAGAGGATTCCGGCTCAATTTCCAGCACTCATAAGGCAGCTCACAACTGTAATTCCAGTTCCAGGGGTCCTGACACCCATGGCAAAAACACCAATTCATATATATATATATATATAAAACCAGATATAGGTTGGCCCCCTTAGACAATCTGGCTTTTCCTAAGAAACTCAACATCAAGCTCCAGAGGCATTCACAGCTCAGGAAGTGTCATTCCATCATTCTCCTCGGGCTCATCCAAAACTCCAGGGACCGAGGCGTCTTTGGAACCTCCAAAACACGCAAAGGAAGACCCGCCTACATGCGACCCACCTCCGGGCCCCTATCCAGTCGGCCAGTTGGGCTGACGGGTCTTCTCCCCCAGACAAGTATAGCAGGGCTTAGTTGCAGTCAAAGGCCCAAGGCGCGGTAGCCATGTGGCCAGCTCAGACCGTGAGTAACGTCTGCCCAGCCCGCTGCGCTCAACTGATGTGTGCCTGAAGGTCACAAGCCTGTCCCGGACTCTGGTAAACACTCAGGGACCCACAGCGTTTCCTTCCTAGTCAGCCACTCGCATAAGCACATCCCTGCTCCCCAATCTTCACGCAAGCGCAGGCTGCATCTGCAGGCAAGTTCCGCCCCCCAACTTGGCACTTCCTGCAGGCGAGCCCCGCCCTCCGCACCTCGCGCAGGCTCAGTCCACTCCCGCGGCTGGCGAGCCCCGCCCCGCCCCGCCCCACCCCGCCCCTCCGCACACTTCACCGGGTTTGCAGCCATGGCGTCCGAGCGGCTGCCCAGCAGGCCTGCCTGTCTCCTGGTGGCCAGCGGCGCTTCTGAAGGTAAGGCGCGCAGGGCTGCTGTGTGGCGCAATGGCCTGCCGTTCTGACTCCAGGTCAACGTTTGTGCCTGCAGAGTTGGGATCCTGGGACCCCGCACATATTTCCCCGGTGCAGGCCTGTGTTGTCTGCCAGCAGGGAGGGTGGCCAACGACTGCGGAGATGATCCTGCCCCCAGGTCAGCCGCAGGGGCTCGGTACTCTGCCCCACCGTTCCTGCCTTTCCGTCCCCCTGATCCTGGGCCTATCTTCACGCGCCTCCAGGAAGCGATCCTGAAAGGAGGTTGCTCGAAAGAGGTGCACATAAGGGACCCGCACACAGAAGGGGGTCTGCTGGCTATGGGTTTCCAGCTGCCCGGTGTGTGTCTAGGAAGCTGGGCAGATGGTGACTTCACGGGTCTTTAGGGAACTGGGGATGATGGGGCCCAGAGCTGCGGCCCAGGGTTTTCCTATAGAGCTATATGGAGCATCTCAAGCGAGCATGAGTTTGAAGGTACCGCGGAATCCTGGTTGATGAACCCCTGGGTTCCACTAAACTTCCTAGGTGGAAATGGGTGGGCCCTGAGGGTGCTCTCCGCCCTGGAAGAGAGGGTTGGGAGAATCCACAGCTGCTCCTAGGTAGGCCTTATTTGAGAGTTTGGGAGTGAAGGATCGAGGAGCTGGTGGGGATAATCTGGGTAGATCCCTGAAAATGTATTAAATCGTAAAAGTAAAGAAATTGGGCCTAATGGTGTGTGTCTTTAATCCCAACACTCAGGAGGCAGAAGCAGATGGGTCTCTGGGAGTTTGAAGCCAAATCTGGAACTTATATAGCCAGTTCCAGGTCAGCAGGGCTAAATAGTGAGATCCTAACTCAAAAACTAAATCATAACAAAACCCACAAACCAAAAGCCTAACGTAGGAGTTGGAGGCAGGAGGATAAAGAGGTTGGTTAATGGCTATGTGAGATGCTGTCTCAAAAAGAAGGAAGATGGAAAGATGAAGCTAAAGGGTTGTGCCCTTAAATTAAACCAGCACAGACCGCTGCACTGGAGGTGATGTGAGTCTCTACTCCCTAGTGAGGGGAGGTTGGCTGTGCCTACAAATCGTCTGGAGTCTTGTTTTTTCTTTTTAAATTTGTTTGTATTTTAAGTATGGGTGTTCTGCCTCCCGGGTACCAGGATTAAAGGCCTGTGCACCTGGCGTCGGGACTCAAATGAACTAAGCAAGCCTTTTTCCTTGTTGAAGGACTCTTGATGGGCGGAAGAGCGCTGAGCGCATGGTGGGGTCAGAATCTCATGCTCTTAGGTGTCCTGAGTGTGGGGAGTGCCCCAAACACCACGCTCTCCTGCTTCTTTGACATGTTCACTGTTGCTTTCCCCGTGCTATAGGGACCTTGGCTATTGGTGGGTCTGAGAGATGACCCAAAGGTTTGCCTTCGGAAGTACCTGTAAGGGGGAAAGGATGGGATGCAGCCAAGGGTGTAGGGGTGTTGGTAGACAGTTAAGGTGGGCTGGGGGCCTGAAGGCAGAGGTATTAGGTCAAGCAGAGAGCCTATTCTGGGAGGCTGCAGAACCACTGGAACCTGCAGGTCCTTCTGGGGCCAGAAGCCAAAACTGGCTGAGCAATAGGCCTGCTGTGGACCTCTGAGTTACATCTTCCTCAACCTGAAATGCTGCTGTCCTGTCCGCAGGGCGTGGACCCCGGGTGGGCGGAATGGACTGCTCCTACGGCTGGTTCTGGGACCAGGAGAGTCCCCAGGAGCACTGGAGCAGTCCAGCTGGCCCCGTCATGCCCTTGCAGCTTTGAAACCCTCTCTTGCAGGTGTGTCAGCCCAATCCTTCTTCCACTGCTTCACATTGGCCAGTGCTGCCTTCAACCTACAGGTGGCCACCCCTGGGGTGAGTACAGTCACTTTCTCCAGGGAACCCCTCAGATTCTCCCTTTTCTTGGGCCGAGGCTAGGAGAGTGTAGAGTCCTCTGTAGTCGATAGGGCCAGGAAGGAGCTACCTCCACGTAAGGGGATCTACAACCAAACTTGGTGGCATCCTTAAGTCATGGTTCCCGTTCACTGGACTATGACGTTCCTGTGTCGAGGGAACTTTTTTTCACTGTGACCGGCACTTTTGCAGGTCTATAAGGGAAAGATAAGACTTGGTCCTAGTGTGCGGTTCCTGCATAGATCCTCCTACTAGGAGAGATCCTTGATTCTTGCACTGTGGCCCTGGGAACATCCAGTCATAAATGGATCACAGCAAATGTGTGTTGGGTATTTGCATGTTTCGAAGTCACAAGGTGGGTGGGACATTTGCTGCTGCTTTATAGTCAGGAGTCTGGGGAGCAGGGTGTGGTGATCCTGTGGTAAGACCTCAGCATTGTGCTGTACAGGGCCCCTGCACGCTACTAGTTTGGTTTTCTGGGACTACCTTGTATTTGATTTCTTTCTTTCTCTTGTCACTGGACGCTCCCTGCCCGAGCCAGCCAGTAAAAGTGGCTGTTCAGGCAGGTGTTTGTGCCCCAGGGGCTGTCTTGACATCTGTTAGCCTTTCTAAGTACTCTGTGGCTCGAATGTGGGGGAAGATCCTGGTGCTGACCCTTCACATAGGCTCTGCTTCTCTAGGGAAAGGCCATGGACTTTGTGGATGTGACCGAGAGCAATGCACGCTGGGTACAAGACTTCGGTCTCAAAGCTTACGCCAGCCCCGCTAAGCTTGAGTCCATAGATGGTAGGTGACAAGTGGCTAGTGGGTCCCTGGAGGGCCTCTATGTCTGGCCGTGCCCTAATTTGACCTGTGGTTTCCTTCCAGGTGCCCGGTACCATGCTCTCCTGATTCCCAGCTGTCCTGGCGCCCTGACTGACCTTGCCAGCAGTGGGTCCCTGGCTCGGATACTGCAGCACTTCCGCTCAGAGAGCAGTGGGTGACAAGAAACTGGAGAACAGGCTGGCAAGCAGACACCTGGGTGGGGAGTAGGAGGGAGTGATCAAAACAGTGGGTGACAGGGAACTAGAGACTAGGTGTGGAAGCAGATATGGAGTGGATAATGAGTACAGGGTTTAGGATTCAGGACTGGGCATGCCTGGTGATTTCATCAGCCCATCAGAAGGGAGCAGAGAACCGCAATGACTCTGACCTGCACACAGGTGAGTTTGCTCTGTGTCCACGTGCACAAAGAGTGATCTCACTTAACATAATGTGTGTACTGCTAGTCTCTGCAGTGTGAGCCTCTGGCAGCCAAAAGAGGGCTGCTGACCGTGACCTCTTAGCCCTTTCTGTGGTAGGTTAATCAGGATGCTGTCTGGAGGCAACATCTGTTGTGATAAGCACATCTGTAGGCTGGGGCAGGATGCTCATCAGAGACCAGATGCAGGACCGTCAATGTCCTCTGTGTTGAGAGCTGGGCTTCTGGGCTTAGACAAGAAGCAGTTTTTCCCAGCTACCTCAGCCATGGGAACACATTAGCCATTAAGTTGTCTTTGGGGAGCTGGGCAGTGATGGTGCACGCCTTTAATCCCAGCACTCGGGAGGCAGAGGCAGGCGGATCTCTGAGTTCGAGGCCAACCTGGTCTACAAGAACTAGTTCCAGGGGGCTGGAGAGATGGCTCAGTGGTTAAGAGCATTGCCTGCTTTTCCAAAGGTCCTGAGTTCAATTCCCGGCAACCACATGGTGGCTCACAACCATCTGGTGCCCTCTTCTGGCCTGCAGACATACACACAGACAGAATATTGTATACATAATAAATAAATAAATATTAAAAAACAAAAAAAAGAACTAGTTCCAGAATAGCCACCAAAGCTACAGAGAAACCTTGTCTCGAAAAACAAAACAATCCCAGCACTCGGGAGGCAGAGATAGGCGGATCTCTGTGAGTTCGAGACCAGCCTGGTCTACAGAGCTAGTTCCAGGACAGGCTCCAAAGCCACAGAGAAACCCTGTCTCGAAAAAAAAAAAAAAAAAAAAGAAACGAAAAACAAAAAACAAAACAAAAAAAAAACTAAAAAAGAAAAAAGTTGTCTTTGGGGAGGAGCCAGGGTAGCCCCATTGCAGAATTGCAGAGCAGGGTAGCCCCTAGGAGTACCACCCCCAGCTGCACAGTGGCGTCTCTGCAGTTTGAAGCAGCGGCTGGTACATGAACTGGGAGTTCTGGGTGTTTTCACATGTCTTAAAACTGCAGCAGCGTGGGCTCTAAGTAAACTCTAGTCTTGAAGCATCTGCTTTGGGGGAGGGGACACTTGGGTGGGGACCCGACCCAGGATGGCATCCAGGGCCTGAGAGTACCTTGTCACTTTTAGAACCCATCTGTGCCATTGGCCATGGTGTCGCTGCCCTGTGCTGTGCTACCAATGAAGACAGGTCCTGGGTGTTCGAAGGCTACAGCCTGACAGGGGTGAGTATTTCGTGGTCAAGCCAGTGTCCCGTTCCCTCCTGTCTCCCTGCCCCTCCCTGAACCAGAAAGAGATTCCGACAGGCACTGTGACCTGCCAGTCCCCATACTGCTAGAGCACTTCTCTCCTTGTCCACGTGGTGTGAGCACAGCCTGAGACCCTCTAGGAAGAGCATCATGGAACCCATGAAGGGACTCCTTCCAAAGGGTACCAGTCCATCTCATTTTGGTCACACTTACGTCTTGATGCTGGGGGAGCCAGGCACTCTAAGCCATAACGGCTTAGTCTCCAGAAAGATGACTGAGTTTTTGCCTTTGCCTGTCTCCCCCATGTGGTAGCTGAGGTTGCTGCTTTGATTTGCCCTGCCTGGCCCCTGGGGAAAATAGGGCACTGGGCAGGGTAGAGCTACTAGCTGGTCTGACTCCAGCCCTGTCCTTGCAGCCTTCTGTGTACGAGCTCATCAGGGCACCTGACTTTGCCCGCCTGCCGCTGGTTGTGGAGGACTTTGTGAAGGACTCTGGCGCTGGCTTCAGTGGTGAGCCCAAGTTGGTGCCCCTCCACTTAGATTTGTGGGGCTACCTGCTGTGTCTTGGGTTGGTGTTTTAGGTCCTGCAAACCCCTGTGCTTCACCCAGACAGGCTTTCCTGCTGACCCCTGGTGTTCGCAGCTTCTCAGTGGGTGGGAGTGGGACTGGGCCTGGGCCTTGCGGCCTAAGGTTTGTGTCCTCTGCCGTAGCCAGTGAGCCCGACGCCGTGCATGTGGTGCTGGACCGCCACCTGGTCACTGGTCAGAATACAAACTCCACTGTTCCTGCTGTCCAGAACCTGCTCTTCCTCTGTGGCAGCCGGTGAGGCTCCTGGGAAGGGGTTTGGGTGGATTCCTGCTTTGTGACTGGCTCCCTCTGCTGGACAGTTTTGTCTGCGACGCCCTGCCTGCTGGTGTTGAGTCTGGACCATGTGTTCATCCTATAGGAAGTAAGGAAGTAATTTGGATGCTGTCCTTGATCCTGGTGGCCTCTTCTGTTGGTCCTTACCTGACAGGGCCCTCAAGCCTCCGTTTGGACCCTGTGGAATGCTGGAGGCCTCCAAGAGTTAAGACTTGGAGAGTATCAGTTCTTACGTAGACTGAACACTCCTCCTCTATCCCCAGCACACAGTGGGGAGCATCTTGGCTGGCCAGGCAGTCTCTGAGAACTGCAAATGAACACTCCAAGAAGAATTGTCCCTGGGAGAGGCAGCTGTGGGATCTCAGGATGGGATGCTGCTCTTCTATGGCCCTTTGGCTATTCTCGTCCCTTTAGCTGTTGGTGAGAACCATGGGGAAAGGACCAAAAGACTGGGACTTGCTCTGAATTCATCTTGCCAGAGGTGAACAATGGATGTTTTCTTAGCCCTAAGCAGGCAGCATTCTTGCTGAAGAAGACTGCCCATGTTTAAATCTTGCAATCTTGCCTATGATTTTTTTTTTCCTTCTGAGATAGCGTTTCTCTGTAGCTTTGGAGCCTGTCCTAGAACCCACTCTTGAGGCAGCACAGGCTGGCCTCAGATTCAGAGATCTGCTTGCCTCTGACTCCTGAGTGCTGAGATTAAAGGCGTGTGGTACCACTATCCAGCTGGCCTGTGGTTTTTAATGCAATACAGGCCCCAGCTCAGCCTGCCATGGTCTTAGGTCCTTGGAGTGGACACAGTGATGTCACCGTGCTTCATATGGCGTAGAAAAAATATTAGTGTCACACCTGGAGACCCTTAAACTGCTGTTAGCCCAGTTTGTCAAATTGCCCCTGGCTTACAGAAGCCTCAGACCAGGTATTCCATCTATTCCTAGAAGGAAATGGCCATAGATGGGTTTGGGCTATATGAAGCAGGAATATCCATGAGTCCTGTCTTCCAGACCCTGCTTTTGCTGAGGACCTGATATGGCCATCTCCCTCCTGGACATGCTTGTTTGCGGTCAATCCTGGGGCCCCTGGCCAGGACGGTAACTTCCAGTCAGTAGCCTTCTAGCCTTAGACGAGAGCCTTCCAAGTAACTTGGACCTCTTAATTTCCCTCTTCACTTAACTTTTGCCCAGAGTAGCACCAGTGCCAGAGTCCTGGAGGAATACCTTTTGGCGGTTAATAACACCTGTCCTGGATCCTCCCTGGCCTTGCACTGCCCTCTTCTGCCATCAACACTGTGTAATGATGGATATTCCTGGACAAAGCCTTAAAACCTGAGGCTTGTGCCTTAGGCTTGGCTGGTTCAGTCACAGGCTGGGTGATCTGTAAACAACATATTTCAAGCACATTTTGAAGCTTCAAGTCCAAGCATAGTGAACTAGGTGTGTCTGGTAAGGCTCAGACCTCTTTGCTTCTTACCGGGTCGGAAGAGGTAGGTGTTTTCTGGAACCTTTTCAGAAGTTACTAATTGCTTCATGAAGCCAAAGTCCCATTTAACACCATCACCTCAGAGATGATGTTTTAGCATGAATTAGGGGACAGCTTCAGACACTGGGAGGTGATACCATGCTGATGGGGTTTGAGAGTTTCTTCTAATTGGCTGGCTCTCTATGACTGTCATGTTTGTCCTCTCTCTCTCTCTCTCTCTCTCTCTCTCTCTCTCTCTCTCTCTCTCTCTCTCTCTCTCTCTCTAGACAGGGTTTCTCTGTGTTGCCTTGGCTATCCTCAAACTTAGCCTGCCTCTGCTGGGATTAAAGGCGTATGCTGCCACCACCCGTATTCTATACTGAGACATTACATAGCTGTAGCAGGTGAGGTGGGCTCTGGTTGTGCCAGACTTCTGTTCCAAGGGTACCCAGTCCTAGGTGGAGGAGGGGACAGCAAGCTGGAGAAGATGGAGAAGAGAAAATGAACAAATCCCTGGAAAAGTGGCAGCTGAGCTCAGGGTATGTTCATAAGCACATTTATAACTACTCAAGAGAAATGAAACCTTACACAGATGTTGCTAGCAGAATTATTTGAAAAGGGGCCGCCGGGCGGGTAACCCAGCACTTGGGAAGCAGAGGCAAGCAGATTTTGGAGTTCAAGGCCAGCCTGATCTACTGTGTTCCAGAACAGGCTCCAAATCTATACAGAGAAACTGTCTTGAAAAAAAAAAAAAAAGAATGAAAAGGGGCTGACCAAGTGGCTCAGCCAGTGAAAGTACCACAGTGGGAGGAACACACCAACTCTTGAAATTATGCTACTCTGATGTGCATGTCCACTCACATACACACATCATACAGATTCATTCATTCGAGACAGGGTTTCTCTGTCCAGACTATCCTGAAGCTCTGTAGACCAGGCTGGCCTTGAACTCAGATCACCTGCTTCTGCCTCTTGAGGACTGGGATTAAAGGTGTTTGCCACCATACCCAGCTAGTGGTTTCTTTATAATGGAATATCACCAGTTCAGTCAAGTAATTGGCCATGAATTCTGATACAAAGCTGTATGTGGTGGTGCACCCTTTTTATTTTCTTTTTAAAAGAGTTTCTCCGTGTAGCTTTGGAGCCTGTCCTGGAACTCAAGTCTGTAGACCAGGCTGGCCTCGAACTCAGAGATCTACCTGCCTCTGCCTCCTGAGAGCTGAGATTAAAGTGCCACCACCGCCCAGCTGTTTTTTGTTTTTTGTATGTGCATACAGTATTCTGCCTGCATGTATGCCTGCACTCCACACCAGATATCATTACAGATGGTTGCCCAGCAGAGGCATAGTACGTTACAAGACAGCCAGGCCATATACAGAGACCCTGTCTCAAAAGAACACAAAAAAGGGCTTATGGAATATGCATGATTGGCCGGTATCCCTGGAGCCCCAGGTGGGAAAGACTCAAAACCCTGATCTCCTTTTAGGACACACTATTGCAAGCCCAAAGGGTGAGGAGGTTGGTGTGGTATGGGCACAAGTCTCTGTCTACTACGTGCTGAAGCAGGTCAGCCTTGAGGTCAGCTTTGCTCCCTCAGGCCCTGTCTTCTGGCTGGAAGTGGTAGAATACTGTGGGTCTTGATCAGGGAAAGTGTGAACCTAGCTGTGCTGGGTTGCAGAAGTTGCTCCCCACTTCACCATCTAGGATGAGTTAAGCCCAGGCAGGTACTTAGCCCTAGAGCTGCTCGTGGTGGGAATTTGGGGGAATGGACCTGGGAAGTTGCTCCATGGGGGTCCTTCTCATCGGAGCTTCCACCTGCCTCTGCCTCCTGAATGCTGGGATTCAAAGCATGGGCCGCCACCACTCAGCTTTTATTTTGGATGAAGACAGGGTTTCTAAGTAGTCCCAGAACTCACTAAGTAGATCAGGCTGTCCTCAGATGTAGACAATCTAGTTGCTGCCCTCCAGGTACCAGGATTATAGGCATATGCTTCCGTGCCCTTTCAAAGCTGGTGTTGTATACTATGCGGTCCCCATAAGTTGGTACCAGTGCCCTTTAGAACCTGGCTACACCAGGCAGAGCACCTAGATGAGAGAAATAAACCGCTGGACTTACTCTTGGGCAGTGGGCAAGCCTGGCTCTGAACACCATGTTCAGTTGCTACCTCCCAGGAATAGAGCCCACCATTTGTCTTCTGACCCTGCTAGCACACCCTGAAATCTAGGCAGGGCACAGGGACACCGGGTACAGAGGGTGTTACTGTATAATCTTGCCACCAAAAGTCAGAGACCTCTGCCATCTTGCATCCCAGCTGTGGTCCAGTGGAGCTTAAAAGATGAGGGTGAGGGCCACAGTTGCCTGGATCATGCTGATAGCCTGGGGTTCATCTCCAAGCTCCGCCTCAGTCACAGCCAATACTGGGGCCACTGGTACTCAAGTGGAGGGCGACAAAGATGGTAAAATGAAGCACAACATAGGAAAAGCCGTTGCTTTAATGAATTAGATAAAATTTCACATAAAATCAGAAACCTATGATCCATCCCTTCTCCAATCACTGAAAAATGCAAGATTCATCACAAGCCGTGTGCAGTCAGGACCCAGTTCAGCGGCGGTGCAGGTCTGGGGTCCAGCCTCAGGGGCTGCACTACTTTCCATTCTCAGCGCTGAACATTCGTTCCTGGAAGGGACCAGAGGTGGAGTCATGTCAGCCCTTCACTGTCTGGACTGTCCCCATACGACCCACCAAAGTCCCAATATGGCTTCAGCAACCAGCTGGGACCCATGGTCTCCCAGAAAAATACACACACACACACACCTATCTGTATTGTGTGTGTGTATATATATCTATATAGATACACAGTTTTTGGTTTGGTTTTGTGTTTCTCTGTGTATCCTTGGATGTTTTGGAACTTACTCTGTAGACCAGGCTGGCTTTGAACTCACAGAGATCCATCTGCCTAGGTCTCCCAAGTGTTAGGATTAAAGGCATGTGCCATTTCTGCCTTGCTTCTTTTTTTTTTGGTTTGTTTGGTTTGTTTTTTCGAGACAGCGTTTCTCTGTGGCTTTGGAGCCTGTCCTGGAACTGGCTCTGTAGACCAGGCTGGTCTCGAACTCACAGAGATCCGCCTGCCTCTGCCTCCCGAGTGCTGGGATTAAAGGCGTGTGCCACTGTCTCTAAGTGCTTGAACTAAAGACATGTACTAGCATTCCTGGCCTAGGCCATTGAGTCTCACTCTCCAGAATGAGACTACAGGTGTGTGCTAACTATGCCGGGCTCCTGCAGTAGGTTTCACCTCTGTTCCAACTTTGCCCCTGGGTGAAGGAGAAAAGGCCCAACCCACACAGGAACTCACCGTGAGCATCCGCTCTAACTTGATGGCATCAGCAGCAAACTTTCGGATCCCGTCGGAGAGCTTCTCCACAGCCATTTGGTCCTCATTGTGAAGCCAACGGAAGGCCTTCTCGTCCAGATGTATCTTCTCCAAGTCACTGGTCTGGGCTGGAGGATACCACAGCTCTCCATGCCTGCCTTACCCTTCGACTCATAACTGTCCCTCAGCCTAGGCTGAGTTATCTCCCATCAGGGTCAGGCCTTAGCTCCGCCCACACAGAGGTCCTTATGGCCCCTTGGCCTTACCCGCTTTGACGGAAAGCACAGGTGCCAGCTTGGTGTTATCCTTGAGCAGCTCCCCCAGGAGCTTGGGCGAGATGGTGAGGAAATCACAGCCTGCCAGTGCTTTGATCTCACCAGTGTTACGGAAGGAGGCGCCCATGACAATGGTCTTGTAGCCGAACTTCTTGTAGTAGTTATAGATTTTGGTGACACTCTTTACCCCTGGAGGAGACATAGGCATGTTCCCTAGAGCTGCCCTGAGCTCCTGTCTGACCCCACCCTGACCATGTCTCCAGCCTTGCTCATCAACACAGCAGATCCCCTGCCCCATGATCTTAAAATATAGCTCACCAGGGTCCTCCTGGGGTTCATAGGATTTCTTGTCTGTGTTCGCCACATGCCAGTCAAGGATGCGCCCCACAAAGGGAGAGATGAGCGTCACACCCGCTTCAGCGCAGGCCACAGCCTGGGCGAAGGAGAAGAGCAGGGTCATGTTGCAGTGGATGCCATGCTGCTCCTCCAGCTCCCTGTGGACAAGATGGCAGGGGCAATGCTGAGTGCCACCTCAGGCTGAGCTCTGGACCTGCTGCTCCCCAAGAGTCTTCAGCTTCTTAAGACAGGGGAGGAGCAGGGCAGTACATTAAGAACAAGCTTAAGGGCTGGAGAGATGGCTCAGAGGTTAAGAACACTGCCTGATGTTCCAGAGGTCCTGAGTTCAATTCCCAGCAACCACATGGTGGCTCACAACCATCTGTAATGAGATCTGGTGCCCTCTTCTGGCCTGCAAGTATACATGCAAGTAGAACACTGTATATGTAATAAATAAACATATTTAAAAAAAAACAAAAACAAGCTTAAGCGGGGTGGTGGTGGTGCACACCTTTAATCCCAGCACTCGGGAGGCAGAGGCAGGCGGATCTCTGGGAGTTCCAGGACAGCCAAAGATACACAGAGAAACCCTGCCTCAACAAAAATAAAAAGTTTAAAATGAAGCCATGTAAAGATGGAAAATACAGAGAGTCTGGATACTGTATGTTACTGTGTTGTCTTTGAATTGTTCCATGGCTGAGGAAGGAGCAACAGCTACTAAAAGGCATTTTATCATAAATGCTGCTGGATTAATCCAACATATGTATTTTGAAAATGTCTTGACTTCAAAATTTAAGTCAAAAGATATGTTACTTTGGAGAAGAGGTTTTGCTTTTGTTTCCACAGGAAATGAGAGGCTGCATTCCAGGTTAAGAAAACTCAGATTTAGCTGGGCGGTGGTGGCACACGCCTTTAATCCCAGCACTTGGGAGGCAGAGGCAGGCAGATCTCTGTGAGTTCGAGACCAGCCTGGTCTACAAGAGCTAGTTCCAGGACAGGCTCCAAAACCACAGAGAAACCCTGTCTCGAAAAATCAAAAAAACAAAACAAACAAACAAAAAAAACACTCAGATTTGATCAAGGAAGACCCCCCCTTAAAAAAAAAATCTCTGGAAGGAGTGGATAGCCCACATGATCCAATGTTTCAGAGGATCTCTGTTGGAGTTTCCTCTGAGTTCTACATCCAGAACAGCCATAAGACTGTTGGTTAAGATGATCAAGCCTCATACAATATTCTAGTCAGGACTTGACCATAATCCTAAATTTTCTTTAGGTTCCCATAAGATTATCAGCACCCGGGGCTGGAGAGATGGCTCAGCGGTTAAGAGCATTGCCTGCTCTTCCAAAGGTCCTGAGTTCAATTCCCAGCAACCACATGGTGGCTGACAACCATCTGTAATGAGGTCTGGTGCCCTCTTCTGGTCTTCAGGCATACACGCAGAAAGAATATTGTATACATAATAAATATTTAAAAAAAAGATTGCCGGGCGGTGGTGGCGCACGCCTTTAATCCCAGCACTTGGGAGGCAGAGGCAGGTGGATCTCTGTGAGTTCGAGACCAGCCTGGTCTACAAGAGCTAGTTCCAGGACAGGCTCCAAAACCACAGAGAAACCCTGTCTCGAAAAACCAAAAAAAAAAAAAAAAAAAAAGATTATCAGCACACTTAATTATCAGGAAGTAGCCTAGAAAACTATGCTCACATTCCTAAATAAATGGATTAAGAATATTTGATTTGTCTTTGTTTAGAGTAACTGGTTATAAATTGTTATGGATAATGGTCAGGAAAAAGGCTAAACAAAGGAGATTAGATTCAGAGTTCTTGTTTTGAAAAAAAAAAATAGACAATGGTCTTGTATCCTGTAAAGATTTGTCACTTGTATTGGTTTAATAAAACTCTGATTGGCCAATAGCTAGGCAGTAAGTATAGGCAAGGTGACCAGACTAGGAGAATTCTGTGAAGAGGAAAGGCTCAGTCTGCAGTCGTCACCTAGATGTAAGAGGACACAAGATGAGAACGCCTCACTGATAAAAGGTACCAAGCCACATGGCTAACACAGTAAAGAATTATGGGTTAATTTAGATGTAAGAGTTAATAAGAAGCCTGAGCTACCAGTTTATAATTAATATAAGCCTCTGTGTTTCTTTGCGACTGAACAGCTGTGGGACTGGTTGAGAAAGAATCCTCTGTCAACAAAAAACCCATGCCCATACCAAAATGTATATAAGCCTGTGTTCATACCATTATTCTCAACAGACCCGAAGTGATAACAGACCCCAGTGCACAACACGAGACAAAGCAAAGACACAATACACCCACCAATAGAAGAAAGTCCAGTCAGGAAACAAGGCATAGACATTAGAACACGTTGAATGAGTCAGACATAATAGTTCATGCATGATCTGACTCTACTTATATGAGATGTCCAGAGCAAGCAAATCCAGAAGAAAAACCAGTGGTTCTAGGTGGGGAAAGAGCAAACCTGGGCAAAGAGGAAATGAATCTGCTGCCCAGGTTCCCTAGAATGGTCAGGACTGACGACTTCTAGAGGAGGCATCACGGAAGACTGTGACTGCTTTTACCATTTTGCAATTAGTTTCTTCAAAACTTATGTAAGTTTTGGCTTCACTGTTCCAAAACAACTCTGACCCCTAGAAACTGGTGTCTGCTGCTTAGGAAGAGAATCAGAATCAGAAGCTGCCTCCATGAAGGGAATACTTACTTTCCGGCCTGAATTCCCTCCCAGGTTGAGGATAACTTGATGAGAATTCTGTCCTTGCTGATCCCAGCTTCTTTGTAAAGCTCAATGAGGCGTCTGGCTCGGGCTACCATTGCATCCTTATCAAAGGAAAGCCTGTAAAAGCAAGGGTATTGCAGGTACTCAGATCACAGCACATCCACCATGGGAGCATATCAGAAGCGGGGCATTCTGTAGCCGTGTGGCTCACTGGACAAACCCGTTCCACCCCCTACTCTGGACTCAGTGCTCTCAGAAGATGGAGACAGGAGAATTTGGAGTTCAAGGTCAGCCTGTGCTATAAGTGACACTGCCTTCAGGCTGGAGAGACTGCTCAGTGGTTAAGAGCACTTGCTGCTCTTGCAGAGGACACAGGTTTGGTTTCTAGCACCAATATGGCAGCTCACAACCTTATGTAACTTCAGTTCCAGAGGATCTGATGCCCTCTTCTGGCCTCCACAGACACATATGTGGTATACATACATACAGGCAAACACTCATACACATAAAATAAAATAAAAAAATCTTTGAAAAAGAAACTTTGGTCTTAAAAATAAATAAATAAAAAGTCAAACCAAACAGAAAAAAGGGGGATCAGAGTTCTGCTGAGTTGGCAGAGCCCTTGCCTATCATGCACAAAGCCCAATATCACATAAATTTTCACAAAACACAAGACTCAAGATCAGCCATTAGTCAGAGAGCGCCAGTTCTGTACAGTCTTCCAGGGTAACGTATGACACACCACTGAATGAGTGTAGAGAATACCAGGAGCAAACTACCTCTTCAGCCACTGACGTCACCAGGATACCCGCTGCCTCCCTACCCTAGCCCCACCTACCTTGCATCCACTTCTGTGGATACACGGCCTGGAATCTTCTTTAGTATTTCTGCTCCAAACAGCACAAAAAGTTTATCAATAGCATTTTTAATCTGTTCCTCTTGTGGCCTGAAATTCACAGGGAAGTTGTGTTAGAAACTTTTGAAGGCTTTGGGGAACCTATGAGACTAGTTCTGACTCTTTTGCCAATTTCTTTCCCTTCATCCTCCCCCCACGGGCATGAGAGCAAATGCTACTTGTTTCTGTTTTGTTCCGTTTGAGACAAGGTCTCTATATAAAGCCAGGCTGTCCTGAAACTCACTATATAGACCAGTCTGGACTCAAACTCATAGAGCTACTAACTTCAACGCACTTGCAGGGTGGAACAGGAAGGTTCCAAGTTTGAGGCCAGCTTGGGGAAGGAAGGGAGGGAGGAAGGAAGGCAGGCAGGCAGGCACTATTTTATATTACAATGAAAAACCCATAAAACATGCCATCTTTACCATTTTAAGTTTATAGTTCAACAGTGTTAAATTATACTGTTGGGAATCACACCACCACCATCTTCAGAACTTTTTCTTTTTTTAGTTTTCCAAGACAGAGTTTCTTTTTGTAGCTCTGGCTGTTATAGAACTGAGTTTGGCTGGCCTCAAACTCAGAGACCCACCTGCCTCTGCCTCCCAAGTGCTCGGATTAAAGATGTACACCATCACCCCCAGCATAAAAATAATTTTTATGCAACCCCAAAAAATGATACCCCCAAGCTAGGCAGTGAAGACACAGGCCTTTAATCCTAGCACTTGGGAGGAAGAGATGGGTGGATCTCTGTGAGTTCGAGGTCAGCCTGGTCTACAGAGTTTCAGGACAGGCTCCAAAGCTATAGAGATACTCTGTCTCAAAAAAAAAAAAAAAAAAAAAAAAGGAAGGAAGGAAAGAAGGAAGGAAGGATGGATATCTCCAAAAAAGGAGTTAGATGCCTATCATTCTGATTTGACCACACACTATAAAATTATCACACCATATCTCTCATAAACATTACAATTACTGGGGCTGGAGAGATGGCTCAACGGTTAATAGCATTGCCTGCTCTTCCCAAGGTCCTGAGTTCAATTTCCAGCAACTACATGGTGGCTCACAACCATCTGTAATGAGGTCTGGTGCCCTCTTCTGGCCTGCAGGCATACACACAGAATATTGTATACATAATAAATAAATAAATTAAAAAAATATTACAATTACTATATAGAAAAGGACTATACATTTATGATCTGTGTGATAATGTGGAAGAGGTAAAACTATAAGAACAAGAAGATCGGAGGACAGCACAGTGGCACACAATGTTGTCTGAGCACATGGGCTGGGACACTGAAGAGCAGCCTGGCTACACAGGAATACCTTGTCTCATACAAACAAGAAAGAAGCTGAGGACATAGACAAGGAGGTAGAAGGAGGAGGATCAGAGACTGCAGTGATGGTTGCACTAATGCACAATTTATTAAAATTCATTAGTTTGTTGCTAAAAGGTAATGACAGTCGGGCAATGGTGGCACATGCCTTTAATCCCAGCACTTGGGAGGAAGAGGCAGGCGATCTCTTTGAGTTCCGAGGCCAGAGAGTTCCAGAATAGCTAGGGCTGTTATACAGAGAAATCCTGTCTCAGAAAAAAAAAAAAAGTAATGACATCTGGGTGAGGTGGTACATTCCTTTAATATCAGCACTCAAGAGGCAGAGGCAGGTAAATCTGTGAGGCTAGCCTGGTCTACATAGTGTGTTCCAGACAGCCATGGTTATATAGAAACCTTGTCTCATAAAAAAACAAAAAAAAACAAAAAAAAATAGAAAGAAAGTAATGACAACCAGCAGGCACAGCACAGCTGTAGAGCGACAGAGCCTATCAGAGACAGGAGCCTGGAAGGCCGGCAGTGATCCACATCTCACCTGGGGTGTTCACACTGGCAAGCCCTGGAGCCACATAGCCAGGGAGAGTGATTTTTTATTCCATGCAAATCACCTCAGTGAACAAAAAATGGTGTTGGACTGGGAAGGAAACATGGTCACTTTGAGGAGTGGGAGCCACGGCTCTCCATCACCCATACTCACCCACCCAGCTTCTTGCCGTAGGCGATGGCCTCCTCCACCAGCTCTTGGTAGGTAGGCATCTGTGCTGCAGCCAGGATCAGGGATGGGTTGGTGGTGGCATCCTGGGGCTTGTACTCATCGATGGCTAGGTAAATACATTCCAGAAGCAGGCGGCACAGTTAATCTTGTCAGCTGAACTGGACCAAGCATCTAGATCTACACTACCTCTGGGCTTGTCTGTGCTTCCAGGAGGATTAACAAGGGAGATAGTCCCGTGAAGACCCATGGGATAAGAGGAGACAGCCTGCTAGCATAGGCCCTGTCTCCCTGCTTCTTGTTTGCCCTGAGGGGAGCTGCTCTGTTTTACCTGTGACCTCTCCAACACAACAGACTGAAACCTTAGAAACTGTGGGTCCAAACAAATCATCCCTCCCTCTAGCTTTCTCTCCGGTATTTTGTCATAGTGACCAGATGCAGCTTTCACCCGAGATGGGGAAGAGTGCCCAAGTGGATCGCAGGGACTGCTCACAGCAGCTCCAGAGAGGCTGGCTTCCGTGTGAAGACAGTAACCCACACCACACACACATGAGCTGGGCACAGTGGCAAAGCCTATAATACTAGCTCTAAGAGTCTAAGGCCAAGCTGGGTTACAGAGCAAGACCCTGTCTCAAAAGCCCAGAGCACGAGCTAGGTGTGGTGGCATATGTCTTTAATTCCCCCGCACCCTGAAAGCAGACGCAGGAGGATCTCCGTGAGTTTAGGGCCAGCTTGGTCTACTTAGTGAGTTCCAGATCAGCTAGGGGCTCATGGTGAGACTCTGTCTCAAAGCAAAACAAACCATCAAACCATATTGGTGTGTAATTCTTTTTTGTAAATTGCAACTTTTTTATAGTAAAGTTTAAAACGAAACCAATAAGCAAGAATTTGAGGCCAGCCTGGTCTATATAGTAAGTTCCAGGCTAGCCAGGCCTACACCGATACCCTATCTGGAAACAAAACAAAACAAGCAACAACATCAAACACCAAACAAAACTAGGCAACTCGGAACAATCAGTTCCCCCATAAAGGCTGATTTTTAATGACTTGGAAGGAAAATATGAGGAGACTGGAGGAACACATGCCACAAGTTTGTCCTACTGTCCCACAGCCAGCAGGAGGTGCACTAATCCTAACCCACTGACAGACACGCGGATACAGACACTAGCTTAAGCTCTTCTCTCCTGTTTGTTTTTTGGGGGAGTGTATATTATGTGAAACTGTATTAGCTCTCTTAACATATTAGTTTCCCCCACCCAGGAATTTAGAAAAGCCAGTGAGCCCCTGTCAGCTCAGCTATCCAAGTGAACGTGAACAGTGGATGCAAAGCCAGGAGGACATGAACTTGCTTAACCTTAAACTCCTGCCCTCCCCAGTGCTGGGGTTACATTACAGGTCTACACCACCACGCCCATCAGTCTTCTGGGGATAAGAAGAGGCTAACTCTCACAGTGCTAATCTAAGTCTCCGCGTTATGAAAGTGCTGCAGGCCTGATCTGCGGACGGCACAATGCATGGCTCACTGGTGCCTGCTTCCTGATTTGGACATCGCTGGGGAAACTGGGCAAAGGGTGCATGGGCTACTTTTGCAACACCTCGGGAGTCTGTAATTATTTCAAAATAACAAGTAGGGGAAAATGTGCTCCGGCGTGGTGCTGGCTCAGGCGTGAACCCACTGAAGGGTGCACAGGATAAAACCGCAGGCCCAGAGGCTGCTGGAGGCACAGCTCAGTGATGGCGGACCTGCTTTAGTGGGTGTGATGCCTTGGGCTTGATCCCTATTCCACCCCTACAGACGGGCTTTAAGGGCCAAAGAACCTTAGGTTCAGTGGAAAATGAAGGGGGCAAATGTTCTGGGCATGAGAGTCCAGATTCTACTTTCAGGGGCCTGGGACACCCAAGAAGTTAAGAACCTTCACCACACAGTACAGACCTCAAATCTAATGCAGTGTCTATGATTATTTAACTTGTATTTAACTACACTATCTATGAATGTACTTTTGTTATTTTTGTTTGAGACAGGGTCTCACTATGGAGCCTGGCTCGCCTGGAACTATGAAGACCAAACTGGCCTCAAACATAGATTTGCTCGCCTCTGCTTCCCGCATGCAGGCATGTGCCACTATACCTGGCTCCTGCGCTCTTCATACACATCAGGCTGTGAGATCTTCACTACACTCAGTGAAAACTCCCAGCGGGATTTCTGGAAGCTCTCTGACAAACACTTCAGTCAGACAGGTTTGCTACAAGACCCATGACAGGTCTGTTCTTCCTTTATATTTAAGCAGCCCAAATATGCCTAATCACTCTGACTCGCTGAGAGATAAACAATGCACTTACTCAGGAGGAATTAAAGCCTGTTTCTCAAGTCACCGTGAGAAAGCAGAAAAGAGCAGAAGGCGCTTTTGTACCGGGCTCCCATTGAGCATTTCCCGAAAGTCTCATTCCCACAGCAGATGTGAAACAAGCTCAGCTATTCCACTCTACACCGCTGAGGGCAGACTAGCAGGGCAAGCCTTTCTACCTAAGTCTTCCAAGTTCTCTCCAAGTCCCGGAAAATCTGAGCACTGGAGCTGGGCGTGGTGGCCCTGCCTGATCCAGCACTAAGAGGCTAAAACAGAAGGATCACCAGGAAGGCCAGCCTGGACTACACTGTGAAACCCTGTCTCAGAAGAAAAGGAGGTTTGGCAACAGAATAACCATTTGATTTAGTGTGTGCATCTGGTCGGAATCCAGCCATACTGGGTTGCCAGACTGTAACCAGCTGCCACCTTGGAAGGCCAATGCAACAGGCTGCAAAAGCAGGTGGGGTCCACGGAGGTCGTGCTGCCCTGCAGACTGCACAGGTTCCAGGTTCCAAAGCTGAGCCTGGGTGAGCGTAGGCTGGACACCCAGGGTCGGCGGGACTGTTCCTTAGACCGCCTCGAGCCACCGAGCCCCGCAAGGGTCTCCCAGGGTCACCAAGAGCCCGGAGGCCCGGTTAGGACCTTGAGTTGAGCAGACCCGTCAATCCCGGCTCCAGCGACCGCGAGGCCCTGCCCCAGGCACCCACACCGGTCCTGATCCCAAAATTGGGGGCGCCGCAGCTCATTCAGAGCGCATGCGCCGCGTCCTCTCACCATTGAAGTCACCCGTGTCGGCCACCACGGTGGTGAACTGCTTGAGCTGGTCCAGGGTGGACTCCATCCTCTGGCGCTTTACCGGGGACCCCGACATGGCGAGCACGGCTGAGGCAGTAGCAGGAGCGCGGCGACCCACAATGCCCCGCGTGTCCTGGCCAATCGGGGCAAAGCTAAGTGAGGTCCCACCCCTGGAGACGAGCCCCGCCCTTGTACTTGGAGGCGAGTGCTGTAGGCCACGCCCCGTGTCGCTGTCCTTGCTTTCTTCCTCACTAGTTCTTGGTTATTTTCCACCGGTTCAGGGCGGGTGGAGTCCTGGTGCGCCCCAGGTGCGGTCGCCCTCTAGAGCTCGGAAGCACAGAATAAACCGACAGCGTGCTTCTAAGCCTCAGACCCCACCAAACTGTGGATGGATGAGACTCTGAAGTCCTTCACTCTCCAGAGTCATGCTAATCCCTGAGCCCGCTCTTGCTTCCAGCTAACCGTCCCCTATAGGTGCGCCCTCCCCAGCGATGGAACCTCGAGGTGCATCCCTCTCTCCAGCTGTGGGACCTCGAAGCGCTCTACTACTCCCAGTTTGGGGACTGGGAAGTGCGCCCCTCCATGTGCCCATCCTATCGTGGTAAGGCCGCCGCGGCGCAGCCCCTGCCTACAAGCAGACAAGCTGATTCGCAGTCTGAGAATCCTACAGGCTTGCGGCCGCCTGGCCTACTTCTGGCAAAGGCACCAGTTCCTACTTCCCAGATAGAGTGTTTCTGGTGTGACCTTAGGCTGCCGGGTGATTCCTTCCTTGCCCTTGATTCTACATCTCTTCTGGAAATCTGCCCCGAATGAATAAGTAACAGGTTGAGAAGGCGGACATGGGAGCGGTCTCTTCAGTCAATAGTAAGAACTGTCAGGACAATCTTCTTAGGGTGTTCTCGCTCATTATTGATTTGCAGCTCTTTGATATGCTGGCTCAAGTTATTACACACACAGACATGTACGTCAAGTATTTTCTCTCGAGATTTTGTTTACCGTCTGGCCTAGTTTGCTGTCTATTGCTATGATAAACACCACAGCAAAAGCAACTTGGCAAGGCTGATTGCATCTTAACACTTCCACTAACAGTTTGTCACTCCGAGTCAAGGTAAGAACTCAAGAAAGGACCTGGAGAAAGACTGCTTTCTGGCTTGCTTCCCTTGCTACTTCCTTGTTTTGGTTGTGAGCTTGAGCCACCTCTCCAACCGTCAGTCTCTTTTCTTGTTCGATGCAGAACCAATCAAGGTTGGTACCCACAGGGTCTGGCCCTCCTATATCAGTCATTAACTAAGAAAATTGGGCTGGTGGTGGCTCATACCTTTAATCCACAGTCTGGTGGATCTCTGTGAGTTTAAGGCCAGCACATCCTGCACAAGGAGTTCCAGATTTGCCACAGGGAAAGTGCCTCACAGACGTTCCTCCAGGCTAATCTGCTGGAGGAAGCATTTTCTCACCTGAGGTTCCCTCTTCCTGGATAACTCCAGCTTGTGTCAAGTTGACAAAAATAGTAACCAGCACACATACAGTTTTCTCAGTATCCTTTAAAAAATGGGGGTGGGGTTAAGACCAGGTGAGGGGACTGGCCTTGAACTCCTGATCTTCCTGCCCCTGCCTCCCAAGTACTAAGATTTTGGGCATCGGCCACCATAGTTGGCTTCAGTTGACTCCATTTAAGTTCACTGAAGATGGACTTAATACACTAGGGGTCACAGAAGCTGCCTTTAGGGTGGAGGGTCTCAACCTATGAATCACAATGACTCCTTTTGGGGGTCAAACGACCCTTTCACAGAGGTCGCATATCCTGCATATCAGATCTTTACATTACAGTATTTACAGTCCAGAACAGTAGCCGGGCAGTGGTGGCGCACACCTTTAATCCCAGCATTTGAAAGGCAGACACAGGTGGATCTCTGTGAGTCTGAGGCTAGCCTGGCCTACAAAGTGAGTTCCAGGACAGCCAGGGCTGTTACACAAAGAAACCCTGTCTCGAAAAACAAAACAAAACAAACCCCGATTCATAACAGTAGAAAAATTAAAGCCATGAAGTAGCAACAAAAATAATTTTATGATCCGGGGTCAATACAATGTGAAGAACTGTATTGAAGGGTCACAGCATTTGAAAGGTCACTGCTCTATGGCCTGACTGACCAGGTGTATGGAGACATAGCCAGGGCTCCAGCTTGTGACCAAGAGGAGCTCGAGGCTTGTCTTTACCTTGCAGGGTGGGTGCCAATTGCCTGGAGCAATTGGGCTTGGAGCTTCCCTGTGAACCCTGGTGGTGGCTCTCTGCTGTGCTGTAGTCGGAGTCTTAGGGCCTGGGCTGCAGCAGCCCCAACTGGCTCTGCTCTATCATCATTCCAGCCCGCTAATTAAGGAGGTAAATGTTGCAGAAAAGAGGAAGGCTTTCTTCATCAGCATTAGGAAATGAGTCACTAGCCACCCAATGCTTGAGTCCCTCTGAAAAGGGGGAACTAAAGAACTGGGGATGATAATGTTCAGAATCCAGGCTTCACATCAAAGACTCTGGCTTGCAGCATCCTCCCTACCATCCCCCACCCCACCACCGTTCCCAGGACTTCCAGGTAGCAGCATGTGAGTTGACTATAGCCTGCTGAGCAGATGAGTTTAGGAGGTTCTGTGTTGGCTCTTCTTCCTGAGGTAGAGGTTCACTCTGGTGCAGCTGTCTACTCTCATATAACTACATTCTTTTCTATCTATTTATCTATCTTTTTTTTTTTGAGACAGGATTTCTCAGTAACTTTGGAGCCTGTCCTGGAACTCACTCTGTAAACCAAGCTGGCCTCAAACTCACAGGGATCCTCCTGCCTCTGCCTCCCGAGTGCTGGGATTAAAGGCGTGCGCCACCACCGCCCGGCTCATCTAACTACATTCTACTACACATAAATTTAACAAAAATAAACAAATGAAATATGTCAATTCCTAACAGCTGCTTAGCAGTAACCATCATTGTTTTTTACACTCCTGGCTAGAAGCTGGCAGACTTAGCACTTAGTCCTCCTAGCATGAAATGGTCATTACACTTAGAAGGCACAAAGTGATTTTCCCCATAGGATGCTCACAAGACTGGGACTGTTACCAGCCACTCTAAGGGGAAAGCCATGGGTAATAGATCTTCTCCCCCACCCCCACCCAGGTTTCTCCACCTACGCCATAAGCTAGATCAAGCCCAATTGAAAAAGTATAACAACAGGTTTATTTGAACAAAGCGTCTTCTCGATGGGTTCTTCAGTCCCAGAGATGGAGGGCAGAGAAGCCACCCGCCAGAACTAAAGCAGGTAGATTGTATAGGTTGTAGGTGAGGGCTGATGATGTGTCGTTGTGATGTGACTGGATTTGTGCCCAAGTGTGGTCAAAAGCTGACCACTTTGGTAGAAACTTTGGCGACTGTCAACTTCAGGGGAGGAAACTGCTGTAGCCGCCCAAAATGCAGAATGGGACTTTTTCGTGCCTTTTCTTTGTTCGGAGACTCTGAGTAGGTGGGGTTTGGAGAGAGAGAGAGAAAGAGACAGGAATGGGGCTTTTCGGATCAAATAGTAGTGAGCTGGAGGTTCCAACCAAACATTGAGACCCTCACTTGATCTCATAGCTGGTCACTGTCCCCACTGTCTCAGCCAGCTGCATTGTCTCAGAAAGGATGAGAGCAGCAGTTCTCAACCTGTGGGTCACGACCTGTGGGAGTCACCTAAAACCATCAGAAAACACAGATATTTACATTACAATTCAAAACAGTAGTAAAGCCAGGAGGTGGTGGTACACGCCTTTAATCCCAGCACTCTGGAGGCAGAGGCAGGCGGATCTCTATGATTTCGAGACTACAAGAGCTAGTTCCAGGACAGGCTCCAAAACCACAGAGAAACCCTGTCTCGGAAAAAAAAAATCAAAACAGTAGTAAAATTACAGTTATGAAGTAGCAATGAAAATAATTTTTTGGCCAGCCTGGTCCACAAGAGCTAGTTCCAGAACAGGCTCCAAAGCTATAAAGAAACCCTGTCTCGGAAAAGGAAGATAATTTTTTGGTTGCGGGGTACCACAACATGAGGAACTGTACTAAAGGATCACAGCATCGGGAAGACTGAGAACCACTGTGCTGGAGGGGTAGGTTGACTAAAGGGACACTCCACCTGTGGGGCTTTCAGGCCGTCGTCATCTGTGCAGGGCTGGTGAATCAACTGTTTGAGTCACCCATGCTCGTGGAAAAGCAATAACTTACTGGTTTGCCAAGCTGAACTTGAATGGGATTGCCCCTTTGGTCTGTTATCGGTGCCCTATTTGGGGTAAGTAGATGTTTGCTCACATCTGTTGAGAGAATTATCACCTTGAGTTGATGAAAAGTGCACTGACTTTTCATCTTATCTCGTCCTGTGGTTCTCTCCCCTGTATGACACCCGCAGACACCCCCTCACTCGTCAGCATCTACCCACACCCCTCTAAGGTCCCAGGGACAAACTAGTTTGATTCTGCTTCCTTCCTTCCCTTTCTTCCTTCCTTCCTTCCTTCCTTCCTTCCTTCCTTCCTTCCTCCCTCCCTCCCTCCTTTCCTTCCTTCCTTCCTTCCTTCTTCTTTTTTTTCCAGACAGAGTTTCTCTGTGTAGTCTTGGCTGTCCTGGAACTTGCTCTGTAGACCATGCTGACCTGCAACTCACAGGGATCTGCCTGCCTCTGCCTCCCAAGTAATGGGATTAAAGGTGTGCACCCCGAGCGCCTGGCATTATTGGGTTTTCTTACAGAGCCTGGCTAAGAGGTTACTGATAAGAGCATGAGCTGAACCCAGAGCAGCCACACTGGAAAGTCTGCACCCCACCCCCTCGTGGGTGATGGCTTTCCCATGGCTTGCACAGATTGAGTTCCCTCTCTTGTCCTTTTCAACCTATGAAGCCTAACCCCTTTTGAGATCCCAGGCCTCCTGGAGCTGGAGAATTCATACATCTGGTCGAGAAGAGTGGTTGGCTGTTCAGGTGAGTGTCTCAGGCTCCTCTCTACCCCCTCCTTCTATAAAGGAACGTCAGCAGTCAGCAAGCACGACTAGAGCTGGTAAAGATGGTGGCAGTTTGGCTCAGAGGATAGTGCTGTCAAAGAGAAATCACACAGCTCTTACCGTCCACCTAGGCAAAGCAGCATCGACAATGAGTTTGGGAGGAACGGAAGCAGTTCTTGCTATGGGGATGCTATATCATCCCATCCTCCAGGGAAGCTCATTAGGCAAACAACTCAGAATAGCTTCAGGAGTCCCCCAAAACCTACCAGTTCCCCTACAGAGGGGAAGTTTATCAGCAGCGAAGACTGTCAATCTTACAACCCCAGCTGCCTGGAAGAAGCAGAGACCCAGAAGACACAAAGACGAGCAGGGCCTCCTGGAAGAGGCTCAGACCAACCAAGCCACCTGCAAAGGATGTTTTCCAGCCTGTTGAGCTCCTTGCGGGCTGTGCGGCGTCTCCTGGGTCCCCAGATTTTGTGTCTTTAGAGATACAGCTGTTTTTGAGTAATTTCTGCTCCTGTGAGTAACCACAATAAAACCGAATTGGACTTGGGTGGTATCTGTACCTTGATCTGTTATCATTCTCAAATATGGGGTGAGTAGACATTTGCTTAAATCTCCCCAGGAATAGTCTCACAAGAGGGAGAAGAAGGGGTGAGAGTGAACTGTGGGAAATGGGGAGCAATCTTGAGGGGCCATTTTACTCTATGTTGCATGGGGCAGCCTTTCTCTGCGCTGCGGTGGAGGTTGCTTTGGGATGATACAATATTGAACTAGAAAGAAAGGATAAGTGAGGCATGGTGGCTCACACCTGTAATCGCAATGCTTAGAAGGCTAAGGCAGGAGTGTTACCACAGGTTTAAGGCCAGTCTGTGATATATATGGATTTCCGGACAGCTTAAACTGTAATGTGAGGACAGTGGTCTTTCTTTTCTTCTCTCTCTCTCTCTCTCTCTCTCTCTCTCTCTCTCTCTCTCTCTCTCTCTCTCTTTTGAGTTTTTCAAGACAGGGTTTCTCTGTATAGCCCTGTCTGTCCTGGAACATGTTCTGAAGACCAGGCTGGCCTCAAACTCACAGAGATCCGCCTGCCTCTGCCTCCTGAGTGCTGGGATTAAAGGTGTGCACCACCACCACCACTGGGCATGCCTTCTTAATCAATGTGAAGATGCTCCCAAACTCCTGATGGAATAGAAGCTATATTACAGTCTCTAAAATAGTATGTAAGTATGCTGGCTAGTTTTAAGTCAGCTTGATACATGCTAGAATCATCTGAGAGAAGGGAGCCTCAATTGAAAAAAATACCTCCTTAAAATTGGGCTGTAAACCAGGCAGTGGTGCTGCACGATCTCAGCACTCTGGAGGCAGAGGCAGGTGGATCTCTGTGAGTTCAAGGCCAGCCTGGTCTACAAGAGCTAGTTCTAGGGCTGGCTCGGCTGGCTCTGTAGCTACTGAGTAACCCTGTCTCGAAAAACCAAAAAAAAAAAAAAAAATTGGGTTGTAGGTTTGTAGGACATTTTCTTAGTAATTGATGTAGGAAGACCCAGTCCATTGTGGGTGTGGCTACAGTGGTTCTGGGTTCTATAAAAGAGCAGCCTGAGAAAGTCAGAGGGAACAAACCAGTAAATAGTAGCCCTCAAGAGCCTCTGCATCAGCTCCTACCTCCAGGTTTCTGCCATGCTTGACTGAGTTCCTTACCTCACTGATTTTGATGATGAACTGTGGACTACTTGTGAGCGAAACAAACCCCTTCTTCCCCAAGCTGCTTTTGGTCATGGCGTTTCATCACAATAATTGTGACCCTAAGACAATAAGGGGCAGGATGATGAGCAAGTTGTGGCATTGCTTGTGTGTTCTTTGATGTAGAACAGATAAGATACGAAACAGAGCCAGGCAGTGGTGGTGTACACCCTTAATCCCAGAACTCAGAAGGTGGAGGTGGAGGCAGGAGGATCTCTGTGACTTCGGGGTCAGCCTGGTCTACAGAGCAAGTTCCAGGACGGCCAGGGCTGTGCAGTGAAACTGTGTCCCGGAAAAGAAAACAAACAAAAGATATGAAACTGAGACTCATCGGTCTGTGCAGAAATAGTTTGATTAGGTAAGGCAGGAATTATGGGGAAAGATCCATGGATGCCTCTGGGCTGCTCCAAAAGTGGGGAGGAGGGGAGATAAAATGTGCCGAAGGCATTGGCTCTGCTTCCTATGACTGGGGGTGGCGCAATGGAAAGGCAGGACAAGTTAACTCTGCTAAAGTGCTCCTCCTGGGAGAATTAGCGGGGAAGGGAGAGAGCAAGCTAGAAGTCACAGAAGACACCCCTCAGACCCAAGGAAAATCAATGACTTAGCATTTAGATTGGGGGGGGGGGGGGTCCTTAATTATGCTCAATACAGAAAAACCTATACTTGGAATATTCTGCATCTGAAATGCCTGAATCGGGGAGGACTTTTTAAAAAAGTAGAGGGGCTGGAGAGATGGATTAGCAGTGAAGAACACTTATTGCTCTTGCAGAGGACCAGGGTTTGGTTACCAGCACCCACCTGGGGGTTCACAACTGTAACTCCAGGTCCAGGGTATCCAATGTCCTCTTCTGACCTCTGCAGGCTCCAGGCACACATATGGTACAATATAAAAACATACTGCCAAAACATTCATACACATAAAATAAAAATAAAATTTTAAATGTAATTAAATTTAAAATAAATTATCAAAAAAAATTAAAAAGCAATGAAACAGGCCAGGCAGTGATGGTGCACGCCTTTAATTCCAGCATTTGGGAGGCAGAGGTAGGTGGATCTCTGTGAGTTCAAGGCCAGCCTGGTCTACAGAGTGAGTTCCAGGACAGCCAGGGCTGTTACACAGAGAAACCCTGTCTTGAAAGCGCCTCTCATCACAGCTTGACTTGCAAGGCTGTGGGTATTGGGTGTGGGGTTGGGATCAGTCTGAATGCCATGAAAGCAGGGACTGAGTGACATTCTGTTCTTCCTTCCTTGAGACAAAGGCTGCAGAATCTAAGACCTGTTGAGAATGATCAGCTTCTGAAGGACTGGCTTATAGAAGTCATTGGGGATGGTCATCACTGCCTCGATCGTCACTGACTGAGGTCCCCCGGTGTAGGAGATGGGAGGACGATAGAGGGAGGATGTTACTGAGGAAATCAGGCATGGGAGAGGTTCACCAGGCCAGATGGGACCCTATTCACTGGAGAGTTAAGGAAGAAGTTGACTCAGCAGGGACCTTGGGACTAGTCTGGGAACTTAGGGGCTCTACAGAGCCCTATTGTGGGACATGATCTTTACAGGTAGGAAAGGCTCTGTTGGATTTGAATGACTTAGAATAGCGTATAAATCAGCTTTGTGTGGTGCTAAAGAACTCAGGACATGAAAGAAAGGGGAAAAGTAAGGATTTCTGTGTAGGTCCAATGAAAGCAAGTGTGTGGAGGTTTGTGTGGAGATAGAGTCTTAGGGGAAAAGTTGACGGAAGTGCTAGTGACCTTTCACCAAAGATGTGTCAGTGATTCCTGCTGTGCCTGATGCTGTGGATGAACACTCTGTGGGGTGGGTCTGTCCCAGCAGCTTTCCTAAGAGGGTGGCCAAAGTGACCTGCAGGCTAGGACCATGCAGGACATCCAGAGGCCATCTGTCAAGGTGCAGATGTTCTGGTTCTATATTATTGTGCAGATTATTTAGATTTGGGTAAATGCTGAGGCTGTTCCTGGCAGACTCCAGAAGTATCTGTGTAGACAGAAGTTTCAGCCCCACCTGGTCCCACAACCGTTCAGTCACAAAAAAGCACAAAGAGGCTTATATTAATTATAAACTGTTTGACCTATTAGCTCAGGCTTATTATTAACTGGCTCTTACAACTTAAATTAACCCATAATTTTTGTCTATGTTTAGCCACGAGACTTGGTACCTTTTCTCAGAAAGGCATTCTCAACTGGCTTCCTCTGCATCTGGCTGGTGACTGATTTTCTGCCTTTCCTCTTCCCAGAATTCTCTTAGTATGGTTGCCCTGCCTATACTCGTCAGTCAGCATTTTATTAAACTAATACAAGTGACAAATCTTTACAGTGTACAAAAGCATTATCCCACAGCATATCCGGGCAAGAGGAAAGGTAGACAGATAAGGAGATAGAAGCAGTGCAGGTAAAAAGAACTGAGTTTGTCCTCAAGGTGGACCATTATCTCCCCAGAGTATTCTTGGTCCCTCTGTCCCCCAGGCTTGGAGATTGTTAGCTCAGCCTGGGGTCCTTTTAGTAGCCCTGTGTGACTCACAGTGTGCTGGACCAGAGCTTGTCAAACTCAGGGGATCTGAGTGGTTGCAGCAGGCCAGAGCACTACCCAAGACAGAGCAGCAATAATCCACACTGCCGGCCGGGTCCCTCAAAGACGGAAAGATGCACAGTGCTCCAGCATGAGGATGCAGCATGCATCAGGGAACAATTGTGTTCTCTAGAGAGCTAAATAAGTAATGACCCCCCCCATTTTACAGCAATTGATAGGGGAAAAAGGATCTTTTGTGGCTTATTGAACCTTGGTCTCCCATCAGTTTGGGGCAAGCATAGCTAACAAGTGGATGTGTCCAGCTCAGTTTCCACTCACCCCTCTCCTGCTTTTTGAGATAGGGTCTCAGGTATTCCAGGCGAGCCTCAAATTTGTGAAGCTGAGGATGATCTTGACCTCCTCACAGTCCTTCTTCCACCTCCCAGATGCTTGCACAAATTTGTGCTACCACCTTTGACTCTTGGTTCCCTTTTGCAGAAGGCTGAGGTGTTGTGTCAGAAAGGGAAGAAGGATCTTGCTGGGTGAGCCAGCCTGTCACTCAGAAACTTGCCCGGTCAGGGTTGGACTAGATAGGAGAGAAAAACGCTTCTGGACTTTGTACCTGACCCCTTTGCTTACTCAAGGAACCACCAGAGTCCTTGCTTTCTGTGCAGCCTCCCATGAAGGAACCTTGACACTCCCTAGAACTCTACAAGTTGCTGGGGCAGGTGACACGCCTGGGTTTACAAAGGTGCCATTTCTGACCCCTTGCCTAAAACAATGAAAGGGAGCTTCCTACGTTCTTAGCACATTGCCTGGCATAGATCCTGTCTCTTGGCAGTCCACACTGCCTGCTACACAGTGCCAGGCACTGAAAAGATGCTTGTAGAGAAGAAAGAGTCTATTCACAGGCAGCCTGTGTGGAGCTGGGAGAGCTTGGTCCGTAGAGTCCTGCACATTGTCTTTTTGTTTGTTTGTTTGTTTCATTTTGTTTTGTTTTTTTCGAGACAGGGTTTCTCTGTGTATCCCTGGCTCTCCTGGAACTCACCCTGTAGGACAAGCTGACCTCAAATGCAGAGATCTGACTGGCTCTGCCTCCCAAGAGCTGGATTTAAAGGCGTGCACCGCTGCCAGCACCACCCAGCTTCATGTTTTCTTTTGACCTCCATATTTATACCACAGCACAAGCAAACACACACACACACACACACACACACACACACTAGCCCTTGAAACAGATTAGTTGACAAGATGACTCACCATGAAGCCTGATGACCTGAGATTAATTCCTGGATCCACATGGTCGAAGGAAAGAATTAACTCTCAATTTGTCCTCTGACCTCCACACGTAAGCCGTGGAGCAGGTACCCTCTCACCACGTACACATACAAAAAAAGGAAGCCAGGTGTTGGGGGCTGAAGAGATGGCTTAGAGGTTAAGAACACTGACTGTTCTTCCAGAGGACCTGGATTCAATTCCCAGCACCCACATGGCAGCTCACAACTGTCTGTCTGAAACTCCAGTTCCAGGGGGTGCAACACCCATGGCAAAACACCAATGCACATAAAATTAAAAACAAATGATGGGGAAGCTCAACCAATCACAGCTGGTTAGGATGTGGCCTCCTGGAGCCCAGGTAGAAAAACCGGGAGATGCAGGTGCAGTGCGCTCTCTCCACAGTGCCCGCCGGACCTATCGGATTTCGGAACTCCCATTCTTTCTTTTTTTTTAATTCACATAACATTTTTTTTAAGATTTATTTATTTATTATGTACACAGTGTGCAGCCTCCATGTATGCCCGCATGCCAGAAGAGGGCACCAGATCTCATTACAGATGGTTGTGAGCCACCATGTGGTTGCTGGGAATTGAACTCAGGACCTCTGGAAGAACAGTCAGTGCTCTTAACCTCTGAGCCACCTCTCCAGCCCCTGGAACTCCCATTCGTACAGTGTAAGTTTCCCCTCTTTAACCATTGAAGTATTCCTGTTACTCTTGAGCTAGCCTGGTTACTTATCGTAATGACCTAATTCGCCAACAAACAAAAACAAACAAACAAAAAACAGGCATGTTGATGCATTTCTTTAATCCCAGCACTCAGGAGACAGAGGCAGGTGGATCTCTTGAGTTTGAGGCCAGCCTGGTCTACCCCTGAGTTCCGGGATAGCCAGGGCTACCCAGAAAATCCCTGTCTCGAAAAGCCAAAATAATTACAATAATTAAATAAGCCTAATACAAAGTAAATGAAAAAAGTTTTAAAATGGGGCTGTAGAGATGGCTCAGAGGTTAACAGCACTGGCTGCTCTTCCAGAGGTCCTGAGTTCAATTCCCAGCAACCACATGGTGGCTCACAGCCATCTGTAATGAGATCTGGTGCCCTCTTCTGGCCTGCAGGTGAGCATGTAGGCAGAAATTCCGACCAAAACACTCCTATATGGCTCAGTGTAAATTCTCTTTTATTCCCTCTGAAGTAAGAGCTGGGTTTTATGTTACTAGTAAGTACAGGATGAAGAGGAAATGATGGCACCTCTACCTTTATCTTGTGTTTGTCTCCTTTACCGTGAGTCACCTGCTTACCTCTGCTGTCAGCCCATAATCACTCAGGAGTCTCCATCTAACCCAGCTCATCCTCTTCAAGACAGAAGGCCCCACACCAGCTACAAGAGCTAGTTCCAGGACAGGTTCTAAAACTACAGCGGAATCCTGTCTCGGAAAAACAAAACAACAACAATTAAAAACCCAAGACAGAAGGCCCAGAGATAAGTCATTGCTAAACCCACAGTGTGGGGAGTGAGGGTACCCTGTGTGAATAAATGCCTCAGACCTCAGATGCAAGACCTTCTTCTGGTCTGAGTAAGATGTTGACGGTGTACAAACTAACCACAGCTTCCTCTTCCCTGATGCCTGGGGCCTGAGACTGTTCCCTTTCAGAAGACCCCTGTAGAGCTATTAGCTAACCTGCTTCCTCCTTCAGCTCTATGTAATAAGAGTGCTGAGTTTTCAGGCAGCTGGTGTATCTCCACCAAAGCATACAGTCTACCTGATCCCAGCTGTGTGTGTGTGTGTGTGTGTGTGTGGTTTCTTCATTCCTCATTGCCCATTGCATTCACCCTGGATTCCAGGAAGAGGGAAACCTGCCTAGACAGTAGAGAGCCAGGCTGCACTCTGGAGCTGAAGTGAGGGAGAACCACTTTATTTCCTTACGTAGGACTTGTTCAGGCTACCTTGGCCAAGCCAGAGCTGAGAGTGAGAGACAGGACCACACGCAGACCCGGATTGCTAAATTATGAATACCTCTCGCCCACTTTTTTTCCTTCTACTTAAATCTATAGCTCTTCAGTGCCTGGAAGATGGACTTGGGGTCACTCTCTCCTTTTTGTGTTCCTCTTCCTACCTGAACATGTGCCCCTCTTTTTCACCATTGTTCCCTCTCTGATCTGCATATTGGGATTCTTGCAGAACCTAGCCTATTGGGGTTAGCAGAACAGGAGGCTTAAACCTAAAACCTCCAGTTACTAGTGTGTTCTGAAGATGGTTGGTATCGAATCTTAATAGGACTTCCTGGTGAGAAATCACTCCACACTTAATAATTCATTATTAATAAAGGGAGATTAATAAAGGGAAGAGCCGCCGGGCAGTGGTGGCGCATGCCTTTAATCCCAGCACTCGGGAGGCAGAGGCAGGCGGATCTCTGTGAATTCTAGGCCAGCCTGGTCTACAAGAGCTAGTTCCAGGACAGGAACCAAAAACTACAGAGAAACCCTGTCTCGAAAAATCAAAATAAATAAATAAAAAATAAAGGGAAGAGCTTTTTTATTTTTAAAGATTTATCTATTATGCATGCAGTGTTCTGTTTGCATGTCTACCTGCACACCAGAAGAGGGCACCAGGGCACCAGATCTCATTACAGATGGTTGTGAGTCACCATGTGGTTGCTGTTAATTGAACTCAGGACCTCTGGAAGAGCAGCCAGTGCTCTTAACCCCTGAGTCATCTCTCCAGCCCCAGGCAAGAGCTCTTTAATAATAGCACATACCTGGTTCCGGCTGATGTACAAAAGAACCAGCCTAAAACAGAAAGGTTGTTGTTGTTGTTGTTTTGGTTTGGGTTTTGTTTTTGTTTTTTTGAGACAAAGTCTCACTATGTAGCTTTGGCTGTCCTGAACTCACTGTATAGCTGAGCCTGGCCTCACACTCACAGGAATCCACCTGCCTCTGCCTATCTACTGCTGGGATTCAAGGTGGACACCTCCACACGCAGCCTCCGGAACAAAAGCTTTAACAACTTTCTCTAGGCCTTAGGAATATGCATTCCACATACACCACCGTCCTTAAATCTCTTAGGTCCCGGCTCCAGGCATGCTTTAAATGATTTAAACAGAGACAGGAGCCTGCAAGTCGGGACACTGGGAGATGGGAGATTTTCATACCAAAGATATTGCCAGGGTTATTTCTTAAGTACACCTGGGTTGTGCTTTTTCGGGAGTTATTACCCAGGTCCATCTTGTCCACCTGGATAATTATGTTCTTCCTGATAACAGCTCGGGGACTTAATAATGGTGGTTGTGACCCTGCACTGCTTCCTTGAGCTGTCCCTCGGAGGCCTTATTCTTAGATAAGGGAATTATTGGTTTTAAGTCAGTGCTGTCTCCTTTCATTATGGGGACGGGGCCTAACTGGAGGTCAGTCTTGGAACATTAGCAGAAACTTTCTCAGCAACCCTAAACTTCATTTACGTCACAAATGCTCTTCCCCATACTTTCTAACAAGCCTGGTCGGTGCACTACCAGCTTCCAGTTGTATCGGAGACAGCGCCTCTAGCTAAGTTCTGCTTTGTGTAACTTAGTATTTCCTACGTGAGATAGCAGTAAATCCCCTCTCTAGAATCGGTATTACTGCTTCGAGTTTCTCTTGAGTCAGGTTAAAGGCCTTCCAGGGTGGAGTCTGACACTCTGCTACCAAAGATCACCAAGTCTCCTGTGCAGGGGATGCTTTCATTCTATATAAACAAGAGTGACCTCTAGCTTCCTGAAACAACGTGGGCAGCCAGTATCAAGGTACCAGTTACCCGTGGGTCCCATGTGCCAGCAGTGTGGTCTGTAGCAACACAGCAGAAATGAATTGCTGAGTCGGTGACCTCTAACACGGGATGAAAGCCAGCAGAGACGAGCGTGTATTCAAAGTTTCCTGGCCAACCTGGAACTGGAGTTTTAGGACAGAAGCAGTGGTGACTTCAACAGGCTAGGACTGACCGCATACCCCGGAGCCAGTTAGAGAGATAATGGCTGGGTGAAGGTGGCCCGTGGCTTTAGTCCCAGAACTCAGGAGACAGAGGCAGGCAAATGAGTTCGAGGCCAGCCTGGTCTACAGAGGGAGTTCCAGGACAGCCAGGGCTACACAGAGAAACCCTGTCTCAAAAAACAAAACAAACAAAGAAGAATCAAAAGAAGGAGACAAGAAATATGGTGAGAATCAGAAAGAGATTTCATCTCTGTGGCCACATCAGGAAGAGCAGCAGAGGCATCTCTTGTTGCAGAACTGATAGTGTCAGAGCCTGGGCCTCGGCAACTCTAACAAGCTAGGCTCAGCAACCAATCCTCAACAGGTCAATTAAAGAGACAAAGAAATAGAAAAAAAAAGCAGAAAAAAAAGAGATTGATTCCATGTGGTCACGTGGGCAAGAGGAACAAAGAGGTCCAGTGACCTCCCAAATCCATCTTCAGGGTCCTGACCTGAGGGGTAGGTTTAAATAGGGGCCCAGAGGTACGTGTAACTAAGCAGTCCTGTTCAAGGTGTGGTCCTTCCCATCACTGTTTGTTTCCAGGCTCTTTTGTAAGGTAGTTTGACAAGTGATTGTGAAATTTCTTTTAGGGAGATGTAAGAAATATTAAATAAAAAATGTCTTTTTAAACAGGATTTATTTTTATGTGAATGGGTGTTTTGCCTGCATATATGTCTGTGTACCACATACATGCCTGGTGCCCAGGGAAGCCAGAAAAGGGTGTCAGATTCCTTGAGACTGAAATTACAGACAGTTGTAAGTCACCATGTAGGTGACTAGGAATTACACCTGAATCCTCTGGAAGAGCTGGAGAGATGGCTCAGCAGCCACACAAGCACGTGTAATGAGATCTGGTGCCCTCTTGAGGAAGAGACCTAGTCAGTTGTCTTCATCAATTTAGACCATGAAACCCAACATGGACAAGTTCAACAGAACTGCCATATATGGGCTGCCTGTGCATGCTTCGGCATTGCCAGGGCATAGATAAATTTCAATTTTCATTTTTCTCTGGAAGAGCAGTCAGTGTTGTTAAACACTGAGCAATCTTTCCATCCCCTTAAATGTGAGTCTTTTCTTTCAAATGGTTTACAGAGTTCTAGGACAGCCAGGGCTATACAAAGAAACTCTGTCTTAGAAACGAAGGAAGGAAGGAAGGAAGGAAGGAAGGAAGGAAGGAAGGAAGGAAGGAAGGAAGGAAGGAAGGAAGCCGTCACCTTTAATCAAGAGAGTGCATCTTGCCGGGCGATGGTGGCGCACGCCTTTAATCCCAGCACTCGGGAGGCAGAAGCAGGCAGATCTCTGTGAGTTCGAGACTAGCCTGGTCTACAGAGCTAGTTCCAGGACAGGCTCCAAAGCCACAAAGAAACCCTGTCTCGAAAAACCAAAAAAAAAAAAAAAAGAGAGTGCATCTGGGCTGTGGTGGTGCACACCTTTAATTCTAGCACTCAGGAGGCAGAGGCAGGCAGATCTCTGTGAGTTTGTAGGCCAACCTGGTCTACAGAGCAAGTTGAGGGGGGGGAGAGGGTGTGCTTGGAAGAGTTGACACAGAGATTTTATATATTTATTTGTTTGTTTGTTTGTTTCGGTTTTTCTTCTGGAACTTGCTCTGTAGACCAGGCTGGTCCTGAACTCACAGCGTTCTGCCTGCCTTTTCCTCCCAAGTGCTGAGATCAAAGGCGTGCACCACCACCTGGTGGAAATGCCAGTTTCTTGGAGCCCACTGTTTGAGTAGAGCAATAGACAATGGGGGTGGACACAGGTATCTTTTTACAGGTCTCCATTCTTTCCAGGATGGTCACGCCCTGTCCCTAGTCTGTCTTCAGAGCACTGATAGGAGCTTTAGGTTTTTAACCTCTGTCACTGTCATTCACGGAGGGGACCGATCAAGTTCCTATAGGAAAGTCTGTCACAGGTTGGACCTTGCCATCCTGAGTAATTGCCCCCCTGTGCTTATTGCTCTGAAGGCTGGCTGCTGCCTGAGAGGAAGTTTCCATCCTGATCGTAGAGATTGTTTTTATTGATTTTATTCAGCTATACATTTTTCTCTGCTCCCCTCCCTTCCTCTCCCCTCCCTTCTACCCTCTCCCATGGTCCTCATGCTCCCAATTTACTCAGGAGATCTTGTCTTTTTTTTTTTTTTTGATTTTCGAGATGGGGTTTCTCCATAGCTTTTTGGTTCCTGTCCGAGTGCTGGGATTAAAGGCGTGCACCACCACCGCCCGACTGATCTTGTCTTGTTTTTTTCCCCATGTAAATTAGATCCATGTATGTCTCTCTTAGAGGCCTCATTGTTGTCTAGGTTCTCTGGGATTGTGAATTGTAGGCTGGTTTTCTTTGCTTTATGTCTAAAAGCCACTTATGAGTGAGTACATGTGATGTTTGTCTTTCTGGGTCTGAGTTACCTCACTCAGTATGATGTTTTCTAGATCCAATCATTTGCCTGCAAACCTCACAATGTCATTATTTTTTTTCTGCTGTGTAGTACTCCATTGTGTAAATGTACCACATTTTTCTTATCCATTCTTCGATCGAGGGGCATTTAGGTTATTTCCAGGTTCTGGCTATGACAAACAATGCTGCTATGAACATAGTTGAGCACATGTCCTTGTGGCACGATTGAGCATCCTTTGGACATATACCCAAAAGTGGTATTGCTGGATCTTGAGGAAGGTTGTTTCCTAATTTTCTGAGAAATAGCCATACTGACATCCAAAGTGGCTGTACCAGTTTGCACTCCCACCAGCAAAGCAGAAGTGTTCCCTTTATCCACATTCTTTCCAGCAGGAGTTGTCATCAGTGTGTTTGCTCTTGGCCATTCTTTCAGGTGTAAGATGGAATCTCAGACTTGTTTTGATATGCAAAAAACCCAGGATAGCCCAAACAATCCTGTACAGTAAAGGAACTTCTGGAAGTATCACAATCCCTGATTTCAAACTCTACTACAGAGCTACAGTACTGAAAACAGCCTGGTATTAGCATAAAAACAGACAGGAGGACCAATGGAACCGAATCTAAGTCCCAGATATTAATCCACACATCTACAAACACTTGATTTTTGACAAAGAAGCAAAAAATATAAAATGAAAAAAAGAGAGTATATTCAACAAGTGGTGCTGGCATAACTGGATATCAACATGTAGAAGAATGAAAATAGACCCATATCTATCACCATACACAAAACTCAAGTCCAAATGAATCAAAGACCTCAACATAAAGCCAACACTCAACCTCATAGAAGAGAAAGTGGGAAGTACACTTGAATGCATTGGCACAGGAGATCACTTCCTAAATATAACCCTGGTAGCACAGACACTGAGAGAAACAACTAATAAATGGGACCTCCTGAAACTGAAAAGCTTCTGTAAAGCGAAGGACATGGTCAACAAGACAAAACAACAGCCTACAGAATGGGAGGGAAAAGATCTTCACCAACCCCACGTTGGACAGAGGTCTGATCTCCAAAAATACAAGGAACTCAAGAAATTGATCATCAAAAGAACAAATAATCCAGTAAAAAAAAGGGGGGGGATTTATTTTAGACCTAAACAGAGAACTCTCAGCAGAGGAATCTAAAATGGCTGAAAGACGCTTAAGGAAATGTTCAACATCCTTAGAATGCAAATCATAGAGATTTTTTTATCAGTCAGTTGGTTCCTGAAATCCAGAGTGACTCAGGAGGAAGCACTGAGGACTTCTACTTTGGAGTGGGTGGGGCATGTCAGGGACAGTCCCCTGTGATTAATAAGCCTGTGCAGAGGCCAGCAGGAGTCTGAGTCAAAGTTAAGAAGTCAGATACAAAGAGAAGGTGGAAGTTCTACCCAGGAGCTTGGGTCCATAAACCCCATCTTCTTGGTTTCCTAGGTTTTGTTTAGGAAGGCCAAGGAGAGCAGGGAGGCGCGTACGTGGAGGTCAGAGGTCAGTTTGGAGTGTGTTTTGTATGTGATGGGGTGCAGCAAAAATCTGCTGGCGACCTGACTGTTCCCTTAGGGGAAGGTTTTTACTGTGGGAAAGAGAGAGAGAATGCCCAGAGGCATCTGGGAGAGTCCTGAGCAGAGAGAAAGGGAAGAGGACTGGTGGCAGTCATGGCCGTCTGTGAGAGAGGAGAGGGGCAGTGGGAGCGGCTAGAGAATGCAGGGTGGACAAACCGTGCCAATTCCAGGTGTCAGATACAAAGGAAATTCCAAACTCCAAAAGGAGGGGCTGCAGAGATGGCTCACAGGTTAAGAGCTTGTCTTCCAGACGTCCTGAGTTCAATTCCCAGCAACCACATGGTGGCTCACAACCATCCATAATGAGATCTGGTGTCCTCTTCTGGTCTGCAGACAGATGTACAGGCAGAACGCTGTATACATAATAAGTAAATAAACCTTAAAAAACAAAACACACACACACAAACAAACTCCAAAAGACAGGCCAAATATAGAAATGAGCTCAGTTTGGACCATAGGAGGACTTCTGGGGCTTAGACAAAAGCCAGCATTCCTCAGCAATTTGTGAAACTGGTTCTCATCTACCAACAGCAGTCATTTCCCTTACCTTTGGCAGAAGGGACATATGGCTACCTGCCGTCCTATTGGCAAATAAGAGCTCATGCTGGCTCCATCAGTATCACAAATCCCTGTTACACATTTCAGTGTCCACGCAGCATCCTAGCCATTCTCCCCTCCCTCCCCTAAACTCCCTCCAGCTCCTAGGCTCTGCCCCCAGCCACCTAGTCACCCTCTAACCCTGCTGTTTTAGCTATGCTAATCCCCCCACCCCGTTTCCCCCTCCCTCCGCTCAGCTTCTCCTGCTGTGTTTTCTCTAATTCTGTCCCCTGCTTTTCTCCCCTCGCTCACAGATAGCCCTGGCCATATCCAACCTGCTGACCATGTTCTGTCTACTTCTTTCTCTCTCTGTTCTGGACTCTTCCAGATGCCTCTGGTTGTTCTCTCCCTCACACCTACAATAAAAATATCCCGCTAACTATACCGTGGAGTGGTTGTGTCATCAGTTTGTGCAGTAAGGACCAGTATTTGGGAGGAGGACTCCTTTTGGAGATGAAAACCCATTTCACAAGTTCCTGAAAAACGCTGGCTCTTATCTGACCACCAGAAATCCTTCTACAGTCCAGTACGAGTTCATTTCTAGACCCAGCCTGGTCTACAGAGGGAGTTCCAGGACAGCCAGGGCTATATAAAGAGAAACCCTGTCTCCAAACAATGAGTACAAGAAGGTAGCTTTCCTTTCCTTTGTTATTTTTCTTAACAGGTTTCTCTGTGTAACCTTGGCTGTCCTGGAACTTGTTCTGTAGAACAGGCTGGCCCTGTCTCTGCCCAGTGTGTGCTGGGATAAAAGGGGTGTGCCACTACCTGCCTTTTTTTTCTTTTCTTTTCTTTCTTTTTCTTTTCTTTTTTGGTTTTTCAAGACAGGGTTTCTCTGTGTAACAGCCTTAGCTGTCCTAAACTAACTCTTTTTTCTTTAAAGATTTATTTATTATGCGTACAATGTTCTGTTAACATATATACACCAGAAGAGGCACCAGATCTCATTATAGATGGTTGTGAGCCACCATGTGGTTGCTGGGAATTGAACTCAGGACCTCTGGAAGAGCAGCTAGTGCTCTTAACCTGTGAGCCATCTCTCCAGCTCCTAAACTAACTCTTGTAGATCAGGCTAGCTTCGAACTCATAGAGATCTGCCTTCTAAGTGTTGGAATTATTTATTTATTTATTTATTTATTTTTGGTTTTTTGAGACAGATTTTGGAGCCTGTCCTGAACTAGCTCTTGTAGACCAGGCTGGTCTCGAACTCACAGAGATCCGCCTGCCTCTGCCTCCCAAGTGCTGGGATTAAAGGCGTGCGCCACCACCACCCGGCCTAAGTGTTGGGATTAAAGGCGTGTACCATCACTGCTGACTGCTGGCTGCTTCTCCTTCTTCCTCCTCCTCCTCCTCCTTTGGTGAGAAACCACTCTCAAGACACAAGACGAGTCCTCATTCAGGGAATAGTCAGAGGTGGGAAAAAGGGAAGAACTCATGAATTGTGCCAGTTTTGGATGGAGGGACACCCTCCACCCCCATCTGGAGAAGTAAGGTTGTCAGTGTGGACCAGGTTCCTGATGTGCCTTAAACGGCCTGAGGGCAGGAGAAAGACCCGGAAGAGGCTTTCTGGGCCAGGAACCAACATTGTAATTTGAAAAAAAAGTGGAGCGTTGAGAGAAAGACACCTGCGACAGAACTCAGGTGGAGGGGTTTTTAATTGGGGGAAAGTGAATGGGAAAGGGGGAGGGAGGAGGGGAGAGCAGCCTCCAGGGACAGGAATGGCAGAAAAGAGAGACAGACAGAGAGACGGAGACAGAAAGAGAAGTACATTTCTTCTCATTGGTATTTATTACAGGACTCTGAGCCTTGGGTATATTGGGAGCAGCAAAAGCACCTTGTCCTAAGTACTGCCATTTTGACTTCAGACTCCATTTTATCTGTAGGGCGAAACAAAGTTGGAGTTTCCAGGCCCCGGTGTAAGCCATGTAGCTTGGATGAAAGGTTTCCTGGCAGCTGAGAGCCAAGGAATACCACAAAGTCACTGCATGGGTAACAGCTTATAGTCCTGCTCCAGGGAAAGGTTTCCCCAGCTCAAGGGTAGCCACTGTGCCGGCGCAGGAGACGTCTCCCCAGTGAAGTTGTTACAATCCTGCTCTGCTCTGAAGAGAAGTATTACAGCTCTGTTCTGGAAGGAGGAT